>NC_141361.1:39086855-40489355 GCF_057382095.1 Aulonocara sp. 'chitande type north' Nkhata Bay | reverse complement strand
GTGACACACAAAGCTCACCTGAGAGGCAGGCGGCGGAGTCCATCCATTTGAGCAGCTGACCCACGCTGAGCTCCTGCCGATGGTTGCTGTGACAGGGCATCACGATCTGACTCATTTTCACCTCTGTCGGGTTGTAGTTTTCTTCTTCTTCCTCTTCTTCTCCATCCTCTTCCTCCAAACAATCTGATGTCCTGGAACTCATTTGGAAAGCTGGGGAAACAAATGAAAGGAAAGACACTGAAGCTACAGTACTGTGCAAAAGTCTTGAGTCACACCTCATTTTCTTTTGCCCCCAAAGAGCCAGACTTTGTAATCATTTTGAAACCTGATACTGAACAATAGTTTTGCTCTAGTCCGATTTCAGATGAATGTCTTTTTGTTTGTTCAGTCACTTAAAACTGACCTATGACTCTTTTTGAAGCATTCAATTCAGCTTTATTTATAAAACACCAAATCTCAACAACAGTCGCCTCAAGGTGCTTTATACTGTACAGTAGAGCCTACAGTGATACATGCAGAGAAGAACCCAACAATCATATGACCCCCTGTGAGCAGCACTTTGGCGACAGCGGGAAGGAAAAACTCCCTTTTAACAGGAAGAACCAGGCTCAGGGAGGGGCGGGGCCATCTGCTGCAAACGGCTGGGGCGAAAAAGGCACCTAACCCAGGAGGTGAACCAGTGCGTCTACACACAACAGACAATTTAGCAAAGAACCAACTGTAGACTGACTGAGCAGCTACTGCTCAGCACTCCCAGTCTGCTTCCCACCAAACATTCATCAGGTAACTGACTGTAAGTGTCAGTCGATGGATCCACGTCAGCCCACTATCAGTGGAAAAGAACGTGCAGCACAGCTGAGGCTTGTAAAGATGCACCTAAATAACGCACATAAAGAGTCCTGGAACAAAGTGAACACAAGTTTAGCCGTAACGCACAACGCCACACCAGACCTCCTCATGTGATGGTGATTCTTTACATTTGCTTTGCAGCCACAGGATCCGGGCACACCACGAACTCCTCTGTACACCAAAGGAGTCCAGAGTCAGCTGTGAGGCCCTCTGACAGCTAAAGCGCGGTGGGATCTATGGTGGAGCTGCATATCACTAAGACTGTCTGACACGTGACAGCTGTGATGGCTGGTTGCTTGGTTCTGTTGGTCACTGCATGCCTGCACAGCATCGTCTGCGCTGCATGCTCCAGAACACAGTAGGTTGGTTTTTGTTCTTAATGCATCAGATTTTCTTTTTATTGTATCCTATAGTTCAGGTTCTAATACATAGTTTGATATGTTGTTGATTGTTCTTTGTTTTCATTGTATTCATTTATGTGCTTATGCACATGTGTATAAATACACAGATACTCTATGTTGTTGTGCTACATGTAGGGTGTACAGCAGTTTGCAATGTTGTTTTGCATACAGACTATACAAACACATTATTAGAATTTTATTATTATATTATTATAAATATTAACCTGCAGTTACTGTGGGATGGTGCCAAAAACAGTATGTTATGTGTACTTAACAGCACTCGTGCCAAAGGCTAACATAGAAAGAGCATTTAGAATAAGCTAACAGGAAGCTGAGGTAACCCCAGGTTACTGACTGTACAGACAGTATGTGAAACATGCAGAGCCAGACTTGCTCTCACTTGTTACAACTGATCTTTTGTGTCGTTGCTTAAAGTGGAATAAGATAGAGGAGGTGGCACCATTAAAGCACGGTAACGACAACAACAACCAAACAGAAAACTCCATGAAACTCAAAGTGGACACAAAGCAGAGCACTCAGGGTGTACACGCAGCTGAATGAGACGTGCTGTTTAAAGCACTTTGAGGGCTCGAGTAAAAGCTCCACATGAGAACCATTTACTACATGAAGACTGGATGAATATAACAGTGGCAGACTTTTCAGGGCCTCCACAGCCAACAGCGGCCTGATAAGTAAAAAGCCTTTCTCTTGGATGCCACCAGGGGGCGCTGTCTTTGGCTTTCAGCCATACAAGTCTACGGAAAAACAGCTTTGTGCCTTCAGCGCAGTGAAAACGTTTGTAGCCTCAGTCAATAAGCAACACTGCATTCAACATGAAGTCGCTCCACGTATCAGAAAGGCTGGTCAACGAGGCTCTAACAAACACACTCACAAACCACAGTGTGTTTGTCAGCGTTGATGGAATCAGCTCCAAGCTTTCTGCTCGGGCTCAGCGCACACAGGTGAGGGCTGTTTGACACGGAAGCCTCGAGATGAACTTTCACAGACTGTGGCCGTGACTCATGTTTCTGACACAGCTCGTGGTGGCGACACATTAACAGTTTCTTGAACGATCCTTCGTTCAGCTTTGGACCTCAGAGGTTTGTGCCAACAAGCTTCTCACACAGCGACTGGTCTGCTCAGTCCCAGTACAGATGTTGTCCTGGTCTGGACAGGTGGAGCGGGGACCGGTTACGTACCTGTGGTCTGTAGCTCTAAAACAAACAGCAGTGACCGTCGACCGGTGTCCTCCTGCACTGTGCACACAACAGACTCACAGTGACTGACGGTGACGCCCAGTCTAACCACTAGTTTCTGCCCAGCAGCTCCCAGTTCAGGTTTGTGCGTCCTTCTAGTTCCACAAACTGCGCCTGTGAGCCAGCCTGGTTTCCAGTCCGAGCCGAGCCTAAACCCGCACCGAGACCATTACCTACATGTTAGTGTACATTAGAGGAACAAACCTGAGGGCGGCCACTCACACAGCTCCACAGACTCACGAAACACAACGACCAACACGGATTTCGCCAGTGCCTTTCAAAATAAAAGCCACACACTATGTGCGTCGATTTGCTGATTATACCAACCATGTGCTGTACATGTGCAACATTTAGCTCCTGGATAATAAGCTGAAGGGAACAGCGAATTTTTACAAAGTCAACGGTCAAAAGTTTTAGATCAGCCCAGTTCTTCCAGTTATTTATTGCAATTAGTCCTTCAGGTCCAATGAAGTCTGTCCTTGGAATGAAAGGGAAGAGGTGACCTACCAGCAGTTTAAAAAAAGTTACCCCAAAGTGAAAAATAATGTACATTTTAGATTTATACAAAAAGGCTTTTTCAGGGCACGCAGCGTGGGTCAACAACTTAAAGCTGCTCTGAGCAAGCCTTCCTACAGGTAATGATGGCCAAACGAAGCTTGTGTTAGAAACGGCTCATTATTCCAAGCGTTTCAGTCCTCTGGTGACATCTGGTGGCCAAAATTATGAAGCGCAGCTTGAGTTTAAAGCGCTCTTCTCTACAACACAGTGTGGAGTATGTGAGGCCCCGCCTCCACGTACTTATGCAGTTCATCACTGGACAGCTGTGTTTATAAATAATATGATATTAGGCCAATTTTCGTAGACATATTTTTGACCCGGGGGTAGAACTGATTGTGAACTGCAGGGGGTATGAAGTTGTAAAGTAACAACATGATGCATTTAAGGTCATCCTGTTTGGTTTTTATTTAAGCAGAGAATTGGTTCCACTGTGTGATGGCCCAGTCTGCTTTCTTGGAGATGATTTTTCCTGCCTCAGAGGAAAAATGCTCTCACATGGACAGAAGAGGCTGGAGTGCACAGGAACTGTAGAGATGCAGGTGTGCGCTCTTCCTGGTCCCACAGACTATCAGCTAAAGAGAATAAACACATTAAAGTGCTGCACATTTTGTAGAATAACATTAAGATTATTTTAAAAATAAAATGTTTTATTTTATTAAATTTAAAGAGTAAAGCATGTAAAGAGTAAAGGTGGAGCGTGTGAGCAGCTTCAAGTTCCTGGGAGTCCACATCTCCGAGGATCTCACCTGGACGACCAACTGCTCCAAGCTGGTCAAGAAGGCTCACCAGCGCCTCTTCTTCTTGAGGACTCTGAGGAAGAACCACCTGTCCTCAGACATCCTGGTGAACTTCTATCGCTGCACCATCGAGAGCATCCTGACCAACTGTATAACAGTCTGGTACGGGAACTGCTCTGCCTCGGACCGGAAGGCGTTGCAGAGGGTCGTGAAAACTGCCCAGCGCATCGCCGGAGCACCACTTCCTGCCATAAAAGACATCTACAGGAAGCGGTGTCTGAAAAGGGCTGGGAAAATCATCAAAGACCCCAGTCACCCATCACATGGACTCTTCACCCTCCTGCCCTCTGGGAGGCGCTACAGGAGCCTCCGGACTAAGACCACCAGGTACCGGAACAGCTTCTTCCCCACAGCTGTCAGACTCCTGAACTCTGCCTCCTGACATCTGACCCACGTTAAACTCATGGACTGAACATACACACACCCACAATGGACAACTGTACCCTCAAACACAATAATAACATGGACTGAACCACCACTCACAACCACCAGCACTTTATATAGCCTCTGTAGAAACTATCTACACCCTCACTTATCTTAACTGCACTACTGTATAGCTCTGTGTAAATAATCATTCTGTACATTCAATAATCTTTAATCCTACAACTGTTTATAACTTGCATAGTTCCCATTTCTGTATAGCTGTATATCTCAGATTCTGTAAAGTTATTTATTTCATATTCTGTATAGTTTTTCATATTTATATCCTGCTCATAGCCTGTACATAGCTTGTACTCACTACAGCCTGTACATACTTATAGTTATAGAATATTCACAACATACTTCATACCGTGTACATTATAACATACCATAATAGACCCATTTCTGTAATATACTCACATATCTATATTATTGCTAATATATATTGTAATATATCTATATCACTAAAGCACTTCTGGATGGATGCAAACTGCATTTCGTTGCTCTGTACCTGTGCATGTGCAATGACAATAAAGTTGAATTCTATTCTATTCTATTCTATTCTATTCTATTCTAAAATGGAAGTCTTTCTAAAGTTATTTAATGACATTATGAAAAGCAGATTTGTTTTGTTAAAACATTTAAAGTTTCTCATGTTCTCAGAGAAAATAAACGCGCACAAAACAAAAGCAAACAACAAGAACACAGACTTAGCTTTTCGTGGAGATCATTTCTCCTGCCTTAAGGAAAATCCCTTCACATGGCCCAGAGGAGGCTGGAGTGCAGAGAAACTGGTAGAGATGCAGGTATACAGTCTACCTGGGCCCCACCAACTATCAGCTAAAGAGAATAGATTACATTGCTGCACATTTGGCAGACTAACATTTTATAAGATAAGAGATAAGATAAGATAACCTTTATTAGTCCCACACGTGGGAAATTTGTTTTGTCACAGCAGGAAGTGGACAGTGCAAAAGTTATGAGGCAAAAATTAGAATACAATAAGAATAAATACAGTACACAACTGTACAGAATAGAATAAAATAAAATACTATATACAGTAGAATAAAATAAAATAAATATACAATAAGATAAAAATAGAATACAAATACAAATACTATATACAACTGAGTAAAAATACAACGATGACAGAAAGGATTATTGCACTTAGTATTATTGCATATGTATGGATGTGTGTGCTTGTTCAGTTAAAGTCTTTATTATGGAGTCTGACAGCAGTGGGGAGGAAAGACCTGCGAAATCTCTCCGTCCCACACCGTGGGTGCCGCAGTCTCCCACTGAAGGAGCTGCTCAGTGCTGTCACAGTCTGCTGCATGGGGTGGGAGACGTTGTCCAACAGGGATGACAGCTTAGCCGCCATTCTCCTGTCACTCACCACCTCCACTGGGTCCAGAGGGCATCCTAGAACAGAGCTGGCCCTTCGGATCACCCTGTTCAGTCTCTTCCTGTCCCCAGCAGAGATGCTGCCGCCCCAGCAGACCACGCCATAAAAGATAGCAGAAGCCACAACAGAGTCATAGAAGGTCTTCAGGAGTGGGCCCTCCACTCCAAACGACCTGAGTCTCCGCAGCAGGTACAGCCTGCTCTGCCCTTTCCTGTAGAGGGCGTCTGAGTTATGAGTCCAGTCCAGTCTATTGTTCAGATGAACACCAAGGTACCTGTAGCTGTCCACAGCCTCAATGTCCATACCTTGGATGTTCAGTGGTTGCAGTGGAGAATGCTTGTGCCTGCGGAAGTCTACCACCAGCTCCTTGGTTTTACTGGCGTTGATCTGGAGGTAGTTCAGCTGGCACCAGTCCACAAAGTCTTGAGTCAGTCCTCTGTACTCCTTGTCGTCCCCATCAGTGATGAGGCCGACTATTGCAGAGTCATCAGAGAACTTCTGCAGGAAGCACTGGGTGGAATTGTGGGAGAAGTCTGCAGTGTAGATGGTGAAGAGGAACGGAGCCAGAAGCGTTCCCTGTGGGGCCCCCGTACTGCAGACGACCCTGTCCGACACACAGCCCTGAGTCCTCAGATTAATTTTCAGATTAATTAAACAATAAAATATATAATGTTATAACATTACATGTAAAGAGTCAAGTGGAAGTTTTTCTAAAGTTATTTAATTATATTTATATTATGATTCGCTTCCTTATAAACCATTGAATCAGACACGAAGCAGTTAGGCTCTAAATGAAGCTTCGGACGTCACCGGTCACGTGACTCTGGCCAAACGAATCAAGCTTCGACACAGAGCTTCTGAAGCAGTGTGTTCATTTTTTTGACACACGCACTGAAGCGTCAGCTTCAAGCGAGCCATCACTATTGTAAGGAGAGCTGTATGGCAAATAAATACTTCCTGTTCCACTACACTTGCCTTGGTCCATCTCACTGTGTTTCCAGCCCTGTTACAGTCGGTCTGTCCTACAGAGAAACTGCAAAGAAAGTCAAAGTGTCAGTGAGTCCAGTTTCCTTCAGCATCAAAGGCTCAGAAACTGTGACAGGAAGACGTCTGCAGACCCAAAGACACGACTGAATCAGAGGACAAGTTTCTGAGAGGTAACAGCTGATGGCGGCTCACAGGACAGCAGCTTCAAGCAGCTTCATAGTGGTCGTAGTGAGAAAGTCTCAGTTCCAGCTGTGAAGAGAAACGTTGAGCTGCAGGTTTGACAGGACGAGTTGCAGAAAGAAAGCCAGACGTCAGAATAAGACAGAGGTTTGTCTGGGCCATGAAACACCGACACGGGACGACTGAAGACTGGAAGAAGGTATTATGGACTGATGGATCATCACGCAGGATCTTTGTACGGCGTTCAGTAGGTAAAGGACGGTTCCACAGTGTGTGGCATCAACTGTCAAACATGCAGGAGGAAGTGTGATGGTCTGGGGCTGTTTGCTGGATCCAGGGTCGGTGACTCGTACAGAGTGAGAGGCTCCCTGAACCAAAACCGCTACCACAGCATCCTGCAGCTCCCTCTGGGGTCAGGGGTTCATCCTACAGCAAGATAATGGCCCAAAACACGAGTTCAAGCTATGCCAGAACTACCTCAGGAAAATAGAACAAGGGAGTGTGCAGCACAGTCTCCAGACTGAAACCCCATCGAGCTGGTTTGAACTGGACAGAAGAGTGAAAGCAAAGCAGCTACAAGCTCCACATTCATGGGAACTTCTGCTACAGATTCGATTTCTACTGTAGAAAGAAGCCACGAGTCAGACGTTTAGAATACACTTTGGTCTATAAATTGATTCCATGATTTCTTCTTTAACTCCAGTTTCTTATTTGTATATGCTTTTATTTCAGAGTGCAACGAAACATTAAACGGCATAATTTTCCATAAAAGACTTTAAAACCTGGGATGTTCTTGGCAGCGTATTTGGGCATTTATTTTGATGTGCGTTTCAGTAGAAGGACTAGATGTTACAATCCCTGATTATGCACTGCTTTAAATTGAGAAAGGTTTGAGGGACGGCTGTTATGAGGAAAGCCCAGAAACTTTGCTAGCAGCACATCGTCGTGTGCCTCAACTGTCGGTCTCTTACCCAGGATAATCTGCCATTTTTCCTTCCTTGGTTAGGTTTAGGGATTAGAGATCTGATCTAAATTATCGTATTAAATTTGGGACACATCATCAGTTGTGGACCTTGGATTCATCGGGTGTTTCAGCCATTATCACCAGACACCCTCATCCAAGGAGGCCCTGGAGTGTGTCTGGTTTATGTTAAATTGTTATTTCTCTTTCTTCTGTTTACAGTTTATTTTCTATCTATTCACTGCAACTGAGAAATAATACTTACCTCTTTAGCATTTATGGAGCCTCACTTCTTCAAAGGGACAGAAAAGGTGATCGAGAGAAGTAAGACAAAGGGGACACGATAGGAGAGAGCAGGAAACAGTGCACTGTTTGGTGTTATGAAGCAGGTCACACAAACAGGAAGGAGCAGATTTATGGACACTTGTATGTGAGAAGCAAGATTTTAAAGTAAGAGTAAAATCACAATCCTTGCTGTAGATTTCAGGTCAGCGCTGCCACTTTTAATACTGTTGTGACTTCTATGAGCATTTGTGTCTTTAGCATTTTGTCAGAACGACAATTTTAACAGGATCTTTAGATATCTGAAAGCAACGTGCCGTGATAAATCCACTGAATTACCCGCTGTTTTTTCTTAGCTCCCCACTGTGTGCTGTGAGTTTCCTCAGACTGCTAAACTCCCTTTGCTTGTGAGCTTCATTCAGGATGTATTTGTTCTGTTTAGGATGTGGAAGACTGACTTCTTCAGCCTGAGCCTGGTGTGATTTACCTTGATAAAATGGTATGTTCAACTACAGAAGATAATCATGCAAACCCACCAAATGTGTCATTTGTGGTTGTTCTCCAAGTATTCAGAACGCCCTCGGCCAGAGGCCATGTCCTAACATGAGCATAAACAGTCACTGAACAGGAAAACCACTCATTTGCTTTTCGATGTGGAAGGAAAAGTATGTCCACACGTTTAACATAGAACAGCAACCCAACGAAACGTGTTGGGTACTGACATGCTTCAGGACGTAGCCTTAGCTTGGAATTTACATATGAACAGCTTGATAACCTTAATGAGAAAGAAAGAATAAACAAAGTGTTGAGAAAAGCAGCCTTTATTCAGAATAAAGATGTAGCTGAAGTGTGGGTGCAGCTCCATGAAACACCCGGACGCTGTTACTGACTGAAAGAAAATCAGGAGTTTTGAGAAGATGCTGATTTAGATCCCAGACACACACAGACACACACAGACTTCACAGGCAACTGACTGCTGGCAGCGCATCGCTCACACAAACACACAACAGATGTATGAGGTCTGCAGTCCTACACAGCTCCATGCAGGTACAGTGCCAGGAACTTGCTGAACGCCTCAGGCTTGTATCCGGCCAGACCAGCTGGTATCTGTGGAGACACAAAGCAACCAATCAGAACCATTACATTTTCACTGTGGCTCCTCCCATCACACAGTCAAAAGGAAGCATGTGCAATACGTCTGTAACAGTTTCCACCAGTCTGTTTAACTATGCAGCAAAAATGTTGCAGCTAAAAATTAACTGTGCTCTGCAGTAGCAGAGCACAGTAACTGCAGAGCGCAGTAACTGCAGAGCGCAGTAACTGCAGAGCGCAGTAACTGCAGAGCACAGTAACTGCAGAGCGCAGTAACTGCAGAGCACAGTAACTGCAGAGCGCAGTAACTGCGCCGTTAGAGTACAGCTTCCTGCACACTGACACAGGAAGGCTGACAGCTACGCAGATAAGTAAAGTTAGTGAAAGCCACGCCTCCCCTCAAACAGAAACTGTACCTTGACTTGCTTCTTTTTAATGAGCGGTCGAACTTTTGCAAAATCATACAGCTCAACGTCTTCTTCCAGCCACATCTGCAAACAGACAAATGGAACAGCTAAAACAGACTGCTGGGGTTTAACTTGGGACTCATTAGCTGGAGGACAAAGAACAACTTGTTGACACATCCATAAGCTTAACGCTGAGTAAGCACACAGGGTTACTGAGGCCATCAGAGACGTAGCCACTGTTCCAGCATCGTCACAGCAGTCTGCTCTTATGTTTGTGGCCTAAACTGGGCTGGTAAGTTGTGGAGTTATTACAAACCGTCAATAACACAAGGAAGCACCAAGACATACATAGCATTTACATACTGGCGAGGAGTGAGCCGTGCCTTTGTGCCACACTGACAGGTTTGGAGTGATACTTAGCACAACATAGCACGAGCTGTAAGAAGGAAATCATGGTGAACAATACAGCGAGCACTGAATCTGTAGTCAAATCCTTGAATTGTAAATGCACTGCATTTACAGCAGTGATATTTCCCTACTCATCAGGGCGTGATGTCAGCATCCTGTACTTTCTTTTTCCAAGGCTGAATGATTTCACAGCATAAATAATCCACACAGGTTAACACGCTTAGATCTGACTGGATGCTGGCAGATTATTCTCCGCTCTTCTTTGCTGAGTTGTTCATTTGAAGTGGCTGGTTTGAAAGCTTCACTCTGATTTTTCTCCACGTGAAAACAAAACAAACCATGAAGAAAAGCTACAAGTTTCCAAAGTGATCAACTGATTTGAAGCAGAGAGCACACAGTGTGAGGACACACGCAGGTCCCTGGGCTGTGTCCTCTGATGGGGGGAGGCGGTCTGGGTCTTCATCCAGCTCATCTGAATAACTTAAACTGTTTGAACTGATGATCGTGGAAACTGCAACATGACACCTTCTGACCAGTACTGGGCAGTAACTGAGTACTATCAAAGGAATCCTTTGTATGCAACAGTGTAAATGGACACTACACCTGACACGCCTCCATGATCACTTATGACAGGTTAATAGGTTTTAGCCTTGATGCTGCAGAGCCATCAGCACCACTGATATGTTGGAATCTGCACATATATGTTTAGAGAAAACACATTTTACACACAGTTGTTGTTTTTTTAAAGTCATTAAAGACGTGCTGTAGCCTCGTCCCAGAGAAACACGAGTGCGTGCAGGCTTCTGACCACACCCCTACAGCCCAGGATTCCTCACATACAGCTCACCTGGTTTTTAATTCCATCGTCTCCTGAGAGGTCCGTGGTATTCAGCTGGAAAACCATGAACTGGAAAATCCTGCCATTGGTCCCGACTGACTGCACGGTCACAGGACGGTCTAAGAGTCGCTGTGGACGAGTCTGACACACATGAAGAGGGATAATTAAGAAACACAACACTGTTCAAACTGAGGTACAGTGTTGCTGTTCGTTTGCACGCATGCTTACCCCGTAGAGCTTGTGTGCACGGGCCAGCGCGTTTCCAAAGGTAAACATGATCATCTTGGTTCTAAACTGCTCTGGGCGGAGCTTACAACGAGGATCAGCTGACTCCAGGAAGTACAGCGTGTGGGCGTGAGGGTAAGGGTAGTCATCTCTGAAACCTGAGTGGACGTGACAGACTTCTGTCACTGAGCGTGAGGAGCAGACACAAGCACACCTGGACCCTGACCTGCGTTACAGAAAGGACGACAGCTGGCTAACCTCTCACCTGTGTGGTTTACCTCCTCTTTGTACACGTGCACTTTCTGGAGGTCGATAGTCGGGGAGACGGGATAGAAGGCGTCCAGGACGTGATCCGCTGTGTCGGCCACCTCCTGTTTACCAGACATCTGTGGGAGAGGATCCGTGCTGTTCAGCAGTAAACCGTTCTGACCTCTTATCTGGAGGAGATCCTCACCTGACACGCAAACACGTTGGATCGTATTAGTCACGACTCGCAGTCAAAGCGATCCTGCTGAGCACGAGGGTACGATACCTCTTTTCCACGTGGTTGCCAGCGAGTAGTTCTCTGCAAGCATCCTCCTCCCGAGGGCCGGGTGGCTGCACTGCAGCGTCGCACACAGGTGCAGCAGGTTGAGCAGCAGAGTGTTGCTGAGGAACAAGCAACAAAGGGACAGTTAGTTTATACCGTTCTGTTTCACATTTAAATAAAAGAAATAATATGAGCATTATCATGCCTATCATTACTGCTGCTGTGTGGAACGTCTGGAAACAGTCTCTGATGAACGTTAAGCTCATGAAGGGACAGGTCACTGCGTTCATGCGTTAACTCCACTGCACCAAAGCATAGATACGAGCTGTAATGCAGCTCTAATGTTCAGTCCAGTGGTTCTTAAGCTTGTTGGAGGAGCAAGCCCCACCAGTTTCATATGCGCATTCACTGAACCCCTCTTTAGTGAAAAATAAAATGTGATTTTTTTCAAATTCAAGACATAGATATGTTTTTTTACTGGTGCACAAAATGAGCTGTGCATGTCATGGTGGAGGCTCTGCCGAACCCCTGAGACCCCTAGGGTTCGACTGAACCCAGGTTAAGAACCACTGGTTCAGTCTTTGTTATGTGGTGTGCCGCAGACAAAAGCCTGATCCTTTGACTCTGTGGCTTGTTTGGAGCAGCTGTCAGCATGTTTGCTTCTCATTCATAAACTCTCTGCATGCGCCGTCACAGAAGGTTTGTGTTGGTGTCTGTCGGGGACCAGCTTGTTTTCTGAACACACAGAGGCAGCCCCTCGTTTCCAAACAACCCCTCAGGTTGTTTTGGCTGGTCCCACGGTGGTGCCATGGGGACAAAACCATCAACTAAAGCAATGAAAAAATATTGCAGTAAACAGTACACGTGTCACAGCCCTAAACAGACTGTATTCAAATGATGTCAGATCTTCCTTACAAACAGTGGTGAATCATGGGTTTGCAAACACACATCCACATGTGTAGAAGCAGTTATTCCTGTTATCAGAATACTTTATTAATCCCTGAGGAAAGGTTGCATCGAGTCGAGTGTGTCTGTGGAAGTCCACACTGCAGGGACTGATTCTTATAGAGCGCTTTTCTATAACCACATCCCAATCACACCCGAGCACTTTGTCTATACTAACTACATCCACACACATTCATACTCTGATGGACGCATCGGAGAGCATCCATGGGGTCCAAGGACACTGTAGACTGGAGGAGCCAGGGATCGAACCACCAGCTTTCGGTCAGTAGTGACCTGCTCTGCCTCCTGAACTACAGCCACCCCACATGTGTAAGTATAGATGTCACCCAACCTGTATTTCTCTTTACGCGGTCGATCCTCTGTCGTGTCCCAGAAGCGTGCGTGTTTGATGGCATTCTGCACACGCTCATCCTGATCTGGGATCTGGTTTTCAGGGTTCTCTGCGAGGGAGAGGAGCTGTGCAGGGAGACCTGGGATCACCTGGGTTTTGGTCAGCCAGGCAGCCTGACGCACACCTGAGACCGACAGGCAAAAGTTTATATAAATAAAAGTGAAGATTTCAGATAAAAGCTTTTTAAAATGAATCAAATCTGCGTGATCACGTGGGTCTACGTTTAGCTACAAAGACTTTCAAAATAAACCTCTCTCAGAGTAAAGCTCCTTTTGCGCCTGTTTATTAAAGTCTTGATTATGTTGCACATAAACAAGCATCATATGAGTGATTTCTGATGAGGCCTGTCAGTCAGCCGAGCGTCCCTTGCACTCCCGTGGACTAATAATGCTCATGTGTGTCTAATGAACCCCGGGCAGCGACCACCGGGCAGCGGCGTGCTCAGCGTGACACAGCCGTTACCTTCCAGCGCGCTGGTCCTCTGGTTGAACATATAACACGGCTTGTCCTTGTACAGCCGCATCTCGTGGGCAGGGGGAGACTTGTAATATCGCGGGTCCTTGTAGTCCCTCTCCCAGTGCTGGGGAGCAGGTTTCGCCAGCCCCGGGACATAGTGCATCCTCTCTCCGTATGTGACCATCTCCAGTCCTGGGATTTCGACCCTCTCCCTAGGTTTCCGCGGAGGGGGGACCTTGGCTGTAAGGCAGCGGCCGACAGTGAGGTGTCTCCGGGCCCCTCCATGTGCCGACAACCGCTTCAAATCCGTCAAAAAGGCGGCGTGAGAGAAGAGCGGAGCCGCCGTTTTTAAACGCTGAGCCGTTTCAGGAAACATTTCTCCTCCCGCTGTTCTTCTCGTTGAGCCTTTAACAACAAACTCCGACCTGAATCACTGCTTGTCTGTAACCGTGCTGTGGGACAGCGCCATGACACTTCTTCTTCTTTTAATTTGTGTTGAGCTGTAAGCGGGGGAGCATAGCGCCGCCTGCTGTTACCTGTTTATAATCTTAATCCCGCATTTTGGAGATTATGAAGCCGTTATTTTAAAACAGCATTGTGATTTCTGTATATGTTGAAACAGGCCGTTCCTGTATCTGATGGCCGCTGACTTCTTCTCTGACTGTTTGGCAGTAAAAGTGCAAAGTCAGCTACTCGTGACAGGATAAAGAGACTGGCGAAAAGACGGATGCAGTTCGGGACCATAGTAGATGACGTGCTCTACCACCTGAGCCAGCCCGTCACGTCTTTCTCAGCTTGGTTACTACAATACTTGAGAGGAGCTTCCATGTTATGGAGAGGCAGGTAATTAGCCGGGAGTTTAAGGGTGTTGTCCCATTGTAGGGATTGTTTGCATTCAGAACTGGTCTATTCAATTCAGTTTTATTTATACAGCACCAAATCACAACAACAGTCGCCTCAAGGCGCTTTGTTTTATAAGGCAGACCCTATACATACAGAGAGTAACCCAACAATCATATGAGCAATGACTTTGGCGACAGTGGGAAGCAGTAGCGGTTTTAGATACGGGCGGCATCGTAGTGGGGGGCGGATCACGGCCAGCGCATAGTGGGAATGTCACAGGCACCGATCGGTTTTCTATCGGCCGTTTGCTGGGAGTAAGGGCGCCCTCCGCCTGCGAGCTGCGCCTGCTGCTGGCGGCACAGGGAGGAGAGGGCGGGGCGGCGGGGAGTCTCTGGCTGGAGCAGCGTCTAATAACCAACTCGCAAAATAAAACAAAATAAAAACAAAGCAACAAACACGAGAACACCAGACATCACGATACAGACTTATAATTCGCACCGATGTTTTTTCGAAATTCTGTACGCGAAAAGTGAGCGCGAGAGCCCTCGGTGCGCCTGCGCGCTGCTGAAGTCAACGACGAGGCTCCAGCTACAGCAGTGCAAGTAAACAAACAATAAATATACACTTTAGGACTCGGGGTCTGTGACACAGGACCCACACACACACGGGTTCTGCTTAGTGTCTTTTTATTTTGGAAATAATCTGCGGTTTTTTGGCAGCCGCCTCGGACGCAGCCACTCCCTCTCTCTGCCAGCATCATCTGCTCCATCTCACTGGTGGCACACAAAAAGACATCTCCCTCATTAACACTGTCCCCTACACCTGTTGCCTCCCCGCCTCCGTGCCGCCCAGGGAGCTCAGTGTGTCACCCCTCCTCTGCAGCAGGCCAGCAAACCACGCCCCTGCCACAGCTTCCCCACCGCCCCACCGAGGCCGGGGACCAGGGATAAAGGGATCAATAACAATTTAAAATTTATAATTTACAGTTTGATGATTTAAAGTCACACACACAACCCGTCGGAAGGGGAGGGGGGCCGGCTGCTTCCAAATAGAGCACATTTCATTCATAATGATGTAAATTATGTATTCATGATTTGAATCCTGGGTTGTGCGAAATCCCAGAAATACACCTTAGACAAAGTGAATCTGTGAACTAAGGTGTAGGTGTGTTAGGTTATGTTGTGGTGATCCTCGAGTTGGGGGATTTGTGTTCATACTGGAGTGCAAAATTAAAACCAATGGAAGATGGACAAGACAAGTTCAAAGCCATCAGGTGCTCAGCTTAGAAAAAAGATAAAAGAAGAGGAGGAGAAACAAAAGATGTGTGATTGGATCATGGCAGGTCATCCTGAACCAATCAGAATCAGAATACTTTATTAATCCCTAAGGAAATGATGTGGGTTACAGTCGCTCCAAGAAGAAATGGTAAACATAGCAACAGTAACAGACTAAACTCCAAACATTATGTTACAGATTTTAATATTAATTAGTCGTTGTCAATTGTTGATTTGTCCTGTTCTCCTTGTATGATGAATTATGATGGCTGTTTGGTAGCTGTTTGCATACAATGCATACTCTCTCTCTTCATATGGGGGGGGGGGGGGGGGGGGGGGGGCAGAGGGAGTGTTCGCCCGGGGCCCCAAACAGGCAAAGACCGCCACTGGTGGGAAGGAAAACTCCTTTTTAACAGGAAGAAACCTCTGGCAGGACCAGGCTCAGGGAGGGGCAGGGCCATGTTAGCTAGCTCTGAGTACCTGCTGTTAGCAGCACCCATATTTGTGCAGCCAGCTGATCACTGAGGGCCATTGGCCTCTTCAGCCAGTAGGCACAGATAATGTCAGGTCTTGGCACCGTCCAACTCCTCATTCTGAAGACACATTATTAGATGTCTGCCTTTGAGATGTTGACTGGGTCTTGCTCTGTGAGATTGTCGTGGTCTTCGGTTCACCGGCTACCTTATGTGACGCTGCTTTCTCCACGATGTTCTTTCAGTATTGCTCAATTTCAGCTGGGTCTGTCTTTGTGCTATTTCCCCTCACAGCATGGAGCTCTGGAGAACAAGCCACTTTTTTCTGAACCTCTTCTTTCCTACTAGATCTCTTCAGTGTACTGGGCCGAGCTGTGAGCCATCTTGTAGTGCTTCTTTTTCACCCAGGATATGTTTCTCATGGTGTCTATCTGCACCGCTGTTCACTGACTTCACTGATTTTGGCTTCCTGCCTTCTCCTCTGTGTGGAGCTTACTCTTTACAGTCTTAAACCCAAGTGCTTTTAGTATTACTGTGGCATTTGCATATATGACCTCATTGTTTTTAGTGATACTGGCAGTGGGGATCATGTGTAGAGCACATCTGCAACCATCCTCTGACGAGACGTTTTCAGTGAGCCAGTGGAGTCGTGTGTTTGGTCGGTGGGTACTGTGATTGCAGCCGGTCCCCAGCTCTCTGTAAACGGCCATTGATCAGTGGTTATAATAATTAAGGACCAGTAAACTGAACTCACAGTCCATTCTTAGTAATGGTGCTAGTTTTGACCAGTATCCAGATGTACTGTTTAAAAGCTTCAGTCAGACTCAGGAGGTCACATGTATGGATGAGGACATGTGACCTCCACTGAAAACCCAGCAGAACCAACTCTCTGGGAGGTCCTTGTGAGTTTACACGACTCAGTAATGCACTACAACATTGTTATTGTTAATTGTGATTCATTACCCTGTTAATCACTGAGCTGAGCTAAAGTAAATCAATAATAAAAGATAAATAATATAAATATTAGAATAAAACCCCAGAGAGTAAATTTGACACCCCTACCGGTTAGGAAGGAACAAGCCCCGCCTTCCCCTGCTCCGTACCGTTGTTGTGCCAAAACCTGATTTCCAATGTTTCCCTGTGTGTTTTATGTGTAACATCATTACGTATGTTGCTAAATAGACTTTGGTGAACAGGTATTACAAAGGGGTTATATATAAAATTAAAAAATTACCTGTTTCTCAAGTATCTTTGTAACTGTGTTATTGTACTTACATTATAATCAGCCAGCTCCCTTTTGTCCACTTAAAATATGTTTACAGAACTATTTTTGCATTTGTTGCACAGGACCAGCTTGTTGCTGGAAAATAACTATAAACCTGAGAAACTGAGCAGATATCCATACCGGAGATCTGCATGGACCTTGGAGAAACGGACCTGATTTGTTGTGAACACTTTGGAACCATCGTGATCTGCACGGGCGCGGAGGAAGCGGACAATATCCTCTCTGAGAGTTGAACATTAGACGCGCGCTGGCTTTTTTTTGTGGGATCGTGCGACCTGACGAGGAAGATGGCGAGCCGTTCCCTTTGAACCGAACCACAGCCATTCCGAGTTGGCCCAGAAGGGCAGGTTGCTCTTCTCTCACGAAGAATTGCAGCAGAGCGGTTGGACAAAATCACTGAACACGGACTATTAAGCCGGCAAGACTGACATATCTGAGCTCAGATAGGATTCTGGTTACTATTATTATTGCTGTTGTTGTATCTTATTTAATGTTTCATTCCTGTTTATGAAGTGCTGTTTAATTGTTGCTATATAATTCAGTACAATTCAAAGCAACTTTACCTGTGGCTCCACTCATTCTTCTGCACGCCACTCACCATGACCCTCCTGCGAGTCGAGCTATTGGCCCATTCTCTCCATCCCACTTTAACTTCCCCTACCCTGTCCTGTACTTGGCTACTCTTGCCTGGATGGTTGAGCAGTACATATGATAATACAGATAAACCTGGACGATATTCCAAACTGTCATCATCTCTGTCAGCCGGGATCAGGAACACCGTTACATTACTGTTATTTTAGGCCCTGTGCTATGATCTTACTAAAGCTATGTTTAAACAAGCTCTCTCTAAATTTTTTCCAAAATAATATCTAAAACTGTACACTGAGCACACAAGACCATTTTTTTATTTGTTGCATTTATTTAGCAGCATGACAGTGAAGAGAACAGAAGAAAGCTGGGACAAAGAGGAGCAGCGAGCAGCTCAGGGCCTCTGCATCATTAACCTTTCAGGATGTAGATCACAACAGTGACCTAAACCAGTGCCCCATGTTCATCTAGCCCTCTCTATGTGCAGACAATAATACTGAGGAATACTATCATGTTCCCGTCCATCCACTCAAGGAGTCGACATAATCTGGTGTTGGTTATGCAGCCTCAGAGCAAACTATTGGAGAGTTAATAAGGGAATTATTTACTGTTTTAATGTCTCGAGTTGTTTTAAAAACACCTTTGTCATGTTTTCATTATTTTAAGCAAATCATGATGAAAATAATTAGCAAAATCATGGATCCTGGTGTTAATTTAAAGAGCAAAGCTTCAGCAAATCAGACACCACAAATAAACAAATTTACTGCAAATGAGTGAGCCCCAGTATAAACTGATTGTTCCTTGCAGTGGGTATTTAGTCAAATGTGTGTGTGCATGCGTGTTAATTGCGGACTAAATAATGCAGAGCTTAAATTTAAAAGAAGACAGAATAAAAGAGGCTACATCTTAAAACTGAATAATACAAACAAAGCAATGCTGAGAGGAGATATGGGTGTCCGTCTGATCTCATTCTGTCTTGTGTTTTACAGCCAGCGAGGCCAGGCTCAGGAGCAGGATGGTAGTTTTTCCCAGAAGCACCCAGAACCACAGCTGACCCTTCAGACCTGCATGGACACAGATGAATGTACACTGGGTTACATAAAATCCCTCAGAAGCTAAAGAGCGCACGCAGAGACGAGCCGCATTTAGAGGGGAGCGATAGATTAGCATGTATAGCACACAGACATGAAGGAAACATTTGACTTTCTCCTCATCTCTCAGTCTGAGTGTGTTTTCCTGTGCAGGGGTTGGAATGGATAGTGAAGTGTGAACCCCCAGGGAGGGAGAGGGGGGAAAGCCAACACATACTGGGAGAGAAGTCTGAGCCTCTGCACTGCTCTTTGGAAACTGTAAAAAACTGAAAGACTGAAAAAATCAGCACTAAAAATAAAGAAACAGCAGCTACTGTGGAAATCCTGCTCTGTGTGAGACTTCCAATCACACGTTATAACATATTAGTCCTGACTCTGATGAGCACAATCAGTGACATCAAACTGATAACGTGCTTGTGAGCGCTCACCTGCTGCATTGTGGGTCTGCTGGGTGCAGTTACACTTTGGGCTGCTGATGGTCAAGGAAGGTGGTTTTCCTGTGAAGTTATCTGGACAGAGGAGTGTTAATCAGACCAGGAATAAGTCATGATAGCCTAAAAACAGTAATACACACTGTTCACATGTTCCAAACTGGGTTTTCTGGAAAGCTGGAATGTGAATGCACTTTCCTGGAAAACACTTTGGATTAACCTCTGTTGTTCTAAATGGGATCAATAAATAAATTCACCTTACAGTTCACACAAAAGTGTTATTACAGTCTGCCTTTTTCAATGATCATTTAATAAAATATTAATATTAATATAACATGCTTCAGTGGGCTGATCACTTTTTGGCACAACATGTGCTCAGACACAGAGAGAGACGGATGTGCACGGGACCAGCTTGTTGCTGGAAAATAACTATAAACTTGAGAAACTGAGCAGATATCCATACCGGAGATCTGCATGGACCTTGGAGAAACGGACCTGATTTGTTGTGAACACTTTGGAACCATCGTGATCTGCACGGGCGCGGAGGAAGCGGACAATATCCTCTCTGAGAGTTGAACATTAGACGCGTGCTGGCTTTTTTTGTGGGATCGTGAGACCTGGATCTCTTCCTGACGAGGAAGATGGCGAGCTGTTCCCTTTGAACCGAACCACAGCCATTCCGAGTTGGCCCAGAAGGGCAGGTTGCTCTTCTCTCACGAAGAATTGCAGCAGAGCGGTTGGACAAAATCACACCCATCACAGACTTTTGACCTTTTGGATTTGACTTGACTGAACACTGACTATAAAGCCGGCAAGACTTATAGGGTTACCGGGGCCCCGCCCTGGAGCCAGGCCCAGGGAGGGTGCCCAAGGGCGAGTGTCTGGTGGCCGGGCCTTAGTCCATGGGGCCTGGCCGGGCACAGCCCGAAAAGAGGACATGGGCCCACACTCCTGCAGGCCCACCCACCCACAGAAGGCGCATTGGGTGCATTGGGTGCGGCGGCCAGGAGCGGAGGCCCTGGCGGACTGATCCCTGGCTACCAAGACTGGCAATAGGGACATGGAATGTCACCTCTCTGGTGGGGAAGGAGCCTGAGTTAGTGCGTGAGGTTGAGAGGTACCGGCTAGATATAGTCGGGCTCACCTCTACGCATGGCTTGGGCTCTGAAACCAGTCTCCTGGAGAGGGAATGGACTCTGTCTCAGTCTGTAGTTGCCCCTGGTGAGAGGTGGTGGGCTGGGGTGGGTATTCTAATATCCCTTCGGCTTGCTGCCGGTACGTTGGGGTTCTTCCCGGTGGATGAGAGGGTTTGTTCCCTGCACCTTAGGGTCGGGGAACAGGTCCCAACTGTCATCTGCCAAGTGGCAGTTCAGAGTACCCAGCCTTCTTAAAGACCCTGGGGGGGGGGTGGTGCTGGAAGGTGCTCCACCTGGAGCCTCTGTTGTCCTGCTGGGAGACTTCAATGCTCACGTGGGTAACAACAGCGAGACCTGGAGGGGCGTGATTGGGAGGAACAACCTTCCTGATCTGAACCCGAGCGGTGCTCTGTTATTGGACTTCTGTGCTAATCACAGTTTGGCCATAACAAACACCCTGTTCGAACATAAGAGTGTCCATAAGTGCACGTGGCACCAGGACGCGCTAGGCCGCAGGTCGATGATCGATTTTGTAATTGTATCACCTGACCTGCGACCATATGTTCTGGACACTCGGGTAAAGAGAGGGGCTGAGCTGTCAACTGATCACCATCTGGTGGTGAGTTGGATCAGGTGGCGGGGGAGGACGCTGGACAGACCCGGTGCACCTAAACGCGTAGTGAGGGTGTGCTGGGAACGTCTAGCAGAGGCCCCAGTCCGCGAGATCTTCAACGCACACCTCCGGCAGAGCTTCAACAACATTCCGAGGGAGACTGGGGACATTGAGTCCGAATGGACCGTGTTCAGCATTTCCATTGCCGAAGCTGCTGCATTGCGCTGCGGCCGCAAGGTGGTTGGTGCCTGTCGTGGTGGGCACCAATAAATAAAAGTGTCATCTGGAAAATTCGACAATGAAATACAAGCCAGTAAAGATGTGATAATAATAATAATTAGTCCTTACTTGCTATTTGAATACTAAAAGCAGGACTAATGGTATGGGGTGGGTAGGTCTTGCATTGGTATTGTCCAGTGTGTGCCTTTGTAAAAGACTGGACATTCAGGACCAGGGTCACATTGGGTAATGCAGAGGAAATGTTGACAAGAGACTCGTTGTTCTGGAAGATAAAACAGTTACAGCAGTTATGTTAACCTGACAAACATCACAGCCATGTGACAATGTTAGCCTATCATATGAATGCTTCAGACAATGAGGTAAACATAGCCATGTTAGTCAGCAGCTCATGCATCAAATTGCTATGAGTATTAGTATTTTAATACATGATATCAAAGTATAATACAGAGGTGTCCAACGCCAGGCCTGGAGGGCCGGTGTCCTGCAGGTTTCAGATGTGTCCTTGATCCAACACAGCTGATTTAAATGGATAAATGACCTCCTCAACATGTCCTGAAGTTCTCCAGAGGCCTGGGAATGAAGTCATGTGATTCAGGTGTGCTGACCCAGGGTCAGATCTAAACCTGCAGGACACCGGGCCTCGAGGCCTGGAGTTGGACACCCCTAGTATAATACTAAATGTATACTAATATCTGAGACTTGTATACCTTCCACAGCTGTGCAACGTGGCTGTTTTTTAAACATATGAAAGTACAGTTCAGCCTGAAGGCTTCTCCAGGTGAGATCACCATGTCTCCAGAGGTATTCACTCCAGCTTGGTCGCAATCATCTACGAACAGAAAGACTGATTTTAAAAACCTACACCCAATTTTTTACATCCATGTTTAACTTTTACTCATGTTTCATTTGTTCAGTACGTATTTGTCCTGCCAGTGAGCTTTCAGTTCCTCTGCTCTCAGAAGCAGGCTCCATATCTGTCCCAACAACTGCAGTTTACATGAAGGTACGACCCGAGGCCGACTATTGGACGAGCAGTAAAACACTGAAGCAGCAACACTCACAGTAAGAGAGAGAGTGTGTATGTGTGTGTGTCTGTGTGTCTGTGTGTCTGTGTGTGTGTGTGTGTGTGTGTCTGTGTGTCTGTGTGTGTGTGTGAATCAGCTTTGTCTGGGACATTTGTTTCACTGATAACTCTCAGAGATCAGATGAGTGTCGCCTCTTTTCTAAATGCAATCAGTTGTTGGTTCTGAGACTCAGGCTCCTGTAAAGGACAAACTACAAGAGTGCAGCTTTTATAACAGTGTCAGTGTACAATAGAAGAAGAAGAAAGTACACCGTCTGTCAGTTTTGTGGTTTTACAGGACGTAATAAAAATGTCACAGATTACACACTGAGTCGGGATTTTGCACAAAAACTAAAACACGATGTCACAAAGGAGTATTAGTGCCAATCACTTTAAAATAGCTTTATTTTTCAGTTTAATTTTTTTAAATAATAATAAAGTATTTGTCAGCTTCAGACTTTCAGAAACTCATAATACTGTAGCCACGCCCAGTGTCTCTGACCAAAGCCAGTTTGAGTTAGTAACTACAATGACATGGATACAGACTTAAACGAGTTGTAATTAAAATGTCTGTTATCATCATTGACTTTTGTGAAGTTGTCATTTAGCGGCTCACCTTCAGCTTCAGTCCAGCACAGCAAACTCACCACCAGAACCAACAGCTCTGCCTTCATCCTGCCTGTGTGTCCGTCACCTCACTGCCAGCATCTGGACACCTCTAGTTTCAGTGCTGGCTATATTTCACAGGAAATACGTGCGTATAAGGACTGGGAGATACAATCGGCTGACGTGAGTCCTCAAGCAGAAGGAGGCTGCGGTAGCCAGAGCAGGAACACTGATAACAGCACATAACAGCATCATTCGACCGTCTTTAATCTTCATACTTTGTTCAGAAGAAAAATCCCCACATGTGCTGTCGAGCACAAATACGGGATATTTGGTCGTTTCTGTGTTGACACCAACCGGACAAGGTCTCACTTGGAGATAACATCTGCCTGTCATCAGGAGCAACTGCTGAAATCTGCTTCTCACCTACAAAAACATCAAAAGAGCGTAGAGAAAGAAAGGAAGTACTCTGTAGCTAAAACTGGAGGCCTCTCACTGCTCAGTCACCGCACTTTGACCCTCATCAATATTGGATTTGTTTCCCTTCACTTTGTTGTCCACTGTCAAAGGAAAATTGTACATAGTGTGATCAGCTGCATGAATGTGTTTTATTGATCACTAAGCACTCCACATGTCTACATGACTTTTCACATAAACTCTTGTGTGATAAACTTATTTAGCAACTAACAGCTTCCTCTTTCCTGAGAACGTACACGTGTAGAGAAGGGGAACCTCAGCTCTGAGTTCTTGGAATAACTTAGTTACCTTTGTACACACACAAGCTTGTATAAATAAAGAACGCAGACAGTGACAGAGCGCCAGTCCGTGAGTGCCTCCTGCGAGGACGAGCGCTCTGGGACCGCCCTCGCGAGTAAAGACAACTGCAGTGTTTGTGTTTTCTAACTCAGGTGTCTCAGCTGAAGAACTGTGGGGCGATTCTTAGAAATCCCCTGTCGTCCACTAAACATTAAAATAGCTCCATAAAATATATTAATTAATTAATAGTATTAAATATATCAATTATATGTTTGCATATAATTGAATGACAGCTAAGCCAGAGTTTAATCAAAGATTTGTATCAGTGATGCTAAAAGAAAAACCCAGACTGTGTGTGACAATGCAGCTTGGACACAAAGCAGCCAAGAAACGACAACATCTCTGCTGTGCAAGTGTTTCTGATGGTTACCACGAGTGCCCCCACCAACCCCACTGACCCCTGCATCAACATTTAACCTAGCATGCTTTGAGTTTGCTGCTGCAAAGCTGATTGAAACCAAACCTGTTGCCTTCAGCTTTTTAATACATGTTGGTGGTTAAAGGCAGGCGGGCAGCGTGAACAGTTTGTGGATGCCATAACTCCATAGGAGCTTCAAACTGATACCATAGGTCTATCTATAAAAGTCTGAATCTTAGCAGACCTAAAGGTTAAAGGTCAGAGGTTCTGAAATCCTTGTGAATCGATAGCTCGAGAACAAGGCCATCTAGGAGCTTCAAATGACAAGAACCTGGCCTCAGAATGGGCCATTAGCCCCTCCCACCACCACCACAGAAATATACTGATTCCTTCTTTTCTTTTTTACCACCAGCAGCCTTAAATACATGCTGATCTTTTGTCAAATGCAGTTACCAACGTAAGTTTACAAATTCATATCTGTTGCATGGCCTAACTAACACCAAATGTTAGTTTTGTTTTTTAAATGGTTAGTGTTCAGAATAAATTGTGTGCACCCCCCCCCCCCCCCCCCCCCCACTCTCATTGGTCCTCTAGTCACATGACTAAGTAAGTTGTACCTTGAAGTACCAGAGTAAATACTTCATGAACCTTTCTTTCCTCATGTTTCAGAAGGGTTTAACATGCCATGACGTTGCCCTAATTTGTAGTATAAACTGATATGTTTCCACCCTGTTACTGTCCAAAGGTGGACACACAGTAGCAGCCACATTTGTCACTGATGTGATGATGTCATTGATCCAAAGCATGCATCTCTCAGTGCATTTGTATAATATCCATATTTCATTACGTAAGAAGTCACTTAGATGAGTGATTACACATTTACTATTAAAGCTGCAGACAGATGAATCCTTTCTGGAACCTTCCAGTCTCTCAGCTTTTTGTCACAACACGTTATTTGCAGGTTGACTTTCCAGCTGTTTACTTACATTCAGACAACTATTTGTATTGCAAATATTCTACAATTGCATGTTTACGTATGCAAATGTAGCATTAGCCTATTAACTTTGTGCTAATTTGCTTAAATATTTAGAAACATCTGGATTTTTTTAAATGTTATTCTATAAATTAATGAAAAAATGGTTATTAAATGTCATATGAAGAGGAATAAAGCTGCAGTTTGGTTCATGTAAGAATCACTGAGGGGACGATTCCACAGGAAAGTTGTGGGCAGAGGTTTTCATCGTGGACATGAATGTCATAGAAACTTTTAATGATTGCTTTGAACTGATGTACAGCGTACAATTTAAAAAGCATGTGTTAGGTGCACAAGTTTGAATTTATTTTGGATTTTCTACACAGGCTCATATGGATACAGCCACACTAATATATGGTTAAATGTCCCTTAGCATGTTGCACCTCAGCCAAATGCTTTGGTAGCCATCAGCGAGCTCCTGGTATATTTCTGGTTGGATGTTTGAGCACTGTTCTTGTTACCGTGTTAGATCACATGACTGTGCCAAAGGCGTAATTGTTGATTTGATGAAAAATTCGATTCCATGCACTTTGTGAAGTGTAACGGTACAGCCTCAGGGTCGATGCTAACAGCATGCTTGACAGTTGTGTTCTTATGTGTGGAGAAGTCATCTTTTGTCATCATGGCCAACTAGCTCAACATTTGATTAGAAACTGTCTCCAGAAGGCGTTCGGCGTGTTCATGTGGGCACAAATTTCAGTCAAGCTTGAAAGTGTTGGAGCAGGGACAGCCTCCAAGAGACCTTCCCAAAGTATTTACATCTACAGTTTTCCTTCATTGAGTGCTTGAACCTTCTGATTGTTCAGCGAGTTCAGTTGTAGCCAATCATGATCACTGCTGTCAAATCAAAAGAGACCTCAGCACCACTCATTCAAAGATTTAGGGCAGTGTATAATGTATAGCATATACACTGGACCCTGTGTGGATTAGAGAACAAAATCAATCCAAATTTGTCAGTCGGGTTCTTGTTTTTACAATCATTATAATAACATAGCGTCATATTGATGCCTGTGATGATTTCTATCAACAACAGGTTGAAACAAACTAAACAAAAACCAGCTGTGCAAACAATAATAACGTTGTTGTAACCAGGCTGAGGGTTTTATGGAGCACGTGGGTGTATGTGAAATGTTTAATTTAAAGAGTGTGGACTGTGTGTTTAATGAGAAGGCTGATTGTTGTGTTTTTGTGCCATTTGTCTTTTTGTCTATATTTTGTCCACATACATTTGAGAAAAATATGCTGAACTGCACACAAAAACTTTCATACAGCTTTGCATAAAACACGGACGGTGAGAGTGTCAGAAAGTAGTGGTGAAAGTTAATATTTAAACTTTTCTGCACAAACTGAAGTGTGCGTGGCCCCCTCTCACGTACAGGCGCAGACACGCACAAGAAGCGTTGCTGTGGGTATTCTTCAAAGGGCCCTGCGCTGGTTCCCTTCGTTTACTGCGTAGCTCTCGTCTACATCCACGCAAATTGCGTTCAGGTTCACTGGCGAGCCTTTTCAGCTGGTTAGCCAAACATCCATAGAAAAGAGATGAGCAGGAAAGCGAGACGAAGAAAACGCGAACAGTTTATAACAAGTTAGAAAAACAGAGACCCAAGGTCAGCGTAGAAACATCGAGAGCGGGTACGTACGTGAGCTCTGTCTGTAAACGAGCTAACCGTGTTTGTGTATGAGCACAAATTCGGCGTTAGCCAACATTGGCTATTTAGCTGGCTGCTTATCATGCTAGCCAGCGTTAGCTTCTGACAGGCAGTGCTTAGCTGCGCTAGCCGAATCCTTTAAGTATTCACTGTCGTGTGATTACAGTGGGAGTCATTTTATATGGCTTTGTTCCGTTTACTGTAGCACTGTCTGCAGTTAGCCACTTTAAATTTGTTTCAATGAAGCTGACATTGTCAAGCTGCAGTCTATGGGCCAACCACACACAAACTAATGTGGCCTAAATCTAACTTCCTGCGCTACCTAGCTTGATTGAGAGTTGACGAACAGTAACACCATAATAATTCCCAGCTCTGGCTAGCAGCTAACGTCGTGTAATAAATGCAGGTGTTTAGTTATCAGACTACACAGTGGCTTCTCCCCGTCCTGAGACGTGCTACAGTCCGATCAGCTAACCGTTAGCAGAGCTTCTCAGGTCAGCCTAAAGCTTTCTGTCTGTAGCTGTAAAACGTTGACAGCCCGCGGAACCAGTGAACAAAGCTATGGTTTGCACTCCTTTAGCTTAGCTTTGAAGTATGTACTATTACAGAGACTCAGAAATGAGTAAGAACTGTGGAGTGTGGGTGGCGAGACGAGGCCACGGCGATGCATTTAGATATGCTGTGTTTCTCCTACAGACCTCATGAAGAAGTCATTTCTGTCTGCTAGCAGTTGGTTAAAATGAACGGAGTAATGTTTACAGCTGCACGACAGGCGCTCAGTAGGTTTTAATACGAGCTAATTGATACACACATATCTGACCATCAGATGCATTTCAGATATGGTCTGCTATAAGAGCAGGGATGGTAATATACTGTCATACACTGATTGGCTCAGCAGTGTAAGGCCATGATGGCTGAGATGAGGCCAGTAGTATTGTTTTTAAATCACCTCTTGGGAAGTGCACGCAGGAGGTACTTAGTAAGCAGTGCCTCCAAACTGTGGTCAGCTGGCAGAGGAGGATGTTCTTTGTGTTTGCTCAGGCTTCACACAGGCCAGATGTATGTTTTTACTCACTAAAAACCCCAATACAAATGTTGGAACCAGCCTTTAAGTTTTCATTGCTCTTTATTACAAATTGAGAATGTAAATATTCTGAAACCACCATCCAAATACAAACGTGCAGAATCACATCAAGGTCTCTTATTCTGGCGCTGTGAGTCCGATGTAGGGCTGTGTATGTTACTCTGGTCTCATTAACCTGTAACCTTCAGGTCGCTGGTGATACCTAACAACGTTGGAGTTCATCTTTTTGTTCAGAATCAAGTGATCAGGCTTGTTATTCTGTTTTTCATAATCCGCCCACACCTGACGTCACCCACTCAAAGATTAGGTACAAGCTGTTTCTGAGCTTTGGCAGTGTGCATTTCTGTTCATCTTATAGATTGTATTAAAGATTTGTCCTGCATACACCACACAGATGTTCACTCTCCAGAAAAGTCACAAAAACAGCTAAAAATCTGTGTCAGGTTTGTTGTAAGTGTGGTTTCAGTGCAGATAAAAGTTCAGCACTTAAGATCAGGACGCATGTGTAGATTTCAGGGCTTCATAGATATTTGTTGCATGCTTTGACTGCTTTATTCATTTTCTCAAGCTTATCCAGTTCAGAGTTGTTTGTGGAGTGGAGCCTGTCCCAGAGAGGGGCACACCTGGACAGGGTGCCCCTCTCTGGCAGGGCTGACACAGACGGCCATTTGCACTCCTCATCTTTGGGCAATGTAAAAGTTAACGTAACCCTGCTGACCGCATGTCTTTGGACTGCTCGAAGTCACATTCAAACTCCATCCAGAAAGGAGCTGGTCTGTGTTGTGTAATATGCATTATGGATGCATGTTTTCCAGCATGGATGTTGGTATTCCTTCTGGAAGCCTTAATGAAGCTGTAATTTTGTGTAGTTGAGGTTATTTGTCGTTTTTCCCTGTGAGCTGCTCAACCTGACCAAGAGCTCTGTGTGAGGCTACAGAAGCTCTGCTGTTGCAGGGGATCGTAACAGAGCGACGTTTATAACAGAGTCTAATGTGACGAGCCTTTTTGTTAAGTAGCCCGAGTCCCTCATTTGGAGAACTAAACATGGTTAAAATAAATCAGTTCATTTTGTCAGAGCCGGTGGCAGCTGCAGGACGTGCTTCGGTAAATGTTATTCTTGTAGATCGGCACTCAGCTGTCACTTTATCAGTGTGGGTGCATGTCGTGTGTTGGGATGGATGCACGTGGAAGTCTGCACGAACAAGCGTTTGTCCCGTCGACGGGCTTCTGCTTCGTCTGTTTCTCGCTCGTCTTGATTGCAGTGCCCACACTTGTTGCTGAAATGAATCATGGGTCTGTGTGTAGTTAAGAGAAACATTTCCAAGCGACAGCAACGGTGCGAGTCGCGTCACGTTAATCCTTGCTGCGCTCAAACTTACTGTGTCGACTGAGGCAGCAGACTCGTGTACAGTCACCAATCGGAGCGCGCCATTCTGGGAAACGCTCTTCTCTTTGCTTCCTCCCGTCCTGCACTGATACTGTGTGATGTCGGGAGCACCGAGCTTCCCTCACCTGAACAAAGTTGGCCTCGTACACATCAGTTACTACAAGGTCTCGGTTTAGGATGGCTGAAACTACGGCCTGTTGCTACTGGTTCAGTTTTATTTCAGAAACATGAAGCACACAAAGCTCATTAGCAGTTTGTCTGGTTATGCTGAGATTAGCTGATTTTTGTCTTTGTGGTCCAAAGGGAAGTTGCAGAGTGCGCCGTGGTGCACAAACATCAACGCTCATAACATGATGATGTTTGTCCCGTGTCTGCTTTGCTTTCATGACTTTCAGCGTTATCAGCTGTAACAGCATAGAGCTGATGTCTGCTGAGCTTCAGTGTTTTATGTAAACTGTGGTTTCCCTCTAGGTCAACGTTATTGTGTTTCACTAAACTGAATGAAGATACATTTAGATTTCTGACATCATAATAATGCTTATTAAAACTCGGCAGCCTTTACTGAAATGATTTCTCTTCCGGTCACGGATCACCCGTTGCTCTGCTTCAGCGGGATACGGCTCAGTGTTTCCTGTTAGCGGCGTCAGAGGAACTCGCTGCTGTCTCCCAGATTTCCTTCCCCTCGTTGGTCCTTCACATCATCACCGTGAAGTGAACCTCACATCAACACTGCACAAGTCTGACTGACAGTTGAGCTTTTATACCAGTGTGAGCGGGAAACGTTATTCTGACGTGCTAAACTTCACCTTTGTTGGTGTTTAGCTTGGCTTCTGACTCGTGAACCCACGTGAACCTCGGCCCATTAAATATCTACAAGTTTGACTTGAAGTCATTCTTACTTCATGCTTGGACCTCAGTAAGCAGGAAGAGAAAAAGGAGCCTGGAATAGAATAACAGGGATGTGAAGGAACGGATGGAGTGAGAGGAAAACTGCAGGAAATGAAGGAATCGGAGTATCCAGGATGGGTGTTCCTATCAGAGGAGCCAAACACCAACCGGGCCTCCTGAAGGCAGATGTGCTCTGGTTTTCTGTTGCCATCCTGTGATGTCTGTGACGCGTTTGAAACTCCAGACTCTTACTCCATGAAACGTTGTTAGATTTAAAAAGGGGCAGTCGGCTGCTCCTCTGCCTTGTAATGGCTGCAGCACAACTATCAGCTGTGGGTTTCTTTCCCGTCTCAAGCCTGAAGCTCTCACAGAGTTTCATGCTGCTTGTTATCTGAGTGGTCCTTTAATGTAATTTGAGTTCAGCGCTCTCAGATTAACCACTCTTCTAATGAGGAAACTCTGGTCCACGTGCTCTATAGTTCACACAGTGAAAATGGCGGCACTGAAATATTTGATATTCATTTTTTTCTGTTTTTTTTCTCCTTAGGTGGTTCAACACGCGGCATTGCTCTCACCCAGGGGTCAAAGCTTCACCTGTTGTGTCACAGGAACAAGCAGCCGGGTTGTCTCTGTGGGACACGTGCACTAAAGCCAGCTAGCTTACGCCTGTGCCACTAAAGTATTACCTGAGTGTCAGATGTGGAAAAACCTCCCGACTCTTCCTGTCTGCTGTCATGTCTGAACCTGAAGCTGGTATAGCTTCCACGTCCACAATAGCATGTTAGCATATGGTTAAATACGGGCCTTTAACCTCATCCTTCCCATTAGCATCTCTGGCCCCTACAAGGGGGTTTACAGTCATTCGTGGTGGTCCCCCTCACCCCTTCATCTTTTCATTTCTCATTCATTCACTCATCCACATCAGCTCCACCGTACCGTCTCTGCTGACTAAAATCAGCTACAACCAAGCTGCCTCCGCTCTGATAGGCTAACTGCTAGGCTTTTGTTTTGGTGGTTATTTTGGTTGTATGGAATCGGCTTAATCGTGGAGAGGCCAGGCTACCACAAACTGATGGACTTTGACAAGCGAGGAGTCGGGGGAGGAGGGGGCGGGGGAGGAGGCGGAGGTGGTGGAGGTGGAGGCAAGGGGGAGACAGAGGATGTGAAGAGGATGTCTGGGGTGACAGGGAGCCGACCGGGGCACGGACGGGGAGCTGGCTCCAACTCTGGGGTTCTGATGGTCGGCCCAAACTTCCGGGTTGGAAAGAAGATTGGCTGTGGGAACTTTGGAGAGCTTCGGCTTGGAAAGAACCTCTACACCAATGAATATGTGGCCATCAAACTGGTAAACATACGTTTCTGCTTGTTAACATTTTAGAACTGTAGCAACACATGTGGTTGGTTTAACAAGGATACATCATAGGATACATACGCACGGTTAAGCTGACGTCTGCCTTGAGCTCAGGGACCGCTGCACAGACGCCATCAGCTTACTGGTCACCTCCTGTTGTTGTTGATCAGTTTGACCAGGTGGGGAACTCTGTGGTTCCAAGCATGTGGAACGCCTCTCGTCCTGATGTCAATCAGTCGATTAAAACATCTGCGCTCAGATTCAAGGTGTCCTGATGAGCTCATTGCTGTGAGGTTAATTCTAGTTTGTCTAAATTAACGTTATTCTCTTTTGTAGGAACCAATTAAGTCACGAGCGCCACAACTCCATCTAGAATATCGCTTCTACAAACAACTGGGAAGTTCAGGTGAGGTCTCTGTGCTTACCCCCCTCCCCATTGGACCCAGTGTCAGCTGAGACGGGCACCAGCCCACGTGCTGGATGAATGCTACGAATGAGCTGCATTACTGACTCTGGAGTTGTTTTAAATAGCTTTTTAGTGTTTAGTCCTGAGCTGTCATGCGTTCTTAGGGCTGGGCAATATGAGGAACATCTCATATCAACGTACGCGATATACAAATGTCATTTTCAGCCGCAGAATTCAGGAGACAAAATAAAACCGTTGACATTAAAAATGTGCTCCTTTGTGCTTATAACATATAAAAATTATAAGATTAAAAAATGTGACGACCTCAAATTACAGAAACCAAAGTGCAGACTGACGTAGAGCAGTCACAGGTTCAATTCAATTCAATTTTATTTATATAGCGCCAAATCACAACAAAAGTCGCCTCAAGGCGCTTCATAGATACAGAGAAAAACCCAACAATCATATGACCCCCTATGAGCAGCACTTTGGCGACAGTGGGAAGGAAAAACTCCCTTTTAACAGGAAGAAACCTCCAGCAGAACCAGGCTCAGGGAGGGGCGGGGCCATCTGCTGTGATTGGTTGGGGTGAGAGAAGGAAGACAGGATAAAGACATGCTGTGGAAGAGAGACAGAGGTTAATAACAGATATGATTCAATGCAGAGAGGTCTGTTAATACATAGTGAGTGAGAAAGGTGACTGGAAAGGAAAAACTCAATGCATCATGGGAATCCCCAGCAGCCTACGTCTACTGCAGCATAACTAAGGGAGGATCCAGGGTCACCTGGTCCAGCCCTAACTATATGCTTTAGCAAAAAGGAAAGTTTGAAGCCTGATCTTGAAAGTAGAGATAGTGTCTGTCTCCTGAATCCAAACTGGAAGCTGGTTCCACAGAAGAGGGGCCTGAAAACTGAAGGCTCTGCCTCCCATTCTACTTTTAAATACTCTAGGAACAACAAGTAGGCCTGCAGAGCGAGAGCGAAGTGCTCTAATAGGGTGATATGGTACTACAAGGTCATTAAGATAAGATGGGGCCTGATTATTTAAGACCTTGTATGTGAGGAGCAGGATTTTGAATCCTGGATTTAACAGGAAGCCAAAACAGGAGAAATCTGCTCTCTCTTTCTAGTCCCTGTCAGGACTCTTGCTGCAGCATTTTGGATTAGCTGAAGGCTTTTCAGGGAGTTTTTTGGACTTCCTGATAATAATGAATTACAGTAGTCCAGCCTGGAAGTAATAAATGCATGAACTAGTTTTTCAGCGTCACTCTGAGACAGGATATTTCTAACTTTAGAGATGTTGCGCAAATGGAAGAAAGCAGTCTTACATATTTGCTTAATATGTGCGTTGAAGGACATGTCCTGGTCAAAAATGACTCCAAGGTTCCTCACAGTGTTACTGGAGGCCAAGGTAATGCCATCCAGAGTAAGAATCTGGTTAGAGACCATATTTCTAGGCTTTTCAGGGCCGAGTACAATAACCTCAGTTTTATCTGAATTAAGAAGCAGAAAGTTAGCGGCCATCCAGGTCTTTATGTCTTTAAGACATTCCTGCAGTTTAACTCATTGGTGTGTGTTATCTGGCTTCATGGACAGATAGAGCTGGGTGTCATCTGCATAGCAGTGTAAATGTATGCTATGTCTTCTAATGATGCTGCCTAAGGGAAGCATGTATAATGTAAACAGAATTGGTCCTAGCACTGAACCCTGTGGAACTCCATAATTAACCTCAGTGTGTGAAGAGGACTCTCCATTTACATGCACAAACTGGAGTCTATTAGATAGATATGATACAAACCACTGCAGTGCAGTACCTGTAATACCTACAGCATGTTCTAATCGCTCTAATAGGATATTATGGTCGACAGTATCGAACGCTGCACTGAGGTCTAGCAGGACAAGCACAGAGATGAGTCCACTGTCAGAGGCCATAAGAAGATCATTTGTAACCTTCACTAAAGCTGTTTCTGTGATGAGCTCTGAAACCTGACTGAAACTCTTCAAATAAACCTCTGCAGATGATCTGTTAGCTGTTTGACAACTACTCTTTCAAGGATGTTTGATATAAAGGAAGGTTGGAGATTGGCCTATAATTAGCTAAGACTGCTGGGTCTAGAGATGCTTTTTGAGTAAAGGTTTAACTACAGCCAGCTTGAAGGCCTGTGGTACATAGCCGATTATTAGAGATAGGTTGATCATATTTAAGATCGAAGAATTAATTAATGGCAGGACTTCTTTGAGCAGTTTTGTAGGAATGGGGTCTAAAAGACACGTTGATGGTTTGGAGGAAGTAATTATTGAAGTTAACTCAGAAAGATCAATTGGAGAAAAAGAGTCTAACTTAACATCAATGGTACTAAGAGTAGCTGTAGATAATATTACATCTGTGGGATGATTACTGGTCATTTTTTCTCTAATGATAAAAATTTTATTTGTGAAGAAGTTCATGAAGTCATTACTAGTTAACGTTAAAGGGATGGTTGGCTCAACAGAGCTCTGACTGTTTGTCAGCCTGGCTACAGAGCTGAAGAGAAACCTGGGGTTGTTCTTATTTTCTTCAATCAGTGATGAATAGTAAGATGTTCTGGCTTTGCGGAGGGCTTTCTTATAAAGCAGCAAACTATTTCTCCAGGCTAAATGAGGATCCCCAAAGAACATACCTGTTCTTTGGGGCGTGGGGAGACGTTGACATGCTGAGTTTAAAACACTTTGTTTTGCAGTGGACGACCTTTCAGCTGGTGGAATAAATTTGTGGTACTGCTGCCTTTTGCAGCAATAGTTTTACGGTTTGTAAAAATGCTGCAGCTTCACTGGTGTGGAACTGGTTTAGCTTTCGTCCGTCAGATACAACCAAACACTATTTTTGGTAGCGCATGCTAGCGGGCCGTCGTTATTACCGTGTTGTTTGGAAAATACGGCGCACTTAAAATCAATCCTTTGATTTTTCTGAAAGTCGACAGAGCCCCTTATAATCCCGTGTGCCTTATGTATGAACTCTGGTTGTGTTTACTGACCTCGAAACGATTTTATGTACACGGCGCTCGAAAATCTGTCAAATGTTTCAGTACGACTTTGCTAAGCTACGAAGCCGCACCGCTTGATGGATTGTTGGAGCTTTACGGCTATCGTAGGCGGAGCCTCGCGGAGTGATACGTACTGTGCTTCAACATAATGTTACCGTACTGTGTGTGTTTAACCTCTTTAAGTTTTGTGGATATTATACATGGTTATTCTGAGGATATGTCGGCCAGTTTCCACTGGAAATGCCAGCAAGGAATTTGCACTGTTAAAGTTTATATAACTTTAATGCACATAAAAAAACAGCTGCTTGTTTAAGTGGAAATGCATTGATGGTTTTTTGCACTAATAAAGTTGTGGAGTTGTAAAGTATTTTGTCTCGTGTCAATTATATCGTCAGTTATATCGTTATCACAAATTTTCAAATGTATATGGTGATGAATATTTTTGGTCATATCGCCCTGCTCTAGTTTGCACTATAACTTGAATAGTACAGTTTTCTGGTGCGTGTCAGACCTCCCATGACCAAGCCGTGTCCGTGCTGCAGCGTCCGCCCCTCATTTAGGAATAAGGTCCTCGGTTTGTCTTCACCGGCCATGCTGGGATTCCCCACGCCTGCATCCAAACCGTGAGAAAGTATCGTAAACAGTGGATTTTGCGAAACCACCAAACAAACGATGGCGTCTAATATGAGACAATAGATGTTTCTTCATATCGCACAGCCCTACATGTTATTATCTGTTAAAATGAGGAGTGATCACAGTCCATCAACTATGCTTTGTTCTTCCATTGGACACCCAGAGGGTGTACCCCAGGTGTTTTACTTTGGACCATGTGGTAAATACAATGCTATGGTTCTGGAGCTACTGGGACCCAGCTTAGAAGATCTGTTTGACCTCTGTGACAGGACTTTCTCTCTAAAGACTGTACTTATGATAGCCATACAGCTGGTAAGTCAGTGTTCACATTTGAATGTTCAGACGTTAACCACCGGTAGTTTACCGAGCCGCTGAATCGGTTCTGCTCTCGTCTTGTCCCCTAGATAACTCGCATGGAGTTTGTCCACACCAGAAGCCTGATCTATAGAGATGTGAAACCCGAGAACTTCCTGGTTGGCCGACCGGGTTCCAAGAGGCAGCACACGATCCACATCATCGACTTTGGCCTGGCGAAAGAATACATTGACCCAGAGACCAAGAAGCACATCCCTTACAGAGAACACAAGAGTCTAACTGGCACTGCTAGATACATGAGCATAAATACACATCTAGGGAAAGGTGAGCGTCTTCATCCGGTCATATATTCACACATGGCAGGTGCCCACATATGACAGCAGCTCTTGCATTGTGTGCCCACTGTGCCAGCTGATAATTCACATTAACTTATTTTAACATATGTGATATTTACAGTATTTGCCTCGGTCTTAGTTACACAGGATGCATTCAGACACAGTACTAAGTGCTGGTGAAGGACTGAAATTGCAGCTGGTGCCTCAACACGTGAAACTCTGAAGAGAGGAGCTGAGCGTCACGTGTTCAGCCTGACTTTGTAACGAAGTGATGATGTGGTCAAAGACTGTTATGACACATTTACCATCCTGGGGCTGTCTGTAGCAGACTGTGTCATGTTGTTACGGTCCAGCCATGCCGTCTAAGCCTGGTCTCTCGTGTTGTTTCAGAGCAAAGCCGGCGGGATGACCTGGAAGCTCTGGGCCACATGTTCATGTACTTCCTGCGAGGCAGCTTGCCCTGGCAGGGACTCAAGGTGAGGAGACGGGCAGCTTTCCATCGGTCCAGCCCCTTCTTGTTTTCTTCGCCTGCCTCTCTTGTTGGGACTTGTCTTCAGTCACTCTGCATACAGATGGCTCACTGTGTGTCTCTTCATTAGGCTGACACTCTGAAAGAACGTTATCAGAAGATAGGAGACACAAAACGAGACACCCCAATAGAGGTCCTCTGTGAGAACTTCCCAGGTTTGTATTGACTTGTTAGAAAAGCCTATTTCATGTGTGCGCCTGTGTGGGTTGGGTGGTCTCATACCTGTCTGTGTATGTAACAGAAGAGATGGCCACCTACTTGCGGTATGTGCGTCGGCTTGACTTCTTTGAGAAGCCGGACTACGACTATCTGAGGAAACTCTTCACAGACCTCTTTGACAGAAATGGATACGTCTTTGATTACCAGTACGACTGGACTGGGAAGCCACTGGTTAGTGTGTGTGCGTGTGCATGTGCGTGCGTATGTGTGTGTGTGTCTTGAACGCACGTTGTGGCTTGTTGCAGGCTCAGAGCTAAGGTTGGCCCAGTACATGAGCCAACCTTAGCTCATGTACTGATTGATGGGCTGTGTTTACAGGAACTGAAACTGCATCAGTTTAGATCCTGTCGTCCGCACAGACGCAGTTCCTCATGTATTCTTCGTTATGCAGCATTTTATATGAACGGCTGGAGCGAGGGTGCCAGAAATCACAAACCAAAGGGTGCCCTTACAGTCTGTCACCAAGGGTCAGGCCACAGGTTCTGATGGCCCTGAACATGGGTGGTTATTAGAAACAGAACGCACTGCACCATAACAGAAGAGAGGGAGCCATCTTTAACAGGGGACGGACTCCCTCTGCAGGCAGACTACACACCAACGGAGCAGTGGGACCAGCAGCAGTATTTAAGCTGTTTGCAAGTTGGTAGACAGCAGAGCTAACAGTGTGTGGGCTCTGTGGGCAGCAGGAGTGGTTCACATCTTAGTGAAAAGGGTTTAAACTAAGGGGTGACTGTGATTACAGGGCTGTATACGTGCAGGCGGGGCCTCAGATATCACTGGTGATCCAGTTTGAATGCTTGACTAGAGGTGTCTCCAGCCAGGGCACGTGGGAGTGTGATATCCCATAATATGTGTTGGAACAACTGAAAGCCAACAGCAATTTTCAGTGAGGAACAGCTGCAAAAAATAGGAGCACTGAGCTGCACCCCCGAGTACGTTAAAACGACAAAGTTTATAAAAAGAGTTGAACTGCTTGGAGAGGTAAAAACAGTCTCCCTCCATGGTTCATTGCGTCTCTGAGAACAAGCTGAACACAGTGTCCAGCTCAGCTGTCTGCAACAGCACTGCTTATTTCTACTGAATTATACAAAGCTGACTTATTATAACGTTTTCTTTTAAAACAGTCGGACTGACTGCGCCGTGTGCCCCGCTGCGACTGCGCGGTGTGCCCCGCTGCGACTGCGCGGTGTGCCCCGCTGCGACTGCGCGGTGTGTCCCGCTGCGACTGCGACTGCGCGGTGTGTCCCGCTGCGACTGCGACTGCGCGGTGTTCCCCGCTGCGACTGCGCGGTGTTCCCCGCTGCGACTGCGCCGTGTTCCCCGCTGCGACTGCGTCGTGTGTCCCGCTGCGACTGCGTCGTGTGTCCCGCTGCGACTGCGCGGTGTGTCCCGCTGCGACTGCGTCGTGTGTCCCGCTGCGACTGCGTCGTGTGTCCCGCTGCGACTGTGCCGTGTTCCCCGCTGCGACTGTGCCGTGTGTCCCGCTGCGACTGCGTCGTGTGTCCCGCTGCGACTGTGTTAGTGGGTGAATGGAGTGTTCCACACTGATGTTTCCTCAGTAATTTTAATGTGACATGTCGATTGACTCCAGCTTAAGCCCAAATAAGGAAACGTCTGATAGCACAGCTGTGTATTAGCTGTGTACATTTTCTGTGTTAACCCTTTGTTTTGTGCTTAGCCCACTCCGATTGGTCCGGTGGCCAGCGAGACTCCACTTCAGACGAGCAACCGAGATAAAGCACCACAAACCAAAAACCAGGTAGGCACTGATTATAGACAAACGTGGAGCATGTCCTCGTTAGTGTTGGCACTCAGGGGTTCCCTCTGTAACAACAAACCACAGCAGGAATACCCAGTTAAGGCTGAACACAATAAACAGAATAAGTTATTCATTCTTATTCTTCTATTTTTGTACTACTAAAGTACCATGATTACAAATATTTTAGTGATATAATATGGATCAGTCATATGGGTGGGATGTTGAAGCCTGTTTTACTGTGCATGACTTAAAGAACTAAGGTGAGGCATGTCTTTCCCCATAAGTGTTCATAATGAAGCCACCACAAGAATTGCACTTTGATTATAGAACTTTTGGGTTGGGTCATGGTTATGGTTTGGTCATGGTTATGGTTTGGTCATGGTTGTGGGTATGGTCGAGTCATGGTTATGGTCGAGTCATGGTTGGGTCATGATTATGGTTGGGTCATGGTTATGGTCGAGTCATGGTTGGGTCATGATTATGGTTGGGTCATGGTTATGGTCGGGTCATGGTTATGGTTATGGTCGAGTTATGGTTATGGTTGAGTTATGGTTGTGGTTGAGTTATGGTTATGGTTATGGTCGAGTTATGGTTATGGTTGGGTCATGGTTATGGTTATGGTTGAGTTATGGTTGTGGTTATGGTTGAGTTATGGTTATGGTTGGGTCATGGTTATGGTTATGGTTGAGTTATGGTTATGGTTGAGTTATGGTTGTGGTCGGGTCATGGTTGTGGTTATGGTTGAGTTATGGTTATGGTTGAGTTATGGTTATGGTTATGGTTGAGTTATGGTTGTGGTTGGGTCATGGTTATGGTTATGGTTGAGTTATGGTTGTGGTCGGGTCATGGTTGTGGTTATGGTTGAGTTATGGTTATGGTTGAGTTATGGTTATGGTTATGGTTGAGTTATGGTTGTGGTTGGGTCATGGTTATGGTTATGGTTGAGTTATGGTTGAGTCATGGTTGAGTCATGGTTGTGGTTGGGTCATGGTTATGGTTATGGTTGAGTTATGGTTATGGTTATGGTTGAGTCATGGTTGAGTCATGGTTGTGGTTGGGTCATGGTTATGGTTATGGTTGGGTGGGCAGAATAATAAAACATCCAGAACCACACCAAATGTATTTATGCTTATGGCTATGGGTAGTTTTGTTTATAACCATGTTGAAGATCGGAGTTGAGAGTAGTGATGTCATGTATGATGTCATGTATGGTCTTGTGGAGAGTGCTGCATTATGAATTCTTTTCAGGGTATATTCAGTCTGTGTATAGTGACACTTTAGTCTGTTTTAACCTGCAGGCTGCTGTTCCACCTCGATGGCTTAGTTGGTGGTAGCAACATGTTTCAGGCTCACTGGGACATGTTTACTGTGGGATTGCGTCGCCTCTTCACCTTTTTAGAAGGCATTTGTTTTCTTCTCTCTCACCGGTGTTTTGCTCGTCCACTGCCGAGTGTTTTATTTTTGATGAAGTGAAGATCAGTGTTGTGTTTTCCAGCCTTGTCTCTTACTCATAGATTTCTATTCTTAAAGAGCCTGTGTGCAGTTTTACACTGACAGACACCTTCAGCACATACCTGTTATTTGTCATTATAAGCCCACTGTTACTGCTTTCTTGTTATTTACAGCAGGTAAAATAAATCTTGAACATATTAGTTTTCTAAATAAATATATTTGTAAATGGCATGAACTTCTCACTAGATGTTGATAAACAACACAGGAAATGACAGAGAGGAAAAACTAGTGAACACATGAAGACTGTGTGGACGTCCTAACACCTGCTGAAGTCTCTAAGTAATTAAAAAGTGATCCTGCCACTAAGGCTACGTTCACACTGCAGGCGAAAGTGCATCAAATCCGACTTTTTTTGACCCTGTGTGACTAGGGATGGGTCCCGGTATCTGGTGCCATTATGGAAAACACAAACTTTGTCCAAAACCTCTCATGTTTAGCTGTTTCCCACTTATTCTTTGGTCATTTTAGCCTTTTTGGCCAGGGTGAAGGGAGCATCTGCCATCAAACAAGAGGACAGCCGCATGTAGCTATGATGATGTTTGCTAGTTCACCTTACATGCATTAATGTAATAACGTGGTTAGCCTACTCCACGTAAATTACACACGAACAACATTAAGCTACTCACGCAGAGAAGAACGGCTGCTGCTGCATCCTCATCCTCATCATTTCTGCTACACTGGCAGGGCGGGGCCAGGACTCCGGGTCTGATAACAGGCACCACACCCGCAGTAGATGTGCTCGGTGTGAGGTCTCGCAGCAAGCTATCAAATACGGCGCATTTCTCGGCTTTTAACAAAACGCTATGCGTCGCCAGGTGTTTCATCACATTCGAGGTGTTACCTCCTTTGACAGTATCACAGTATCAGCTTAAAGCACTTGTTGCTGCTGAGTTTGCATCTTTTGCTGTGAAGTACAGCCAGACTTTGACCGCTTCGCCTTGGGCATTTTTAATCTGTAGCTCTGCTCTAAAAGAACGTACGTACCTGGGCCCGCCTACTATCCTCGAAACGTAAAATGATTGGCTAGAATCCAAAGTGTATCACAGCTCAGGAAAATAAAGCACCGAAATGTGCGCTGCTTTTCGGTCTGGTTACTACCGTTTATGTCAGAACATACCGGTACCCATCCCTATTGTTTAAGCACTGCTTCCAGCCAAGAGTGATACCATATATGCCCCATAGCTGCAGAAAAGGCTAACATTGTTATCTTTTTACAAAAAACAGCTGAACATGAGAGGTTTTTGGACAAAGTGTGTGTTCTCCATTCTTTAAGCACCGGTTCGAGCACCGTTTAAGCACCGGCACCATTTCAAAAGTACCAGTTTGGTACTGGTATCGGATAAAACTTAAACAATACCCATCCCTATGTGCGACCAATATCCGATCATGGTGTGACAGTGTGAATGGCGCGAATCCAAGATCTTCAAATCTAATCTGGGTCACTCTCGTATGTGGCACTGAATCCGATACATACCTGTTTCAGGAAGCGACTGCTGTTTGATGGTCACGTCGCACTAAATCCGTCTTTTACGTCACTGACACAAGACAGACGCTGATTATCAGCGCCGCAGAAGACATCGTGAACGCTTCCTGACCATCCTGTGAAACTGTTGGGAAGACAATGTTGGAGAAACGTGAACATTTTATTTGTACTGTATAATCTGCAGCTATCCTTTGAAGCACCGCTCCTCTAAAACAGCAATCAGGATCATTATTAGGCCAAATGTAAATAATAAAATAACTTTATAACTTAAAGCAAAATTGGGAAACGTAAAGTCCGAAACAGTCAAACATACTGTTGCTCTGGGTCTAAACAGAGCGCGTTGTGTGTGACGTCTTCTTTTGTGCATGCGGCTGCTTTGAGCGTTCACACTAGAGCGCGTTTGCTGTCGCATTTTATTTGTAGAGTGAACGAGCAGACAAAAAAATCAGATTTGATCCAAAAATTGGAATTGAGCTTTAAGACCTGCAGAGTGAACGTAGGCTAAGTGCACATTGATACCAGCTGGCTCAGGCCCAACCAGAGGCCTATAAAAAGTTTCACCCTGAAACCTCTCATGATGTCATGATGTGACCTCTGTTGGCACTGGTTCCAGAAGCTTTACTGGACTACTGAAGGTTCCAGTGAGCTCTGTTAATAATAATCCAGAAGTGGGAAAGACATCATTTCACTGTAAACCAGGTGCTTCCTGCAAGGTTTCAGACGCAGACGAGTGAAACGACTTATCAGCAGGTACAGTTGCTTCAAAGTAAACGATAAGTAATGCACTCGTATGCACGCTCACCACGCAAGACTTCATAGCTGAAGCACAAACATAATGAGGTACATTTAAAGTTTGCTGAACAACATTTAGACAAGCCTGGGAAAAACTGGGAGAGTAGAGTCTGGTCACATGAGACCAAAACTGACCTCTGGATGCCAGAATACACCCCATGTTTGGAGGTGAACGGCACTGCACCCCCAAAACACCAAATGGTGTGGGGCTGTTTTTCAGCATACAGCACTGTGATTCAAATAATTAAAGGATGAGTGGAAAAATGTCCTGAGAGTCTTGATAAAAACCTGCTGCCACCTACCAGGATGATGAAGATGAAACGAGGGGACAGTGATGCCAAACACAGCCAACAAACTCTGTTAGTTTCAGAGAGACAAACCAAAGCTGCTAGAATGACCCGGAACCTTCTGGACTGTGTGGCAGCACGGCGCCTGTGTGCACGTCTTCATGTGTTCAATGCTTGATCCCGGTGTCATTTCTCATTATTACACGTACTTGGAAATGTGCAAAGAATCAAAGCGTAGCTGTTTTACACTGAAAATAAAAATGAGCACATATATTGAAATGTGTGCTTTGAATGATTAGTTTTGTACAGCCACGCCAGTGTGAGACCTTTGATGCTGTTTCCATAGTAACCCTATAAGAAGACCGCCTTTGTTCTGGTGGCGGTGTTTTTGCTCGCACATGCAGACCCAGCAGAGGAAGCATGCATGTTTTTCATGTAGTTTAATATGATGACCCAGCCTTGAACTGTGGTTTAGCAGTTAGTCCTCATGGTAGGTGAAGCTGAAGGACCCTTTTTGTGGGGGTCTCCTCTCGTGTGCACTTTCCTGTGCACTCTAATGCTACTGCACACTTGAGTGCTCACCTCCACCAAATACTGACCGTTTCTTTTCTGTTTCCTTTTCCACTCTTTCTCCATTCTCATCTCTCCTCACCCGATCCTCTGCTCCATCTGCCTTTCTGCTCCCACCACCTCCTCTTTCCATCTCCCAAACACTGTTCCACCTCACCTCTGCGGCCCTCCTTTCCCATCACCAATTCACCTTTCCTCTTCTCTACCTCCACCCTTCCTGTTTCTCCTGTGATCGGCTCCTCTAGTCTCCAGAGGGGAAAGGCAGCGAGTCCCAGCCCACTCCAGTGACCAATCGAGAGCTTCTGGGCTCCCATCTCACTGCTGATAGGCTGGGCGGGTCTGTCCAGGTACTGAGAGGAAGGGTTGGCTCTGTCTGTCTGTCTGCCTGTCTGTCTGCATGACTTCCTCTGTCTCTGCAGAAGGGCTGATCTCAAGTCTGTTACAAAGCTGAAATATCCCCACACGCGGGACCAGTTCTTACCACATCATGTTTGATAGTGTCCTACATTAATTTGGCAGTATTTATGTCTTCACCCTTCTGTTACTGTCAGCTTTAGAGGGGGGGCTCCTCTGTAGATGGAGAAGAGGTTACAAAGGTCACGTGATGATGTTTGAACACATCAGTGACAAAGAACCATCAGTTCATAATTAGCAGATTAGTTATTGCTGAAAAACCAAAAGTGGAACTTGTGGCTCTGCTGATGAAACGTTTAGTCAAGTATCCAGATTACTTAAACGTGTTGATCATCGTTTGTGTGCACAAGTTACACCTTTTCCAATTGCCCGATCAAAGATCAGCTGGTGAGGTGGATGTGTCGGTGTTGCTGTTTGCCTCGAATACATGTGACATGGTGGTAACAGCGTCACGACGGCAAACACTTTATCTGGCAGCTGTGTCGTGCTGCGTGTCGTGCCCAGCAAACGTGCGGCGACATCAAATCAAATGTTTGGTCTGTGATTTCTGCAGGTGTGGAAGCAACACGCAGAGCTTCACAGCAGCATGTGTAGCACTGTGAGATAAATATAATGAACAAGGCAAAGATGATTTGTATACACGAGTCTGCTGTCATGTTGCTAAACACGTGTCCCCTCTGGTGACCTGTGAGCGTTTGGAATGGCGGTGGCGTGTTTTTAACACAAAGCGTTGGCAGCTGCTTTGGTCAGACGCACGCTCGGCCTCGTTCTCGTCACTTCTCTCTGACGTGTGAGAGGTTTGAGGAAGATTTCAAAGAAACGAAAAAGCAAACATTTTCATCAGCAGTAGAAACCGCGTGAAACAAACGGAGCCATCGAGCAGACTGTGTGTGCTGCATGGCAGTAAAACATGTGGACGTGCGTGCAGAGCTGTTGTGTCCACATCAAGCTCAAATTCATCCTCTCGTCTGTGTATGAAGAGTTTTAGTGTTTAATGAAAAACCCCAAATTGACCCCAAACGCCACCTGGGTGGGAACGAGCAGTTGGATCTGACTGAATGTGGACATAATGTCGACTTTTTTGATTTCTTTTCTTTGTTCCACCAAATTTCAGAAGTGTGACCTCTGTGCTCATCACGCTTCTCCAATTCTGTCCTTCAGGTGATGAGTTCAACCAACGGTGAGCTGAATACGGATGACCCCACTGCAGGACACTCCAATGCACCAATCACAGCCAACCCAGAGGTTGAAGTCGCTGACGATACCAAGTAAGAATTCAAGAATTACAATCTTTTTTTATTTTTCACTTCAGTGTAGGTTCAGTTTTTTCTTTCAGCTCAGATTTAAACTGAGGAAACGAGACGTTCCTGTGGGCGGTGCTGTAACACACTCACACCCAGCATCACTGCTTCACACACACAGTAGACTTTTACTCTGAAACTTCCTGCTTCAGGAAGTGCTGACTCTGCATTCACTGTATGTTGACAAACCTGTCACAGTGCTGTGTGATTGTATCATCAGCTAGCTGTGCGCCTCTCAGCCACTGCACAGGCTGAGCCCATCTTTGGGGATAACACAGTAATAACTGTTTTGGGAACATTACATATTAATAATGTAATCAGCAGTGATGGAGCAGACGATGGGACACACAGGAGGCTATAGAGATCGACAGACCACGTGACTTTCGTGCATTGCATTGTGGGTATGAGTGGCAGCAAAGTCAAAACACTGCATCAAGCGCTAGTATTTCCAGCACCGCTAATCATTAATTCTGTGGTTTTAATCCCTACTTGCATTTTATTTGCTCCCAAAAACAGCTCTGTACAAAACGACAGAAACACGGCAGCTCTGTACGAAGACAGAAAGGTAGGAGGAAAAACTGAAAGGAGTGGAAGGGTCAGACCCACACGAGCACAGAGTGGAGTAAGCACGTTAGCGTGCTGCACAACTTTCATCACGCACACATTTATTATTATGTGGTCCTAAGTGTGAGCGCACACGCTCAACATGTTTAGTAACTTCAGATCCTGCAACAAGCCCAGGGCCAGTTTACTTTGGTGATTTGGACGATTCCATCTCACAGCTGCTGTTACAGACCAACACCATGTATTTGTCCTTTCAGGTTGTAGTGTTACACAACATTTTCAGATCTAGTAGAAATAAAACGAGTGTTTCGTAATTCATTCAATTTGTTGTCTTTATTTATAACTGGCATTACTGTTTCGTTCTGTTACAGAGTCTTACAGGAAAGAGGCAACGTTGTAAAAATCCATCAGCTTTATTAGCTGCTTCGGTGAAAAACAAATCAACAATGCAAAACAACATACTGAAACAGTTATTCATCACTTGATTGCTTCAATACAACACTTGGGCACATGTATGCAGACGTTTCGTGGCTGTTTTGATCTCGCGCTCTCTCTTCACCGATCAAATCTGGCTGTGTTAGCAGCTTTAAACTCGGTCTGACCCAGGCTGATGGAGGGGCCCAGTCTGGATCACATCCCAGCATTTTGTAGGCTGGTTTTCCTACAAAACACAACAAACATTAGTCCACAAAACCACAGTGAACAAAGCAGCAAAGCAACGAATTCAAATCAATATAAGATTTATTTGTAACCTACATCAACAAAAAATGTTGAAATGCTTGGAGCAGACTAACCTGTGAGCTGCAGTGTTCTGGGACGTTATATTTGGTCTTCGAATGGCTGCAATCCAGGCCATCCGTCGCCTCTTTGGTACTTCGGAAACATGACTTGAACAATTTCTCTTCCACGATGGAATCCGATAAAAACGATCTCTTTACCCGTCGGCTTCCCCTGGCTGTCATGTGACTATTGCAGTTAATAATACAACAGCTTCTTGCCATTCTTTGTTTCTTTTTATCACTGTGTGACTGTTTTCATATGAAAGCCTGCGTGCACTAGTACCACTTGCCACTCGTACCTACAATCCTTTGCGGTTTTACCCCAGAAATGACGTCACATTTTTAATCTCTGTCATGGGCCTCTTTCACTGCAGGAGCTACTGGGTGTTTTTTGGGTGCTGCACACCTTTTTATTTGTGCCCGTTGCAGTATCGCCTCCTGTAGGAAGTCTTAAAACGCTGCCACAGCAGGGCAGCATTTTAAATCCCCAGCAGAACAAAGGAAGGGGATCGGTGACAGCGTGCATGCACCACATGCGTGCACCACATGCTCGGCTATGCAGCATGTGGTGCGGTGTGGCAGCATCACCGTGGCTGCTGCTGTGCACAGATACACAGAACATGTAAATGACAGACTGTTAACAGCAGCTTGTGTGTTGCAGGTGCTGCTGTTTCTTCAAGAGGAGGAAGAGGAAAGCTCTCCAGAGACACAAATGAAGACAAACAAGGGAACCTGTGGCTCTCCTCTTCACATCTGTTCTTTTTGTTTCTTTCTCTCACCCCTGTCCTCTTCCTCACCTCTGCTAACGGGTGTTAGCTGGTATACTGGTTTCTACTGGTCTGGACCGAGCAGTGAAGAGAGCGTTTGCTGCCTCTACCAGCAACGATCCCCTTGTGTATTTATGGCCAAAGACTGAAGTGAAACCAGAGCAGCACAGACTGCTGCAGGGAAACATGTGGCCGTAAGACTACAGCTGATGGACTGAAAAACAAGTTGGCGACTGGATTCAGCTGCTTTCCCCCTTTCCCGTTACTGAGCGGTTCAGAGGAGAGACGAGTGTGTTTGTGAGGATATATGAGAGAGGACTCCAAATACAAGCGTGCAATGAGTCACACGTGCACACCCACTGCACACTTTTCTGGAGCTCATTCCAAATCGATTTCATGGACAAAGAGATGCAGCTCGCGCAGTCATTCAAGTTTTTATTCCTTAGGGTCAAAGGAAGAGCACTGTGAGTGGACTGGACTATTTCCTGAAATGGACCAGGCTCGGTGAATTCCTGAATCCCTTTCAGAGGAAAAACCCACGACCACCAGAATCAAAAGTTTAAAAGAAGTTTATGTAAAATCGATGCTTTGTTTCCTGTTTTAATTTGTAACTAAAAACAGAAAAGACTTCTGTTTTCATCCTGCTTTCCCATGATTTCAGTTGTTCACAAACTTTGTGTTTTGTAGTTTCTAGTGTGTTCCTCAAAATGTTTTTTTCCTAAATAACTTTTAATTTTCTTTTTTTTCTTTCCCCCTCTTCCTCTCTGGGTTGGGGGATGGGACGTCAGATAACTCCATTAAAAAACAACCAAACAACTTTAAAGCTGAGCTTCATTCAGGCTGTAATCCGTCCATTCATGTGTTTCTACCTCTCACAAACCGTGCTGGCAGCCCAGAGTCCAGTCCTTACATTCAGCCTCTACTGGGAAATGTTGAGGACTAGACCCAGAACACGCCTGTCATGTTCCAGACTCTGCTGGGGCTGCTACATGTTGGCATCATTGACCGTGTTCAGCAGCTCTTCCCTCAGGTTTATGTGATGCTTTCATCAGCTCCATGTACACAAGGAGTCAAAATAGTTTTAATAAGGAAGTAAAAACACAAGTGCAGTCACTACGGTAACAGCACAATAGATTTCTTTGTATTCATAAACACAAATGCAGTACAAGCTGCCTGTGCTTTGACAGTGCTGACATGAGAATGCATGAACTGAACTGATTTGTCAACCATTCATTAGACTCTGTTTAGACTGAGGCGGGCATGGAAGCTGTGAAAGTGGTGTGAACAGGGTCCAGTGGGCTGGTAATGTGTGCAAAGTCCATCCTGGTTACCTGTTACCATGCTTACATTTCCTGACAAAGCAAAAAGTTCAAGTTGAGCTTTGTGGCTGTTTCTAGTAATAAAGCACCGTATTTAACAAGTACCTGAAGATGGTAAAGTACCAGCTTACAGTAATTCATCCTGAGGTGACCTAGTTCCCTGGTGTCCTCCATTAATGGCTAATGGAAACTACCATTTAACACATGCAAATGTTACAGCCCAGGTGAGCGGGCACAGCTGTGGCCCACTCAGCGGGTCGGTCATTGTTGTTGAATTTACACTTCTGGGATTTCTGAAGTCTGCTTCAGCAGGGCAGTTAATGTCAGGCTGAAGAGGAAGAGGAAGTGTGGCTGGCATTGATCCTAACAGCTGATGTATCTGCAGCTCTGACGGATGAACTTTAGTAACGTGTCTTTGCACCAGGACACTGGGGCCCTGCGACAGCAAAGACGGAGGTAACATTTCAGGACTCAAAGTTTGATGAAATAAGAAGTTATTTTTGCAGCTGCTCAAAGTAACCGTGCAGATAAATGTCCGGAGTTCGGGCTTGGATGGATAAAGTAGTGTTGTACAGCTTGACTGTGTCATGGAGAAACTGCTCACGCTTGCTGGATCCGCGGGTTGTTTCAACCACGTGGGTTTCCTAGCTGCCTCGTCGCGCTTTACTTTTGTTTAAAATAATCACTCCCTTTGATCGTCGTGCTGTCTCTGCGCTCTGAATCAAGCGCTAACATCACGAGGTCTGAAGTGTGCGTCACGTGAACAAGGTAACTCTGCGGGCTCCAGCTATTGGCTGAAAGGAGCAAGACGGCTTCCCCATTGGGCAGTTTCTACTACGTCATCTTCGCCGGTCTTGTTTACATCTGATTGTGTTTTGTGTGCAGGTTTGTAGCCGGTTAGCTGAAGGTAAGCGGAGGAGCTGCGCTTCTGTATTTACCGGTTACATGTTCAGTCTCCGGTCTTTTCTTCATCTTTGTACCGTAACATGTCCCGGGGTGACTTTTCATTCGCTGCCTGTTGTGTTGTGATGTAAGTGGAGCTGTGCGGCGGTGAAATTCCCCTTCGCCCACTGATGCGCTTCTGTTTCGGTTTTCCTTCCTCTCAGACGCTCCTCCCGGCTTGGCCACATCGCTGCATGTCACCTGATTTCAAGAGGAAACTGGCACCTGAATTAAAGGGACTGACTAGCTGGTTAAGTTGCGACACATGCTCTTACTAAACCGGATGGTAAAACCGTATAAAGGAGATCAGTCGTAAAAAGGGGAACCGAAACGGGGCTGTCGACATTCAGCCTCCTTCCCCCAGACGTGGAAAAAGCTAGCCGAAGCTCCTCTCGTGTAAGCTGGGCTCTGGTCTTCCTCCAGCCGGGATGTCGGACACGGACGGTTCTCTCCCTCTGCTGAAGAGGCTCAGCTACGCGGTGGGGCACTTTCTCAACGACCTGTGTGCCTCCATGTGGTTCACATATCTGCTGGTTTTCTACCACTCGGTGCTGGGATTCCAAAACACGAGTGCAGGTTAGTCCGCGTGTCGTCCTCAGCGCGGCCGGTGTTCCAGATCTACTGGCGTTTAGATCAACTGGCGTTGGTCGAACAGATGTGTGGCAGTCTTGCGTTTCAGGAGCTGCTACCGACAAACCAGCAAAAAAACGCCAAATGTGTCACCTGTGACACTTGTGAGGTTGTCTCAAACACACTCCGTCAGTCTTGATGCTGTTGAACAACAAAATGTTTAAAAATGTGGCGAGTTTACCTGGTGATATCCTCACGCGCGACGCGATCGCGAAAACAGCAAACAAGTAACACCAGGCCGATGTTGTTCACGGGACAGCAAGAGTAAACGATCGGGAGACTCTTGTCGTCGTTATCGTTCCCCTCGCACGGTTTATTTCTCCGAATTCAGCGTTTTTGCTTCACAACTACAGCGAGCTGTTTACTTTGTGCACTAACATGGAGTCGAGTCAACCAGCGCCACCTCTGGCCAAGTGCCACAGCCTACAGCCAGATCAACCTGTGACACACATCTGCACCACGTTTGAATTCGTGTCATGCACATTTGTACCTTTCAATTGTGTCTGTTTGTGCGTCATGCAAACAAACCTTTGAAATGAATGAAATGATATCATGTATTTATTATCAGCCTACATTTGTACAAAATGCCAAATGACATACACATAAGAATCACCATCCTGATATCAATACTTTTGCCCATACGAAAAATGTCGTGAACACACTAATATTTCACCAGTGTTGTAACATCACATGTCGTTAGCGTAGTCTGTCTGTGTCTGCCCTCTGCAAACAAACATGTTAGAGTTGGTTGTGATATACAGTCTGCATAAGTGTGGTCAATCTAATAAACATTTATAAGGAGATGGCAGTTACTGTGAATGTACAGCAGTTACACAGTGATTAGTAATAAACAGTCAGACAATGACTCTGACAATCTCATTCAATCTTGCAGACTGAATGCACCTTCTGTGGAAAGTGGTACCACACAGTGTGTGTGGACTTCCCCTGTGCAGAAGGCGACTACAAATGTTGTGGGTGCTAAATAAACAGAAACAAATGATCCCTGTTGTCTTTGCTTACTGATTGTTTTTAGTGTTGACAATCCACATTGCTGGCATTGCATCTTTCAACATGTTTGTGGGCAGATTTGGATGTACCAGGGGTAAGTGCAGCCACTCAGCCTCTACTCACTGTGATCATAGCAGCAGGTGCAGATGTGTCACAAGTTAATCTAGTAGTGGCCTATGGTCATGTGTTAGTGGTGGGAACAGTCATATCCACTCACTCTCACTGGCTGTTTATTACTAATCACTGTGTAACTGCTGTGGATTCACAGTAACTGCCGTCTCCTTACAAATCTTCATTAGATTAACCACACTTATACAGACTGTATATAACTCCAGCCATGTTGATGAATTGCCTATATTGGCTGGAAATATTAATTTCCAGAGAAAGGACACAGGCAGACGATGCTTACAGGATGTGATGTGACAACACTAATGAAATATTGATGTGTCATATTTGTCCAAGGCGTATTTCATTGTTATGGAAAAAGAGAATATCAAAATCATGATGACCAATTGGAGTGGTGATTTCTATGACTTTGTGTATATAATTTGGAATTTTGTACAAATGTAGGCTGATAATAAATACATGATATCATTTCATTCTTTCCAAAGGTTTATTTGCATGACGCACAAACAGACACAATTGAAAGGTACAAATGTGCATGACAGGAATTCAAACGTGGTGCAGATGTGTCACAGGCTGATCTGGCTGTAGGCTGTGGCACTTGGCCAGAGGTGGCGCTGGTTGACTCGACTCCATGTTAGTGCACAAAGTAAACAGCACGCTGTAGTTGTGAAGCAAAAACGCTGAATTCGGAGAAATAAACCGTGCGAGGGGAACGATGACGACGACAAGAGTCTCCCGATCGTTTACTCTTGCTGTCCTGTGAACAACATCGGCGTGGTGTTACTTGTTTGCTGTTTTCGCGATCGCGTCGCGCATGAGGATATCACCAGGTAAACTCGCCACATTTTAAACATTTTGTTGTTCAACAGCATCAAGACTGACGGAGTGTGTTTGAGACAACCTCACAAGTGTCACAGGTGACACATTTGGCGTTTTTTTTGCTGGTTTGTCGGTAGCAGCTCCTGAAACGCAAGACTGCCACACATCTGTTCGACCAACGCCAGTTGATCTAAACGCCAGTAGATCTGGAACACCGGTACTCGCGGGTCATGTTTGCACATCGCCAGGCTTTTTCTCTGACGAGCCTCACAGCAGTGCTGTGGGGGTCATTATGTCACCCAGTGTAACATGTGCTGCTTAACATCTTTAAAGTTTCAGTTCTGACGTCTTCGTGACGCCATCACTGGATGACGTTCACACTCTGACGTCACCACCACGTGTCACGTCTTTGTCCACACGCGGGAGTTGGATTAGGTCTTTTCCTGAGCCCAGCTGAGCGTGATGAATGGTTTCAATTCAATTTTATTTATATAGCGCCAAATCACAACAAAAGGCGCTTCATAGATACAGAGAAAAACCCAACAATCATATGACCCCCTATGAGCAGCACTTTGGCGACAGTGGGAAGGAAAAACTCCCTTTTAACAGGAAGAAACCTCCATGCTCAGGGAGGGGCGGGGCCATCTGCTGTGATTGGTTGGGGTGAGAGAAGGAAGACAGGATAAAGACATGCTGTGGAAGAGAGACAGAGATTAATAACAGATATGATTCAGTGCAGAGAGGTCTGTTAATACATAGTGAGTGAGAAAGGTGACTGGAAAGGAAAAACTCAATGCATCATGGGAATCCCCAGCAGCCTACGTCTATTGCAGCATAACTAAGGGAGGATTCAGGGTCACCTGGTCCAGCCCTAACTATATGCTTTAGCAAAAAGGAAAGTTTGAAGCCTAATCTTGAAAGTAGAGATAGTGTCTGTCTCCTGAATCCAAACTGGAAGCTGGTTCCACAGAAGAGGGGCCTGAAAACTGAAGGCTCTGCCTCCCATTCTACTTTTAAATACTCTAGGAACAACAAGTAGGCCTGCAGAGCGAGAGCGAAGTGCTCTAATAGGGTGATATGGTACTACAAGGTCATTAAGATAAGATGGGGCCTGATTATTTAAGACCTGTATTTCACTGTCTTTGTCTCTGCACATCCGTCCTCATTTACTGTGAGGACTACTCACAGTTTAACAGTTTAGCTTCAGCGTGCGGTGCTGTAACACCAAGGTGCAGACGGATATAAGTGACTGTGTCCTTGCTGTTGTTGTGTCTGTTCTCAGTGATTGTTGCAGTAGGTCACAGCGTGTCTCCTTTGGTGCAGGTGTGCTTTTGCTGGTCGGGCAGGTAGCCGATGGTATCTGTACGCCTCTTATTGGCTACGAGTCCGACCGAAGCCCCGGCTGTAGAAACTACGGCAAGAGGAAGACGTGGCATTTAGTTGGTAAGTACACAAAGTGAAAGCAGAGCCCTTTGTCTCTCATATATAAATACATCTGTATATGCGCATGGATATGTCTCAGTCAGATAAACCTCTGTGTTCATAGTGTTCAGCAGAGGTTAAGTTTCAACTGCTTTGGTGTTAATGACATTAAATCCATGCGCCATAGAGGGGCGACACTGAGACCCCTGAACAGATGCTGCTGCAGACATTTTCTCCTCCTCTTTAAAGCCTGACTGGCATTCACCATGAAACACCACAATGGGCAGGTCCACTGCAGCACAACCCGCAGCTCTGGTACCAACCAGCCACTACTGTTTATCCTAAAATGAACACGTTAGATCATGCTCAGTTCTTTGTTGCTAACCTATGAGCATGAATAATAGCTGAGATATTTATAAATAATGTCATACGGTCACCGCTGTCATCGTGACAGCACAGAGTGCAGGTTTTAGTCGTCACTGCACATCAATGACTCGGTGTGTGATTCTCTCAGAGGTCATGTGCCCTGAGAGTCATTAAGCTGCGTTTGAGTGACGTCTTCATCTTTATTTCTTTATTTTTGGGTGTCGTTTTGTTTTAGGGCCTCGTGGACCTGAGACACCAGTCAGTCCTCTGGTCATAGTTACTAACACGTGCTATGGGTAACATACTGTGAGATGCTGTCTGTAGGCAGCATGTGCACAGAGTATGTGTATTCTTATGGCAGTGATAGCCATACTGGGAATAGTGATGTTTTTGAAGATAAGCTGAGTCTTTTCAGTTTTTGCTGAGTGGAAATAAAAGCTGATTGTTTCTGAGCCCAAAACAATCAGCTTAGCCTTTCAGGAGAAACAGTGTTGTGAGCAGATTTACCGCGAAATCTGAAAGCTCTGCTTTTTAGGGTTGGTGTGTAAACTCTCGTGACTACAGACAGAGATCGACGTTCCCACCGTTCCCATTTCAAGTGCATAATCCCAACTATGGTGGCTGCTGGAGACCAAACATCAGAAACATTCAGTTTAGACAAAGTTTGCCTTAAACGCTTCAATCCCACCACAACACACAGAAACACTGCTGGATATGACGTCCCTGGAAAATTAAATCATCTTCATTCAAGTTGGATTTTGTTTAGTTTGATGATAACAGCCGTGAAGTTGTTTGTTACTCCAGGACTTTCAGTACATCGACTCGGTTCAGTTAAATGTGAGTGGCTGGTGAGACTTAAAATGCACTTATAAAAATTTAGGGCTAAAGTAAAACATGTGCGTGGATATTGCCCCGTCTCATGACTTTAATTGTTTACCGTGCTATTTTCCAGGAAAGTCTGCCATATGAACCAAAAGGTCAAGGTAGGTTTGCACTGATTAACCACAGTCAGCCTGCTGTGCATGTATACATATACATGGAAAGACTGTGCTCCAACACCTACCGTGGATTTTATTTATCAGGTTCACATGATACGTTTTAACAACTTAACGCTGTGCAAACAAGAGCCCCGTAGGGAAACCGGCTGAGGCTTGTGCATATTGTTGCCTAGTTAATGGGGAGGGGGTAAATGAAAAACCAATAATACATAGATATGATCCGCGTTGTGTCATCTCTTTGCTTCTGTATGTGTTTACATCCAGGTACACTGAGCGTAGTGCTCTCCTTTGCCTTCATCTTTAACCAGTGTGTGGGCTGCAGCTTCCTCACCCCTCAGTGGGCCAGTCTAATCTACTTCGTCCCATTCATCATCATCTTTCAGTTCGGCTGGGCCGCCACGCAGATCTCTCACCTGTCCCTCATCCCAGAGCTGGTCACTTGTGAGCATGCTAAAGTAGAGCTCACCGCGTACAGGTTAATACACGCGTGCTTTACATGACGAGAATCAAAAGATAGATGCACATCCCAAAGGTTGATGCTGTTCATCTGGATGTTTTCAGTGGCAGAAACTGAAAACATCCAGGAAGTGACCTCACAGCCCAGCGCTCAGTCAGCTGGTTTCAGTCACTGTGCAAATGTCCTGTTTATAAGGTTGAAACCTGCAGTCAGCTGATGAGGATGAAACGTTTCTCCCACTGAAAACATCCAGATGAACAGAATCACCCTTTTCATGTTTCCTCACCTTGAACGTGCATCACGGTGTGAACGTCCACTCTGTGCTTTGTGTGTGGGAGCAGGTACGCGTTCACAGTGATAGCCAACATCACCGTGTATGGAGTGGCTTACCTGCTGTTTCACGTCCAGGCTGGAGAGGATGAAGACCCTGATTCACTGGGACCAGCAGACATCATCATCTTCAGGGTGAGCAGGCTGACGCGTGGGCATAGCTGCGAGCACAGCACGGTGTAGCAGCATCAGAGTGGGGCTGAAAGCTGTTGGAGTTCAAGCCTCTGGCTCTGCCAGCGTACTCTGTAAGACTGTGAATGTAGATGTGTACTGTGGAAAAAACCCAGGATGTAAATGTCTCTTCCTACACTTGTTTTTGCAGAAAGGTGCACGTTTCTATTAGTTTTTATTCAAGCAGAAAATACAGACCCAGGATTCTTGTGTTTGTTGTTAATGTTATGTTTGTGCTTGGTGCTCCCACCTGCAGTTTTCTGTGTACACGAGCAGATCAGGACAGTGGTGAGGTTTCTCTGGGTTTGTGGCAGCTTTGAACACAAACACTGCTGTATATCCTGCTGCTGCACAAACATGCTTCAGCAGAACTCTGTGCAGGGCTGTGACGGGAAGATTTGCCCCCTCAGCAGATTCATTATTCACTTGGCTTTCTGTGACGCAGTCACAAGATTAAGAAGCTTTGGGTTGATTATCCAGGTTTCCCTCTGTTCTAGAACTAAGCCTCCTTGAACCTAATTACCTTCATTTGCACACAGGAACAGGCAGTAACAGTGTGACAGCAAAGTTGTGTACTTTTCTTTTTTGTATTTATATGGTGACGACTGTACAGACCACATAAAGCCATCAATGATACTTTTGCACTCAGCATATAAAGATGGCGGCCGCGCTGCATCTGGATGATATTTACTGTGTAGATCAGCTTTTAAAGAGGGGAGACGAAGCTCGCCGGCCACAGCAGAAGCTGCCGGGCTGACAGGTGGGACAGAAATGAACAGTCGATAGAAACGGTGATCCCAGGGTTTGATAACTCCGCCCACTCAGGGCAGCAGGAGCTTGTTTGTAGCAGCGATGATGAGGTGTGCCACGCTGTGTGTAATTGCAGAATCTGTCACTAATTGTTTTGGGGATCGGTGTCGTCTTCTCCGTCGTTTTCCACGTGGGAACAAAAGAGAGCAATGGAGCAAGCGAGGAGTCGGAGGAGGCCGAGGGGGAGCGGAGGCCACTGCTGCCGCGCTCCAACACCTTCTCGTCTCTCCTGCAGTGGAAATGCTGGCTGCGACAGCCTTCTTTCTACCAGGTATGGAGCTTTGAATGACTTAAGCACTGACGCCACCTCCACCCGAACCTCTTCAGAATGACGGGAGCAGCTTCCAAGGCTGGGCGGGCGTCAGCGCCCGTTCAGCTCGAGATGTAGGATTTTGATATCGTAGCTGCATCAGCAGACCTGCTCGCTGTGTCTCTGCAGGTGGCCGTGCTCTACATGTCCACCAGGCTGATCGTCAACCTGTCTCAGACGTACATCTCCATGTATCTCATCAACACTCTGGGGCTGCCAAAGGTGACGGGAAATCGTCCAGTTCACCCGTAACACGCTGGGTTGTCGTCACGCGCTCATCTTCTGCTTGTTTTTTCCTCCCAACAGAAGTTCATAGCTACCATCCCATTGGTGATGTACGTGAGCGGCTTCCTGTCCTCCTTTATCATGAAGCCTGTCAGCAAACTCATTGGGAAATGTGTAAGTAAACCAGGTCAGGTTTCTGAAAGCAGCACGAGTGGCTCTGAGGGACTCGCTGCGCTCCTCGCTGTAGAAAACAAAACGTCATATTTGTTCTTGTCAGTCACGCTGACACGATTGCACCACAGAAATGGGGAAGGTGGAGCCTGTGCTGTGTTCACAGTAACAATACTTCATTACTCAGTAACAGGATGTGATTGCTTCTGTATCTGCATCATCAAAAAGGCAGAAGTGGGTCACTGTCATGTGTCTTCTGTCCTCTGATTGGTCCAGCTTACTTACTTCGTGGGCCTGCTGCTGATCATGGCGTTCTCGTATTGGGTGCTGCTGGACGTCACCATGGGTCAGCAGGTATACGGGGCGGCCGTGCTGCTGGGGGCCGGGTCCGCCACCATCCTGGTCATATCGCTCGCCATGACTGCGGAGCTCATTGCAGATCAGACGGTAAGACGTGCGTGAAAGGCCGAGGCGGAGGACGAAGGATCCTGTTGTTTGAGCGAATTTGTTCATCTCTTTGCAGCAAAGCGCAGCGTTCGTGTACGGAGCCATGAGTTTCACTGACAAGCTGGCCAATGGACTGGCAGTGATGATCATTCAGGCCCTGCATCCCTGCCAGTTAGTACACGCACACACACGCACACACACGCACGCACGCACACGCGCACACACACGCACACACACGCACGCACACGCACGCACACACACGCACGCACACACGCACACACGCACACGCACGCACGCACACACGCACACGCACACACACGCACGCACGCACACGCACACACGCACACGCACGCACGCACACACGCACACGCACACACACACACGCACACACGCACACGCACACGCACGCACGCACACACGCACACGCACACACACGCATGCACGCACGCACACACACACACACACACACACACACACACATGCACGCACACTAGAATCTGGCAGAGTGTGTGTGTCCTCCATCCTGATGCCTGAGTGTGAACGCTGCACCACTGTGGCCTCTGTGTCTCGGTGACAGTCTGCTGAGAATCATTGAGGTTTTTATTGTTAATTAAAGCAAAATTAAAACCCTTAAAACTGATGTCAGTTAACTAAAACTCTGCAGATGTGATCAGTGTCAGGTTGTAGTACGACTTGGTTACTTGTTCTGATCAACGGCGTCAGATAGAAACAGTAAACATGTCAAACAGTTACATGTGCACACGTCCGGTACTGTGCTGCTAGGACACACACGTGTGTGTGTGTGTGTTTAAAAAGAACCCATCCTGACAGTAAACTCTTCTGTGTGTGTGTGTGTGTGTGTGTGTGTGTGTGTGTGTGTGTGTGTGTGTGTGTGTGTGTGACAGCACTGTGGTGTGCTGTCCTGCCTGTGTGTGGTTCTACCATTACATCATGGTCATCGTAACGGGAGGTGTTTCCATCGTCGCAGCTTTGGCCCTTTGCTCCATCCTCATCTGGCCAATCAAGATCAGAGGGCGTAAGTCTCTCTCTCTCTCTCTCTCTCTCTCTCTCTCACACAGACAGACAGACAGACAGACAGACAGACAGACAGACAGACACACACACACACACACACACACACACACACACTGTTTCTTGTGCGTCTTCACCTTTTCACTGTGTGTGTTTGCAGGTGCTCTGCCAATCATCTCCAGTGAAGCAAATGGAATCAACTGACAGGGCTCCTCCCACATCATCTCACCACGGGGAACTTTTTCAGGGAACGGCAGGAATCCTGTGGGACTTCCTGACCCGCTGCTGAAACCAAGAAGCTTTCTGTTTTTAAACTGAGATTTGCATCCTTTCATAACCTTGTTTTGTCTTCATTTTCCAACAAACCTCTGGCGTCGGACTACAGGCCAGCAAACACGTGCACAGCTGCACCTGCACTGCTTTAAAGAATTGAGTCGCACAATAAGCTAGTTTGTAATGATTTTTGAGTACAGTGGCTGCAGCTGATTTCCTCTCACCTCTGACCCCCATGATTTTCACTGTGCACATGACAGGCCCGGCTCTGCAGCACTTATTTCCTTTTACTACACGGGGTCAGCCTGAAATTCCCTAAATGTGAATGAAGCCACTACACGGAGTTTGGAAAATGATGAGCAAACAGTTGTGCTCCTTAAACAGACATCAAACATGTTTCACACGTGCACTGTGCAGGACAGCAGGGCTGGCTGCATGTCGCATTAATGTCCTGGATGACAAAGGGAACCGAGCCCCTGCTCGGAGGACGTGAACGCCGTTCGGTGTCCTCAGCAGTAAAATCTTCCCCAGGTTTCACTAAAAGAGTCATTCCACTACCCCCCGCTACCATTGGACACACAAGGCCGTCTGTACAGCGTGCAGGCTGACGGCGAGGAGGATGCAGCACAGACGACACTAATACAAGCGTTTACCTCGAAGACGTTTGACTGGACTCGCTCAGTGACGCAGGTCAGAGGAAGTCCCTGCTGAGCTTCACCGGCTTGTTTCCAGTTGTGCTGTCCTGGAATTTGTCCCTCAAATGTTATGTAAACTGGAATCAAATGGAAGATGAATCACGTTTGTAATTAAGTGAGTTGATGAGCAGAGCTGTGTCTGACATTTAAACGCTTCAAAGGGATCAAATGTATTTGATGTGTGCATAGGAGGGAAGGTGGTGTTGGACCAGAGCTTTGTAATGATCAGCAGGACCTTTTTACTTTGTCTTCTACCTGTGTGATAAATCCTTTATTAAACAGGAGTCATTCCTCTGATACGTTCTTCTTCTCAGCTGTGAACAGTTGCTACAGACGTCTGTCCCCGAACAGAAGCTGGCAGGTTATAATATTCATACAGTATGAAACCGCTGCTTCTAATTACAGCCAGTTTTATGGTCGCAGCAGCAGAGCTGTGACCCCTCGACCGTAACAGAGCTCACTATAACTCAGGGGTGTCCAGCTCCAGGCCTGGAGGGTCCTGCAGGTTTAGATCTGACCCTGGGTCAGCACACCTGAATGTCACAGTTCATTCCCAGGTCTCTGGAGAACTTCAGGACATGTTGAGGTCATTTAGCCATTTAAATCAGCTGTGATGGATCGAGGACACGTCTAAAGCCTGCAGGCCCCCCAGGCCTGGAGCTGGACACCTCTGGTGTAACTACTGATATTGTCACCCACTCCCACTCAGTCTGATTTAAACTTCATCATCACTCACGATGCAACCGGAAACCTGCACCTCCCAACACGTGCAACCACACGCAGCCCGCAACGCCTGAAAGGCGTGGAAGGTCCTACGGGTCATAGATTTCCCACAGTGGAGCAACTCCCCACCAGCTGTGATCATAGCTTTGAGTCTGTCTTCACGTGTCCCAGCACCAAACACACTTATTCACATCACCAACACGGTGCAGCGTGGACCATCGACGAGTGGCACGCACATCCACGCACCGTTTCTGCTCTGGCAGCTCCGTATGCTCCGCCCCTCCTCCGCACACGCCCACATCAAAGTGCAACCTGAACTGTTGCTATTCTCATCCCACCTTCACACACACGTATCCTGTTTCTGCTGACCTTCCTTTGTCGTTCTGTCCCTCCACCTCTGCAGAGGCTCCACCCTAAAACCTTTGACTGTAGACCTCAGCACGTCTCGTGTGTCCAGCACTTTCACAAGCGTCTGTGTCCCTGCAGAGCACAGCTCTTCTCCCAGCTCCCATCCTGTGTTTTCTCCATAGACCATAGGTGTCAAACTCTGGCCCGCGGGCCAAATTTGGCCCGCAGCCTAATTACATTTGGCCCGCAAAGCCATACCAAATGACTATCAGAGCTGGCCTGCTGGTATTACACAGCTAATATATATATATTGTTTAGTATTAAGCTTTGCTTGTTCCATATTCAGTTTTCCAGCACAACGTGTTTGAGTCCATAAGAAAAGATTCATTCTCATATCTGGAGGAATAAATATATTTCAATAAATATTAACGTTAGCCCGCGACTTTGTTCCAGTTTTGAATTTTGGCCCACTGTGTGTTTGAGTTTGACACCCCTGCTGTAGACGGTGCAGTTCCTGTACTCCATCAACACCCAAGCAAACGGCTCTGCTGTTTCTTGGTGCTTCCTCCATCTCCAGTGTCACCACAGATGCTGACCGCCCTCCATCAGCGACATGTAGCCGCTGCTGCTGAGCTCTTTATAGATGAGAGCTCTATGACAGAGGTGCTGTCACCGCCATCTATGGGACGAGATCCCGAAATAAAGGAATGAATCACGTCCGCAAGACGAAATGTGAAAGACGGAGGTGAAAGTGTGAAAATGTAAAAACAAACAAACAAACAGGTTGATGTGAAATCTGTGATAACGACAAACAACACGAAGCTTTCAATTGTGTAGTTTTATTGCTGTTGTGAGGCTGAGAGCTGCCAGCAGCAGCTCTCAGCAGGCAGCGCGATGCGCAGCGCGGCTTTAACGCTGCTGTCAGGGAGCGCTGGCGTTCATCTTCTCCTGGCAGCCGTCCCAGAAGCTCTGAAGTCTGTTGTCTTTGTTGCTGCAGAAGTCGGTGAAGTCTCTGAGCAGCCGGTCCGCCAGCCGCTCGTCGCCCAGCACTCCGGTTCTCCACGCTTTGGTCAGCATGGTGTTGTAGGCCCAGTAGTAGCCCACCCTCTCCTCCCCTCCGAACGGGCCCTGGCTGTTGGAGGTGGTGGAGTTTCTACGGCGGCGCTGCTGCCCGCTCGAATACTTCCTCTTAGCGTACGGCAGCTGCAGGAACACGGTGCCTGAAACGAGGCGGTGAAACTGGTCAGCTTCCCACAAACACAGTGGGTGTCTGTGCTGTGACGGGACTAACCTGTGACGTGGATGTACTGAGGCTTGTTCTCAGACGGGAAATTAAAGGTGGAAGCAGAAAACTTGTCATGCACGAAGCCAAACCTGGTAGAAAGAGTACAGTGTTCACACAAAGTGAAGCATGATGGAGAACGTTAAGCTGAAAATCCTAAACTCTGATTTCAGGAAAGGGGCGGAGTTGTAAACGTAGAACGACACGATGAGCGCTGGCTTCACGCTGCCACAGAGCACAAACCTCACAGGAAAGTAACATGAAGCAAGCGCCTCTTTCTTCCACACAGCTTCTGATCATTTCATCTCCTGCCCCATCACGTGTTCGTGTTTACTCGAGTCTGTCCGTTTAGATTCACGGCTGTTATAAGTAACCATGTTTAGAGTTAGCAGCTAAAGCTAATCGGCTTGTATCCAACGTCAAGTTAGCGCAACAGGGTCAGCCAAGGTTTACATGTGAGATTCAAACACGATAAAGCCGTAGGTCGATAGAATAACAGGAAGTCAAAGAAACACTGAAATGGCTGAAACAAAGAGCAGAACATTCATGAATCTAACGCTGTGGAGTGTTTCTAACAGATCACAGAAGCCTGCGTGTCAAAACTAGAAGCAACAGAAGAGTAATGCATGTTTCTTTACATGTTTAGCCCTGCAGCAGCTAACGCAGCGCTCCATGTGTAACTGACAGCACAGTGCAGACAGCGACTACAACCTGTAGAGGACGGCCTCCTGAAAGAGCTGCATCCTGTCCCAGTACGTCTCCGGTTCAAACCCTGTGTGATGACAGGACACATGTTGTCACTGAGCCACATGGACGCACACGAAAGACTCGTTCAGAGAGGCGGGAACCTTCAAAAAGGTTGTCGCTGCCATTCTTCAGCAGGCAGTGGACGTTCAGAGGAATGAAGAGCTGCGCTCTCAGCGGGTCTCCGTACAGGCAGGACGTCAGAGCGAAGGGAACTTCCAGCACCGGCACCAACAGGAAACCACAGGACGCCGCCTTCCTGTGCCAGCCTTGGACCTGATGGACAGTGACCGTTAAAACCTATGAATCAGACACTTCCTCTGGGCTCATGTAAAGATTATGGCTGCCTGACGGCTCTTATTTTTCACACTCTCAAAGCACAGCAGTAAATCTGTCACACCGTCACTGTGCTCCAGTGCAGCGGGTGTGTTTGTAGCTGTTCTCTGTGGAGCTCAAACGTACGACCTGCAGCGTCACTGTGCACAGCCACACAAACGATTCACTTTACTCGGCCTGTCTCCCCTCGGTGTGGTTCATTCATCACATAATGACACAGTGACACTCCCACAGACAGTGTCTGTGCTCTCACAGCATTCATGTTTCTATTCTGCTACAGCAGCACATGTACATACTGCATGTATACTCTGTGCACACCATGCATCAAACAGAGCTGAGCTGCAGTTTGGACGTTAGAGGGATGCACACGCTGGCTTTGACTGCAGCGCTGCTTTGAACCAGGACACGTGCTTACCATTTCAAAGAGCACTGCAGCAGTGACGGCCATCCAGTGCAGCTTGATCTCAAAGGCAGCGTTGAGGGAGAAGTTGCCGTGGTAATAACAGCTGCACCACTCAGTTCGGTCACTGCGGTTGTTGACGTCCACGTCTAGAGTGACCGTCTTCTGCTCTGGAACTGTAGCAGCTACAGGACACGTGGACAAGGGTGGGAAAACAGGAAGACGGGAGACAAAGCAGCAAAGAAAAGGAGAGGCTGAGGCATGATGAAGAGCACAGCTGCTGACGGCTTCATGGACGACCCTCCAAGGTTGGATCGACACTGACTGACGCTCTGTTTTCTAGATTACACACCAGCTTTGAATAAGTATTCATATACAGTCTGGTATGTGAGCCAGCACTTATTACCAACTAATGTGTTGATATACTATTTTTGTTTCTTAATTCTGAATATTTATATGTAAGACTGAAGCTCCAGATGTGGACCGTTTAGTGCACATGGCTGCACAGATACAGGAACCTCTGCAAACTGGCACCAGCTTTATCACTGTGCTAACATTCATGTTTCCAGGTACGGGCGCATTATTCCAGCTCCTGGATGCAAAGTTTAAGCCAGTCCAGCTGCAAAACAGCAATGTTTTAACAAATGATGCATTTAATGGCTGCAGGAAGCAAGAAACAAGCATGAGTGCAGGCAGCAGAGGGACAGGTGAGGACAACGCACACCACAGCACTAGTAACCCACAGCCACTGACACCACAGCGTGCACCGAGACTCCACACCACCAGTGCAACTACTGCTGCTTATGCACTAACCACACAGCATGCACTGAGGGGGCTATTTGATCACATGGATACTATTAGAACTACAGGTAGTGTGCATGCACTGCAGAACACAACGCCAGCTGTCCCGTGCAGATCTGCAGGCGCCCGTGAGGCCAGCTGAGCCCTGCATCTGTGTCAGTGACGGCGCAGGGGGAGGACGATGTCAGGGACAAACACGAACGATGGTAAATGAGGTTTGGATGTTACGTCTGTGGGTTTTACATGTAGGCTCGTCGTTTTCAGTTTGGGGTGCAGTACAGCATCGTCTGTTAATCTACGAAAACTGCAAATACATGCAAAGAAGAAGCAGAAGCACACTGTGCATCAGGGCCACTGACTGCAGTCACACATCGATTCACTGCTGTGCTACAGTTGTCTGTGTGTGTGAGGACTGCTGCTACAAAAACTGAAGGAACAAAGGAAATGTGTGCAAACTGAAAACCACGAGTGTTGATGCATCCAAGGCCAACAGCTGGAGGGTGCAGAGTTGAGCAGATGTTGGCTGTGATGCTACAGCCATAATCCAATCCTAAATAACTATCAGAGGCTACAGGCACTCAGGACTTCCCCTTTGGCTTGTGCAGCACTGGACCAACATCCCCAAACAAATGCAGCCTGTTCACCTTTGGTGACACGCTGGGCTCAGCCGGCCCCCTGAGGCAGGCTGCAGTACGATCTGCATCAGACTGCATTAGACGGTGTGGGTCGGGCTGGGTGTACCTAGCAGTGCAGCGGCCTGGCTGCGTCCTCCAAAGCTGCGGCTGAAGGAGCTGTGCCTACTTGCGTAGGAAGCTGGTCGGCTGGGCAGCCAGGGCAGGAGGAAGGCCGGGAGGTCGCAGGGGCGCCGCTCCTCCAGCACGAAGGCCACCTCGAACCACTTTCTTTGGAACAGGGAAAAATCCTCTAGTGCTGCAGTGGACCAGCCCCCGCCTGCAGCGGTGGAGAGCGGGGGGGTGGCGCCTACAGGGGAAACGGCTGTATGAGAATAACCACACGTTTAAAATGTATTCGCCGAGTTAAAAGGATGTTTGTCCGTGTGCCTGTTCACTCACCGTCCTTCTCTCCCCCTATCCTGTAGAAGTAGAAGCCGTAGACAAAGGTGCGCATGGCTTCCCCCGAGGCGTGCGTCACCAAACCTTCATCCAACATTTTCTACATAGAAGTCAGTTTATGGTCACTACATTCAGATGACATGGACAGAGGAGAGTGGCTGCAAGCCGAGCCCTCATAATGTCCTCCAGATTCCTCACAGCTGTGGCCCTCACCACAAAACTGACCTTTCACTTTGCATTTTAGGGCCACAGACCTTGTTTACATAAAGTATCGTCTGTTTTTGAGCGAAAATAAAACGAGACAAGAAAATGTTCCGATTATTTTGACTGTCTGATGAACCACAGAGTGCTGTGTGTTGAACTCCAGTGAGAAAGGTTTCTTTGAAGCATTTATAAAAGTTAAATGGCAGCACATAATCACAGCTGTGGCCCTCAGGGGTCAAACTTGTCCTCATCTGGTTTGATTGATACTTAATTAATATGAGGTGGATTTTTCCACACTTTTAATTAAAACTTAATTCAAACATTTTGACACTATTTTTATTGCATTTCAAATCGAAGTCTGATAAAACCTGATTTATACCAAATGTTTCTTTGTTTTCAGGTAAAAAATAAATTTAATGATCAGTTATTGTGATTATTGTTTCACAGCCAGAGTCGGCTGCTTTGACAGATGATCACAGACGGGTTTATGTCAAAGTTCATTTAGAAAGCTGTTTTTAAACTACTTCTAATCACATCTGTTGTCCTCTGGGCTCAAAAAGGCTCCGTTTGCTTTGACTGTTTATAAAGCAACAAGTATAAAATATCATCCATCTCTGTTTCAAGGATTTATTCAACTTTATTCCAACTCATTACCTGATGATCTTCTATTGGGTCTTCATCATGAAATGATATCACTTTTGTGCTTCTATGATAAATCTTGTTTCAGCATGAAAACTTCCCTGCCAGACTCAGGATGTCATAAACTGGCCGTAGCGACTCTGCTGGATGCACGGCAGTAAGAATCAACACACCCACACACAGCAAAAGTATTGGGCCCCTTGAACTTTCCCACATTTTGTCACATTACAGCCACAAACATGAATCAATGTTATTGGAATTCCAGGTGAAAGACCAACACAAAGTGGTGCACACGTGAGAAGTGGAAGGAAAATCAGACATGACTCCAAACATCTTTACAAATAAATAACTGCAAAGTGGGGTGTGCGTAATTATTCAGCCCCTTTGGTCTGAGTGCAGTCAGTTGCACATAGACGTTGCCTGATGAGTGCTAATGACTAAACAGAGTGCACCTGTGTGTAATCTAATGTCAGTACAAATACAGCTGCTCTGTGACGGCCTCAGAGGTTGTCTAAGAGAATATTGGGAGCAACAACACCATGAAGCCCAAAGAACACAGCAGACAGGTCAGGGATAAAGTTATTGAGACATTTAAAGCAGGCTTAGGCTACACAAAGATTTCCCAAGCCTTGAACATCCACGGAGCACTGTTCAAGCCATCATTCAGAAATGGAAGGATTATGGCACAACTGTAAACCTACCAAGACAAGGCCGTCCACCTAAACTCACAGGCCGAACAAGGAGAGCACTGATCAGAAATGCAGCCAAGAGGCCCATGGTGACTCTGGACGAGCTGCAGAGATCTACAGCTCAGGTGGGGGAATCTGTCCATAGGACAACTATTAGTCGTGCACTGCACAAAGTTGGCCTTTATGGAAGAGTGGCAAGAAGAAAGCCATTGTTAACAGAAAACCATAAGAAGTCCCTCGTTGTCCCTCCTTGTTTGTCATTGAGTTGGCTGTAGAGCAGGTCGTCTGCTAATTGGATGGTTGTTGGTTCAATCTCTGTGTGCTTTAGTCTGGAGTTCTTACCAAGGTGTCCTTGGGCAAGTTACTGAACCCCAACTTGGTCTCTGATGCATCCATTGGCATGTGAACGTTAAAAAGCAGAATAGAAGCAGAATACATGGTGTATAATGCTTTCAGTGCTCGAGTAGAAAAGCAACTGAAGGAGTATGGGACCTGGCGAACGCACTTTTCTCCTCTCCCTTATCTTCCCTGCTTATGTCCTTGTCTAGTCTCGTGTTTTTTGTATTACTTTTCCCTGGAACACTCTCTCACAGTCTGTTCTCTAAAACCTAAAAGAGGAATTATGGGTTGGATCAACTGGTCCCTAAATGCAATTGACACCCCTTTCTCAACGAGAAGTCTGGGCTCGGGTGAGCCTGAGTGCTGAAGATATCTAACTATTCAGAACCATGGTAACAGGGTTCTGGTTGATCGGAGCTGGCTTGGCCCTGACTTATCGAAGAATTAAGGAAGCGGAACCGGCTGTTCAAACCCCCACAAGGCTGCCCGCTGGGATTGAAACGATGGGAGAGGCTCAGAATAAGATCTCTGAGTGCAGACTGGATACATCTCGGGGAGGCTCACTGTGGTTGTGAGTTCTCAGAATCGGCTCCTTGAGCACAAGAAATGACAACGTCACAGAACGCAAGTATGAGAGCTCGCGGCTCTCCAACGGGAGATTGAGAGACCAGTGTTGGACTGTAGAACTGCTTTGAAATTCATATGAGCTGTTCGCACTAAAGTAAAAACCTCCATCACTTTTGTGGATACCCCTTCGGCACCAGCTGTGGGCTCAAGGCTGGAGCTGAACAACAACTCCCTGATAACGACTGTGTTTAGACTGTTCTTCCCATTCCATGCAAGCCCACCTGGGTTGGCTGGAAGACTGTTTACTTAGCCTAGCAGGGAGGAGGACACTGACTCAGCTGAACTCTGGACACGCACACACATACATATACTGATACTGATAAGCACTCACTGACGCATCACCCTCCCTACCCCGGATCCAACGCCACCTCCAACGCTTACCTCCCCTCTGATGTGGACATCGGGTCAGTTGGAGGCGCAGTCGAAGATTGCAGCGGTCCCAGATCAGATGTACACACTGGGACTCTTTCCCATGTTGCTGTCTGTGTTTGTTGTGCTGTGGTGTGTTGATATCTGTGCATTCCTGTATTATCCTTCTGTGTTACACATTTCGATGTTTTTTTCCTCGCCTGACCTGTCTCCCCAATGTGATGTTTGTATTGTATGTATTGTACGGTCGGCAAGGTCTGTCATCTCGGTTGTGGGCAAAAGACCTGCAGCTGACAAATAAAGGCTCTCTCATCTCATCATCTCTTTCTTGATCTTCATCATAACTGAAGTGGAAGATGTGTAGTCCTCTGACACATCTTCTATTTCACTTCATAGCCTTCTTCCACTCCTGTGGGTGGGTGATGTGGGGGCTTCTTCAGAGAAAGGGTAGCATGTGCTCTAAATATTGGCAACATTTTCTTTATCTTCTAACTCTGGATCTTCCTGACCATTGATTCTTCCTCATTATACTAGAGGACAATATGTGCTTTGTTCTGCTGCTCATCATTTTCCACAACATGGTAATTTTTTTACTTTTCATACTTTCTGTGTATGCATCACTGTAGGGTCGACCTTACAACATGAAGCACCTCGAGGCGACTGTTGTTGTGATTTGGCGCTGTGTAAACAAATTGTGTTGTTGGTAAGTGGCCTGTATTTGTATAGCGCTTTACTAGTCCCAACTCTTGCGCCACGATCTTGTTGTTGTTCTTGTTACACATCAGTGATCAAAGATGTGTGAAAGCAGTTTGGTGTGACAATGTGGCCATTGGCAACACATTGGCAACACATTGGCAACACATTGGCAACACATTGGCAACACATTGGCAACACATTGGCAACACATTGGCAACACATTGGCAACACATTGGCAACACATTGGCAACACATTGGCAACACATTGGCAACACATTGGCAACACATTGGCAACACATTGGGGTCGTTTTTGACCCCTGAGGACAGCAGGTGTTAGTAAATCCAATAACAACCCCATAAATAAATCAAATGACTTAAAACTTATTCCGATCATGTATAGCATAGTACTGAATAACTCCTGTTATCTTCAGACCATTTGATGAATAAAAAACACATTTTTGATGAAAAAGATTTCTTTTCGGGTCAAAAATGACTCGAGGACAACACAAGGGTTCAAGCAGCAGCTTAGATCTGCCGTGCTCGTCTTCACAGCCTGGCTGAGCTAACACGGCGGGGCCGTCCTTCCTGGTGCGGCGAAGATCCTCCATTAACAAACAGCTTTGCTACATCGTATCTGACTATTGGAGCCACATGCAGGCTGCAAACTAACAGCGTGGCCTACACTGCAGTTATGACTCACACTCTAATCAGCAGCAACAAACATCCTCCATCTCGTCACATTGAATCAAAGTTGGCACCAGGAAGTCCTACCTGCATGATATCCACCGCCATCCCCTGTGTGGCCACACCCTCCACGTTAGTGACCAGCCAATGAACCACTTCTGCGCTGATAAAGCAGTTGAGCGGCAGGCCCTTCTGCTCTGGGAGAAGCTGTACGCCCGTCCTGTAATGCAACCACACAGACAAATCACTGCAGAGAGTAATAGAGCAGGGCGATATGACCAAAAATACTCATCACCATATACAGTTGAAAATTTGCGATAACCATATAATTGACCCTAGACAAAATACTTTACAACTCCACAACTTTATTAGTGCAAAAACCCCATCAATGTATTTTCACTTAAACAAGCAGCTGTTTATCTGCATTAAAGTTATATAAACATGTAACAGTGCAAATTCCTCACTGACAGTTTAACCAAAAGGCATTTCAGTGGAAACTGGCCGACACATCCTCAGCATAACCATGTATAATATCCACAACACTTAAAAAGAGGTTAAACACACACAATACGGTAACATTATGTTGAAGCACAGTACGTATCACTCCGCGAGGCTCCGCCTACGATAGCCGTAAAGCTCCAACAATCCATCGAGCGGTGCGGCTTCGTAGCTTAGCAAAGTCGTACTGAAACATTTGACAGATTTTCGAGCGCCGTGCACATAAAATCGTTTCGAGGTCAGTAAACACAACCAGAGTTCATACATAAGGCACACGGGATTATAAGGGGCTCTGTCGACTTTCAGACAAATCAAAGGATTGATTTTAAGTGCGCCGTATTTTCCAAACAACACGGTAATAACGACGGCCCGCTAGCATGCGCTACCAAAAATAGTGCTTTGTTGTGTATCTGACGGACGAAAGCTAAACCAGTTCCACACCAGTGAAGCTGCAGCATTTTTACAAACCAGTTCAGGTTCATGGTTTCACTCAACGATCCGCTTTCGCTCTTCTCATTCTGCGTCGCCGCCATGATTTTTCCGCCATGTGCGTATGTAAACAAAGGCACCGCGCATGTGCATTTTACCTATATTCTATCGCCATCATTTTCTTATCGTTGCCCAACATTACACCGGTGTTACCGTGAACGGTATGATATGGCCCCGCCCTAGACTGAAACAAACTGGCACTTTTCATTTGGAAGTTCAGATTGTTAGAAATGTTCTTCTTATCTCACCTGCAGATATCCAGCGACCACAAGAACCCTGAAGTATGTTTTTATCTGAGCACGTTAGTTTTGGCCATTCCTGCTGGCAGTGGCCCACGGGGAGACACACGTGCTAACGTTTCATAGATTTTCCTCCGTTATCGTACCGACTCATTGGTCCCAAACAATCAGGAGACATTAAAAAGGAATCTTACGTGGGATGTTTGATCGCTTCCAGGATCTCCATGAGTGTGGAGGAAGAGGACAGAGAGAGGACTCCTGCTGCAGACTGCCCACTGTGAACACATCAGTGAGTGGAATTAGCAGCTCCGTGCACTGAAGTCACGATACAAAATAACGTGGGCGTTTCCTCTACACGAGGCGCTAAAAGCAACGGTCTCAGTTTAACCACATTCTACAAACTGTTTTTCTGACAAGTGTTGACCTCATGAAAACTTGGATGAGCTTAATGTTTCTAAAGTATCCGAGTACATAAAAGAGCAGGTCACCTGACGTCGGTGCTGCAGGCTGCAGCTTCTCCTGTAGGCTGCGCTGCTGCTCCGGGCTGAACTCCTCTGTCTGCAGCCTCGCTCGTCTCAGCCGCCAGCTACAGTCGCACACGTCACAAAGGTTTCCCACATTACACACTGTTCGTCACTCTGGTGGTATCTGCACATGCCGACGGTGTCAGCCACACCGACACAAAGGACGCGTGTGGGTCTGCACAGCAATGAGCCGTTTAACACAAAGTCATCTGTTCCCACAGCGGGATGAGACAGGATGTCATTCCCAGTGTGCTTCATGGCTGATGGAAAGCTACCTTTGTGTTCAGGTGCTGAGACAGCAGCTCACAGGAGCTGTGCTTGGAGGCAACGCTGCAGATAATAATGTTTTAGTTGCCTCATCCCAAGCTGTGGCCTAAATGACAGTTTTCTGCTTTCCTCAGCTGGAAAACAAGAGTTGAGATGAAACTTTGATACAAGCTCAGCTAAAATGTAGTTTTGTTTTTTTAAATGTCAAACATTGGAAAACAACACAAACCTTTTTTCTAACAGCCAATGGCTCAGCATGTTTGTGCTCTCGGCTCATGGTGAACATGAATAAAAACATCAAACAAAAAAGTCGCTTCAAACTGTAGAAACGGAGATTTCTACGGGGCTGTCAACGTTAACGTGTTAGCACGTGTTAGTGGACGCACTTCATACAAACTACCTGAGACTCTGACAGACGCATTTCAGGGATTTTGGGTCGTTCTGCGCTGCAGACGGTTCATTGTGTTGACAGTTTGAATTGCGTAACCGTGACGACGGACTAACACGTGTTAACACGTTAACAGCCCTAATTTCTACATGTCAATATATGGACCCCAAGTGGCCCCCGGGCCACGAGTTTGACAACCCTGCTCTATAGTTGGTCTCTCTGTGTTTGTACATCATTAATGGAAAGCACCAGCGTAAGGACAATACATGAACAGATGTGGTCAGGTACAACAGACATGTGCACACCATCAAACATCTGCATGTACAGGCACCACGTGAGGAAACAGGACGGGCTGAGAAACTGAATGTTAGTGATGCAGAAACTGCACTGGATTATTACTAATCTGACACTAGATTCAATGCAATAAGCAGCCATAAAACATGCAAACAAACGTGATCCCAGTGCGAGGAGGTCTCAGCAAACATCACTACGAGCACTGCTGCAAAGCATGCTCAGGCAGCGACACAGCAAACGACACACACGTGCACACCCAGCATCCCCGATACTAACCTGAGAGTGACAGATGTAGGAGGAACGAGGGCTACGTATAAAATCCAAAATAAAGGCCGCGTCCTGTCAGCATACAGGAAGAACACAAGCCAGGATCAAACACCCAAAGCAACAGGAACCAAACAGATGATGGCAGGAAGCACATGGAAGGAGAGAAAGCAAGAGCTGCACACCAAAGCACCATAAACGCACACGTGTCTGCTCAGCGTGAAGCAAAAGGACGTGTTCTGCCGGGCGCACACATCCTCACCTTGCGGGGGCTGTCTACGTATGTGGGAGCTGCGGTCACACTTGCAGGGTCACCGACGGCTGCTGAGGGCTTCGCCGTCTCCTCCAGTGTCCTGACACGAAGCACAACATTTATAAAGACTGACACGCTGCACAGCAAACCACAGAATAATTACATAGCCCTAAAGTTCTGTGAAGAACCATGAACGTGATACAAGGCTCAGACAGCCACAGGTCCAGGGGACACGCACTTCTGGTTCTGCTCCATCTCCAGCAGGGCTGATAAGGCTGACGTGCCCTTCTTGCCCTGTGGTGGCGCCACGGGCTCAGCGGGGTACGGAGAGAGCGGGCTGGTCACCTGGAGCCCTTTGAGGGGCGCACTCTTCTGCTGCATATCAGATAAGAAAACGATGCGTCAGCGCCAACAACACTGCAGATCAGTGGTTTGTAACGAGCTCCACTTTGATGTGCTTGCAATCAAAATCTCACCCTGATGATCCTGTCAGAGCGGTGCCGGCGCCGAATACGGTTGAGACCCTCCAGGAAACGAATGAAGCCGTCCAACAGGACCCAGTCCCCGCTGTTACCCGCTCCAGCACCCGCTCCCTCCCCGTAAACGTCCCAGTGTCCCTCCCCATCCGCCACCCGACGAGCCCCTCCGGCCGGCAGCAGGAGGAAGCGAGTTCTCCAGAACTTGAGCGAGTCAATCAAACTGGGGAGGCAGAGGAAGTGACTGGCGTGTGCATATTACATACACGATGTGGGAAGTTATTCAAATGCTACGGTAACAGGACAGTAACGTCCCGACAGCACTGCTACCTGAAGTCCTCCGAGCCACCAGAGCAGATGTACTGGTCCAGGTAGTTCCACTTGTACTCCTCCAGTCTCTCGTGTCCAAACTCGACCCAGCAGCAAACAAACTGAGCATCAGAGTGCGGAGGACACAGGCTGTAGCTGTACTGGATCTGAGCCGACTCGTACGGGTACCTGAAACACACGAGCTGCTGTTGGTGCCAGCGTGGCGTTCGCGCTAACATGAGAAACAGTTCACGTATGTCTCCACGCGTCACATCAGCCAACGATTCTTCGGCTCGTTCATTCACAACTGCAGACAGAGTGTCCTGGAGTCGCAGCGACCAGTTAAACCAGTTCAGTCTGTCACCACGCGTGCTCTGCTTCAGACGGCTCCATCACCTCCATCGTACACAACATGTAATTACCAGCTTCAGCCAACAGTTACATTCAGTTCATTTCAACCACTTAATCCGTTACTTTTACTAGTAATGGATTACTTTTCTACTTAGTAATTCCAAATACTGCTTTAAGCTATCAATCTACACAAAAGTAAAGTTGGATTTTAGCCAAATAATTATTGTTTTTATCTCATTACTTATTAACAAAAGCTGCTGCTGCCTCCGTCTGTTTCTACACGTCAGTGTGGATCCAGGCACGGGTCCTCAGAGGGGGGCCTGCGCAGGACTAAGAGCCCTGCTCTGACAGGACACGCCTGCTGGTTCTCGTGTTGGTGTATTTGGGCCGGGTGCACTCACTTTGGCAGGTAGCGAGTAACCGTTATGATCTTGTCTTTGAGGCAGACTTTGTGGAAGGTGCGGCCCATGCTGACCCAGTAAACGCTCTCCTCCTCCTCTGTCCGACGCAGAGACACCAGACCTGAAGACACGAGAAGAATCGGGTCACACGTAGTGACAAACATCTGGCGTTTCTCTTTAAGACGCCACAGCTGGCACACGGACGTCTGTTCTACGGTTATTATGACTGAAGGTTGACAGATAAGCAGCTGCAGCCCAAAGAGAAGACGCGTCGTTTCGTCTTCATCTACAGACCGGCTCTGCACTCAATGTGCAACTGGAAAGAACAGCATCCAACATCATACGTGCACCCACCATCCAGTGATTGAAAACAGAGCTCGCACTGTCACATACCTCGAGCCGGCCTTCTTCTAAAAACTGAAAAAGCAAAACTTTTAAATTCAGTTTTCAGCTGTAAACACAAACAGATACTCTGAAGACTACTACAAAGTACGGCTGCTTTATTTGTTTCTGCTTCCTCTGTGTTTGCTCAGACTAATGATGACGATGTAATAGATTACAAAGAGTTCTTTCACCTCTGGAGTACAGCGGACTGCTGCCGAGGGGCGTGGCCACAGCGGGCTGCTGTTTTCTGTTATTGGGCTGGACGATGATCTGGTAGCCCTGCATCAGCCTCTGACAGATGAACTCCTCAAACACCTGAGATGCACCCATCACGGGAACGTCATCTTCACGCCTGACAGGAGAACAAAGATGGAGGGCGCATCTTGTTTCAGAAATATGATTGTAGACAGGAAACCTCGAAGTTTCTCTTTAACCAGAGAAATGGTATCCGGTTGTTCAGTGATGACGCGACGAATCCTACTTCCGGGTCTAAAGTAGTCTGCGTTTAATATGGCTTTTGTGTTGTTAACATGTTTAATGTTTTGTATTTTCTTCTATTTGATCTCAAAAAGCTCCTAAAACAGTCAGTGATCACTGTTGACCTCCCTCGGCTTTTATTACCACTAATCATTTATTTAAGCTCAGTTTTTAAAACCTTAGGATGTAACTACAGCCCAGCCCATGCAGCAGTATATGAATGACTAACCTCGTATTGTGGATGGATTATCTCAGTTGTTCTCCTGGCTGAAGTTTGGTCCTTTTACAGCATCCTGCCATGCGATTACATTTGTTCCTGACCACCGAGAACACTCACGTTAACTTTTATCCAGTGGAAAAAAAGTTAGCTTGTTTATATTATGCTAACATAGCTGTGTCGCTAGCGGTCACGTAGCACATCATTATATACCAGCTAGCCCAACTTCAGTAACCCTACAAACGTCACTGCTGTTTAGTTTTCTGTCTTCATTTATGCTGGAAGTGATAACAGAGCTGTACGTTTTAATTTGTTTCCAAAGCCCCGCAGTCAGGACATGCTATATTGTATTTAGATAGAAGCTAGCGAGCTAACTTCCTGCTAACTTCTAACTCCGTTAAATGTCATAAATTCCGTTTTCATGGATGCCTGGATGTTAAACTCAATTGTTACACCTGGTAGAGCAGAACGCTGATCATTTTATTAAAGATGAAAGACTTTAGACAGTTTTTCAACTCTCAGTAATGCCACAGTGATCGTTTGATATATGGACCTGCAGCGGAGTTTAGACCCAGACACGGCTAGTGACGTCAGACTGAACAACCGGATAGCGCTTTACTCCGTCCCTATGGACCCCAAAGTGCTTCACACTACATCCAGTCATCCACACACACATCCACCCACTGGTGATGGCAGCTACATGTGGCCACAGCCGCCCTGGGGCGCACTGACAGAGGCGAGGAAGAAAAACTCGGGTCACTCAGTTATTATTTATACCAACTGTGGTTTAGACCCACGCCTGTGTGGACTGGACACTCGTATCAGTGGTAAAAGCACTGATTCTTAGACAGCTTTTCTCCTCTCCCCGAGTACTCCGAGCGCTCTACACACACTCACAGCCGGTCTCCCAAACACTGACTCCAAGCTGAGTCAAACAACATCCACGCTCCGATGGATGCATCGGAGAGCAGCTTGGGGTTAGTATCCTGCCCACATGCAGACTGGAGGACGCAGGGGTGGAAACACCAACCTCCCGATCAGTAGGTGACCTGCTCTACCTCCTGAGCTACAGCCACCCCCACAGCTGGCTGAGCAGCTAACACCGAGACTCCCTGTGTCCTCGAGTACAAGCTGTAAACCAGTGAAGCTGATTCTGACTCGTTCGGGTCATAACCTGAAACCCCGCCTACAGACGGGGCGGAGCCTACCTGTCCAGGTCGCTGTGCGGCAGCAGATCGTAGCAGCCCTCGGTGTAGTCGTTCTGCAGCGTCTGCCGGTCAGGGAAGTAGTCCGTGGTAAGCGGGAGGCACGCCGGCGTGGTCAGGGACTTCCAGTCCACTCCCACTGTGCAGCAGAAGCTGGGCACTGTGGGGGGTGCAGATAGCAGCAGGCCTTCACACGCGCACACACACACGCACGCACACACAGCAAAACAACAAATCCCCGCAGCACAGACAAATGCAGGTACCCAGAGTGGAGTGGTACAAATGTGGGGGCAAGGATCAGGGAGCGTGGTGGGTGAAGACAGGGAGGAGGTGCGAACGACACAGAGTGGAAAAGAGGGGAAGAAAAAACAAGAGATGTGTTACTCAGTGGCCTGATGCTCCCGAGGGCCTGACGGTGCGCAGCAGCGATCACACATGCAGATTGTGGTTATGTGACGGTCAGGCTGTGATGGCATCGCTCACAAGAAAGTGAAAAACGTTCTTAGCAAAGGCGTGAAGTTCTCCTTCATGCAAACACACAGAGGTGAACAATGGGTTCAGAAGCTCTGCACAGCCATGCAACAACAGCACACTGCAGAGAGCAAGGAGGTCGCGGCGTTCGAAGACGACAGGACGGCGAATTCATTTCAGCTGCGTCATCAGAAAGTGTTGAGAGAAAGCTAGAAAACAGCAGGACGGGGAGAGGGTGACCCGGCGCCACGTGACCTGTGACATCGTTTATATCTGCCGACCCCGGAGAGACTCGCCGCCAAAGCCCTCGCAGGGAGCTCGGGCTTTAGTGGCAGTTTGGAGATTTCAGATATTTATGATCCCAGAGTCTACCTGCAGTTTTCAAACAATTTGTGATACTCATCAACTGGTCCCATTTCATTTCTATAAAGTCAACTGGAACTTACTGGGATCGGCACCAGCGGCAGAGAAGTCCTGAAATGAGCTGCGGTTGGTGAAAGTTCCTGTGGACAAAGACACAGCAGTGTTATCCTGCATGTGCAAACACACAGCACCAGGCTTCACACAGTCACTGAAATGAACTCTGGAAAAAATCAAACGTAAACTACAAACATGGAGGACATGCTGCCAGCAGGCTCTAACGCTTCTGTCTTCACTGCATAGGTGTCAAACTCTGGCCCGCGGGCCAAATTTGGCCCACAGCCTAATTACATTTGGCCCGGAAAGCCATACAAAATTACTATTAGAGCTGGCCTGCCAGTATCATACAGTGCATGTACTGCTAATACTACAACTCCCAGAATGCTCTGTTGGTGTTTTGGCACGTCATTTTGAATTCTGTGTATTTGAGTTTGACACCCCTGCTTCACTGTGACACGTGACTAAACCTCACATACACCTTTGATCCCAACACGCCATGTGACAAACCGTCCCACGCGTTGGGCTGAGGACGCTCTGAAACCAAACGGTCAGAATGAATCTGTGATGAAGGTTACGCTCAGCGGGCTCTTAGCTGGACAAACCGCAGCAGCGCTGACGGCTTTTCATAAACAGATGGTGTTTCTCTACAACATGGTTTTAGTCTCAGAACATTTTCCAAACCAAACCCTCCGGCTCACTGCCACAGATCCTTTCTGCTCGGTCTGGATAAACGCAGCTAGCTCGGGTGACGCGTAACGAGCACTGATAAGCGCTCAGGCTTCAGCAGCTGTATCACCGCTGTTGTTGCTCCCCGGGCTTCCGGTGAACTCCTCCCCTCCTGCAGCGGGATAGAGGCCGTTGTCTCCTGCGTGGCGGGAGGTGCTTCGCCTTAAATGAAAAGGCAGAAAAAGCAGCGATCACTCGGCGTGCCGGGCTTTGTTTATGGAACAAATGTTTGCCCGCTGAGTGTGACTAACCTTCCGGTGGCCTCGTGATAGGCGAGCTCCAGCAGCTCCGCAGAGGTGTGGGCGGGGTCTCTCTGCTGGCTGTCCTGCAGCTCCGCCATGTTCTGCCTGGTCTGATGATGGATCTGGATGGCCTCCCCAGAAGGACCTGTTGAACACTCGTGTGTCTGAGTCTCACTGCATCAGTCGTTGGCCCTTTGCCATTTAGATCATCTACGAAGGTTACGCGAGATAAGAAACATGGCTGACACCTGGGCGTGTGCGGATGCAGCCAGCGCCGACACACTGCCGGCTTTTCCATTTAATACTTTTAACTTTCTACAGAGACTAGCTGGTGTGTCAGAGGCGGCCCAGGCGTTTTTGCACCTGGACCTCTGCCACGTGTATGTTTGGGAACTTCTCAAACACAAACTTTACTGGAACATTAAATAAACGGGATTTCCAGCTCTTTGTAGCACACGCTAAACGAAGCACGAGCTGGACGGTCCGAGGGAGACGTTTTCCTCCCGTTTAAACTTTGCATCAGAACCGGTGTTGACACCATGTCAGAGGGGCTCCAGCCTTCATCGCCTCGGCCCCTCATGTGTGGCACCACTACTAAACTTCATACATGAATGTTGGCAGTGCGCCGGGATGAATTCATTCCACACTTTGTGAACCAAAGCGTGTTTCCTGTGTAAAACCTCACCGACAGGAAACGTGTGCATCCAGCGGCGGCGGTTGGACGTGAGCTTCATGGGCATCCTGGATGGGGTGAAGGGATTGATGAGCGCTCTCTGAGGAGCGTAACCTCCCGGCCGGATGTGCAGCGTGGACTCGGCACTTCCCACTGTGAACCTCCCCGGGGCGCTGGAGTCCCGCTGAGACTCCATCATCTTCTCTAAAAGGTCTGAGCGACACAATCAGATTAGAAAAGGAATGAAACAGCGACCCCTGCAGGTGGGAGGACTTTACCTCTGGTGCTGGTGTATCCCAAAGAACTGCTGACTTCATACTGAGCAGCAGGCATCCGGGGTATCAGCAGCATGTTGGACACGGGACCCAGGCTGTCATCAGAGGCCAGGCTTCGTTGTTCGTCGGGACCTCCTGAGCGAACCGGAGGGGACGCACCTATGCCCGTGCTGACGTCCACCGAGCCCCAGCTCTTCCTCCCACTCTCTTTGTCTCGAGCCATTCTGAAAGATAAGCAGCCGCTACTGCATCACAAAGCTGAGGGGTCATTGACTGCTGTTCTGTGCTAAATACCCGTTACCTCCAAAAGCACCAAAGCAGTCAGCTACCTGAAGTTTGTGCTCCTCTGAATTCGTGAAGGACCTGGAAGTCGGAACACCTGAGCATCGTAGGCGTCGTAGTCCACCTGTATGGGCAGCGCGTTATCACAGTCCTTTGGCACACAGAGAGCTGGAAAAATGACAAAGTCAGCATCGGACTCCTGCTTCACAAACCAGAGGACGCAGAGAGATCGGTGCTCAGCACTTACTGTGCTCTTTGCTGCTCTTGAACTTCTCTGCTTGAAGCTAGAAATACGTTAATGAGATTTTTAACCACGAAACACAATTTTTCAGGCCACCAACAATGCTGCGAGTGACATTATGCCGACGTACCTTATGGCCAGCGAGTTTAATCCGAGGGGTGAAGGAACCACACGAGTTCTGGCTGCTGGAAGTGTAGAAGCTGTGGACGAGGAGCAAAACGGGAATCAATCACTCGGCTCCACCTCGCCATCGATCGTCATTTCAATTCAGCCGTAGCAGTTTACACAGAGGCTTCTAACGAGCTACAGTTATGCTGCACATCAGGACACAAGCACGCCCAGCTCCAGCTCGGCGTGGACGAGGCCGCGGTCAGCCGAGGGTACACTCCTCTCAGCCTGTCACTGTGGCCGTGGGAGCAGCCACAGTGTTACTCAGTCTGGAGCCGTTTCACCAAAGACCTGAGATGAAAGTCATCAGGTGACGGCAGCTTCATGCAAACAGTTGTTGGTGATTATGAAAAATATATTCTCTCTTTGTTCACTAACGAGTCGCTCTAACACGCTGAGGCTGAACCTCGTCTTACTGGCTCCAGTCATGAGGGCTTGCCTGTGGTTGATCCAGTGAGGAAGGTTGTAGTCGTCACCCACACCAGAGTCTCCGGGTGGTGTCCTGTTGTGTAGCTGCAGTGGGAGGGACAGAGCATCAGGGACACACACACACACACACACACACACACAGACACAGACACACACAGACAGACACACACACACAGAGACACACACACACAGACAGACACACACAGAGACACACACACACACAGACAGACACACACAGAGACACACACACACACACACACACACAGAGACACACACACACAGAGACACACACAGAGACACACACAGAGACACACACAGAGACACACACAGAGACACACACACTCAGACACACACACTCAGACACACACACTCAGACAGACACACTCAGACAGACACACACACTCAGACACACTCGCGCGCACACACTCAGAGACACACTCGCGCGCACACACACACACACACACTCAGACACACACACACACACACACACACAGAGACACACACACACATGCACACTCAGAGACACACACACACATGCACACTCAGAGACACACACACACACACACAGACACACACACACACACACACACACACCTTGAATAGAGGCACTGCATGCAGTGGCTGCTCCCCCATGCACACCAGGTCCACACCGATCCCTGGAAGGACAAACTGTAACTGTAACACGGTGTCTGCTTACTCGTTGGCGAGCATGCTGTGTTTGCACGTTCACTCACCGTTGTCAATCATTCGCTGTTTGGTGAGAATCATGAGCAGACGGTCGACTTCGAACACGCCCACCCCAGGCGTGATGACCACTGACATCTGGCCTGTGCGGTCGAAGTTCCGGTTGATGTAGTGCTTGTCGAACACTGAGGGAACAGTGGAGACTGACTGTGTTTGGTTGTTAATAGTAAAGAAAATGCTGCAGCAAGAGTCCTGACAGGGACTAGAAAGAGAGAGCAGATTTCTCCTGTTTTGGCTTCCTGTTAAATCCAGGATTCAAAATCCTGCTCCTCACATACAAGGTCTTAAATAATCAGGCCCCATCTTATCTTAATGACCTTGTAGTACCATATCACCCTATTAGAGCACTTCGCTCTCGCTCTGCAGGCCTACTTGTTGTTCCTAGAGTATTTAAAAGTAGAATGGGAGGCAGAGCCTTCAGTTTTCAGGCCCCTCTTCTGTGGAACCAGCTTCCAGTTTGGATTCAGGAGACAGACACTATCTCTATTTTCAAGATTAGGCTTAAAACTTTCCTTTTTGCTAAAGCATATAGTTAGGGCTGGACCAGGTGACCCTGAATCCTCCCTTAGTTATGCTGCAATAGACGTAGGCTGCCGGGGATTCCCATGATGCATTGGGTGTTTCTTCTTCACTCACTATGTGTTAACAGACCTCTCTGCACTGAATCATATCTGTTATTATCTGTCTGTCTCTCTTCCACAGCATGTCTTTATCCTGTCTTCCTTCTCTCACCAACCAATCACAGCAGATGGCCCCGCTGCTGGTTCCAGGATGGCTGCAGAGCAGTTTGTGGTGGACGCTGTGACTTAATGATAATCCACACTGACTGTCTCTGTGTGAGGACTCACTAGTTTCACCAAAATCCTGCACAGGGCCTTTAAACGACAACAAAATGTGTAAGAGATTTAAGGGAAGCTGCAGCAGCACCTACCATTGAACGACAGGTTAATGGCTTCCAGGTAGTTGCCTTGGGCAGCGGTGGCGTTGTAACCGACAGGAAAAGCATCTGTGACGAATGTGAGCGAGCACACGGGTCAGACTGTGGACGGGAACGAATGCAAAGATCTACGAGTCAGCGAAGGACACGGATCACTACCTGCTTCCTTCAGTCGCACCAGCACTGGATACTGGATGAAGAGCTTCTTGATAGTGACCAACATCGACGTCCACTCATCCCGTCTCTCGTTCTGAGCTACGACCCTGACGAGTAGAATCAGACTCACAGGCCGCTCTGTCGCTGGTATCCACAGGTGTTGGGATGCTTACCTGTAGAAGTCTTCATAGAAGCGTCCCTCGTGGTCTTCTCTGATGGAGCCTCTAAGAATCTCTGGAAATTCCTCTGAACAAGATAAGATATCGCGTTTATCTACCAGCAAACACACATCACACGTTAAAGCTAAATGTTCTTGTCACGCTTACACACAAAACCAAACAACAAGAGAACGAGGGCCCCCTCCACACCCGCCTGCGTGAGCAGTTACTTTACTCACAGTCGGGGAAAAAGAGAAACCTCCTGTTTGCAAACCAGCAGTGCAACAAGGCTGACCAAACATGCGTCTCAGCTCACACTGACCTAATGTTTTGGCGTTGTAGAACGTGCGTGAGAACAGTACCACCGTCACCTCGTGGCTGCAGTTCTTCTCCTGGTTTGGGATTAAACATGCGAGGAGCGTGAGAATCATTCGTATGGTGACTGAGAGGAAACAGCAGCGTGCTGATACAAACAGGGCGAAGGAAGAGAAGCACAAACCTTCCACTTAGTGAAAAGGTCAGACAGGAAACCATTGACAGCCTTTTCAAAGTAGAGGTCGCCTAAGAGAAACGGCTGGATTAGACACGGCATGAAAAGCTCGCCTTAAAAACAGAAACATCAAATCATCTTACCGTAGATGTCAAAGTCCCACATCTCACAGCTCATCTGGATAAAGATGTAAACCATGGCAGACGTAGATCTGAACACCACCTGTGTCACAGCAGCATAGTGTCTGACAGCAGGAAGCAGGTGGAGAACACGTTTGTGGCGTTTTCCTCCACACCAGGGGAGATTTTATATCCAATGGAAAACAGCAAATCAAGTTACCGACACAACAGCTGTTGCTTCTTCATGCAAGTCTGAGTCCAGGTGTGAGCTGTCCTGTTCAGCACCAGGATACATGTGAAGTAAGCTACATCCTACCACAGGCTACAAAAACACTGATTCACTTTCTTTTAGCTCTTTAGTCAGTAAAGTAGTGATGCAGGACCGGAGGAGGTCAAACCTTTCAGTCGGAACTTTATTGATACTCTTGGTTATTACAATGACATGTTAACGTCTTTGCAACATGCGGACACTGTGGGATGGATAAAAACAGGGCCAGCGTTTCCTTGGCTGCGGTAACGACAGATGGCTGCATCAGCATCTTCTTCCACTTACCCTGGTGTCTTCACTGATGTAGCCACAGGTCACCTTCTCTCCTTTCACCCAGAGTTCACTGGCCTGAGCTCTGAAGATTCAAACACATCTTTAGTATGACAAACTCTCACTTCATTCGCCATCGTGAACAAAGCGTAAATGTCACTAGCACTAAAATGCCTCATCCTTCTGGTTAACCCTTACAATCAGCGCTGTGAAGTCATTTCATTTATGTACCTGATTCCTGCGAACTCAACCTTCTGGGTCACGTAAGCACATGTGCTCACCTGGAAGGAACCAGAGCACAGCAAACGTAAATACCACTGCGCACGCAGCATTCAAATGGACCTGACGCTCACATGGCCCACCAGGCTTTTCTTCAGTCTCCACATGTCTCCTCTGCCAATGTACTGGTCCTTGAACGTCAGCTCCACCAGGTCCAGCGTTACATCCTGACAGACAAAAAACAGACACTGTGTCCCAGCGACGGTCGAGGGGCCGAGGAGCGCTCGGAGCCAACGTACCTTAGGGTCGACGATGTTAACGATGACATCCTGGTATGCACGCAGCTTGAAGGCCTGTGCTACAGTCTGGTCCACACTGATCGTCTCTGTGTAACGACAACATGTCCATCAGCTGTGAGGCAGAGCTATCATATTACCCATGTACATAAACACACAGCGCCAGCAAGCATGAAAGCTGACATCAGGGCCAAAGGAGCCCTGCAAGTACATTTTCATTTACAGTGCTGTTTTTAAACACAGCACAAAAACCCTGGTAACAGCTCAGGCTTCAGACTGATCCAAGCATTCAGATGCTGCCTCTACACGTGTGAGCAGGGATCAGACCTTGATCAGCCCAGAAACAGAGAAAAGCTGTCTTAAAGGGAAACGACTACATTAAAAAGTCAATCGTATCGTCTATTGCAGCAATAAGCCATCAGGTTTTATCTTATAAAGAATAAATGACACGTTTAAACACCACAAACACGCTGCTACCTCAGATTACCTTTCTGTAGGTCCTCTTTGAGGCTCTTCACCTGCAGCAGGAGGGGGCTGGGAATATTTCACAAGGGACAAGGCCACATTATAGTTTCAATGGCAGACGCTTACCCCTATAAAAATACAGCAATCTCACATAATCTCACCTGTATTCATCGGTGGGATGTGCAATCTCAATTATGTTCCCCAAAGTGACTTGAGGGAAAACTTTTGGGTTGACAACCAACTCATCGTCTATTCGGAGGATAAGTTCATTTGCAAAAGCAATCAAATCTTTGCAGAGAAGCAAACACGGAGAAGAGTCTCTACTCACCGCTTCCACCGAAACCTTTCTTGTGCAGCACAAGCTTGTAGGACTTACTGGTCTTCATGGTTTAACCGGCTGGGAAACAAAACCACGAGACCATCAGTGACATCTCAAACCAATGAGAGAGCTGAATTCTGGCTCATATGAAGGTATCGACGCTGCCATGGCATTTTCCCGTGAGGACCAACAAGCAGCTGCCAAGCAGGACTTATACAATAACGGTCTTAACTACTACTTAACACTAAAGGAAGAGATAAACACGTGGGCACGAAGAAAACAGTACCTGAACTCTATTTCTCCAACAATTCACTGCCAGCAGCTCAGATTGTCCACGGATGGTGATAGCATTGTAGCCTAGCAAACGACAAGTGGCTGTAACAGCTTACAGCATCGACCTGACAGCAGCACCAAGGCGGTTATAACTTCCTACAATGAAAAGGCATCCAAACAACTCAGATCAGGTTTAGCTACTGCTTCCAGGCAGACATATATAGCAGTCGTGTGACTGACTATTACCTACACTCTGTACGCTTCCTCCATATCATGGAAACGAGCGATGCGATTGGTTCGTGGCAGTTCAGAGAGCGTGTTAGAAAAACAAGAGACTAACTCCGCTCATTTCCGGCTTCGCTTTTTTTGGCACAATAATCCGAGTGTTAGATTTCCGGCCAGTGCAACACAGTTTAACAACACGTGTGTGTGTGTGTGTGTGTGTGTGTGTGTGTGTGTGTGTGTGTGTGTGTGTGTGTGTGTGTGTGTGTGTGTGTGTGTAAAACCGTGTACAGGTGAATAGAATTGACTTTCTGGGGATTTATTGGCCTGAATTATTGATCATAGATTAAGCCAGGTCACACCATACACATACCCATTTTAGCCCTAAACTCATTAAAAACAGCGTTGTGTTGTTTTTTTAAACATTTCAGAAAAAAAGAAACTAATTTGATAAGATCTTTGTAGGAAGAACGAGAAAAGGTCAGAGCTAAAGAGACATATTCTGGGTGATCTTTTCTTTACATGTAAAACAGTAGATTGTCTGCTGGTAGTAGGAAATCGTTCACGAAAACTTTGCGTTGGCCGGGAATCGAACCCGGGTCAACTGCTTGGAAGGCAGCTATGCTAACCACTATACCACCAACGCATGTATAGACTACAGAACGGTCTGGTAAACTGGTGTTTCGGTCATTCAACTTGACATCGACACCAGTGTCTCCGTAGTGTAGTGGTTATAAGATAAGATAAGCTAACCTTTATTTGTCCCACACGTGGGAAATTTGTTTTGTCACAGCAGGAAGTGGACAGTTATAGTGAAAAGTTATATAGCAAAAATTAGAATATAATAAGAATAATATATTGTATACAACAGAATGACGTTCGCCTAACACGCGAAAGGTTCCGGAAGCAGTGGTTTCTGTTTTTTGTTTGTTTAAATGGCTAAATATCTATGGGCTTTTTTTGTTGTATGGAAATACAAAACACAAAAGACATGCGCCCAACGTGGGGCTCGAACCCACGACCCTGAGATTAAGAGTCTCATGCTCTACCGACTGAGCTAGCCGGGCAGCTGTAAACGAGGGAAAAATACTTTGAGTTTAGCTACAGTGTTAGGGTACAGAGCTGCTGTTATTGCTTATTGCTGTGTGTATGCCCAACAATACTTTAAGTGTTGATCATTGTAAACGGAAAAGTTAGTAGACTAAGGAAAAGACAAGATTTTTTTTCGTCAAAATTTACGCGTTTATTCTCCTTGAAGGGCATTAAGGCTCGTGTGTCTCTGTGGCGCAATCGGTTAGCGCGTTCGGCTGTTAACCGAAAGGTTGGTGGTTCGAGCCCACCCAGGGACGGCACTTTTTGTTGATTATTTATGGTGTAATTGATCATTGGTGTAGCCCGGGCAAATTCACATATGGTGAATATGGCATGGTGGACTTTCAAGCTTATGTTTTTACATAAGCTTGAAAGACATAAACACAATGTGTAAATTTGAAACAAAAACAGGGTTGCTAAAAAATTACAGATTACGCCATGGTTATGGTGGGGAATGTCTCCCTTGTCTTCACTAAGATTGTTTTTGTTCCCTCAAAACTTGGGGTAGCCTTAGATCACATCTATCATCTTTAACTAATGTATTAGAGCATTAATTAATGCAATATAGTCTGCAAGACTGAATTCTTCTGTTTGTGTGGTCTACAGATAAAGGAGAAGTTCAAGAGTTCAACCACTGTAAGCCTTGAATGGCTACACTTGACCATTGCACCCCAAAAATGATGGATGTCATTTTTTCAAGGGGAGGAGCTAAGGGAGTGAGAATCAGGCAGCTCAAGGACATGCTTCTTGAGGTAGGACAACTCTTTAGACTTTGGGTAGCTTTGAAATGCACTTTGTTGGCAGTCACCCATGTAGTTTATACTCATACTTTATTTTTTCTTAAATAGCACAAGACAATTGAAATACTTAGAGAAGTAGCCATCTGCTGCCTTATCACATACCTTGGAGAGAAGGAAGAGGACCTTTATTCATGCAAGTCCATATGACAGAGAATGTGCATCTTCTTTTTGTTTTATATTTTAATTTGAATTATGGTTTTGATCAACTGGTCCCTAAATGCAATTGACACCCCTTTCTCAACGAGAAGTCTGGGCTCGGGTGAGCCTGAGTGCTGAAGATATCTACCTATTCGGAACCATGGCAACAGGGTTCTGGATGATCGGAGCTGGCTTGGCCCTGACTTATCGAAGAATTAAGGAAGCGGAACCGGCTGTTTACTTAGCCTGGCAGGGTGAAGGACACTGTCTCAGCTGAACTATGGACACACACACACATACATATACACTGATATGCACACACTCATCCCCCCTCCCTTTCCAAACGCCTTCGACGCTTATTCCCTTCCGATGCTGACGGCGGATCAAGGAGACCAGCGCACGCAGGCCCGGATGTGCTGTCTATACTGGCTGTCTCTCACCCTTTACCCCCCCGTTGCTTGTCATGTGTTTCTTTGGTGTATTAAGAGTTTTTCATGTGCAGAGGTGTTTTTTCTGTTCTCAAACTGATCTCCCTGTTGGAGCTCAGTCTGGGGGGAGTTATTTTTTTCTCCTTATCTTTCCTCATGTGGTGCATTTTGCATTGTTATACCTCTCTGACCTGTCTTCCCCATGTGATGTTTGTGTAATGTATGTATGGTCGGAGGGTAAGATGGCCCCGCCCCTTCCTGAGCCCGGTTCCGGAGGTTTCTTCCTGTTGAAAAGGAGTTTTTCCTTTCCGCTCTTGCCAAGTGCTTACTCAAAGGGGGTTGTCTGATTGTTGTCTGATTGTTGTCTGATTGCTGAGGTTTTCTTTGTATTATAAAAAGTTTCTATTTTAACATTTTGTGTTGCAGGCTTGTAGATACTACGATAAAACAGAGCACACACTGCCACAGTTAAACTGCGATGTCCAAAACAAACCATAAAAAGTAAACTGAAGAAATAAACTCATTGGCTAGATAAAGACCATATTTCACTCTTTTTTTCTTTTTCTCAAAAGTAACCGAAGCAACAGACGACTACTTTAACTTGTTTTGTTTTCCATAAGTAAAACAAGTAAAAATGCTGTGTCCACTTCGGCCTCCTCAGTCCATAACACTGAGACAGATATTGCATCTAATCATATTAAACAACACAACATTATGGTGACAGTGATTATGACGACTGTGAAGATTAAGCTTATTCCCTCTGCTCTAGCTCCACCCTCTGTAAGCCGGCACTCCCCGCTCTCAGCCAGATCTCACACTATCAGTGAATCACAAGATTGACTGACTGGCTTTTAAAACCCGTTCTTATTCATCAGACAAAGGTAAGAGCTGGTCCTTTTTTTCTTTAGAAAGCATGCATTGGTGCAAATATTTATTTTTGCATTGAAAACCGTTAATGTTAATGCTGCTGGTGTAAGTCTAGCCTTTGACACACACTGAGTAATGTCATTGTTCGGCAGATGTGGTTAACACTCAGTTACTTTGTTGTTTGGAGTTCCACAAACATGTTGTTGCATATAAATCTGTTTATGTGTGCTTCTGCATTTCTTCATTTTCTTAAATCAATTCTTATGTGTTTTCTTACTGACTTTTCAAGCCATGTCATGTTAAAAAGCATCGCCCTCTAGAGTTAAAGTTCACTTCTTTAACTGAATGTGAGCTCATCGAAACCAGTGAAGGAAGAAATGAAAGCTTTGACAACCTGAACGAATTAGCTGCCTCAGCCTAACGGGCTTCATCAGTTATATGACTGACGTAGCTTTGCTGTCATCGACCGCCCAGCTGTCTCAGCAGCTTTCAGTGTGGCATGTACTGGTGTATGAAAGCAATATATCTGGAATATTTAGTGATCGCAGTTGCTAATCAGACGGATGCATAGCAAATAAAGAATAAATACAACATTTTCCAGCACGTCTTTTTATGCACAATTGCCTGGTCTCAGTTCATGTGGGAGGCAAAATAAAATAAAAATTAGAGCAATGATATGCACAGTCTTTTAAGATTGTGACAGTGAAGCTCCTCCCACCCAGCAACATCAATGTAGCCACGTCATTTTTCTGTGGGCTGTTTAGTTGAAACTTTGCTGTCAGCTCTGTGCTGATACTTGAATGTGTTACTAAAAGAAAGACATCGTGTTGCTCATTAGAAGTTATGTAATGTAACAAATGGCTTTGAACTGGGAGTACAGACAGAACTCCAACGTTTCTGTGTTTTGACAAGCATACAAAAATGTTTGAGTAATGAGCCATAAAACAGATAAATAACGCAATCATGAGTCCATCAGCTTCTTTTGAACCAGTTACAATGTTGGCATTTAGATCATCGCTAAGCAGGAAAAAATCTTTCCCATTGTAAAAACGGTCACAGAGGATTTTGCATTTTCAGGGTCATACCAATAAAATAAATATCTAAATAATATTCATTATAAATAATAAATAAAATAAAACTTCATTGTCTTGTTTAGCTTTCATTACATTTTATTGGTTTTAGCTCACAAATGATGTCATATCTCACTCACATATATCTATATAAGCTGTCCTAAGTGTGAGTGTCAGACTCCTGGTAATCTCATCTTAATCTGATAAGTAAACTTCAGCCTAGTTTAAACTAAATGTTTGTGACAACTGTGTGCTTAAATGCATGAATCACGCTGCAGATATTCACACAGCAAAATCTCCAGTGTTAAATTAACACTAGAGAGAGTCTATATGGGTCCACTCCTCTGAGTGTTAAATACAACACTGTTGAGTGTTAAATTATGTTTATTAAATGTTTAAAAGTAACCCAGTCAGTTTTGAAGATTAACAAAGACTAACACTGAGCAGTGATGGTTTTCTAACACTGGAACATGTGACATCAAGTCAAAATGACACAAGCTTATTTAAGCTAAAGAAAACATTGTTCAAGTAGCAAAAACACTGTTGTCTACTCTGTGTGTCGCAGGCTTCCCAAAGGATGTCTGCCACCACTCAAGAAGAGGACGAAGTGCCCGCCAATCACACAGGTCAGCGACGTCACACGATAGTCTATTACAGCTGGATGCAAAACTCGGGGGATTCAGGCTATTATTGCCTTCGATGCTGTTTTGACTCGTGGTCGCCGACTCGTGGCGCTTTGCACTCGTGAAAACACGTTGCTTTGTTACACTTCTTTGTGTGTCTCCAGGTCCCAAAGGTGTCATTAATGACTGGCGAAGGTTTAAGTTGGACAGTGTGGATCAGACTGTCCCTCAGAACAAGAGAGAGCTGCTCAGACAAATGTCCAGTCCTCGAGATGATGACAAGGAGAGACTCAACAGAAAGGTGAATGGAAACATCTGGAACAATATAATCCTAGTAATGCCACAGAAAGGCATGCAAGTGTAAAAACAAGTGCAGCAGTAACATATGTTTTCTCAACTGTAGATGAGTGTTCAGGAGTATGAGTTGATCCAAGATGAGGATGAACGCTGCCTGAAACGCTACAGAAAACAGTGTATGCAGGAAATGCACGAGCGCCTGAGCTTTGGTCCCAAGTTTGAGTCCGTCCATGAACTTGAGAGCGGAGAAGCCTTCCTTGAAGTCATAGAGAAGGAACACCGGTTGACCCTGGTGGTGGTCCACATCTACCAGCATGGTGTCAAAGGTCAGGTGTTTGAGGGGGGTGCATATTCAAGTGTAGTCTCAACACGAAAACAATAAATCGATATTCACCAAACAGCCACGTACTGGACACAGTGTGGTTTGCTAACGGCTGCGGCTTCTCTGTGTTTGTCAGGCTGTGAAGAGCTGAACTCATGCCTGGACTGTTTGGCTGCTGAATACCCCAGTGTTAAATTCTGTCGCATTGACGCCGTGGCCACCGGTGCTGCCGAACGCTTCTCCTCTGAGGTTAGTGCACTGCTACTTTGCTGATGAAGAATTAGACTTTTAAATGCACTTTCAGCTCCAGAACGTGTAGCACAGAACTTTGTTTTGGGTGTAGATAGATAGAATTTTATTTTGAACGTGCAAATATAACTGAAATAACAAGAAAAGCATCTGGTTTTCATGTATATCTCTGTGTCTACACAATGTGTGTGCTTGAAGAGGAGTATGATGTCGTTACACTTGTTCTGTTCCGGCGCCCTTATTTCAAATGTCCTTATTTACAAATCAATATTCAGAGTTTGACATTATATGTTTAACTATATACAAGTCTACACATAAACACACATAAAACTATTTCAGCACGTAAACCGAAACAACAACAAACGACATTTTCTACATAAACTAAGCACCCTATGGTCAACACTAATCTATGAGCTTATTTTATATCTGTGTGACAAATACCTTAATGAACACTTTAAGCTTGGGTTACTCTGGCCTTGATCTATAAAAATGAGGACAAGTGGACAACTCAAGCCCTGCAGGGTTCCCCGGGTTCTTATTTCCATCCTGTTCCCTATACTGAAAACATTCTTTTAAAGGTTTCTTGTCCAGGAAATATTCCTGTGGCTGGGAGTTACACCGAGCACTTCCAGTTATAATGGCTACAAGCTCATTTGGAGTTTTGCTGCTATTCTTCCAGGTTCTTCCTACCCTATTGGTGTACAAGGCTGGTGAGTTACTGGGTAACTTCCTGTCTGTGACCAAACACTTCAATGAAGAGTTCTTTGCAACGGATGTTGAGGCCTTTCTCAATGAATATGGCCTCTTACCCGAGAAGGAATTTGAAGCATGTGCTGCTGATGAGGATGAGGGAGGGGAAGTGGAATAGAGCATTTATGCAGTGTGCTGGAGGGGAGCGAATACAAGTAGAAAACAGGATGGGTGCATCTGACAGTGAGGGGCAAATGAAAAGGAGAGCTGAGGAAAAGAAGTGGAAGAACAGCAGCTGGGATATACATGTTTTTAAAAAAAGCACACAACTGTGCATACAGATAAACATCCAGCAGCTCAAATGCTGAATCTATTTAGAGACTGGTAGAAGTAAACCACAGACGGCGAGCAGGTCTGTGCTGAAATACTGCTTAGCAGTGATGTCATAACTCTCCAATAAAAGATGTCTTCATCACATCCTGTCAGTGTCTGTCTGTCTTTTTTACAATCAGCAATATTCATATTTTAATGTGACGTATATGAAACATCATCCTGGACTGCAGAGGTGGGAGGGAACAAAGTACAAATACATCTGTGCTGTATTCTTCTGACAACGTTTTACTTTTACTCCGTACATTTTTAAACAAACTTCTGCACTTTCTCAAAGCAGGTTCGTTTCTTTTCTTTTGACAGACCTGAGTCATTATTTCACACTGCGCGCCTCGGTGTCTCGAAGAATTTAAGCAGTTCTGAAGGCAAAAGAAGATCCAAGCTGGTGCTAGCAAAGTGTAACTAATGAAGTCAATTTGTCTTTTGTCTTCATTTGGGTCACAAAATATAATCTGTTAATTCATGTCTATGACAGCGTTTCCCCCCTAAAGACAGTGAATCACTTTTCATGTCTGACAAGACTCCACTATAATAGACCGCAGGTGGTGACGATGAGTCGGGGCTTTCATCCTCTTTAATTATCCAGTCTGTTCTGTCATCATTACACATTAGGATTAAAAAAAGTACTTTGAAGAAGGACGGTTACATAAACCTCAGCAGGGTAAAAGAAGGAGGCGGTGTACAGGGTGCATTTAGGTCATTATGCCAATATTTCGTGGCCATACTGGACTCAAATGTTTCATTTTTTACTAAACTGATGTGTTTTTAGTGGAGCTTCTTGATTTATTGGGCAACTTCTATGAAAATACCCTCCTGCTATAAATCATCAACGCATCGACTCCTGATTAGTGCAAATATCCAGTCAATTATATGGCAGCATGGCAGGGAGTGCGAGCATTTAGACATGCAGGCATGAAGGAGAAGGGTGACTTTGAACCCTGCACGGTCTTTGGACAGGCTGTGTGACTATTTCACAAACTGCTCATATATTAGGATTTTCCTAACAACCATGTATCTGTAACAATTTATAGGGAAAGGTCAGAAAAAAAGAGAAAATATGTAGCGAGCCATATTTCTGTGGCCAAAAATAGCTTGCTAAAACTCAGATGAAAAAGGACCAGATAAGCACATTGATAAGGTTTCCAAAGCTTCTGTAACTAAATAAGGTTTTTTTGAGCTGTCATGTGGCGAAATGAAACAAACATTGACTGACTGCTTTGAGGTGATAGGAAGGCAACAGCAAGCCAAATAACTCCTACACTTCAGCAGCAGCCTTAGCAATAGAAGATCCCTCCGAGCGTTACCACTCACAGCTAAGACCAGGAAACTGAGGCTCAACAAACCTGGGAAACATAAGATTGGAAAAACGAGTTTTCATTTCTGCTGCAACTTTCAGATGTTCTGGTCAGAATTTGGTGTGAACAACATGAAAGCATGAATCCATCCTGTCTCGTGTCAACAGTTCAGGCTGCTGGTTGTGGTGGTACAATGGGTTGGAGGACATTATCTCCTCACACTTCGGTCCCCAGCTGACTGTTCATCATTTAATCACAAAGGCCTGCTGAGTGCTGTGCCGACCACAGTAACGGCTGCTTCCAGCAGGGTACCACGGCACAAAGCTCAGATCACCTGTTGGTTTTTTACAGTTTTTCTCAGTCGCTTTGGTGCTTTTCTCAGATCAAAATGAAAATTCTCAGAACCATTAGTGCAACCTCCACAGATCTTTTCACTTAATGCAAGATATTTTGACTTGAAATAAGTGAAAAAATCTACCAATGAAACAAGTGAAAATTATCTAGTTTTTCTGTAGCTTACTGGAATGTTGCTTTGTAGCTGCTTTTGTCTTATTTTAAGTGTAATGAGATATTTGACTAGAAATAAGAGAAATATACTTGGTAAGATTTTGAGTTTTTGCAGTGTACCGTGCCACTATCGAGAGCGTGCACGCCATCCCTGTGTGGTACCCTGGTTGCACAACAGCTGACAAGAAGAGGCTGCAGAGGGTCAACAGTACTGTAGAGAAGGTGATCGGCTGTCCACGCTCCTCCCTGGACTTAATTGCCAGGTTGTCTCTCCAGAGCCAGGGCACTTATAAAGGGCCACCTCCACCCTAACCACCACCTCTTCAACACCCTGCCTGCTTGAAAAAGGTTTAGATCCATCATCCCGTGGGCTGTCAGAACTCTTAATGCTAACTCAGAGTGTGAACAGACTTCTCCAATACACCCACTCTGTTGCTGCTATTGATCAACTATGTGCAATATCTCAGTCTTTCCACGTTCTGTGCAATATTTTGGTCTCAGTGGAATTACCATCCCCACCCTAAATGACCATAGCCCCTCGACCTTTATTTATTTAATATATTACATAACTGCCCTTGTATACAGCCCCACAATGTTTCAGTTTCAATGTTTCTTACGCATTGTTACGGCCCTAGTCTAGGCGTGTAGAGACGCACATAAGGCTGGAGGAGAGAGAGACAAGTACCCGCCCTGATTCCCAAGCCAAACATCCGAAACCAGCTGTGAGTAAAACAAAGGTTATTTCAAAGGTCAGGAAGCATAGCTCCAGGGTGAGCCCAGGCCAAAATAATAAACAAAACCAACTAAGTCCCGCCAGTACGGAAGAGGATTAGGGCCACTGGGAAAAAAAAAAATCTGAGAAAAAAAATTCAGGTGTCACGGTCTGGCTGGGGCAGACCATAAGTGTTCCAGAGGAGGACTCAAACGCAGACCAAAACATGGTGTGGATAAACAAAACAAGCCGTTTATTGAGACTAGCAACGAGGGTACAAAATAATAGGGCATCGGTGAAAACTAAACAATAACCTAAACTGGGTGAACTAATAACAAAACATGAAAAAGCTTAACCATAGTGAACTGACATGGATGAGCAGACGACCTGACAACAAATGACTGAAAGCACACGGACTAAATACACACAGGAGGAGGATGAGGGAAGTGGGAACACATGGGGAAACAGCTGGCACACATGAACATAATGACGTCACAGTGGGAGAGTAAAACCGAACACGATGAACACAGAAACACCAGACCTCTTCACAATAAAACAGGAAACATAAAGAGACATAGACATGACAACCCGAACTTGACAACGTAAGACACAGACATGAAACGCATGAAGAGCAGGGGAGACTTAACATAGTTGGAAACACGAGGGGGAAATAATAAGAACTAGAAACACCTAGGCATGATAACAAATGAACTTAGGAAACCTGACGGGCTTACATAAACTAAAACTCAAAACGCTGGGTCAACAGACCCAGGATCATGACATCAGGAAAAGAAGAAAAAAAAAGACGTGCCCACTTTTCCCCCCAGTCGCCCTAAACAATATATATAGTATATATTTATGTATGTACATTATGGAATGCCGTTTAGAAAAATATTATATATATATTACAATGAAAGTCTGAATATATAGAATGATCTTCTGAATATGCCAGATGCTTGGGTTTTTAGTGAATTTGGTTGTGTTCATTCAGAAAGTAAAATCAAACACACTTTTCTGTCTTACACTTTTGTGACGGTGGCATAGTCACACAATGTTGTACATAATGGCATAATACAAAAAACGACTTGAACCTTCACATGCCTCAGGTAAAGTTTTATTAAGAAAAAAATTCCTTTGTAAGGAATTCTAAGTGAAGCCATTTCTCAGGACAAATTAGGAACACAAGTTATTCAAACGTATTACAAAACTAAGCAAACTGCAACTGACCCGATGAAATCCTGCTTGGTATTCACCTATTTTTCAAAGAACGACTTCCACTCAGCTATTGCTTTCTTATATGCACTAGTGGCATCTCGATCAAGGATGGCATCAGCGATGACCTCAGTTTGTATGACAGAGAGGACCGTTGCAACACATTTCAGGTATGTTAAGTGTAAGGTGTAGCAACATGCCATCAACACCAACATTCCTTCCCAGAAATCCTCCAAGGGGAGAGTGGTCACTGCTATGTTTCCCACAGCAACAATGCTGGTTGTCCCAGCAAAAAGCAGCACTGGGGAGGAGAGAGGCTGCTTCTCCGGGTATAGCAGAGCATATACGGCAAGGCCGGGATGGTCCATTTGGTAAAGTAAATCCGTTGGGCATCTTTCTTTGCCTTTAGACAATAATTCTGATGCAAAAGAACCAAACGGGACAGGCGGGAAAAGAAAAGACAACAAAACAAAACTTCTCGGCTGTCAGTCGGTTTGTTTTCTTTCCAAGTCAATGAACATCCTTCTCTTTTGTTGGTGGTTCGTTCTTCTGACCTCTCCTTATCCTGGTCACATGTCTCCACTTACCTTTCACATGCAGTGATGCAGGACACGTGGCGTGCAGAGACCATCTCTAAAGACCTCACAGTGATTTAAGGGCACCATGCATCCAGGACAGTGACAGATCTCCTCACAGACTGTACAGCTGACAGCTGTTTTACAACCCGGCCCAGGCGTCTCGTCTCTGATTGGTTCTTTATGTTTAAAAACTTCAGCGACAAATGGAGTGACCTCTTCATTCTTCATGTTGTCATGTTTCTCTAGAGTTTCATCTCTCTGTGTTTTACTGCAGTGAATCTGATTCTTTCTTGCAGATTTTGGATGCAGGCTGTCAGTCTGATACTTTGCTTTAACATTTTAAATGCTGCTCTTGGCTTTGGAGGTGCAGTTTCTTTCAGGAAGGCTGTGAACTCTTACATTCCTCTCTCTGAGCTCAAAATTTAGTTTCAGGTATTTTTCTTTCTTATCTTCAAGCTGGCCGTTATTAAACAGGAAGTGAACAGACCGATTCTTCTCATTTTTGGCACATTTAAGTTTTGCACCTTCAGGAGCTTAAATGTATTTTTAGGTTTTCTTCCATCTGAGTGTGATGAGAGCTATAATTTTTTCCTTACATATCGTTACAAAGAATTTACACTGAATCAAAGACGTACATCAGTCGGTCACCCAGTCGATTGTCTGTCGCCTTCATCGCCAGACCCACTGCACTAACTTCATGAACTCCATCCAACAAGTCCATCATGTTCAGTCCCTCTGGAGTCTCCATATCCAGGAGTGTTGATGATGGCCAGAGAGCAGGGCAGAGTTTCATCTTCAAAATCAAAGATCTCGTACAGGATCACACCTGATGTCTGACTTCTTTTCTCCTCCTCTACAATCCTAAACCAGACTTCATCCTCCCACTTCACTCCCATCGTGTAGTTGAGCAGAGTGTTGACCAGAGCAGATTTAAGCCACAAGTAAGATGGTTTTATTTGTCTTGTCTTGATTTTTTTCTCCAACAGTCATTCTGTGACCCACACAAACATGTGGTCACAACTGTAAATTCAGCGTTGTTACATATGGAGGTAATTGCGCATGTTTCACTTTGCTGCTGTAATGAGGTTCACAAAGTTTTGTGTCACAAGAGAGTGCCATATCACTTTGGACAGTAGAGGGCAGCAGAGTGCCTTGGGACTGAGTTGTGTGCACAGATGAACACTGTGATGTTTAGTCTTTCATAATTTAAGATGTTTAGGATGTGAAGTGTATTACACTGTATTTACATGAGCTATTCCAGCTCTGCCAACCTAATAGCTATGCTACGTGCCTGAGTAATGGTGGATGCTATTGTCTTTTAGCAATAACACCCGCCTCCATATGAAGCTCTGATCCAGTTGTGTTTACAGTTCCTGTACACTTGTGTAACTTTGTCTTCATTGCAAGTGTTGTTTTTGGGTAGCGTGTGTGTAAAATGTTCCAAGGTTACATCGTTCATGACGCATAATTTGAAATTATTTATGTTTATTTTACTCCAAGATGTGGTGTGTGTATTGTTTATGGGGTTAACCTTCTTCTAAAATCTGGTGTTATTTCAATATTTCTGTCCAACTATTTCACGTTGTGTTTGAGCACAACTTGTTGGAAATACCGTTTACTCCTTTTGTTTTATTTTAATTTGTAGGAAAATAATACAACGTCCGCTTTGTTCCGCGTACGCACAGATGGGCCTTGATGAAGCACAATTTCACCTCAGCGCTTCCTTATTGGGAAAATCTGCACAAGTGCTCCCTCTACAGGGAGGAAGTCTGCCCTGCTATAGAGTCTCTGCCCTGATGTGGGAAAATGAGAAATTGAGCACAAAGATAAGGCTGTTGAAACACAACACCATCACCATCCCTAAAACACACTGTTCTCTTTCATTTTAACAATCTGTTTAACAGAATAAAACAACTATTTCTAATGGTAAATAAAAGTCACAAAACATCATAATTTCAACTGGGCAAAGTTGAGTGTTATAGGATGGTTAATTCGCCCTTATTTCCATTGAAAAGGTCCCCAGCAGTTTGTTCTGAAGGAAGGAATTAAGTTCAAATAAATGGAAGATATTTAATAGGGTGGAGGAGCTGTGTTTCCATATGAAATAAACTGAAAGACCAGAAAACTGGACAAAGGTATGCAATACAATACAAAATATACAAGTGATGTACTAAAACACAGCTAGATCCAAACTGTATGACTGACATGTAAAAATAAATAACTAATTATGTGTGTGTGTGTGTGTGTGGGCGGGGTATCCTGAGAACTGAGTATTACAGTTTTTACCGAATGCCTAAACCCTAACTGTGATTCCTGTAGCACAATTTCTAAAACTATTCAGACATATAGCAAAACCACTCACTGAGTTTGCAAAACTAAAAGCACAAAAACTGCTTTGCACTCAGTTTGCAATTTTGTAACACACACTTTGCAAGACTGTAGGCACAATTCACTGCACAACACTCAATTACCAAATTTCCAACACACTCCTAGCAAAAGTATACACATGTATGGCTATCATTAACTCTAATTTGCCAACTGTCTGGCACACTTTCACATGTGAAAACTTTTTTAGATAATTAGTTCACTTTGCAATCAGCCTAAGCACTATAATACAGGTAAGCTGTGTGTGCGGAGTACAATGGAGGGAGCAGAAAGAGTGAGAAGTAGAGGAGGCCGAGGACGTGGAGGTGAAGAAGTAGGATGAAGAGGACGACAAGGACAAGGAGGAGCAAGAGGAAGACGAGGAGGGGGCAGAGGAAGCATGTTCACTGCAGACCAAGTAACCCATATAGTCATTATGGCGATTGCAAATAATCCTATACTTGGAAATAAACACTTGTGTTTGTTTTGATGTGTTTGAATAAACACCAGTACTTGAAGTTTGGATCCCTCTATGCTTATGGATCTATGACAGAAGTAGCTCAAACTGACATAGCCTACCTTGTGCACAGAGAAAGCAAAAGCCAGATGTGTTTTGTATTCATACCATCAGTGTGCAGTTGGCGCATTGTGTGCTTAGTAGATGATGGCTTGTGTGTACTGTTTGATACGGAAACACCATTTTTACGAAGGTGTGAAGGGTTAATCTAGCTGTGTTTGCTTTTGCAAGAGAACTACAATGTTTTGATGATTGGGTGACAGGTTTTCTTATTTGTGTGAAGAGTTTTGCAAAATTAGCCAATAGTTACAAAAAATGTGCTTAAGCAATCAGAAGAAACTGTAAAACTGCCAAACATCTCATTGTGAAAGGAAGACAGTAAAGTCCTCAGGTGGCCGTTCAAGAATGCACAGTCTGTAATTCCATCATCAGTCTTTCTTGCAGTAACATCCGGCACCAGCTGCAGACGAGACAACGTGACTGAAGTATATGCATACATATTTATATATATATATATATATAAATATGTATATATATATATATATATATATATAATATATATATATATATATATATATATAATATATATATATATATATATAATATATATATATATATATATTATATATATAATATATATATATATATATATTATATATATATATATATTATATATATATAATATATATATATATATATAATATATATTATATATATATATTATATATATATATATATATATATATATATATATTATATATATATATATATATATATATATATATATATATATATATATATATATATATATATATATATATATATATATATATAATATTCTGTAACTCTGTAACTTCTGTCGGTGCTGTGCTTTTTTGGAAATCGAATTTCCCAGAGGAACCCACCCGAGGGATTAATAAAGTTCTATCTAATTTGCAATGGACCCCCCTGCAGTTCACCTTCTGGAATCGGGGTGGATGACGCTCTCATCTACCTGTTACACCGATCCCTCTCTCACCTAGAGCAGGCAGGGATGTTTTTTGGCTTCTCCAGTGCTTTCTACACCATCCAGCCTGCACTACTGAGGGAAGCTGGAGGGAGCCAGAGAGCCAATGGTACCTACAGAAGTTGATGTTGATGATACAGCCATCATCGGATGTGTATCACACAGGAAAGAACAGGAATATAGAGGGGTCATCAGTGACCGTTTTGGCTGGTGTGAGACCAAGACAAAGGATATGGTCATACACTTCAGGAGGAAGTCACCCCCTATAACACTGGTGAAAATCTAAGGAAAAGACATTGAGATAGTGAACTCTTGTCCTATGCACGGACAGGGACAGGAGCAGGACTGACAAACTGGTGTGGAGGTCTAGCTCTGTGCTGGGATGTCCTCTGGAGTTTGTGGAGGCGGTGGGTGAGAGGAGGATGTTAGTGCAGTTGACATCCATCATGAACAACCCACATCACCCTATGCATGAGTCTCAAGTGTGCTGAGCAGCTCCTATAGTCAGAGACTGAAACACCGTCGCTGCAGGAAGGAGCGCTTTTGCAAATCATTCATCTCAACAGCAGTTAGACTCTAAAACTTCTCAATCACTCTGTCATGCATAATCCACCTTTTATATGTATGGACGTGTGCAGGTATATGTATACATATGCAGTGTTGGGGAGTAACGGAATACATGTAATACCATTACGTATTTAAAATACAAAATATGAGTAACTGTATTCCGTTACAGTTTAAAAAGATGGTAATCAGAATACAGTTACTTTGTTGAAATGAAGGGATTACACAGCGGTCTTTTTCTGTTTCATGTGTCCCCTCTCTATTTTTGGTTTCCACGCCGGAACAAAACAGGCATTAAGAGGCTCTAAGTCCTGTGTCTCAATCCCGCGGCCCATGTCACCTCTACTTGCAGTCTGCATAATGATGTGACAAAATAGTTTTCAAAAGTTTGAAAATTATTTAATAAGAAGGCAATAGGCAGAGCATACCCCTAAAGCATGTAGCCTCGTGGGCAGTGTAGCCCAGCTGTAAGTAAGCTATTAAGACTTCGTGTTTTCCTCTGAAACAACAAGCTCTGTTGCAGCAGCCTTTCAACGCCTCTCTCTGTCTCTGCTAGCAAAGTCGACCCAGACAACAAAGTAAAGCTAGTTTTCAGCTATGAGCCCGACATGAACCTGACGTATTAGCCAGAGGTCCCTTTACTACGGTTCGGAGCCGCGGACCTGTTTTATATACGAGATCGCTGCAAAAAGTGCAGCCTGACCTAATGTGCACCTACTGTTACTCAGTTATATTAAGATTTAAACATCTAGTTGGTGTTGGTGTGGAGAGTAACCTTCAGTAACAGTAACAAATCACACAGCAATAGGACATTCATGTAGTTGTAAAAAGCACGATAATATATAAAGAAATCCAAAGTATTCAGAATATGTTACTCTTATTGAGTAATGTAATGTAACGGAATACATTACAAAATACGTTTTGGGGCATGTAATCTGTAATCTGTAGTGGAATACGCTTTAAAAGTAACCTTCCCAACACTGCCAACCACCTACAGTGAAGTTGGGAGAGGACTCAAATGACTTGGGGGGGTAAACGCCATCCAGTCCTGGTGTTTACTTCGGAATCTACAACTCATCTTTGGAGACTTAGTTTGTCCAAATGATCAGCACTGGTATTTGCTACTGCTGTGGCTGGTGCATATTGTGTTTTCACCAGTGTTATCAAAAGGTATCACTATTTTCTTGAAACACCTGATCACCGAACACCACAGGTTTGTTTCCACACAAGAAGCTGCTACCAAAGCATCACTTCATGGTGCATTATACTCAAAACAGGACCATTTTTGCATAGCTGATTCATGCGGTATGAAGCGAAACACAGCTTCTTTACAAAACAATTGAAAAGTTTAAAAAATGTAACTAAAACTATAAAACAATCAATAAAACATCAAAGTGATTTTGCTTCCAGGTGGCGGACATTTGACCCCAGGAGACTGACCACTGGACCAGGTAAAATGCTTTCTTGAAATACATCTTGCAGATTTAGTTGTTTGTATAAAAGTCCGATGTGCAAAGCCAGTTTTTCACACGTTCGTCCGTGCTGTTGTGAAGGATGAGAGGTTATTTCTGATTACTTTTGCACTGCACACAGCACGTCTCAATGAGCATTTCAATGCTTTTCTGAAAGTTTAACTCTGCTCTAAGAGTAACTCTAACTCCATTTAAACTGGGTCCAAATACTGTCTTTTTTAGAATAACATTTTATTCAGCTTAAGTAAAATTTACTCAGTGAATTTTACTGTGTACTGATTTAAAAGGAACCACACAAACACACATATTGTGGAGGTATGTAAGGACGACACGAGAGCTTATACATTTTACTCGAACTTCAAATCTTGAAGGAGCCTTTACTCAAAATCTCAGCTTCACTCAACGGCTTTCACATCTTTTAGAACCCAGAAACATGACTCCTCCCACTTCCCCTGGTGGTCCGCCACAATATATATACATATCCTTTTAACTGTAATGCTAATTGCCTTTATTTATGTAATTCATTTTTTTAGAGTTCCTGTGATTGCTCTGTATGACTTTAACTTGTTGGCAATTTTGTGTGCACCTTTGGGAACAAACTACCTTTGGATATGTAGTTTAATTTCCCCTTTAAATTTGTATTGGTTCAGTCCAGAGCCTATTTGGGCTAACAAAGTTGTTCCCAAGTGTTGCTGGAGTCTTCACCTCACCTGAGCTGGATTTAAGGCAGCTGGAAGCTGAGAGTGAAGAAGCACTGTCAATAAACATTCACCTGTCTTGCAACACTGTGTGCGTCACAATACTCGATACAGGACTTAAACCAAAAATACAGCTTTATCTGCTGGATGAAGGCGATACAAAAAAATGCAAAACTAAGCTGGAAAATTCTATTACTAATTCATTCGGGGAAACACAGGGAGTGACACACAGCCATGAGGAAGGACAAAGGACGGAGGGAGACGCTGACCTGAATGCACAGAGGGATAACACGGAAGTGAGAACACACGAGGAATGCTGCTGACACGAATTACCACAACGAGACAGGGAAAGCTAGACTGAAAAGAATGAACATGGAAACATGGGACCTTCACAACAAAACAGGAAACATGATACACCAGTGGAGGAGAGGCAGACGAGAGGGAGCGAGGGAACGCGAGCACCAAAACTCAAAACACTGGGTCACAGTCCCAGGACCATGACAGTCACGAGATGGTCACATATCGTTTTAGTCATCATGCGTTCCACATCTTGGATGGACATGAAGAACCGATCACGGTAAGCATTGGTATTAGGATTGTTACGGATTCAAATATTGGGGGTGGATACAAGAGGAAAAACCACAATAACCACACTGGTCCGGCCGGGTTGAGTCAAACGATGATTTTAATGATCACAGATGGACACCGTACGCAGACAGCATCAGATCTCAAAATGGTGGAGCATTGATCAAACTCTAGCCTCTGGTGCCTCCACCTTATCATAAAAGCCTAAACATTCACATGCTTTTCTCTCACACGGCGCCTAAGCTACAACCTTGGCTCCCTGTTTATCTGCTCCTGCTGAGATGGGGCAGAAAACTCCAGCATGCTCTGTTCTCTTCTAATCAGACAAATAAGGCGATGACTTTCTGCGAACAGTATTTCTTATAACTCAGCAGTATAATGCATCATAAAACAATATCATTCATCCACAATAAATCAGCAGTCTAATGTAATGCAAATCAGTTTAACAAATGCAATAGTTACCACCTTCTTCTAATTCAGGAGAATAATGCAAACTAAAACTACATAATAATTCACAATCTTTAATTAGGGGTCTAACATGGCATAAAATAATATTATAATCCCACAGGATGCAGCGTTTGAGACAGATGATCAATGACCAAGCCCCACAAACCCAGATCTCTTGGTTCTTCAACCTGCTGAAGGAGTGCAGGTGCCCCTTGATAAATGTCAAAGTCCAGCACAATACCATCTGCTGTTGTGCAAACAAAGTTTTTTATGCCAACTGGGTTTGGCTTCATTGGCAGACCTTGTCAACACGGACAAGCTCCTGTGAATTTAATCATCTGCCCATCAATAGAAACGCATTCTGGGTGAGCCTGAGATTTGCAGCCTTTCAGAATGCGGTTCAGAAAAGGCCTCAGAATTGATCACACTCTCTCTGATCCTCTGGAACATCATCATCAACGAGCACTTTGAGTGGTTGCCTCAGTCTGAAGAATCTGTCACGTGAACTTTTCAGTGATGGCAAGGAATCTCAAGGCTTTGGACCTGATTGCAGGATACATCAAAATACAGGCACCAAAAATGATAAATTTCATCAGTTGAAGTGTTGCGTGGGTTCCCACTTCTTGATGTAGCATTAGAGCAATCTGCAATCATTTTTATCAAATCTTTATCAATATACTGCTCTATGTAGTCCAGTAGGGTCCAGCCCTCTCTGTCCTGCACAGTTTCTTCCTCCTGCTTAAACTGGGCTTGATTTGGTGTTAGCGGAAAAGCCTTCCATCACATCCCACACCCTTTCTTGGACTGTTCTTGATGGCTTGGTCCTGGGGTTGTCTCTTCAGGGACATTGTCTGAGACATCAGCCTCATCCTGTTGTGTTCAAGAGTGATGATCTGGCAATTTCACAATCTGAACAATATCCTTCATATTAATCACGGAGACGTTTACGTCCCCTGATAAGCTGAGAGGGCAGTGGAATGGGGTCCTCACACCCACTACTGTCCTCCTCACTGCTGATTAGCTCATGTCATGGACAGGGCGGATCTAGAGAAATCTTCTTAGGGTGGCATGAGGGGGACAAAGAAATCAAATGGGGTGGCAAAACCAAAGCCTTTTTTTCCCAAACACATGGTTACATATGGTTAAAATGATTCAAATGCAGTAAGTATACAGTATACAGTATAAGTATTTCATATGAATATAGTCTATAACTTGATTATTGTCTGTAGCCCACATAATTAAACACTTTTGTTACATAAAACATGTGAGTTTTGATATGTACTGTATAGCCTGCATAATAAATAAATATGTAGCCAAATAAGTATAAAATCCAGAAAGCTACACAACATGGGGCGCTTCATTTACAAACACATTTCACTGTTTTTTGTTAGAAAATCATCAGATTGTTAAATACTTAAATTACACAAAATGTCAGAAATCTGCACTGTCATGAACAAACATTTAAACCTAATTTTTCATGATTTGTTGGATTAACCCTCTGAGGTCCAAAATATAACTCCTCATTTTTGGTATCAACCTCACGTGTCTGAATTTAGTTGTTTTTTCACTAATATTCTGTATTAATGTTACTGATCTGATATCACACAAAAACTTAAAATTCTAGTAGTAGTTTTTTACTGTAAAAAACACAGACATGTTGAGTAAATTATTTTTATAACTTCAAATGCAAATATAAATTGTATAAACTTATGCACACATTTTGTAAACATATACAACTGTTTATCTAAAAATGCAGCCAATACACCTGCCGTTTTTTTTTCATTTTGTACACTCCACACTAAAAGTCACAAATCTCCCACATCTCAAAACTTGCTCGCTCTGTCTCGCTGCTGTCACTCCCAAAACTTTCCCCTCTTTCTAAACAACCAAATCTCACGTGTTGACTTTTTTAAAACCAAAAATTGTTACACATATATATATGTGTGTGTATATATATATATATATATATATATATATATATATATATATATATATATATATATATATACATATATATATGTATATATATATATGTATATATATATATATATATATGTATATATATATATATATACATATATATATGTATATATATATATATACATATATATATATGTATATATATATATATATATATGTATATATATATATATATACATATATATATGTATATATATATATACTTCTCTCTCAGCTCTCAGCGAAGGCGGTCGCACTTCTCCTCTCCTCCTTACCCTTATCTTCCCTGCTTGCTTCTATGTCCTCGTCTTGTCTTGCGTGCATTACTTTTCCCTGGAACAGTCTCTCACTGTCGTTCTCTAAAACCTAAAAGACAATTATGGATTTGATCAACTGGTCTCTGAGTGCTATTGACACCCTTTTCTCAACGAGAAGTCGGGGCTCGGGAGAGCCTGAGTGCCCTGGAGGGACTTTCCCTGTCGGTTACACGATGGACGGGTGGCAGAACTGGAGGACCGTGTGCCTGGCGGGACTGTCGATCGAGGACGCTGAAGATATCTACCTATTCGGAACCATGATAACAGGGTTCATGCTGATCGGCGTTGGCCTAGCCCTGCTTTATCAGAGAAATAAGAGAGCGGAACCGGCTGTTCAAACCCCCACATGGCTGCCCGCTGGATTCGAAGCGCCGGGACGAGGTGCGACCTCTCACAATGAACGTAATATGGTCAACACCTTGGAGACGCTTACAGCTGCTGTGAAGGCTCAAAACAACACCATTGAGCGTATGAGGGGAAACATCAGAGAGAGGCCTGCTCAAAATGAGACCCTTGAGCGACAGCTGGAAAACATCGTGGAACGGATCACTGCAGTTGTGAGGTCTCAGAATCAAAAGACTGACAACACCACAGAACAGAAGTTTGATACCATCATGGGGAGGCTCGCGGCTCTCCAACGCGAAGTTGAGGGACCAGTCTCAGAGTGCTAGAATTCGAGCTGCTCACAAAGGAGAAATCAACAATATTCAACATTCGGACACCACGGCGCCAGCTGCAGGCCCAAGGCTGGAGCCCACCAAAACAACTCCCTGATAACGACTGTGTGATGACTATTCTTCCCGTCCCATGAAGGCCACCTGGGTTGGCTGGCAGACTGTTTACTTAGCCTGATAGTGCGAAGGACACTGTCTCCGCTGAACTCTGGACACACACACACATACACTTACACTGATAAGCACTCACTCATCCCCCCTCCCTTTCCAACGCCTTCGATGCTTGTGCCCTACCGGGGAAGATAGCAGTCAACTGGACCAGCGCAGATGCTGCAGGACCGGATGCGCTGTCTACGCCGGCTCTCTCTTACCCTTTACCCGCCCCTGTTGCTTGTCTCGTGTTTCTATGGTGTATTGATAGTCATGTGCTTTTGTGCTGAGGTGTTTTTTCTGTTATCAAACTGTTCTCCCACCAGGAGCTCAGTCTGAGTGGAGTTTTTTTTCTCCTCCTCTTACCTCATGTAGTGTATTTTCGTTGTTTTTTCCTATCAGCCTACCTTCTGACATGTCTCCCCAATGTGATGTTTGTGTAAAGTTGGTCAGAAGGTTCCTTTGTGAGTGCGCATGCGCCATTAGCGTGCTGCCTGCTGTAACCCCTAATTTCCCTCGGGATGAATAAAGTATTCTGATTCTGATTCTGATATATATATATATATATATATATGTATATGTATATATTAGGGGTGCAACGATATTCGTATCGATATTGAACCGTTCGATACAGTGCTTTCGGTTCGGTACGCATATGTATCGAACAATACAACATTTGTAATTTATTTTATCAACTTTCCTTCTGACGATGCTGTCTGTGTGGAGCGCTCAGTGAATCTGCGTTCGACTACTCCGCCTAGGCTGCACTGTCGAGCGCAGATCCACTGAGCGCTCAACACAGACAGCATCGTCAGAAGGAAAGTATATAGTATATATATACATATATATATACATATATATATATATGTATATATATATGTATATGTATATATATATGTATATATATATGTATATGTATATATATATATATATATATATATATATAACACACATATCTAGCAGTGGGGTTAAAGAACATTTTGTGAGAAATTTAGAGGCTATTGTTCTGCAATCTTTACCCCTTTGGAATAGAATAGTCTTTATGCATTTTAGACAAATCTGTCATTGTAATATTATTTATTACTTTGTCTATGAGTTTAATCATGCCATACCATCCCCAATTCAAGAAAGTTTGGATGATGTGTAAATGTACATATAATCAGAAGGCAATGATGTCCTAGTCTCAGAACTACATGTCACTTACAAATAAACATATTACATTTTTAATCTGGGAAAATTTGATAATTTTTAACAAAAATATTAGCTCATATTGAATTTGATGAACTGGCCTGCCAGCTCTCCAGACCTCTGACCACCCCCATAACATTTGAATGAGATTACATTCTTCTCCCAAAAGTCGAGCAACAGAGGCCTATACTATGAAGCGAGTTCAACATACCCAGGGTATCTTTCCCTTATCTGGATTAACACTGGTGATCAGGATATGCACTCACACGAAGTTGGTTATGAACTCGTTAACTTAACCTAGGATTTCCCCGGCTTGTTTCCATAAAAAGGGTGGTGTTAGCTAGGGCTGGGCGATATATCGAGTTCTTTAAAAATATCGATATATTTTCATACGAGATATAAGATGTGACAATATCGTTTATATCGATAAAGTCTATGTTACGTTATAATTATACTTGTGGAGCCGCAGGTTTGCCTCTCTTTCGTCCACTTTTGTCTCTATGCAACGTTACTCGGCCTCGCCTCTCCTTCACTGAACACAACTTCCCCTCCCCCATAGCTTCACCTGCAGGCAATGACAAGATGAAAGCGGAAAATCTCCGTTAGCGAGTTACCGCGGATCGCCCCGTGCGTGGGGCTGGACGGCGTCAACGTGTTAGCGAGCTAACCGCGCTAACGACATGCACGGCCTAAAATCCTTTCATTTTCTCAAAAATCGACAGCGCGCCTTATGTATGAATTCTGGTTGTGCTTACTGACCGCGAACCGATTTTATGTGGTACACAGCGCTCAGCAATCTGTCAAAAAATGTTTTAATATGACTTTGCTAAGCTACGGAGCTGCACCGCTTGATGGATTGTCGGAGGATTACGGCTACCGGGGAGGAGCCTCGCGGAGTGATACGTGCTGTGCTTCAACATAATATTACCGTACTGTGTGTGTATAAGGACCACAAATGGCACCTGTTCAGAGACGTGGTGCAGCTGTGAAGTCTCTTTGTTATTATGCTCAGCGTCTATTAGTTTACATTTTGACTGCACAATTGTGAGCTTTTTGTTATGCACAAAAACAACATTGTTTTCTTTTATTTATGGACCATGATTATTTAATAAATGCTGATAATTTATTTTTGAGTAATTTCTTCATGTACATCTACGCTGTATGTAAATAAAAGTGCCCGTGTGACATCTGGGACACAGCTTTGACTAAGAACTCTCTTTTTGTTCTTAACTTATGGCTTTAAAAAAAAATAGAGATATATATCCTTTATCGCCATCCAGCTAAAAAATATCGAGATATGAATTTTGGGTCATATCGCCCAACCCTAGTGTTAGCAATATCTAACCAATCTAAAGGAGCGTTTCACGGGTCATATGACTCTTCTTCCATGAAATAATCCCTACAAGTGTACTCTAGGGACGTTATCAGATAGGGATTAACAATCTATAAAGAAGACTAAAATATAACAGTAAAAAACACCCATGCTGTTTAGGGACTAGTGATGAATGGTGCAGCAAATGTTGAATCTGATGTTTTAATAAACAGAGTAGTAAAATAAACATTGTAGTTCCAGTAAATTATTTGCTTAAAGTGCTGTTGTTTATTTGTAAGGTGATATCAGCACATTAGGGTCTGACAATTTAATCTGGGCTCACTTGAACACTAAAGGTTACCATCACGCAGCCTGATAAGATTGTCATGAATCGCTGTGCGGCAGGCAGGAGTGGGACCCAAAATGCAGGACTCACAGACTCGGGGAGGTGAACTCAAAACACAGCTTTATTTGCTGGTAGAACAAACATACAAACTAGACTAAACTGGGAAACCATAAACTAAGAACTCACAGGGAGACACAGGGAGATCCACACACAGCATGAGGGACGACGTCACGCCGAACAGAGGGAGACGCAGACAGAAATACACAGAGGGTTAACGAGGAAAGTGGGAACACACGGGGAACACAGGTGACACTGATAATCATAACGAGACAGGGCGGGGTGAACTGAACATGACATGTACGGGCGTGAGAGTCACAAAGTAAACAGGAAGTGCACAGAGGTTCAGACAGGAGGAGAGAGAGCACGGGGAAAACACAGACATAACGGGCTGGGGAAACATGAAACAACCACAAAGGAGAGACGAGGGCTCATAAATACACAGGGCACACAGGGGGGGGGGGAGAGAGAGAGCACGGGGAGAACTTGGACATAATGGGCAGGGGAAACATGGAATAAAACATAAGGAGAGACGAGGGCTCACAGATACACAGAGGGGCACACAGGGGGTAAAAGCCATGAAGGGAAAACACTTAGGGAACAACACAACAGGGCAACTCAGAAAACATGGCCTAAATAAGGAACGAAATACAAACATACAAGAAAACTAAGAACACTGGGCCAACATGGCCCAGGACCATGACAGTACCCCCCCCCCCTCAAGGGCTGGCTCCCGACAGCCCAAACCCGAAAAAACAAAAACAAACAACAGAAAACACAGGAGCACATGACTATAGTCCAAATAAGGTTCAGGGGGCCGACCCAGAGCCCACAGGCACAAGAGTTCACGGGTCACACGGTCGGGGGGCCGACCAGGTGGGTGGCACAGGTGACAGAGCTGGTCCGGAGGCCGGCCGTGCGGAAGGCAGCGGCGATGGCGAAGGGGGGGGGGACGACGTAGCAGTTCAGGGGGCCGACCGCGCGGAAGGCAGCGGCGGCGGCGAAGGAGACGACGGAGCAGTTCAGGGGGCCGACCGCGCGGAAGGCAGCGGCGGCCCTCCAGTCTCAGGCGTGCTGGCCATGGCCTGGTGGGCACAGGACCAGTCGAGGCAGGACCAGACGAGGCAGGACCAGACGAGGCAGGACCAGACGGTGGCGATACGGGGGCCGGACCAGGCGAAGCACAGGCCGAGGCTGGACCAGACGAGGACGAAGACTCGGGGGCCGGACCAGACGAGGACGAAGACTCGGGGGCCGGACCAGACGAGGTTGCAGAGGCTGAGGCTGGACCAGGCGGAGCTGCAGAGGCTGAGGCTGGACCAGGGGGAGCACAGGCTGAAGCCGAAGCTGGGCCAGGCGGAGCACAGGCTGAAGCCGAAGCTGGGCCAGGCGGAGCAGAAGCAGAAGCCAAAGCTGGACCAGAAGCAGAGGCTGAGACCGGACCAGGCGTAGCAGAAGCAGAGGCTGAGACCGGACCAGGCGTAGCAGAAGCAGAGGCAGAGGCCGGCCCAGGCGTAGCAGAAGCAGAGGCAGAGGCTGGCCCAGGCGTAGCAGAAGCACAGGCGGATGCAGCCGGACCAGGCGACGACGAGGCGGTCGCAGGATGCAGCCGGACCAGGCGACGACGAGGCGGTCGCAGGTGGCGGCTGGACAGGCTCCTCGGGCCCTCCAGCTGATGCGGCGTGAGGCTGAACGGGCCCCTCGGACCCTCCAGCGGAGACAGGAGGCTGAACGGGCCCCTCGGACCCTCCAGCGGAGACAGGAGGCTGAACGGGCCCCTCGGACCCTCCAGCGGAGACGGGTGGCTGAACGGGCCCCTCGGACCCTCCAGCGGAGACGGGTGGCTGAACGGGCCCCTCGGACCCTCCAGCGGAGACGGGTGGCTGAACGGGCCCCTCGGACCCTCCAGCGGAGACGGGTGGCTGAACGGGCCCGTCGGACCCTCCAGCGGAGACGAGGAGGTGCTGGCTGGGCTCACTGGAACCCCCAGCGGACGAGGTAGATGGTGACACGGGAGCCGCGGAGTGCTGGATGAGCTCATCCGAGCTTCCAGCAGGAGCCGATGTAGAGCCAGAGAGAATTGGGACCCCGGGCTCAACGTTAAGCTGGCTAGAAAACTGCACTGCTACGGGGAACTGGGCCAAAGGTTCAGGTGCGAGCTGAGCTGCTGGACACACGGGGACCTGAGCTGCTGGACACACGGGGACCTGAGCTGCTGGACACACGGGGACCTGAGCTGCTGGACACACGGGGACCTGAGCTGCTAACGGTGGAGAAGTAAACGACTGCACAGGGGACTGAACTGATGTCTGTAGTAACGGTGGTGGTGAGAGTGGAGTAGGTGGTGGAGTTAATGACTTCACAGGGGAATGAACTAGAGGTAGTGACGGTTGTGGTGCTGGTGGTTGAGTGGGTGACTGTGCTAAAGGAGGCTGCACTGGGGACACTGGAGACTGCACTGGGGACACTGGAGACTGCACTGGGGACACTGGAGACTGCACTGGGGAAAGCAGAGCTGCAGGAGACTGCGCTAGAGACTGCAGTGATGGTTGTAGTGGAGGTGTGACGGGTGGAGGAGTGGCTGAAGTGGCTGCGGGTCGGGCGGCTAATGGCTCGGCTACAGAGTGCCTTAATGGCAGGGCTATGGGTTGAATGACTGACTGAGTAGCAGCCTGAATGGCTGGGTGTAGTGATGGTGGTGGTGGAAGGGAAACAGGTGGTAGTGTGGATGACGGAACTAAGGGCGACTGAGTGGCAGACCGAACTGATGACTGAAGCGATGGTAGAGGTGAAAATGGAGCGTGTGGTGGAGTTAATGGCTGTGCTAGCGGGGACACAGGAGACGCAGCTTGTAGCTGGGCAGCTAAGAGAGCTTCAGGAGGCTGGGCAGCTGATAAACTGTTCATATTACCGTCCGTAGCACAAAACACAGCCCCTGAACGAATAGTTCCACGGTTCGACACAAAAAAAAAAAGAGTCCTTACTCACCACAGCCGGCGATGTACAAGTCTGAATGTCCGGCTGTGGGGTGGCGCGCTGGCGGCGTGGTCGTCGTTTCTTTTTAGATGATGGCTCTGACGGGCCGAGCGGCTCCACATCCGGCCCTTCAGGCAGGTGGGCAGTAGCAGCTGGGGGATGAAGGTGGAGCTCATTTTGGATTAAATCCTGTTCGAGTGGGTGGAGCGCACTGAGTAGCCAGGGAAGACCAGAGATTAAACGCTGTAGTTTGGTTTCCACAGCACAGCGAAATTCCTTCCCCTCATGTTCGAGCCACAGATACAGGAGTCTTTCCACGGAGTAGATTATGTCCAAACGCAGTTCTTCTGGTGGGTTGAGTGCTGCTGGGTCCATATCTGGTGACTGTCATGAATCGCTGTGCGGCAGGCAGGAGTGGGACCCAAAATGCAGGACTCACAGACTCGGGGAGGTGAACTCAAAACACAGCTTTATTTGCTGGTAGAACAAACATACAAACTAGACTAAACTGGGAAACCATAAACTAAGAACTCACAGGGAGACACAGGGAGATCCACACACAGCATGAGGGACGACGTCACGCCGAACAGAGGGAGACGCAGACAGAAATACACAGAGGGTTAACGAGGAAAGTGGGAACACACGGGGAACACAGGTGACACTGATAATCATAACGAGACAGGGCGGGGTGAACTGAACATGACATGTACGGGCGTGAGAGTCACAAAGTAAACAGGAAGTGCACAGAGGTTCAGACAGGAGGAGAGAGAGCACGGGGAAAACACAGACATAACGGGCTGGGGAAACATGAAACAACCACAAAGGGAGACGAGGGCTCATAAATACACAGGGCACACAGGGGGGGGGGGGGAGAGAGAGCACGGGGAGAACTTGGACATAATGGGCAGGGGAAACATGGAATAAAACATAAGGAGAGACGAGGGCTCACAGATACACAGAGGGGCACACAGGGGGTAAAAGCCATGAAGGGAAAACACTTAGGGAACAACACAACAGGGCAACTCAGAAAACATGGCCTAAATAAGGAACGAAATACAAACATACAAGGAAACTAAGAACACTGGGCCAACATGGCCCAGGACCATGACAAAGATAAGATAAGATAACCTTTATTAGTCCCACACGTGGGAAATTTGTTTTGTCACAGCAGGAAGTGGACAGTGCAAAAGTTATGAGGCAAAAATTAGAATACAATAAGAATAAATACAGTACACAGCTGTACAGAATAGAATAAAATAAAATACTATATACAGTAGAATAAAATAAAATAAATATACAATAAGATAAAAATAGAATACAAATACAAATACTATATACAACTGATAAAGGAAACATGGAAATCACATTAGCTTGTCTCCATATCAAAGTGAAATTAATGTCACTGAACAGATATTTAAGGTGAATTACAAATTTAACTGGTTAGTTCAGCTGCAGTTTAAGGAGAATAAAAATGACTCAGCAGCAGATTAGAATCAAGTACAAAAACATTTACAAATGTTTCTAACTCACCAAATTTCTATGTTTATTTGTAAGTAAAAGGTGGTTTTGAAATGCAAATCACTGCATTTTGGTTTTAGTTACACTTTACACAATATCCAAACTTTCTTCAATTGGGCTTGTATAAATATATCTTGTCATACCTGGGTTGCAGGTGCCATGATGGTCTTAATGTTTCTCCCTTGCACTCCACCCTTCTTGGCATATATCTTCATAAAGTTTGCCGAATAACTATCCAGCTGGGAGAAGAACTTAGACTGCAAATGGATTGTTGTAATCCTCTTGAATTCTGCACTCACCTGCAAAAGGCAGAATAATAATCCAACAGACAAAACTAATAATAAGAATACATTTATAACTGAGATTTACACAGCACCTTTAAAAACCCCCCAGGATACTTAACAAAGGCAAATACAACCACAAATAATTAACAGAGGATTGTGTTGTCATTATTCAGTCCACTTAAAAGTGAGTCAAGTCTGTTCAATACATGTGAATGCATAATCCATTAATTTCTTGTATGTTAGGTTCCTGCATTCATATTTGTAGCTGAGCTAACACAGGCTGCTTTAGCTGATCTTCAGTAAATCCCATGTGGTTACAAGTTACTTTTATATAATAATCCAATGGAAGCAAAATATTGCTGTTGTTTTAAACCCATTCAATTACCTCACACACATGGAAGAGAGCTGGCCACCTCATTTTGAAATCAGCAATCATCGGTGCTTCACGTACTACCTCTTGCCTTCTGAGAGCAAAGGTCTTCTCCATCATTGCAGCCACCCTGTGGTCATTGTTTTTTTTCTTAACTTCTGACAGGAGGTCCACTCTGATTTCTTCCAGTGTCTCTGCAGTTTCACCAGCTGGATAAGTGGGGCAGTAATTCACTTCAGCTTTTTTTGGCTTCTTCACGCCATACGCAGGAGTACATTTGCCATCAGGTTTATGTTTTAAGGAATTCACAGTAACTTCAGGGCAACCAAGCCGTCTAAGCTTAGTTCGGTAGTTAGCAAGTTTATACTTCAAGCTTGTTTTCCATCCGCCATATCCAGTGACTGAACCAGGCTCTTTCAAACATGGATGGGTTGTTACAAGAGCTTCTGCGACCTCATCAAACTCCCTGTCAGAGAGGTAGACCTTGTACTGAACAATTGTTTCAGCTAAACCATCAAGAATGGCAGACTTAATTTTATGATCAGGATTCAACAAAGCTCCAGTTTCTTTGAAAGTAGCATTGGCCCTGTCCAGCTGTAGTTGAGTATCATAAGAGAACCGGGGAATGGGGAAGACATCGGGCCATGCAGTTGCTCTTGAGGACGTAGATTCAGGAGAAGACAATATATCTGTATCAAATGAGTTCCCAGGAGATGAAATGGATGAGGAGTCATCTAGAGTGCGGGAAGTGGCAGCAGGTGAGTAAAGAGGGATCAGTGGCTCACCAGGCTCGACAGGTGCAACTGAGCTAAAGATGATCTTGATGGTACTTTTGTCCTGGATGTCCGACATTGACTCCAAGTTGGTGAATTCATTCCCAAATTCTGCATCCATGAACTGAAGTCTGAAGTCCCCATTAACTCCACACTGTCCCTTTATCTGCTGAACTAGCTCACTGACAGACTCTGGCATCCCATTTGGAAGGATCAATCTCCGGGAATCATTTTCGGAGAAAATGATTCTGAGTTTCACCATTGCAGCCATTTCACAACAGCCTAAAAGAGGAAATTAAGACAACGTTAACCGTTTCAACAAGGGTAAATCTGATTTCAACAAAGCACTTCGATAAAGGTGTGGCAGGCTATGTCCATTAAAACTGATATAAATAAAATAATGCCACATTAATTGTCAATACATTTTAGATTTATTAGACTGCCTGTCATAAAAATGAGTTAATTCCTGTAATTGGGACTCTTTCCTTTTCAGTGAGTTCAACATTTTACCATGTTGAACAGGGATGAAGAATTTCAAAATGAATTATTCACATTTTTATAATCAAATTTAAACTGGAATTCTCTCAGGAGTAAAATTAATAAAGCATAACATTCTCTTCAGAAATTAAAATAAATAATTGTAACTTGGCATCTTAATAATAATTTGCTTTACCATTTATTTCTAGTTCTAGTTCTGTAAGATAATATATTGAAAATTAAATGCATAACAACATTAATTGTACTATAGCAATAAAAATATTTAGATTATAGAGCTTATACAGATTATACAGCTATGGCCTACACCGAATATTGGCTGATGATTTAATAACTATGTTAAGCACTGTGTGTGTGTGTGAGTGTGTGTGAGAGAGAGAGAGAGAGAGAGAGAGAGAGACACACACACACACAAAGACAGAGAGAAAGAGAAGATATTATGACAAACTAATAGTGACTAAAATGATATATACATTATTATACATGCAAAAGATAACAAACCTTATATTACATGTATGTGTCTTTTTAATGTCACCAGTCTTAGAGGCCCAACAAAGTAGTCTGCCAAAGGGTATTCATCGGCAAGTTCACCAAGTTCAATCAACACAGTCTCTCTGCTTGGACATGCAGTCAGCTCAAAGGCTCTGAAATGTTCCCTGTACCAGCCAGAAAGCCTTCTCACTATGAAACACAAGCTCTCCTGAACAATACAAATGTGAACAATCTCTCCAAAATCAGGCAGTCCGCCTGTACACCCATGAGCAACTATCATCCCATTTCTAAAAGTTACACCTTTGCTTGACACACACTTTGCAAGGTGGACTTCAGATGTACCAGGGAATTTCTGTGCAATAGTCTGAGCCATTTCTTCTTTCAAAACATCAACAGGAACTGTTGAGACATTTGTGACCTGTAGAGGATTTTTTTCAATACTAGATGACCTCAAGTGATATGAAATCATGAGCTGATGCTTAGTGGCTAGCGAAAGGGGCACATTTTTAAAGCAATTGGTGTGGCGCACAACCTGCTTAAAATAACTGTGCTTGGCTTCAAAACGCATTGTCCAGAATCCTACAAGAGGCCCAAACATCCTTATCAGATGAGGATAGTGCTCTAAGTAATGATGTTTTGGGAGCAGATGCACACCAGGGAAGAGTTCTTGGTGCTTTTGTCTGTGCTCTGAAATTTTTGCCTGAAGATAAGCAATGGGTGTGTTGGAGCAACCACAAGCTCAACAGTGTCTTTCAAGTCCATCAGTATTTGCCATGCCATTTCACCCTCTGGAACCAGATGCCCAATTATGAATGGGAGCAGTCTTAACAGAGCCCAATTTTCATGGGCATTCCCACCTATTGTTGGCTTAGTTGAAAATGTGTGTGGGATCACATGTGGCCTATTTGTCTTGTCAGCCCATTTGTACGGAAAATGCAGGATGGATTTGTTGAGGGTTTCAAGATTAAAATATTTATTGGATATCAGCGATGCCAAACAGCGTCCAAGCTCCACCGGCACTATGCCCTCAAAAAGATCATGCATAATATCTGGAGGATAACCTGTGTGAACATTGAAGTGGGCAATATTTTCACTGATAACACAAGGCCTTTTCACTCCAAAACAGCTCGTACCAGTCTCATGAGCTAATTTTACATGAGAGTCATGGAGTTCTTTAGTCCTGAGTGTAAATGCACCTGATTTTACCTCTTTTGTTTGGATTTCTGTTCTGGTTCCTGTGCAAAATCGGCAAATGTACCCACTAGAAAAGCTCTCAGTAAAACCAGCAATACTGTGAGCCCCCAGATTATCTGCTACAACAACCTGAATTGTGCCTTTAAGACATCTGCCTAGTAATGGAATGAAAATTCCCTCTTGCTCCAGAGTCTTCACATCTTGAAGAAGAGGTTGCATGACACGGCAATAACCAAATTTCTTCACATCATCAGTTTTACACAAGACTGCCAAGTAAATTGATGATAGTGATGAATGTGAGCCTATAGGCAAATTACTCACAGTCCAGTAGATGCCACAAAGCTTATGTTTCCTGCGAGAGGTACCCAAAGGATTGCAAATCTCAAAATCATCTATGTATAAACACAGTAAAATTCTCATCTCATCCCCTGACAAAAAACTGTTTTGCTTGAAGTATGAACCATCCTGAGAAGAGTTGTAAGTATGGTGTTCAATAGTCCCCCTATTTTGGGCCTTGTGATTTTCAACTAACCTGTCCACAACACCTTTCCTGACAAAGAGCTGCTGCAAAGACTTAAGTACAGGCACGTACTGAAAACTCCTTTTTTCCTTGGCATCAAGAATGTACTCAATGGGTTCTACAGTGTTAAAGCTTTCTTTATAATACTGGTTGCGGATGTAAGTTGAGCTCAGGGGTCCCACCTTCTCGATCGCTTTGAGCAACGGGTTAGATACACAGATAGCAGTGGCTACCTCTTCTAACATGGACCTTTCAGTTGTGACACTGTGTTTCTGAAACACCCTTTCTAGAATTTCAATCGAGAGGGGCAGTGTTGCTGAACTTAAGTAGTGCAGTTCTTCTAAGAACTCATCAATTTTTGTGCCTGGCACATGTGCAAAATGCTCCAACTTGAGCAACACTGCGGCAAAATTTTTCTCAATTACTTCAGGCAAGTTCTTAGCTACATCTGAACCGCTACTTGAACATGCACTGTCTGCTGAAACTGCAGACACTTGATTACCTGCATCTTCCTCAGGATTATAAGAGGATCCTTGTGAAACTTGTGTGATTTTAACTACACCGGGCTTGAAATCTTTGAATGTATGTGGGGTGTGTTTCCTGTTCTTGTGAGAATGAAATGTTCCATATATATTTGTGTGAAAAGTACAACTTTCAAACATACAAGTAACGGTTTCACTACTTTTCAGATGAGTGCCAATGTGTAAAAAATAAGACTTCTCTGTTGGAAGATTGCTACAGGTGCACAAATGACAACTGTATGTTGATAATTGCTGCAACCTCTGGGTGTTCTGTTGAGCATGGACTCTACTTAAATGAATGTACAAAGCATTAAATGTCTTAAAAGTACATGGGCAGTCTATGTGTGGGCATGGGTAACGTGGCATGTGCCGGTGCTGAAGTCTAAAATGTTTTAGTAGCTCATATCTACTAGGTAGAGATCCACTACACACCTTACAATGCCACATCCTTCACTCAAAGGTTAAATAAATAAACAACAGGCTAATCTTCATTTAAGTGAACCCTAAGTAATTAATGACTGGACTCAATCAATCACTAAGACCCTTTCAATGTTTTTAGCCCAACTACATTCAAATCACAAACTTGATAATGGCCAATGATCCCTTTCGACAATGGTCACTTATGGGGTTGGATGGCAGCTGCGTCCTGAAACAGATTAGATAAATCAGTCCCACAAATTTCAAATTAAAAATGATCACCTTACCTAAAATACCATTTCACAATTAAACATGTGTTATCTTAACAGGAGGGCACTGCAAGTCTCTAAGTTTATTAAGTAGACATATTTTATTTCAAAAAAATAAAAAAAACTGAAAAAATATCAGTTCATGTTTGGTCTTTCCTCCTCAGTGTACTAAAAACATACATCAATTGTTAAGTAAACTACTGTGGAACAATTGCAACTTACAAACTTACACATTTAATCAACCCACACATAAAATTTGTATTTATCACAACAGTTTCTGTGGTAGGGTCCAACTAGCTTATTTGCAGAGGTTAAGTTATAAGCAATATCTACATTTGAAGTAGCTATGTCTTTCATATTAGGCTTTTATACTTGTGCTAGCTTGACATTGTGCTATATTGTTGTACTAACGTGTTAGCTAGCGAAAATGGCATAAACAGACAGATTTAAAAAAAACAACAACAAAAAACAAATGTGAATAAATAGAACTGAAAAGAATAGACAAACTAATGATATCTTTGCACAAAAAGTATTTTCATCTGGATGGATGAAGATTCACTCTTACCTTTCCAAGATGACCGAGAAGCAAACCATGTGCTTTCCTCCCTCCTGTTGTTTAAAATCTCACGTGATCTTGTGATATCGCGAGTCTTTAAGGCAGCTAACCACTCTTGTTAGATTTTATCATGTCATATCAACAAGAATAAATTTAAGAGGTGCTAAGTTGGTAAATTTCATGTAGATCTTATATGATTTTATTACGTTCACCTTGGAAACATAAATTCATTGTGTTCAAATTACATGTTAGAGTCATGTAAATGCAATAACCACCAAATTTTACTTTTTTGAGTGTACCAACTACCAACCTTTGTATATTTTGTATATTTATTTTATTTTTACTCTATTTAATTTGTAAAATATGTACACACACACACACACACACACACACACACACACACACACACACACACGTAGACATACATATTTAGTATACACATTCAGTAATATGCATACACTCTTATATTGTACATATATTTATTCATATAATTCTCAGATGTAGCCATTGTTATATTTGCTTGTTCTTATGTTATTGTATTTTTTGCACAACTCTGTTGCTTGTGAAGCTCGCACACAAGAATTTCACTCACATGTACTGTACCAGTGTACATGCACATGTGATGTGACAATAAAAGTGATTTTATTTTATTTTATTTTATTTGACCCCTTGGCTGTAAAAGGCTGATGGGCTTTTGTCGACACACTGCTCGGCGGGCAGCGTGGACAACTCAAGAACAAAGTGACCTAGAGATTAAACAAACAAAAAAGAATCAACGCAGAACATTCAAATAGACCCTAGAAATGTCATGTAATAAAAGTTATTGACACGAGGGAGATTTATTAGTTTGATCATCTTCCTCTGAGATTTGGAAGTAGGCTGGAATCACATCCAGCACAGTAGACATTCCCAGTTTCAGCAGTGAAGTGCAGGTGTGCACCAAATACAGATCTTTGCTTTTTTAATGAAAGGAAATATAAAACATTTGATCACTTTGGTACATTCATGCATGCTTAAAATGGTTTGAAAAAAGTCTGCTATGTCAGCGCTCTCTGTTCACTTTGGCACTCCAGTTTTTAGTACAAGGATGATCTTGTTAGCTCTTTTCCCGCTTTTAGTGTTTCTACCCTTAAATGAACCTTGAAAGTTCCCCCAGGAGACAACTCGGCACAGATGGATGTGGTGGAAGCCTGCTGCTTCCTCCTTACCCGATAAACAAGACATTTTGATTGTTTAGACCAAGAGAAGTTGTATTGCTATCATCACTGGTGTCTGACAACAGAGCCATTCATAGTTTTCAATAGCACAGCCTCTTGGAAATATTGCTCTCATCAGATTTGTGGGTTTTTTTTTTTTAAAAAGTTTTTTTTTCTGTGAACACTGACCAAGTGTTATGGAAAGCTTCTGCTGACACCGATTTCCTCTGGTTTGTGCCCTTATTCAAGGTTCAAGGTTCTTTATTTGTCACATGCATAGTTATACAAGTATAACACACAGTGAAATGTAGTCTGACACGCTCCTCGACATGTGCAAAAATGGGGGGGGGGGGTAGAGGAAGAACATTATATATATATATATATATATATATATATATATGTAGTATATACATTGGGTGAATGTGCAGTAGTAGCAGCAAGCAGGTGAATTCTGTACATTAATATGAATAGACATCTGACTATTTTACAGGATAGACAATATAAACATATTTAAAATTAAAGGAATTGAAATGTACATTGTGCCTTGGTTTAGTGTCTGGAAGAGTCCTGTCTCAGTCAGTTATAGATGATGTGAGAGGGCGGGTGTGTGTGTTTAGGGCATGGATGGCTTGGGGATAGAAGCTCCTTCCCAGTGTAATTATCAGTCCAAATATCAAAGAAAATGAAAGATCAAATATAAAGTATGAAAATGGTCCAAGTACCACATTTAGACATTTTTTCTATTAGTTTATTCGACTCATACTGGTACATGTAGGACAACTGTGGCAACACAAGCAAAGTGGACGCAGCAACAGCTTGTTTTTTTTATTAGATTCTGTCAAGGCTGACTGAACGGACTCAAGCACAGACTCTGGGATTAAATTAAACCGTCCTTTATTTACAACACAAAGGGAGCTATATACAAAGTGAGGGGAATGGTCAGGGGCTCCAGGGATCCACGGGCAGGAAGGGGAATGGTGCTCCACACTCGCTTGCTGATCCACATGCCACTCGTTCCAGTCTCTGCACACACGCTCTGCTCTTGTGATCCAGTTCGCTCCACACTATCACTCCACTCCACACTGCCAAACACTCACTCTCAGCAATCAGGAAAAAAGGGTTACAGGAAGGGTCCAGGAAATCTATGGAGAAAAAAAACGAAGGATGATCAGAACCAGGAAACCACTAGGAAAAACATGAGGCGTGATGAGAGCCGGGTTACACCAATGTGTGAAAAACAACAGTTCAGCAACGAGAAGCTTTGAGCCACTGCTTTGGCCAGGGAAGGCAGGATAATGAGCCACAGGTGCAGCCCGGCCCAGTGAGGCTATGAAGTTCAGAATGAAATACGTGGTCAAAAGTTACTTAATTTATTTAAAAACTGTCAATGTATAAATGAGATAAAAGAATTCCCATCAAAGAAATGCAATTTAAAACAGCTTAAAACTGTTAAAAGAGTTAATAACTTTGTTCAAAATGCGGGCTCTGACTACAACCTGTTTAAAATGTAATCAATGATCTACAGGGTGGACCATCCATCCATTCGCTTCTCCTTTTCAGGGTCGCGGGGGGCGCTGGAGCCTATCCCAGCTGTCATAGGGCGAGAGGCGGGGTACACCCTGGACAGGTCGCCAGGCTGTCGCAGGGCTAACACACAGGGACAGACAACCATTCACACTCACATATTCACACCTAGTGGCAATTTGGATTATCCAATTAACCTGTCCCCACAAGCTGCATGTCTTTGGACGGTGGGAGGAAGCCGGAGTACCCGGAGAGAACCCACGCAAACACGGGGAGAACATGCAAACTCCACACAGAAAGACCCCGGCCTGATGGTGGAATTGAACTCAGGACCTTCTTGCTGTGCGGCAACAGTGCTGACCACCGTGCCACCGTGCTGCCCTACAGGGTGGGCCTTTATATGGATACACCGTAACAACATGGGAATGGTTGGTGATATTAAAGTCCTGTTTGTGGCACATTAGTATATATGAGGGGCAAACTCCTCAAGATGATCGGTGACCATGGTGGCCATTTAGAAGTCGGCCATCTTGGATACAACTTCTGTTTTTTCAATAGGAAGAGGGTCATGTGACACATCAAACTTATTGGTAATGTCACAAGAAAAAAATGGTGTGCTTGGTTTCAACGTAACTTTATTCTTTCATGAGTTATTTACAAGTTTCTCTTTGTTCACAGCCATTGACATGTTGAAGAGGTTAACACGTGAGGAGCGGATGGAAATTGTGTTGATATCTGGTGAACGCAGTAACCGGGTCATTGCAGCAGATTTCAATACAAGACACCCTGCGAGTCCACCCATCTCCCATGCTACAGTCAGCAAACTGCTTGCTAAGTTTCGTGAAACTGGTTCAGTGTTGGATTTGCCAAAATGTGGACGCAAGAAAACTGTCACTAATGAAGAAACATCAGTGGCCGTCCTAGCTTCATTCAGCAAGAGCCCACAGTGTAGCACTCGCCGCATGTCACTGGAGAGTGGCATTAGTCAAACATCCCTTCGGCGGATATTAGCTACTCACAAATGGCACCCTTACAAACTCCAGCTACTGCAGCATCTCAACGAGGATGACCCAGATCGGCCACAGAATTTGCAGAATGGGCAAAACAAAAATTGGAACAGGACCCTCAGTTCACGCAGAAGATTTTGTTCAGTGAGGCAAACCTTTATGTGAATGGTGAAGTTAACAAACAAAACCACCGCTATTGGTCTGACACTAACCCACATTGGATGGATCCCTCCAAGACTGTTGGACCAACAAAAGTGATGGTTTGGTGTGGTATATGGGGTACAACGACAGTGGGTCCATTCTTCATCAATGGAAACCTCAAGGACACTGGATATTTGAAATTGCTACATGATGATGTGTTTCCTCTTTATGCACTGAAGCTGGCACGTTCCCTGAGTTTTTCCAGCAAGATGGTTCACCACCACATTATGGGTGCAGGTCCGAGCATTCCTAGATGAACAGTTTCCTGGAAAGTGGATTGGTCGTCGTGGGCCAGTTGAATGGCCCACAAGGTCTCCCGATCTGACCCCCTTAGACTTTTATCTTTGGGGTCATCTGAAGGCAACTGTCTATGGTGTGAAGATACGAGATGTGCAGCACCTGAAACTACAGATACTGGATGCCTGTGCTGGCATTTCTCCTGCGGTGTTGCTATCAGTGTGTGAAGAGTGGGAGAAGAGGGTTGCATTGACAATCCAACACAATGGGCAGCACATTGAACATGTTTTACAAGTGGTCAGAAACTTGTAAATAACTCATGAAAGAATAAAGTTACGTTGAAACCAAGCACACCGTTGTCTTTCTTGTGACATTACCAATAAGTTTGGGCTCTGGTCACGATGTCTCATTCGCGATGAACCTGCTGAAAGAGAAGCATCATGGCTGAGCATCTTCGATGATTTATCCCCTTTTTAGGACTTTTTAGGACACAAGGACAGCATCCTCTGTATGCTGGAAACTTTGTGATGTTAGAGTGAGAAGTCTCATAGCTTTGAAGCTGAACTGAGTCTGAAAGGTATTCACCATCACACAAACTCCTCTGGTGAGGTGATTTGGATGCACTTTCAATTTTTTTGCTATATGTTCCTCAAGGTGTTTCCTTTAAGCCCAGTCTCTAAGTGAAAGAATAAATAATTTCATCTGACTTTCATTACACAGAATCAGGTTTCAATAAAGTTGAAGTATTTTTTAACTTCTCATCATACAGTGTAAATTTGCATTATTTCACATCTTTGCATATATAAAATGTGCTCATGCTCCCCAAAACACAACGTTATGCTTTCCACATATTAACCATCAGTTTAATTGCTGATATATCAGCATATATATCACTATATAAATAGTGTACAATCACACAATTAAAAAAAAGATATTTGTCTTATTCCACATTTGTCTGTGTGAGAAATGATAGCCGTTGTCGTTTCTAGCAAATAAGCTTGACAACAATAGACGATTATTGCAGTTGTGCTTTAGTGAATATTTGTGTATTTGTAGTAAACAGCAGGGTATACATATGTTTACAACAAAGGAACGTGGCTTGTTTTGAAGGAATAACATCACGTCTCAATATACACAAAATACAGAGTATTAAGAAACATGTAATGTAGCATCACATCCTATCAGCTACACAAATATACACAAATATATGTGTAAAATATATGTGTATATTTCTGTATCTTGTGATACTCATAAGCTGCATATATACACCACTCCTAGCTGTCATTTAATAGGACTCTGCTATTTGACTGTTATTGTCCACATTTTGACACTCATGGCAGAAAGCATCACTGCAACTCGCTCAACACTGGTGAGCTGAGAACGAGTACGAATAGATAGCCACACACTCAATACACATAAACAAACACACACACACAGCCAGACTGAGTGTCAGAGGGAAACTGAAAAACAGTTTGAGCAGGTGGGGATTTGGGGATTATCGGGGATTGAACTCTTTCGGGGATTGAACTCTTTTAGGTGGAATGGAAAACTCTAAATGTGTGACCCCTGCACACACTAGAAACGAGTAAAGCATACCTCGACATTCAGCGTGATTGGCAGGAGTTCCCACGATACCTACAGAACAGTAATTGTTGAGGGGGCGTGTGTTTGACTGGCTGTGATATTAACTGACAGTGTGCTGTGTGTAGTCATTATGAAACTCCACTGTGACCTTAATCCACCATTGCTAAAGGCACTTTGAAGCTTTTAGACTAACATTTGGCCCTCTATGCTTACTCTATTAAGGTTTCTGTCTCCCTCTCTTCCTGTCCATCTGTTGCCCACTTTTCAGTGGACAGTTTCATGGCCTGATCAGCAATTCAGAGGCTTTAAACAACTGTATTGTAACTTTGAAAGCTAGATTTAGACACAAAACAAAAAAGAAAGTAAGGGGGAGCAAGAACAGTTGAAAGTGTATGAGAGACGGAGTGAGACACATCATCCACATAATGCTTCATCACTATTATGGGGGAAAAAAAGCCTCTACAGCTTTCCGGGGTATTAAAATGACACAAAATGAAACAGATTAAGATAAAGGAAAATGCTTTAAACTTTTAAATGACATACTGAGATGGAGAAAACAAGTGAAATGGCAGAAAGATCAGCCATTCTGCAAATTTAATTCCACAAGCCTGCTTTGTCTTTCTTAGTAGAACTTGGAGAACTGTGCAGTTTAATCAAAGTCAAAGTCAAAGTCAACTTTATTTGTCGATTCTGCCACATGTACAGGACATACAGAGAATAGAAATTGCGTTACTCTCAATCCCTAGATAAATAGCAAATGAACATTTAAATATATTTAAATATAAAAGTGATTAAAAATGCAAGTAAAATAATTAAAAAGTAAAAATTTAAATAAATACAATTTTACATATAACAAGAAAGCTATACAATATACAATATAATGGGTAAGTGACATTGAGTGTAAACCAGGCAGAGTAGTGCAAATAGGCAAATAGTGCAAATGGAGATTTAGTAGTGTACGGTAAGAGAAAGTGTAACAACAAATGCCAATCCAATGCATTTCATCTGTCTTCACAGAGGGACACCAAAATATCTGGAGCTTTGCCCATAAACTTGGGAGTTCAACAGTATATAAACTACAATGCAAACCTAATGTATTTGTAACCTGGAAGACACACCAGTGATTCATGTGGGATATGGGGGAAAATTCCCTCTCATCAATCCAAAAACCCTAATCACCTCTTCCATGAGCAAAGGAAAGTAACACTGCTGTAGGATAGTGAGTCCAAACCCACCTCAGAGAAACTTGAATAACTCTTTGGGTTCCCTCTTATTTATCTGTTTAAATGTGTTAAAGCCACAACCAATACAGCCTTCATTCTCACAATATCAACAACTGATTGTCCCAAATATCAGAACAGAATTAGGGAAAAGGCTTTTAAATAGCCCCTGCTTCCTGGAATAATTCAATTCAATTCAATTTTATTTTTATACTTCCAAATCACAACAAGAGTCGCCTCAAGGTGCTTTAATATATAATCTACAGCAGAACTGAAATGATCTGAACTGGTTACCTGGGGGGAGTTTAAGTCCATCTTAAAGGAACAAGAGAAAAACTCTTTTACTCAGTGTGATTGTTTTTATTGTCTCTCTTAATTAGGGATGGGTACCGGTATCGGTTCTGACATAAACGGTAGTAACCAGACCGAAAAGCAGCGCACATTTCGGTGCTTTATTTCAGTGCTTTTTTTGCTGAGATGTCACACACTTTGTATTCCAGCCAATCATTTTAACTTTGCAAGGATAGACGTTCTTTTTGAGCAGAGCTACAGATTAAAAATGCCCAAAGCGAAGCGGTCAAAGTCTGGCTGTACTTCACAGCAAAAGATGCAAACTCAGCAGCAACAAGTGCTTTAAGCTGATACTGTGATACTGTCAAAGGAGGTAACACCTCAAATCTGATGAAACACCTGGCGACGCATAGCGTTTTTTTAAAAGCCAAGAAATGCGCCGTATTTGATAGCTTGCTGCGAGACCTCACACCGAGCACATCTACTGCGGGTGTGGTGCCTGTTATCGGACCCGGAGTTAGAACATCCCCCAAAAACCCGAAGAGGAGAGTCCTGGCCCCTAGCCCTGCCAGTGTAGCAGAAATGATGAGGATGATGATGCAGCAGCAGCAGCCGTTCTTCTCTGCGTGAGTAGCTTAATGTTGTTCGTGTGTAATTTACGTTGAGTAGGCTAACCACGTTATTACATTAATGCATGTAAGGTGAACTAGCAAACATCATCATAGCTACATGCGGCTGTCTTCTTGTTTGATGGCAGATACTCCCTTCACCCTGGCCAAAAAGGCTAAAATGACCAAAGAAAAAGTGGAAAACAGTTAAACATGAGAGGTTTTTGGACAAAGTTTGTGTTTTTTCCATTGTGTAAGCACTGCTTCCAGCCAAGAGTGATACCATATATGCCCCATAGCTGCAGAAAAGGCTAACATTGTTATCTTTTCACAAAAAACCAGCTGAATATGAGAGGTTTTTGGACCAATTTTGTGTTCTCCATTCCTTAAGCTAAGTTTAAGCACTGGTTCGAGCACCGTTTAAGCACCGGCACAGTTTCAAAAGTATCGGTTTGGTACTGGTATCGGATAAAACCTAAACGATACCCATCCCTACTCTTAATGATCTGTTGTTGTATTTTTCTTTTTAAATGTTATATACTTATGTGGTACATCTATTTTTGACATTTGTTGCCATGTCTCTTTTGAAAATGAGATTTTTAATCTCAATTAGATTTTTACCTGGATAAATAAAGGACACACGGCTTACTTCCAGGACTTTCTGTGTTTTGTTCTTTCTTTGGACTCGTGGGCCCCTGATTCTTTTCTTGATTCCTTCGCTTTCCTTTCTCTGTCTTAGTCATGTCTTTACATTTTGTCTGTCTTAACTGTTCCCATTTTTCTTCAGTTCCACTTCCCCTGTCTTGGTATGGCTATGTCCCATGTGTCCCACTTGTTACCCCTCAGTTTATACATTGTCTCTGTTTTCCTTGGTACTGGCTCAGACGCCTGTTCACTAACTGTGTATCCATGTTCCTACTGTTCTAGTTTACCCAGTGTTGTCCCAGTTTACATATTAGTTACTCAACAAAAGGCAGCCAACAGCTGAGTTGAACTTCATTCATGTTGTAGGCATTTGGGTTGGTCCTCACTATCCACTCCGCACAGTCTGCCTCCTGCAGGTCGTTACAAGCTAAATGAGCTAAATGAGACCTCCTGGGCTCTCCACCCTTTATGGGACCCACCTAAAACAATCAAGCACCGGTGGATCATCTGGCAAGTGCTTCCTCCTATTACAGGCTGGAAGTGAGGGTAGGCCATCATTTAGTCCCGCAGCCTTGCTGGTTCTCCTTTGATTCTCCAGAACCAGTAGTGCCTCCAGCCTGAAACAGTCTGAAACACAGAAAAAATTTGTGAAATTTTGTGAAATATTTATTTCAACAATAACAGATTATCATTTTTAAAATGCTTTCATATGTTCCACAGTTTGATCATTTTTTATTTTTTCATTCTGTGGACAACAATGTGCATAAATGCAGATTCATTGCTAAATAAATCAACTTTTGTAAAGTTAAGTTATTGAGTACACAAATCCTTTGCAGTGTCTTAGGCAGCGTCCCATGTTTTGGAATTAGCTTTAGCCCTTCGACACACTGGTGACCTGTCCAGGTTCCAGGTTGTACCCCGTCTCTTGGCCTGTGGCAGCTGGGATGCACGCCAGCTCCCTCTGACCCTGATTAGGATGGATGGGTCTTTGTCATGGTCTGGGTGAGCCACCTGTGTTTTTCCACTGCCTCCCTGTGCATCTGTCCCTGGGCGGAGTCCACATCACTTCACCTGCTCTCCTCACCTGATCGACATCCAGGACAATCAGCAAGGCAGTATTTAAGACCAGCGTCGATATTCCGTCTTCGCCAGTCCATCTGTTAAGCTCTTGTGAGTAACAAGCAGTGTTGGTCAAGTTACTTGAAAAAAGTAATCAGTAACTAATTACTGATTAGTTCCCCAAATAAGTAATCCCGTTACTTTACTGATTACTTATTTTCAAAAGTAATTAATTACTTAGTTACTTTTTAAAAACACGATTTACAACCTGAATAGGTAATAAAGCGATAGATCTTTCAGCCCAATTCTACTTTTTCTACATAATCCATCATACAAAATGTAATTAAATGGAAAAGTCTCTTTTTAACTTGTTTTATTAGTTTTAATCTTTTAACTTTATGCATCAAGCAAACATTTAATTATATGCAACATTCTCTGAGTTGAATAAATTAGTTTAACATTTAAACCTATTTTCTGCACATTCCAGCACATAAAATAAAATATTTTTTGTGTTTACACTCAGTCTTTCAAATAGATGGGAGTAAAACACAGCAGAAAATAAATAAAGTCAAAGACTCAGCGGTCCTGTTGCTCTATTTTCACCTGTAAAGCAGGAGTGGGGTAGGCGGAGGTTTACCCTGGTGCAGGTGTGAGTTTCTCTGTGAGTTTCCCGTTACGTCGTAGCTACTCGGTGCTTGCTCAGAAGTTTAGGGGTTTTTTTCGCTGTAAAAAGAAGTTTTCTTCCCACGCACAGCGGACACTAATGTTTTTGTCACTTTTTATGGAATCAAACTCAAAGTAAGGTCAGTACTTCCACGCTTTAAACGCTGCACGCTCATACTCTCTCCGGCACTCGATATATGATCCACTGTTGATCTGCACACAGCTGTTGTCACGAATGTCGCACTCGCTTACGTCACTGTCGTGAGACATTCTCTCAAAAAAAATCACGGTTTTAGTAACGCAGTAACGCAGCGTTCCTACGTGTATTTAAAATTGAGAGGTGGGCAACGACGCCAGGGGTGAGGTGTACACCCTGATGGTCTTTTGGAGTCCGTGTAGCGTGCCCACCCCCAAGATCCTATATGTATGTGTAATGAGAGTGTGAGTAATGTGAATGTCTAAATTGTGAGATAAAATTGAGGCACAGGCAGCCAGAAGGGGACAGAGGGGGGGTAGCCTCCCCTGCACCTTGGTGACATACCCCTACTCCAAGGCCCTGCATGTGTGGGTGATTGTGGTGGAGCGGGAAGAGGGAGGCAGCTGGAGATGGGGAGGGAAGGAAGGGAGGGGCAAGTGACCCCTCCTTGGGGCCAGCTCCCCCGCTGACCCCAGTAGGCACCCCCATACTCCGCAACCCGCCAGGGAAAGGGGGCCCAGGCCCATCCGGACCGGGGCCCAGAACAGCAGCGCCGCCCGGCCCCACCACAGAGAAAACTGCACCCACCCCTTCATCCACTCATCTTCCAGACTACACAAGACAATAGACGCCCAGGCTGAGATCTTCCCCCACCTCTCCTGTATCTCCCCCTCCTGCGGAGTGAGTTCCTGAAGAGAGGAAAGCTCCTGCAAGGTGTAACAATCTCCCCCACCAGTTGAAGAGACCCCCAGGTGGCTCGATGCCCCCATACACCCACCCGCCCACAACCCCAGCAACATACCAACCAGGACCCAAGGCCCCGAGGCCCAGCCAGGGCCCCAGCCCGGAGACGGAGCACCCCCAGAACCTCACGCCCGTCTCGGACCCACCCCGGGGCAGCCAGGCTACCAGGTCAGTAACCCACGTCCGTCAGCACAGACCCTCCCCTAGCCCCGCTGCACGCAGCCACGAGGAAACCGTCATCTAAGAGCCAACAGAGCCCCCAATAGGCCATGACCGCTACCCTGGGTTGAGCCCCCCAAGGAAGATGCTCCTGGGGAACCCCCCGACGCCCTAAGCCTGTCCCTACCCCCACACCAATCACAACAGCGAAGGTGGCACTAAACAAAAGGAATTACTAATGTAAAAAGAAAAGTGGTTTTATTTATATATGTTTATATATAAATATATGCGGTGGCCCCTAGAGACAAAACATGTACAAACTCCAAAACACATTTCTAGCATGAACTGAACTTCCAAAACAGAGCTACCTAGATCACTTAAATTACACAATTAAAAGCATGAAAGCATATGTGTATTGTTTGTGTATTTATACACAAGCATTCATATATAGTCAAATAATAAAAAAGAAAAAAATGTTCATTTACCTGTTACTACCACACACCAAATCCGGTCGTTGGTACTTGCTGGCTTGTGTAGCCACCAGGTAACAAAAGCTCAACACTGCCCCCTAGCATCCTGGAGCACTTCTGTTTTCTTTTGTACGTGTTTTGGAGTTTTCACATGTTTTGGAGTTTGTGCGTGTTTTGGAGTTTGTACGTGTTTTGGAGTTTGTACGTGCTTCAGGGTTCGTACGTGATTTGAAGTTTATGTGCTTTGTCTGTAGGGGCCACCGTAAATGTACTTTTATTTATTCACTCCACATAAAATGTAATAAATAAATAATATAATACCAAAATCAACTATTCACATTTCAACTTTTAACTATTAAAATTTTCATCTTTTTCCTTTTAAACAAATTTAAAGTGAAACAACACAAAACACTGCAAACCACAACACAATTAAATATAAATTATAATATGAAAACAAAAAGAAGATGCACATTCTCTGTCATATGGACCTGCATGAATAAACTTTCTGAATCCTTTATCATCTGCAACTGAAAATAGTTGTGGATGATTACTATACCTTTCTAATGTGACGTTGTTGTCCCTGGCTCTTTCTCTCTCTCCCTCCTGATCTGTTCCCGTGCTACTGAGTGTAACTACCGCCCCTCCCCCTCTTCCCAGCGTAAGGCACAATAAGGCTATCTGGGAAGGCTCGCATGCTGAGTGGAGCAGAAAAAAGTGCGAGAGAGAGAGAGAGAAAAACAAAACAAAACACGGCTCCCAATAAGGAGCCAGCTCGCGTCGTTCATGTCAAAGATCCGGCTCTAATGGTGTGTTCACACCGAACGCGATGGACGCGAATCGAGCGTCAGGTTTACATGTAAAGTCAATGGAAAGGCGCGATGACACGCGATTGCGGGTCCCGCGAAAATTCGGAAGCAGATTTGCGTCGCGAAAACGCGAAAACGCGTGAAACGCGCGTCAGTGTAGCGCGTCTGGTGCGTTTGACTCGCGAATAAAACCACGCGCATGAGTTTTTGTGTTGCATTTTGTGCATACGCGCGTTTCGCGTCTACCGCTCGAGTTGGAAAAAGCTGAACTCCAGCATCAAATCGCGCCGCGACAACCAATCAGGAGCCTGGTGACGTGGCTGTGACCTAGGTCAAAGGGGCAGATCCAGCCAAAGCCTTTAATCCGGTTGTTCAGTGATGACGTGATGAATCCTACTTCCGGGTCTAAAGTAGTCTGCGTTTAATATGGTTTTTGTGTTGTTAACATGTTTAATGTTATGTATTTTCTTCTATTTGATCTCAAAAAGCTCCTAAAACAGTCAGTGATCCCTGTTGACCTCCCTCGGCTTTTATTACCACTAATCATTTATTTAAGCTCAGTTTTTAAAACCTTAGGATGTAACTACAGCCCAGCCCATGCAGCAGTATATGAATGACTAACCTCGTATTGTGGATGGATTATCTCAGTTGTTCTCCTGGCTGAAGTTTGGTCCTTTTACAGCATCCTGCCATGCGATTACATTTGTTTCTGACCACCAGAACACTAGGGATGGGTACCGGTGTCCAGTGCCATGATGGCACCGGTTCTGACATAAACGGTAGTAACCAGACCGAAAAGCAGCGCACATTTCGGTGCTTTATTTCGGTGCTTTTTTTTCCTGAGCTGTGATACACTTCTAGCCAATCATTTTATGTTTCCGAGGATAGTAGGCGGGGCCAGGTACATACGTTCTGTTAGAGCAGAGCTACAGATTAAAAATGTCCAAGGCGAAGCGGTCAAAAGTCTGGCTGTACTTCACAGCAAAATATGCAAACTCAGCAGCCTGCAACAAGTGCTTTAAGCTGATACTGTGATACTGTCAAAGGAGGTAACACCAAGAATCCGATTAAACAGCTGGCGACGCATAGCGTTTTTTTTAAAAGCCGAGAAATGCGCCGTATTTGATAGCTTGCTGCGAGACCTCACACCGTGCACGTCGGGTGGGTTGCCAGTTATCGGACCCGGAGCAACATCCCCCAAAAACCCGAAGAATAGAGTCCTGGCCCCTAGCCCTGCCAGTGTAGCAGAAATGATGATGGATGATGATGGCAGCAGCAGCCATTCTTCTCTGCATGAGTAGCTTCATGTTGTTCGTGTGTAATTTACGTTGAGTAGGCTAACCACGTTATTATATTAATGCATGTAAGGTGAACTAGCAAACATCATCATAGCTACATGCGGCTGTCTTCTTGTTTGATGGCAGATACTCCCTTCACCCTGGCCAAAAAGGCTAAAATGACCAAAGAAAAAGTGGGAAACAGCTAAACATGAGAGGTTTTGGACAAAGTTTGTGTTTTTTCCATTGTTTAAGCACTGCTTCCAGCCAAGAGTGATGCCATATATGCCACATAGCTGCAGAAAAGGCTAACATTGTTATCTTTTTACAAAAAAAACCAGCTGAACATGAGAGGTTTTTGGACCAATTTTGTGTTCTCCATTCTTTAAGCACCGGTTCGAGCACCGTTTAAGCACCGGCACCGTTTCAAAAGTACCGATTTTGCACCGGTATCGGATAAAACCTAAACGATACCCATCCCTAGAGAACACTCACGTTAACTTTTATCGAGTGGAAAAAAAGTTAGCTTGTTTATATTATGCTAACATAGCTGTGTCGCTAGCGGTCACGTAGCACATCATTATATACCAGCTAGCCCAACTTCAGTAACCCTACAAACGTCACTGCTGTTTAGTTTTCTGTCTTCATTTATGTTGGAAGTGATAACAGAGCTGTACGTTTGAATTTGTTTCCAAAACCCTGCAGTCAGGACATGCTATATTGTATTTAGATAGAAGCTAGCGAGCTAACTCCCTGCTAACTTCTAACTCCGTTAAATGTCATAAATTCCATTTTCATGGATGCCTGGATGTTAAACTCAATTGTTACACCTGGTAGAGCAGAACGCTGATCATTTTATTAAAGATGAAAGACTTTAGACAGTTTTTCAACTCTCAGTAATGCCACAGTAATCGTTTGATATATGGACCTGCAGCGGAGTTTAGACCCAGACACGGCTAGTGACGTCAGACTGAACAACCGGATACTTCGATGGAGGGGAAGGCTAATCAATGCGGTAGCAAACAACTTGGAGCTGTACGACACCAGCTGCTTTCTGTACCGAGACAGGAATAAAAAGGACCGAGCTTGGAGGAAGATATGTGAAGAGATCGGGCAACCTGGTAAGTTCATTCATTTCTCTTTTGAAAGTTTTTACTGACCCGGGGAAGCCGCACAAAAGCTAGCAAGCCACCGCTATTTTCCCACTGACGTACAAATACCGTTCTGCTTTTATGCATGTTGTCATTTAGGAATATATTTTATTGTTTATTAATAAACAGCACACAGTGGTCCCGCTGTTCATCCGTCACTGCTTCGCTTTTTTGCTGATTTTTTTTATTGCACAGTACAGCATTGCATTCTGCAGCCTGTGATTGCCAAATTTCCTCCGTGCTGTGTCTCCTGCGCTTGCCTAATTTATCACGTTTGGTTTTGATAACCATCACGTCCAATAGAAAAAACAGCACAAAAACACCCATAACTATGACCCTCATTCGGAAATAGACACCTGCACCGCGAGGGGAAAAGGCGCACGAAAGTGGTGGGCAGATGAAGACAAAACGCGGCATAATAATACTTTTACGTTTTGCAATCTACAAAGGTTTGCACTTTGAGAATCAATTGTGAGAACTGTGACCAATGTTCATGTGTGTGGGGAAAACAGTGTATAAAATGCGTGACCAGGGGCTAGTTATTCTGAGAACCCCTGCTGCAATAAATGAGGGACCACTGTCTACTCTACGATTATTATATTCAACCTGTTAACATTTAATACTGTATTGATAATAATAATAATAATAATAATAATAATAATAATAATAATAATACATTTTATTTGAGGGCGCCTTTCAGAAACCCAAGGTCACCTTACAAAAAACACAATTAATAAAAGGAACAATAGTCATAAAATACATAAAATAAGTTAAAATTACAAAACAGAGCGTGACAACAGATAAAATCAGCATTAAAGCGAATAAGCCAGTTTAAACAGATGTGTTTTGAGCTGTGTCTTAAATACGGAGAGGGAGTCAATATTTCTTAGTGCAGGAGGAAGAGAGTTCCAGAGCCGAGGAGCAGAGCGACTGAAAGCTCTGTTCCCCATAGTGATAAGGTGTGAGGACGGAACAGTAAGATGAATAGCAGATGATGATCTGAGAGTGCGGGAAACAGTGGTGATATGGAGCAGCTCACACAAATATGAAGGAGCAGATTTATGGATACACTTGTATGCAAGAAGTAAGATTTTAAAATTTATCCTGGCTTCTATGGGCAACCAGTGAAGCTGCTGAAGAACTGGGGTAATATGAGCACTTAACGGAGTGCAAGTTATGACCCGAGCTGCAGAATTTTGAAGAAGTTGAAGTTTATGAAGGGACTTTTTAGGGAGACCAAATAGGAGGGAATTACAGTAATCAATACGGGATGTAATAAGACTATGGACAAGGATGGCAGCAGCATGGGGAGTAAGGAAGGGACGGAGTCGGTGAATATTACGTAAATGGAAGTAAGCAGACCGTGTTATGTAATTAATGTGAGACTGGAATGAAAGAGTATTATCAAGTATGACACCCAAACTCTTAACCTGAGGGGAGGGAAGGGTGGGAGAATTTTCAACGTTAATGGAAAAGCTGTGGGATTTGGTTAAGATAGATGGTGAACCAACAAGTAAAACTTCAGTTTTATTACTGTTAAGTTTGAGGAAATTGGAGGAGAACCAGGATCTAATCTCAATAAGACAGTCTGAGAGGGAGGTAGGTGGGAGGGATGAATTGGGTTTAGAAGAAAGGTAGAGCTGGGTGTCATCGGCATAACAGTGAAAATTTATATTATATTTTTGGAATATATAACCAAGAGGAAGCATATAAATAATGAATGAAAGAGGCCCCAATACTGAACCCTGGGGCACACCAGCAGAAACAGGATAGAGAGCTGAAGAATGGGATTTAAGTTGGATAAACTGAGTGCGGTCTGAGAGATAGGAGGTGAACCAGGTAAGTGGGGTATGACTAATACCAATGGAAGCTCACCGGTTCAGGAGAATATTGTGAGAAATGGTATCAAACGCCGCACTAAGATCAAGAAGGATGAGAATGGATAGGAGACCAGAGTCAGCTGCCATCAGAAGGTCATTGGTAATCCTTAACAGAGCAGTTTCTGTGCTATGATTGGGGCGGAAACCAGATTGAAATTGTTCAAAATTCAAAATTCAAATTCAAATTCAAATTTTTATTTGTCACGTACACAGTCATACACAGTACGATATGTAGTGAAATGCTTGGACAACTGCTCGTGACCTAAAGAAAACAAAAAAGGAAAAGGCTATGAATAAGATAGGAAATAAATATGAAAAATTAAAAAGGGTAACTTTAACTAGGAAGGAATAAAATATAAATTAAGGTTAAAAATGAAATAACTGTACAACACAAATTAGAATGAAGGGTAAATTTAACTGGGAAGAATAAGATAAAATATATAAATTAAAGTTGAAAATAAAATAACTGTACAACAAAATACACAATATAGAACTATATAAGAATGTATGAAGAAATCTAAATATAAATAAATATATACACAATAACAGCAGCTGTACAAGTATTAACCGGAAATGAAGAATATAGTGACCAGTGTTGTGCAAAACCAAAGTCCAGAAAGTCCAGTGTGTGTGTAAGAACCATATGTGTGGGTCAGTACTGTGTGGTGGTGTGATTGAGAGACCGTATCCCCTGCGGGAAGAAGCTCCTCCTCAGTCTCTCTGTGTTGGTCTTCAGGGAGCGGAATCGCTTTCCTGACCTCAACAGAGAGAACAGTCTGTTGTTGGGATGGCTGAGGTCCTTCACGATCTTCCTGGCCTTGGTCCAGCACCGCCTGCTGTAGATTGAGTGCAGGTCAGGGAGCTCGGAGCGGATGGTGCGCTCAGCTGACCGCACAACCCTCTGTAGAGCTCGTCTGTCCTGCATGGTGCTGTTCCCGAACCAGGTTAAGATGTTTCCCGTCAGGATGCTCTCTATGGTGCACGAGTAAAAGTTCCTGAGCACCTTGGAGGGCAGTTGGAAGTCTCTCAAGCGTCTGAGGTGGTAGAGACGCTGTCGGGCCTTTTTCACCACGGTGTTGATGTGACAGGACCATGACAGGTCCTGCGTGATGTGAACTCCGAGGTATTTGAAGCTGTCCACTCTCTCCACTGGGCACTCGTTGATGACGGGGGTCTGGTAGTTCCTCTCCTGCTTAGTGCTGAAGTCCACTATCAGCTCCTTTGTCTTACTGACGTTTAGAAGGAGGTTGTTCCTCTGGCACCAGTTCTCCAGATTCCTAATCTCCTTCAGGTAGGCCGTCTCGTTGTTATCAGAGATCAGGCCCACCACGACGGTGTCGTCAGCAAACTTGATGATGGTGGTGGAGCTGGTAGTGGCCACACAGTCATATGTGTACAAAGAGTACAGCAGGGGGCTCAGAACACACCCCTGGGGGGCTCCAGTACTGAGAGTGGTGGAGGCTGAGACATGTCCGCCCATCCTTACTGCCTGTGGTCTGCCAGTTAGGAAGTTGGAGATCCACTGACACATAGATGAGCTGAGTCCCAGATGCTCCAGCTTGGTGGTGAGTGTGGAGGGAATTATGGTGTTAAATGCAGAGCTGTAGTCTATGAAGAGCATTTTAACATAATTCCCCCTTCTAGTGTCCAAGTGAGTGAGTGATGTGTGGAGGAGATGAGAGATGGCATCGTCTGTGGAACGATTTGGACGGTAAGCAAACTGTAGTGGGTCCAGTGTGTCTGGTAGTGAAGAAATGATGAAGTCTCTGACCAGGCGTTCAAAGCACTTCATCACTACTGAGGTGAGGGCTACAGGGCGATAGTCATTGAGAGAAGCAGGGTGGGGTTTCTTCGGGACAGGAACAATGATGGACTCTTTGAAGCATGTGGGGATCACCGACTGAGATAAAGAGATGTTGAATATCTCAGTGAACACAGGAGCTAGCTGGTATGCGCAGTCTCTGAGGATACGACCTGGGATGCCGTCTGGTCCTGCTGCTTTCCTGGTGTTCACTCTTTTGAAGGCTCTCCTTACTTCATGCTCGGAGATGACGAGCACGTTTCCGGTGCTGGCAGTATCTTCCTGTCTGCAGCCGTTAGCGCAGACATTATGGTCATTGAGATGTGAATGAAGCTGGGCGGCGACAACTTTTTCAAGAATTTTTGAAATAAAGGGGAGATTTGATATAGGGCGAAGATTATCAAAGTTATTGGGGTCTGCACCAGGCTTTTTGAGAGTTGGAATAACAGAAGCCTTTTTCAGTGCTTCAGGAACAATCCCAGTGTTCAGGGAGGAATGAATAATATTGGTTATGAGAGGAGCTAAAGAGGGAAGACAGGCTTTAACTAACACAGTAGGGAGAGGGTCAAGTTGACAGGTGGATGGCTTAGATTTTTTAATGAGATTAGATACATCAGTTATGGAGGGAAGAGTAAAGCTTGAAAATAGCTGACAGGAAGACAGTGGGGGAACCAGGAAGTCTACTTCAGAGTCAGGAGCTCCTAAGGAGTTAAGTTGACGGTGAATGTCTGAGATTTTACAAGTGAAAAAAGAGATAAGAGAATTGCAAAAATCAACAGAATACATGTGGGAGGGGAATGTGTCTGGAGGTTTTGTAATTTTACTGAACAATGAATAGAGGGACCTGGAGTTACCTTCATTAGAACTAATTAAACCAGAGTAGTAAGCAGATTTGGCTGAGGCAATGCAGTCCTTATAGAACAAAACATGATCATTGTGCATTTCTTTATGTACAGTAAGTCCGGTTTTCTTGAATAGACGTTCGAGTTGGCGTCCTTTAGCTTTAAGGTGACGTAGGTCGGAGGTAAACCATGGAGCTGAACGGGAAAATGAGACAGTTCGATGTTTAAGGGGAGCAAATATGTTAAGAAGGTTATGAAGGTTGACATTATAATGACAAACGAGTTCATGAGGGGTTGAGGAGCAGTGGATAGATGGAAGGTCGTGGACGGCAGATGAAAAAACAGCTGGGTTGATATTACTAATTTTCCTAAAAGTGATATTACGAGAGATACAGGTTTTGGAAGCAGTTATGTTTGCATCAAAAGAAATAAACATATGATCAGACTGGGGAAGCAATGTGGCTTTACAATGGGTGGGGGTAATGCCAGAACAACAGACCAAATCCAGGATATGACCTTTAGAATGGGTAGGAAATTTTATGTACTGTAGAAGCCCAAAACTTTCCAGGCAGGAGGTAAAATCTCTGGAAAGAGGGATTTTATTATTGTCCATATGAATATTGAAGTCACCAGCAATGATCAGATTTGGAGAAAGTACAGAGAAATGAGTGAGAAGAGCAGAAAATTCATTTAAAAACTCCTTGTTTGGCTTAGGTGGCCGATAAACAGTACATATGATGGTGGGGGTAGATCCAGGGAGCTGTAGTGCAGTGTATTCAAATGAATGGGAGGGAGGGGCAGAGACAGGGAGCACTTTCCAGTGCCTTCGGTGAATTATCGCGAGACCTCCGCCCCTCCCCGAGATGCGAGGTTGACAGGTGTAAACAAACTCAGATGGAGTGGAGTCGTTGAGAGAAACAAAGTCATTAGGCAGTTGCCATGTTTCAGTTAAACAAAGAAAGTCCAACTTACGATCACAGAGGAGATCATGGACGAGATGTCCCTTACCAGTGAGAGAGCAGATGTTTAATAGAGCCAACTGATTCTGCAGCAGAGCATCCCCAGTCCCTGAGCTCCTGCTGCTGCACCCACAGGTATGTACAGCAAGCACTGATACCTTTTTAGTCGGTGGGATTGCCTTGTGATCACCTTTACTAAATATCTACAACCAATCTGATTATATCCTGTTTTTGTGTTTTTTCGATGTTGAAATTAAAATCTAGTAGCAGCCTTCTCATTTCTTTGTGTTTTGTGCTGTTTTACAGGCCCACAGGGGAGGACGGCTCCAAGGCAGCTGAGGGACGGGTCCCAGGACGGTCCATCGGCGCTGGAGCTGGCCATCCTGGAGTCCCTGAAGAGGCCACACCAGTCTCCAATGGAGCATTTCCTCCTCAGCCTTGTTCCTGCTCTGGAGAGCAGCTGGTCCTTTTTATTCCTGTCTCTCTGTAAATTCTTATATTTTATATATTTATGTTTAATGTTTTTCTGTTTGAGAATTTTAATATTATTTCAAATATATTTTTATAATGACTAATGTCTACTAGTTCTACTACACAGCAAATGTTGGCACACGACTTGACACATGTAGAATTTATTTCATATTATATACTAATGACAAAATATACTAATACAGTGGGATGCAAAAGTTTGGGCAACCTTGTTAATAGACATCATTTTCCTGTATAAATCGTTGGTTGTTACAATAAAAAATGTCAGTTAAATATATCATACAGGAGACACACACAGTGATACTTGAGAAGTGAAAAGAAGTTTACTGGATTTACAAAAAGTGTGCAATAATTGTTTAAACAAAATCAAGCAGGTGCATAAATTTGGGCACCACAAAAAATAAATGAAATAAATATTTAGTGTATATCAATGTGTGTGTCTCCTATATGATATATGGGGTGCCTTTGTCTGGACGTGCTTCCCATCCAGAGCTGCACAGCACAGAGGAAAGTTCCAGCGCTCCTGGAGTCCCTCTGTGATGGACCGCCAGTCTCCAGTTGAAGGCACAGCCATGAAGTCGTCCGCTAGACAGTCCCAGATGGCCGTCGCTGCCTGGCGGGTGATCTGGCTCACCGTGGACACACCGACTCTGTAACTGAATGCTTGGTCGTGAAGGAGTCCCCGGTGACAAGGAACCTGGACAAAATTGTTCAAAATCAGTATTATGTGTACTGCAGTTACAAAATACATTATTCAAATTCCAAAATACTTTTGTGATGTCAGATTTAAATCACAAAACATGAATCTTACATAAAACCTTTTGTAATTATAAGGATAATTACAAAATGTATATTAGATCATATCTAAAACAGTTGTGTTTTGTTTTAACTTTAACATATCATAATTTGATTGGTAGCAACTTTTGCCTCTACAGTGAGCCAATCACTCATAATTCCTAAACATGTCAATCAGGTAGGAATGAAGTAAGACATTAATAGAAATAAAGAGTTGTGTGTTGACATGTAGCCCTTTCCTTGCTTAAATCATTAATATTTTTGAAAAATTAATCTGTGATAAGACAGCTTATCAAGATAGAACCATGTAACTAGAGATGAACCAAACTGTTCAGTTTTATCTAACTCTGTTTTAATAAAGGCTGTGACCCCTGCTATAGAGTCTGACAGCTGCAGGGATTATATACAAATATTCAACTATCCCAGAATTAAACCAGGTCTAAATAAAAAGGAGTGAGTATCACTACAAAGGTTAACTCAGTGGTCCTAATGCTACAGTTTGATATCAGCAAACACCGAGCGCATACATTGATGTGACACCACAGCCATGCTATCATCGCAAACACTGATAACAGCATAAATCGAATTAAATCGGGGCTTGATGAGACCTTCTGAGTATCGCTAGAAATATTATAAACAGTCGTCTCTGTACCACAGTTTGCTATCAGTAAACACCGACAGCATTCACTGTTAGCATTGCACATCCATGTTAGCAGTGTATAAATGGATGGTTTAGCATATTAGCACAGGTATCAATAAAGGACTACCGTATTAAATACTTTTACTAACCTCAGGCAGATGGACAGGCGCTCTGCAGGTGGGATTGAGCGCCTGTAATTGGTGTCTAGGCGGGCGATGCTGGGACCGACGAGGGGAAGCAGGTCCTCAAACTGGCCGACGGTGATAGCGCTGGAATCGGCCGTCATCCAGGCACAGCTCCTGGAGCAAATGGTGAAACTCACCAAACTGCTCATGCCTCTGGAGGACCTGATGGACCCAGGTACGGCGAGGACGTCTTTTACGCTGCTGCTCTGCTCTCCACAGTACATAGAGAAGGGAGACTCTCTCTTCAAGTGCTAGCTCGACAGCTGCCATCTTGCAAAGATACCGGTCTGGCACAACTCCCTCCCACATTTCCGGTTCACACGCACGATGGATCTTTCTTGGACACGCGTTGAGACGCGAATGTGCACGCGTCAAATTAGGGGCGTTTGGGGCGTTTTGTTCGCGTCCATCGCGTTCGGTGTGAACACACCGTAAGAGCCATTTCGTTCGCGACCGACCCATCACTACAATACATGTTTTAAACTCTCTACTTTGATAAATAATGTGTTCCCGAGGAATCTCTCCGAGGCCATTGTGACATGCTTCCTCTTGTCTCAGTCTCTTGTCTCAGTCCTCTGTTGTTCCTCTGGTGTTAATTATATGTGCATTTGGGTCCTCCACATCAGCGGTCCCCAACCTTTTTTGCGCCACGGTTACAGTACCAGCCCGTGGCACGGGGGTTGGGGACCACTGCTCTACATTACAATTGATGTGCTTATCTCACAGACCTTGACAGGTTATAGATTTTCAGCCTAAGCTAAGGAAAGCCAATGAAAAAAACCCACAAAGACTACCAGAGGTACAGAAAAACCAAGAGACCTTGAAAGGGTTAAGGCCATTGTAATACTGTCACTGAGTGTACAATAGATTCAAAGGTGTGTGTGTGTGTGTGTGTGTGTGTGTGTGTGTGTGTGTGTGTGTTCATGAATGAGAAAATCTGTTCCACAGTAAATCTGTTATCCCCACAGATGGTTCCTGATGAGCTAAAGACAACAGCCAAAAAAAGCCAAGGACGGTACACTTCATGACACACACACACACACACACACACACACACACACACACACACTGTTTTTATTAGCATAATTAGAGCTGTAACACTGTTACATGTGACAAATGTTTAACTTAAGTTATTAGTTTATGTTCATTTTGACAATATTTGGGCCAGAGAATTGCAGAAAATATACACTCAACATCATCCTAGAAAGGATCAGAGTTACGGTGTTCAAAAAACTGTCCATCACCACTGATGACACTGCTGTTGTACACCCTGGAGACAACCCTTTACAGCTGATGTTATTAGTAGTTTTCTATTGAAAGATTTCTCAATTCTTCTTGGGTGTCAGCCAGCTACTCTACTGCAAATCCCTCCTCGCTGGAGTCTCACTGCCTACTACTTTAAGGTTAGTCCAGACTTCTGGTGTTTGTCCAGTCACCTGGTATCATGAAATTTTCCATTAAAGGCATGACAGTTTATTTGTTTGAACATAGAAGAACAAAGTTTTTGCATGGCATTTTGCACCCTGAACAATGCCCTAACCTCTACCTTGACCTTATCCTTAACCCAAGGAGCTTGTATTTGAAATATGTAGTGGTAAGTGGTAAAATACAATGAGGGTTTCTACAGGCAAAAACATGGCTGTGGTATGGGCTCCCCAGTGTCACCAATTGTAGCCAACCTTTACATGGAGGAAGTGGAAAGAAAGGCTCTTGGCTCTTTTAAAGGGAGAGTACCCAGCCACTGGTACAGATAGGTGGACGACACCTGGGTCAAAATTAAAACACAAGTGGAATCCTTCACTGCGCACATTAACGCTGTGGATAAAAACGTCAAGTTCACCAGGAAAGACACAAAGGACAACTGTTTGCCTTTCCTGGACTGCGCTGTGCACATTGAAGAGAATGGCAACCTCAACATCGAAGTTTACCGGAAGCCCACACACACGGACCAGTACCTCCTCTTTGACTCCCATCACCCTCTGGAACACAAACTTGGAGTAATTAGGACCCTACACCACCGGACAGAACGTGTTCCCTCTAAGCCTGAAGGGAAAAAGAAGAAACACACACATGTAAAGGAAGCACTCAAAATATGCAGTTATCCTAATTGGGCATTTATATAGTCAGCAAAGATGCACAGAAAAGAAGATCAGACACCAGCGAGGGAGAATAAGAAAGACAAACGCAACAACATTGTCATCCCCTATGTAGCCGGTGTATCAGAGAAACTCAGGAGAGTTTTCTCCAATCACGACATCCCAGTGTACTTCAGACCCAGCAACACACTCAGACAAAAACTGGTTCACCCGAAAGACAAAACTCCAAAACACAAACTTAACAATGTAGTGTATGCTGTACAGTGGTGCGAGGAATGCCCGGACCTTGCTGCACGTCTTGATTTGCGGCTGCTTTATAACAGTCGACTGTGGTAGTACACTCTAGTGGGAGGGGCTACGAGCTCACATGGCTTGTAGCTGTGCCGGAGAGCAATCTCAGGTGAGCTATTTATATCTGCAGTAGCCTTAAAGGACTATTGTTTGTTCTCTTGCCAGTGGACTACTTTTCTTCCGGTTGTAGAAGAACTGACACACGTCCGCATTCAGTGCCATACACTTTCTTTATTTTGCTGGCCAGCTATCACGATTGTTTTCTCACAGACAATACAAAGACATTTTAGTTATTGCCAAATAGACCCTCTCTGATCACGGACTGAGGAAGTTGAAGTAGCTGTGCCGGAGAGCAATCTCGGGTGAGCTAGTCGGGAATATTTACATCTGAGAAAAGATGTAAAGACTCTCTCAGTAATATATTCACATATATTGATGCAAATATTTCTTTTTTTCCTCTTTTCTTCTTCTCTTGGTTTACATTGCATTCCAAGGGACTGTAAGTTGTTCAAGTTGTAAACATTTGCACTTAGAGTTTGTTAAGTTTTATTTGATGTATCAGTGTCAAGCTGATGTCTAAGAGGGTGTGGTAGGGACATATGCGCTGCAGTCCAATTCTTTAAAGCATTAAATAAATTGTCCTCTGTTGTTATCCACATTGTTTCGATCATTCTTTGGTGAGTGGACATATTGGTTACATTTCTGTTATGCTAACATAGCTGTGTAGCTAGCGATCACATAGCACATCATTATATACCAGCTAGCCCAACTTCAGTAACCCTACAAACGTCACTGCTGTTTAGTTTTCTGTCTTCATTTATGTTAGAGGTGATACCAATGCTGTGTGTTTTAATTTATTCAGAAATCTGTCAGTCAGAACATGCTATATCATGTTTAGGTGGAAACCAGCGTGCTAACTTCCTGCTAACTTCTAACTCCGTTAAATGTAATACATTCTGTTTACATGGATGCCTGGATGTTAAACTTAATTGTTACACCTGGTAAAGCAGCAGCACTGATCATTTTATTAAAGATGAAAGAATTTACACAGTTTTTAACTTTCAGTGATGCCGCAGATTTTGTTTAACTTTGGGACCTGAAGCAGAGTTTTGCCCCAAAAATGGCTAATGGAGTCAGACATAAAGACCAGAAAGGGCAGTTAGGGCAGTAGACTTCCTGGCTAATAATGATACAGACCAATACAGCAAGAAAACGAGTAGGATTCATTACAGAAAGAAAAGACCATAAATAGCAATCCTTAAACCAGGGGTGCCCAATCCCGGTCCTCGAGAGCTACCGTCCTGCAGCTTTTAGATGCATCCTTGTTCCCACACACCCGAATCAAATGAATGGCTTGTTATCAGGCCTTTGCCAAACATGATGGCATGCTGAAGAGGTAATCAAACCATTTTATTCAGCTGTGTTGGAGTAGGGATGCATCTAAAAGCTGCAGGATAGTAGCTCTTGAGGACTGGGATTGGGCAGCCCTGCCTTAAACAATTAACATTATATTACAAATCACATATAACAACATCTGCAGTGGCCACCGCAAACTAACCAGATTGTGGATTGAACCAAGAACTTTCTTGCTGTTAGACAAGAGCACTAACCACCACGCCAACAAGCTGTCAATCCAGGATTAACAAAAGTAGGAAAGCTAGGAAAGTTGTCCTTCATGGCCCACCATATCCCAGAATTCCTAGCACGGCCCAGCCAATTCCAGTTTCCAACAATGGTGGCTGGTTTTTAATAACACTCTTATTGCTCTTTCTTTCTTTCTTTCTGGGTCACAAAATGAACTTTTAACATATTTTCGAGCGAGAATGTAGCTGTGTAAACTTCAAATATCTGCACGGTTTATCAAGACATCACATATTTGTAAGAGTGCTCCGATGTTGTCGGAGATGACTGTTACTCGCCAGCTCGATAGCTACTCTGGAGCTCGAGGGTAACTAGAGCCACCATGAAAAGCAAACTCCTGGTACATCATTTTAAGATGACCACGGTCTTTCGCTACTCAGGTTAAATATATAAATACTCAGGTAATATATAAGTCACTTACATAAACTAAAAATGTTGTTGATTGGCTGTTTCTATGTTTTATTTGTCCCTGAGTAAATTGGTATGGCTGAGATTAGATTAGATTAGATAAAGTCAAACTTTATTAAGTATAGGCATTCTGTGGCTCGTTGGTCTAGGCGTATAATTCTCGCTTATGGTGCAAGAGGTCCTTGCTTCAAATCCCCGACGAGCCCCCTAAACATGACGAGCTTTCAGCTTCATGGAATCCTTTGGCAAGTTACATTGCTTCTGGGGCATTGTGCTATCACCATGGAAACTCTAAAGATCGAGCTGAGTCAAGTTAAGCCAAGCTACACTGTAAAAAAGATCCGTATATTTAACAGTGAAAGACAGTAAAAACACAACAGGAAAAACCTGTTAACTATAAAACAGTTTAAAACTGTTGATTTGATGTGAAATTGCCGTAAATAAAGAAATGTAAAAAAACTGTAATATGTACATTATTTCTCTGAAAAAAATACATAAACCTACTGTAAATCACTCTTGCATAGTTTTTTTAACGGAAGATTCCAATAAAGTTTAGAACAGGCAAACACAATTTTTTTTACATTTATTTATTGAAAAAAATACAGGTTTTAATTGCTGAATGTAAGCATGGTAGTGCTGGTAATGGATACATGCTGTAATATGACTTTGTGATTTTTGCATTAATTTCACATAATAATAATAATGGATTAGATAGCGGTTTTCAAGAAGCCCAAAGCACTTTACATTAAATCCATTCTTGATTCATAGCACATTTAATACAGCATATTCATATAACAGGTACATATGTCCCAAGATCTTTATACTAGAAATGTATTAGGGCAATTTTTGGATGTAGTTTTTGTAAAGAATATGGGATGTAGCTGTTAAATCTACATTCTGTTGAACTCAATAAACCATGAGTTTAAAATGTAAAAGCTAACAACTACTTGAGAGACCTACAGCTAATGATAGACATACTATATTATTGAGTGAATTCATATAATCCCAAAAGTGTTAAAACAATAATCTGTTGTCTGTTCTATTTATTCATAGTTAATTATCATATGAAGAAAAAAGATTTTAAAAGCACCTCCTCCCAAAACTAGGCGTTTTCCCCTGACGTTTAGAGCACCGTTTCACATCAAGGCGCCTGATTTCAAACGGGCCAATCAGCGCACTGCGTCAGGCTCCACCGCAGATAACGTCTGTACAGCTCCACACAAGTTTTGCTTTGGACTACAGCAGCACGCTATCGTCATTTTCGTGGACTTGTTTCTCATTTTTTTTAATTTAACGTCTGCCACAGCTCGTCTTCAGTCACTACGGTAAGAAAATAATCCTACTTGGTTTATTTATCGACAGCATTGTGTTGTAGGCAGTGAAGGCGCAAATGATAAATTTACGTTAGCTTTAGCTCGTTTCTAGCATTAGCGTTAGCTACATCAGGCTGAAAAGAGCCTTGCAAAACCAGCAGTGCGCGTTTTGAGACGTGTTTTGGAGACGGGTGTATTAATGGAAACCGTCTAATTAGTATAGCTATATTTGAATGCTTTGTCTAAATGCGGCCTGGATTTTCCCGCCTTGTTTGACATCCGGCTGAAGCTTTAAGTTAGCTAGCCTCGCAGCTGTGTCATATTGATTATGTATTTTTGCAGCATATGTGGAGAATCGGTTCAGTCCGTGAAAGCTTATGTTTTGCATTGCAGACTGCATCGTAATGAACCCCGGTGTATTTTTAAATGTGTTGAAGTAAGTTGTAGTAACATAACTCATCCTATGATCCATGTAACAAGTATCTCTGTATTTGTATATATGACTGACATTAAAGCTCTTGTTATTACATTTTTTAATTTGTTGTTGTTGTTGTGTTAATTCTCAGGTTCCTCTTGCTTCGCTGCTGAGACATTCATGTTGAGCATTGACAAGAAGACTGTCAACGACCGCATCACAACCTTCACCTCTGCTATCTGCCTAATGTTTGGCAGTTACTGCTGCTTTAACATACACTACCCTGTAGAACTACGATCAACACTGGAGTTCCTTCAACGGTAAAATTTATTTTATTATGGATTTATTTTTGTGCTTTTCAAACTTGGCCATTTGATATCCCACCTCAGGTTGTTAATTTCCTCAATCTCTCTCGCCCTTTTTTCATGAAGGTGTTTCTTTTCCATAAATCCAGAGAGAGGCACCAAGGTTGAATCCAAGAAGAAAAAAGTGTTCTCAGTCAATCCCAGAGTCCTCACTCTCATCTCAGACATTGCTGACCATGAGTGGATCTAGTCCTACCCCTCTTGTTTGAGACAGTGATAAAGGTATACTATGTTACATACTCTACAGATGTTCTGTTTTTGAAACAATTGTTACATTTCTGATTGTGAGTGGGAAGTTTAACAATGTGAAGTTTTACTAGACACAATTTGTAAAAGTACATGGTCTACTTTTGATTCACTGTTTTATATCTGAAAAATGTATCTGGTAAAAATGTGGTAAACCTGTGATTTTGTTTCTTGGATTTTAATTTTCCCAGTTTTAAAGATATTTGTATTCCAATAGTGTAAAAGTATGCTGCATGTACATTAGGGCTGCCACGATTTGTCGACTAGTCACGATTACGTCGACTATCAAAATCGTCGACGGCTGATTTAATAGTCGACGCGTCGTTTGAAACTTTGTAAGATCACAAAAGACGCAGGAATAAGTGGCAGGATTTAAGAGTGTAATAACGGACTGAAACAGAAGATGGCAGCATTGCATGTACAAGGATGTCAGCTACCGTTAAACCCCGAAGAAGAAGAAGAAGAAGCAGCTGTGTCCCAGAATTCATAGCGCGGCCCAGCGCAGTTTCCAACAATGGCGGCAGCTAGTTAGTTTTAATGTTACTCTTATTCTTCTTTCTGGGTCACAAAATAAACGTTTAACATATTTTCAGGCGAGAATGTAGCTGTGTAAACCTCAAATATCTGCTCAGTTTATCAGGACACCACATATTTTCAAAAGCGCTCCGACGTTTTCGGAGACATCTGTTACCCACTAGCTCGTTAGCGAGCCGGGGGCTAGGCTCACTAGCGCCGTGAGAACACCGGACTCCCCACAAATCGTTTTCAAACCCACCGCTGTCTTTCGCTACTCAGGTTAAATATATATGAGTCACTTAGATAACTTAAAATGTTATTGTTTGGCTTTTTTTTTTTTTTAGTATTTTATTTGTTCCTGAGTAAATCGGTTTGGCTGAGATTAAAGTTATAGTTTTTGCACAGCTGAATAAACGTCAAGCAGACAGCTGATCATCAGAAGTGTGAGATGCTCCAGAATATACTCCAGTGTCCTGTTATAGTTTAGATAGCAAGGAGTTTATTAAACTTCACCGAAACAATCTGCAAATTTCATAAAAATTTAACAAACTATCATCTTGTCTTTACTTTTAGTGAGCACATACCTTAAACACTTAAAGCTGTAAGCTAATGATAGTTATATAAGAGCAGATGCTGCTGGTGCAATAAGCTGTAGTTTTACGTCTAATGGATGATGATCTGATTAGTCGACTAATCGCAAAAATAATCGGTGACTAGTCGACTATCAAAATAATCGTTTGTGGCAGCCCTAATGTACATTGCTGGCATTTTCAGGTTTACTGCTCAGTTCTGTGTGCAAAATATGTGGGTGTAAACTTGTTCCTGTAGTTTCTTCAATTCAGATTTTCTTTCAATTATAGAAAAAATCTTTAATTCTCTATATTTGTATTTGGGTAATTTGAAAAGTCAAGATTCTACGTGTACTGACATTTATGTAGTGAGAACAGCACCAAAACACTTAAAGGTGTCTGAATTGTCTGCTAAAGGTAATGTGAAGTATAATGTGTGCTCAACTTACAACACTGGTTTTGCACAGTTTGGCAGAACTTGTAAGAATTCTGTGATTTCTCACTGTTACTGTCATGGAGATAACTAGTAACTATTTGTGATTTGTTGAGTACAAATGTAAATGTTTGATGTTCAAAACATCAAAGATGTTAAATAAAATACTTTTTTGGAAATTTAAGGTGGACATTTTTGTGTTACATTTAGTAATTTGAATAAAATCATGGTTTGTGTATTAAGCTTACAGAGTAGAACACTTAAGAACACTCTAGTCTAAAAACGGTTACAGAATAAAATTGTATTTTTTTATTTTTTGATAGTTAATTTTACAGGGAAAAAATGTTGTGTTTTCTGGCACAAACTTTATTTTATATGTTATTTTCATGTTAATTCTAGGGAAAAACATTATTTTTTTCTTCAAGTTAAAACATTTTCTTCTACGGTAAAATATTGACCCTAGCACTGTTTTTAACCGTAAAATCAACAATAACAATACCTTGTTACCGTTAAAGAAGAAAATGTTTCACCCGTAATTTTACAGTAGATTTCTGGCAACCACAGCTGCCAGCGTTTTACCGTAAAATCTACAGGTTTTTTTTTACAGTGTAGGTGGGTGCTAGTGGAAAAGGGCTATTGGAGAGCACAAAGTCTTATCGAAATTGAGGTAAAGACATTACGCTACATATGTGAAGGTCTCATAATGGTTTCACCTGAAACCGCTGCTGATAATTACCCACGCCTTTTTTCCACCCTTGGCTCATGTGATGCGTTTCATAGTTGGTCAACGACCCTGGTAAAGACAACCCCCTCTGGGTTTTAAATAGCTGGGACTCTCCAACGTTTAGTTTTAGATCTAACGAAGGTTCTCAGAGGAGAGGTGAAAGGTCTTCAAGGCACTTAGAGAATTCCAGCTGCTTTCTTTCAAAGCTCATCAGACTACCATGACGTGGATGACTGGGAACCCTTTTTTCTCATTCACTGTGTGCAGTCCCTCTGGAGTCATCCCTGTTGGAGCTTGTCAGTAGCAAAGTCCTGAAGGTACAAAAATGAATACTGAAGAGAGCTTAACACCATTCCTGCTTGAATTTGAAGGCCGATATAAGTCTATCCTTTCAGAGTTGCAGACTTGAACGCAGGCCTCCTGTGGCTCGTTGGTCTAGGCATATGATTCTCGCTTAAGGTGCGAGAGGTCCCGGGTTCAAATCCCGGACGAGCCCCCTTAAAATCACAAGCTCTAAGCTTCATGGAATTCTTTGCTAAGACACATTCCTTCTGGGGCATTGTAAATGTGTTGGGTGCCAAACCTTTCAATCAATCTTTATTTATAAAGCACTTTTCATACAGAAAAAATGTAGCACAAAGTGCTTTACATAGTTAAAAGCAGCCCACCCCACCCTCCAACTCACTCCCCACACTCTCAATACACATATATCCCCCCACCCCCACACACACACACATACACACACGCGCACACTTAAAGAGTAAAAATTGGGCTGGGCTCGCATGAGCCAAGTGAGGAAACATTATAACAGAGAGCCGTCTGCACCGGGAGCCGGTCACAGACCGCAGCCTCCGGGCTGGGCACACAGCGGGAGGGAGGCAAAGGAGCCCCCCAACCAGGCTGAGAGGACCCCAGAGACCCAGCAGCCACGGTCAATAACAGCCCCGGTGCAGAGAGCGCCCTCCGAGGAAACACTGGAGATATGACGCAATACGATGTATACAGGGTAAAATGATAAAATAAATAAGAACAGGATACAATATAAATATAAATATAAATAAAAAATGAATAAGAATAAAATCAAAAAATATTAGGTAAATCCTAAATTAATAATAGAATAACAGGATAGAATAAATAAGCATAAAAAATAAATAAACGCTAAGTAAAAGCTAAATTAAAAAGGTAGGTCTTGAGCCTGTTCTTAAAAACATGTACGTTCTCTGCGGCCCTGAGCTCCTCCGGCAGGCTGTTCCACAGACGAGGACCATACCACTGAAAAGCTGCCTCTCCGTGAGTATGTGTCCTGACTTTAGGGACAATCAAAAGGCCAGTACCAGAGGACCTCAGGGTCCGCGAGGGTTCGTATGGTAAAAGCAGATCTGAGAGATAAGAAGGCCCAAGACCATTAAGACATTTAAAAACCAATAAAAGAACTTTAAAATCGATCCTGAAACACACGGGGAGCCAGTGCAGCGATTCTAAAACCGGTGTAATGTGGGCCCGCCCTCTGGTCTTCGTCAGCACACGAGCTGCCGAGTTTTGCAAGAGTTGTAAAGTTGAAATATTCTTCTTAGGAAGACCAGAGAGCAGGGCAGTAATCAATGCGACTGGTAATAAAAGCATGCATCAGCATCTCCGTGTTGGCCCGAGAGAGAATAGGGCGGACTCTGGCTATATTTTTTAGATGATAAAATCCAATTTTGGTTACATGTTTAACATGTGGGATAAAACCAAGCTCAGAGTCAAAAATAACACCCAGGTTTTTCACTTGTAGCGAAGGACATAGTGAAAATGCCTCTAATTTAGACAAGAGTTTCTCTCTCTGAGCCTCAGGACCAACAATTAAAACTTCAGTTTTGTCCTGGTTAAGCTGTAAAAAGTTTTCTGCCATCCAAGATCTTATATCCAAGATACAGTTAAAAAGGGCATCCATTGGTCTGGTGTCATCAGGAGACACGGAGATGTACAGCTGCGTGTCATCAGCGTAACTGTGGATGTTCACTCCATGCCTCCTGATGACACTGCCGAGAGGCAACATATACAAATTAAAAAGTACAGGGCCTAGAACCGACCCTTGAGGCACACCACATGTCATTTTATGGATCTTAGAGGAGCATGTATCCATACTCACCATAAAAGTTCTGTCAGAGAGATAGGAAGTGAACCAGTTGTGTACAGCACCAGAGAGGCCCACCATGTGTTTTAGTCTGTTTAAAAGAATAGCGTGGTCTACTGTATCAAAGGCTGCGCTTAGATCCAGTAGCACCAGGACTGAGAGCTTTTGGGCGTCCCAGTTACATCTAAGATCATTTAAAACCTTTAGGAGAGCAGTCTCTGTGCTGTGGGTCACCCTAAATCCAGACTGGAATATCTCCAGGATCTGTCTATCATTGAGAAAATCATTAATCTGAGTAAAAACAAGTTTTTCTAAGATTTTATTTAAAAATGGTGAGTTGGATACAGGTCTGTAGTTATTAAAATCATTACAATCCAAATTGCTCTTCTTCAGAAGGGGCCTCACCACCGCCGTTTTAAAGGCAGCAGGGAAGACACCCAACTGAAGAGAGCAGTTCATCATGTATAAAAGCTCAGCCTCAAAAAATCCACAAAGTGTTTTAAAGAGTGAAGAAGGAATTGGATCTAAAAGACATGTGGTGGGTCTCACTGTGGAGAAAACCTTCTGAAAGTTCTCAGCATTAACCAGGACAAAGCTGTCCAGTGTCTCCTCAGGTACAATCGAGCCCTCAGATGTGTTTACAATCATATCGCGATTAGATAAAATATCAGATCTGATGGCGCTGATCTTTCCCCTGAAGTGGTCTGCAAACTGCTCACAGAGCGAGTCTGTGGGGGTTCTTTGGGAGATTTTAAAATCAGGGTTAAATAAATGATCTATGGTGGAAAAGAGGACCTTGGGATTATTTTTGTTAATACTGATTATTTTGGCGAAGTATGAATTTCTTGACTTCCTTAATGTATTATTGTACATTTTAAGTTGCTCGGAAAATATTTGATGGTTGATATTATTTTTATTTTTCCTCCATCTCCTTTCTGCTGCCCTGCAATTTCTTTTGAGAGGACACACTCTGGACCTGGTCATCACCCATGGGCTGTCCACCAGCGTGTGTCCTCTGTTGTGAGTCGGCTGCGTGACGTGCTGGATAAAATCCAAACAGTGAAGAATGTTTAAGAATTCTTTTGTTGCAGGGTCAGAAGGATTATCTATGTGCAGGTTAAAATCACCGGTTAAAATTATCATATTATATTTTGAATGTATGTTTGTTAAAAATTCTGAGAATTCCTTGATAAAAGCAGCGCTGTCTTTAGGTGGTCTATAAATTGTGACAGATAAAACTGGAGGGCTGCTGAAAACAATAGCATGGAATTCAAAAGTGGTAAAATGATCAAATAAAATGTGTTTGGAGGTGAGTGTGTTGTTGGCTAAAGATGCAGTCCCACCACCTCTCTCACCACTTCTAATAGAAAAAGAGAAATTAAAATTTGGTGGGGAGGCCTCAGTGAGAACAACTGGTGCATCCGAGCCCAGCCATGTTTCAGTTAAAAATAAACAGTCAAGTTTATTATCTAAAATTAAATCATTAATAATAAAAGACTTGTTCGACAGAGAGCGTACATTTAAAAGTGCCATACTGATTGAGACTGGTGGATTTTTGACAATAGAGTTGAATGGATGTTGATATTTTTGAAGAGGCCGGAGGTTATTAATGTTTTTGGAGTTACTGGATTTATGATAATTCTGTTGCTCTCTGTTTGTGATTATGACGGGTATTGTGTTGACTGTGGGAGAGAGAGGTCCTAGTCCAGAGTTTTGTGTATTACTGTTAAAAGTGGAACAAATATAGGAGCTGGGACCAGGGGAACATCAGTCAGTGGCAGACAGTGGCGATGTGCGGGAGTGCTGTACGCCAAATGTCAAATTGGCGGACAGCAAACGGCGTCCCCAGGCGTTGAGGTGGAGCCCGTCTGCCCCAAAAAGATGCCTCCTCTCCCAGAAGGCATCAAAGTTGTTAATAAAACCCACGCCGTGGGAGACACAGGCAGAGGAAAGCCAGGTGTTAAGGCTGAGCAGCCGGCTGAAACGGCCTATCCCTCTGCCACAGGTGGGGGTGGGCCCAGAGATAAAAGCACTCACCTGCAACTGACCAAGAAGGCTGAAGAGTTCGAGGAAGTCCAACTTCAGCAGCTCAGATTGCTGTTTGGGGATATCATTGGTGCCGATGTGGATGATGAGCCGGTTAACCTGTGGGTGGGATGCCAGAATGTTGGGAATTCTGTCCACTATGTCAACAACAGTGGCTCCCGGGAACGACAGCGTGAGCGCCCCCCTCATCCGCACGTTCCTGACGATGGAATCCCCGAGGACCAGCGTGGAGAGAGGAGGTGCCACCGAGGGCTGTTGGCCATCTGAGACGCCCGCGCCGCGACACCGGGGGTGTTCAGATGGAGATGCGCCAGCCGGACTGCGTGAGTGACTCCCAGGTAGCCGCGCCGTGGGTCCTCTTCTCCGAGGAGCCGGGGTAAAGCACAGCTCTCCGCGGTGAGTTTGCACCACAGCGTCGGGTTGCCCGCCGCGGCTCCGGGGGCGTAGTGGTGGAGATGGCGCAGACCTCAGCGACACAGCGGGATGGCGAGGGCTAGCGGTCAGAGGAGGAAAGTCCACAGGATCCAGGACATTGAATTTATTCTCCAATACTACCGCACCGGAGGGGTGAGGGTGCGAGAGACGGATCCTCCTGCCCCCTCTGCAGCCACCACGCGTCTCAACCATGGTCCATGGCGCTGGTTGGAGTGGAGTGGAGCTGACCAGAGCCTTGGGTCTGGCCCCTAGCTGAAACCAGGAGTTCTCGTCCTTGGCAGAAGCACCAGCGACGCAAGTTGAGAGCCTGTGTTGACTGTTGGGGGGATCTTGGGACACAGCAGCTGGATGGTGCACTGTGTCGGCTAGCTCAGCGCTAGTAGCGGTGGTTTGAGCTTTGCCAAGGAGGATCGTGTCAAGTTCGCATTCAGCCCCCTGGATTTGGTATAGCGTGGATATCCTTTGCTCCAGCTTGATCACTTGTTGACTCAGGTTGATGCAGCTTTCAGAGCTGGATGTTGAGGTAAGTGGTGCCATTCCGGAATCTCGTACCGGCGACAGCATCAAAAACAAAAACAGACACTGCCACTTTAGCTTACGTTAGCTAAAAAGTCAGTCGTGACACAGCAAGAAAAGAGTTTTCAGATCAATATCCAGCAAATGCAAAACCAAGCTTTCGTCAGCCTTGATAACTTTTAGCCGAGCAAAATATCACAGATCCGCACGGAGGTTACGGTGGAAGTCTACCTCCTCTTCATGTCACTTCATGTGACATGTGAAATGGCTTCCCAATGATCAGTGTGGGTCATCCTTCACCACTGCAGGTCAGCTTAAAAGACACAAACGAGTCCACACAGGAGAGAAACCATACAAGTGATGTGTGACACCAATTTGTCTTTCTAAAATAACGTTTTTGATTTTGTGAAGGAGTCACTCTCATGACTCATTGAGTGATGCCATTGACTGCACAGTCCCTGCCACGCAATCTGTATATGTCACATTTTGAGATTGCCTTGGAAACCTTACTGGGCAGGTACTAAAAAAATACCTGTAACCAGGTACTATCACCTAATGGAAACTCTAAAGATCGAGCTGAGTCAAGTTAAGCCAAGCTAGGTAGGTGCAAGTGGAAAAGGGCTATTAGAGATCACAAAGTCTGATCGAAATTGAGGCCATTCAATTTCGGTGTAAAGACGTTAAACTACATATGTGAAGGTCTCATAATGGTTTCACCTGAAACCTCTGCTGATAATTACCCACGCCTTTTTTCCACCCTTGGCTCATGTGATGTGTTTCATAGTTGGTCAACGACCCTGGTAAAGACAACCCGCTCTGGGTTTTAAATACCTGGGACTCTCCAACGTTTAGTCTTAGATCTAACGAAGGTTCTCAGAGGAGAGGTGAAAGATCTTCAAGGCACTTAGAGAATTCCAGCTGCTTTCTTTCAAAGCTCATCAGACTACCATGACGTGGATGACTGGGAACCCTTTTTTCTCATTCACTGTGTGCAGTCCCTCTGGAGTCATCGCTGTTGGAGCTTGTCAGTAGCAAAGTCCTGAAGGTACAAAAATGAATACTGAAGAGAGCTTAACACCATTCCTGCTTGAATTTGAAGGCCGATTTAAGTCTATCCTTTCAGAGTTGCAGACTTAAACGGAGGCTTCCTGTGGCTCGTTGGTCTAGGCGTATGATTCTCGCTTAGGGTGCGAGAGGTCCCGGGTTCAAATCCCGGACGAGCCCCCTTAAAATCACAAGCTCTAAGCTTCATGGAATTCTTTGCTAAGACACATTCCTTCTGGGGCATTGTAAATGTGTTGTGTGCCAAACCTTTCAATGTGATCTGTGACACCAATTTGTCTTTCTAAAATAACCTTTTTGATTTTGTGAAAGAGTCACTCTCATGACTCATTGAGTGATGCCATTGACTGCACAGTCCCTGCCACGCAATCTGTATATGTCACATTTTGAGATTGCCTTGGAAACCTTACTGGGCAGGTACTAAAAAAATACCTGTAACCAGGTACTATCACCTAATGGAAACTCTAAAGATCGAGCTGAGTCAAGTTAAGCCAAGCTAGGTAGGTGCAAGTGGAAAAGGGCTATTAGAGATCACAAAGTCTGATCGAAATTGAGGCCATTCAATTTCGGTGTAAAGACGTTAAACTACATATGTGAAGGTCTCATAATGGTTTCACCTGAAACCTCTGCTGATAATTACCCACGCCTTTTTTCCACCCTTGGCTCATGTGATGTGTTTCATAGTTGGTCAACGACCCTGGTAAAGACAACCCGCTCTGGGTTTTAAATACCTGGGACTCTCCAACGTTTAGTCTTAGATCTAACGAAGGTTCTCAGAGGAGAGGTGAAAGGTCTTCAAGGCACTTAGAGAATTCCAGCTGCTTTCTTTCAAAGCTCATCAGACTACCATGACGTGGATGACTGGGAACCCTTTTTTCTCATTCACTGTGTGCAGTCCCTCGGGAGTCATCCCTGTTGGAGCTTGTCAGTAGCAAAGTCCTGAAGGTACAAAAATGAATACTGAAGAGAGCTTAAAAACATTCCTGCTTGAATTTGAAGGCCGATTTAAGTCTATCCTTTCAGAGTTGAAGAGTTAAGCACATGCTAACTGTGGCTCGTTGGTCTAGGCGTATGATTCTGGCTTAGGGTGCGAGAGGTCCCGGGTTCAAATCCCGGACGAGCCCCCTTAAAATCACAAGCTCTAAGCTTCATGGAATTCTTTGCTAAGACACATTCCTTCTGGGGCATTGTAAATGTGTTGTGTGCCAAACCTTTCAATGTGATCTGTGACACCAATTTGTCTTTCTAAAATAACGTTTTCGATTTTGTGAATGAGTCACTCTCATGACTCATTGAGTGATGCCATTGACTGCACAGTCCCTGCCACGCAATCTGTATATGTCACATTTTGAGATTGCCTTGGAAACCTTACTGGGCAGGTACTAAAAAAATACCTGTAACCAGGTACTATCACCTAATGGAAACTTTAAAGATCGAGCTGAGTCAAGTTAAGCCAAGCTAGGTAGGTGCAAGTGGAAAAGGGCTATTAGAGATCACAAAGTCTGATTGAAATTGAGGCCATTCAATTTCGGTGTAAAGACGTTAAACTACATATGTGAAGGTCTCATAATGGTTTCACCTGAAACCTCTGCTGATAATTACCCACGCCTTTTTTCCACCCTTGGGTCATGTGATGTGTTTCATAGTTGTTCAACGACCCTGGTAAAGACAACCCCCTCTGGGTTTTAAATACCTGGGACTCTCCAACGTTTAGTTTTAGATCTAACAAAGGTTCTCAGAGGAGAGGTGAAAGGTCTTCAAGGCACTTAGAGAATTCCAGCTGCTTTCTTTCAAAGCTCATCAGACTACCATGACGTGGATGGCTGGGAACCCTTTTTTCTTATTCACTGTGTGCAGTCCCTCTGGAGTCATCCCTGTTGGAACTTGTCAGTAGCAAAGTCCTGAAGGTACAAAAATGAATACTGAAGAGAGCTTAAAAACATTCCTGCTTGAATTTGAAGGCCGATTTAAGTCTATCCTTTCAGAGTTGCAGACTTAAACGCAGGCTTCCTGTGGCTCGTTGGTCTAGGCGTATGATTCTCGCTTTGGGTGCGAGAGGTCCCGGGTTCAAATCCCGGACGAGCCCCCTTAAAATCACAATCTCTTTGCTTCATTGAATTCTTTGGTAAGACACATTCCTTCTGGGGCATTGTAAATGTGTTGTGTGCCAAACCTTTCAATGTGATGTGTGACACCAATTTGTCTTTCTAAAATAACGTTTTTGATTTTGTGAAGGAGTCACTCTCATGACCCATTGAGTGATGCCATTGACTGCACAGTCCCTGCCACGCAATCTGTATATGTCACATTTTGAGATTGCCTTGGAAACCTTACTGGGCAGGTACTAAAAAAATACCTGTAACCAGGTACTATCACCTAATGGAAACTCTAAAGATCGAGCTGAGTCAAGTTAAGCCAAGCTAGGTAGGTGCAAGTGGAAAAGGGCTATTAGAGATCACAAAGTCTGATCGAAATTGAGGCCATTCAATTTCGGTGTAAAGACGTTAAACTACATATGTGAAGGTCTCATAATGGTTTCACCTGAAACCTCTGCTGATAATTACCCACGCCTTTTTTCCACCCTTGGCTCATGTGATGTGTTTCATAGTTGGTCAACGACCCTGGTAAAGACAACCCGCTCTGGGGTTTAAATACCTGGGACTCTCCAACGTTTAGTTTTAGATATAACGAAGGTTCTCAGAGGAGAGGTGAAAGGTCTTCAAGGCACTTAGAGAATTCCAGCTGCTTTCTTTCAAAGCTCATCAGACTACCATGACGTGGATGACTGGGAACCCTTTTTTCTCATTCACTGTGTGCAGTCCCTCTGGAGTCATCGCTGTTGGAGCTTGTCAGTAGCAAAGTCCTGAAGGTACAAAAATGAATACTGAAGAGAGCTTAACACCATTCCTGCTTGAATTTGAAGGCCGATTTAAGTCTATCCTTTCAGAGTTGCAGACTTAAACGGAGGCTTCCTGTGGCTCGTTGGTCTAGGCGTATGATTCTCGCTTAGGGTGCGAGAGGTCCCGGGTTCAAATCCCGGACGAGCCCCCTTAAAATCACAAGCTCTAAGCTTCATGGAATTCTTTGCTAAGACACATTCCTTCTGGGGCATTGTAAATGTGTTGTGTGCCAAACCTTTCAATGTGATCTGTGACACCAATTTGTCTTTCTAAAATAACGTTTTCGATTTTGTGAATGAGTCACTCTCATGACTCATTGAGTGATGCCATTGACTGCACAGTCCCTGCCACGCAATCTGTATATGTCACATTTTGAGATTGCCTTGGAAACCTTACTGGGCAGGTACTAAAAAAATACCTGTAACCAGGTACTATCACCTAATGGAAACTTTAAAGATCGAGCTGAGTCAAGTTAAGCCAAGCTAGGTAGGTGCAAGTGGAAAAGGGCTATTAGAGATCACAAAGTCTGATTGAAATTGAGGCCATTCAATTTCGGTGTAAAGACGTTAAACTACATATGTGAAGGTCTCATAATGGTTTCACCTGAAACCTCTGCTGATAATTACCCACGCCTTTTTTCCACCCTTGGGTCATGTGATGTGTTTCATAGTTGTTCAACGACCCTGGTAAAGACAACCCCCTCTGGGTTTTAAATACCTGGGACTCTCCAACGTTTAGTTTTAGATCTAACGAAGGTTCTCAGAGGAGAGGTGAAAGGTCTTCAAGGCACTTAGAGAATTCCAGCTGCTTTCTTTCAAAGCTCATCAGACTACCATGACGTGGATGGCTGGGAACCCTTTTTTCTTATTCACTGTGTGCAGTCCCTCTGGAGTCATCCCTGTTGGAACTTGTCAGTAGCAAAGTCCTGAAGGTACAAAAATGAATACTGAAGAGAGCTTAAAAACATTCCTGCTTGAATTTGAAGGCCGATTTAAGTCTATCCTTTCAGAGTTGCAGACTTAAACGCAGGCTTCCTGTGGCTCGTTGGTCTAGGCGTATGATTCTCGCTTTGGGTGCGAGAGGTCCCGGGTTCAAATCCCGGACGAGCCCCCTTAAAATCACAAGCTCTTTGCTTCATTGAATTCTTTGGTAAGACACATTCCTTCTGGGGCATTGTAAATGTGTTGTGTGCCAAACCTTTCAATGTGATGTGTGACACCAATTTGTCTTTCTAAAATAACGTTTTTGATTTTGTGAAGGAGTCACTCTCATGACCCATTGAGTGATGCCATTGACTGCACAGTCCCTGCCACGCAATCTGTATATGTCACATTTTGAGATTGCCTTGGAAACCTTACTGGGCAGGTACTAAAAAAATACCTGTAACCAGGTACTATCACCTAATGGAAACTCTAAAGATCGAGCTGAGTCAAGTTAAGCCAAGCTAGGTAGGTGCAAGTGGAAAAGGGCTATTAGAGATCACAAAGTCTGATCGAAATTGAGGCCATTCAATTTCGGTGTAAAGACGTTAAACTACATATGTGAAGGTCTCATAATGGTTTCACCTGAAACCTCTGCTGATAATTACCCACGCCTTTTTTCCACCCTTGGCTCATGTGATGTGTTTCATAGTTGGTCAACGACCCTGGTAAAGACAACCCGCTCTGGGGTTTAAATACCTGGGACTCTCCAACGTTTAGTTTTAGATATAACGAAGGTTCTCAGAGGAGAGGTGAAAGGTCTTCAAGGCACTTAGAGAATTCCAGCTGCTTTCTTTCAAAGCTCATCAGACTACCATGACGTGGATGACTGGGAACCCTTTTTTCTCATTCACTGTGTGCAGTCCCTCTGGAGTCATCGCTGTTGGAGCTTGTCAGTAGCAAAGTCCTGAAGGTACAAAAATGAATACTGAAGAGAGCTTAACACCATTCCTGCTTGAATTTGAAGGCCGATTTAAGTCTATCCTTTCAGAGTTGCAGACTTAAACGCAGGCTTCCTGTGGCTCGTTGGTCTAGGCGTATGATTCTCGCTTAGGGTGCGAGAGGTCCCGGGTTCAAATCCCGGACGAGCCCCCTTAAAATCACAAGCTCTAAGCTTCATGGAATTCTTTGCTAAGACACATTCCTTCTGGGGCATTGTAAATGTGTTGTGTGCCAAACCTTTCAATGTGATGTGTGACACCAATTTGTCTTTCTAAAATAACCTTTTTGATTTTGTGAAAGAGTCACTCTCATGACTCATTGAGTGATGCCATTGACTGCACAGTCCCTGCCACGCAATCTGTATATGTCACATTTTGAGATTGCCTTGGAAACCTTACTGGGCAGGTACTAAAAAAATACCTGTAACCAGGTACTATCACCTAATGGAAACTCTAAAGATCGAGCTGAGTCAAGTTAAGCCAAGCTAGGTAGGTGCAAGTGGAAAAGGGCTATTAGAGATCACAAAGTCTGATCGAAATTGAGGCCATTCAATTTCGGTGTAAAGACGTTAAACTACATATGTGAAGGTCTCATAATGGTTTCACCTGAAACCTCTGCTGATAATTACCCACGCCTTTTTTCCACCCTTGGGTCATGTGATGTGTTTCATAGTTGTTCAACGACCCTGGTAAAGACAACCCCCTCTGGGTTTTAAATACCTGGGACTCTCCAACGTTTAGTTTTAGATCTAACGAAGGTTCTCAGAGGAGAGGTGAAAGGTCTTCAAGGCACTTAGAGAATTCCAGCTGCTTTCTTTCAAAGCTCATCAGACTACCATGACGTGGATGGCTGGGAACCCTTTTTTCTTATTCACTGTGTGCAGTCCCTCTGGAGTCATCCCTGTTGGAACTTGTCAGTAGCAAAGTCCTGAAGGTACAAAAATGAATACTGAAGAGAGCTTAAAAACATTCCTGCTTGAATTTGAAGGCCGATTTAAGTCTATCCTTTCAGAGTTGCAGACTTAAACGCAGGCTTCCTGTGGCTCGTTGGTCTAGGCGTATGATTCTCGCTTTGGGTGCGAGAGGTCCCGGGTTCAAATCCCGGACGAGCCCCCTTAAAATCACAACCTCTTTGCTTCATTGAATTCTTTGGTAAGACACATTCCTTCTGGGGCATTGTAAATGTGATGTGTGACACCAATTTGTCTTTCTAAAATAACGTTTTTGATTTTGTGAAGGAGTCACTCTCATGACCCATTGAGTGATGCCATTGACTGCACAGTCCCTGCCACGCAATCTGTATATGTCACATTTTGAGATTGCCTTGGAAACCTTACTGGGCAGGTACTAAAAAAATACCTGTAACCAGGTACTATCACCTAATGGAAACTCTAAAGATCGAGCTGAGTCAAGTTAAGCCAAGCTAGGTAGGTGCAAGTGGAAAAGGGCTATTAGAGATCACAAAGTCTGATCGAAATTGAGGCCATTCAATTTCGGTGTAAAGACGTTAAACTACATATGTGAAGGTCTCATAATGGTTTCACCTGAAACCTCTGCTGATAATTACCCACGCCTTTTTTCCACCCTTGGCTCATGTGATGTGTTTCATAGTTGGTCAACGACCCTGGTAAAGACAACCCGCTCTGGGGTTTAAATACCTGGGACTCTCCAACGTTTAGTTTTAGATATAACGAAGGTTCTCAGAGGAGAGGTGAAAGGTCTTCAAGGCACTTAGAGAATTCCAGCTGCTTTCTTTCAAAGCTCATCAGACTACCATGACGTGGATGACTGGGAACCCTTTTTTCTCATTCACTGTGTGCAGTCCCTCTGGAGTCATCGCTGTTGGAGCTTGTCAGTAGCAAAGTCCTGAAGGTACAAAAATGAATACTGAAGAGAGCTTAACACCATTCCTGCTTGAATTTGAAGGCCGATTTAAGTCTATCCTTTCAGAGTTGCAGACTTAAACGCAGGCTTCCTGTGGCTCGTTGGTCTAGGCGTATGATTCTCGCTTAGGGTGCGAGAGGTCCTGGGTTCAAATCCCGGACGAGCCCCCTTAAAATCACAAGCTCTAAGCTTCATGGAATTCTTTGCTAAGACACATTCCTTCTGGGGCATTGTAAATGTGTTGTGTGCCAAACCTTTCAATGTGATCTGTGACACCAATTTGTCTTTCTAAAATAACCTTTTTGATTTTGTGAAAGAGTCACTCTCATGACTCATTGAGTGATGCCATTGACTGCACAGTCCCTGCCACGCAATCTGTATATGTCACATTTTGAGATTGCCTTGGAAACCTTACTGGGCAGGTACTAAAAAAATACCTGTAACCAGGTACTATCACCTAATGGAAACTCTAAAGATCGAGCTGAGTCAAGTTAAGCCAAGCTAGGTAGGTGCAAGTGGAAAAGGGCTATTAGAGATCACAAAGTCTGATCGAAATTGAGGCCATTCAATTTCGGTGTAAAGACGTTAAACTACATATGTGAAGGTCTCATAATGGTTTCACCTGAAACCTCTGCTGATAATTACCCACGCCTTTTTTCCACCCTTGGCTCATGTGATGTGTTTCATAGTTGGTCAACGACCCTGGTAAAGACAACCCGCTCTGGGTTTTAAATACCTGGGACTCTCCAACGTTTAGTTTTAGATCTAACGAAGGTTCTCAGAGGAGAGGTGAAAGGTCTTCAAGGCACTTAGAGAATTCCAGCTGCTTTCTTTCAAAGCTCATCAGACTACCATGACGTGGATGGCTGGGAACCCTTTTTTCTCATTCACTGTGTGCAGTCCCTCTGGAGTCATCCCTGTTGGAACTTGTCAGTAGCAAAGTCCTGAAGGTACAAAAATGAATACTGAAGAGAGTTTAAAAACATTCCTGCTTGAATTTGAAGGCCGATTTAAGTCTATCCTTTCAGAGTTGCAGACTTAAACGCAGGCTTCCTGTGGCTCGTTGGTCTAGGCGTATGATTCTCGCTTTGGGTGCGAGAGGTCCCGGGTTCAAATCCCGGACGAGCCCCCTTAAAATCACAATCTCTAAGCTTCATGGAATTCTTTGCTAAGACACATTCCTTCTGGGGCATTGTAAATGTGTTGTGTGCCAAACCTTTCAATGTGATGTGTGACACCAATTTGTCTTTCTAAAATAACGTTTTTGATTTTGTGAAGGAGTCACTCTCATGACCCATTGAGTGATGCCATTGACTGCACAGTCCCTGCCACGCAATCTGTATATGTCACATTTTGAGATTGCCTTGGAAACCTTACTGGGCAGGTACTAAAAAAATACCTGTAACCAGGTACTATCACCTAATGGAAACTCTAAAGATCGAGCTGAGTCAAGTTAAGCCAAGCTAGGTAGGTGCAAGTGGAAAAGGGCTATTAGAGATCACAAAGTCTGATCGAAATTGAGGCCATTCAATTTCGGTGTAAAGACGTTAAACTACATATGTGAAGGTCTCATAATGGTTTCACCTCAAACCTCTGCTGATAATTACCCACGCCTTTTTTCCACCCTTGGCTCATGTGATGTGTTTCATAGTTGGTCAACGACCCTGGTAAAGACAACCCGCTCTGGGGTTTAAATACCTGGGACTCTCCAACGTTTAGTTTTAGATATAACGAAGGTTCTCAGAGGAGAGGTGAAAGGTCTTCAAGGCACTTAGAGAATTCCAGCTGCTTTCTTTCAAAGCTCATCAGACTACCATGACGTGGATGACTGGGAACCCTTTTTTCTCATTCACTGTGTGCAGTCCCTCTGGAGTCATCGCTGTTGGAGCTTGTCAGTAGCAAAGTCCTGAAGGTACAAAAATGAATACTGAAGAGAGCTTAACACCATTCCTGCTTGAATTTGAAGGCCGATTTAAGTCTATCCTTTCAGAGTTGCAGACTTAAACGGAGGCTTCCTGTGGCTCGTTGGTCTAGGCGTATGATTCTCGCTTAGGGTGCGAGAGGTCCCGGGTTCAAATCCCGGACGAGCCCCCTTAAAATCACAAGCTCTAAGCTTCATGGAATTCTTTGCTAAGACACATTCCTTCTGGGGCATTGTAAATGTGTTGTGTGCCAAACCTTTCAATGTGATCTGTGACACCAATTTGTCTTTCTAAAATAACCTTTTTGATTTTGTGAAAGAGTCACTCTCATGACTCATTGAGTGATGCCATTGACTGCACAGTCCCTGCCACGCAATCTGTATATGTCACATTTTGAGATTGCCTTGGAAACCTTACTGGGCAGGTACTAAAAAAATACCTGTAACCAGGTACTATCACCTAATGGAAACTCTAAAGATCGAGCTGAGTCAAGTTAAGCCAAGCTAGGTAGGTGCAAGTGGAAAAGGGCTATTAGAGATCACAAAGTCTGATCGAAATTGAGGCCATTCAATTTCGGTGTAAAGACGTTAAACTACATATGTGAAGGTCTCATAATGGTTTCACCTGAAACCTCTGCTGATAATTACCCACGCCTTTTTTCCACCCTTGGCTCATGTGATGTGTTTCATAGTTGGTCAACGACCCTGGTAAAGACAACCCGCTCTGGGGTTTAAATACCTGGGACTCTCCAACGTTTAGTTTTAGATCTAACGAAGGTTCTCAGAGGAGAGGTGAAAGGTCTTCAAGGCACTTAGAGAATTCCAGCTGCTTTCTTTCAAAGCTCATCAGACTACCATGACGTGGATGGCTGGGAACCCTTTTTTCTTATTCACTGTGTGCAGTCCCTTGGGAGTCATCCCTGTTGGAACTTGTCAGTAGCAAAGTCCTGAAGGTACAAAAATGAATACTGAAGAGAGCTTAAAAACATTCCTGCTTGAATTTGAAGGCCGATTTAAGTCTATCCTTTCAGAGTTGCAGACTTAAACGCAGGCTTCCTGTGGCTCGTTGGTCTAGGCGTATGATTCTCGCTTTGGGTGCGAGAGGTCCCGGGTTCAAATCCCGGACGAGCCCCCTTAAAATCACAACCTCTTTGCTTCATTGAATTCTTTGGTAAGACACATTCCTTCTGGGGCATTGTAAATGTGATGTGTGACACCAATTTGTCTTTCTAAAATAACGTTTTTGATTTTGTGAAGGAGTCACTCTCATGACCCATTGAGTGATGCCATTGACTGCACAGTCCCTGCCACGCAATCTGTATATGTCACATTTTGAGATTGCCTTGGAAACCTTACTGGGCAGGTACTAAAAAAATACCTGTAACCAGGTACTATCACCTAATGGAAACTCTAAAGATCGAGCTGAGTCAAGTTAAGCCAAGCTAGGTAGGTGCAAGTGGAAAAGGGCTATTAGAGATCACAAAGTCTGATCGAAATTGAGGCCATTCAATTTCGGTGTAAAGACGTTAAACTACATATGTGAAGGTCTCATAATGGTTTCACCTGAAACCTCTGCTGATAATTACCCACGCCTTTTTTCCACCCTTGGCTCATGTGATGTGTTTCATAGTTGGTCAACGACCCTGGTAAAGACAACCCGCTCTGGGGTTTAAATACCTGGGACTCTCCAACGTTTAGTTTTAGATATAACGAAGGTTCTCAGAGGAGAGGTGAAAGGTCTTCAAGGCACTTAGAGAATTCCAGCTGCTTTCTTTCAAAGCTCATCAGACTACCATGACGTGGATGACTGGGAACCCTTTTTTCTCATTCACTGTGTGCAGTCCCTCTGGAGTCATCGCTGTTGGAGCTTGTCAGTAGCAAAGTCCTGAAGGTACAAAAATGAATACTGAAGAGAGCTTAACACCATTCCTGCTTGAATTTGAAGGCTGATTTAAGTCTATCCTTTCAGAGTTGCAGACTTAAACGGAGGCTTCCTGTGGCTCGTTGGTCTAGGCGTATGATTCTCGCTTAGGGTGCGAGAGGTCCCGGGTTCAAATCCCGGACGAGCCCCCTTAAAATCATAAGCTCTAAGCTTCATGGAATTCTTTGCTAAGACACATTCCTTCTGGGGCATTGTAAATGTGTTGTGTGCCAAACCTTTCAATGTGATCTGTGACACCAATTTGTCTTTCTAAAATAACCTTTTTGATTTTGTGAAAGAGTCACTCTCATGACTCATTGAGTGATGCCATTGACTGCACAGTCCCTGCCACGCAATCTGTATATGTCACATTTTGAGATTGCCTTGGAAACCTTACTGGGCAGGTACTAAAAAAATACCTGTAACCAGGTACTATCACCTAATGGAAACTCTAAAGATCGAGCTGAGTCAAGTTAAGCCAAGCTAGGTAGGTGCAAGTGGAAAAGGGCTATTAGAGATCACAAAGTCTGATTGAAATTGAGGCCATTCAATTTCGGTGTAAAGACGTTAAACTACATATGTGAAGGTCTCATAATGGTTTCACCTGAAACCTCTGCTGATAATTACCCACGCCTTTTTTCCACCCTTGGCTCATGTGATGTGTTTCATAGTTGGTCAACGACCCTGGTAAAGACAACCCGCTCTGGGTTTTAAATACCTGGGACTCTCCAACGTTTAGTCTTAGATCTAACGAAGGTTCTCAGAGGAGAGGTGAAAGGTCTTCAAGGCACTTAGAGAATTCCAGCTGCTTTCTTTCAAAGCTCATCAGACTACCATGACGTGGATGACTGGGAACCCTTTTTTCTCATTCACTGTGTGCAGTCCCTCGGGAGTCATCCCTGTTGGAGCTTGTCAGTAGCAAAGTCCTGAAGGTACAAAAATGAATACTGAAGAGAGCTTAAAAACATTCCTGCTTGAATTTGAAGGCCGATTTAAGTCTATCCTTTCAGAGTTGAAGAGTTAAGCACATGCTAACTGTGGCTCGTTGGTCTAGGCGTATGATTCTGGCTTAGGGTGCGAGAGGTCCCGGGTTCAAATCCCGGACGAGCCCCCTTAAAATCACAAGCTCTAAGCTTCATGGAATTCTTTGCTAAGACACATTCCTTCTGGGGCATTGTAAATGTGTTGTGTGCCAAACCTTTCAATGTGATCTGTGACACCAATTTGTCTTTCTAAAATAACGTTTTCGATTTTGTGAATGAGTCACTCTCATGACTCATTGAGTGATGCCATTGACTGCACAGTCCCTGCCACGCAATCTGTATATGTCACATTTTGAGATTGCCTTGGAAACCTTACTGGGCAGGTACTAAAAAAATACCTGTAACCAGGTACTATCACCTAATGGAAACTTTAAAGATCGAGCTGAGTCAAGTTAAGCCAAGCTAGGTAGGTGCAAGTGGAAAAGGGCTATTAGAGATCACAAAGTCTGATTGAAATTGAGGCCATTCAATTTCGGTGTAAAGACGTTAAACTACATATGTGAAGGTCTCATAATGGTTTCACCTGAAACCTCTGCTGATAATTACCCACGCCTTTTTTCCACCCTTGGGTCATGTGATGTGTTTCATAGTTGTTCAACGACCCTGGTAAAGACAACCCCCTCTGGGTTTTAAATACCTGGGACTCTCCAACGTTTAGTTTTAGATCTAACGAAGGTTCTCAGAGGAGAGGTGAAAGGTCTTCAAGGCACTTAGAGAATTCCAGCTGCTTTCTTTCAAAGCTCATCAGACTACCATGACGTGGATGGCTGGGAACCCTTTTTTCTTATTCACTGTGTGCAGTCCCTCTGGAGTCATCCCTGTTGGAACTTGTCAGTAGCAAAGTCCTGAAGGTACAAAAATGAATACTGAAGAGAGCTTAAAAACATTCCTGCTTGAATTTGAAGGCCGATTTAAGTCTATCCTTTCAGAGTTGCAGACTTAAACGCAGGCTTCCTGTGGCTCGTTGGTCTAGGCGTATGATTCTCGCTTTGGGTGCGAGAGGTCCCGGGTTCAAATCCCGGACGAGCCCCCTTAAAATCACAACCTCTTTGCTTCATTGAATTCTTTGGTAAGACACATTCCTTCTGGGGCATTGTAAATGTGATGTGTGACACCAATTTGTCTTTCTAAAATAACGTTTTTGATTTTGTGAAGGAGTCACTCTCATGACCCATTGAGTGATGCCATTGACTGCACAGTCCCTGCCACGCAATCTGTATATGTCACATTTTGAGATTGCCTTGGAAACCTTACTGGGCAGGTACTAAAAAAATACCTGTAACCAGGTACTATCACCTAATGGAAACTCTAAAGATCGAGCTGAGTCAAGTTAAGCCAAGCTAGGTAGGTGCAAGTGGAAAAGGGCTATTAGAGATCACAAAGTCTGATCGAAATTGAGGCCATTCAATTTCGGTGTAAAGACGTTAAACTACATATGTGAAGGTCTCATAATGGTTTCACCTGAAACCTCTGCTGATAATTACCCACGCCTTTTTTCCACCCTTGGCTCATGTGATGTGTTTCATAGTTGGTCAACGACCCTGGTAAAGACAACCCGCTCTGGGGTTTAAATACCTGGGACTCTCCAACGTTTAGTTTTAGATATAACGAAGGTTCTCAGAGGAGAGGTGAAAGGTCTTCAAGGCACTTAGAGAATTCCAGCTGCTTTCTTTCAAAGCTCATCAGACTACCATGACGTGGATGACTGGGAACCCTTTTTTCTCATTCACTGTGTGCAGTCCCTCTGGAGTCATCGCTGTTGGAGCTTGTCAGTAGCAAAGTCCTGAAGGTACAAAAATGAATACTGAAGAGAGCTTAACACCATTCCTGCTTGAATTTGAAGGCCGATTTAAGTCTATCCTTTCAGAGTTGCAGACTTAAACGGAGGCTTCCTGTGGCTCGTTGGTCTAGGCGTACGATTCTCGCTTAGGGTGCGAGAGGTCCCGGGTTCAAATCCCGGACGAGCCCCCTTAAAATCACAAGCTCTAATCTTCATGGAATTCTTTGCTAAGACACATTCCTTCTGGAGCATTGTAAATGTGTTGTGTGCCAAACCTTTCAATGTGATCTGTGACACCAATTTGTCTTTCTAAAATAACCTTTTTGATTTTGTGAAAGAGTCACTCTCATGACTCATTGAGTGATGCCATTGACTGCACAGTCCCTGCCACGCAATCTGTATATGTCACATTTTGAGATTGCCTTGGAAACCTTACTGGGCAGGTACTAAAAAAATACCTGTAACCAGGTACTATCACCTAATGGAAACTCTAAAGATCGAGCTGAGTCAAGTTAAGCCAAGCTAGGTAGGTGCAAGTGGAAAAGGGCTATTAGAGATCACAAAGTCTGATCGAAATTGAGGCCATTCAATTTCGGTGTAAAGACGTTAAACTACATATGTGAAGGTCTCATAATGGTTTCACCTCAAACCTCTGCTGATAATTACCCACGCCTTTTTTCCACCCTTGGCTCATGTGATGTGTTTCATAGTTGGTCAACGACCCTGGTAAAGACAACCCGCTCTGGGTTTTAAATACCTGGGACTCTCCAACGTTTAGTCTTAGATCTAACGAAGGTTCTCAGAGGAGAGGTGAAAGGTCTTCAAGGCACTTAGAGAATTCCAGCTGCTTTCTTTCAAAGCTCATCAGACTACCATGACGTGGATGACTGGGAACCCTTTTTTCTCATTCACTGTGTGCAGTCCCTCGGGAGTCATCCCTGTTGGAGCTTGTCAGTAGCAAAGTCCTGAAGGTACAAAAATGAATACTGAAGAGAGCTTAAAAACATTCCTGCTTGAATTTGAAGGCCGATTTAAGTCTATCCTTTCAGAGTTGAAGAGTTAAGCACATGCTAACTGTGGCTCGTTGGTCTAGGCGTATGATTCTGGCTTAGGGTGCGAGAGGTCCCGGGTTCAAATCCCGGACGAGCCCCCTTAAAATCACAAGCTCTAAGCTTCATGGAATTCTTTGCTAAGACACATTCCTTCTGGGGCATTGTAAATGTGTTGTGTGCCAAACCTTTCAATGTGATCTGTGACACCAATTTGTCTTTCTAAAATAACGTTTTCGATTTTGTGAATGAGTCACTCTCATGACTCATTGAGTGATGCCATTGACTGCACAGTCCCTGCCACGCAATCTGTATATGTCACATTTTGAGATTGCCTTGGAAACCTTACTGGGCAGGTACTAAAAAAATACCTGTAACCAGGTACTATCACCTAATGGAAACTTTAAAGATCGAGCTGAGTCAAGTTAAGCCAAGCTAGGTAGGTGCAAGTGGAAAAGGGCTATTAGAGATCACAAAGTCTGATTGAAATTGAGGCCATTCAATTTCGGTGTAAAGACGTTAAACTACATATGTGAAGGTCTCATAATGGTTTCACCTGAAACCTCTGCTGATAATTACCCACGCCTTTTTTCCACCCTTGGGTCATGTGATGTGTTTCATAGTTGTTCAACGACCCTGGTAAAGACAACCCCCTCTGGGTTTTAAATACCTGGGACTCTCCAACGTTTAGTTTTAGATCTAACGAAGGTTCTCAGAGGAGAGGTGAAAGGTCTTCAAGGCACTTAGAGAATTCCAGCTGCTTTCTTTCAAAGCTCATCAGACTACCATGACGTGGATGGCTGGGAACCCTTTTTTCTTATTCACTGTGTGCAGTCCCTCTGGAGTCATCCCTGTTGGAACTTGTCAGTAGCAAAGTCCTGAAGGTACAAAAATGAATACTGAAGAGAGCTTAAAAACATTCCTGCTTGAATTTGAAGGCCGATTTAAGTCTATCCTTTCAGAGTTGCAGACTTAAACGCAGGCTTCCTGTGGCTCGTTGGTCTAGGCGTATGATTCTCGCTTTGGGTGCGAGAGGTCCCGGGTTCAAATCCCGGACGAGCCCCCTTAAAATCACAAGCTCTTTGCTTCATTGAATTCTTTGGTAAGACACATTCCTTCTGGGGCATTGTAAATGTGTTGTGTGCCAAACCTTTCAATGTGATGTGTGACACCAATTTGTCTTTCTAAAATAACGTTTTTGATTTTGTGAAGGAGTCACTCTCATGACCCATTGAGTGATGCCATTGACTGCACAGTCCCTGCCACGCAATCTGTATATGTCACATTTTGAGATTGCCTTGGAAACCTTACTGGGCAGGTACTAAAAAAATACCTGTAACCAGGTACTATCACCTAATGGAAACTCTAAAGATCGAGCTGAGTCAAGTTAAGCCAAGCTAGGTAGGTGCAAGTGGAAAAGGGCTATTAGAGATCACAAAGTCTGATCGAAATTGAGGCCATTCAATTTCGGTGTAAAGACGTTAAACTACATATGTGAAGGTCTCATAATGGTTTCACCTGAAACCTCTGCTGATAATTACCCACGCCTTTTTTCCACCCTTGGCTCATGTGATGTGTTTCATAGTTGGTCAACGACCCTGGTAAAGACAACCCGCTCTGGGGTTTAAATACCTGGGACTCTCCAACGTTTAGTTTTAGATATAACGAAGGTTCTCAGAGGAGAGGTGAAAGGTCTTCAAGGCACTTAGAGAATTCCAGCTGCTTTCTTTCAAAGCTCATCAGACTACCATGACGTGGATGACTGGGAACCCTTTTTTCTCATTCACTGTGTGCAGTCCCTCTGGAGTCATCGCTGTTGGAGCTTGTCAGTAGCAAAGTCCTGAAGGTACAAAAATGAATACTGAAGAGAGCTTAACACCATTCCTGCTTGAATTTGAAGGCCGATTTAAGTCTATCCTTTCAGAGTTGCAGACTTAAACGGAGGCTTCCTGTGGCTCGTTGGTCTAGGCGTATGATTCTCGCTTAGGGTGCGAGAGGTCCCGGGTTCAAATCCCGGACGATCCCCCTTAAAATCACAAGCTCTAAGCTTCATGGAATTCTTTGCTAAGACACATTCCTTCTGGGGCATTGTAAATGTGTTGTGTGCCAAACCTTTCAATGTGATCTGTGACACCAATTTGTCTTTCTAAAATAACCTTTTTGATTTTGTGAAAGAGTCACTCTCATGACTCATTGAGTGATGCCATTGACTGCACAGTCCCTGCCACGCAATCTGTATATGTCACATTTTGAGATTGCCTTGGAAACCTTACTGGGCAGGTACTAAAAAAATACCTGTAACCAGGTACTATCACCTAATGGAAACTCTAAAGATCGAGCTGAGTCAAGTTAAGCCAAGCTAGGTAGGTGCAAGTGGAAAAGGGCTATTAGAGATCACAAAGTCTGATCGAAATTGAGGCCATTCAATTTCGGTGTAAAGACGTTAAACTACATATGTGAAGGTCTCATAATGGTTTCACCTGAAACCTCTGCTGATAATTACCCACGCCTTTTTTCCACCCTTGGCTCATGTGATGTGTTTCATAGTTGGTCAACGACCCTGGTAAAGACAACCCGCTCTGGGTTTTAAATACCTGGGACTCTCCAACGTTTAGTTTTAGATCTAACGAAGGTTCTCAGAGGAGAGGTGAAAGGTCTTCAAGGCACTTAGAGAATTCCAGCTGCTTTCTTTCAAAGCTCATCAGACTACCATGACGTGGATGGCTGGGAACCCTTTTTTCTCATTCACTGTGTGCAGTCCCTCTGGAGTCATCCCTGTTGGAGCTTGTCAGTAGCAAAGTCCTGAAGGTACAAAAATGAATACTGAAGAGAGCTTAACACCATTCCTGCTTGAATTTGAAGGCCGATTTAAGTCTATCCTTTCAGAGTTGCAGACTTAAACGGAGGCTTCCTGTGGCTCGTTGGTCTAGGCGTATGATTCTCGCTTAGGGTGCGAGAGGTCCCGGGTTCAAATCCCGGACGAGCCCCCTTAAAATCACAAGCTCTAAGCTTCATGGAATTCTTTGCTAAGACACATTCCTTCTGGGGCATTGTAAATGTGTTGTGTGCCAAACCTTTCAATGTGATCTGTGACACCAATTTGTCTTTCTAAAATAACCTTTTTGATTTTGTGAAAGAGTCACTCTCATGACTCATTGAGTGATGCCATTGACTGCACAGTCCCTGCCACGCAATCTGTATATGTCACATTTTGAGATTGCCTTGGAAACCTTACTGGGCAGGTACTAAAAAAATACCTGTAACCAGGTACTATCACCTAATGGAAACTCTAAAGATCGAGCTGAGTCAAGTTAAGCCAAGCTAGGTAGGTGCAAGTGGAAAAGGGCTATTAGAGATCACAAAGTCTGATCGAAATTGAGGCCATTCAATTTCGGTGTAAAGACGTTAAACTACATATGTGAAGGTCTCATAATGGTTTCACCTCAAACCTCTGCTGATAATTACCCACGCCTTTTTTCCACCCTTGGCTCATGTGATGTGTTTCATAGTTGGTCAACGACCCTGGTAAAGACAACCCGCTCTGGGTTTTAAATACCTGGGACTCTCCAACGTTTAGTCTTAGATCTAACGAAGGTTCTCAGAGGAGAGGTGAAAGGTCTTCAAGGCACTTAGAGAATTCCAGCTGCTTTCTTTCAAAGCTCATCAGACTACCATGACGTGGATGACTGGGAACCCTTTTTTCTCATTCACTGTGTGCAGTCCCTCGGGAGTCATCCCTGTTGGAGCTTGTCAGTAGCAAAGTCCTGAAGGTACAAAAATGAATACTGAAGAGAGCTTAACACCATTCCTGCTTGAATTTGAAGGCCGATTTAAGTCTATCCTTTCAGAGTTGAAGACTTAAACGGAGGCTTCCTGTGGCTCGTTGGTCTAGGCGTATGATTCTGGCTTAGGGTGCGAGAGGTCCCGGGTTCAAATCCCGGACGAGCCCCCTTAAAATCACAAGCTCTAAGCTTCATGGAATTCTTTGCTAAGACACATTCCTTCTGGGGCATTGTAAATGTGTTGTGTGCCAAACCTTTCAATGTGATCTGTGACACCAATTTGTCTTTCTAAAATAACGTTTTCGATTTTGTGAATGAGTCACTCTCATGACTCATTGAGTGATGCCATTGACTGCACAGTCCCTGCCACGCAATCTGTATATGTCACATTTTGAGATTGCCTTGGAAACCTTACTGGGCAGGTACTAAAAAAATACCTGTAACCAGGTACTATCACCTAATGGAAACTTTAAAGATCGAGCTGAGTCAAGTTAAGCCAAGCTAGGTAGGTGCAAGTGGAAAAGGGCTATTAGAGATCACAAAGTCTGATTGAAATTGAGGCCATTCAATTTCGGTGTAAAGACGTTAAACTACATATGTGAAGGTCTCATAATGGTTTCACCTGAAACCTCTGCTGATAATTACCCACGCCTTTTTTCCACCCTTGGGTCATGTGATGTGTTTCATAGTTGTTCAACGACCCTGGTAAAGACAACCCCCTCTGGGTTTTAAATACCTGGGACTCTCCAACGTTTAGTTTTAGATCTAACGAAGGTTCTCAGAGGAGAGGTGAAAGGTCTTCAAGGCACTTAGAGAATTCCAGCTGCTTTCTTTCAAAGCTCATCAGACTACCATGACGTGGATGGCTGGGAACCCTTTTTTCTTATTCACTGTGTGCAGTCCCTCTGGAGTCATCCCTGTTGGAACTTGTCAGTAGCAAAGTCCTGAAGGTACAAAAATGAATACTGAAGAGAGCTTAAAAACATTCCTGCTTGAATTTGAAGGCCGATTTAAGTCTATCCTTTCAGAGTTGCAGACTTAAACGCAGGCTTCCTGTGGCTCGTTGGTCTAGGCGTATGATTCTCGCTTTGGGTGCGAGAGGTCCCGGGTTCAAATCCCGGACGAGCCCCCTTAAAATCACAACCTCTTTGCTTCATTGAATTCTTTGGTAAGACACATTCCTTCTGGGGCATTGTAAATGTGTTGTGTGCCAAACCTTTCAATGTGATGTGTGACACCAATTTGTCTTTCTAAAATAACGTTTTTGATTTTGTGAAGGAGTCACTCTCATGACCCATTGAGTGATGCCATTGACTGCACAGTCCCTGCCACGCAATCTGTATATGTCACATTTTGAGATTGCCTTGGAAACCTTACTGGGCAGGTACTAAAAAAATACCTGTAACCAGGTACTATCACCTAATGGAAACTCTAAAGATCGAGCTGAGTCAAGTTAAGCCAAGCTAGGTAGGTGCAAGTGGAAAAGGGCTATTAGAGATCACAAAGTCTGATCGAAATTGAGGCCATTCAATTTCGGTGTAAAGACGTTAAACTACATATGTGAAGGTCTCATAATGGTTTCACCTGAAACCTCTGCTGATAATTACCCACGCCTTTTTTCCACCCTTGGCTCATGTGATGTGTTTCATAGTTGGTCAACGACCCTGGTAAAGACAACCCGCTCTGGGGTTTAAATACCTGGGACTCTCCAACGTTTAGTTTTAGATATAACGAAGGTTCTCAGAGGAGAGGTGAAAGGTCTTCAAGGCACTTAGAGAATTCCAGCTGCTTTCTTTCAAAGCTCATCAGACTACCATGACGTGGATGACTGGGAACCCTTTTTTCTCATTCACTGTGTGCAGTCCCTCTGGAGTCATCGCTGTTGGAGCTTGTCAGTAGCAAAGTCCTGAAGGTACAAAAATGAATACTGAAGAGAGCTTAACACCATTCCTGCTTGAATTTGAAGGCCGATTTAAGTCTATCCTTTCAGAGTTGCAGACTTAAACGGAGGCTTCCTGTGGCTCGTTGGTCTAGGCGTATGATTCTCGCTTAGGGTGCGAGAGGTCCCGGGTTCAAATCCCAGACGAGCCCCCTTAAAATCACAAGCTCTAAGCTTCATGGAATTCTTTGCTAAGACACATTCCTTCTGGGGCATTGTAAATGTGTTGTGTGCCAAACCTTTCAATGTGATCTGTGACACCAATTTGTCTTTCTAAAATAACCTTTTTGATTTTGTGAAAGAGTCACTCTCATGACTCATTGAGTGATGCCATTGACTGCACAGTCCCTGCCACGCAATCTGTATATGTCACATTTTGAGATTGCCTTGGAAACCTTACTGGGCAGGTACTAAAAAAATACCTGTAACCAGGTACTATCACCTAATGGAAACTCTAAAGATCGAGCTGAGTCAAGTTAAGCCAAGCTAGGTAGGTGCAAGTGGAAAAGGGCTATTAGAGATCACAAAGTCTGATCGAAATTGAGGCCATTCAATTTCGGTGTAAAGACGTTAAACTACATATGTGAAGGTCTCATAATGGTTTCACCTGAAACCTCTGCTGATAATTACCCACGCCTTTTTTCCACCCTTGGCTCATGTGATGTGTTTCATAGTTGGTCAACGACCCTGGTAAAGACAACCCGCTCTGGGTTTTAAATACCTGGGACTCTCCAACGTTTAGTTTTAGATCTAACGAAGGTTCTCAGAGGAGAGGTGAAAGGTCTTCAAGGCACTTAGAGAATTCCAGCTGCTTTCTTTCAAAGCTCATCAGACTACCATGACGTGGATGGCTGGGAACCCTTTTTTCTCATTCACTGTGTGCAGTCCCTCTGGAGTCATCCCTGTTGGAACTTGTCAGTAGCAAAGTCCTGAAGGTACAAAAATGAATACTGAAGAGAGCTTAAAAACATTCCTGCTTGAATTTGAAGGCCGATTTAAGTCTATCCTTTCAGAGTTGCAGACTTAAACGCAGGCTTCCTGTGGCTCGTTGGTCTAGGCGTATGATTCTCGCTTCGGGTGCGAGAGGTCCCGGGTTCAAATCCCGGACGAGCCCCCTTAAAATCACAAGCTCTAAGCTTCATGGAATTCTTTGCTAAGACACATTCCTTCTGGGGCATTGTAAATGTGTTGTGTGCCAAACGACTCAATGTGATGTGTGACAACAATTTGTCTTTCTAAAATAACTTATTTGATTTTGTGAAGGAGTCACTCTCATGACTCATTGAGTGATGCCATTGACTGCACAGTCCCTGCCACGCAATCTGTATATGTCACGTTTTGAGATTGCCTTGGAAACCTTACTGGGCAGGTACTAAAAAAATACCTGTAACCAGGTACTATCACCTAATGGAAACTTTAAAGATCGAGCTGAGTCAAGTTAAGCCAAGCTAGGTAGGTGCAAGTGGAAAAGGGCTATTAGAGATCACAAAGTCTGATCGAAATTGAGGCCATTCAATTTCGGTGTAAAGACGTTAAACTACATATGTGAAGGTCTCATAATGGTTTGACCTCTGCTGATAATTACCCACACCTTTTTTCCACCCCTTGGCTCATGTGATGTGTTTCATAGTTGGTCAACGACCCTGGTAAAGACAACCCGCTCTGGGTTTTAAATACCTGGGACTCTCCAACGTTTAGTTTTAGATCTAACGAAGGTTCTCAGAGGAGAGGTGAAAGGTCTTCAATGCACTTAGAGAATTCCAGCTGCTTTCTTTCAAAGCTCATCAGACTACCATGACGTGGATGACTGGGAACCCTTTTTTCTCATTCACTGTGTGCAGTCCCTCTGGAGTCATCCCTGTTGGAGCTTGTCAGTAGCAAAGTCCTGAAAGTACAAAAAGGAATACTGAAGAGAGCTTAACACCATTCCTGCTTGAATTTGAAGGCCGATTTAAGTCTATCCTTTCAGAGTTGAAGAGTTAAGGACATGCTACCTGTGGATCGCTGGTCTAGGCGTATGATTCTCGCTTTGGGTGCGAGAGTTCCCGGGTTTAAATCCCGGACGAGCCCCCTTAAAATCACAGGCTCTTAGCTTCATGGAATTCTTTGGTAAGACACATTCCTTCTGGGGCATTGTAAATGTGTTGTGTGCCAAACCTTTCAATGTGATGTGTGACACCAATTTGTCTTTCTAAAATAACGTTTTTGATTTTGTGAAGGAGTCACTCTCATGACCCATTGAGTGATGCCATTGACTGCACAGTCCCTGCCACGCAATCTGTATATGTCACATTTTGAGATTGCCTTGGAAACCTTACTGGGCAGGTACTAAAAAAATACCTGTAACCAGGTACTATCACCTAATGGAAACTCTAAAGATCGAGCTGAGTCAAGTTAAGCCAAGCTAGGTAGGTGCAAGTGGAAAAGGGCTATTAGAGATCACAAAGTCTGATCGAAATTGAGGCCATTCAATTTCGGTGTAAAGACGTTAAACTACATATGTGAAGGTCTCATAATGGTTTCACCTCAAACCTCTGCTGATAATTACCCACGCCTTTTTTCCACCCTTGGCTCATGTGATGTGTTTCATAGTTGGTCAACGACCCTGGTAAAGACAACCCGCTCTGGGTTTTAAATACCTGGGACTCTCCAACGTTTAGTCTTAGATCTAACGAAGGTTCTCAGAGGAGAGGTGAAAGGTCTTCAAGGCACTTAGAGAATTCCAGCTGCTTTCTTTCAAAGCTCATCAGACTACCATGACGTGGATGACTGGGAACCCTTTTTTCTCATTCACTGTGTGCAGTCCCTCTGGAGTCATCCCTGTTGGAGCTTGTCAGTAGCAAAGTCCTGAAGGTACAAAAATGAATACTGAAGAGAGCTTAACACCATTCCTGCTTGAATTTGAAGGCCGATTTAAGTCTATCCTTTCAGAGTTGCAGACTTAAACGCAGGCTTCCTGTGGCTCGTTGGTCTAGGCGTATGATTCTCGCTTTGGGTGCGAGAGGTCCCGGGTTCAAATCCCGGACGAGCCCCCTTAAAATCACAAGCTCTAAGCTTCATGGAATTCTTTGCTAAGACACATTCCTTCTGGGGCATTGTAAATGTGTTGTGTGCCAAACCTTTCAATGTGATCTGTGACACCAATTTGTCTTTCTAAAATAACCTTTTTGATTTTGTGAAAGAGTCACTCTCATGACTCATTGAGTGATGCCATTGACTGCACAGTCCCTGCCACGCAATCTGTATATGTCACATTTTGAGATTGCCTTGGAAACCTTACTGGGCAGGTACTAAAAAAATACCTGTAACCAGGTACTATCACCTAATGGAAACTCTAAAGATCGAGCTGAGTCAAGTTAAGCCAAGCTAGGTAGGTGCAAGTGGAAAAGGGCTATTAGAGATCACAAAGTCTGATCGAAATTGAGGCCATTCAATTTCGGTGTAAAGACGTTAAACTACATATGTGAAGGTCTCATAATGGTTTGACCTCTGCTGATAATTACCCACACCTTTTTTCCACCCCTTGGCTCATGTGATGTGTTTCATAGTTGGTCAACGACCCTGGTAAAGACAACCCGCTCTGGGTTTTAAATACCTGGGACTCTCCAACGTTTAGTTTTAGATCTAACGAAGGTTCTCAGAGGAGAGGTGAAAGGTCTTCAATGCACTTAGAGAATTCCAGCTGCTTTCTTTCAAAGCTCATCAGACTACCATGACGTGGATGACTGGGAACCCTTTTTTCTCATTCACTGTGTGCAGTCCCTCTGGAGTCATCCCTGTTGGAGCTTGTCAGTAGCAAAGTCCTGAAAGTACAAAAAGGAATACTGAAGAGAGCTTAACACCATTCCTGCTTGAATTTGAAGGCCGATTTAAGTCTATCCTTTCAGAGTTGAAGAGTTAAGGACATGCTACCTGTGGATCGTTGGTCTAGGCGTATGATTCTCGCTTTGGGTGCGAGAGTTCCCGGGTTTAAATCCCGGACGAGCCCCCTTAAAATCACAGGCTCTTAGCTTCATGGAATTCTTTGGTAAGACACATTCCTTCTGGGGCATTGTAAATGTGTTGTGTGCCAAACCTTTCAATGTGATGTGTGACACCAATTTGTCTTTCTAAAATAACGTTTTTGATTTTGTGAAGGAGTCACTCTCATGACCCATTGAGTGATGCCATTGACTGCACAGTCCCTGCCACGCAATCTGTATATGTCACATTTTGAGATTGCCTTGGAAACCTTACTGGGCAGGTACTAAAATATACCTGTTACCAGGTACTATCACCTAATGGAAACTTTAAAGATCGGGCTGAGTCAAGTTAAGCCAAGCTAGGTAGGTGCAAGTGGAAAAGGGCTATTAGAGATCACAAAGTCTGATCGAAATTGAGGCCATTCAATTTCGGTGTAAAGACGTTAAACTACATATGTGAAGGTCTCATAATGGTTTCACCTCAAACCTCTGCTGATAATTACCCACGCCTTTTTTCCACCCTTGGCTCATGTGATGTGTTTCATAGTTGGTCAACGACCCTGGTAAAGACAACCCGCTCTGGGTTTTAAATACCTGGGACTCTCCAACGTTTAGTTTTAGATCTAACGAAGGTTCTCAGAGGAGAGGTGAAAGGTCTTCAAGGCACTTAGAGAATTCCAGCTGCTTTCTTTCAAAGCTCATCAGACTACCATGACGTGGATGGCTGGGAACCCTTTTTTCTCATTCACTGTGTGCAGTCCCTCTGGAGTCATCCCTGTTGGAACTTGTCAGTAGCAAAGTCCTGAAGGTACAAAAATGAATACTGAAGAGAGCTTAAAAACATTCCTGCTTGAATTTGAAGGCCGATTTAAGTCTATCCTTTCAGAGTTGCAGACTTAAACGCAGGCTTCCTGTGGCTCGTTGGTCTAGGCGTATGATTCTCGCTTTGGGTGCGAGAGGTCCCGGGTTCAAATCCCGGACGAGCCCCCTTAAAATCACAAGCTCTAAGCTTCATGGAATTCTTTGCTAAGACACATTCCTTCTGGGGCATTGTAAATGTGTTGTGTGCCAAACCTTTCAATGTGATCTGTGACACCAATTTGTCTTTCTAAAATAACCTTTTTGATTTTGTGAAGGAGTCACTCTCATGACCCATTGAGTGATGCCATTGACTGCACAGTCCCTGCCACGCAATCTGTATATGTCACATTTTGAGATTGCCTTGGAAACCTTACTGGGCAGGTACTAAAAAAATACCTGTAACCAGGTACTATCACCTAATGGAAACTCTAAAGATCGAGCTGAGTCAAGTTAAGCCAAGCTAGGTAGGTGCAAGTGGAAAAGGGCTATTAGAGATCACAAAGTCTGATCGAAATTGAGGCCATTCAATTTCGGTGTAAAGACGTTAAACTACATATGTGAAGGTCTCATAATGGTTTCACCTCAAACCTCTGCTGATAATTACCCACGCCTTTTTTCCACCCTTGGCTCATGTGATGTGTTTCATAGTTGGTCAACGACCCTGGTAAAGACAACCCGCTCTGGGTTTTAAATACCTGGGACTCTCCAACGTTTAGTCTTAGATCTAACGAAGGTTCTCAGAGGAGAGGTGAAAGGTCTTCAAGGCACTTAGAGAATTCCAGCTGCTTTCTTTCAAAGCTCATCAGACTACCATGACGTGGATGACTGGGAACCCTTTTTTCTCATTCACTGTGTGCAGTCCCTCTGGAGTCATCCCTGTTGGAGCTTGTCAGTAGCAAAGTCCTGAAGGTACAAAAATGAATACTGAAGAGAGCTTAACACCATTCCTGCTTGAATTTGAAGGCCGATTTAAGTCTATCCTTTCAGAGTTGCAGACTTAAACGCAGGCTTCCTGTGGCTCGTTGGTCTAGGCGTATGATTCTCGCTTTGGGTGCGAGAGGTCCCGGGTTCAAATCCCGGACGAGCCCCCTTAAAATCACAAGCTCTAAGCTTCATGGAATTCTTTGCTAAGACACATTCCTTCTGGGGCATTGTAAATGTGTTGTGTGCCAAACCTTTCAATGTGATCTGTGACACCAATTTGTCTTTCTAAAATAACCTTTTTGATTTTGTGAAAGAGTCACACTCATGACTCATTGAGTGATGCCATTGACTGCACAGTCCCTGCCACGCAATCTGTATATGTCACATTTTGAGATTGCCTTGGAAACCTTACTGGGCAGGTACTAAAAAAATACCTGTAACCAGGTACTATCACCTAATGGAAACTCTAAAGATCGAGCTGAGTCAAGTTAAGCCAAGCTAGGTAGGTGCAAGTGGAAAAGGGCTATTAGAGATCACAAAGTCTGATCGAAATTGAGGCCATTCAATTTCGGTGTAAAGACGTTAAACTACATATGTGAAGGTCTCATAATGGTTTCACCTGAAACCTCTGCTGATAATTACCCACGCCTTTTTTCCACCCTTGGCTCATGTGATGTGTTTCATAGTTGGTCAACGACCCTGGTAAAGACAACCCGCTCTGGGTTTTAAATACCTGGGACTCTCCAACGTTTAGTTTTAGATCTAACGAAGGTTCTCAGAGGAGAGGTGAAAGGTCTTCAAGGCACTTAGAGAATTCCAGCTGCTTTCTTTCAAAGCTCATCAGACTACCATGACGTGGATGACTGGGAACCCTTTTTTCTCATTCACTGTGTGCAGTCCCTCTGGAGTCATCCTTGTTGGAACTTGTCAGTAGCAAAGTCCTGAAGGTACAAAAATGAATACTGAAGAGAGCTTAAAAACATTCCTGCTTGAATTTGAAGGCCGATTTAAGTCTATCCTTTCAGAGTTGAAGAGTTAAGCACATGCTACCTGTGGCTCGTTGGTCTAGGCGTATGATTCTCGCTTCGGGTGCGAGAGGTCCCGGGTTCAAATCCCGGACGAGCCCCCTTAAAATCACAAGCTCTAAGCTTCATGGAATTCTTTGCTAAGACACATTCCTTCTGGGGCATTGTAAATGTGTTGTGTGCCAAACGACTCAATGTGATGTGTGACAACAATTTGTCTTTCTAAAATAACTTATTTGATTTTGTGAAGGAGTCACTCTCATGACTCATTGAGTGATGCCATTGACTGCACAGTCCCTGCCACGCAATCTGTATATGTCACGTTTTGAGATTGCCTTGGAAACCTTACTGGGCAGGTACTAAAAAAATACCTGTAACCAGGTACTATCACCTAATGGAAACTTTAAAGATCGAGCTGAGTCAAGTTAAGCCAAGCTAGGTAGGTGCAAGTGGAAAAGGGCTATTAGAGATCACAAAGTCTGATCGAAATTGAGGCCATTCAATTTCGGTGTAAAGACGTTAAACTACATATGTGAAGGTCTCATAATGGTTTGACCTCTGCTGATAATTACCCACACCTTTTTTCCACCCCTTGGCTCATGTGATGTGTTTCATAGTTGGTCAACGACCCTGGTAAAGACAACCCGCTCTGGGTTTTAAATACCTGGGACTCTCCAACGTTTAGTTTTAGATCTAACGAAGGTTCTCAGAGGAGAGGTGAAAGGTCTTCAATGCACTTAGAGAATTCCAGCTGCTTTCTTTCAAAGCTCATCAGACTACCATGACGTGGATGACTGGGAACCCTTTTTTCTCATTCACTGTGTGCAGTCCCTCTGGAGTCATCCCTGTTGGAGCTTGTCAGTAGCAAAGTCCTGAAAGTACAAAAAGGAATACTGAAGAGAGCTTAACACCATTCCTGCTTGAATTTGAAGGCCGATTTAAGTCTATCCTTTCAGAGTTGAAGAGTTAAGGACATGCTACCTGTGGATCGTTGGTCTAGGCATATGATTCTCGCTTTGGGTGCGAGAGGTCCCGGGTTTAAATCCCGGACGAGCCCCCTTAAAATCACAGGCTCTTAGCTTCATGGAATTCTTTGGTAAGACACATTCCTTCTGCGGCATTGTAAATGTGTTGTGTGCCAAACCATTCAATGTGATGTGTGACACCAATTTGTCTTTCTAAAATAACGTTTTTGATTTTGTGAAAGAGTCACTCTCATGACTCATTGAGTGATGCCATTGACTGCACAGTCCCTCCCACGCAATCTGTATATGTCACATTTTGAGATTGCCTTGGAAACCTTACTGGGCAGGTACTAAAAAAATACCTGTAACCAGGTACTATCACCTAATGGAAACTTTAAAGATCGAGCTGAGTCAAGTTAAGCCAAGCTAGGTAGGTGCAAGTGGAAAAGGGCTATTAGAGATCACAAAGTCTGATCGAAATTGAGGCCATTCAATTTCGGTGTAAAGACGTTAAACTACATATGTGAAGGTCTCATAATGGTTTCACCTCAAACCTCTGCTGATAATTACCCACGCCTTTTTTCCACCCTTGGGTCATGTGATGTGTTTCATAGTTGGTCAACGACCCTGGTAAAGACAACCCGCTCTGGGTTTTAAATACCTGGGACTCTCCAACGTTTAGTTTTAGATCTAACGAAGGTTCTCAGAGGAGAGGTGAAAGGTCTTCAAGGCACTTAGAGAATTCCAGCTGCTTTCTTTCAAAGCTCATCAGACTACCATGACGTGGATGGCTGGGAACCCTTTTTTCTCATTCACTGTGTGCAGTCCCTCTGGAGTAATCCCTGTTGGAACTTGTCAGTAGCAAAGTCCTGAAGGTACAAAAATGAATACTGAAGAGAGCTTAAAAACATTCCTGCTTGAATTTGAAGGCCGATTTAAGTCTATCCTTTCAGAGTTGCAGACTTAAACGCAGGCTTCCTGTGGCTCGTTGGTCTAGGCGTATGATTCTCGCTTTGGGTGCGAGAGGTCCCGGGTTCAAATCCCGGACGAGCCCCCTTAAAATCACAAGCTCTTTGCTTCATTGAATTCTTTGGTAAGACACATTCCTTCTGGGGCATTGTAAATGTGTTGTGTGCCAAACCTTTCAATGTGATCTGTGACACCAATTTGTCTTTCTAAAATAACGTTTTTGATTTTGTGAAGGAGTCACTCTCATGACCCATTGAGTGATGCCATTGACTGCACAGTCCCTGCCACGCAATCTGTATATGTCACATTTTGAGATTGCCTTGGAAACCTTACTGGGCAGGTACTAAAAAAATACCTGTAACCAGGTACTATCACCTAATGGAAACTCTAAAGATCGAGCTGAGTCAAGTTAAGCCAAGCTAGGTAGGTGCAAGTGGAAAAGGGCTATTAGAGATCACAAAGTCTGATCGAAATTGAGGCCATTCAATTTCGGTGTAAAGACGTTAAACTACATATGTGAAGGTCTCATAATGGTTTCACCTGAAACCTCTGCTGATAATTACCCACGCCTTTTTTCCACCCTTGGCTCATGTGATGTGTTTCATAGTTGGTCAACGACCCTGGTAAAGACAACCCGCTCTGGGGTTTGAATACCTGGGACTCTCCAACGTTTAGTTTTAGATCTAACGAAGGTTCTCAGAGGAGAGGTGAAAGGTCTTCAAGGCACTTAGAGAATTCCAGCTGCTTTCTTTCAAAGCTCATCAGACTACCATGACGTGGATGACTGGGAACCCTTTTTTCTCATTCACTGTGTGCAGTCCCTCTGGAGTCATCGCTGTCTTTAGCTTGTCAGTAGCAAAGTCCTGAAGGTACAAAAATGAATACTGAAGAGAGCTTAAAAACATTCCTGCTTGAATTTAAAGGCCGATTTAAGTCTATCCTTTCAGAGTTGCAGACTTAAACGGAGGCTTCCTGTGGCTCGTTGGTCTAGGCGTATGATTCTGGCTTCGGGTGCGAGAGGTCCCGGGTTCAAATCCCGGACGAGCCCCCTTAAAATCACAACTTCTTAGCTTCATGGAATTCTTTGGTAAGACACATTCCTTCTGGGTCATTTTAAATGTGTTGGGTGCCAAACGACTCAATGTGATCTGTGACACCAATTTGTCTTTCTAAAATAACGTTTTTGATTTTGTGAATGAGTCACTCTCATGACCCATTGAGTGATGCCATTGACTGCACAGTCCCTCCCACGCAATCTGTATATGTCACATTTTGAGATTGCCTTGGAAACCTTACTGGGCAGGTACTAAAATATACCTGTTACCAGGTACTATCACCTAATGGAAACTTTAAAGATCGGGCTGAGTCAAGTTAAGCCAAGCTAGGTAGGTGCAAGTGGAAAAGGGCTATTAGAGATCACAAAGTCTGATCGAAATTGAGGCCATTCAATTTCGGTGTAAAGACGTTAAACTACATATGTGAAGGTCTCATAATGGTTTCACCTGAAACCTCTGCTGATAATCACCCACGCCTTTTTTCCACCCCTTGGCTCATGTGATGTGTTTCATAGTTGGTCAACGACCCTGGTAAAGACAACCCCCTCTGGGGTTTAAATACCTGGGACTCTCCAACGTTTAGTTTTAGATCTAACGAAGGTTCTCAGAGGAGAGGTGAAAGGTCTTCAAGGCACTTAGAGAATTCCAGCTGCTTTCTTTCAAAGCTCATCAGACTACCATGACGTGGATGACTGGGAACCCTTTTTTCTCATTCACTGTGTGCAGTCCCTCTGGAGTCATCGCTGTTGGAGCTTGTCAGTAGCAAAGTCCTGAAGGTACAAAAATGAATACTGAAGAGAGCTTAACACCATTCCTGCTTGAATTTGAAGGCCGATTTAAGTCTATCCTTTCAGAGTTGCAGACTTAAACGGAGGCTTCCTGTGGCTCGTTGGTCTAGGCGTATGATTCTCGCTTAGGGTGCGAGAGGTCCCGGGTTCAAATCCCAGACGAGCCCCCTTAAAATCATAAGCTCTAAGCTTCATGGAATTCTTTGCTAAGACACATTCCTTCTGGGGCATTGTAAATGTGTTGTGTGCCAAACCTTTCAATGTGATGTGTGACACCAATTTGTCTTTCTAAAATAACCTTTTTGATTTTGTGAAGGAGTCACTCTCATGACCCATTGAGTGATGCCATTGACTGCACAGTCCCTCCCACGCAATCTGTATATGTCACATTTTGAGATTGCCTTGGAAACCTTACTGGGCAGGTACTAAAATATACCTGTTACCAGGTACTATCACCTAATGGAAACTTTAAAGATCGGGCTGAGTCAAGTTAAGCCAAGCTAGGTAGGTGCAAGTGGAAAAGGGCTATTAGAGATCACAAAGTCTGATCGAAATTGAGGCCATTCAATTTCGGTGTAAAGACGTTAAACTACATATGTGAAGGTCTCATAATGGTTTCACCTCAAACCTCTGCTGATAATCACCCACGCCTTTTTTCCACCCCTTGGCTCATGTGATGTGTTTCATAGTTGGTCAACGACCCTGGTAAAGACAACCCCCTCTGGGGTTTAAATACCTGGGACTCTCCAACGTTTAGTTTTAGATCTAACGAAGGTTCTCAGAGGAGAGGTGAAAGGTCTTCAAGGCACTTAGAGAATTCCAGCTGCTTTCTTTCAAAGCTCATCAGACTACCATGACGTGGATGACTGGGAACCCTTTTTTCTCATTCACTGTGTGCAGTCCCTCTGGAGTCATCGCTGTTGGAGCTTGTCAGTAGCAAAGTCCTGAAGGTACAAAAATGAATACTGAAGAGAGCTTAACACCATTCCTGCTTGAATTTGAAGGCCGATTTAAGTCTATCCTTTCAGAGTTGCAGACTTAAACGGAGGCTTCCTGTGGCTCGTTGGTCTAGGCGTATGATTCTCGCTTAGGGTGCGAGAGGTCCCGGGTTCAAATCCCGGACGAGCCCCCTTAAAATCATAAGCTCTAAGCTTCATGGAATTCTTTGCTAAGACACATTCCTTCTGGGGCATTGTAAATGTGTTGTGTGCCAAACCTTTCAATGTGATGTGTGACACCAATTTGTCTTTCTAAAATAACCTTTTTGATTTTGTGAAAGAGTCACTCTCATGACTCATTGAGTGATGCCATTGACTGCACAGTCCCTGCCACGCAATCTGTATATGTCACATTTTGAGATTGCCTTGGAAACCTTACTGGGCAGGTACTAAAAAAATACCTGTAACCAGGTACTATCACCTAATGGAAACTCTAAAGATCGAGCTGAGTCAAGTTAAGCCAAGCTAGGTAGGTGCAAGTGGAAAAGGGCTATTAGAGATCACAAAGTCTGATCGAAATTGAGGCCATTCAATTTCGGTGTAAAGACGTTAAACTACATATGTGAAGGTCTCATAATGGTTTCACCTCAAACCTCTGCTGATAATTACCCACGCCTTTTTTCCACCCTTGGCTCATGTGATGTGTTTCATAGTTGGTCAACGACCCTGGTAAAGACAACCCGCTCTGGGTTTTAAATACCTGGGACTCTCCAACGTTTAGTTTTAGATCTAACGAAGGTTCTCAGAGGAGAGGTGAAAGGTCTTCAAGGCACTTAGAGAATTCCAGCTGCTTTCTTTCAAAGCTCATCAGACTACCATGACGTGGATGGCTGGGAACCCTTTTTTCTCATTCACTGTGTGCAGTCCCTCTGGAGTCATCCCTGTTGGAACTTGTCAGTAGCAAAGTCCTGAAGGTACAAAAATGAATACTGAAGAGAGCTTAAAAACATTCCTGCTTGAATTTGAAGGCCGATTTAAGTCTATCCTTTCAGAGTTGCAGACTTAAACGCAGGCTTCCTGTGGCTCGTTGGTCTAGGCGTATGATTCTCGCTTTGGGTGCGAGAGGTCCCGGGTTCAAATCCCGGACGAGCCCCCTTAAAATCACAAGCTCTTTGCTTCATTGAATTCTTTGGTAAGACACATTCCTTCTGGGGCATTGTAAATGTGTTGTGTGCCAAACCTTTCAATGTGATCTGTGACACCAATTTGTCTTTCTAAAATAACGTTTTTGATTTTGTGAAGGAGTCACTCTCATGACCCATTGAGTGATGCCATTGACTGCACAGTCCCTGCCACGCAATCTGTATATGTCACATTTTGAGATTGCCTTGGAAACCTTACTGGGCAGGTACTAAAAAAATACCTGTAACCAGGTACTATCACCTAATGGAAACTCTAAAGATCGAGCTGAGTCAAGTTAAGCCAAGCTAGGTAGGTGCAAGTGGAAAAGGGCTATTAGAGATCACAAAGTCTGATCGAAATTGAGGCCATTCAATTTCGGTGTAAAGACGTTAAACTACATATGTGAAGGTCTCATAATGGTTTCACCTGAAACCTCTGCTGATAATTACCCACGCCTTTTTTCCACCCTTGGCTCATGTGATGTGTTTCATAGTTGGTCAACGACCCTGGTAAAGACAACCCGCTCTGGGGTTTGAATACCTGGGACTCTCCAACGTTTAGTTTTAGATATAACGAAGGTTCTCAGAGGAGAGGTGAAAGGTCTTCAAGGCACTTAGAGAATTCCAGCTGCTTTCTTTCAAAGCTCATCAGACTACCATGACGTGGATGACTGGGAACCCTTTTTTCTCATTCACTGTGTGCAGTCCCTCTGGAGTCATCGCTGTTGGAGCTTGTCAGTAGCAAAGGCCTGAAGGTACAAAAATGAATACTGAAGAGAGCTTAACACCATTCCTGCTTGAATTTGAAGGCCGATTTAAGTCTATCCTTTCAGAGTTGCAGACTTAAACGGAGGCTTCCTGTGGCTCGTTGGTCTAGGCGTATGATTCTCGCTTCGGGTGCGAGAGGTCCCGGGTTCAAATCCCGGACGAGCCCCCTTAAAATCACAAGCTCTAAGCTTCATGGAATTCTTTGCTAAGACACATTCCTTCTGGGGCATTGTAAATGTGTTGTGTGCCAAACCTTTCAATGTGATCTGTGACACCAATTTGTCTTTCTAAAATAACCTTTTTGATTTTGTGAAAGAGTCACTCTCATGACTCATTGAGTGATGCCATTGACTGCACAGTCCCTGCCACGCAATCTGTATATGTCACATTTTGAGATTGCCTTGGAAACCTTACTGGGCAGGTACTAAAAAAATACCTGTAACCAGGTACTATCACCTAATGGAAACTCTAAAGATCGAGCTGAGTCAAGTTAAGCCAAGCTAGGTAGGTGCAAGTGGAAAAGGGCTATTAGAGATCACAAAGTCTGATCGAAATTGAGGCCATTCAATTTCGGTGTAAAGACGTTAAACTACATATGTGAAGGTCTCATAATGGTTTCACCTCAAACCTCTGCTGATAATTACCCACGCCTTTTTTCCACCCTTGGCTCATGTGATGTGTTTCATAGTTGGTCAACGACCCTGGTAAAGACAACCCGCTCTGGGTTTTAAATACCTGGGACTCTCCAACGTTTAGTCTTAGATCTAACGAAGGTTCTCAGAGGAGAGGTGAAAGGTCTTCAAGGCACTTAGAGAATTCCAGCTGCTTTCTTTCAAAGCTCATCAGACTACCATGACGTGGATGACTGGGAACCCTTTTTTCTCATTCACTGTGTGCAGTCCCTCTGGAGTCATCGCTGTTGGAGCTTGTCAGTAGCAAAGTCCTGAAGGTACAAAAATGAATACTGAAGAGAGCTTAACACCATTCCTGCTTGAATTTGAAGGCCGATTTAAGTCTATCCTTTCAGAGTTGCAGACTTAAACGGAGGCTTCCTGTGGCTCGTTGGTCTAGGCGTATGATTCTCGCTTAGGGTGCGAGAGGTCCCGGGTTCAAATCCCGGACGAGCCCCCTTAAAATCACAAGCTCTAAGCTTCATGGAATTCTTTGCTAAGACACATTCCTTCTGGGGCATTGTAAATGTGTTGTGTGCCAAACCTTTCAATGTGATGTGTGACACCAATTTGTCTTTCTAAAATAACCTTTTTGATTTTGTGAAAGAGTCACTCTCATGACTCATTGAGTGATGCCATTGACTGCACAGTCCCTGCCACGCAATCTGTATATGTCACATTTTGAGATTGCCTTGGAAACCTTACTGGGCAGGTACTAAAAAAATACCTGTAACCAGGTACTATCACCTAATGGAAACTCTAAAGATCGAGCTGAGTCAAGTTAAGCCAAGCTAGGTAGGTGCAAGTGGAAAAGGGCTATTAGAGATCACAAAGTCTGATCGAAATTGAGGCCATTCAATTTCGGTGTAAAGACGTTAAACTACATATGTGAAGGTCTCATAATGGTTTCACCTCAAACCTCTGCTGATAATTACCCACGCCTTTTTTCCACCCTTGGCTCATGTGATGTGTTTCATAGTTGGTCAACGACCCTGGTAAAGACAACCCGCTCTGGGTTTTAAATACCTGGGACTCTCCAACGTTTAGTTTTAGATCTAACGAAGGTTCTCAGAGGAGAGGTGAAAGGTCTTCAAGGCACTTAGAGAATTCCAGCTGCTTTCTTTCAAAGCTCATCAGACTACCATGACGTGGATGACTGGGAACCCTTTTTTCTCATTCACTGTGTGCAGTCCCTCTGGAGTCATCCTTGTTGGAACTTGTCAGTAGCAAAGTCCTGAAGGTACAAAAATGAATACTGAAGAGAGCTTAAAAACATTCCTGCTTGAATTTGAAGGCCGATTTAAGTCTATCCTTTCAGAGTTGAAGAGTTAAGCACATGCTACCTGTGGCTCGTTGGTCTAGGCGTATGATTCTCGCTTTGGGTGCGAGAGGTCCCGGGTTCAAATCCCGGACGAGCCCCCTTAAAATCACAAGCTCTTAGCTTCATGGAATTCTTTGGTAAGACACATTCCTTCTGGGGCATTGTAAATGTGTTGTGTGCCAAACCTTTCAATGTTATGTGTGACACCAATTTGTCTTTCTAAAATAACGTTTTTGATTTTGTGAAGGAGTCACTCTCATGACCCATTGAGTGATGCCATTGACTGCACAGTCCCTGCCACGCAATCTGTATATGTCACATTTTGAGATTGCCTTGGAAACCTTACTGGGCAGGTACTAAAATATACCTGTTACCAGGTACTATCACCTAATGGAAACTTTAAAGATCGGGCTGAGTCAAGTTAAGCCAAGCTAGGTAGGTGCAAGTGGAAAAGGGCTATTAGAGATCACAAAGTCTGATCGAAATTGAGGCCATTCAATTTCGGTGTAAAGACGTTAAACTACATATGTGAAGGTCTCATAATGGTTTCACCTGAAACCTCTGCTGATAATCACCCACGCCTTTTTTCCACCCCTTGGCTCATGTGATGTGTTTCATAGTTGTTCAACGACCCTGATAAAGACAACCCACTCTGGGTTTTAAATACCTGGGACTCTCCAACGTTTAGTTTTAGATCTAACGAAGGTTCTCAGAGGAGAGGTGAAAGGTCTTCAAGGCACTTAGAGAATTCCAGCTGCTTTCTTTCAAAGCTCATCAGACTACCATGACGTGGATGACTGGGAACCCTTTTTTCTCATTCACTGTGTGCAGTCCCTCTGGAGTCATCCCTGTTGGAGCTTGTCAGTAGCAAAGGCCTGAAGGTACAAAAATGAATACTGAAGAGAGCTTAAAAACATTCCTGCTTGAATTTGAAGGCCGATTTAAGTCTATCCTTTCAGAGTTGCAGACTTAAACGCAGGCTTCCTGTGGCTCGTTGGTCTAGGCGTATGCTTCTCGCTTTGGGTGCGAGAGGTCCCGGGTTCAAATCCCGGACGAGCCCCCTTAAAATCACAAGCTCTTAGCTTCATGGAATTCTTTGGTAAGACACATTCCTTCTGGGGCATTGTAAATGTGTTGTGTGCCAAACCTTTCAATGTTATGTGTGACAACAATTTGTCTTTCTAAAATAACGTTTTTGATTTTGTGAATGAGTCACTCTCATGACCCATTGAGTGATGCCATTGACTGCACAGTCCCTGCCACGCAATCTGTATATGTCACATTTTGAGATTGCCTTGGAAACCTTACTGGGCAGGTACTAAAATATACCTGTTACCAGGTACTATCACCTAATGGAAACTTTAAAGATCGGGCTGAGTCAAGTTAAGCCAAGCTAGGTAGGTGCAAGTGGAAAAGGGCTATTAGAGATCACAAAGTCTGATCGAAATTGAGGCCATTCAATTTCGGTGTAAAGACGTTAAACTACATATGTGAAGGTCTCATAATGGTTTGACCTCTGCTGATAATTACCCACAGCTTTTTTCCACCCCTTGGCTCATGTGATGTGTTTCATAGTTGGTTAACGACCCTGGTAAAGACAACCCGCTCTGGGTTTTAAATACCTGGGACTCTCCAACGTTTAGTTTTAGATCTAACGAAGGTCCTCAGAGGAGAGGTGAAAGGTCTTCAAGGCACTTAGAGAATTCCAGCTGCTTTCTTTCAAAGCTCATCAGACTACCATGACGTGGATGACTGGGAACCCTTTTTTCTCATTTACTGTGTGCAGTCCCTCTGGAGTCATCCCTGTTGGAGCTTGTCAGTAGCCAAGTCCTGAAAGTACAAAAATGAATACTGAAGAGAGCTTAAAAACATTCCTGCTTGAATTTGAAGGCTGGTTTAAGTCTATCCTTTCAGAGTTGAAGAGTTAATCACGTGCTACCTGTGGCTCGTTGGTCTAGGAGTATGTTTCTCTCTTCGGGTGCGAGAGGTCCCGGGGTTCAAATCCCGGAAGAGCTCCCTTAAACTCACAAGCTCCTATTTTCATGGAATTCTTTGCTAAGACACATTCCTTCTCGGGCATTTTAAATGTGTTGTGTGCCAAACCTTTCAATGTTATGTGTTTCATAGTTGGTTAACGACCCTGGTAAAGACAACCCCCTCTGGGGTTTAAATACCTGGGACTCTCCAACATTTAGTTTTAGATCTAATGAAGGTTCTCAGAGGAGAGGTGAAAGGTCTTCAAGGCACTTAGAGAATTCCAGCTGCTTTCTTTCAAAGCTCATCAGACTACCATGACGTCGATGACTGGGAACCCTTTTTTCTCATTCACTGTGTGCAGTCCCTCTGGAGTCATCGCTGTTGGAGCTTGTCAGTAGCAAAGTCCTGAAGGTACAAAAATGAATACTGAAGAGAGCTTAACACCATTCCTGCTTGAATTTGAAGGCCGATATAAGTCTATCCTTTCAGAGTTGCAGACTTGAACGCAGGCCTCCTGTGGCTCGTTGGTCTAGGCGTATGATTCTCGCTTCGGGTGCGAGAGGTCCCGGGTTCAAATCCCGGACGAGCCCCCTTAAAATCACAAGCTCTTAGCTTCATGGAATTCTTTGGTAAGACACATTCCTTCTGGGGCATTGTAAATGTGTTGTGTGCCAAACCTTTCAATGTTATGTGTGACACCAATTTGTCTTTCTAAAATAACGTTTTTGATTTTGTGAAGGAGTCACTCTCATGACCCATTGAGTGATGCCATTGACTGCACAGTCCCTGCCACGCAATCTGTATATGTCACATTTTGAGATTGCCTTGGAAACCTTACTGGGCAGGTACTAAAATATACCTGTTACCAGGTACTATCACCTAATGGAAACTTTAAAGATCGGGCTGAGTCAAGTTAAGCCAAGCTAGGTAGGTGCAAGTGGAAAAGGGCTATTAGAGATCACAAAGTCTGATCGAAATTGAGGCCATTCAATTTCGGTGTAAAGACGTTAAACTACATATGTGAAGGTCTCATAATGGTTTCACCTGAAACCTCTGCTGATAATCACCCACGCCTTTTTTCCACCCCTTGGCTCATGTGATGTGTTTCATAGTTGGTCAACGACCCTGGTAAAGACAACCCCCTCTGGGGTTTAAATACCTGGGACTCTCCAACGTTTAGTTTTAGATCTAACGAAGGTTCTCAGAGGAGAGGTGAAAGGTCTTCAAGGCACTTAGAGAATTCCAGCTGCTTTCTTTCAAAGCTCATCAGACTACCATGACGTGGATGACTGGGAACCCTTTTTTCTCATTCACTGTGTGCAGTCCCTCTGGAGTCATCCCTGTTGGAGCTTGTCAGTAGCAAAGGCCTGAAGGTACAAAAATGAATACTGAAGAGAGCTTAAAAACATTCCTGCTTGAATTTGAAGGCCGATTTAAGTCTATCCTTTCAGAGTTGCAGACTTAAACGCAGGCTTCCTGTGGCTCGTTGGTCTAGGCGTATGCTTCTCGCTTTGGGTGCGAGAGGTCCCGGGTTCAAATCCCGGACGAGCCCCCTTAAAATCACAAGCTCTTACCTTCATGGAATTCTTTGGTAAGACACATTCCTTCTGGGGCATTGTAAATGTGTTGTGTGCCAAACCTTTCAATGTTATGTGTGACACCAATTTGTCTTTCTAAAATAACGTTTTCGATTTTGTGAATGAGTCACTCTCATGACTCATTGAGTGATGCCATTGACTGCACAGTCCCTCCCACGCAATCTGTATATGTCACATTTTGAGATTGCCTTGGAAACCTTACTGGGCAGGTAGAAAAACATACCTGGGACCTTCCACCAGTTAGATTTAGAACCAACAAAGGTTCTCAGATGAGAGGTGAAATGTGTTATACTGGGCATACACAGTGCAATTTTTGGCTCCTTTCGAGCCGATTTTTCAGTCTTGCGACCGTTTTGGTGATCGGCCCCAGTTTCGCCTTCATCGTGTGTCGTGCATCATGTAGTATACCTGGGGCAACGAGAAGCGATTAATCCCCCGCGTTTTTTTTCACACAGCTGAATAAATGTGACACAGAAAACTGATTAAACAGAACTGTGAGATGGTTGAGAAATTACAACAGTGTTCTGTTATATCTGAAGGTTAGACCGTCCAATTTTCACAGCCGTTTACTTCACGTTTCTGTGCCTACCTGATCTTCTAAGGACCTGGCCCAGATAGACTGCGAAGTCCGGGTCTTCAGGATGATGCAGCCATGTTAAACCACAGTAAATAGCGATAGCATACATGTGGTGTGTGTGTGGTTGTCTGCCTCTTATAACTCCAGTGATTTTCCTGCATTTGAAATCCTGTGTGATCTTGTGAATTTACTGAATCCAGCAACTAACCACTCTTTCTAGATTGTATCAAATCATCTCAATAAAAACAAATACAGTTGATGAATTTCATAGAGATCCTACATGATTTAATTACCTTCACCATAGAAACATGAAATTATTTTTTTCAAATTACAAAGTAGACTTTTGTAAATGTGACAACCACCCAATTTCCTTTTTTGAGTGTACAGTTGTGAGTCAAAGCAGCCACATGAGTCATTTTAAGTATTAACAGTATGCAAATTGAGTTATCACTGAGTGTCATGAGCTGATTTGCTGCTATTGTTTGACCCAAACATGCCACAATCTGAGGAAACGCACATTTAACAGCCGATTCTTTCCACACGGTGAATGTTAAATAAGCTGATTCTTATACTCTACCTGAGCACTCAGAGCGCCACATTCATCCATTCACAAGCGCATATTCTAACATACACATGCATTCATAGTCCGATGTATAGATCAGAGAGTTACTTGGGGTTGATAACGTTCCCAATGATGTTTGGCATGCAGACTGGAGCAGCCAGGGCGAAACCACTGACCTCCCGATGTAGATAGGACCTGCTCCACCATTGTTGTTGTTATCATTATTATCGCTACACAGTTGTTTTAGACAAACAGCTACAAGATAAAGTTTGAACTCTTAATGATGGATATGTTGACTTGCAGTTGAACTTGGTGTTGCCCAAGTAATCCCATCCAACACACACAGCAGTGAGAGGGCGAGCCAATGAACAAACAGGACAGAGGGTGAACATTTGCTGATTTTAAGGAACTCTAACCTTTTGGTTTGTTTCTTCTTCTCCACTTATTCTTTTGCTCAATTTATTTCAGTCATGTAAACAATGGTTGAAATAAAAGAAGGTCATTTCAGAAAAAGAAAAAAGAAATACCATGCAGAATGAGGATATTAATGCTATCATCCATACTGTTGTCGTCTTTCAGCTGAGAATCACATGGACACAATGCCAAACCACTGTTTTCTGATTCAGTCAGATTACTTTGGTTAGGTGATGTATGACCTTGGTCTCAGTATGATTTCCTTTAACACAATTACCTGTTGGTGCTATTTACTTGGTGCTTAGAGGGGGGACCGAAAAAATGACCTAATTCCAGTGCACATGATGCTTCTTTGTACAAACACAGTGCATGCTGAGGAAGGATGAGTAACAGGGTGTTGTTATAAAGACAGACAGGATGTGACCTGCAGGAAGAGGAAGTGGTCAAGGTGACTGGGGATAGAGGCTCATCCAGATGTTTCTGAGCTGATAGGAGAGCTTCATTATGATACAAATAAGCAGTCGCGCAACTGCCAGTAACTGTACAAGTGTAAATACATCTAACAACAAATTAGACCAAATAGCTGAGGTGGGATTTGTACTGGCTGCTGAGTGTCTTAGAGATCATTTCACTATCCTGGAAGTCACTACTTCTAAGAAATACTATGGCATATTATTTAGTTCTGGTATGAGGAATATTTTTTAAATATTTTCATTTGTTTAGTTCTAATGCAAATCCAATGCTTTTGGCCAACTGCTTTTTTGTTTGTTTTCTGCGCTCAAGGCTTACATTACTTTAAATACTTTTAGCAATACTTCACTCCTGCTAATACATTAATACTTAAAGCACCAAGCCTCACTGAATTGGTGTAACCTTGTGTCAACAGAGAAAGTTGTATATGATAATATAGCATAATTACAGGAAAAGATTACAGTTGGTTATGAGAGGGGAACTTACATAAGATGTTTCATAAGCTATGGGTATAAAAATCAAATGAATGCTCAGGTGCATGGACAGTGTTGAGTCTTTGGTTAGATTTAGAATGATTCATATGTTGTCTCTGTGACCAGAAGAATCTGTTTGTAATATATCTGACTCCAGCTATAAAATGTTTACTGGCTCCTTTATTGTTTTGATGTTTTCTGCATTGTGTCTTAATTGTACCTTCTATATCACAAAGCTTAAAAACAGAGTTAGGAAAAGCAGTCAGCCAATTGTCTTTCAGGTGCTGTTAGTGTGGTAACTTTGGCCACACGTCTGTCTCTCTGTGTCTGTTGTCTGTCATGCTGCAGATGTCTATATGAGTACACATAATACAGCTAGTAATAATAATAATAAGAAAAGTAGCATTGTTATTATGATTATGATTATTATTATTATTATGATGATGATTATTATTATTATTATTATTATTATTGATAGTAAAAATCACAAATTTTTTCTACTTAGTTAAGGAAATGTTTGTTTACTTTTTTCTACTATGTAAACATGGTTACACAGCACAATCACATTGCTTTGTGTTGAGTTTTAGGAGCTTAATAAAAAGGCATTACTCTGAAAATGGCCAGGCCCAAGGACTGGACTGAAAATGAGTTAAAAAGCATCAAACATCCAAGGAAGATTTTGGAAAACCTTTAGAGAGCCAGTAGAACTATTGTCCAAGACTGCTTTAAAAGAATACAAGAAAGTCCGGTTCAAGTCTAAGGGCTGTCTCAAAACCTTTGCACAGTACTGTACACAGTCCAAAATAAGGCTGAATGATAAGTTTCAAGTTTATCAGCATGGGAACCACCAATCCAGGGGCACCAACAAAGGCCTGTCAACTAGGACAGCCCTACAAATTCCAGTGCCTTAAGAAACTCAGGGTAGATTTCATCCACCTCAGGGCCCCTGAGAAGTTGCTTAACCACCTTAGTGACCTTGGCATGGTGATGGGCGACTCATCCTCCTTATCCTCCACAGAGGACTTGTCCATGGGATTGAGGAAGTCCTCGAAAAATTCCTCCTGGCAATAGCCCCCCCACCCACACTGGACTGAACAGCAAGTGGATCCCTTCTCAGATGAAATAATGTAAGATGCTTTATATCCTGAGTCTGAAGATACAGACACAAAGTTAAAATTTGGGGTACAGGTCAAACACAATGACTACAGATCACTACTGTTCACCCATGTGTTTAAATAAAAGGAAGAGGGTTTCTGTTATGTTTCAGTTAGTACATCGAAACATGCAGCTTCATCTGATTCTGCCCAATTTGCCAGTTTAATAGGTGAGACCAATTTCTCAGAGTCAGTTTAAAATAGGAATTTTTTAACCTTAGATATATATTTCTAAGTGCATCACTGATATCATAATGGATACTTGACTTGCTCGCTTTATTTCAGAGACAGAGACGATAAAAATGAACACGTCTTACTTTATGGACCAACAACAAACATTTCTGTATTCAGTAATCAATGCAAATTATTAGTTTATGAACAGAACCAAACTGGACAAAGAGAAGAGCTGAGGAGGACCTGCTGCAACATCTCCATGACAGCTGATATTCACAGCTACATGACTCACATGACATGATTACAATCATACGCACAGTTTGTCAGAACACCACAAAAAGGACAGGGCAAGCTGTACTTTACTAGACAGTATAGTTTTAACAATCAACACTTTAACTTTTATAGACTGATGCATTGTATGGTTTTAATTCCATTTTTCCATCGTATTCTGCCCATCATCGGGGGGCTGGAGCGAAGCAGAGTACGCGCTAGCCAGCTCACCAGTCTGTTGCAGGACTAACACAGAGAGACAGACCATTCACATAATTTAGACTCACTAGTGAACCTAACCCTACTAACTGCCTTTGTCCCACAGTCCAAAGACATGCAGTACCCAGAGAGAGCCCACGCAGACACTAAAATCACATGCAAACTTTACAGAGAAAGGCCCCGACCAGATGGTGGAGTCGAATTCAGGAGGTAGTTGTTAGCAGTGCGCCGCCATGGGTATAAAAGCAAAATTTAAACAATTAAAACAGCCATGACTAAATTGACTCTAGCTAAGCCTGTCGGGTAAATAACAAGATTAAATGCGAAACAGTTAAACTGAAATAGAACTCCAGTTTTAGACCTACAGTTTTACAGCTGAGCCACAGCGTCTCCACTGCCTACATGAGCTGTGGCCTGAGCTGCCAGTCATTTCACAACATCCTGCTCAGTCTTGACAATCACTCTGTTCAGTCCACAGCACCAACTCTTTAAGAATCCTAATTTAGTGACAGAGTCCAAGATGAGTTCTTTACAGCAGCATCAGTCAAAAAGTTTTGACTGCCATTTCACTGTGAACTTTAATGATGAAAGAAAGACTCTACAAACTGCAGCTTCTCCTTTATATAGTAACAAAAATCTGCATTGTATATTGTCTTTGATAACTTGCTGGCCACATATTCATTGTTAATGCAATCAGGCATGCCCTTAACCTTCAAATCGCCTACAAATAACATGGTAGCTGCTAGCTGGTGCTGACAAACAGGTTGGGAGTGGGAGGGATACTTCCTGTTTCTCATGAAAATGTGAAAAAATGTGAACCCTTGGGAGGAAGAGAAGACCAGACATATGGACACATTTTACGTGCTTTTACCGGGGAAAGTTACGCCACACGGTTTACAAACTTTTACAGTCATAAGATTATCGCAGACTAACCGTAAAGTCGATTCAGCTGACTAAAAATAATCGAGTAAAACTAAAATAATGCCTAAATTATGACAAAAACGAAATGATCTTTAGTCAAAAGCTGAGGCTGAAACTAAATCAGAATGTGCTGTCCACTGGCACCTATTGTCTCAATGATTACTCCACATCTGTTTAGCTGTTATCTGTATCCATTTGGGGCAAGCACAAGGCTCTCTTTAAGGTGTGTGTGTCGTTTTTCCAACTACTACTACTGCTGCAATGAAGTATCAGGGTTTTTAATACAAGGTAAATGAGCAGGCAGATTCACAATAAATTCAAATGCTAAATTTATAAACTGGAAAAGATGCTTCAGTCTTAATCAAATTATTTTCTGCACCCTTTTCCAAATTCTAACAGTTGTGCCACATCGTTTGCTGCACTGCTCCTACAGAGCCAGTTTTACTTACTAAGGAGGGTGAATACAACAGAAAATAGCAATCCATGCATACTAAAGGGTTCTTAAATCTCAGTTTAGTTTTTAAGAAGATTTACCGAGACTACACCATCATGCTGTGGAAAATGAAAGTGAAACCCAAATGAAAAGTTAATTTTCTTTCTTTATCCTTGTTTAGTCAGGACTCCAGATTTTCATTTTGACTTGGCAGGGCGCTGTAAACAGCCAGAGGCAGTCAGTGAGAGTGGTGTGACTGATTTAAGGGGGATCTAAGCCTGAGAGAATCCTTAAATTAGAGAAACAACAGGACTTTGGTGTAAAACGTTTGTGCCCGGTGAAAAGTCTCAAGAACATGGGACGTGATTATTTTTAAAGCTTTTTAAAATCTAAGTAAGAACATGGTTTGAAGATAAACTTCATAAATTGTGTTTCTCAGGCCTGAAGTGGTTGTTTTGGTTGTCAGTTACTATATGGACCAACGGATATGGAAGAGTTCCTTACTTTGTTCCTCATTAGTTTACAACTCATAGACGTTTTTCACGTGGTGAGTCTGAAAGCACAACACTGTCGTGCCTCTTGATTTTGGTAGCAAAAAAAAAAGTGGGGCTGAAAGATAAAAGCTGAAACAAAAAAACAAACACTGGGATTTTCTGATACATTTTATTAATGCTAGTTTTAATGTTGTCCCATTTACAGACTGGTCTGTTACAGGGCTTCTGTGGAACCTTCTGTAGAATTTGTATATTTTGCATCCCGCTCTTAGCATCATTCTATCCGTCTGTCTATGTTTCTCCTTATCTGGGGCCAAGTCACAAATAAGGAGAAAGGCCCAGACCCCATTCTCCCAAACTACCTCCTGAAATGTATTTGGAGGAACAAACTCCTCCTTGTGGGGCAGCAGCTTGTTGGCTGCCTCCTGACGAAGCCAACAAAAGCACTTCTGAGATTCTCAGAGTACAGATGAGATTCTGAGGGCACCAGTTTGCCACCTAAATACGATATGCCTCAAAATTCTGGCCCTGAAAACTATGAACAGAATTTATTAATAAGGACAGCCCTGGCATAGAACAACACCCACCAAGAATGAGTCCGACTTCTTGCTGAGCAAAGCAGAGCAAACTCCCATAGAGCCTCAAATATTCCTTATATTCCTGACGGGGCCAAGTACAGCACCGTGGAAAACGAGTGGCTAGCCATCCAGATGTCAGACTCCCTTAGCTATTACCTCCTGGGCCTCCCCTTCACCCTCTGTTCGGACCACGCTCTGCTGCAGTGGCTCCATTGCATGAAGGATGCCAACGCCCGGATCACACCGTGGTATTTGGCTTTACAGCCTTTTAAGTTCCGAGTGGTCCATGGGCTGGGGGTGCAGACGGTTGTGGATGACTTCCTCTCTCCTCCTCTCTGACACCTTTATTACTATATGCAGTATTGTCTGCTTTTTATACTTATTGGGCTACTTGCTTATTATAGGCTTAAATATATATAGGCTGTACAGTACATAAGATTAAAATTTACATTTTTTATGTCACTGAAATGTTTTATTATTTGAGTTAAAGCCAAAGAGAAGGTTGCAGATAATGTTTACATGAAACGTGTGTATACTTACTGCATCTGGTTTATTTAAGCAGGCATCATATGTTGAAATCTTCAGACTAATGTAGATTATGCATTTCTAATTTGTTATTTTTTTGTAATTTTACCAATTTTGTTAATTACCACAGTCATACCTTTTAACTTAATTCTTGTAGATGTGATATAATTATAAAAACATTCATGCCATTTTCCCCATTCAACGTCTATAATTACACAAAATATCCATTAACTAATGAAAAAACCCAATTACAGAAACTTATTTTACTGTCATTTTTGTGTCATTTTACACCCAGTGTATCAATTTTATGTATGTACAGCATAAAACTACAAGTTAAGTTTTATCTTTTAAATAAAAATAGCTGTAAAATTATGTTAATCTTGCAACCATAATTTTTAGTCTTTTTTGTATAAAAATAAATACATTTTCCATAAAAATGTGAAAATCATGTTTATTCACAGGTACCATTTTTTTTCGCAATTTTTTAATTACTTTTTATTTTACTTAGAAAAATTCTGTACATTTATATGAGATATTCTCTTAAATTACAGTTGTTGTTTTTACAGAGTAGATTTGGGGCCCAATAACATCTTTTAAACCAGCAGACGTATCACAGCTCAGTAATTCTCAGTAATGCCGTCCTTCAGGCTGTGAGTCTTCTTATTAACACAGATTTGACAGATTTGTTGTAACAATGCGGTAAACCGGGCCGTGAAATTACGGCTGGATGAAATGGTTTTCTGCTGCTTGGTTAACTCATGTTCATGTGCACGTGAGCGTACACACGCGGGACTGTAATGACCAATCAGCAGATATTGTAAACCCTCAGTTTGCTGAGCTGATGAGTGGGGTTGGTAGAGCCTCCACGCAGAGAGACGCTGCACACGCGGGGAACAGCACTCCGTTTCCGTTACAGTCACTGTCCTTCTGAACGCTCCGCACACAGCGGTAAGTGCCACCGGGTCTTTTTACAACAGGTTGAGACAACACGGAAAGCTGAGGTGTTCGTGTCTATTTGAACACTTTGAGTTTGGTGTTTTTTCCACAGCAGGCTGAGCGTGGACCCTTTACAAGCTGGCAGAAGATGCGTGATTTAATTTGGGCTTTAGCCGCGAGCAGCAGGCACGCGCGCGCTCCGTTTGGCTGTTTGGTAACAGTGACGATAAATTCTGACCGTAAACATCAGCAGCTTTTATTTCGTCTGTTTGAATAAACACCAACAAAACGCGTTTGTTTCATATATTCTCCGCTTTATTCCTGTGGACTCTGTGTCCACGCTAGACCACAGATTTCATATCTAATGTAAAAAACCTTTAAAAAAATAATCTTGAATTGTTAGACTAATAGGATTAAACAGGTGTGGGTCACAGACCAGCGCAGTGGTAAACCCGACAGGTACAGTGAAATAAAAGAAGATGCTTCTGACATTGTTCTTTACGGTTCTGGAAGTTTGTTTAAGAATTGGTTTTCTGCTTCTTCATCTATAAGATGTTATTATCTATGTTAATGTGTGCTGAACTTTATGTTTAGTGACTGTGAACTTAGAAGTATAATATGTATATTATATATTATACCATATATAATCTCTGAAAGACACTACAATGTTAATGATGTAGCGTTAGTCGTTGTTTCGGTCATTGTGGTTTCTCAGGGCAGAAACTCCTACACAGACTGTAGCAGAGTCTCTATCACTACTTCCTCTGATAAAGTTCGGATCTAATTACAGTAGTTGGATTATCCCGCTCACTGAATACAATATTATTCCTTTGCTAATTTGCTGTGGATGTTTGTGTTACTAACCTCTCAGATGCATCCATCAGAGCACGAATGAGTGTGGACGTTATATCAAAAGCACTTGGAAAAAGAAAGTGCTTGTTTAATTGGGTGAATGAGGCAAGTTGTATAGATTAGAAAAGCACTATATAAGATCCAGTCCATCAGCGTTTGGACAGAAGACAATGCTAAATGTGCGTGTTTTCTCAGACTGAACATGTTGCCAGGTTTGGGTCACACAGTGGTATTTAATGATCGAGTAGATCAAAAATCATCTTGATCAGCCCTTTTCGATATAGAGCGCGTGTTTCTATGCTCCCTTTTCAAGCTGATTCATTGACTCAGCGTCTTCAGTGTATTCAGTGTGAATGTGTTTGTTGTACAAGACCTCGAGAACAGTTGGCTCCAGAGAACTCTGGAACAGCAGCTTCTAACACACTGCAGAGAGCATTCAGAACAGTTTTACTCTGACAGGTTTTCAGCTGCATCTGTCAGGACGAGAGCTGGTAAACTGTTGTTTGAAGACAACATCAGCTTTCTTCTTGGCTTGCTTGACAGCTCCTCCAATTACAGCTCTCTGGGTGTAGTATGCTGCGTTTGCAAATACTGCTGCTCATCAAAGCCAGATTAGAGAGAATAAAAAAGGATGCTGCTCTCTGTCCTTTACGGATGTGAAAATAGGATTTGAATCAGGTACAGCTCCTCAATGAAATTCTGTGTTGTACTGTCATTTTGCACAACCTCCTGAATATAACAGCAGAATACCACAACCGTTTTGTAACAAGAAAAGCTTGTCCTCTTGACCTCTGGTTTGGCATCTTGGGGAGATGTGAGCAAGCTGTTCAGCCTACCTCTGTCATATCATGTGGTAATAATGTTAGCAACAGTTCACCGGGAAGAGCCTTGAATAAACCTTCAACGATAAAAAAAAAACAGGTTTCACTTCAGCTCTTTCTATGTTATAACCTTGCTCTTCTCTGCAGCTGGCACAAGCAAGAGTGGCCCACGGACTGGTTGTACCTCATACTTTCTACATTGCCTTGCAACATAGCTATCTACACCATAAATCCCACGTTGGTACTGGGAGAGACTTGAAATTTATGATTTTCAGGGTTTTTATCGTTAACTCTGTTTCCCTGGGTCTTTTCCCATGTTGTAGTTGTGCGTCTTATTTTGAAAGAAATATTTATGCGTTACCATAGCGACCAGAGGGCATTAAGGGGCAGAGAGGAGGATGTTACTGTCAATGTTGTTGGTGCATTTCAGGAGGACGCTGCTAATAAAATTACACAATTACACAGTGAATTTATTATTATATTTACAAAATACCACAGTTTTTGTCTCATTCGTATCATTTTATTTTGTTGTGTTTATCCGCCACACCTTAAAGGCTGGTCCATGAAAATATTGTCTGACATTACACCGATCTGTGGCACAAAAAAGGATGGAGACCGCTGATTTATCTGATAACCGTAACTATAGCCCTAACTATATGCTTTAGCAAAAAGGAACGTTTGAAGCCTAATCTTGAAAGTAGAGATAGTGTCTGTCTCCTGAATCCAAACTGGAAGCTGGTTCCACAGAAGAGGGGCCTGGAAACTGGGGCAGTGACCTCCAGTACTGGGTGAGTGGCTCCAGCAGATCCCAGGAACAACATCTGAGATATCTCTCCAGAAGAGTGCAGACCTAGGAACAATACTGCCAGAACCCTCAGGACCCGAGCTTGAAGGAGCCCTCCCCCCACCCAAAAAACACCCTGCATGGTTCCATGAGGATTGGAATTCTGGGAGTTCTTCTCTAGTTTCCTCATAACCGTACCTAGTTCTGATGTTTAAACTGAATGGATGGATTAACTCATAGAAAAAAGTTCCCCTTAAAAATCTGTCAATCAAGAGTCTAAATTCAAGGTGTGTGTGTGTGTGTGTGTGTGTGTGTGTGTGTGTGTGTGTGTGTGTGTGTGTGTGTGTGTGTGTGTGTGTGTGTGTGTGTGTGTGTGTGTGTGTGTGTGTGTGTGTGTGACCCACGTTGTGAGCCTGGTTGACGTTTGATTTGTATGGACTTTGTCATTTAAAGGTTTGACTAATATCTCGATGAAGTCTCTGTAGCGGACACTTTTCCAATAAGCTCTTCACCTACCACTGTGTAAGTGAGAGAAGATTCAGTGTGTAGGGCCGTTCACGTGGCTTTGCTGGCTGTACTGCGACCTGTCCTTCCTTGTGTGTGTGTGTGTGTGTGTGTGTGTGTGTGTGTGTGTGTGTGTGGGGGGGGGGGGGGGGGGGGTTACTCTATAAATTCGTACTGTATGTTTGTGTTGTGCTCTGTGCGTTTATTATATTTTCTCCCCCATCCCTTTCCCCCCCTGCCTGTCAGCTCAGACTTAGTCATGCAACATATATAATGTTATAACTGAAATAACACAAATGGAAATGAATAAATAAACAGGTAAAAGAAACACACGAAGAAGAGGAGCCTGCAAAGAATTTATAGACTCATCCTGGAGAAGCAAACAGTCATAATTCTGATTGCAAAAGCTTCCAGACAGGACAGAGAAGATCCTGTAATGTACTGCAGGTGTTACTGCAGGTCTTTTGTTGTACTAGTAATATATGCTGCCAGTTATCATCTGTAGAAAGAATTAAGAAAAAATTGTTATTGGGGGGTAACAAAAAAATTCCCGTTGGTGCTTGTCTAATTAAAAACCAAAGTGTTTATTTGAAGTCTGCTTTTAGGAGGATGTTGGCTGCTTGTTTCTGCAGTATGTGAGTAATAGTGGGCAGGAAGGCTCCACTAGCTTCTCCTCTTGTAATCTGAATGCAATTTCTTTATTATTTGTCTCCTTTTATAGCACTCACTTTCTGCACTGGCATTTGTGTATTTAAGCCCTGTGACATGATGTTTCTCCAGCACTAACCTGTCTGTTTCAAAGCTCCTCTGGATGAAAGAGGAAGCACACTCCAGTGTAACTGTTACTTTGATCATCACACACAGTTAAGCTGCTATTCACTAACAGTTACTTTAATCACTTAGATGCAGGCTTCTTCATCATCTCTTGATTTGGAATATCCAGATTGAGATGAGATTATGTGTGGTAAGATGTGAATTTGTAACTTTTCTCTTTTAGTCAAGAAGCAATGAAGATATTAGAAGAAGAATAAAGTCATAGATGGTTGTTGGTTAGTTTGACTTCGATGTTTGCACATGCGCCGTACCCCTCGGTGACTGGTACACACTCCTACATACACTAGAATAGTTAGACAATGGGCAAATCCATTTGAGCGGTAAAACCTGAGAGCTCCAGGTTTCTTCACTGTGTAATAATGGCTGATGTCCAGTCAGAATCCATGAGTCTGTGTGTGTTCTCCACCAGGCTCAATTCAGGCTTATTCATATAGTAGCAACCTAATAGGACAAATGGAGGCTGCATTAGGCAGAGGACGTCAGAGAGAGGGCAACAGTGACCAGGACATTTAAAAGTTAATGACTTAATGCTGAATTTGTTCAGTTCAGCGGTGTCGTCTCAAAGCATTTTCAGTGTGCAGGAAAGGAAAACATTTTTACCTGACACGACTCTGTTCAACTGTATCAACACTGAGTTATTACAATAGCTGATAACTAGTCTTGCTTGTCAGGGCTGCACTCTAGTGCTGAACACAAGAACTGATGTGGTTACATTATCATCCAAATTAAGCTCTGCAAGGCCAACGCACAACACCAGTGATTCATGGATTAGTCCGATGACGATCGGTCTGATGGGGCCTGATAAATGATAAAAGCACGTTTCCTTTCAGTGGACTATTTTCTGTGTAAGCGTTCCTTCTAGATCCTTCAACGTGATCGTCATGGTCCTGAGTCTGAGGACTCGGTGTTTTGTGTTTCTTTATATTCTTCTATATTCTTGTTTATTCTGCCTGTGTTCCCTCTGTCTGTCCATGGTGTCACTGTGTCTGCTCGTGAGTCTGCCTGCCAAGTTCAGTGTCCGTTCTGGTTCTCTGTGTCTGTTAGTTTCCTGTTTTATTCTGAAAGTTCATGTCTCATGTCAATGTGTTCAGTTTTACCTTTCTCCTGTCTTGTTAGCCTAATTTCTCCCAGCTGTGTCTCCCTCCTGTTGCCCATTCCCTGATTACTCCCCTGTGTATTTAAGCCCTGTGTTTTCCTGTGCTCCCTGTTGCGTTGTACCCGCAACTTGCTGTGTGTTCATGATTTCCAGTCCTCCTGCACCTCAGTTTAGAGTTTTGTTTGCTTTTGTGAGTTTTATTTTGTGTTGAAGTTTTGTTCCAGCAATAAAGCTGCATTTTCAGTTGAAACCTCGTTTCCTAAGAGTCCTGCATTTTGGGTCCACCACTCCTGCCTGCCTGCCACACAGCCAACCATGACAATGAGTGCGCATGGCTTTATCAAATCAGTTTTTAAGTGTACAAAATACTACAGCCCTATCAAAAGTGAAGTAAAATATACTATTTATATTAAAACATATGAGTGTGCATATTCAGTATGTTTTTCAGCATCAGGCCAACAGTTGCAGATTGCTTACATAGATCCACATCAGTGTGTTTGCTGTGCATACGAGCAGGTCTGTGTCTGCTGCAGTCTTTTCATGCTCCGGGGAAAGAATGGACTTATTATGTAACCAAAAACTTGGTCGTTTGAACAGGAGTTTGTCTTTTTGGACCATTCACTTTGTTTTCAAATATTTAGATCAGGTATCAAAACGACTCAGATTTGGGGGAAAAACATGGGATTAAAATATTTCACTAAGAATTCCTACCACCTCGTGACATCCTCAGGTGAAGTCAGCAGCACTCCACACACACTATACACAGTGTGGGTAGAGCACCACCTTCCCCTATTAAGTTGCTTGACACTTTACCAGAATCCCTTCGAGGCGGTTTGAAAGGGGTTTTCCATGGCCTCTCCAAACTCCTCCCACACCCGAGTTTCTAATTCAGTCGCTGGCCAAGACACATTCTGCTTGGCCTGCCCGTACCTATTGGCTGCTTCCAAAATCCCACGGGCTAAGCCCAAGAGGACTCCTCCTTCAGCCTGATGGCTCCTTGTAACCACGGTACCTGCCGTGGTGGTGACCCCACCACCAACAAACCACCTTTCTTTACCTGGAGAGGGCACTTTACCCTTAACTGACCAAGAACCTCGGCGGCTTCGCACTCTGCTGCTGATCACCCCAGTGCAAGCTCGACGTTATTGTAGTTTTGGTAGCTTCATCAGACATGATGAGTTGATTTTGGCTGTACAAATAATGAACAGAGTTGGTGAAATAGGAAAACCTTGGTGAAGTCCCACACCTACCAACAATGATTTTGACGGTTGTACAAGGAGCAGTGAGCTAAATATCCCACACTCCCAAAGCAAACCGAATGCTGTAAAATTCAGTTAAATGGGCTGATTTTTGATTGATTCATTTCAATTTCAAATAGTTAAAGTGCTGTGCAAAGGTCTTGAGCCACCTCTCAGGTCAAATGTAAGGATAGGTTATAAGGCTTTTTGTCAATTTAAACCAATAATTAGACCTGAGCATCCTGTTTACAGACAGAAGTTATTTTCAGATGAAGCACTAATTTCACACTTAGTGTTGTCACTGCACAGATCACCTGCTGGAAGTGAAAGCTTGGAAAGAAAAACACAATATGTGACTAAGAACTGTGTTTTTGCCATAACTAAGGCTTATGGGTGTACAGGCATTGAGCAGAGTACCGTGTGACCTCAGCATTTTCCCTGCGTAGTGAATGAGAGTGCAGTGCATGCTGGAATAACAGGAACTCTGCTTTCACGCCTATGTTTGAAAATGTTAGCTGCAGACAGCGTTTGTTTCTGTTGTTTCTGCTCGTGTAACAAAATCCTGCACTCCCACATCGGGCCGTAAAGTGCCAAGAAGTTGATGAACTGCCCTCAGGATGAATGTTATTAAATGCAGAATTGACATTTGTTTGTATTTACTTATTTACAGATCCTTTCCACTGTCAGTCAAAACTGGAAGGACTATGACAGATAGACCCATCTGCCAGTTTGGAGTGAGCCAGCTGGGAAGATAGAACATTTGTGACTTCTACATCTCCATCACAAAGATGAGGAATATTATCCTGGGCATTGTTTGTCTCTGTATTTGCCTGACCCTTGATGATGCACTGGCTTTAAATGGACGGAGGACACACATAGCAGATGGAGAGGGAATAGAAGCAGCCATCAGAGGAGAGAAGTTGCTGAAACGAGTGAGGCGAGGCTGGATGTGGAACCAGTTTTTCCTGCAGGAGGAGTATACAGGCTCTGACTACCAGTATATTGGCAAGGTAAGATCTGTGCTTCCGTTAAGGTACACTCAGGATGACATATTCCCAAATTAAATGAAATTCTCTTAATTAGCAGAAAGCATAATGATTTACCACAGCTGATCACAGTGCAGTATCAGGGATACTGTACCAACTGTGTTGTTTCTTATTGTTGTTCTGGGTTCTCAATAATGACACTGTTACTTGAAGAGAAGGTATTTTATCGAACTGTAGTTCACATGTGTCACCTCGCCTCTGTCAGTGCGTCTTCCTTTTTTAAAACAATAACATTAAATAACATAGCTACTTTCACAAACCTAAACAGTCTCTTGTTTTTCTTACTTGTTAAACCAGGATTTGTCAATTTAATGTTAACAGCACAACTAGTTTTCAACAATCATGGTCAGTTCAACACTAGTAACCAAACATAGTGAAACTTACATAGATACTATGACATCATCTTCCAAACAGCATGCCAACACATTACATCTGGTCGATCATAGGTGGCTTCACTTGTCTTACAGATCTTCTCAGTGTTTGTTCTTGTGTATGTGTAGGTGTTTCAGGTGATAGTGTCTCATGTGTGTGTTGGAGTTGTTCAGCAGCCTCCAACCTCTGCTCCACTACTACTGGTCCCTTAAGAAGATCTCGGCGATTTCTTCTCAGCATAGCTCCATCTTCTGTCTGAATGATGTATGATCGTGGTTGATCTTCCTTTAGAACTGTCGCTTTCTGTGCCATGTGTTGGATTTGTCTTTGAGTCTCACTTGATCCCCAGCATGCAGTTCAGGTAAGTTCTTAGTTCCTCTGTCATAATAGAACTTCTGCTTTGCTTTCTGTTGCTCCTTGAACTTCTTCACGCTGTTTCCCTCCTTTGTTTTAAGCAGATTATCCTGAATGGGCAGGTTTGATCTCAGGCGTCGTCCCATAAGAAGCTGTGCTGGTGACATACCACACTCAAGTGGCGTTGTGTTGTATACTAGCAGGCTTTTGTCTGTGAACACTTCACTTGACACACCGTGTCGTGCAAATACGGCTTTCATCGAAGTGATTACAGCCTCTGCTGTTGTCGTTTGCAGTCTACATACTTGTGGATACAAAGAGTAGCAGTCTGTGACCACAATATAGTCCTTTCCTCCAGACACAAAGAGGTCAGCCCCCACTTTCTGATATGGTCGGTCTCGCACTGGGTGTGGCTTTAGTGGCTCGGCAGGATTTCTTGCTTGATATGTCAGACATGTTGAACAGTTCGACACTTCATTTGTCACATCCTGATTAATCCGTGGCCAGTACATCACCTCACGTGCTCTCCTTTTACATTTTTCCATGCCTAGATGCCCTGCGTGTATCTTTTTGAGCATCTCTCCTCACAGGCTCTTTGGGATGACAATTTTACTTCCCTTGAACATCACATCATCCACTACAGACAGTTCTGCTCTGCAGTTCCAATACTCTTGAATAACAGGTGAGCAGTGTTGCTTACAGCTGGGACATCCATCTATGATGGTTTTGCGCAGTGCTTGTAATGATCCATCTTTGCTTGTCTCCGTTCTGATGAGCTCCATCTTCCCTTCTGCAACAGGAAGTGCACTTGCGACCATGCTCACATATGCTCTTGCATCATCCATCTTGGTGTTTGCTGGCTCATTCGGATCAACAGCTCGGGATAATGTGTCAGCTGTGTACATCAGCTTGCCAGGTGTGTACATCACGTTAAGCGTGTAACGTTGCAGCCGGATCATCATTCTTTGGATTCTCAGCGGACAGTCATTTAGTGGTTTTTGGAACAATGCTATCAGTGGCTTGTGGTCAGTTTCAACGCTGATGGCCTGCCCGGACACAAACTGGTGAAATCTCTCACAGGCGTATGTTATGCTGAGCAATCTGTGCATATCTTGTCTTTGCGTCTGTCATGGATCGCGATGCATATGCAACAGGCTGCCACTCATCATACTTCTGCAGAAGAACAGCTCCAAGCCCACTCTGTGATGCATCTGATGAGATCTTAATAGGTCTCATTGGATCATAAAACTTCAGAACTGGTTCTTTTGTAAGCCGCTTTTTCAAGGCACGCCATGCTTTCTCGTGTTCATGATTCCACTCCCATTCGATTCTCCTTTCAGTTAGCTGTCTCAGTTTCTGAGAGATTGGGTACGAATTTTCCCATGTAGTTTATCATGCCATTAAATCTCTGCACATCTTTCTTGCATTGCGGCCTCTGCATGTTTTCAATTGCAGACACCTTTTGAGGATCTGATCTGATGCCTTCACTGCTCAGGATATCTCCAACGAATGTCAGTTCCTTCGCCCCAAGCTGACATTTCTCTTTGTTCAGCTTCAGATTGGCTTTTCTGGTTGCTTCAAGAATATTTCTCAGTCTCATGTCATGTTCAGCTTTTGTGCTTCCCCACACAATGATGTCATCCATCGACGCGTCGACTCCTTCTAGGTGCTTATAGATCATGTGTATTGTCTTGTGATACACCTCAGGTGCTGAAGCAATGCCGAATGGCAGTCGCCGTAATCTGTTGCTGCCAAATGGGCTGTTGAACGTGCACAGTTTTGAACTTGCTTTGTCCAGCTTCAGTTGCCAAAATCCTGATGAAGTGTCTAGTTATTTGTCTGGTTATTTTTGTTACAGTTATTGCATCTCTTCCCATATGCTGGACATTTTTTAGGAGGATGTTGCAGTCCGCAGTGACCACAAGTCTTTTCTTTTCTGTCCCTGTTTGCTGGCTTTAATTGCATTTTTATTTCAGCAGCAGCACTCTCCTTATTGACTCTGTGTGTGTTCTTATTGACAGCATCCACTCTGCAGCTGTCACTAAGCAGTTCTTTAGCTTGTGCCCTCACTGTTTCAGCTGCTCTGCACAGTGTTAATGCTTTTTCCAGGTCAAGATTTTCCTCTCTCAGTAGCCTCTCTCTCAGACCGTTGTCTGGAGTCCCGCACACAAGTCTGTGTTTTATCAAAGAGTCTGTCAGTCCTCCAAATTCGCATGTTTTACTCCTGTTCTGCAGCTCTGTGACATACTGATCTATTGTCTCCCCTGTCTTCTGTACACATGTGAAGAATCTGTGCCTCTCAAATGTCACATTTCGAGCAGATCCCTCAGTACTGCTATATTTTAGTCCGCTACCTTTCTTCAAGTCCATCTTCTGACACCATGTCTTGTTTCTTTATGTTGTTGTGGGTTCTCAATAATGACACCGTTACTTGAAGAGAAGGTATTTTATCGAACTGTGGTTCACATATAAACAAACTTCACATCACAGTCCGCTCAGAGGTAACTCACTCTAGCTCTCTAGCTCCCCCTATAGTCTGGGTGTATTAACAACATAAAACCTGATACTAAGCAAATATGGATTTGCTGTTATCATTACGCCAACAGCTTTCATTTAAAATGTACTCACAGACTGACGATTGTTGGGCTCAGTTTCCAACTACATGGAATCTGTGCAAGGAAGTTTTAGTTTTAGTGAAGGGAGATTGGTGAAACTGAAGGCCTGTCTGGCGTTTGGTTGTGCTGTCCCTGGCGTTGCCTGTCGCGCCCCTTTTCCCTGGCATCTTCGTAGGCCGTCCTATGAGTGTCTGGTGCCGCTCGCTGGCTCTGGGCTGTTCCCGCCCGGCCGCTCCCTGCCTCCCTGTCCACGGCGGCGCGGAGTGAGTATGCAAAACCTGCGTTACGTTGCGCGAGCTTCAAAGTCTAGTGACTATTCAACTCCGGCCAAATTTGGCCTGGTAAACGCCAGATCGGTATCGAATAAGACTTTTATCCAATATTTTTTGTCACACTACTTGGACTTTCTCTGCTTAACTGAGACGCAGATAACTGCTGCTGATTCCAGCGCCTTTGCAGAACTTTTGCCTTCGGACTGCTGCTATTTTAATGTCCCACGCAGATCTGGTCGAGGTGGAGGAGTAGCTACTATCTTCAGAGATCGCTACAAGTGCAAGCAGGTTTCATTGGAATTTTATTTTTCCAGTTTTGAACTGTTACTGTTTGAAATAGCCTGTTCTCCCCCTGTATGGTGCACAATAATATACAGGGCCCCAAAATACAGTAAAGACTTTATAAAGGAATTTGCTGCATTTCTAACTGAAGTCACGATAAAATATGACTCCTTTCTTATTGTCGGGGATTTCAATATTCATGTGTGCTGTCCAGATAAGCCCATGGTTAAAGACTTTTTGAATCTTACTGATTCTTTTAATTTACCGTATTTCCCGGACTACAAAGCGCACCTGAATATTAGCCGCACAAGCTAAAATCAGGGGAAAATCCTGTTTTGTACATACATTAGCCGCACCTGACTAAAAGCCGCAGGTGTTTCAATGTTGACTCATCATATGTAAGAGAATATGCACAAAGGGAATTGTCAGGAAAGAGATGGCTGTTTGGAGACACACCCCTTTTATTAATATTTTGAAAAACAAGTTATGGGTACATATTTGCACATGTAGTACATAACAATAACCTGCAGCACACCAGAAAAATAGATCCGGACTACCTTTTAGGCTCAGGTGCAGTGACACGGCTTTAACAAGAAGAAAAGTCAGTCATTCACCATCTTTCTCTTCTTCCTGCGCTCTAAAACCACCAAAGTCCTCTCCTCCAGTGTCGGATACTAACAGGCTCAGGATGGCTTCGTCATCCACTCTCCGCTTCTTTCCTTCGTTGTCACTTACAAAACCAAAGAAATCCTCGTTGTCAGTGTCGGAGTCGAACACCCTCAGAAGGGCCGTGGCGGTGTCCTCCTCTCCATCATGCAGCAGTCCAGCCCTTAGAAATCCGTTGGTGATCGTGGATGTTTTCACACTTTTCCACGCTGTCAGAATCCACCGGTGGAGTTGAGCATAACTTGCTTTTCGCAAGTTTATCGCCGCTCATCATCCACGCTTCCCGCTGAACGCGTAGCGCTACTTTGAAGTTTGTTTTTCGAGCTACTTCGTACGGCACTACGTTGCCTGGCGGACGGACATGTGACTAACATACCACTCTTGAACCCCGATCCTTCTGCCAGGCAACGTAGTGCCGTACAACAGCGGAACACACAAAACAAATCGTCTTACGATATGACAAAAATCATGGACAATCCATAGAAAAGCCGCACCTGACTAAAAGCCGCAGGGTTCAAAGCTTGTGCAAAAAGTAGCGGCTTATAGCCCGACAATTACGGTACATATGTAGTCCATGGTTAAAGACTTTTTGAATCTTACTGATTCTTTTAATTTAGTTCGATGTGTGTCTGCACCCACGCAACAGTGTGGCCACACTCTCGATCTGGTTTTAGCCCACTCATTGCCTGTTTTTAATCTGAAAGTCTCCGATCCTGTTTTCTCTGATCATATGCCGCTTCTGTTTGACATTTCTTTATCTAGAAATGAATTCAGGGGGCTTGTCCCTGCAAAGACATCTCGTTTGTTAAATTCTTCCACGGCAGCATGGTTCTCCACCTACTATAATCAGTTCTCCATTCCTGAGACACTCCAATACGTAGAGGAACTCAGTTTTTGGTTTCATACCACTTGTCAGACTGTCTTGGATATTGTCGCCCCTGTAAAAATTAAGCATCCTAAGACAAAGCTTGAACCCTGGTTGAACGATGAAACCCGTGCTGCGAGGCGTGAATGTCGTAGGGCTGAGCGGAGATGGAAAGAACATAACTTACAGGTCTCTTTACAAAGTTTAAGAGAGTGCTGGGCCTTATATCAGCTTACAATAAAAGAAGCAAAGCGGAAACACTTTGCAAACATTATTATGGTGAATTATCAGAAACCACACATATTGTTTAAGTCAATTGAGACTATTTTAAGCCCTCCCTCTGCTCTTAGTTTTGAGCCTTCACTTGAAATGTGTGAAAGGTTTCTGCACTTCTTTATAAACAAGGTAGCCTCGGCTAGGGCGCAGATTATTTTGCCCACATCTGACCCCTCTGATCTTCCAGTTTGCTCAGCTGTCTTTCAACAGTTTGAGTCTGTTACTCTTGCTCAGCTACAGGAGGTGGTGGATCATTTAAAGCCTGTAGGCTCACCTTATGATCCTATCCCTCCCCTTTTTCTGAAAGAAGTTTTTTCTACCATAGGTCCAACTATTTTAACCATTTTAAATAGCAGCCTTACTTCAGGTGTGGTTCCAAAGAATTTCAAAGATGCAATTGTGCAACCACTTCTTAAGAAACCTGGGCTAGATACAAACGTTGTTGAGAACTTTAGACCAATATCTAAGCTGCCCTTTTTATCTAAAGTCTTGGAAAAAATTGTATATGACCAATTGATCTCATACTTGAATGCACAAAATGTTCAGGAGATTTTTCAATCTGGTTTTAAAGCAGGCAGCACGGTGGCACGGTGGTTAGCACTGTTGCCGCACAGCAAGAAGGTCCTGAGTTCAATTCCAACATCAGGCCGGGGTCTTTCTGTGTGGAGTTTGCATGTTCTCCCCGTGTTTGCGTGGGTTCTCTCCGGGTACTCTGGCTTCCTCCCACCGTCCAAAAACATGCAGCTTGTGGGGATAGGTTAATTGGAAAATCCAAATTGCCATTAGGAGTGAATGTGAGTGCGAATGGTTGTCTGTCCCTGTGTGTTGGCCCTGCGACAGACTGGCGACCTGTCCAGGGTGTACCCCGCCTCTCGCCCTGGACAGCTGGGATAGGCTCCAGCGCCCCCGCGACCCTGAAAAGGATAAGTGGAAGCGAATTGATGGATGGATGGGTTTTAAAGCAATGCATAGCACTTTTAAGAATTTTTAATGATATATTTTTATCATGTGATTCTGGTGAAAGTGTCATTCTTATTTTACTCGATTTAACTGCTGCATTTGACACTGTAGACCATGAAATTTTAATCTCACGTTTGGAGCAGTGTGTCGGTATAACAGGTGTGGCTCTGAAATGGTTCAGGTCTTACTTAACAAACCGAACCTTTTCAGTTTGCTTAGGAAACTGTGAGTCCTCCCGAGCTCCGTTGTCTCATGGAGTACCACAGGGTTCCATTCTGGGCCCTATCCTGTTTTCACTTTATTTACTTCCATTGGGCTCAATTTTTAGAAAACACAGACTCTCGTTTCACTGTTATGCAGATGACTGCCAGATTTATGTTCCTCTTAAAAAGAAAGATGGGTCGTCTGTAAATCGTTTACAAACATGTCTGGAGGACGTCAAGTCGTGGTTGGCGCTAAACTTTCTTTGTTTTAATGATTCTAAAACTGAAGTAATGGTGTTCAGACCTGCCTCCACTGCTGTTCCGTGTGTTGATTTGCAATCCCTGAAATCATTCTGTAAACCAGAGATTGTTAATCTGGGTTTTAAAATGGATCCTGAGCTTAAGCTTGAAAGCCAGATCGGGTTGGTTGTAAGGTCTAGTTTCTTTCATCTGAGGCAACTGGCCAAAATTAAGCACTTTCTTACGAGACAGCAATTTGAAATAGTAATCCACGCTTTTGTAACCGTTCGGCTGGATTACTGTAATTCTCTTTATTTTGGGGTGAGTCGATCTTCTGTTTTTCGACTGCAGTTAGTCCAGAATGCTGCTGCACGCCTTTTAACTGGCACTCGTAGATACGAGCATATCACCCCAGTTTTATATTCACTTCATTGGCTGCCCGTGCAGTTTAGGATCCATTTTAAGCTGCTTTTATTTGTTTTTAAATGTTTGTCCAATGCTGCCCCTCTGTACCTCTCTGAGCTTCTTCATCCATACATACCTTCCCGGTCCCTCAGGTCGGCAGACCAGCTCCTCCTGAGCGTGCCCAGGACTAATCGTGAGCTCAGAGGGGATCGGGCGTTTGCTGTGGCAGCACCAAAATTGTGGAATGAGTTGCCTTTACATGTTAGACAGGTCAGATGTCCTCTCTCCATCAGAGAGGACAGATGGTTCGAAAGAGGAGTGAAAGAAGCCATCTATGTCCACTGTGAGCGACCATCTTTGAACAGAGGCGGGGGTTTACGACACCAACTCTCTGCCATCTATAATCCAGTTTTGAGATCCCTTCCCAGACGCCTTAATGCCCACTCACATCCTGGGCCATCTGACCTCAGGAATTCGCATGATAAGGTGGGGCCAGGTTTCACAATGAGCACACCCGAAACTGGCTGATTGGGACTAGGGCTGCCACGATTAGTCGACTAGTCACGATTACGTCGACTATCAAAAACATCGACGACTAATTTAATAGTCGACGCGTCGTTTGAAGCTTTGTAAGATCACAAAAGACGCAGGAATAAGTAGTAAGATTTAAGAGTGTAATAATGGACTGAAACAGAAGATGGCAACACTGCATGTTCAAGGATGCCAGCTGCCGTTAAACACCAAAGAAGAAGAAACTGTGTCCCAGAATTCATAGCGCGGCCCATCGCGGCCCTGCTTAGTTTCCAACAATGGCGGCAGCTAGTTAGTTTTAATATTACTCTTATTATTCTTTCTGGGTCACAAAATAAACGTTTAACATATTTTCAGGCGAGAATGTAGCTGTGTAAACCTCAAATATCGGCTCAGTTTATCAAGACACCGCATATTTTCAAAAGCGCTCCGACGTTTTCGGAGGCATCTGTTACCCACTAGCTCAATAGCTAGCCGGGGGCTAGGCTCACTAGAGCCGTGAGAACACCGGACTCCCAGCAGATCATTTTCAAACCCACCGCCGTCTTTCACTACTCAGGTTAAACATGATATATAAGTCACTTAGATAACTTAAAAATGTTGTTTGGCTTTTTTCAGTGTTTTATTTGTTCCTGAGTAAATCTGTTTGGATGAGATTAAAGTTATAGTTTTTACACAGCTGAATAAACGTCAAGCAGACAGCTGATTATCAGAAGTGTGAGAATCTACTCCGGTGTCCTGTTATATTTTAGATAGCAAGGAGTTTATTAAACTCCACCGAAACAATCTGCAAATTTCATTAAAATTTAATAAACTATCATCTTGTCTTTATTTTTAGTTAGCACAGACCTTAAACACTTAAAGCTGTAAGCTAATGATAGTTATATAAGAGCAGATGCTGCTGGTGCAATAAGCTGTATGGTTTATGTTCAATGGATGATGATCTGATTAGTCGACAGATCGCAAAAGTAATCGCTGACTAGTCGACTATCAAAATAATCGTTTGTAGCAGCCCTAATTGGGACCCACGCCCAGTTTCACACCTTGGCTCAGGTGATTAGAGGATCATCAGGGGGTCCTTTTGTCCCTCTGTGGGGGAAACTCCCACTAGGTTTATATCCGGGACTCTCCACCATTTGACCTTAGAACTGAAGAAGCTTCTCGGATGAGAGGTGAAACGTCTTCAAGCAACTTAAAGAAGTCCAGACACTTTTCTTTGCAAGCTCCTTTGAACACGTAAGCTAAGACTCTAAAAAAAAATAGCATTTGTTCAGCTTTTAGTTTCGCCATTTGTTGATTCACTTGAAGAGCAAGTAACGTAACGTAACATGGGTCAAGTGATCAGTTTGATATCAATCTTTCGTGATGCACCGTCATATTTACATTATTTGTACAGTACGAATGATTTGCTTTGGTACCTGGTCAAACTTAAGCTCTCCTTAGTATGGCTGGCTCCGTTTCTCCAACAGCGCACTCACAGGCAGCAGCTGCCCCGCCCCCTCGCTCAGTTGCTTAGTGCCTGAGCTTGGATCATACCAATATCAGGGGGGATTCACGCACAGTCGTAAATTCCCACAGTGTGCACTATGTGCTTCAAATATTGTGTGTAGTTTTTGTTTTATACAGTTGTCAGACAGGCATCTAACTATGAAAAAATTACACTCCTAAAGACCCCGGGCTTCTGACAAAACAACCCGGGCTTAAGCCCAGTAAGCCACCCCCACGCTCCGCCCCTGGTTTCCAGACAGAGAGCTCTGTTACTTTGTTTCTAATTTATTCCTGAGTTTTCTTGGATTGCAGCGGAATGTCTGAGCATGTGATTTGTTGACCATTGTATCTCTTTGTTGACAATACATACCACACTTGTAAGAGTCATAGTTATAAGCAGGGGTGCACATAAGTGGTCCGCAGGTGCGCATTTGCTGTCAAAATAAAAGACGCGCACCAGATAAGAAGTTGCAACGCGCATTTGCGTACATATAAAAGGCAGTGTTTTTGTCTGCTAGAGTGGGATTTTCACAGCATATTCTGCACCACATCTCTGTGCATTCATCATTTGTTTGAAGCCAGCTCACCTCCTGTAACCACTTTTCAGAGAATACACGCTTCTTTTGCAGTTCGGACTCCTGCTGACATTTCTTTGGAGGTGGAGGTTTTGAGTCTGGTCCCCAGGCCTAATGTTCGACACCATCTCTTCATTTAAAAGCAGCCTCAGTGACACTGTGCTTGGAAAATGGACCACAGCACTTTCACAGTTCACTTAGCGTGTACATAGACAGTAGGATTATATGGGGATTTGCCATCTAACTGGCTGCTCTGTTTAACAAATACAACTTGTAGGCCTTTCAGTGAGGGTAACTCACAGTGCATGATGACAGTTGGAGCTTTGCTGTTTGATCAGTAGCTCGTAGCCTGCAGGTATTGTGGTGCTCTGTATGAAGCCTGCTGCTGTCTGACAGCACAAAACCAAAATAAGTTTGGAAATAAACGAGCAAGGACCAAGGCAGCGTCAGTAGACTTTTACGCCCCGCTGTGGTGCCGCCTTCCCTGCAGGTGGCCTGCTGGGTGCTTTGGATATGGTTCAAATACAGATGAACAGGGAGGAGGGTAAAACAGCCAAAATATGGTTATGCAGAAATTCATGTTTTGTATCTCTGATGTCAAAGAGTGCTGACATTTACCTATTTATTTATTTATTTATTTACTTATGTATGTATTTAAATATTTATTTTAATATGAAGTTACACAGTAGTGGATTTACCTACAGATGTACTCTGATGATGCTTTCATCATCCTGGTCCATGTAAAACAGCAAACAGCACTTGGCTGCCTACATCCTATTCTAATCCAGTTCCATGTCCGGAAGCCAAATCCCAATATTCCCCCACTATTCGAACACCTGGCGCTTTGTACTTGTGAGTGCTCCATTCATCCAGAGACATCCATGAACCCAAACATAGAATTAAGAGAGACATTCAATAGAGAAAGCCAGGCACTGTTAGAAATAACAGTAAGCAGAAAATGTTTTGTGACATCTAATGAATATGGTAGCATCGTTACAGCGACGATGATTGTGAAGAAACGTGAAAGACTGCAGCATCTTTCATGTCTGTGGGACACCACAGAGTCCATAACACATACTCTGCTCTGGAAATGTGCTGTGCTGAAATGTCTGCAGGCTTTATCGGCTTGTGAAAGTATGGCGGTGTTGCAGCCCTGCAGACTGACAGATGGACTCAGACTGAACACTGCTGGACAGAAAAGGTAGCAAGGATCAAAAGGAGAGAGGGAACGACTGGAGGACATACAGCGAGGAAAGAACAGAAGGAACTGAGGAGATGTATATTGTGTGGTGTGAAGAGTGAACAATTAAGGGCAGGAGGACAGGTCGAACAAAAGAACCAAGGCAAAGAAACAAGAGAAAAAAGGTGAGGAGCAGCACAAAGGACACAGGCAGAGAGTGAAGGGGTGATGCACTGTAACCTGATTCAAGGAAGAAAAGTTAGAGCAGGAAAAGTTGCAGGTTAAGGTATCAAATGGGTTTCATTTGACTCAAACTCAAACAGCACATGTCCAGTTCCATCCAGGTTCATTCTTTTGTCGCTAAAACTGCAGTTTAATTCGCTGGTTTCAATTTTTTAAATCATTTTAAGTGAAATAAATCTGACCAATATTTTATATACGTGTGTGTGTGTGTGTGTGTGTGTGTGTGTGTGTGTGTGTGTGTGTGTGTGTGTGTGTGTGTGTGTGTGTGTGTGTGTGTGTGTGTGTGTGTGTGTGTATTAAAAAAAAACATCCAGCATGCCCCTGCGGGCGGTTTATCCTTCAAGCTCGGGTCCTCTACCAGAGGCCTGGGAGCTTGAGGGTCCTGCGCAGTATCTTAGCTGTTCCCAGGACTGCGCTCTTCTGGACAGAGATCTCCGATGTTGTTCCCGGGATCTGCTGGAGCCACTCGCCTAGCTTGGGAGTCACCGCACCTAGTGCTCCGATTACCACGGGGACCACCGTTACCTTCACCCTCCACATCCTCTCGAGCTCTTCTCTGAGCCCTTGGTATTTCTCCAGCTTCTCGTGTTCCTTCTTCCTGATATTGCTGTCATTCGGAACCGCTACATCGATCACTACGGCCGTCTTCTTCTGTTTGTCTACCACCACTATGTCCGGTTGGTTAGCCACCACCATTTTGTCCGTCTGTATCTGGAAGTCCCACAGGATCTTAGCTCGGTCATTCTCCACCACCCTTGGGGGCGTCTCCCATTTTGACCTCGGGACTTCCAGGTTATACTCGGCACAGATGTTCCTGTACACTATGCCGGCCACTTGGTTATGGCGTTCCATGTATGCCTTGCCTGCTAGCATCTTGCACCCTGCTGTTATGTGCTGGATTGTCTCTGGGGCATCTTTACACAGCCTGCACCTGGGGTCTTGCCTGGTGTGATAGACCCCAGCCTCTATGGATCTTGTGCTCAGAGCTTGTTCTTGTGCTGCCATGATTAGTGCCTCTGTGCTGTCTTTCAGTCCAGCTTTGTCCAGCCTCTGGTAGGATTTCTGGATATCAGCCACCTCCTCTATCTGCCGGTGGTACATACCGTGCAGGGCCTGTCCTTCCATGATGGTTCCTCGTCTCCCTCCTCTTTCTTGGGTTTCTGCTGCCTGAGGTATTCACTGAGCACTCGGTCAGTTGGGGCCATCTTCCCAATGTATTCTTGGATGTTCCTTGTCTCATCCTGGACTGTGGTGCTGACACTCACCAGTCCCCGGCCCCCTTCCTTCCGCTTAGCGTACAGCCTCAGGGTGCTGGACTTGGGGTGAAACCCTCCATGCATGGTAAGGAGCTTTCTTGTCTTTATGTCTGTGGCTTCTATCTCCTCCTTTGGCCAGCCTATTACCCCAGCAGGGTACCTGATCACGGGCAGGGCGTAGGTGTTGATGGCCCGGATCTTGTTCTTACCATTCAGCTGACTCCTCAGGACTTGCCTGACCCTCTGCAGGTACTTGGTGGTTGCAGCTTTTCTAGCGGCCTCTTCATGGTTCCCATTTGCCTGCGGGATCCCCAAGTACTTGTAACTGTCCTCTATGTCTGCAATGTTGCCTTCTGGTAGTTCAATCCCCTGTATATATACATACACACACACACACACACACACACACACACACACACACACACACACACACACACACACACACACATATATATATATATATATATATATATATATATATATATATATATATATATATATATATATATATACACACATACACACATACATACATACATGTATACATACATACATACATACATACATACATACATGTATGTATATATATATGTATACATACATGTATGTATATATATATATATATATATATATATATACACACATACATACATACATACATACATACATGTATACATACATGTATGTATATATATATGTATACATACATGTATGTATGTATGTATACATACATGTATGTATATATGTATACATACATGTATGTATATATGTATACATACATGTATGTATATATGTATACATACATGTATGTATATATGTATGTATACATACATGTATGTATATATGTATGTATACATACATGTATGTATGTATATATATATACACACATGTATGTATATATATATATACACACATGTATGTATATATATATATATACATATATACACACATGTGTGTGTATATATATATATATATATATATATATATATATATATATATATATATATATATGTATATATATATACTATCCACTACGCTATCCAGCGTAGTGGTTAGACTACACGCCTTTGGAACAGAGGATCGCAAGTTCGATTCCTGCCTGGGGCGTCTGTATCCAGTAAGGGTCCTAAGGCTAGACCCCCTATGCTAAGCAAGCCTACCGCAGACATGAGCGAGACAGATAAATATGAAGGCATGCCGGCTCGGACGTCGCCCGGATCAACAAGGTCCGCGTCAGGTGTTGAGGAACCAGGGCACCCTGACGAAAAGTGGGCTACTGGAACAAGAAGGCATCGGTGGGCAAGAGACGAAAACAGGGCATTGTTGGAATGCTACTACGCAAGTAACCCTGGCGGAAGGGGCTACATGAATAGGATGAGGGACCTATGGATTCTTCGATACCCAACATCCACAATGACGGCGAAACAACTAGTAGCTCAGTGTTCCAACATTCGAAAGAAGGGACTGCTCTCACAGCTAGAGATTGACGAGGTACAACACAAATGCTACGGCAAGGAGGAGTCAGGACGCCAGGTCAGGGGGGAGATATCATCACCCGAGATTGGGTACATAGCCCCAAGTGCGATAGGAGAAGGATCGTTGAGTGCGAGAGGAACTGACCTGAAAAATAGGATCATGGCCAAGCTTGAAACCTGGATCCCCCGTAGCCGGTTACCAAGATTACGTGAAGTACCCTCAGAAGGTCTGCTAGATGATGTTAATGCAGCACTACGGGCAATACCTACAACCACGATTACCGACACTAACAAGCTGATCTACAATACGGCAACAGTGATCAGTGAGATGCTTGGCTACAAGTTGAACAGCGACAAGGGGCAGTACCCTCCATGGAGAAGGAGGCTAGAGGGCAAGATCAAAGTAGCACGGAGGGAGGTTAGCCAACTAACGGAGTTGCAGAAAGGTGCGACAAATAAGGTGCCTAAGAAATACAGCAAGCTGTCCATACCTGAGGCCTTGGAAACTGCCAAGAAAAGACTCACAGCCTTGGCCAGCCGCTTGAGGAGGTACACCAGAGAGATAGAAGGCAGGAGAATAAACCAGCTGTTCTCCACAGAACCAGCAAAGGTGTACTCTCAGTGGCAAGGGAACAATAAGAGAACAGCACCACCAAGGCTGGAGACGGAGCAATACTGGAAGAGCATATGGGAGAAGGATGCAACCCATAACGGCAATGCTCAGTGGCTAGAGGATCTGAGGGCAGACCACAGCGACCTCCCTGAACAGGGTCCAGTAACCATCACAGTGGCAGATATCCAAGAAAGGGTCTCCAGTATGAAGAGTTGGACAGCACCAGGGCCCGACATGGTTCATGCCTACTGGCTGAAGAAGCTGACTGCACTCCACGAGCGTCTGGCAGCACAAATGAACCAGCTGCTAGTTAACGAGAGACACCCGGAATGGCTAACTGAAGGCCGGACGGTCCTGATCCCCAAGGACCCCAAGAAGGGACCGGTCCCCTCCAACTACCGACCAATAACCTGCCTCAGTACTACATGGAAGCTCCTGTCAGGCATCATATCGGCTAAGATGAACAGGCACATGGGTCAATACATGAGCGGGACACAGAAAGGAATTGGCAAGAATACCAGAGGCGCAAAACACCAGCTACTGGTAGACAGAACAGTCAGCCGAGACTGCAAGACCAGACTGACCAACCTGTGCACTGCCTGGATTGATTACAAGAAGGCCTATGACTCAATGCCACACAGCTGGATACTGGAATGCCTAGAATTGTACAAGATCAATGGGACCCTAAGAGCCTTCATCAGGAACTCAGTGGGGATGTGGCGTACAACACTAGAGGCCAACTCCAAGCCCATAGCACAAGTCACCATCAAGTGTGGGATCTACCAAGGAGATGCTCTGTCCCCACTGCTGTTCTGCATAGGCCTGAACCCCCTCAGTGAGATCATTAACAAGACTGGCTACGGATACCGACTACGGAACGGAGCAGTTGTCAGCCACCTCCTGTACATGGATGACATCAAGCTGTATGCCAAGAGTGAACGAGACATCGATTCACTGATCCACACTACCAGGCTATACAGCAATGACATTGGAATGTCGTTCGGACTGGAGAAGTGTAGTCGGATGGTAACAAAGAGAGGGAAGGTAGTCAGAACTGAGGGGATTGAACTACCAGAAGGCAACATTGCAGACATAGAGGACAGTTACAAATACCTGGGGATCCCGCAGGCAAATGGGAACCATGAAGAGGCCGCTAGAAAGGCTGCAACCACCAAGTACCTGCAGAGGGTCAGGCAAGTCCTGAGGAGTCAGCTGAATGGTAAGAACAAGATCCGGGCCATCAACACGTACGCCCTGCCCGTGATCAGGTACCCTGCTGGGGTAATAGGCTGGCCAAAGGAGGAGATAGAAGCCACTGACATAAAGACAAGAAAGCTCCTTACCATGCATGGAGGGTTTCACCCCAAGTCCAGCACCCTGAGGCTGTACGCTAAGCGGAAGGAAGGGGGCCGGGGACTGGTGAGTGTCAGCACCACAGTCCAGGATGAGACAAGGAACATCCAAGAATACATTGGGAAGATGGCCCCAACTGACCGAGTGCTCTGTGAATACCTCAGGCAGCAGAAACCCAAGAAAGAGGAGGGAGACGAGGAACCATCATGGAAGGACAGGCCCCTGCACGGTATGTACCACCGGCAGATAGAGGAGGTGGCTGATATCCAGAAATCCTACCAGAGGCTGGACAAAGCTGGACTGAAAGACAGCACAGAGGCACTAATCATGGCAGCACAAGAACAAGCTCTGAGCACAAGATCCATAGAGGCTGGGGTCTATCACACCAGGCAAGACCCCAGGTGCAGGCTGTGTAAAGATGCCCCAGAGACAATCCAGCACATAACAGCAGGGTGCAAGATGCTAGCAGGCAAGGCATACATGGAACGCCATAACCAAGTGGCCGGCATAGTGTACAGGAACATCTGTGCCGAGTATAACCTGGAAGTCCCGAGGTCAAAATGGGAGACGCCCCCAAGGGTGGTGGAGAATGACCGAGCTAAGATCCTGTGGGACTTCCAGATACAGACGGACAAAATGGTGGTGGCTAACCAACCGGACATAGTGGTGGTAGACAAACAGAAGCAGACGGCCGTAGTGATCGATGTAGCGGTTCCGAATGACAGCAATATCAGGAAGAAGGAACACGAGAAGCTGGAGAAATACCAAGGGCTCAGAGAAGGGCTCGAGAGGATGTGGAGGGTGAAGGTAACGGTGGTCCCCGTGGTAATCGGAGCACTAGGTGCGGTGACTCCCAAGCTAGGCGAGTGGCTCCAGCAGATCCCGGGAATAACATCGGAGATCTCTGTCCAGAAGAGCGCAGTCCTGGGAACAGCTAAGATACTGCGCAGGACCCTCAAGCTCCCAGACCTCTGGTAGAGGACCCGAGCTTGAAGGATAAACCGCCCGCAGGGGCATGCTGGGTGTTTTTTATATATATATATATATATATATATATATATATATATATATATACACACACACACACACACACACACACACACATATATACACACACACATATACATTAAGGACAACCTGGAGAAAGTTTATGCGTACTGGAAGTGCGTCGTTTGGTCAGATGAGATGAAACTAGAGCTTATTGGTCCTACAGATGTTTGGAGAAGGAACCCTAAGAACACACACACTGAAAGGCGGTGATGGGAGTGCTGTGGGGATGCTTCAGTGTGTCTTGAACTGGGAATCTTGTCACAGTGGAAGGATTCATGAAGAAAGAATGATATGTGAAAACAAAGTAAATCACTTTGTCTTCCAACATGACAACAACACAAAACATACATTGCTCCTGGTTAAGAACTACCTCCAGAACACCAAGGTGAGCGTCACTGACAAAGCCCTGAAAGTCTGTGGGGTGAACTGTAGACCGAGGTGAATGTCAGAAGACTTGGAGAACCTTAAAGAAAATTCAGCGGTGGGTGAATGCTTTAAGAAGTAACTTATTACCACATACAGAATCATAATCCATCATTTAGCAGGTGGTTAAACCTCACATAAATATCACCACATATGATCACAGCTGCCTCTCTCTAACACACACTCCCACAGTCATATACTCTTAATCAAAGGCTTCACCCAAACACATGGCCTGAGGCAGTAAAGCAGGAATGGGGGGATGAAAGGTGGACAGCGAGCCACTTCAGCTCAAGAGCTACAAATAAAGATGAGAGGCAAGTGAGAGAGAGGAAAAACAGGAGAGATGGGTTATTGCTGTGGGTAAGAGTGCAAAGGTACTCCTTCAGGCACAACACACTCTTATTTTCAGCTGACTGTCTGCCTTCAGAAGATTCTTGTTTTGCTTCCCGGTGTGGAGTTCACGCTCGGTCTTTCTGCTTTTGCTCTGTTTGCCTTTTGTAAACCTGTCACTGTTACCACCAGACCTGTCTATCTTCTTGTTCCTTCATCTGCAGAAATGTTTTTAGAGACAGGATTATGAAAGAGAGTATGTTGAAAAGCTTATATTACGAAAAAAGCAAGCAATAAAAGATTGTAAAAAGCTTTTTCTCAAGGAATCTCCCACCATCTTTGCTTTTGGAGAACTGTCTCATTTAAGTTGAGGGTTTCTTCAGATACCATGTCTCTCTCTTACAATCTCTCCAGTCTCAGTGCTGGTCACATGGTGTGGGCTATTTTCTCACTCTCTGATAGGGTGAGAAACTCTAAACTGCTCACAGGTGATGCTGGCTCTGCAAACAGCTTGACATCCCACCTCAACCCCTGCTTACTTTACCTGCTTAAGGTAAGAAGCTTTCTACCTGTGGGCATAGGTAGAACACTGAAGACAGGATCCTTTGTTCAGCTGTTACTAAATGTATTAAATGATCTTAATAAAGAAAAAAATCACTCAAAATAAAATGTGCTTTCATTATTTTCATTATTTTGTAGATTGGGAATGCAACCTCACCTCAGTGTCCTGAAGTGGAAAGAGTTGACTGTATGAGCAGCTAGTGTCTGTCTGTTATGTTAAATAACTCAACCATCAGTTGACGACTTCTTCACTTGGGTATGTCCACCTGCAGCTCCAGTCAGACCAGGACCATGGCGATGGCTCAGTGAAGTACGTTCTTTCTGGCGAGGGGGCTGGCACCATCTTTGTCATTGATGAGAATAACGGCGATCTGCACGCCACGCGCCGCCTTGATCGAGAGGAGAAGGCCTTTTATGTCCTCAAAGCCACAGTGGTCAACAAGTGGACGGGTCAAAAACTGGAGCCAGAGACCGAGTTCATCATCAAACTCCACGACATCAATGACAACGAACCAAAGTTCAGCAAAGAGGTGTACACTGCCAGTGTTCCTGAGAGGTCTGATATTGGTAAGGACCTCTCTCACTGCACTTTTCTGCTTTTTGTTTTCTCAGTAACAGTCGTGGTAATGCAACTCTTTCAGGTACATCGGTCACCCAGGTGACAGCTACAGATGCTGATGACACAATGTATGGGAACAGTGCCAAACTGGTCTACAGCATCAGTCAAGGACACCCATACTTCTCTGTGGAGCCAAACACTGGTATGTTTGACAGACATCGAGTACTTGATGATACCAGTCGTGACAAAAGCATAACTTTTTGTAAAACGTGTCTTTAGAGAACAAATTATTACATCATATAGTCAGATTCTCAAAACCTTTTGCTGCTTCGTCATGAATCAGAATGATGACTGTATTTCAAGAATTGACTCAAACTGGAAAAGCCGTTGCTGCCTTTACCTTTTTATAGAGCTGACCAATCCACTGCAATTGTTGTCTGGTCCATTCACTGGACCTGCTGCTGCCATAGCCTGCAGCCTCGCTCCTTAGGCTTGAAACCCATTAACATTGGTTAACATTGGCTGCACACCCAGCAATCAGCCTAGTTTCACGATACATTCCTCACCTATGAGACTGGAAACTTAAAGAAGTCCAGTTGCTCCCTGGACTAACATGACCTGGATGACTGAGGCCCTACACAGACATGGAAGGATCATTATCGGCTTCCTGTAGCTCCCCTCGTCTCCAGATTGGTGTGGACTACTCGTACAAAATTAGAACTAAAAGTGCGTAAATGGGTCATTTAAATGGAAAGTAGGAGGAAGTTTGAATTGAAGCAGGACGACTTTTCATAAAATGTCCGTGTGTTCCTTTAAGATAGTCTTTAATGCTAAACTAAATAGGCTAATTGTAGCACATGAAACTGATCTCATGCCTGTGACACGTGAGGGACACATCCCATAATGTCACACTGCTGACGGTGTGTAACCAAAGCCGTGGACTAATTTCACAGGATTTCACTCTTACATGCACATTTTAATGAGGTTCTTGCACGACACTGTAAAGTTTGGTCTGATATAAAATATACACCTATTGTGCAATGTTACTGAGAGGAAAGGCAGATCGGATCGACCTGCTAATTCTTAAAAGGCTCAGAAAGAAATATTTGCAGTGACAGGCACACTATTATGTGAGCATGCAGCTAAAGAACTTCTTAATTAGAGACATTTGTGGTGTATTTCATAATGGGATCAGTAACTTTCACCTGTCTGTAAGTAAGAACTGATAAATGTGAGAAAGCTGATACATTTGCGGGGTTTTTACTTTTCAAAGGTAAAGTGCAGTGAGGTGACTGTTGTGATTCAGAGAGATATAAATAGACTATGTGAGTCCTGTCACACTTGCCCCGACTGTCAGATGTGGACTGGCCATTAAAACATTTGGGGATTTGTCTTCTGGGCCTTCTTCACGAGCTCTGACATTATACAAGCTTTACACAGACATGCCACATGTCGTCTTAGCTGTGGACACGAGCTGTGTAAAAAGAGCTGCCATCACAATTAAGATGAGTGAGTGGGTGGGTGCGGGTCATGTCCAAATACTGATACTTTATATCCTCATAAATTCAACATAATGGTTCAAAATCAGTCTTAAGTGACAGAATGTGGAGAATGAAAATGTGCTAAATGTCAAAAAGTCACTAATGAGCAACATGTCTACAGAAGAGTCATCAGAATCATTTTAGTAGAATTATTGGAGCATCAAAACCCACACAACAGGTGCACAGATCAATATTTATGGACAGACTTAGATTTTAGGAACAATGACATATTACATTACTTGTTTAGACCACAATAACAAATCATTTCTGTAAAGTGTTCAGATATAAATGAGTGAAATAACATTTAAACCTGATCTAAGCTGATCAATTTTCTTCTCTGGTTTCCTCATCATTATTTTCCATATCATAATATAAACATGTGCTAACACTCAATAACAGGAATAAAAAGTGCTCAGGTGATTCTTTTGCTTTCTGTAGGCACAAACGTGGACAGCTGCAGATAACACAAACAGTCCAAATGAACACATCGTGTGTTTTGTTAAATGAATGGTACAGGAATCATAGTCTGGATGTGGTCGTTATTTTCTTCTCTTTCTAGGATGTTCTTCACAGTGTGAATCAAAAGGTTCTCAGGGAGCTTATGATGAGCGTGTTTGTTGCAGCTTCATATCATAAATTTAGACAATACATCTTTTTTTTCAGTAAAAATAAAAAAAGAACTACCATTGAAAACTCAGTGCAACTTCTCTTTGCACGTTTTTGTGCCTCCCACATCAGATAAAGACGACAGTTACATATATGATTTTATCGTTTCCATTTAAAGATGGAAAATGTGCACTGGAACACTGCAGTACCAGTTTAGCTATAATGAGTATGCTAGCAAGCTTACAGTGTGACATATTCAGGTAAGAGACTTTAACCAAAGAGGAAGACTCATTTCAGTATTAGTCTAATAAGGTAGTGTTCACAGCTTTAACTTTAACCATCAAACACACTCACTGTACTGACGAATACTGCAGTTCGGGGTGTCTCTCTGTCTGAGATTCACCCGTGCCGCACGTTATCAATCTCAAGTGTCTCAGTGTTGTTTACTCACCTGACTGTTTGTTAACTGTAAATCTCTGACACTGTACTAGTACAACACTGAGAGCCAAAAACCTGACGAAAAATCAAAAGATCGTGTTTCAAAGTGCCACAGATTAAAGGTGAACTTTGTCACTATCACATCACCTTAGTGCCAGTTTAAAGTCTTGAAGCTGACCATTTTATGGGTCCCCATTTTAGCTTTCTGTAGGCAAACATAAAAAATGTGATGGATATGACTATAAAACCGAGGAATACACCGATATGGTCCCACAGTCAAGCGTACCCTAATGCACATGTGGATGCAGCCACAGGAGTCCCCTGCTGGTCATTACGAAGAATTGAGGCTAAATGTCTCACTTTTTCCCACATATAGAACTGGTGACATTAATCTTAAACTTTGTAGATCTCCAGTAAACAACTTCCTGTTTTGACCCGTGTACACTGATGTTTCTGTAAATCCAGATGTCAGCTTAAAAGATTTAAAGCTGGGTTTAGAGAACTTGTCAGATAATAAGTCCTGTAATATGATTGATTTCAGCTCTAACTAATTGTCTATTGACTTAAAAAAAGGTGTCAGGTTTCGCAGTGTGGCAGACAGGGTGAGACCCAAACACACAAGCATAAACTTAAATATAACTTTATTACTGAACTTAAGGAATCAAAATGCATAAGACAAAATAGCTTAGGTGAGACTCAAAACCGTTAACTCATAGACTAGGCTCTAGCACGTGACCACAGAACACACAATGCACACGGGAAGACTGAGACAATAAATACACAGGAGAGTGAAGTGGACACAACTGTGAACACAGCAGGGACAAATCAGGAGTAACAAGACAGAAGAAGCAAAACTGAACATAATGCATACAGGGCAAGGAAGTGTCAAAATAAAACAGGAAAGAAACACTGAAATCAAGACCACTTAACAGGGACAATGCTTGTGGAGCTCAAACATGTGCCTAAAGACCCATAGAACAGGGAACATAGAACTATAATAGAAAATCAATCAAAAAAACCCCAAATATCCTAAAAACTCAGATCATGACCAAAGGAAAATTGTTGTGCCACAGATGGTTGGTTTGTTTCTCCTCCACCCAAAACAGGAATGAAAATAAAGCCATATTACATCTGAAGACGTGCATATTAATTCACACCAGCAACACGTCAGCACGATGATGAAAAACAAAATGACTGAACATGAATTTAGATTACAGTTTTGTTTTTTGTTCAGGTGTGATCCGGACAGCCCTGGGTCCTGGTGACATGGACCGTGAGCAGAGGGAGCACTACCAGGTGGTGATCGAAGCCAAGGACATGGGTGGACAGAGAGGAGGCCTCACTGGGAGCACTGTGGTTAAAATCACTCTCACTGACGTCAACGACAACCCTCCCCACTTCACTCAGAGTAAGACAGCAGCACAGACGAAGCACAGAGTGTATACGAGTGATGAAACACACACAGCTATTAATTATACTCAGTTCAGTTTTATTTCTAATCAGCAACAACAGCTTTCTCAAGGCTCTTTATATTGTAAGGGAAAGGAAAATAATACAAGGAAACAATACAAAGAAAAGAGAGAAAACCCCAACAATCATATGACATCCTTTGAGCAAGCACTTTGGTGACAGCGGGATCGAAATAAACGTCCTTTAAACAGGAAGAAACCTCCAGCAGAGCCAGAATCAGGGAGGGGCCATCATTGGTTGGGGTGAGGATGGACAAAGACACGCTGTGGAGAGATCCAGATATTAATAATAACTAATAATTAAATGCAGAGTGGTGTATGAACACATAGTGAGTGAAAAAGTTGATTGAAGAAGAAACACCCAGTGCATCTTGGGAATCCCCAGCAGCCTACACCTAGTGCAGCGTAACTAAGGGCGGATTCAGGGTCACCTGGTCCAGCCCTAACTATATGCTTTAGCATGCATTCAGGTTTTTCTTTAATGTTGTCAGCTGTCTGTATCTTGTTTAAAGCCTTTTAAGAATCCCGTGAATCCCTTTATCAGATCTTAATTCTTCCCCAGGGTTTGGTACTCTATCGCCCCCTGTGACATGTTTTTGTCCTGCACAATTGAGAGAATTATTCTGCAGCCATAATTCTGTCCAAAAACATTCATATCAATTGACAAATTGAATATAATTGGGAGTTAAAACAAAAACTAGAAAACCCCAGACACCTCCGTCACCAGAGTGAGTCCCACCGATGTGACGGAGCTGACTGTTTCCAGGTATATACCAGTTCAGAGTTCCTGAATCGTCCACGTCCGGCTCTGTCGTTGGGAGAATTCAGGCCACTGATAAAGACATTGGAAAGAACACTGAGATGGACTTCACCATCATCAGCGGTGACGGGATGGAAATGTTTGACATTTCCACTGACAAAGAAACACAAGAAGGACTCGTCACTGTCAGAAAGGTGAGAGCAACTAACCAGTAAACATTAAAAACGGGACTTGAAGCGTTGGGGGTCAAATGATGTTATAATAGAGACCAAAAGAAAACGTTCTTGAGTCGCTGTGTACTGAAAAAGCATGAGTCAAACTATCCATAGCTTTGGCCACCTTCAGATAATACTGGCTTCTTATTTTGTATTGATATTTTTCTCACATCACTGGTTGGCTTGAAATGAATTGATCAGAGCTCACACTTTCAGCTCCTAAGGATCCTGCTAACTAAGTCTGTTTTACATATGCTGTTAAAAATACAAAGCCATGCCGTGTTGTAGAAATGTGTCCTCACAGAGAGTGTGTGTCAACATTGATACAAACTGTTTTAGTGACAAACCTCTGACCCACTATCACCACAGCAACCTGACAGCACCAGCTGCTGTTACAGATACTTTACATGACCATGCCACACTTGTATACACTATATGTATGTATGTATGTATCTTTCAAGCTGTTGTCTCATTTATCTGTCTACATGCATTTGTTGGCCTCAGTGGACATTGATGATTGCCATTGTTCAGGCTGGCTTTATGTTTCCAGACATCTTTACTGAAAGCAGTCGTTCTCTCTTTGCCTTTGCAGCCTTTGGATTATGAGAAGAAACCATCATACACGATCGAGATCCAGGTCCAGAACACCCAGGAATATGTTCGCTTCGTGTCCTCAGGCCCAAAAGACGTGGCTACGGTTCGGTTGGCCGTGGATGATGTGGATGAGCCGCCTGTGTTTAAAAAAGCCAGCTACCTGTATGAGGTGAAAGAAGATGTTGCGGTGGGCACAGTGGTGGGCTCAGTCAGCGCCATGGACCCCGACAGAGCTCGCAGCATTGTCAAGTAAGGCTAAATGTCTTTTTCTACTCCAACCACACCAACTAAAAAAAGGAAATTATATAATGGCAGTTTTGAATTTCAGATTGTAAAGTCTCACTGGTCTCGAGAGCTAAACTCCAGCTTGTGTTTATACAGACTACAACTTCTGCTCAGTCGTTTTTTTCTTGTGGGCTTTAATGTTTTAAGTTCATGAGTCGCTGAGTTTACCACACGCTACCATTATGTTTTGTGTTATAGACAAAGATGCTTCTTAATGTCAGAGCCTTAGTACTTTTGTTCTCGTATTTAGACAGAAATCATATATGATATCTATGATTGCAAAGCTCAGGCAGAGATGTCGGAACCACGAGAGGAAAAGTGTATATTCCACAACATTCGAGAGAACCTTGGGGTTAGTATCAAGGATATTTGGCATGCAGACTGGAAGAGTCAGGAATTGAACCACCAACCTTCCAATCAGCAGATGACCTGCTCTACCTCTTGAGCTACAGCCTCCCCAGACCCAATGCAAGTTGCATTTATGGTAAAATTAGCATAAAGTTCAGGTTTTGGATAAGAGTTTGAAACCTGCTGTGATGATTAAATTTAAGGGAAAGAAGCTTGAAAATGCATGAACATTTCTCACAAAGATAATCAAATCAATCAATCGAAAGGTTTATTGTCATTTCGTATGTTATTTCAAAAAATACTCTGACTGAAACGAAATACTGTTTCTCACCAGCCTCTACAGTAACCAATACAATTTTTTTTAAAAGTCAATGATAAATCGCAGTAATAATAAGGATAAATAACATCGATTCGTAATCTAAATTCTAAAACGAGCTCAGGTCTAAGCAGTCACACTCATTCAGGTGGCAGCAGTCCTTTCATAGAAGAGGATCATTAGATCAAATAGTGTGTATATAGCTGTGTGAATAGCTGAGTGGGTGGGGAGGGGTGCTCTTGTACCTCTTGCCAGACAGCAGGAGGGAGAACAGGCCATGAGAGGGGTGGTGGGAGTCTCTGATGATGGAGGTAGCTCTGCGTATGCAGCCCTGTTTGTAGATCTCCAGAGACGAGAGAGGGGCACCAACAATCCTCCTGGCAGTCTTAACCATCCAAAGCAAGATGTCAAACTTTGTGTCAGGATGTTTTCAAACATGTGTGTGGGTGTGTGTGTCCTTCGCCCTACAGCAGGGGTCGGCAACCTTTCTGATGACGAGTGCATGTAAAATTTACTAATGCAACTACTGATTGCATTAGCAATAAATTGAATAACGCTCTATGTTAACAGTTACACACACGCTTCATCTCTTTGCTCTTGAATGCTTTGCTTCTTATATTGATTTTTATTGATTTTTATGCTGATTTTGTCCCTTTTTTCCGTGTGAGCTTACCTGCGATAACTTCTGGACACTTGTAGATCATTAGGACTAGAGTGTTCTTAACAGAAACAGCAACATTTTATGGTTACCTTGTCCTCAGCGCTCCGTGTGTCTGTGGCCTAGACACAGCTGAAGCCTGATTACAGCGTCTGGGCACCGAGCAGCCTCAATAGCCTAGAAAGGTGCTAACCGCTAGGCTAACTAGCAACAAGATGCCTTCCCTCTCCACAGATGACTACCACAGCCTCCTGCAGAAGATTGCAGTACTGGAGACAAAAATTCATCGCTTAGAAGTAAACGTGGAGGTAAATGGACTGTGTGGAAATGAAACAACCTTGCCTTTGATTCAAAACAATGGCGATGAGCAAGCTAGTACACAGCTAAGGAGCACAGATAACATGACCAAGAAAGTAGACTCTGTGCACTATTATAAATCCTCAAGTGATAATCCCCCCTTAGACTGTCTTGGTGCAAAACCAAGACATAAATCATGTCTCCTGGAAGGGGGAGGACGTATCACAGGCAGGGCACAGCGAGCTGAAATCTCTGAAACCGACTGGCCTTCACTTCCTACGAGACAGAGAAGCTCTTCTACCCCTGTATACGGGAGGAAACAGGACTGGACAACCGTGAATAGGAAGGTTAACAACAAACCTCCAAAACAACTGAATGTGAAACTGCAGAACAGATTTGCTCCACTATCAAAGGACCCTGGATCTATATCGGACAACCATCCATCTAAAAGCAGCAAAATAAGGTCTGAAAATCTGTTGAAAAGTGAAAGGCCACAGGGAAAGCTAAAGGCTAGGCCTGAAACTCTGATTGTGGGTGACTCTGCTGTAAAGGATGTACAAAGGATGTGCGGTAAGAACACTAAAGTCCTCTGCTTTCCTAACGATATGGTCAACAACCTGAAGGAGAGAATTCTTCAAATTGCAGATGAATATCCAACTGTGACAAACATTGTTCTGCATACAGGGTCAAACGATGTGTCCAAACAACAGTCGGAGGTTCTGAAACGGGACTTTACTGGATTATTAAACACTGTAAACTCTCTGAATGCAGCTGTATTCATCAGTGGACCTGTACCGCCGGTCAGAGGAGGAGACGAGAGATTCAGCAGGTTGTTTACACTGAATAAATGGCTTATATCAGCATGTGCTGACCACTCAGTGCATTTTATCGACAACTTTAATATTTTTTGGGAACGCAGGCATCTGTTCAAAGCAAATGGATTTAATTTTAACAAGTCAGGGGTGAAACTGTTCACCTCCAACTTGTTTTATTTCATACGTCATCCATCCGTGCTTGGTGCCAAGGCTGAGATAAACGAGGAGTTATCTCATAAAGAGGAACAAACAGTACTCCAAGAACAGACAAAGCCCAGCAGAAACCTTGAGGAGGAGCTCCATCTGCCCCCACCCGGGAAGAGCCTCAGAAAGGAGAGACATCCATGGCATCTGAGGAAGAGCCTCAGAAAGGAGAGACATCTAAGGCAAGAAGAGGGGTCCCTATTTGCCTCCAACTCTCTCAACAACACCAACGACCAGGACAAGGGACCACGACCTTCCCCAGTCCCCCAAACCCCTGACAGGCCATCACCCTCCTCCCCCTCCCTTTCTCCCTCCTCCCCACACCTGAAATTCACTGAGGAGATGATGGAGCGGGTCAATGCTGGGCTCAGATCTACCCCCCGTCCCAATCCCTTTTTGTCCCCCATAAACCCCCCACCAGAGCGGCCAAAGGTTCGCCATCGAGCCCCACCCTCAACAGAGCAATCGAAGTCACATTGCCCAGCCTCGCCCCCCTTAGTTCCTCTTCATGCCCTGTCTCCACAGTCTGATGCGTGATGTGTGAAGGGTCCGGGCTGTGAGGATTATGGCAGTGGTGACTTTTCCCAGGAGAAGCTGGGATCCTGTTTACTAGAAGGTTTTAAAATTTCTGTACTTTTAGGTGACAGGAGACATGTGGCCTGGTCAAAACACAGAGAGCTGCACTCTAAAAGATCTTTAAACATAGTAAACATACCTTGTGTGCCACAGACTGCTCCCAAACACGAGGGGACAAGTAATACCTCTAAAACACTTAAGTTGGCTTTATTAAACATTAGATCTCTAGCTGGGAAAACATTTTTAATTAATGATTTAATCACTGAGCACAGCCTTGATTTTATGTTTTTAACTGAAACTTGGTTGGACCAAAGTAACAGTGGAGCTGTTCTCATCGAGACGACCCCTCCTAACTACAGTTTTATCAGTGAGGTCAGGGCGAGCAGGAGAGGAGGGGGGGTTGCTGTCTTATTTAATGAATCATTTCAATGTAAGCAGCTATCTCCTGGAAGTTTTCAGTCTTTTGAATATGTGGCTTTACAGCTGAAGGCCCCATCCAAAGTTGTGTTTCTTAATGTTTCCAGGCCTCCCAAATACTGCACAGACTTTTTTAATGACCTCAGTGAACTGCTGTCTGTGATCTGTGTTGATTTCGACTGTGTAATTATTGTTGGGGATTTTAACATCCATGTGGACAACCCTCAGGACAAAGGGACTAAAGACCTGAGTAACACTCTGGGCAACTTTGGGCTGACTCAGCATGTAACAGAGGCCACACATAATAGAGGACACACTCTTGACCTACTGATCTCCAAAGGCCTGAGCATTTCAAAGGTTACTGTGTCTGATGTGGGCCTGTCTGATCATTACTGTGTTTTCTTTGAAAGTAAAATCTCAGCCCACACAAATATATCAACAGCAGTGATCACAAAACGGTGTATAACTGAACACAGTAGTGCAATTTTTAACCAGGTCTTCCCATTAACACCTGACCTGTCCAGAGGGTCAGTCAATGAGCTCGTCAATAGCTTCAATGCTAACATGTTAAATGTAATGGACACTATTGCTCCCATTAAGGTGAAGGTTATCTCTGGAAGGAAAAAGTCTCCATGGAGAAACTCCACACTGGTGAAAAATGAAAAAAGAGAGTGTAGGAAAGCTGAGCGCAGATGGAGAAAAACAAACCTCCAGGTTCATTATGACATTTATAAAGAGAAACTTCACAATTATAATTTACAACTGAGGAGTGCAAGGAGGTCCTACTTCTCTGACATCATCACTAAAAACAGCCATAATGCTCGGGTCTTATTTTCTACAGTCGACAGGCTAACAAACCCTCCTGTGTCAGTGGCAGCTGAACTTCATTCAACCATGGCCTGCAATGACTTTGCCAAATTCTTCACTGAAAAAATCCAAAACATTAGACAAGCAATTGGTACATCAACAGCAGATCCAGGATATGTACTGTGTCCACCGAAAAACTGTTTAAACACCATGAAACAGTTTCAACCTATTAACAGCAAAGACCTGGAGGACATCTTAGGTCAACTGAACTCCTCCTCCTGCTGTTTAGATGTCCTGCCAACAAGTTTTTTCAAAAAGGTCTCAAAGACTTTAGAGTCAGACCTGTTACAGATCGTCAACTTTTCTTTATTATCAGGTGTGTTTCCAGAATCACTAAAAACTGCTGTAATCAAACCTATACTGAAAAAGGACAATCTTGACAAGACACAAATGAACAACTACAGGCCGATCTCAAATCTCCCGTTTTTAAGTAAGATCATTGAAAAAGCAGTTTCTCAACAGCTCAATTACTTCTTAAAACAGAATAACTGCTACGATGCCTTCCAGTCAGGTTTTAGACAGAACCACAGCACTGAAACCGCTCTGACCGAAGTGTTTAATGACATATGTCTGAATACAGACAGTGGAAAAATGTCAGTCCTAGTTTTACTGGATCTCAGTGCAGCATTTGATACAGTTGACCACAACATATTACTCAAACGACTGGAGAACTGGGCAGGTCTTTCAGGAACTGTACTAAACTGGTTCAAAACATACTTAGAAAACAGGAAATACTTTGTATCAATAGGTAACTTCACATCCGAGCAGACAAGTATCACATGTGGAGTTCCCCAAGGTTCCATCTTGGGACCCCTTCTGTTTAACATTTACATGCTCCCACTGGCACAGATTATAAACAACAACAAAATAAACTATCACAGCTATGCAGATGACACACAAATATATATCACAATGTCACCAGGAGACCGAGGCCCTGTACAGGCTCTTGGTAAATGCATTGAGGAAATCAATGACTGGTTGTGCCACAATTTTCTCCAGCTAAACAAAAACAAAACTGAGGTAATAGTCTTTGGCGCCAAAGAAAAACGATTACAGGTCACCAGAGAACTTCAATCTATACATCTAAAAACCACAAACCAGGCGAGAAATTTGGGTGTAGTGATGGATGCAGACCTAAACTTAGAAAACACATTAAGACAATAACAAAGTCAGCTTACTATCACCTCAAGAATATTTCAAGGATAAAAGATCTGATGTCTCAACAGGACCTGGAAAAACTAGTCCATGCATTCATCTTTAGTAGGCTTGATTACTGTAACAGCATCTTTACAGGTCTACCTAAAAAATCAGTCAGACAACTACAGCTCATTCAGAACTCTGCTGCTCGAGTCCTCACTAAGACCAAAAAAGTGGACCACATCAGTCCAGCTCTGAGGTCCTTACACTGGCTGCCTGTCCGTCAGAGGATAGACTTTAAAGTTCTGATGCTGGCCTATAAAGCTCTGAATGGTTTAGGACCAAAATACATCAGTGACCTCCTGACCCAGTATGAACCATCCAGATCCCTCAGGTCATCTGGATCCGGTCTTTTATCAGTTCCCAGAGTCAGAACCAGACACGGAGAAGCTGCATTCAGCTTTTATGCTCCTTATATCTGGAACAAACTCCCAGAAAGCCTCAGATCAGCTGAAACACTCACTTTATTTAAATCCAGGTTGAAGACTCACCTGTTCTCAGCTGCATTTGAATAAAGCACCAAATCCACACTTTAAGCTTAAATTTCAAAACTTACATTTAACTACTGATTTTATCTGTTTTGATTTTATATACTGTTGTTTGTTTGTTTGTTTGTTTGTTTGTTTGTTAATTAGTTAGTTAGTTTATTTGCTTGTTTTAATCAATTTTAAATCATGCTTTTTATTTGTTCTTGTTTCTAATGTCTCTGTAAAGCACTTTGAATCACCTTGTTGTTGAATTGTGCTATACAAATAAACTTGCCTTGCCTTGCCTATATAGAACAACTTTATAGAATTATATTTGTTCACAGATGTTGGCAGCTGTCAGCGAATAGTTATCAGCTGTTTGGAAACAAAAAAAGACTTTTTATCCATAACAGCAAATGAACTGAACAACAGAAAATCCAAATGCTGTTTATGGTCTCCTCACAACAATGATAAGAAAAATAAACTGGGCCAATACGGCATGTTTGTTAATACAGAGACACACATGTTAATGTGATCTCTGGTCTCCCACTCAGACACACAGGTCTCCCAGTGTCCAGCATTCAGACCTGAGGACTCATGTGAGAGAAAATCTGCTCACACAGACATGTAGCGCCAAACACTGTCAATAAGGCCTCTGCAATGTTCTGAAGACAGTTAAACCTGTCAGGTAGTGATGTCCAGCAGGTGAACATGCAGCTCCATGAACACACACACAGCTGTGGATTCCAGCTGCGTCTGTAGTTCTGCAAACTTTGACCCCACAGAGTGTAAATTCTGTCTCGATCTATGGATGTATCCGTGCATTTCCGTAGTGCTGATGCTGCGCTGAGCGGACAGTTCCTGCCAGCTAGCAACGTCCCTCTCACCGGTAGGCGAAGTTATTTTTAGCCAATTACAAGTTGAATCTGGTAGTTGGGGTTGTTAGCTAAGATACTGTCATTAAGAAGAGGCACAACTAATGTGTCTATGCGAGCTAATGTGCGATGTGCACCGCTGGCCCGGCCATTTATTTTTTAATGCACCTTCTCAGATTAACTCACTGCGTGTCGCGCCCAGGGCTGGACTGGGACAAAAAAACAGCCCGGGCATTTTGACGAGAGACCGGCCCCCCAGGTATTAAAGCCATAAAGCCTTTGAATGAAAACGCTGTTGTGACAGTGATGTAGAGTCTTTTTGGTATGTGTATGATTTCTATACATTTTACATCAGAGAAAAACTTTGGTTGTAAGATTCAGATAATTATTTATTAAAAGCATTTTAAATGAGACTAAGAAAGAAAAGTATTTCTTTGTGCCCCCCTCTCCCTGTTAATGCCCTACCTGCCCCCCTGGCAGAACTAGATCCGCCCCTGCACAGTTACCAGCTGTCAGCTACTTAGAAAAGGATCCTGGTGTTATTTGTCTCTCAGAAACAGTTCATAACTTCAACTCATTCATGTCACCTAAAAGGTAAACCTGTTTCTCCATCACCTGTTCAGCTCTGATGGTTCAGTAAGGACATCTCCTGGTTTCATCTTCATGTTTCCCTCTCACCACATATCCAAACCGACATCATGACCAGCAGTTTTACAGCTGTGGCTCCAGCAAACATCAGCTGATACTAGAAATTAATATTAAATACATTCTAACAACAGCTGATCAAGCTTAAACGTGCTGCTGTTGTTTAGCGCGACATCCGCTGGTTTCCTCTTTCTGGCGCAAAGTGGGCGATAAATAAACAAGAGAGAAAAGCCGATCAGCTGATCACTGATCAGTTTCATGATTGAAGTAGAAACGGGAGAGAGAGGGAGAGAATGAGAGGAGAAGAGGCAGCTGTGCAGCGTTACGACAGAATAACTCCAGCTTTGTGTCTTTTTCAGTCAAATTCAATCAATTACATTTCTAAATATAAACTTTCTGTAATACCTTTATGTATTCCTGGCAAAACAGTCGTACAGACTATACAAAGTCCATAAGCTGGTCTCCAGCATGTGATATGTGCTTCTGAAGAGCCTGATTTATTTGTTTTGGAGATTATGTATCAGAATTTCAGGAGCAGGACCACGCCTCCAAACACGCTCCTTCCTGTTGTCATCTATATAGGTTCCTCCAGTTCTGCAAGCTGATCATTCTTGTTTACGTGCCCCTCCCTCCCTCCTTGTTCTCAATTCTTTAACTTCTTCATTTCTATTTAGTGCATGAGGATCTTCCAGGCCTGGGAGCCGTCGCCAGTCCCCTTCAAGGCCTTCCCCAAACTGCAGCTCAATTCATGTCCAAGCTTCACCTTTACCTACTAAAATGCTGTCAAACCTCAAATGAGGAAGTGGGCCCAGCGAGTGAATTTAGAGATCCCATTCCTCCCTTTCATATACGCTGCACAGCTACCAGAACTTAAACACTTAAACAACCACCCGGAACGTTTTACGACGTTAGAAAGTTATCTTTTTGACACACACACACAAAATACAACTGACTCCCACGATGCCTCCTGCAAGCAGTGGTCTACAGGAGGGCTCATGTTGCTCCTTCTGTAGGCTCCTGGCATTAAGACCCAGCTACCAGACATTGTCCCTCTCCAGCTTCCTCCTCCAGGGTGGGGTAACCCTATCCCAGGGTAGGGTACACTGGTCCCTTGGTCTTATTTTATCTATAGCAGTGGTTCTTAACCTTGTTGGAGGTACCGAACCCCACCAGTTTCATATGCGCATTCACCGAACCCCTCTTTAGTGAATTTTTTATTTTTTTTTTCAAATTCAAGACATAGATATGTTTTTTTACTGGTGCACAAAATGAGCCGTACATGAACATCACCTTGTTCAAAGAACAAAACCAACACAATGCATGAACTTACAACAAATTACATACCTGCAAATCAGTGTGACTTCTGCTGTTGCCTTTGAGAGACCAGTTCAGATATGCGTGGCTTCACCTTGGCAAGTGCCAGTCTCATGTCATTTTCACAGAAAAGTCTGTTCCTTTTCTTCGTTTTTATGTCCAGCATCGTCGAAAAGGATTGCTCGCAAAGATATGTTGTAACAAATGGTATAAAAAAAATCCAGGGCTTTCTTAGCAATAATTGGATACTTGTCCATTTGTCGACACCAAAACGTTGAGAGTGTTGTTGTTCTGAAGAGTTGCTGTTGAACCTGGCTCTGCTGAATTTCAATGATTTCGTCAAGGTATTCATCATTGACATCTGCTGTCTCAACGGCAAACGTGAACGTCTGTCTCACCCATGCTGGATATGACTCTCTTGTAGGGAAATATCTGTCGAGAGACTTTGCAAGCTCATCTAAGTGCGTTGCAATTGTTTGCTTCAGTTCCGTGGATACAGAAACATCTCCGATTCCAGACACATCTTCGACCTTACTTACACAGTTGTCCAGAAGGGGGAAGTTTGCAAAGTTGTTGTTCTCTGTTCGTCGTTTCCATAACGTTAGCTTTTTTTGAAAAGCCTTCAGGTGTTCTTCTGCTTCTATGACATTGACTCCACCACCCTGCATCTGCTGATTGAGATGATTGAGAGCTGCGAATATATCAGCCATGTACGCTAAAATGAGAATGAACTCAGGATTTTTGAAGCAATCTGCATGACAGTGTTGGTGCTCTTGCAAAAACAGGGCTAATTCCACACGCATGGCAAAAACACGATTCAGCACCTGTCCCCGGGATAACCACCGAACATTAGAATGGTACAGAAGTACCTCGAATTCAGAGCCCATTTCTTTACACAGCTCACTGAAGATGCGGTGCCTCAGAGCACTATTTCGCACATAGTTCACACATTCCACCACGGTTTTTAATACTTCTGCCATTTTTGGAGGCAAGGTTTTTGTTGCCAATGCATGCCTGTGCAAAATACAATGAGTCACAATGATGTGTGGTGCATCGGCTTTTACTAGCGCACCAAAACCAGAGTTTCTTCCCAGCATGACGGGAGCTCCGTCTGTACAAACTGCAGAAACCATGTCCCATGAAAGATTGTTGTCTCCGAAGAAGTCATCCACAAGCTTCTTCACATCGGCTGCCTTAGTTGTTGTTGTAAGAGGCTTACAAAATAAAAAATCTTCTTTTATCACGTCATCTTTCACATAGCGCACAAAAACAGTAAACTGGCTTAGATTAGCAACGTCTGTGCTCTCATCGAGCTGAAGGCTGAATTTTGCCGGGCTTGAAATCAGATCGGCGACTACTTGAGCCAAGATGTCTTTACTCATGTCTTCTATTCTGTCGCTGATGGTGTCATTTGAAAGAGGAATTTGTGATAATTTACCTTCGGCCGCTGTTCCGAGTATCAGATTTGCCATCTTTAACGCGGCTGGTTTCACCAATGGTGTGTGGCTTGCCCTGCTTTGCGATCAGGTAAGCAACTTCGTACGATGCTGTGAGGATCGGTTTGTTAACGGGTACAAATCCAAGAGCAGGCAGAGTGGGCCTTTCATCGAATCTGGCTCTCTTCACCTTGAATTCAGCAAGTGTTGTGTTCTTGTATTCCCCGTCTCCATGCAGCTTCAAGAAGTGTTCCTTTAGTTTTGCCGGTGCGAGACTAGAGTTGCTCAACTTGGCGTTGCAAATCATGCAGATAGGACGCTCACTCCCATATTGTACATATTCGTCCAACCACTTTCTTTTTTTGCCCGACATAGTTAGTATGGATTAAAATGTTAAAAAAAAAATCACGCGAAGTACTACCACGACATTCACATGTTGACTACTGCGCGCGCTACATTCCCCGCAGGCCTGATTGGCCAAGCAGTGTAGCATGATCGTCTGCAGCCAGTGATGGCCAGAAGGGGGCGTGTCATCACAAATTTACAAGATAATTCGGGCGTGGCTGGACCTCTGCGACCTCTGCAGTGGAGGCTCTGCCGAACCCCTGAGACCGACTCACCGAACCCCTAGGGTTCGATCGAACCCAGGTTAAGAACCACTGATCTATAGGGTTTGGGTGGCAGCCAGTGCTGCCCGATTCCCATCTATCAATGCTGGGTAGTGTCTGAGTTCGAGAGATAATGGCTAGATATAGTCGGACACACCTCAACACATGGCTTGTCTCTGGAACCAGACTCTGTTCCAGTATGAAGTTGCCCACAGTGAGAGGCGACAGACAAGAGTGGGCAAACCACAGTGTGTACAAAGCGACAGCATGTACGAGAATACAGATCAATGATCAAATTTATAATCGTATCATCAGATCTGGGGCCATGAATTATGGACAGCTGAGTAAAGAGAGTGCCTGAGCTGTCAACTGATCACCACTTGGTGGTGAGTTGGATCAGGGGAAGGGGGAAGATTCTGGACAGACCCGGCACACGCAAACATAAAGTGAGGGTGTGCTGGGAAAGTCTGGCAGGCCTTTGACTGCACCTGAGGGAGGCTGAGGACTCTGAATGGGGACTGTGCCTGTCATGGTGGTAATCCCCAAGCCAGACATCACAGGACAACAGAGGTGAAGAGAGCCGTCAAGCTGAAGGAGGAGTCATTGGGCTGGATTAGCTTGTGGGACTTCGGAGGCAGCTGATAGGTACCTACAGGTCAAGTGGAACCCGACTTGGGCGGTACCCGAAACAAAAACCCAGGTGTGGGAAGAGTTCAGTCAGACTGTGGAACAAGAATTTTAGATAGCCTTGAAATATTTTTAGCAAATCGTCAGGAGACTGATGAGCGGAAAGCAGTGCTCCAGTGACACAGTGTACAGTGGAAGTGGGCTGCTGGTGACTTCAGCTGAGGATATAGTCAGGCAGTGGATAAAAGACTTAACCCCACTGACACACCTTCAGTGTGGGAAGCAGAGTCCGGGGACTAGAGGGAAGACTCGCCCATCAAGGGAGCGAGGCCACTGAGGTAGTTAACCACCGGTCGGGGGGGTTCCCGCAGGCGATACGGTCTCTCAATCACACCACCACACAGTACTGACCCACACATACAGTTCTTACACACACTGGACTTTCTGGACATTGTTTTTGCACAACACTGGTCACTATATTCTTCATTTCCGGTTAATACTTGTACAGCTGCTGTTATTGTGTATATATTTATTTATATTTCTTCATACATTCTTATATAGTTCTATATTGTGTATTTTGTTGTACAGTTATTTTATTTTCAACTTTAATTTATATATTTTATCTTATTCTTCCCAGTTAAATTTACCCTTCATTCTAATTTGTGTTGTACAGTTATTTCATTTTTAACCTTAATTTATATTTTATTCCTTCCTAGTTAAATTTACCCTTTTTAATTTTTCATATTTATTTCCTATCTTATTCATAGCCTTTTCCTTTTTTGTTTTCTTTAGGTCACGAGCAGTTGTCCAAGCATTTCACTACATATCGTACTGTGTATGACTGTGTACGTGACAAATAAAATTTGAATTTGAATTTGAATTTGAAATTTGAATTTCCTTGAGTTCCTGTTTCTATGGCAACCAGTATTTGTTATTCATCGTCAGAAGTTCAGAGACTGCCGGAGAAACATTTGTAAGTAATACAGCGTATAAACGGCACGCTCGGGCTACTGGTACAGCAGCATATTAACACTGCTGTGGGAGCAAAATACCTTTAGTTGCTTTAAGATTTTGAATTTTAGCACATCTCCACAGTGTGACACTTTTTACCTGGTTCCCTCCGTCAGAGATTGATCCATTATGCTCCCTGCTGCGCTGGCTTCTTGACAGGGCGGCACAGAGAGGACGAGGCTATAGGTCATCCCACCACCTGACTCAACTTAACGTTTTCTCACCTTCTCTCTGTCTCACTTGTTAGTTACTCCATCGACCGCCGCACTGACAGGGGCCACCTCTTCAACGTCTATCCGATGAATGGATCTGTGTTCCTGCTCAAAAGCCTGGACAGAGAGACGACTGCATGGCATAATATTTCAGTTGTTGCCACAGAGCTGAGTAAGTCCAGCAGGGTCTGGGACTGTCTGCACTGCTCATGTGATATATTGATAAAGAGTAAAACTGTTAGAGGAGAGGCAGTAGAGCAGAGTCTGCCATGGAGGGGTTCAACAACAAGAATCAGACCCCGGAGTATAGCACACTGAATGGGCTGATTGGAAGTTAAACCACAAAGTTTGCACATTTACAAATAAATGAACATGTTGCTCTCATTTTAATGGAGAGAGATAATATCTAGAACAAACATATTACACATTACAAAACACTGAAAGATGAATTGCGTGTCATTGGGTGAAATAAATATTCGATGCCCAAACAAAGTATGACTTAGTACCTGGTGGAGAAAGCGCTGCTGAAAAGCCCAGCGGTAAGATATTTTATGTAGTTGGCCTGCACACATGTCAGGAGGGGGTTTGGCTCACTCCACTTTACAGACACTCTCTTAATACTTTATGTTGCTTGGCCGCTGCTTAGCATTTTCCATAAGATTGAGGTTTGGAGACTGGCCAGGCCCCCCCATAACCTTAATGTTAGCCACTCATTTGTCTTGGTTCTATATTTTGAGCCGTTGTCATGCTGGAAGACCCATCCATGACCTGTCTTCAGCATTGTGGCTGAGGGAAGGAGGTTCTCATTGCAGATTTATGGTACATGGGACCGTCCGTTGGTCCCTCTATCCTGTGGCATTAGTAGAAGAGCAACACAACACTTATTCCTAAACCTTCTCTGAATCATTTAGATGTTCAATGGCAAGTTTAATACAAGCTCTGTTTTCTTAAATCTATCTGCAAATTGGACAGATTGCATTTTATGAAAAAACATTGACAACATCATTTAGTCTAATCAGCAGTTGCCACATGATTATCTTTATTGAAGTGATGTGAGGGTGTGAGTATTTAAAGGTTGTTCTGTTATTCAAGATGGCTTCAATGTCAAAATGTAGCTTTTTCATTGGTTCCCCCTAAATATTTTTTAAAACACTGATCACAAATCTGGCCATTTTTAAAAATCTCTTTTCGTATCCAAAGCTTTCTCCTTTTTAGAACTCAAAGAAATGTGTTGCCCTTGCCCGAACCAGTCCATTTACCAGCTCCCATGCCTGTATATGTGACATCTTGAACAGGGGGACCTTGCGGGTACTATTATAAAATGGCCTGCATTTGTATAGCGCTTTTCTAGTCCCTAAGGACCCCAAAGCGCTTCACACTACATTCAGTCATTCACCCATTAACACACACATTCACACACTGGCGATGGCAAGCTACATATTATAAGACATTATAACATAGCCTCCGTAAAGCACACAGCATCATCAAGGACCACAGACACCCAGCACATCAGCTGTTCTCCTTGTTACCATCTGGCAGACGTTACAGGAGCCTGTCTGCTCGGACTACAAGACTTTGAACAAGAAAAACAGTTTTGTTTTTCCCACCGTACGACACCTCAAGCACAACACTTAAACACACAGCACTCAGAAGCTACCTGCAGCTTCACAAGTACTCTGTTTAATCTGCACTGGTCACTCCACTTTATTGTCATTGATATTTATATTTAAAAAGTGCAATACTGTGATTTTCTGCTGCTCATTCCTGTGCAATGTCCCATCTGCCCTCCCGTCATATTTCTTTTCAAGATTTTCTTATTTAATCACTAGTGTACATATATTTATATTTATAGATACATATATATTTAGTCATCTTTTCTCTTTTACCACGTCTCTAATATTTTGCTCCTTACTATTTTTCTATTATTTTCCATCCATCCATCCATCCATTTTCATCCGCTTTGTCCGGGGCCGGGTTGCGGGGGCAGCAGCCTAAGCAAAGAGGCCCAGACCTCCCTCTCCCCAGCCACCTCCTCCAGCTTATCCGGGGGAACACCAAGGCGTTCCCAGGACACGCTGGAGAGATATAATCTCTCCAGCGTGTCCTGGGTCTGCCCCGGGGCCTCCTCCCGGTGGGACATGCCTGGAACACCTCACCCAGGAGGCGCCCAGGGGGCATCCTTGTCAGATGCCCGAACCACCTCAGCTAATAAAATAATAGAACCACCAGGTGGAGGTGGTTCTATTATTTTATTTTATTATATTTTATTATATTTTCTCCTACTGTATCATGCTGCAGAGTGACTGCTGCTCGTCAAACACATTTCATTGCAATGTTGACCCTGTGCTAACTTGCATATGACAAAAAAAATAAAACTGAAAACATACCAGTGGTGTTCTTAGTGACTGCAGTCCCAACTGTGAGATTGTTTTAAGTGTATTCTCTCTGAAGACACAAGTATAGAAATATCGCCCACCTGCCCCATTCAGTGTCTGTTATAGATGATGTCTTACAGAGTCTCATTACTTCTGATCATGGGAGGAGTTTTAAAATCCTCTTCATGTTTTTCTTTAGTTTTGATCAAATTTTCACCTTCTCTCTATATGCTGCACTGGATACAGCAGAGATGACAATAAAGTTTACTTTGAATATAAGCTTGGTGAAGCTGTTACATACAGACGGTTGTGAAGGTACTGGAAAAGTTGCAAAACCCCAAAGTGACAGATGTTTTTGTGCTTTCTGTGCCTCCAGATAATCCCCGTCAGAGCAGCAGCGTCAGTGTCTACATCCGTGTGCTGGACATCAATGACAATGCTCCCATGTTTGCCACTGTGTACGAAACCTTTGTCTGTGAGAAAACCAAGGCTGGCCAGGTACTCACATACTTCATGTGTTAGCTCACTGTGTGCTCTGGTGGCATCTTACTGACTTCAAAGCCTGATTAGAGCAGAGCGGTCCCAGAGCTGTATAAAGACTAGTGACTGAGCATCCAAAATGACACCTTACAGCTCTGCCTAATTTTTATATAAAACAGATGTTGCTATAATGATGGCACCCATTGGTTAGTGTGTTGTAATCTGACTGTGAAACAAAGAACGGCTACAAACCTGAGACTAGTGACTGTCACAACGGGACTGAACGGACTCATGCACAGGCTCTGAATTGAGAACACAAGAATCTTTATTCACAGCAACACCAGGTGATCTATTTACAAAGTGGGGGAATGACGGGCTCCGGGGATCCACACATGAACGGGGGGAAAGACGCTGGAAGTCCACACACACTCCGTCCATGCTCCACGGCTCACGCTCCTCCTCATACTCCACAGAAAACACGATAGCTCACTCCAAACCTCACACACTCAATCGCTCAGGTAACACAGGGGTCGGTCCAGGGAATCTGTTCACAGAAACACGAAGGGAAGATCTCTGGGAAAACACAGGAGTAAACTGAGCTGGGTTTACACTGACGAGAGTCGGCAACGGTCCAGCGATGAGAAACACAGAGCTGCCATCTTATAAAGGGACTGGAACACTGTCGGGTGATGAGCCACAGGTGTGTGATTGCGACCAGGTGCGTGGGCCAAGGGCAGGAGCCCACGGGTGAGCTCTGCCCAGGCAGAGGGAGGAGGGAAAGAGAGGGAGGGAGAGAGCAGGAACAAAAGCAAAACAAACACATGTAGCCATACTGAGCCGAGCGGGTAGGCACAGGGTCCCTGACGGTGACTGAGTGACTGGTTTCATCAGGAAGTCTTCACTAAAGCCATAAATCGAAGGGTGGTTTTCCCCCTGCTCTCCAGAACAGAAGCGTCAGTCACTTCTTCATCTTTGGGACTCATCTTTGCCTCAGTCTTTTGTACACAGTCTGTGGTTGTATTTGAACAAAGACCGAGATGGGGCGCTGTCTTGGCTCATGTTAGCTGCTAGTAGTGGAGCTTGAGTGATTGTTGTCAGTGTGATGATCACAGCAGCAAAGATGCCCCTGTGTGCACACAGAGGATGGGTCTTTTGATTTAACCTCTGCTGGTGTCTTTTCACTCAGCCATCTGACTATTTCACACTGTTTTCATTGTTAACAACAGACCAGGAAGCAAACGCACAAGAGAAGAGCAGACAATGACAACAAGTCAGCTATTTCATTACAACCTGCTTTAAACGCAGGTCATTTTCAGAGACATTCTCTGATTAACCTGACGGCAGAGGAGATGTAGAAAAGCTGCTAGTTGTTACCTCAGGTGACCCAGCAGGGCTGCACTGAAAGGAAACATGTATTAGATTTGAAATAAACACAACAATCAGGTACAAGCACTAAAATAGGCTCTGGCTCCATAGTTATGTCCTATTGTAGGGCTGATATTCGGCTTGTGTTGAAGGGATTGATTGGGGCGTAACATTTAAGCAGTTTTCATTTGTCAGTCCTCGTAACAATCACTGCATGCACACTGTGTGCTTGTAGATATCGAGTAAGCTTCTTCAAAGGTCCTTGAATGTGAGCACAAAAAATAAATGCTGGTTGTGGAATAAAATTTAAGTCACTAAAGTTTCTACTCTGAAAGCAAGTGGCAGAAAAATACACATTCAGATCGTGACAGGTTTTAATAACTGACTGGGTGGAAAAATCACAGACACACTTCCTTTCACATGTTTCACATGTTTTCTGTTTAAATGATGAACATTTCACAGACAGTCATTTTCATGTTGACCTCTCAGTACGACTGAGATCAGACGGTGGGCTTGTTTACAGTCTGCCTCATAATCAGAATGATGTGTCGGTCAGCAATGTTCAGCGATATCAGATGTCTCAGCTGCAAGTGATAGAAAATAATTATTTAGGCCCAGTTCATGCTGCCAGTTAAAGTGAGGCAGCGGATCCTTAGCGTGCCCTTGGATGGTAACAGAAATGTGATGAGTGTTTACACTGTCCAGATTTATCAGCTGTTTATGAAAAATGGCAAATTCTGGAGTCGGTCCTGTAGGCTGCTGATAAACACATAACCATGAGTGCAACACACAGACATGATCCTCATAACAGGCATGTTGTATGACACTAGCTCAGTGTGGACCGGCCTCCCAAACCTCTCAGAGGTTGTGCTAGTCTGCCCAGAGCAGGTGGCACTGTACTTATGTGTAGTGATGGGCTTTTATGAGTAAATTGCAGGACATGAAAAGTTCCAGAAAGGCTAGACTGAGCACATAATCCCCTTTTAGCATAAAACAGAAGAGCACTGTGATTGCATGAAGTCAGCTTTTATTATGACAGCAACATTTAACTGGGTTTGATCAGTAAACATGGATAATTATAAGTAATAACTTGTTTGGAAGCACTGGTGTCCCCAACCACCACACTAACTTTAGCATTTAGTATAGACTTAGTATGTTTTCTCAACAAAAACAATGAAATTGAATGTTTTATGCAGCACTAGATGTAACTGTACTACTACACTCAACATGATTTATCACACAGTGTGTGTATCAAATGTATTAGTGATTAAAGTGTGATAGCTTAAAAGTGCACGTAAGGCGTGTGCACATTTCTGCAGCTGAGAAACTGAGCACTGGGGTTCTTCTTTAAGCTCATGCGCCATATTGTACATCTAACATCACACAAGAGTTAACAGGGTCACAAATCTGTATGTGCCCACACACACACACACACACACACACACACACACACACACACACACACACACACACACACACACACACACACACACACACACACACACACACACACACATTAAGTATAACACAACAAATCTAGATCCAAGTCTCCCACAAAGTTGATTCTGTTCATCTGGACGTTTTTAGTGGAAGAAATGTTTTGTAACTCATTGAAGTGACGTCTTCAGTCTCAGCTGACTGCAGGTTTCCAACCTTATAAACAGGACATTTGTATAATGACTGAAACCAGCACCACTAAGGAACAATGGGCTGGGAGGTCATTTTAACCCACTTTGGTAAAGACTGCCTAACGCTAGTACGTGAGTACAAGCAAACAGCTTGGCTGGCTACAGGAGCCGCCTGAGATTCAGCCTCACATACAGAAGATGCAGGATTTACTCCTACAAGTCTGCAAATGAGCTCATCAGTTAAGAGCATCCGAGCAACTAAAATCCTCCAGATTTTGCTGCTGCTGGTCCTCTTACAACTCTGGGGTTCTGCCATACTTTCGTCCTTTAATCTCTCAGCCTATTCATCTGTCCATCAGTGTTAATCATTGATTTTTGTTCCACACAGAACCTCCAGTGCTTCCCTCAGACTCTTTGCTGTATTTGTTGCACTTGTGCATGTTTGCAGTACTGCCACTAATCTGTATTAAACCCTTTAATCTCTCAGCTAGTAATTCTCATTCAAGAAAATAAGACTAGTTAAACAAAATACTTACATGCAGTCACAATAACTAACTGCACCTGTGGATGAACAGCAGTTACCCAGGACCAACACATATGGGTACACACGTGTGTGTGTATATAGCTTTATGCAATAAGACTACACGCCTTTGGAGTGGGAGTCGTGGGTTCCACTCCCCACCAGGGCGTCTGTATGCCCCAGTCCCAAGTGTGATGGGAGAAGGATCGTTGGTGTCAGCGGAACTGAAAGATGGTCTTGGTAACTGGCTACGGCGGATCCATGTTTCAAGCTTGGCCATGATCCTGAGTGAAGTAACCTCTGAGAATCTACTAGATGATGTGAATGCAGCACCGAGACTAACCAGCTTATCTAACAAGTGAAAGAGACATCGATTCACTGATCTACAGCAAGGACATTGGAATGTCATTCAGATTGGAGAAGTATAGTCAGATGGTAACGAAGAGAGGAAAGGTAGTCAGAACTGAGGGGATCGAACTACCAAAGGCAACAGTGCAGACATCGAGGACAGCTACAAGTACCTGGGAATCCCACAGGCAAACGGGAACCACCAAGAGGTCGCTAGGAAAGCTGCAGCCACCAAGTACAACCATTAATCTGTATTAAAGCCTTTAATCTCTCTGCTAGTATTTCTCATTTAACAAAATAAGACTAGTTAAAGAAAAATACACACATAAATACACACATCTCTCAGCTGACTCCTCAGGACCTGCCTGACCTGCAGAGGGTCAGGCAGGTCCTGAGGAGTCATCTGAACGGTAAGAACAAGATCCAGGCTACCAACACCTACACACTGCCCATGATCAGGTACCCTGCTGGGATAATAAGCTGGCCAAAGGTGGAGATAGAAGCCGCTGACATCAAGATGAGGAAGATCCTTACCATGCATGGAGGGTTTCACCCCAAGTCCAGCACCCTGAGGCTGTACGGTAAGTGGAAGGAAGGGGGCCGGGGACTGGTGAGTGTCAGCACCACAGTCCAGGATGAGACAACGAACATCCAAGAATACATTGGGAAGATGGCCCCAACTGACCGAGTGCTCAGTGAATACCTCAGGCAGCAGAAACCAAAGAATGATGAGGAAGAGGAGAAACCATCATGGAAGGACAGGCCCCTGCATGTATGTACCACCGGCAGATAGAGGAGGTGGCTGATATCCAGAAATCCTACCAGTGGCTGCACAAAGCTGGACTGAAAGACAGCACAGAGGCACTAATCATGGCAGCACAAGAACAAGCTCTGAGCACAAGATCCATAGAGGCTGGGGTCTATCACACCAGGCAAGACCCCAGGTGCAGGCTGTGTAAAGATGCCCCAGAGACAATCCAGCACATAACAGCAGGGTGCAAGATGCTAGCAGGCAAGGCATACATGGAACGCCATAACCAAGTGGCCGGCATAGTGTACAGGAACATCTGTGCCGAGTATAACCTGGAAGTCCCGAGGTCAAAATGGGAGATGCCCCCAAGGGTGGTGGAGAATGACCGAGCTAAGATCCTGTGGGACTTCCAGATACAGACGGACAAAATGGTGGCTAACTAACCGGACATAGTGGTAGACAAACAGAAGAAGACGGCCGTAGTGATCGATGTAGCGGTTCCCAATGACAGCAATATCAGGAAGAAGGAACACGAGAAGCTGGAGAAATACCAAGGGCTCAGAGAAGAGCTCGAGAGGATGTGGAGGGTGAAGGTAACGGTGGTCCCCGTGGTAATCGGAGCACTCGGTGCGGTGACTCCCAAGCTAGGCGAGTGGCTCCAGCAGATCCCGGGAACAACATCGGAGATCTCTGTCCAGAAGAGCGCAGTCCTGGGAACAGCTAAGATACTGCAGGACCCTCAAGCTCCCAGGCCTCTGGTAGAGGACCCGAGCTTGAAGGATAAACCGCCCGCAGGGGCGAGAGGGGAATTTTTAAAAATACATTTGTATATCTTGGTCTTGTTTTGTTTGGTCCATACAAGCCAATGATACAATAGCACTTAGTTTAAAGAGCAGGCAGTTCACCCACACGTTAAAGGTTATTTGACAGAATTATTATTACATGCACAGCATTTTTATCCCACATTATAAGACCATATGATTCTAAGCTTGTAACAGCTACAAGCTTAGAATCATTTATAGAAACAAATTATCTATCTGCCCTGCTAGAACATTGTATATCTGGAAGTTTAAGACAATATAGACCCTTCCATTCAGTGAGGTCTCCTTTTCACACAGAAGTAACAGAACTCTCTATTTCACTATTAGTATATTAACATGTTATATGTTCATTCAGTATGTTAAACCCACAGCACATGTTATACTCATAGTTTTTGAATTGGTTTCAGCCTGAAATTCATCGAAACTGCATGAAGCTGTGTCGGCTTCTGTTGCCTTACACCGATTCTCCACCCAAAATCTATCTTTGGAGTATGAAACTCTCCGACCCTGCAGACTTGAAAGGTAGCTGTGGAACGTTGGTGTCATGCTGCTACACAGTGAACAGCAGCTGTTCACAGATTGATTTCAGCTACAATGGATGTCAACAGTGGCAAGTGTACACTGTTGGATAAAACATATCAAAACCAAGAAAGGTCTCAGATTACAGCTGTAGAATAATCTCCTCTCTTCATTGAAATTCTCCACATGAAATTTCCCACTCGTGGGACTAATAAAGGTATCTTATCTTAAACTCGGTGTGATCCTACATTTGTTGTTTTCCTAACATAAAGTTAAATACTCTGCTTTTGTGTCCTGCTGTTACATTTTCAAAGCAGGAAGCAGGTATGTAGCTACATTTGAATATAAATTGGTGAGTAAAGACATTAGAATACCAAAAAGAAAACAGCTTACTTCCAAAGAAGGAAAGGTTCATTAGTGCTGCTGTTAAAGTGTAAAGCAGCAGCAAAAGTCTAAATGGAGGTATCAAGTATTTGTTTTATTTGTTGTGTGTGATTCGGTAAGCTAACCACTGTTTCCTGTTCTTTTTCAAAGTGCTGTTTAATCGACTGCTGTTGCTGACAGAGATATTGATGTAGCACAGGCAGCAATGAGCCTGATCTATCTAAGCTGCTCACTTTGGCAGCTTTACAGACTCCACCATGATGCTCGTGTTGATCAATGTTGATGTCTCTGGCAGCGGATCCAGACAGTGAGTGCTGTTGATGCTGATGAGCCATCATCCGGACACAAGTTTGCCTTTAGTCTGGCTCCAGAGGAGACTCACCACAGAAATTTCAGCGTCAGAGACAATGGAGGTAGGTGATCTGACACAATTATTCAAACTTGATTCTTGGGTATTATTTACTTAAATTGCATGAAACAAAAACTAAACCAAAATATTTTAGTAATGTAGGAAAAAATGCATAAAAACAATTTAAACGAATACAATGATATTTTTGCCTTAACTTGTTACTGATGAAGCATTTCATTTTCTTATAACAGTTGAAACTGAGAGACATACAGTGTAGGGCTCCTTGGGTTAGCCGCTCAGTCTACACCAAGGACCAAATCATATTTGTTCTGATTACTGTTGAATCCACATTGCAATTATGTGAGTGCACCAAAGAGCTTTACTTGACATGCCCACATCTGCCTCGGCTTGAGATTGATGGTAGCTGGGTGAGCATCTATCAATGCAGCACAGGTTGATTGATGTTAATCGTAGATATACATTTGAAGAGATGCTGCTCTTCATTGCATGAACACAGCCACCACCAGGGGAGCCAACTCAGATAATGCACGTACATCTGTTGAAGCAGAGGTCTATACTGACTTCATCATAACTTACTGCATTTTAAACCAGTGTTTAAATGGTTTGACTTATAACCCTTTACTCTAAACCATAATTCAGTCAGGCAGCTCATACTTGAATTGTTTTTGGCAGAACACAATTAAAGTTTGGCACCTATCATTCACAGCTTTTGCAATACGCATACAAATTGTGAATAATTAAATACCCCCATGAGGGTAAAGATAGATATCAATGTGATGGAGAGGCCAGCACTGCAGGGAGACGTGGGAAAATGTGCAGCTTAGATCAATGTGAAGTTTTTCTATCATTTTACACAAATGTTCTGATCAGATCAGATCTGGTGTCTGGTTTTGTACAATGAAACTTTTGACAGCAGTCTTTTTCGCAGCTGCATATTGAATAAATGAAATAAACAGAAGAGAAAGGACCAGTGAGGTTGACCTACAGTGGGGCAAAAAAGTATTTAGTCAGCCACCGATTGTGCAAGTTCCCCCACTTAAAATGATGACAGAGGTCAGTAATTTGCACCAGAGGTACACTTCAACTGTGAGAGACAGAATGTGAAAAAAAAATCCATGAATTCACATGGTAGGATTTGTAAAGAATTTATTCGTAAATCAGGGTGGAAAATAAGTATTTGGTCACCTCAAACAAGGAAAATCTCTGGCTCTCACAGACCTGTAACGTCTTCTGTAAGAAGCTTTTCTGTCCCCCACTCGTTACCTGTATGAATGGCACCTGTTTGAACTCATCATCTGTATAAAAGACACCTGTCCACAGCCTCAAACAGTCAGACTCCAAACTCCGCCATGGCCAAGACCAAAGAGCTTTCGAAGGACACCAGGAAAAGTATTGTAGACCTGCACCAGACTGGGAAGAGTGAATCTACAATAGGCAAGCAGCTTGGTGTGAAAAAATCAACTGTGGGAGCAATCATCAGAAAATGGAAGACATACAAGACCACTGATAATCTCCCTCCATCTGGGGCTCCACGCAAGATCTCATCCTGTGGGGTCAAAATGATCATGAGAACGGTGAGCAAAGATCCCAGAACCACACGGGGGGACCTGGTGAATGACCTGCAGAGAGCTGGGACCAAAGTAACAAAGGTCACCATCAGTAACACACTACAACGGCAGGGAATCAAATCCCGCAGTGCCAGACGTGTTCCGCTGCTGAAGCCAGTGCATGTCCAGGCCCGTCTGAAGTTTGCCAGAGAGCACATGGATGATACAGCAGAGGATTGGGAGAATGTCATGTGGTCAGATGAAACCAAAGTAGAACTTTTTGGTATAAACTCAACTCGTCGTGTTTGGAGGAAGAAGAATACTGAGTTGCATCCCAAGAACACCATACCTACTGTGAAGCATGGGGGTGGAAACATCATGCTATGGGGCTGTTTTTCTGCCAAGGGGACAGGACGACTGATCCGTGTTAAGGACAGAATGAATGGGGCCATGTATCGTGAGATTTTGAGCCAAAACCTCCTTCCATCAGTGAGAACTTTGAAGATGAAACGAGGCTGGGTCTTCCAACATGACAATGATCCAAAACACACCGCCCGGGCAACAAAGGAGTGGCTCCGTAAGAAGCATTTGAAAGTCCTGGAGTGGCCTAGCCAGTCTCCAGACCTCAACCCCATAGAAAATCTGTGGCGGGAGTTGAAAGTCCGTGTTGCTCGGCGACAGCCCCAAAACATCACTGCTCTCGAGAAGATCTGCATGGAGGAATGGGCCAAAATACCAGCTACTGTGTGTGCAAACCTGGTAAAGACCTATAGTAAACGTTTGACCTCTGTTATTGCCAACAAAGGTTATGTTACAAAGTATTGAGTTGTATTTTTGTTATTGACCAAATACTTATTTTCCACCCTGATTTACGAATAAATTCTTTACAAATCCTACCATGTGGATTCATGGATTTTTCTTTCACATTCTGTCTCTCACAGTTGAAGTGTACCTCTGGTGCAAATTACTGACCTCTGTCATCATTTTAGGTGGGGAACTTGCACAATCGGTGGCTGACTAAATACTTTTTTGCCCCACTGTATATACAGGCAGCACACAAATGCTGGTTTTCCAGTGAGTACAGAGCTTGTATTTACAGTGAATAAAGGTGACAAACATGCTACTGCTCAAAAAGCTCTGAGCATGGTGTGGTCCAGTCTCGATGGCAATCGCTCCCAGAAATCGCACCAACGTCAGCTCACCACTTACCGTCTCGTGGAATCAGAAACTTGCACACAGGGACAAACAGGTGAATACACCTCCCAAAACTCCGAAGGCGATGCTAGATGAATGGGACCAACTGCTTACCCTCTGTGGATGGTAGGAGAGGAGGCTGGTAGCTGAGTGAGGTTTCGAAGGGGGAGAGGCCAGTGGCTGCTGAGGTCAGCAAGTTGTGGGCGTGTTCGACCCACGCCAACTGGGAGCTCCAGGGCTCCAGGTTTGGGGCAGGGATGATGGTCGTAGCAGGTGGGGAGTGTAGCCTCTTTCAGTGACCTACTCACGCAGTGAACACTACTGCCAGTTCATGTGCACATGCGTTTAGGGCACGCCCTGGGATCCTATCCCCACCAGTTGACTTCTTGATGTCGATGTTAAGCAGGTTCCACTTAACCCATTAAACCAGTGGCAGCACCTGTCAGATTCACTGGTAGGAGTGTGAGCGAAATAAAAGAAACAATAAAAGGTGAATCAAATGGACCATTACGGCAAGGCTGGGATGGTCAATTTGGTAAAGTAAATCCGTTGGGCATCTTTCTTTGCCTTTAGACAACAATTCTGATGCAAAAGAGCCAAACGGGACAGGCCAAAAAAAAAAAAAAGGAGTGTGAGCGATAACGGATGGGTTGTTCAATTTGCATTTCATATTTTCTTGTGGCAGCAGTAATCCCTCCGCTCTGCAGCTTTTCTACAATGTCATATCATCATGTGGTCAGAGATTTTAAAAAAGTATTAAACACTTTTCTAAAAACAATAAAGAGTTATCTTATCTTAAAACAGTTCATCAGAGATATTTATTTAATTGTCAAACTTTTTGCACTATGATTATCTGTCCATCTGTCCCTATGTTATAGCTCCTTTGGCCGAAGTTGTAAAAGAGATTCCTGTCCATGCTTTGTTTCAACAGTGAGGGAGAACCTGTTAGTAATGCCTTGTTGCACTCACATTTCTCCTTGCACCCTGGTATCAGTGTTTTTTAACCTTGTATTGTGAGAGCACAGTGTCACGCTGCAGGCCATGCTGATCTTCTAACAGAACCTTCTCTAACTTAGACAACACTGCTGGCATCCTGACTGGCCGAGCCACCTATAGCCGCCTTCACAAGAGCGTCTACTTGGTTCCTGTGGTGATCACCGATGCTGACTACCCCATGCAGAGCAGCACTGGCACACTTACTGTGAGGGTTTGCACCTGTGACCATGAAGGCAACATGGAGCTGTGTAAACCCGAAGCTCTGAGTAGCTCGCCTGGCCTCAGCACAGGAGCCCTCGTTGCCATCCTCCTCTGTGCCATCATACTCCTCTGTAAGTATGACTGGATATGCAAACAGATGTATATCCTGTATTTATATATCATAGTTGTACCATATCATACCATCTTAGTCCTTCCCCAAAGTGGAGGGCTGAGGAATTTTCAGTGACTTTGTTTACAGGAACACTCCGTGATTTCATCAGAACATTGAGATTGAGAGCAGGGGCAAACAAAAACCACTTACAGTTTTGGTGCAGACACAATTCTTTTCCCCGGAGACACCGTTCACTGTCCTTACAAGAAAATTCATAATGATCAGACGTTGTTGCTGTAAAGTTAATATAGTTCAAAGACAGACCACAAGGCGGCACTATCTGTGTCTAGATTAAGATGTGAATCAGAATCAGAATCAGAATACTTTATTGATTGAAGCAGATATACAGGTATGAGAGCTAGAAAGTGGTGGTATACAGTTGTTCTTCCTGCAGGCTAAGAATAAATAAGAAAGGCATGTAGCAGACCATAAAATGACTCATTCTTCATAATTAAGGAGACAAACAAAACAAAACTGTGTTTGTTGCTGTAGCTCAGGAGACAGAGCAGGTCAAGTTTGGCGATTTGATCCTTGGCTGTCCAATCTACATGCCAAAATATCCTTGGGCAAAATACTGACTCCAACCTCATCAACTCCCATCAGAGTCTGAATGTTAGAGGAAAAGCACTTACAGAGAAAAACATAAAAGTATGTGAATGAATGTGGGCGAAGTGAGAAGAACACACACTGGGCACTAGGGCTGGGTATCGTCACTGATTTCTAGAATCGATTCAATTCCGATTCACAAGGTCCTGAATCGATTCGATCCACGATTCGATTTGAATCTGGGAAATTTTGACAGTCAGAAATATTATAAATCAGATCAGTACATTTACATATTTTTGTATCTATAAGAAGGAAGCTGACACTTTCCAGACTTTATCAAAGGTGTGAGCATCACAGCAGAGGCCTTTGTGTCAAAGTCGCTGAAGATAAAACACAGAAAAACATGAAGGTGATTTTCCTGTTCTGGATTTTATAAAAATATTCTGCAGTACATCAAAAACGAAAGAAAACCATTAATCAGCATATGAACGTTACCTCTGAAGTTACAGCGGTTTGATTAGAGACACAGCGTTTTGCATTTTGCATAAGTTTAAGTTTGTTCAGTATTGAACAGCAGAAATTAGGTTTTCTTTTCGGAAGTATATAAAATAAAATAAAAAACCGTCGGCCCACAGCCTGTAAACAACAGTAGACTTGTGCGTAACAAGCAAGCGAATAATGCAGAAAACAGATTTTTAGACGGGAAACTGTTGTTGAAGTACAGAGAGAGAGAAAGAGAGAGAGGGGGAGAGAGGGAGAGAGAGAGAGAGAGAGGGAGAGAGAGAGAGAGAGAAGGAGAGAGAGGGAGAGGGAGGGAGAGAGAGAGAGGGAGGGAGAGAGAGAGAGAGAGAGGGGCAGAGAGAGAGGGAGAGAGAGGGGGAGAGAGGGAGAGAGAGAGAGAGAGAGGGAGAGAGAGGGAGAGAGAAGGAGAGAGAGGGAGAGGGAGGGAGAGAGGGAGAGGGAGGGAGAGAGAGAGAGAGAGAGAGGGGCAGAGAGAGAGGGAGAGAGAGGGAGAGAGGGAGAGAGAGGGAGAGAGGGAGAGAGAGAGAGAGAGAGAGGGAGAGAGAGGGGCAGAGAGAGAGGGAGAGAGAGGGAGAGGGAGAGAGAGAGAGAGGGAGAGAGGGAGGGAGAGGGAGAGGGAGAGAGAGGGAGAGGGGGAGAGAGAGAGAGAGGGAGAGAGAGAGAGAGAGAGAGAGAGAGAGGGAGAGAGAGGGAGAGAGGGAGAGAGAGGGAGAGAGGGGGAGAGGGAGACAGAGAGAGAGAGAGAGAGAGAGCTGTGCATCGCGGTGGAAGCGAAACAGTAAAAGTCAGAGTGAATTCATGACGATGTTTATGTGAAGCGTAGTTTGGATCTTCTTTTGCTGCTGGTTCGGTCAATGTTGTTTGGAGAGAGATCAAACTAACAGCTTTAGAATCAGCGCATAAAGGGCGTGCACACAAAGCGCCGACAGATCAGAATCGGCGAGCTGTCGGCTTTCAGCCCCGACTGTGAGAAAGGCGACATCTCAGTGATTCTGATCCGCGGGTTTTGTCTTTGTGCAGAAGCCTGTTCCTGCTCTCATTTACTGTCTTAGCTGTTTGGTGGTTGTTGAAATTTTGTGACGTTTCACCAGAGATTCTGGCATTTCGGGCAAAATAAATTTATATTAAAAAATCGATTCAGGATTTTAATGAATCGATTTTACGTTATCCAAGCCAGAATCGATTTTAATCGATAAATCGATTATAAAAACCCACCCTTACTGGGCACACTAGGGCACACTAAGGAGCGTACACAAATATCAAGGCTTGCTTCTATCCAAACTTCTAACCCACCACACATATAGTCGGTTTTTGTTGTCAGTCCATTTGCAGCACCTAGGCCCACTATAAAAATCTTTCACATTACAAGTGCATATAAAGTGATGATTAGGGCTGAAAATCGAGAAGTTCAATATCGATCTCACTATTGGTTCCATTTACACTTGTGCTACAATCAGCTGATTTGAGTTCATGTGTAGGGTGAGGAAAACAGTGCTGCAGTCTGCAGCATGGATATGGACATTGTCATTTTGTGCAATAAAAATAAAAGTGCAATCACAACAACAACATGCTACACAACTCTGGCTTTTTGCAAGCACCTGCAGAGATAGCATGCTAAGGCTAAGCTAACCAAGAATCTAGAGCAGGGGTCGGCAACCTGCGGCTCCGGAGCCGCATACGGCTCTTTAGTCCTTATACTGCGGCTCCGCGTGGTTTGGGAAAATAAATTAGAAGTATTTAGCTGAAGTGTATTTTATTTATATTAGTTCTTTTTTTAACTTGTAGTTCTAAATTGGAAGATTATTGTGATATTGAAATATAAAAATAAAATTATATTCTATTAGTTTTTCATCACTCAAAATAAGCGTCACACTCGCAGAAGCCAGTGTAGCCGCCGAAACGCCATGCATTTATCGAGACTTTCAACCCCAGGTAGGCCAGTTATGCACCTTCGGATCCACATTATGTCAGCAGCTCCACCGCAAACTCTGTTAAAAACAAACACGCTCACGCCTCACAGACGACAGCTTACAGTCCTGCGTGAAGATGAAAGTACAGCCTCGACCTGCAGACGCTGTGCGCAGAGGTTCAGGAGCAGAAGTCCCATCTCTTTACTGACCACTTTTCATATGTGGTTGCTGTGCGCACACAGCTGGCGCTGCAGACCACGCCCCGCTACACACATTAACCTGGTAAAATACATATTTAGGCAGAATTTTGCAAATATCTATTTTTTATCTTTCAGCAGCATCGAGCTTTTTTCCCCAGTTATTTTTTAAAAGTCAGGTCAAGGCTCCAAAAGTTCAAAGGCGATATGAGGGCGGCTCACAACAGTTTTTGTTTCTGGATCATTTTAGTTCAGCTTTCCTTTTGTTATATTTCTTTAAGAGTTCAAAATGTGTTCATTACATAAATAAAATGTAATTTTCTCTGTAGCACTTCATGGATTTCATAAGCAACACACTTTAGTTGTTCACACAAAGCATAAAGGTAAAAAAACAATATATACAGTGTTGTCTTCATTTTAGATGTCACAAAGTATTTGCAGCTGTCAGTGTTTTCTTTTGCGTGGAAACCAGCTCCAAATGGCTCTTTGGGTGCTAAAGGTTGCTGACCCCTGTGCTAGAGTGATGATAAAGCTAACAGGAATGAGTCATGGGTCAATTTAAAGTGACAAAAATGAAACAAAATAAACAAAAACTCCTCTGAAAACAGACAGCTACAACAATTAAAGAATGGTGAAAAAGCAGCTGGTGTTCATGGGAAAACTTTCAAAGACTTCAGAAAGCCTGGGGAACTGCTGCCAACCACCACCTTCAAAATGACTCAAGTCTTGCTCCTTGGAAGCCAGATTTTGCACAACCACACATCCTGAAACCCGCTTGTATGTTTCTTCTTATTCTTTGAGCTCCTTGAAAGAAATAACACGAAACAAATCGTGATTATTGAGTAGAAATCTCCACACTACAGCTGAAAGGAACACCAGGCTTTATGTATAAAAGTGCCAATGACATTTATTGATTTAACTGGTCCCAGAACAGTGTTTCACATTGTTCTAGCCCAGGGGCGTCAAACTCAATTGCACAGGGGGCCAAAACTCAAGGCACACTTTAGGTCGGGGGCCAAACAAGATAAACATTTATTGAAGACACTAAAACTGTTTTTTTTTAACATAAATATGAATAAAAACAGACAGGAATATAATTCCAGATTAAATAAACTTAAAAAAAACAACTTTAAATATCCTGTCAAAATTATGCAAGTTAGAAATATGAACATGCTGCCAAAAACCCCAGAAAAAGTAAATGAAAGCAAACACAAGGTTGGAGCCGCATGTAGACGGAGCTGGGCGTTGCTGCAGGAGTGGAGCTAATAAACTGTGCGGTCATTCAGTGTCGTGCTTTCCCTGAGTGCATCATTACACTGCAGCTGCATCTGAATCTGCACAGGTGCAGCTCAGCAAAGTGCGCTGACTTGGTTCAACATTACTTGGCAACAGGGGAAGTGAGGCAGGCTGCACTGGTGCATTAGTGACAGCTTGAAACGCCTTCACCGTATCATACATGTCCATGAACTGACAGGTTTCCTTGCTGAGCTCAAAAACTCTATTGAGAACTTTTATCCCAACTCAGCCAGCGGAGCTCTGCATGAAGGAATGTCGGCAAACTCTGAATCTATTTCCCACATAAAAGACTGAAACTGACGGTGACTTAAACTTTTAGCTCAGATAAAATGTACGGTCTGCGTCACGGTGATCATTACATGCTCCATTTTTAGGACCACACAGCCTTTCCTGGTGTGTGATGCGGTGATATGCTGATAACTCACCGGTACATTTCTCCTGCATCTTTACTCGCATCCTGCTGACTACTTTTTTCACCGCACAGCACCGGCGCTCCATCTGTTGTAAGTCCAACAAGTTTGTCCCAGGACAGTTTCACGTCGTTACACTTTGACATACGTTTTAAAAAATGTCTTTTCCTGTCGTTGTCCCGTGCATCGATTTAATGTTCAATATTTCCTCTCCACGGATGAAGATGGCCAGCTGTGCAGTGTCCATCATGTCTACTTTCATCCACAGCAAGAGAGTATGCAGTGAAGTTTTTGCTTCTTTCACACAACTGTGTTCTTAAATCAGTGACCGTCTCACAAACCCGATCAGCAATCGTATTTCTGCTCAGGCTCACATTTGCCTAAATCTGCGTTTTGTCTGGACGGAAGACGTCACACAGCTTCATCCTGCAGCTCTTCAGAGTGGTACCGGGCTCATTTGGCTCCTCTGCTACAATAAAACTTGCTTTCACAACAGCTTCACTTTGTGGTTTTGCTCTGGTGACAAACGATTCTACTTCCTGTAGTTTCTGCATTTAGGTTTTTCAGCTTATCCTGACGTTTTGTCTCGTAGTGCCGTCTTAAACTAAATTCCTTAACTACAGCCACATTAGCTCCACTAATAAGACGCACGGCTTTACCAGCATGTCTGTAAACATATATTCAGCCTCCCACTGGTGCTGAAAGGCTCTGCTTTCAGAATCAACTTTTCTCTCCACCATTGTAAGCGGCTAGCTTCGCAATCCGGTCGTTAAGTGATGACGTGACGAATCCTACTTCCGGGCCTAAAGTAGTCTGCGTTTAATATGGCTTTTGTGTTGTTAACATGTTTAATGTTTTGTATTTTCTTCTATTTGATCTCAAAAAGCTCCTAAAACAGTCAGTGATCCCTGTTGACCTCCCTCGGCTTTTATTACCACTAATCATTTATTTAGGCTCAGTTTTTAAAACCTTAGGATGTAACTACAGCCCAGCCCATGCAGCAGTACATGAATGACTAACCTCGTATTGTGGATGGATTATCTCAGTTGTTCTCCTGGCTGAAGTTTGGTCCTTTTACAGCATCCTGCCATGCGATTACATTTGTTCCTGACCACCAAGAACACTCACGTTAACTTTTATCCAGTGGAAAAAAAGTTAGCTTGTTTATATTATGCTAACATAGCTGTGTCGCTAGCAGTCACGTAGCACATCATTATATATCAGCTAGCCCAACTTCAGTAACCCTACAAACGTCACTGCTGTTTAGTTTTCTGTCTTCATTTATGCTGGAAGTGATAACAGAGCTGTACGTTTTAATTTGTTTCCAAAACCCCGCAGTCAGGACATGCTATATTGTATTTAGATAGAAGCTAGCGAGCTAACTTCTCTGTTAAATGTCATAAATTCCGTTTTCATGGATGCCTGGATGTTAAACTCAATTGTTACACCTGGTAGAGCAGAACGCTGATCATTTTATTAAAGATGAAAGACTTTAGACAGTTTTTCAACTCTCAGTAATGCCACAGTGATCGTTTGATATATGGACCTGCAGCGGAGTTTAGACCCAGACACGGCTAGTGACGTCAGACTGAACAATCGGATAACAGAAGTTTGACTTGATTGAGGTGGGAATGTTCCCAGTTAGCCTAGCGGTCAGCAAGGAGGCTGCAGTGCTGCATTATGGGATCTGTAGTTTGTATATTATTAGCGCCTCATATCGCCGGGCCATGCATAACAATAACAGTACATCTATATAAAATGATCTCGCGGGCCGGATATAAATGTACGCCGGGCTTGGATGTGGCCCGCGGGCCTTGACTTTGACACATGTGTTCTAGCCCATTTTAACTCTGTGTGAATGATGACAGGTATATCCTGTTTAACTGCTCACTTCCTTGTTTAAATCACACCCAGTGTTGGGAAGGTTACTTTTAAAATGTATTCCATTACAGAATACAGAATACATGCCCCAAAATGTATTCTGTAACGTATTCCGTTACGTTACTCAATGACAGTAACGTATTCTGAATACTTTGGATTACTTAATATATTATCATGCTTTTTACAACAACGTGAATGTACTATTGCTGTGTGATTTATTACTATTACTGAAGGTCCGCGACTCTGAACTGTAGTAAAGGGACCTCTGACTAATAGGGCGGGTCCCTGTCGGCTCGTAGCCGAAAAATAGCTTTACTTTGTTGTGTGGGTCAACTTTTCTTGCGAGAGACAGAGAGAGGCGTTGAAAGGCTGCTCCAACGGAACTTATTGTTTCGGAGGAAAACACGAACACAGTGTACAGTCGAGTCTTAATAGCTTACTTACAACTGGGCTCGTCAGGCTCTCTTCTTGGCTGCAGTGGTTATTATTATATTTACATGCTTCCAGCTCCCGTTTTTGCTCGATGACAACTCGTACCTTTCCACTCCCCTTTTTCTCCCTCCTCGCGCTCACAGACCCATAACGTGTATGGCAGTCCATTCTCCCTGCAACACGGACTACACTGCCCATGATGCTGCATTCTTTAGAGCTATGCTTGTAGCATTCTGCCTGTTAGCTTAGCACAACAACAACGAAAAGGCGCTCTCTCACCCAGGAAACACACAGTCGCAGAGAGAGAGAGCGCGTCGCCCTGTAACCATGGCAACCGTAACGCTGCCGCCTGGAACAACAGAGCGTAGCTGTCAAACAAAACCCAAACAGTCCTGACCCGCGACAAAATGAAACAGGAAAGTACCGCAGTGTAATCCATTTATTTCAACAAAGTAACTGTATTCTGAATACCACCTTTTTAAACGGTAACTGTAACGGAATACAGTTACTCATATTTTGTATTTTAAATACGTAACGGCGGTACATGTATCCCGTTACTCCCCAACACTGATCACACCCAACTGCTTTAGGACTGTGAGAGGCAACAGGGTGCCTACCACATAACAGAGTCTGATTTTACCAGTAGATAAAGGGCTTCATTTGTTCCCAGATCTCAGCAACTATTGTGAACAATGTTCATCATAGGGCATAACAAAGAAACACAAAGTGACCAAAAATGAGATCATTTAATTAAGCAGCAGTGGTCCTTATATCTGTTATCTATGGTGGCTGGTTGTTTAAATTCATGCTCCACTGGGACACGATTATAATCTAATCCTGCATCGTTGTTCTCTTTTCTACAGTGGTTGTGGTTCTATTCACAGCATTAAGACACCAAAGGAAGCAGGAACCTCTTATTATCTCCAAAGAAGATGTCAGGGACAACGTGGTTAGCTACAATGATGAGGGTGGTGGCGAGGAGGACACCCAGGCTTTTGATATTGGCGCCCTGCGACACCCAGCTGCTGCAGCTGCCTCTGATGAGGGTGCTAAACAGAGGCGTGACATCATCCCTACTGATACTCTGCTGTATCCAACAACTCGCCACCCTGCCCCAGCTCCCTCCAGCCTGCTTATGCCTCCAATACGCATGGCTGCACGTGATAATGGGGATGTATGCGAGTTCATCAACCAGAGAGTGATGGAGAATGACTATAGCCCCACAGCGCCACCGTACGACTCACTGGCCACGTATGCCTATGAAGGAGTGGGGTCAGTGGCCGAGTCGCTCAGTTCGCTGGGCTCGGCTTCATCCGAGGCTGAACAGGACTACAACTACCTGAGTGACTGGGGGCCCCGTTTCAGGAAACTAGCTGACCTGTACGAGGCTGAGGACAGTGACTTCTAACAGCTACACCATCTGTGTCAAAGATGAGTTCAGGTGACATTTAGACCATTGCAGATCTGAGGATAGCAACATTCAAGCTACTAAACTGAGAGAGCTGCCTCTTAAAATTGCTTTAAGAAAATATGAGCACTTGAGCACACATAGACTTCATATAGAACCCAACAGATGTGCTGGTAGGTGCGAATGCCTATAAATAAAATTTGAGATCACCAGCTAAGCTTTGATCTGTCCTCACTGCACACCCGTCCAGAAACAGTTTACCAAGTCATTTTCAAAGGTGATAAAAGTCTTAAATCTCTATTTTTGGAATCTTATGTAGAAATGTTAATCAACTATCACAACGGTGAAGCCCAAATATCTTCAGCTCTAATCATAGGAAACTTTCAAAGACTCGTGGCAGGCCTAAATGAGGTTTGAGTTCTTTTGCTTTCATTCTTTCTTTCAGCTAAGTGCCCTTCTGCTGCCCTGCAAACAGAACAGTGGACGCCTGTTGGAGGGGTCGACTTACTCTTACATGATTGTTTGTCTTTTTTGCTTTCTTGTTCTGGTGGCAGAACTGTGGTTGAACTCATTATACTGGAACTATAATCAGTTGCGTCTTTAATTTCTCCAGAGTCTTTTCCTATTACAAAATACAAGTTTATATAACAAAAACAGTTGTCGAGTAATGTTTTCTTTGACAGTATGCTTTATAGTTTCCATCATGTACATGGAGAGTCCATGCCTTCACAGCAGGGGTGTCACTCTTCATGCCGCGATGGAGAGAATGATTGAAATCAAACAAAGCTGCATTCACCATATTTTACATGTAATGTTAAACATCAAATCTCCAGGAAAATAATCATAAAGTATGGCTACAGACAGGTGCGTTCAGCAGTCCTGTACATCTCTCTCAGGAGCTGGTGAAGACTCGGACACTCTTAACATCAAGACACAGTTGAACATAAACCCTGCGTCACCAACTGTATGCTAACACATCCACCATACCAAGAACACTGTAAATAAGATGCCTTGTCCAGTGTGTAGGATACAGGGGAATCTGTTGTCAGAGATGTGAGTGCAGAATGCAAAAATGTGTTTGCATCAGTATAATGTAAAAATATTGATACAAATAGAGAACATAGACAAAGACCTCTTAAATACTCTAGAATTCTGCTTGTGTGATGATCTAGAATGAATGCTGCTGTACAGCACCATAGTGCCGGGGTTACTAATACATGCTCATACGAGTAACCCTATGGTTACGAGTAACTATGGTGCTGTAACCCAGAACTCTTCAGCGTTTTTTTCCTGGAGACTTCCATCACGTTTCGATCAACGACTGTAGAAGGTTTCGATATTCACTGGTGATCACAGCGACAGCAGCCGCTCCTCTGCAGCCTGTATTTGGATTTTAGCCACAAAGCAAACAATGGTAGAAAATCTATAACAGCAGCCTCCTGCAAGCTTCACCTTTAACCACCTCAACCAGATGGAAGTGTCCGACTAACATCTAGTTACCATTTGAAAGCATGTACCAGAAGGAAGCGTGTTGATGTAAATTCTTAACGAACCCATTAGCATGCATTAGCAGAATGCTATTGATTTTGAACAAAAATCACTTATAAGAGTAATGAAAGTACGTGAGTCATTCTGATGTGAACAGAGAATTTAAAATGGGGGCTAATATTTAGAATCAGAGGTAAATAGCAAATTACGCTCCAATTAGTTTCATTGAGAACCATGTTGGGAGCTCCTGCTTCTGCACCCTGACTGAGCTGAAGCCAGTTTCTGTAAAGTGGAACAATCAGGAACTCAAGACTCCAACTTTTCTTTACATGGGCTAAAACAGCAGGGAAACAGCCTTACAGTAACATCAAGAAATTCAACGTAAGTATTTAGCTTGTCACCAAAGTGTCAATGAGACAGCACAAATGAAGGAATTTCACTTTACAGGGTTTGTTAGACTTGTATTCAAATCAATGGTAACAAACTGTTCCAGGTGAATTTGGTTCAAAGGTGAAAAGCAGCCCTGCTTCAGTCAACAAAGCCCTCGTGGGTTTTTTGGTGACTGGTTACCTTGTTTTCAGTTTCATATCTGTTGTCGTCTCCTCTGTAGTTCATAGTTTGATTATGATCAAAATGTTTTTGCCCAAAGGTCTTGTGGCACAGATTTCACCCACTGGTTTTTGTGGATGAGAAAAAGGAAACCAGTTTGCCTCCTTCACTGGTTTATCTGCTTGCTTCTTCAGCTTTTGTTTTTAAATGCTGTAATTAATAGGGGTGCAACGATACACAAAATTCACGGTTCGGTTCGATACAAAAAAATGTTCATGCCTTTTTAATTTGTCATTTATTACAATTATAAATATATATTTTAACTCAAACGTACAGTTTTTAAATTTAATGTTGCTGAAACAACAAAATAATTTAAAAAAAAATCTATCTGATTGAGGAATCCCTCATCTTTGGAAAAGAGAGTTTATTACAGAGAAATGGCTCTTTCAAAATAAAAGCTGTACTATACGCTTCTTCTGGGCTATATTCTCAGCAGCATATTAAACATATCAGGTCCCCATAAGGAGAATCCTGTGCTAACGGCTGTCTAAATGACTCGGGTAAAGTTTGCAGCATGCGTGCTTGTTGTTTTTGTCTGCTTCCACTTGTCTTTGCACTAGGATGCTGTCGGAGTAAATGTGCAGTCATATTCGTTGTGTTCCCACTAGTGCTGTCAGCGTTAATCTGAAATGACCTTAACGCCACAATACGGCAAATCTCCGTTAACGAGCTACCGCGGATCGCCCCGTGCCTGGGGCTGGACGGCCAACAAGCTAACAAGCTAACTGCGCTAACACACTAGTTCCCACCCATGTAATTGAGCATTGCGTGGCACATCCAACATACTGTTTTACTTTAGTCCATGACTCGCTTACCTTCAGGGTCATACGTCACATGAAAACCAAAATAGTTCCAAACGCCAGATCTGAATGAGGGTGGGGGAGGTTCAGTTTGCCATGTTGCAACGAGCTTAGCTTCTGTCTTGCTAGCTTGCGCTGCACTCAGTGGATCTGCGTTCGACAGTGCAGCCTAGGCGGATAAGTCGAACGCAGATCCACTGAGCTCTCAACACAGACAGCATCGTCAGAAGAAAAGTTGATAAAATAAATTAAACATTTTGTATTGTTCGATACATATGCGTACCGAACCGAAAGCACTGTATCGAACGGTTCAATATCAATACGAGTATCGTTGCACCCCTAGTAATTAAGTAAAACTGGGGCAGTGAATTTGTCATTAGCACTAATTAATGAAGCTGAAGGTGAAATCACAACCGCCAACCTCAGTGATACATGTCATGATTTTATATCAGGGGTTTTGTATTGTGTGTCTCACTAAAAGTATTAGTTTGTTCCCGCTGTGTTTCGTGACCCTGCTCTGAAGGCTTAAAACGAAAATGTCCACTTGTTTTTCCTTTGGCTCCGTATATTTACACGACACGATGATGATATTCTGAGAAGGGAAAAACCTCAAACGCCACCCAGCTTCACTGTCTGAAACTCACTGTGGGCAGTCTACTCTCTGTATATGATGATGTTTTACTGCTTTTTTAATTTGATGAAAATAAACTTTTGTATTGAAGCTTTGGTCTCTGTCTTACACTCCAGTAATTTCGATGCATGATTACTACAGTCGTTTTACTAAACACTGCTCTAATGCAACAGGAAAGTCCTGCTGCAGACATTTCTTCCAAAACATTTCTTCTGGAAAGCAGGACAGCCGCCGTAAGCGGAGAGTCACACCTCAGTGTTTGGACAATTATGACATTTTTGTATTCAGATTTTGAATAAAAGTGGCTGTAACTCCTGAACAGTTTATGCAATACTTTTGTTAGACTTCCTAAATTTAAGCTGAAAGTCTGCACTTTATATATTCTTTAAAATCCACTGAGGTTATCATCAACTTATGGACGGACTCTGCAATGTTTATAAAAAGTGATTCTAATGAGCATGGATATCAGGAAAGTGATCAGACTCGGATGTAGTGATGGGAGATTTGCTACAGTTTAATGGTGCACAGAGCGCTGTTTCAGGAAGGATGTTCAACAGAGTGGCTTTATTTTAAGCTCTGAGCTGATGAACTCTGAGGACAGCTGGGCTCTGTACGATGAGGCAAGTTCAACCCACCCAGGTTATCTGTTAGCTGCTTCCACAGGAAAAGGAGGCATGGAAACTTTAGGATGTTTCTGGAACTTTTAATTAACTTTTTCTTGTCGCTTCTACAGGCGGTTAAAATGTTCTTGCAACCTGAAGTGTAAACCGCGGTAAAACCCAAACGTCCCACGAATGCACAACACAAGCACTTTACCCTCCTGACAGGGAAACAGAATGGCACGTACCACCTAAATAAATCTGCCATTTCTAAAAGCATATTGGAAAAAGCAGTTACCTTATTTTAACAGCTGAGTGTAACAGAGAGCTTGTGCTACGTCTTTGACCTTTTCACTTTCGCAGAAACAAGAGCAAGCTGGGCTTGCTCTTGTTTTCTTCCCACGCACAGCGGACACTAATGTTTTTGTCACTTTTTATGGAATCAAACTCAAAGTAAGGTCAGTACTTCCACGCTTTAAACGCTGCACGCTCATACTCTCTCCGCACTCGATATATGATCCACTGTTGATCTGCACACAGCTGTTGTCACGAACGTCGCACTCGCTTACGTCACTGTCGTGAGACATTCTCGCAAAAAAAATCATGGTTTTAGTAACGCAGTAACGCAGCGTTCCTACGGGAACTAACGGTAATCTAATTACCGTTTTTGCAATAGTAATCCCTCACTTTACTCGTTACCTGAAAAAAGTAATCAGATTACAGTAACGCTTTACAAGTAACATGTTACTGCCCATCTCTGGTCACATCTCACTTTGTGACTGGGCTCCCACATCTGGGTAAAGGAGGTCCCCATCAGCAGCTCAGCTGGGGTCAGACCTGTATCAGGCATGATGTCTAATCTGATACTCAAAGGAAAACAGTAAAGTTTCTGTTCTAGTAAAAATGTTCCTCCACCTTTTTTCAGTGTCTCCACTGCACCATTCTGCCATTGGAAGCAGGCAGGATGTGCTACATCAGTCGGACATCAGTCGTGCCTGGACCGTGATGTTTGGCACGATATGATCTTCCAGACATTTTGAATGTCAGTCCACAAACAGGAGGAACATGTGTGTCATGTGTAGGAGGTGAGGACCCAGAGCAGACAGTCAGGCAGGTTTGCCTTAAACAGAGAATGAGCCGATTTAATGAAGCTGATGACCAGTACACAAACAACACAGAATAAAAAAGGAAAACTGAAAACTTGATACTGCGAGACATGAGGCCAGTTAAAAAATTCCTGATCCATTTATACATTTTTCCTTTAATACCAATCTGATGCAGCTTGATCAGGAGTCCTTCTTTCCACATCATCACTCTGAGTTACTCTTACTATCAGGATTGTTTGTTAATATGGGTCCTGGGCCCTCGATTTTATTCTATTTTATTGTTTTTCTTAGGTTTTGCTGCTCGTAACTTTGTGCTGTCCACTTTCTGCCATGGCCAAACTCTTTTCCATGTGTGGGACTCATAAAGGTTCATCTTATCTTGTGCTGTGAATCAAGTCAGTTCAATTCAATTCAAATGTTATTTTTAAAATGCCAAACCACAACGAGTTGCCTCCAGGTGCTTTATTTTGTACGATAAAGCTCCGAGAATAATGCAGAGAAAACCCCAACAATCAGACCAAGCACGTGATGACAATAAACTCTGTTTAACAGGAAAAACCTCCACCAGGATCATCTGCTGCGGCCAGTTTGTGGGTGACGGGAGGAACACAAGATAAAAGACTCACTGTGGAAGAGAGACAGAGGTTAATAAGAAATGGTTTAATGCACAGTGTTGTATAAACACAGAGTGAGTAAAAACAGTGAGGCTTTGATGCTGTGCCATTTCATGACATTGGAACAGCTGGATCTCCAGTTTTTACCATGGATGTGTTATTGTAAACTCATGACAGCACCATAAAACAAACAGCATCTCTTACTGGTCTTGCCATTTTGTCATTGTGAAGACCGAAAAAGTAAACACTGGTGTTTTTAATTTTACTGAGGAAAATCCTCAGCATAGTCTTTGCACCAGGTGATACAAGTGCACTTGCAGTATTCTCACTAGAACTCAAAATAGAGTACCGTAACATCATGTTATCATTAGAGATGGCCCGATACCACTTTATGTCTGATACTGATACCGATAAATTTGGATATCTGCCGATACCGATATGAATCTGATATAGTGTATTCTTTGATCAATAAAATAGTTTTTTTTAAAATATCTTGCTGTTTTTGTATAAGTTCATACTCAAGTTAAAAAAACAAAAAAAACTAAAGCTGTTCTGTTAAACCTGTATGCAGAAAATACACTGCACCTAAAATATTTCATAGTTCAGCAATACTGATCAATCTAATAAACTTAAACCTGCTCCATCCTCCCTATTCTGGTATTTTGAAGAGTACTTAGCAGAAATATTAAGCAACCTAACTAATAGGGTTGCAAACTCCCAGCAAAAAGAAAAAAAGGGAACCACGCCCCACCCTCCACCTCATGATGCTTAATCGACGTAATCAACTTTAATTTAATGTATGTGCAAAAAAATTGGACAGAAATCAATTATTTTTCTACAATAATTAAATAGATTCAATATCTTCGTTCAACAGGATTGCAGACTGCACAGATGATACCCAAAGGAAAAAGTACTATAGCTTACTAAGTTAAAAATTTGACTTAATAGTTCTGATATATAATAATGGATTTCTATACATTTTATATCAGATTAAAACTTTGGTTGTAAGATTCAGATAATTATTTGTTAAAAGCTAGACATGAGAATAAGAAAGAAAAGTATGTCTTTGTGCCCCCTTTCCCTGTTCATGCCCTATCGGCCCCCCTGGCTAAACTTTGCTAGATCCGCCCCTGCACAGTTACCAGTCGTCAGCTGTAGAAAAAGATCCTGGTGTAGAAAGTAATATTAAATAAATTCTAACAGCAGCTTATCAAGCTTAAACCTGCTGCTGTTATTTATCTGCTGGGATAGTGAAAACTTCTGTTTACGTTTGTTAGTCACTTGGCTATGATAGTAAAGAGTAGACACTGATGTAGCTGACTGGATCTTCTGGACTGTGTTCAGCACAATATTAATTAGTCATTGTCAATTGTTGATTTGTCCTGTTCTCATTGTATGACAAATTATGATGGCAGTTTGTTAGCTGATTGCATACTATGCATACTCTCTCTCTCTTCATATATATGTGTACCGGGGTGGCGGGGGCGCCAGAGGGAGTGTTTCCCCGAGGGGCACCAAACAGGCTAGGACCTCCACTGGCAAAGGGCCTTTGTGACATTCATTAGTGCCTTCACTGACACACAAAACAAAACAACAACTACACGACAGGCTAACTGTACACTCCATGCCAAACGTCACAAATCTCCCACATCTAAAAACTCTCTGTCTCGCTGTCTTTACCGTCACTCCCAAAACTTTCCCCTCTTCCTAAACAACCAAATCCCACGTGTTGACTTTTTTAAAAATTGGTTGACATGGTCCACTTTTCCACCGATAGAAGACAGGTGGCATTTTTTCTTTCTTTACTGTTGTCGAGCTGTCCTTAGAAAACGCTTAAAAAAAAAATCAAAAGTATTTTTTTTTAAAAAGCGTGGCTTATATATATATATATATATATATATATATATATATATATATATATATATATATATATATATATATATATATATTTATTTATTTATCATAACTGTGGATTTACTGGCCTGTAATTAAAATTTAAAAACTTTGAAGTCCGAACTTTCAACATGGGTTGAAAGACTCGGTGTGGCTGCAGCTTGTTGCTGTGTCAGCTTAAATCAATCATGTGATTTGGAGGTGCAGCGTGTCCGTGGACCCCAGAGGGTTAATAACACTCACCTTCCTTCCATTTCCAGAGTGCAACAACTAACCACCTGTGTGAAATCTGAAATTCCTATGGTGTTGTTCAAAATGTGCTCTGGCACAGTCATAGGAATCGCTGGCTACTGAAAACAGGAAAAAAGCCGGTCCTGCTATGGGCTGAACCATTTGTTAATGGTAGAGGGGGGAACACTATGCAATATTTTCAGTTTTAGCATTTATATTCATCATTCACATATATTCAATTATATTTATATTACAGTGTGAATGTGTGTGAATGGGTGGATGACTGAATGTGTAAAGTGCTTTGGGGTCCTTAGGGACTAATTAAAGCGCTATACAAATAAAGGCCCTTTACCATTTATATTCACTGTTAACAGTAACTCCACTCAAAGTGTTAATGCTATCTTATTTTTATAAACAACACTGTCATATACAAAACTAGGGTGGCACGTGGGGTGGCAAGAGATCATTTTAGGGGGGCACTTGCCACCCCATGCCACCCTTCTAGATCTGCCCCTGCTGCGATAGCTTCCTTGGAGATGAAATGCTGGTTTGGTAGCGCTCCAGATGCTCAACTAGACCACCGACAGGCACTCCACAGCCACTCTATCACGTGATGCATACTGCTCCGACGTGCTAAGGTGATGAGCGGCCAGCTTTTGTGATATTTAATGGATCGGATTACATTCTTTTAATCAGAAAATGATGGTTTTGTTTAGAGCTCTGTCTAAACTTTGGTGCATGCAGTTTGAAGCCAAGCACAATTTATTTTAAAGACACATTCAGTTTGTCACTTAAAAAAATGTGTCAAAATTATGAGCTTTTAAATTAAAGGTTCAAAGTGACACTAAGGACATGCTCAGTCCTCCACTCTTGTTAGTGTGGGGTCATTGAAAAGCAGATGTCCTGTAGGCAGTGTTGGGACTAATGCGTTATTAAGTAACGCGTTACAGTAACTACGTTATCATTGTGGCAACGAGCACGGTAACTAGTTATTATGCCAAAATCAGGAACGCGTTACTCGTTACTGGGATTTAGATAGGGTCGTTACTCGTTACTTCGTGTGGTGGCTATCGCGGAGCTTCCACAGATTCAGTAACATTAGCAAGTGGTGGAGGCCAGCAGGTGGAGGAGGGAAAAGGGACGCGGCCGCCGGTCCAAGTGTGAACTGAACTTCAGGTAAGAAGTTATGACCTGCAGTCTCTCTGGGTCAGATATGAACCAAGTTTAGGTGGAGTTTATTTTCGTTATTCTGACTTTCTCCGTACTGCGTGCTAGCTAGCATGACGGAGTTTCTATACAGCTGGGTGGTGCTATGAAGTTAATGATGTTGAACTTTATTTTGTTCATAAGTTATTAGAGTTGCCAACCGTCCCGTCTGGTATTCAGAGAAATATTATGCGTTTCTTATTGAGCTGAAAAAGAACAGTTTGTCCCGTAATTCAGCTACAATGAAAAAGACACAAAGCTGGAGTTATTCTGTGTCTTTGCTGCACAGCTGCCTCTTCTTCTTTCATTCTCCCCCTCCCTCTCCCGTTTCTACTTCAGTCATGAAACTGATCAATGATCAGCTGATCGTCTCTCTCGTTTGTTTATCGTCCACTTTGCGCCAGAAAGAGGAAACCAGCGGATGTCGCGCTAAACAACAGCAGCACGTTTAAGCTTGATCAGTTATTGTTAGAATTTATTTAATATTAATTTCTAGTATCAGCTGATGTTTGCTGGTCATGATGTCGGTTTGGATATGTGGTGAGAGGGAAACATGAAGATGAAACCAGGAGATGTCCTTACTGAACCATCAGAGCTGAACAGGTGATGGAGAAACAGGTTTACCTTTTAGGTGACATGAATGAGTTGAAGTTATGAACTGTTTCTGAGAGACAAATAACACCAGGATCCTTTTTTAAGCAGCTGACAGCTGGTAACTGTGCAGGGGCGGGTCTAGCAAAGTGTTGCCAGGGGGCAGGTAGGGCATTAACAGGGAGAGGGGGGCACAAAGAAATACTTTTCTTTCTTATTCTCATTTAAAATGTCTCGCTTTTAAAAAATAATTATCTGAATCTTACAACAAACGATTGATAGATTGATGCATATATACCATCAAAACAGTGAACATCACTGTCACAGCAGTGTTTGTTTTCATTCAAAGGCTTTATGATTTTTCCTATAATGGTGGGCCAGTCTCTAGTCAAAATGCCCGGGCCAATTTTCTGTCCCAGTCCAGCTCTGTATGCAGCTCATCTGCAGTCTGGTGTTACCTACACATCTTCCTATTCAGAAGGCAGAATTTCCGAGTTCTGAGTACAATCGAAAGCACCACGACTGCAGTTTTTGTGTTGGATGTAAAAGGCGCACATGACGCTGTGATGCAGGCTAGAATCATGGCAGCAGTCAATGACGGTCCAGGCGTGGGATTTCTCTCGTGGAAATGTGCACATTATCTTTTCCTTTCTATTGGTAGGTGGCACAGTGCACTGTGGCAAGTAAGCAAGCTAGAAGACTGGCAAAGTTATGGAAGCAACACATTAACAAGAGAATTCTGAGTAAAACCAAAGTTACTTTCCCTAGTAACTAGTTACTTTGAAAGTAACGAGTAACTTGAAGTAACTGAGTTACTTTTGAGAGAAGTAACTAGTAATGTAACTAAGTTACTATTTTAAAGTAACTTACCCAACACTGCCTGTAGGACAACTTGAGGTAGCTTTGAACATGACTTTCACTCATCCCACTTCTGTGTCTCACAGTGTGGATGTGTGTGTCCAGACTTTGCTACGTTTGTAAGGAAAAGTCACATTATTTCTTTGAAAGTCGTGTACTTTGATTACCATTTTTATGCCTAAGCAATATAAAAAAACAGCAAAATAATATAAACTGATTACAGTGGCTGACTCTTCTGTTTTATGACAAGCTTTGAGACTAGTGAGCTGTATTTGAGCCCACGGTACAACAACGTGGATGATGTGCTCAGTAAACTGTAAGGCAGGCATTTTGTGAACTGATCCTCTTGCGTTTGTGTTTCTGGGAGTTCCTTTTCAATAAAAACAAACTTTTAATCTTTTCTCCTCCGTTCGTCGCTGAATTTCTATATGCCGACTGGAATCGTTGCTCTATTGACTTGTTTCTACACGGACATATAAACAGTGCTGGTACGAGTTCCGCTGGTTCTGAGTCATAACTTGTTACTCGGTGGGAATTTCATACATTTCAAACCACCGTTTTCAGACTATGTGCTGGAAACTAACGCAGTGCTAGCGACCTCCAATGAACCTACATACCGAGGGTTCAGACGTTAGCTCCCCGCGGCCAGAATGAGCTCTGTGCCGCTGAAGAGGACCTACAAGCAGCTGCCTGTTTGTGTTGTGGAGGACCACCACGACGTAAGCCTTCTCCGTGTGAACACAGCAGCGAAACACAACCACATAGTTCTGCTAAAGCTAACGAACGAGACGTTAGCCGGCGTCTCGTTCTTATAACAACAGTGGACCTCCGTTTGTATATGAACGAGATAAATCCTCCCAGTGTTCAGAAGCAGATTAATGTTGATTATTCATATCATATTACAGTCAGACAAATGGTGAGCTGATGAACTCAGTGATAGATTTGTGTTTCTTATCAGACTTTTAATCACTGTCAGGTCCGTCCACGTGACACTCATGACGTCACTGGAGTAAAAACTGAAGTTGTTATAGAGAATTTTTATTATTGTTACAGATGCATTATTGTGTATTTTATAACTTTACACAAGTTTATCTAGTTTACTTTGTCTTAACTGCTAAAACACTGAATCCCATTCTATGAACGAAATAGTGATTTGTCCATTTAGTGAGCCGGTTACTCCTTTGGCAAAACCTTAAATATGTCTTTTGGAGTTGAGCAGTCTCATCTGCTCTTGTAGCAAACGTCCGAGCTCGCTCACTCAGATTCCGGGTGAAGCACTTTGTCATCTGCAGGAAATAGGATTGTTCAACATAACAGGTTACTGCAAACCCATCACACCATCTGCAGACGCAGGTTTCTCACTGGAGCTCGATCAGGAGTCGTAACAGCATGTCTCCACTTTGCTTTTCATCACTACCAGTATGAAGGAATCCACTCAGTGACATAATGTGAGATATGAATGTCTAAACCAAAACAAAGAATAAGGACTGTTTCTTGTAGTTGTTGGTTGTTTGTTGTGTTCTGGTCCTTCACACAGACATAGTCTGTTTTTACGCTGGGTTCTCCTCTCCTTAACAGACTCATGGTGAACATGGACGGTATATCCTTGGTTTTTAACATAGCCATAGCAACAACAGCTTGACACCTCCTCACACTGTTCAGCCAGTGTGGTCTAATCTACTGCCCAGGTTTATGTTTTGTACTCCTTGTTGAAAAACACACTCGCACTGCGCCAAGCATGTGAAGCAGTCGTGTAGTGAGTCAGGTTTGTCCATTGGCTGGCATCAGTCAGCGAGGGCTAGAACAGACCAGGCTCATTATATGAACCTCTGTAATAATCCTGCGTTACTTATTTGGCTACATTTTCATCTCATTGTGCTTGAAGCAGGAGAAGTTCGGCCACAGCAGGACTGACCCGAGGCGCATCATTTTGAGGGGTTGCAAAGTTAAACGTGTAAATGGTTCCATGCTTTGCTTTTGTTTCTCATGTTCAGCAGTGTAATCTGATCCTGTAACGTAGAAATGTTCACGAATGATGTCAGTCATGTTGAAATCCTTTCCAAAGAAGATTTTGTGCTTTTAATGATAATATTAAAATTATCGTTCACATTAGCTTCACATTGCTAATCTCACTGTTTCTCAACCAGGTGGTGTGTCACATCTACCGGGCCATAGCTTCGAGGCATCTGCCAATGAAGAACATAAAGATGATTCATTTGGACTCCCACCCTGACCTCCTCATCCCTGTCAACATGTCTGCTGACACAGTGTTTGACAAGGAGAAGCTGTTCGGGTACGTTATGGGTCAAACTGTGGCTTGTGTTGGTCAAAGCTCCTCGTAGGTGAGAGCTGGAAGAAAGTATGAGACGTAAACATTAACTAGACGTGCTTCAGGTGATGACGTGATATTAGTCTCTGCACATGTTTACAACAAGATGTGAAGGAAGGCGACTTCTAAAAGAGGCGCAGTCGTGTTCTCAGCACTTGACTAATGTTGGCTGTGAGTGTGACTAAGTGACAGCTACGATCTACCTACAGTTTGCTCCCACAAGGAGTCCAGAGTCCCTCAGATGGGGACTGAAAATGCTCCAAACATGGAAACAAACCAACCCGACCACAGAAGGCGTGACAATCTGCTCGTTCTTTCAGGTCAGCATTGTGGAAGTGTTCAGGGTGAGGGTCCAGGATTAGACTGATGCAGATATATAAATACATGCAGCCTTTCAGTAGGAAGTACATCTGTGTGAGTTGGGCCATGTTTACATGTATAAAGCACAAAGTCTTGGTTAATATTGTAGCAGTTTGATCCGTATGCTGAGCTCTGACAGCCAATGAAAGGTCCCTGTTAGGTGGTGTGGAGGAGTGTTTGCCTCCCCATCTCCTCTGCTGGTGCCTCATGACAATAGTCACACTTAGCATTGTGAGGTATGTCATTACTGCCCACAGCTCCTGGAAAAGGATGGAAAATACCAGTAAATGCCTGCACATGTAAGTGTGACTGTGGGTATATGTGCAGGCACGGGGGGTTAAATTCAGATGTTTGAACAGAAAACAAGACGCTTCCTCTGGTCACCAGTCTGTCACTGGGACAACCACCAGTGTCTTTGACTGTGGGACAGAACCACCACAGCACGAGTCACAGCCAGCACCTTGTTGCAGTGAGGCAGTAGTGCGAACCACTGCACCGCTTGTTCTCTGTGTTTTTGCAGCAGGAGTGTTGGTGGGAGCTCTTCAAACAACACGTCACACGTCGTGGTGGTGAATGAATGAGCCTGATATGCATGTAAAATGATTTAAATAATAAATTAGTCAATCATTCGTAATGAATAATCTTCTTTATTGTTCCGTTAAAACAAAATGAAATCGACTTTTTGCCTGGATATAAACTTGTAAGACTCGCTTCCACAGACAGTTTTGCAGTGAAAAGTTCAGCTTACAAATGCTCACATTACAGATGTGTTGCTCAAATTCATTGTTGGAAATAGAAGCTACAGACGTTTGGAAGCAGGTTAGGAACAGGAGAGACGATCAGTCTGCAGCAGTATGGAGCGCAGTCGTGATGACGTGTAGAGAAGGTCTTCTTTGGATAAACAGTAAACGTATCATATGGTGCCAAGAGAGGAGCCGTTGTACTGTATGAGGTGGTCAGGAGTGAGGGTGGTGTGGGACGTGTATGAGGACAGCCTCCGTGGAGCCGCTGCGAGGTGTCGAGGATGATCTGTGACAGCAGGGTAGCAACAAGAGTGACAGGGAAGCTTCATAACACGCTATGATGCTGTGTGATGGAGGAGGACGTTGGGTGTAGAGCAGGGGTGGGCAACTCCAGGCCTGGAGGGCCGGTGTCCTGCAGGTTTTAGATCGCACCCTGGGTCAACACACCTGAGTCACATGATTAGTTCATTAGCAGGCCTCTGGAGAACTTCAGATATGCTGAGGAGTCATTTAGCCCTTTAAATCAGCTGTGATGGATCACGGACACATCTAAAACCTGCAGGACACCGGCACTCCAGGCCTGGAGTTGCCCACCCCTGGTATAGAGTATGAGCTACAGCGACACCTGCAGGGAGCAGCTGAGAGACGTGAGCCCACTGCAGCCGTGGACTGTGTGGGTGGATGTGGGTGAACTGATATTTATGTCACCCCAATCTTGCATATTTTCCTTTTTTCAGTGAACTGAGTATAGAAAACTGGATAATGCCGATGGTGTACGCCGGTCACGTGTCCTCTGTGGTGTGGCTGCATCCATACTGGGCCCAGCAGATTAGAGAGGGAGAACACAGCATGACTGTGGGCAGAGACTCATCCACCACCACCATCAGGTAGGACAGGAAGAAGAACGGTACAGCAAGAGACATCTCTGTCCCTCCTTGATCTCCTGTCTTCGTCCTCTCCTGTCTCTGCAGAGTGACCAGTACAGACAACTACTTCCTCAGCGATGGTCTTTATGTGTGCGAGGAGCAGCTGGACAACCCAAAGCATTTCAGCCTGAGCGTGATCCGAGTCGATCCCGTCAGAGCAGGTCACGGCTCGCTGACAGGTACTGCGTGTGATGGCGGCGACACATCTCAAAAAAGTTGCAACAGAGGCAGCAAAAGGCTGGAAAATGAAGTAGTACTAAAACGATGCAGCTGGAGGTGCTGGGTGACACGACCGGGGAGAGCAGAGGTTCACCAGTCTGGGAGAAACTGTTCGGAATAATGTTCGTCTACATAAAATCACAAAGACTGTCTTATAATACTGTCGAAATACTGTGAGGATCTGCAGAAGTGGCTGATCTTTGGGCCTTCAGGCACCTCTGCATTAAACCAGGCCTGATTCAGAAATGTCTCCTCTGGGCTGCCGCTCATTTATAATGGGATGAGGTGGAAAATTGATCAGACGAATCAAACTGTGTCATCCTGACTGGAAAACCCTGCATTCCTTAAACTAAAGATCAAAGAGACCATCTGAGCTCGTGTTTGGATATGTTTACTTTGCTCTTGATGAGATTTGGAGTTTGCATGTGGTAACAGCAGAGGGCGCTGCTATTGTCCAATTGAACCTTTCTTCTACTTTTTGATCTGACATTTAATTTCAGAGCAGAGAACAGAAAAGGACACAGAGGAATGTTCAGTCAAAAGAGCGCGAGCAGAGCGGAGGAAGTCCGGAGAATCCAGCAGCTCACAGCCTCCGTCAGCAAACACTGACTCGCTGCAACCAGCAGAGGGCAGCACAGCCGAGGATGGAGCTGACGGCGATGGCGCAGGAGGAGGCGGTGTCGACGATGAAGGATCAACCAGCTACATCGTGAAGAGAATATCTTCATTTGTAAGTGAGACGGAGCCGTACATTCTGGACGTCGACCTGGATTTCTTCTCCTGTAAGAACCCGTTCAAAGAACTGTACACACAGGTACGCGTCCACTCTGCTGCTTCCTCAGGGACTGGATGAAACACTGTTTCAGCTTCTGCTCATAAGCTCGTTTTACTGTGAAACATTGTTATTAGTCTGTTGAATTAAATTGGTCTCTTAAACAACAACATCAGTTTAAACAATAGCAAATATGAAACGAGCTCATGGGTTAAGATTGTAAACAACAATAATGATGATAAAAGATTTTACAGGGGGAAAGGTATGTTCTGGCCTCCAGTTTGGATTCCAGTAAGATGAGTGTGCCGGGCGCCTGTGAAGCGTATCTGAGTGGATTGAACTACAGTGGAACCCGACTTACGAAATAAATTCGTTCCAGAGGGTCTTTCGTGAGGCCGAATTTTTGTAAGTCGAGGCACCTTTTCCCATCGCCCTTTGAGTGAGGCGCTGCTGGCTGAAGACGAAGTTCTTGGTGGAGGAAGACCTCGCTCACATTTATCAATAATTTCTCTCTTTGTTTCCATCGAGAGCACTTCACGCTTCTTCTTTTCACTCCAATCACTTGAAGTTTTTTCAGCCCCATTATCAATGAACGATAGGTTAATTGCAAACGTAAAGCACACGAAATAGCGCTGCAACAACAATACGTCTTTCACGTGGAACAGCAAGTGCGACAGCCATGGGGTTATCACATGATTCGGAAGGCATCGTGGGCGTTTTGCTGCACCACGGGCAGCAATATTGAATTCCTTCATAACTTGAATGTTTCGTTAAATGGGGTCTTTGTAAGTCGGGGTTCCACTGCATTAGACGTTTGTCCGGCTTTAGAATCACTGTCATTACTGTCGATTGGCACGCCTTCTGCTGTTTTCCAGAGCACAGACAGAGTTAGCCTCTGAAGAAGTGCTTTTTTGGCCTTTTGGTTCTTAGTGTAAATCTTTAAGGCGTGATAAATGTACGGTATTTATCCCTAAAGCTGGAAAACATAGTGTCTACGGTAACTACGCCTACGGTAACAAACATAAGTCAGCCTGAGTAAAGCAGAATCGTTCAATAAAATAAATAGAAGCTGAAAAAGTTCAGTGAGATGAAGCTGAGGCAGAATCAGGAGTACAGTTAAATAAAAGAATACAATTGCATAGTTAACAGAATAAAGAGTTATAGATGCAGGTGTTCTGATTTTCTGTCTTCGTCTCAGTGGAGGTGAAACATGTTTTAGAGTTGAGCTGCATGTAGGCGGTGCAGACGGAGCAATATATCCATCCATGTGATGGGTCACATGTTGCTAGCACCACCCTCTGTAACTTAACTCAGCGTCTCAGTGTGGTGTGATTGTCCTGACTGAGTACTCCCAGAGTTACTGATGTCCCTGTATCGATATCTGCATACAGAATATCACAGTGCTGTCCGGACTTTGTTTCCCAGCCCTACTGCCTCAGGGTTTCATGGAGCAGCTGATCTAGGGGGCGCTGTGTTCCTGACGCTTCGTCCTGGATCCTCACCCTCGTTCTTTCTGTGGCTCGTACAGCTTCAGGCTGCTGGGTGTCAGGTGGACATCCGTCCATCTCCTCTTGTGGTCAGCTATGGAGGCTGTAGTTTTAAACCCCACAGCAGACCGAGTCCAATAGTAGCAACAATCCCACTGCTGAGGCATTTTTAGAATGATCTCTCTTCTAGCCAAGCAGCTACTGGTAGCAGGAGAAAGCTTTGTGAATACAGGCCAGACGCTAACACTGAACTAATACTGAAAGAAGCTGTTTTAGTTGGAGACGTCCTCATCTTGTGTCTGTTGGTGAAAAAAACAAATGGTCCTGATGTTGATTCTGGGCAGGATGAGGCAGAAGTGTCTGATTTTTATTTTCTTGTTTTTATTTGTGTGGTTGGTGGTTCGCACTGCTGCCCCACAGCAAGAAGGTCCTGAGCTTCTCCTGTTGTCCGTGTTTGTGTGGGTTCTCTCCGGCTTCCTCCCCGAGAGCAGAGACATGCAGTTAGTGGGGTTGGGTTAACTGGTGATTGTAGATCATGAATGGTCGTCGGTGTCGTAGCCCTGTGACAGACTGCACCCCGTTTATGCTCCATCCGAGTTAAGACTTCTTCATGGGGCTGCATGAAAACCATTTCTAAATATATAGATTTAATGAATGCAACCTGGAGCCAGACGAAGCAGCAGAAGAGAGTTCATTAATTAACCAATAAAAATGAACGTGTGGTACAAACCCTGTTAATGTGTTAAGCAGCCTCCTGCAGCACAGTCCACACACACTGGATCCATTCTGTCATGTAATGTGTTACACTGGCGGGGCGGCTGTAGCTCAGGAGGTAGAGCCCACCTACTGATCGCAAGGTCGGTGGTTCGATCCCTGGCTCCTCCAGTCTGCGTATCCTTGGGTAAGACAATAACCCCAAGTTGCTCTCCGACGCATCCATCGAGTGTGCTGATGGGTGAATGTGTGTATAAGAATCAGTCCATTTAAAACATCTGTTCATCTTCATTACACAGTCACCTCAGCTACATGCTGTCTGTTTGTCCAGGAGGAGTACGCCATCCTCCAGGAGCTCTACAGCTTCAGAGGGCCCCGCCTGGATGCTGATGAGGTGAAAAATCCTTTGAGTCACAACATTTCTCCACCAAGCATCCATACAGTCCATAGATATGTGTGAATGACACAGAAGAGAGTGAAACACAGACTTTAAACTTTAATTTAAGGGAATTAATAATAGTGTTAAAGAGGAATGTAAATTAGTACAGAACACACGTGTGAGTGAGGAAGACACCAGAGCTGATTCCAAAAGTGTGTTTGTTAGCTGTTGCTGTGGAGGAGTGGAGTGTGACGCTCCACTCATGTACAAATACACTTAACATCATCAACGACAGCACCGCGATGAATCCTGACCTGCTGCAGCTGATGCACGGCCGTAATAATGTCCCCACCTGTGACATGGACGATGCAACCATGATTAAAAGGTCCCTAAGAGACACTTAGGAGAAGCAGTAGCAATGTCTGCTGTATCCAGCAGGGGGAGCAGTGTGGAGGCGCATTCATTTACAGGCTTGCTGCGTTGTATAGTTCTATAACTTTGTTCAGGGATTCTGATTATGACAGCTATTGGTATATCTGGAACACGTCCTCAGCCATCGATGTGTTTTACACTTTAATAAAATGAATCACATTAAATTTTTGCGTTACTGTTAAAATCCCATTTTTAAAAGAATGCAGTACAAGTACTGGTTATCACAGTTTGCTGCTGCAGGGCAAACAGTCGGTATTTGCAGTGTTGGCCCCACCTCTGCAGTCTGCCCTGTCGATCAGCGTCTGACTCCTGACTGAGGTGATCCGTTCTTTAATCGAGGCTTGGAGTTCGTCACAGTTAGTGGGTCTTCGTTGTCTACCTGCCTCTGGAGGACTGGCCCAAAGTTTTCCGTTGGATTAAGGTCTGGGGAGTTTCCTGGGCCTGGACCAAACATTCAGTGTTTTATTCCCCGAGCCACTTGGTTATCACGTTGGCCTCACGGCCCCGCCATGTTTAAACAGGCTGTGTGTTCTTCAGCAGACTGTTCTTGGAAGAAGTTGCTGTGGGAGGATGTTTTGGTCCCGTTCTTTATTCATGGCTGTGTTTTTTGGCAAAATTGTGAGCGAGCCCACACATGAACGTTCTCAGGATGCTTTACTGTTGGCATGAGACAGGACTGATGGTGGCGCTCACCTCTTCTTCTCCAGACAATCCTTTTTCCAGCTGCCCCGAACAATCAGAAAACTGCGTCATCTGAGAAAAGGACTTTAGCCCAGTCCTCAGCAGCCCACTCGCTGGACCTTTTGCAGACTGTCGGTCTGTCCCTGATGGGCTTTTGGAGAGAAGTGGCTTCTTTGCTGCCCTCCTTGACACCAGGCATCCTCCAAAAGTCTTCGCCTCACTGTGCGTGCAGATGCACCCACAGCTGCCTGCTGCCATTCCTGAGCAAGCTCTGCGCTGGTGGCACTCTCATCCCATCTTTAGGAGACGGTCCTGGCGCCTGCTGGACTTTCTTGGGCTCGTTTTATGCAACACAGTGATGGCTGCACATGTTTATTTGCAGGTAACCATGGTTAACAGGAAGAACAATGATTTTGAGCATCACCCTCATTTTAGTGATAGCAGTCAGCATGACATGAGGATCTCCAGCCTGGTGCTCGTTAGTCTCAGCAGGTCCTTTTATGCAGTGCAGTGGAGATGGCTTTGTTGGTTCATTTTCATGGCAAAGAAAGACTTTGTGTTTCTCTGACCTCTCTTCATCACATTCTGCAGGATATGCAAATTGCATCATAAAGACTGAAGCAGCAAACTGTCTCAAAACTCATTTTTGCGTCATTCTCAAAACTTCTGACCACGACTGTCGTAGAGACTCGTTTTTAGTTTCTTTTTAATCTTCTAATGTCCCGTTTTCCTGAAGGCACCATGAGGTTGCTGTTTGCTCACATTTCCAAACACCCAGCCTGCCCACATGAAACGCAGTGCACATCTATCAAGCTAACGCTGCTGAAAGAACATTACCTCTAAGGTTCGAGGACAGGACCGAAAATGATTTAAAAAGCAGTCGGTGTCCGTAGAACGACTGTGAGATGCCTCCATAAAGCCCAGACAGAAGGTTTGTATACAAAACACAGAGGATTATGGGTCGCTGAAGACTTTTGCACAGTGTGCACAATAAAATCTAAAGAATAATGAAGGATGTGTTTATAATTCAAACAGAGGCCTGAAGAAGTAACGACCCAGCAAACATCTACATGAAAATGAAATTCTACCCGGCTCAGAAATAACTTCCACATCTGGTTTGGCATCTACGAGGAATATTATTATTAAACTGTTTCCTGTCAATAGTTTTGGTGATCTGAGCTGTAAATGTCTGAACGGTCAAACTGACAGTAAAGTTTGATCCATTTATTTCACATTTTCAAAACTTAACTGGAAGTTTTGATGGGCGACGAGGTTTACGGTGAACGCTATCCAAATTCAGTGCAGGTTTGTTTACATGGCACCAAATCACAGCAGCACTCATTGCACTTTATATTACAGGACAGCTCGTACAGTTATACTGAGAAAATCATCTATAGCTGACTCTTGGTGACACTCTGCAAAGCAGATGTGCCCCAAGGCAACTCCAGCAGCTGGCGGCTGCAGCTTTGAGCGGCTGTATCTGTACAAAGACATCCGAATACTTCAGCTAATTGTAGAAATGCAGAGTAGAAGGAGAAACAGAGAACGTACCTGAACACTGACCAGCACAGGCAACGCTGCGTTCCTTAAAGATGTTGTGCTTTTAGGAAAGTCTCTTGTGTTGTTATTGAGCAGAAATCTTAACGCTGTGCTTTCATTAAAGGCAAAACAAATAAACACTGAATGTGTGTTTGTGTGCTTTTAAGGAGGAGCTCGGTGAGTGTGTAGATCATCGTATACGCCAGTTAGAAGACCTGGAAGCAGCATTTGCTGATCTACTGGATGATGATGGAGAAGAGACGGTTACACGCTGGGCCACAAACCCTGGGTAAATCAATCTTCTGTAACAGACACTTGAAAGTTAGAGGCGTAACAAAGGAGGAACGAAAGCTGGGGAACTTTGTGCGTTGGTCAAACACTGAGCTGTTTGAAGGTAAAGCTGAAAAGTTGTGAATGTGTTTTTATAATGTCCCAGCTGGCTGTCCCTGTGCTTTATGCTCATGAGAATAGGAAGTACTTTCTTTATCCCTGATTTTGTTCCAGCGGGTGAAACGTTCATAAAATACTAATCTGATAATCCGACAGACGTCTCTGTGCCAGCAGAGGATGTTGAAGGTTTTCTCTGTCCGTGAGACGGGGCTGGAGCCGTCTGTTAGAGAAGCTGCTGGGGTCGTGTCCATGGTGGAAACAGAGGAACAGAAGTGTCCTCATAACCACAGATCAGCCTTATGGCTTATTTAATCTGTCTCATGAGTTTCATGGCTGCGCCTCACCAGACCACACTTACCTCTGCTGATGGGCCATGATTCTGCTGCAGACACTGAAGGACCTCACGCTCCCTCATAAACAGCCTTTTTTGTATGTAGCATCTTTGCTGTTGAGGAACATGTTCATCCATGCTCTCCAAAAACGGTTTCAAATTTAAATTAATGTGACCATAGAGCAGTTTTCTAGTTTGCTGCAGACCATCTTATAAAACCTTTTTTCCACATATGATGGCATTTGTAGTTCACATGTGGCCTTTTCTTTGCATGATAACCTGTATTTGTATGTGACACAGTGAACTCTGTGCACAGGCAGTAAGTATTAGCACGCAGTGATTTCCATAATAGAATCAGGCCTGTGTTAGTTTAGGGTTTTTGCCACTTTGGAGAGTAGAAATCACCATGAAACAGAATCAGTCCATTTCCCGTTAAATACCATCATTTTTACTGTCTACACCAGGGGTCGGCTCTTTAGTCCTTATACTGCGGCTCCGCGTGGTTTGGGAAAATAAATTACAAGTATTTAGCTGAAGTGTATTTTATTTATATTAGTTCTTTTTAAACTTGTAGTTCTAAACTGGAAGATTATTGTGATATTGAAATATAAAAATAAAATTTTATCTTCTTATTTTTTCATCGCTCAAAATAAGCGTCACACTGGCGGAAGCCGGTGTACCCGCCGAAACGCCTGCATTTATCGAGACTTTCAACCCCAGGTAGGCCAGTTATGGATCTTCTGATCCACATTATGTCAGCAGCTCCACCGTGAACTATGTTAAAGACAAACACGCTCACGCCTCACAGCTTACAGTCCTGCGTGAAGATGAAAGTACAGCCTCGACCTGCAGACGCTGTGCGCAGAGGTTTGCATGAACACGCTTTACAGCTTCTCTTTATTGACCACCTTTCACACACGGTTGCTGTGCGCACACAGCCGGCTGTAGCTTTGCAGCTCACAGCCCGACACACAACAGCAGAGAGAGCACAGACGTTAAGGCGGCGAGGCGTGACTGCGGGTGCCGCTCAGGTGCGTCCACCTCCCCTGCAGCGGCGCTGCAGACCACGCCCCGCCACACACATTAACCTGGTAAAATACATATTTAGGCAGAATTTTGCAAATATCTATTTTTCATCTTTCAGCAGCATCGAGCTTTTTTCCCCAGTTATTTTTTAAAAGTCAGGTCAAGGCTCCAAAAGCCCAAAGGAGATATGAGGGCGGCTCACAATTGTTTTTTTCTGGATCATTTTAGTTCAGCTTTCCTTTTGTTATATTTCTTTAAGAGTTCAAAATGTGTTCATTACATAAATAACATGTAATTTTCTCTGTAGCACTTCATGGATTTCATAAGCAGCACACCTTAGTTGTTCACACAAAGCATAAAAGTGTTTTCTTTTGCGTGGAAATCGCATCCAAACGGCTCTTTGGGTGTTAAAGGTTGCAGACCCCTGGTCTACACAGATTAAATCATGGTTGTATTTAAGCTGAACACTGAGTCAGATACAAAGTCTGAGAAATTAGTTAGAAACTGTGAGTGAGCAGTAAAGAGATGATAGATGACAGAAAAGTGAAGTTTTGCAGCTGTGATGGACGCGGCCTCTAAGGGGGCGGGGTATGGGGGTGCAGAGAGGCGTGGAAATGATTGCATCGCTATCCCGAACAGATCTGGTCTGGGTGTTTGTTCTACAGCTGTGCCAACATTTCCACGCGCTGTGTGTTGACATTCGCTCTGAAGCTCGTCCTCTCCACAAATTCAGAACGAATCTTCAGAGGAGCGCGGCTCTGTCCTGATTATTGTCGGCACAAGCTTCGATCATCACAGCCCCACCCGTGTCACCCATTCGAATGTACACCAGCCTTTTGAAAGCTTTTGAGCCAGCTCCACCTTAAATTTCTTTGAAGCAACAAACACCCCTGTGATTACAGTTGTTTAACCAGTGAGTGAAAGAATCTGTTTGCCTGGGATGAGCTAGTGTGCCTCTATGAGCAGCCCCCACATCGTCTTACTGTTTCTGTGTTTTTCAGCATGGATTCACTACCTCAACTGGTTTCCAGTCTAAAGGCAAGAAATTCATGCCCTGACTATGAAATGGTAATAATAATTGTATATAATAATAATAAATAATAGCAATAAAGTTATATTTAGTGAACGGGAACATATAAATAAATATGAATAAACTCGCCTCATCACTCCTCCCTCAGGTTCACCAGGCAGGGTTAACCTGCGACACAGTCGAGCTTCCTCATCACATCAGCTCTGATGAAGAGATTGGCAGACTTCTCTCAGCTGTGCAGCTCTTCCTGAAGGTCCTTCCCAAACCCACACTGGTGACATTGTCCAGGTAAATCAGCTCCACAGATGGTTAAATGTCCTTTAACAGTGTAGTGACACAGAAAGAGGGTCTAACTATCTTCATGTGTGTTTTCAGGTCCAGTTTGGATGAATACTGCCCAGTGGAGCAGGTGGATTCAATCCAGAGGAGAGTACTGGCTATGCTGGAGGGCCTGTATGGAGCACTGGACGTACACAAAGACTATGACAACAGCAGCACAGAGACTGGAGAGCAGTTGCCACAAGGATCCTAACAGATACACAAAACCACATCTCTCATTGGGATGATTTTATCAAGATAAACACAGCAGATAAAAACTAACACATCAGCATGTTAGTGTTGGAAGCAGGACAAATAGTTTGGAGATTTCCTCCCACATTGTGTATAAGTAGGGTCTGGATCCTTTGTTTGGGAATTCCCCGGGACAGTGCAGGAGAGCCTTGTTGTGACTGAATTCCTTCTTGCAAGAATAAACTCAAATATAACTCTAACAGCGTGACTTCTTTTATTTAATGCACTGAATTTCCACAACAGTTTGGTGCCAGGAAGTAAGAGTGATCAGCAGATCACACAGGGCGGAGTGAATGGGTGATCGTTACAGAAGCTGATTCTGGCTTTGGAGAGAAACGGGGCTCGCCGTGCTGTCCTGAGCCGTCGCTGTGCGACTGTTGCTTATCTTCGGCATCACTTGTCTGAGGACTGATACAGCTTATCATGACCGTCCAACTGTGCTGAATACAAGTGATTCTTATACCCAGATTGTGTGCATGGACGTGACTCGTTTTCGATCTTGGCAGATTAGTGAAAGATGAGGAATGTGTCACCAACTCAACATTATACATGATTCTGAATAAGAGTAATGTTACCAAACGCTCAGAAAGAAAAAGGTTTTCTTTGCACTTGAAGTAATACAGGTCTGTTACAGTGAAGGTTCATGTGAAAGTGTGCTAATGGGGCGACCGTGGCTAATAATGGGGCGACCGTGGCTCAGGGGGTTGGGAAGCGTATCTGTAACCAGAAGGTCGCCGGTTCGATCCCCGGGCTCTGTCCTGGTCGTTGTGTCCTTGGGCAAGACACTTTACCCTACTTGCCTACTGGTGTTGGCCAGAGGGGCCGATGGCGCGATATGGCAGCCTCGCTTCTGTCAGTCTGCCCCAGGGCAGCTGTGGCTACACCTGTAGCTGCCTCCACCAGTGTGTGAATGTGAGAGTGAATGAATAGTGGCATTGCAAAGCGCTTTGGGTGCCTTGAAAAGCGCTATATAAATCCAATCCATTATTATTATTATTATTAAAGACAAACTGAAGTAGAAAGAAACATGTTTCCTACATTAGGGATAACAAGGAAAACCCAGTGAAGTGATTTTAAAGTTTCAACTTGGTGTTGAATCATGTAAGTCAGATGGAGAGATGGATAAGGTGAGGGTGGACAGTGGACGATAAGACAACTTGTGAGACTCGGGGTTCTTCCCTTTTGTCTTCTTCGAGATGAGCAGTCCAGAAGATTTGATCCAAGACGTTCACAGTTAAAAACTGCAGCCCAACCTGTGGCTGTGCAAACTGGTTTGGTAATTTTGGGCTTTTCATCTGCTCATGTTAGAGGCTTCATTCAGAAGGATTTCCATCATACTTCCACTGAATGTGGCGCAGAGATAAGTGCATCTTCATATTTGGTCGTGCCGTCCTTTCTCCAACATCACCAAAGATGGAAACAAAGTCAGCATCAGGTCAGAGGGATTTAAGTAATGTTTGCAGATTATTTGATTCGCTCTTACTTTGGACCTGCCTAAATGTTTTAATAAAACTTCCTGAAATTAAAGTCTAAATTATGGACATTCAATGTGAATGCATGTGTTTCGTGGACTTGGAGAAGGTATTCGACGGTGTCCCTCAAAGTGTTCTGTGGAAGGTGTTTCAGGAGTACGGGGTCAGTTACGAGCCACAGCTGTTGCAAGAGCTTGGCCCACCTAGCAGGCAATAAGTTGGACTCTGCCAGGGCTGCCTTTCATCACTGATTCTATTCATGATTGTTATGAACAGAATCTCCAGACACAGTTAGGTGGCAGAAGGCTTCCACTGAGGCGGTCCCAGGATCTCTCAATGATGTGGTTCTGTTGGCTTCATCAGGTGGTAACCTCCAGCTCGATACGGAGGGGTTCACAGCCGAGTGTGAAGCAGCAGGAATGAGAATCAGCACCGCCATGGTCCTCACCCAGAAAGGGGGAGGAGTGCCCAGTCTGGGTCAGGGACGAGTTCCTGCCCCAAGTATCTCAGTTTCATGGGTGAAGGGAGATCGACAGACGGGTCGGTGCTGCGGCTGCAGTGATGTGGAAGCTGCACCACTCCGTCGTGGTGAAGAGGGAGCTGAAGCGCTCCATTTACCGGCTGATCTACATCCCTGCCCTGCAGAAACGTTTTGCCTGCCACAGCCTTGTGTGCACTCAGAAGCTCAAGTTATTGCAGCACATCCAACATCTGCAACAGGTTTTTTCATGTTAATGTGATGTTAATTTATATACAACAATAATATTAAAGACATTATTATTTAAAATGCTACAAATAATTCATTTTTAGGTGTCCTAATAAAGTATTGGAACCCCATTCTTTCAAAAAATATAAACTTTTTTGATGGGGAAGTGTTTCTGTATATATTTTTGCCAGACTTTTGGCTGCTGGGAAATGAATGAGATGAGCTGATGTGAGTAGTCAGCCTTGTGTCCATACACCTGCCATGTTTACTCTAACTAAAAACAAAACCACAAATCGTGTATTTGCTCCAAGGAAAGAAAAGAAACGGCAGTTTTGTGTGCCAGACTGTAAATATGGTGTTAATGGTTCTATATTAGACAGTGACAGTGAATAAGATCACAGGGGGTTAGCTCAGTGTTGGAGCCAACAGAGAACATCTCCACAGTTTTTGGCATTTTTACTTTCAAGCTTATTTTTTCAGCCCCAGCTGGTCAGCTGGGATTCATTTGCTCCCTCCTCCCTCGCTCTAAGGCAGAAGAAAACAAAGTCACCCAAATCCCCGACAACCATGTACAGCATAACACGGCTAGCAGGTGGTCCGTAGGTGACGTGCATTCAGGTTTCCCTTAATGTTGTCAGCTATCTGTATCTCTTTTAAAGCCTTTCAAGAATCCTGTCACTCCCAAGGTCTCAAAGACTTTAGAGTCAGACCTGTTACAGATCGTCAACTTTTCTTTAATGTCAGGTGTGTTTCCAGAACCACTAAAAACTGCTGTAATAAAACCTATACTGAAAAAGGACAATCTTGACAAGACACAAATGAACAACTACAGGCCGATCTCAAATCTCCCGTTTTTAAGTAAGATCATTGAAAAAGCAGTTTCTCAACAGCTCAGTTACTTCTTAAAACAGAATAATTGCTACGATGCCTTCCAGTCAGGTTTTAGGCAGAACCACAGCACTGAAACCGCTCTGACCAAAGTGTTTAATGACATATGTCTGAATACAGACAGTGGAAAAATGTCAGTCTTAGTTTTACTGGATCTCAGTGCAGCATTTGATACAGTTGACCACAACATATTACTCAAACGACTGGAGAACTGGACAGGTCTTTCAGGAACTGTACTAAACTGGTTCAAAACATACGTAGAAAACAGGAAATACTTTGTATCAATAGGTAACTTCACATCTGAGCAGACAAGCATCACATGTGGAGTTCCCCAAGGTTCCATCTTGGGACCCCTTCTGTTTAACATCTACATGCTCCCACTGGCACAGATTATAAACAACAACAAAATAAACTATCACAGCTATGCAGATGACACACAAATATATATCACAATGTCACCAGGAGACCGAGGCCCTGTACAGGCTCTTGGTAAATGCATTGAGGAAATCAATGACTGGTTGTGCCACAATTTTCTCCAGCTAAACAAAAACAAAACTGAAGTAATAGTCTTTGGAGCCAAAGAAAAACGATTACAGGTCACCAGAGAACTTCAATCTATACATCTAAAAACCACAAACCAGGCGAGAAATTTGGGTGTAGTGATGGATGCAGACCTAAACTTAGAAAAACACATTAAGACAATAACAAAGTCAGCTTACTATCACCTCAAGAATATATCAAGGATAAAAGATCTGATGTCTCAACAGGACCTGGAAAAACTAGTCCATGCATTCATCTTTAGTAGGCTTGATTACTGTAACAGCATCTTTACAGGTCTACCTAAAAAATCAGTCAGACAACTACAGCTCATTCAGAACTCTGCTGCTCGAGTCCTCACTAAGACCAAAAAAGTGGACCACATCAGTCCAGCTCTGAGGTCCTTACACTGGCTGCCTGTCCGTCAGAGGATAGACTTTAAAGTCCTGATGCTGGTCTATAAAGCTCTGAATGGTTTAGGACCAAAATACATCAGTGACCTCCTGACCCAGTATGAACCTTCCAGATCCCTCAGGTCATCTGGATCCGGTCTTTTATCAGTTCCCAGAGTCAGAACCAGACACGGAGAAGCTGCATTCAGCTTTTATGCTCCTTATATCTGGAACAAACTCCCAGAAAGCCTCAGATCAGCTGAAACACTCAGTTTATTTAAATCCAGGTTGAAGACTCACCTGTTCTCAGCTGCATTTGAATAAAGCACCAAATCCACACTTTAAGCTTACATTTCAAAACTTACATTTAACTACTGATTTTATCTGTTTTGATTTTATATACTGTTTTGTTTGTTTGTTAATTAGTTAGTTTGTTTGCTTGTTTTAATCAATTTTAAATCATGCTTTTTATCTGTTTTTGTTTCTAATGTCTCTGTAAAGCACTTTGAATCACCTTGTTGTTGAATTGTGCTATACAAATAAACTTGCCTTGCCTATCAGATCCTAATTCTTTTTGTCCTGCACAGGTGAGAGAATTATCCTGCAGACATAAATCTCCTGAAAAAAGTGATATCAATTCACAAATTGAACTGTGAGTAAAAACAAACAACCTGTGCTCGGGACTGTTTGAAGATTTTGGAGAGTCCTGGATTCTGCCTGGACTTTGTGGAAGCCTCGAGGAAACTGGACCATCACAGCTGTTTGTGAACTGTGTTTAATATGGACTGTAGACACATGCACTGTTGTCACTTGGTCCTGCGTTTGAGTCCTGCTTTTACATCGGTCACTTGGAAAGCTGATGACAGCGATGTAGTGAGTAGAAGAGGCTCTAGTGATAACACGAGCAGCTGAATTCTGGTCAGGAGAGGCAGACAGTATCTAGCGATGCTAACGAGCTCTAGATTTATTTTTGCAATACTTATATATAAAACTATGTTAGTTTGTCCAATTAATTTTAATCCTCTGAAAATATAAGAGTAGGTAATAAAAAAGGTGTAATTCTTAAACAGTTAATGCAGTGGTCTTGTTTAACCCTTTGATTAAGTCTGCACACATGGACCTGACAGTACAGAGTACATACTGGAGAGTAGCAAACCAGTACAATATGATAGAAGACCCAAACTTGAAGGCCATTAAATGTTCTGCATTTGTATATTGATGTTGTCCCAGTCCTGTTCTAGGACACACAGCTTGACAGCAAGCGTGAGCCCAACCCAGCAGACACAGAGGACGGCCCCCAGGTAAAGGCTGAGAGAACGAGAAACTGTTCTCAACCAAACATGATAAAAGAAACTAAAACAAAAACGAATCTGACAATGTTCAAACAATCAAACTGGTGGTAGAAACAAACGAAAATTAAACGTGAGCTAACATGATGATAGCTGTGGATGTAAGTCTGGTCTCAGCCCTGGAACAGAGCATCCAGCTCTATGACTTTACTCTTGATAACTGACATCATTGCTCACAGCTTCAGAAAGGCAACACACACAAGTCCGGATAATAAAGTTAGAATTTTATTTTATTAGCACTTATTATAGCGAAGACAAACGTGGGAGCATTTTGTCCGTGGATGTTTGTCTCTGGCAGAGTCTGAGCTGTGCACTCAGGTTTACTCGGTCAACAACATTCTGCCTCCTCAGCTTTTGTCAGGTTGCTCCATGTCATCTGCTCTGAAACTGAACGGTTTATCGTAGCCCATCAGATGATTGTAGTCGTGCGGGACGGGGAAAATGTCCGGGTTTACCAGGAACCCCACCTGTCCGGCGTAGAAAGTCGTGAACATCTTACTGACGGCCGGGATCCTCACCTGGCTCTGGTGGAACACGCTCTTTTTCTCGGTGAGGAACACGCTGTAGGTGACTGCTGTGTAGACATCTTTGTCTGGGTTGTGGTACAGGCGGATTATGTAACCCTTGGTGATGATGTGAAGAAGGATGGGGGTAAGGAAGGTAAAAACGCCAATGACTCCACAGAAAGCTGCCTGCAAGGCAAAACTCTGGACTCCGAGTCCAGTTTTCAGGAGTATTTGTGGCATGAGGAAGAGACTGGCTGCACTAGTGCTGTACGAGAACATCTTCACCCCTGCCAAAAAACAAGAGTCACACAACCCGTGTTACTTCCAACAACAGTCCACACGTCAATGTCTACGTAAAGCATGCCCCACTATCAGAGCCATGTTACATAGTTACTTTCACAATTCAGTTTTATTGTGAATTACTGTAAAGAGCCTACAGAAGACAGACAGCAGACAGACAGCCCAATCTGGACAAGCATTCAGACACAGCGGGCAGAAAGAACTCCCTGATAGGAGTCTTGTTCAATGCGTCCCCTCTTTGCATCTGTGCCAACACTTCCAACACAACAAACAATAGTGCGTATGCACTGTGTATACAACAGAATCAAGGCGTGCTCAGCAAAGGTCCTGTAGGAGCTGACCAATCAGAGCAGAGTGGACTTTTTTTGTAGGTGTCCACCTGGCTTGTTTCTTTTTTTAAAGAAAACATCTGTTGAATTTTTAAGATTTTAAAATAAATCTCAACAGCTCTTCACCAACAAACTCACAGGCATCCAGTTACTAACCAAAGTGTTTCAACAGCTTATATAACTCGACGTCATGGTTTCCTGGAGTAAATGAAGTCAGTCTTATTATCCTTTCTGACATTAGTCACAATGAGGAACATCCACACCAAGACTCAAACTTTGCCTAATGAGGGCTTGAAGTTTAACTGTGTTTGTTTTTGTCTACAGGCTTACAGTTATTGGACGCACTGTCACTGAGACCTGTGGTGAACAACAGCTGTTGTTGTTATGATATTTCACAACAAGATGCAAGTGACTGACCCCGAACAGCTAAACCCAGGCTGCCAGCATAAATGAGGTTTCCGTGCTCGGAGGGCGGTGCTGTGGAGATGACACGGGTGGACGGACCGTGGGACTGCATCTGGTCAAAAACAACAAAAGGAACAAAATGTGTTTGGCACTGGGAGACGACTTTACAACTACAATTCCTCCAAAAACGGGACGTCGTGCAAGATGTAAATAAAACCAGAATGCAATGTTTTGCAAAACTCATAGCCACATACCACATCCACAGTACATAAAATGTTTAAGATTAGAGAAATGTTTCATTTTATGAATAAAAAGTCATTTTGAATTTGAGGACAGTAACACATCTCAGAAAAGGACTCGGCCGGTCCCTTACACACAGGTCTGTCAGAACCATCTGAGCTCTTTGTCCAACTTTACTTCTGAGAAACTCATTTTATAGTTTTATTTTTTTTAAATATATATATGTACACTGCCAGTGAAAAGGTTGGACACACCTTCTCATTTAATGTTTTTCTTTATTTTTACAACTTTCTACATTGTAGATACAAACTGAAGACTTAAACATATTTAGAGTTACTTACCATTGTTTTCTTTGCTCCATAGTTCCATATATACTTACTTACTTCATATATTTGATGATTCCACCCTTTGCTTTGTTGACAGCGCTGCAAACCGTCGGCCTTCTCTTAGTGAGCTTCCTGACACAGTCACCTGAAATGGTTTCCCCTCACAGGTGTGCCTGTCAGGGTTCATCTGTGGACCCCAAACACACCTCCAGGCTGTGTCAGGGCTAACTGACCAAGAAGGAGAGTGATGCAGTGCTGCGCCTCCACAGTCACCTGACATAAACCCAGTGGAGATGGTTTGGGATGAGATGGAGCGCAGAGTGAAGGCAAAGGACCAACAAGTGCTCAGCATCTCTGAACTCCTTCAAGACTGTTGGAAACTGTTTCAGAGACGACCTCATGAAGCTCATGGAGATAATGCATATATATATATATATACACACACACATGAAAATACACATAATATATCTTGCTTGATATATTTGATGTCTTCAGGTTGTATCTACAATGTACAAAGTAGTGAAAATAAAGAAAACCCATTAAATAGAAAGGTGTGTCCAAACATTTGACTGATCGTGTACACACACACACACACACACACACACACACTCTCCATTTAAACGTCTGATATATTTTCTATGTTGTACTGTCAATAAAACATTTATGACGTATAGAAACCGCCACTCGTCTTTCTGTCCATTTTTTTATTCGAGCCTGGATTATACTTGTGTGTAAATGTTTGCACTTCATTAAAGAGCCAAAACACATCAAAGTATTTTCTACAGGCGACGGTCAAATATGATGATCACTCTTCAAGAGTGGCTACATTTCACTGTGTGTTATACTTGTATACCTTGAACTTGAAGAACAACACAACTCTGCAGTTCCAACCAACGAACGAAGGATCCTAATGTAACATATGTGTTAAATACTTGTGAATTTCACCCAACTAACATGTATCAGCTGAGTCTGTAAATGTGTAACGACGTGGTTACGGATACTCAGACATGTTCATGTCACCGTTTATCTATTTATTGATGAGTGGAGTATCCACGTGCTTTTGTCTGTTATGACCTCTGTAAATGTTCACGTCAGACAATCTGTCACATGCTTCTGTTACCATCCAGCTGACATTACCCTCCCTGGGACCGCCCACGTCACTGTTCGGCTCAGCTGACACATTTACGTCACTCACTCAAAATGACGCTTAAACTTTCAGAACAGCGGTGCGCATGTCACTGTAGAAACGCCGGTTAGCTGTTAGCTGGAGCAGTGCAGCATTGTTACTCATGACATCATCAGCGTAGCTTAAACGTATGCAGTAAAGCGTCGCGATGCTGACGCTCATGTGTACCTGACGGTTAAATACCTCGTTGAGAGCCAGGAGCGAGTGCCTGAGAGTTAGCTGCTTCCTCCTCACTGCGCTCACGCAGCACACGGAGAATGGCGCGCGATGCTGCGCGAAGTTAAACTGACCGTTACTGAAAATCCGGGGAAGAGCTCGAGACCTTAACCGCAGGAAACGCGCAGACAGCATCTTTGACGTTTTCTGTACTTTCTTTGTTATTACTGCTGAAAGCGGCTCTGACTCTCTGACCTACGAACTCCACACACGCTGCAAATCTCGCCTCCCGTTTCTTCTTCTTCTTTGTGTTTAACGGCGGTTGGCAACCAACGTAAAGGAGCATTACCGCCTCCTACTGTTCCGGAGTATGGGTCAGACAGTGAGTTTACAATTTGTATCAAAAAAACCCTACACTCTTTCATAAACACCTATATCCTTCAGAAACCCCACCAGTTCCCTCACCTGTGCCCTACTACCCTCCAACACACTCTTCAGATTAAATTCCCCGCTCCGTCAACCTATTCTGCAGAACTGTCCTCTCCACATCATAACCCTTGCACCGCAGTATTACATGCTCCACTGTCTCCACCTCCTCCTGGCACACTCCACAAAGCCCCGTCTCATGGGTCGTGTCCAAATTCATGGGCTGCATCCTCCTGAGGACCCGGCCTTCGCGGTCTACGTGGGCTGGGTCCTCAGAAAGTCGGGTAGGCCGGAAGTAAACGGCCGTGAAATTGGACGGTCTAGCCTTCTGATTAGCGTCACCGCTGTCTCGGTGGAGTTTAATAAACTCGGCCGTCTGCTCCTTGCTATCTAAAATATAATAAGTCACTGGCGTAAATTCTCGACTGTCTCATACTTCTGTTTAATCAGTTTTCTGTTTGACGTTTAGTCAGCTGTGTAAAAACCGAGGAACCCACCCGGGGGATTAATAAAGTTTTATTTTATCTAATCTAATCTAATAACTTTAATCTCAGCCAAACCGATTTACTCACGAACAAACAAAACACTGAAAAAGCCCAACAATAACATCTGTAGGTTGTCTAAGTCAGCGGTCCCCAACCCCCGGGCCTCGGACCGGTACCGGTCCGTGAGTCGTTTGGTACTGGGCCGCGAGAGTTGAGGCTCAGGTGTGAAATGTGTGGTTTTCAGGGTTTTTATCGGTTTTCAGCGTTATTTTGTTATCGTTTTTATCGTTTACTCGGTTTTCCTGGGTCTTTTCACGTGTGTTATGAACAGTGTTGGGTAAGTTACTTTAAATTAGTAACTTAGTTACATTACTAGTTATTTCCATCAAAAGTAACTCAGTTACTTCAAGTTACTCGATACTTTCAAAGTAACTAGTTACTAGGGAAAGTAACTTTGGTTTTACTCAGACTTCTCTTGTTAATGTGTTGCTAACGGGATACCCAGCAAGACTGCCAGTCTTCTAGCTTGCTTACTTGCCACAAGTGCACTGTGCCACCTACCAAAGGAAAAAATAATGTGCACATTTCCACGAGAGAAATCCCACGCCTGGACCGTCGTTGACTGCTGCCATGATTCTAGCCTGCATCACAGCGTCATGTGTGCTTTTTACATCCAACACAAAAACTGCAGCCGTGGTGCTTTCGATTGTACTCAGAACTCGGAAATTCTGCCTTCTGAATAGGAAGATGTAGGTAACACCAGACTGCAGATGAGCTGCATACAGAGCTGGACTGGGACAAAACCACCACATATCCAGCTTTACAGCTGTGGCTCCAGCAGACATCAGCTGATACTAGAAAGTAATATTAAATAAATTCTAACAACAGCTGATCAAGCTTAAACGTGCTGCTGTTGTTTAACGTGACATCTGCTGGTTTCATCTTTCTGGCGCAAAGCGGACAATAAATAAACAAGAGAGAAAAGCCGATCAGCTGATCATTGATCAGTTTCATGATTACAGTAGCAACAGGAGAGGGAGGGGAGAGAATGAGAGAAGAAGAGGCAGCTGTGCAGCAAAGACACAGAATAACTCCAGCTTTGTGTCTTTTCCCTTCTAGCTGAAGTCCGGGACAAACTGTGTTTCTTTTCACCTCAATACGAAACGCGTAATATTTTCTCTGCATATGAGACGATTCCGTTCTTTAGGGAACGGTTGGCAACTCTAATCATTAACCTTATGAACAAAATAAAGTTCAACATCAGTAACATAGCACCCACCCAGCTGTATGGAAACTCCGTCATGCTAGCTAGCACGCAGTACGAAAAAGTCAGCACAACGAAAATAAACTCCACCTAAACTTGGTTCATATCTGACCCAGATAGACTGCAGGTCATAACTTCTTACCTGAAGTTCAGTTCACCTGACACTCTCGGACGGGCGGCCGCTTCCAGTCTCTTCTCCTGCCTCCCCTTTCCCTCATCCACCTGCTGGCCTCCACCACTTGCTAATGTTACTGAATCTGTGGAAGCTCTGCGATAGCCACCACACGAAGTAACGAGTAACGACCCTATCTAAATCCCAGTAACGACTAACACGTTCCCGGTTTTGGCATAATAACTAGTTACCGTGCTCGTTACCACAATAATAACGTAGTTACTGTAACGCATTACTTAATAACGCATTAGTCCCAACACTGGTTATGAATAAATTTTCTTTTTTTCGGTACTGGTACTAGTTTTATTTTGTTGTATTTATCCGCGACACCTTAAAGGCCGGTTCATGAAAATATTGTCGGGCATAAACTGGTCCGTGGCGCAAAAAAGGTTGGAGACTGCTGGTCTAAGTGACTTATATATTACGTTTAACCCGAGCAGCGAAAGTCCGCGGTGATCTGAAAATGATGTGCCGGGAGTTGTGCCGTTCTCGGCCGCATCAGTGACCCTCGAGCTCCCGGCTAGCTGTCGAGCTGGTGGGTAGCAGACGTCTACGAAAACATCGAAGCACTTTAGCAAATATGCGATATCTTGATAAACCGAGCAGATATTTGATGTTTACACAGCTACTTCCTCGCCTGAAAATATGTTAAAAGTTTATTTTGTGACCCAGAAAGATTAGTATGAGTAATTTTAAAACTTAGTAGCGGCCGCCATTGTTGGAAACTGGAGTTTGGCTGGGCCGCGCTATGAATTCTGGGATATGGTGGGCCACGAAGGACACACCCGACCCATCTTTCAAATTCGGGGAAAAGGAGGACGCATTTGTCGGCTGCATTCGGAGGAGTCTACGAATTTGGACAGCCTTCGGCGCGTCGCTGTGACGTAATCGGTCTACAAATGCGGCTCAGGAGGAAGCAGCCCATGAATTTGGACACGACCATGGCTGTATCCCAATTCAGGGTCTGCAGCCTTAAAGTATGCAGCCTCAACGATCCTCTAGGGCCGCGTACTCAAAGACCGCTAAGGCCGGAAGTGCGAGGCTTGTGAAATGGGACGGTCTAGCCTCCGTTGCGCTGCCCAGGTTGCCTAGCAACCATGATACTAACAGCTGGAAACGTGTCATACAGCTGTGTTTGACAGAAATGAAGGAGAAAATCTTTTGTTCATTTGTTTGTTTGTTTCTAAATGAGCTTTGATCATTCTCTGTAAGATTAAGCTCAGCTATTGAACGGCGTATATTTTAAAGTAAAGGCTTTAAAACCAAGTTAGTACAAACGTCACTAATGTCACATGACTTTGCCGACATGTGGCCAACAGGAATGTTTAATGTTCTTCGTTATTAAACATTTGCACTTAAATAAGTGACATAATATTCAGTACTTACTTAAAGTTTACTCTTCGGGCGCCCCTCATCCGCCGTTTTTTTTTTCGGCAAAATTATCCACACCCACCGCCACGCTATGCATTCTGGGATATGTTGGGCCACGAAGTCTACACCGCCACAGCCTTAAAATTCAGGGAAATGAAGGACGCATTTGAGGGCCGCATTTCGAGCAGCCTTTGAATTGGGACAGCCTTCGTCGCGTCGCTGTGATGTAATCGGCCTTAAAATGCGGCCTTTAAGGCTGCAGACCCTGAATTGGGATACAGTCTATGTCTCCTTCTTTGTGGTTATCACAGTAAACACAGAAGCCTTTTCTCGATATATTTTCTTTCATAAATTGGTTTGTTGTTCAAATACAGATTTACTAACAAACTGAAGCAGCTTCATGTGTGTTAACACAACACTTCATCACATTCACAGCTTGTTGTCTAACATTCTCAAACTTTTCTCAAAGATGCTCTCAGATGTAATTAGCAGTTCTCAATATGCTGATTTGGGTTCAAGTGGTCCCCTTTCTTATAAGTTTGATACTAATTACTAACATGTGAAAGTGATACATAGCAAGAAGAATGGTTAATTGATTCAGGAGCATCAAAACATATGACACGGAATAAAGAAGCTCTACAAAACTACCAAGAGTTTTCAGAACCACGAACAGTGAAACTCGGTGATGGCAGAGTAGTTGAGGCTTTAGGTCTGGGCAACATAACAATGAAAATGTCATTCAGAGTTAGTGATGGAAAAGATGTCACAATGTATGATGTGCTGTATGTTCCCAAATTATCAATGAACCTTTTCTCAGTGGGAGCTGCTGCCAAGAAGGGAAACAGTGAAGTTCAAAAGGACTCATTGCTACATAAGAGGAAAGAATGGAGCTCTCCATGGAATGGGAACACAAAGATCTGACGGTTTGTATCAGCTGGATATCGAGGAAACTGCACAACTTGTCATGGAGCGTCAACTGCATCAGTTCCAGCAAGTATGTGGCATCAGCGCCTAGATCACACTACAAATCTGAAAAAACTCAAAAACTTGGTAAAAGGAGTTAGCTTTGCAAAACAAGAGGAGGACATTTTTTGTGAAGCTTGTGTTGAGGGCAAATTATCAAGAAAGCCTTACAAATCAGTGGGAGAAATACAATCGAAACGCAAGTTGCAATTAGTGCATAGTGACGTTTGTGGTCCGTCACTACACCGTTAAAAAAAAAATCCTAGAAAAACAGTAATATTCCGGCAGCCGGGGCACCAAAATAATACCAGAAAACAACAGAAAATAACTTTCTCACAAAACTACGGTTATTTTGAGTAATGACAATACAGTTTGTTGCCCTAATTTTACATGGGATTTTGCCTTTTTCAAGTGCTTTTAAACATTAAATTAGGAACATGTTAATGTGATTAAACAATGAAATTACCTATAAACAAGGTCAATGAATGCGGCAATATGAATAATAATACTTGAATGTACAGAAATATACAGTTAACAGTTGGTTTAAATAATAATAATGGATTACATTTATATAGCGCTTTTCAGGACCCTCAAAGCGCTTTACAGTTCCACTATTCATTCACTCTCACATTCACACACTGGTGGAGGCAGCTACAGTTGTAGCCACAGCTGCCCTGGGGCACACTGACAGAGGCGAGGCTGCCATATCGCGCCATCGGCCCCTCTGGCCAACACCAGTAGGTGAAGTGTCTTGCCCAAGGACACAACGACCGAGACTGTCCGAGCCGGGGCTCAAGCGTGAGAAGAGGTCTCTTTTTTTCCTCTTGTACTTTTTCCCATTGTTGTGTAATTTTTCAGTGTTTTCTCTGCAACGCTGCCGATCTCCGACTGTATTCCCATGTGATGTCTTTGTTGTGTGTGTAAGTCGGGGGGGGGGGGGGGGGGGGGGGGGGTCCTATTCCTCTGCAGGGCAACCTGCATATGGCCAATAAAGCAATCAATCAATCAATCAATCAATCAATCAATCAATCAATGTAAAAAAAGTTTATGAGAATCATTTTATATATTTTTCCATTGCATTACATTTGAATTTAACAGTTCAATCTTTCAAATAACGAACAAATATTTGTGCAATTATGATACATTTGTGAATGTACAAATGCATTTAAAAAACAAGAAAATTATGTTTTATTACATTTACAGAGATTTTACGTTAATTTACACTTGAAATGTAAAATCACAGTCTATTTATGTAAATTTAATGATATTCTAGAAAAACAGTACAAAACTGTAAAATACACAGTAAAATACTTTTATATTGCAATTTTTTTGTACAGTGTAGGAGGAAAAAAGTACTTTGTAACTTTCATTATTGACTACTCCAGATGTTGTAAAGTCTATTTCATAAGAGAAAAAACGGAAGTCCTGAGCAAGTTCAAAGAGTTTGAAAGAACGTTCTCAAATGAATGTGGGCAGGAAGTAATAAGACTCAGAACTGACAATGGTGGGGAATACACATCTAAAGAGTTTCAAGAATATTAGAAAGCTCAAGGCATCCACCATGAAATGACTGAAATGACACCACAGCAAAACGGTGTTGCAGAGAGAAAAAACAGAACTCTAGTGCAATCAGCTAGAAGCATGCTATCACATGCAAAGTTGCCAAACACATTCTGGGCAGAAGCTGTTGCTACTGCAGCTTACATACAGAATAGGCTCCCAACATCTGCTTTAAAGAACGAAACACCCTATCAGAGATGGTATGGAAAAAAACCAGACATTAGCCATATGAAAGTATTTGGATGTGTTGCTTATGCTCATGTTCCAGACACAGAGAGAAAGAAGCTGGACAAAAAGGCAGTGAAAGTTCCTGGGATAAGATAAGATAAGATAAGATAACCTTTATTAGTCCCACACGTGGGAAATTTGTTTTGTCACAGCAGGAGTGGACAGTGCAAAAGTTATGAGATATGCAACCAATGCAAAAGGCCACCGACTGGGATGAGGAGAAAAGAAAAATACTGATTCGACGAGATGTGGTCTTCAATGAAACAGATTCTCAATACAAACAAAGTGAAAATGATCTCTGTTTGGGGAATGAGGTGACACTACACACGGGTGAAAGACAAACAAGTACTGAGGAGACTGTCACCAGTGAAGCTGCAAAAGGAGATCAGCGGATCAGAAGACCTCCAAACAGATATGGATTTGAGGAGTTTGCTGACGTAGTTACAGTTGATCATTATGCAAACATCTGTTGTGTCACAGAACCAAATACACTGGAAGAGGCTATGTCAAGTCCAAATGCAAAGGAGTGGAAAGAAGCAGCTGGTTTGCAATATGAGTCACTGCTGGAAAATGCCACATGGGATTTAGTGGATCTACCAAAGGATCGCAAAGCAGTTGGATCAAAATGGGTCTTTAAAGTTAAGCATCACAGTGATGGACAAGTGGAAAGATACAAGTGCAGACTTGTTGCCAAAGGCTATTCACAGATTTATGGTGCAGACTATGATGAAACATTCTCTCCAGTCGTACGATTTGGTTCAATTCGTACACTGTTATCATTTGCTGTGCAAAACAATCTAAATGTGCATCAAATGGATGTTGTGACTGCATTCTTGAATGGACACCTGGAAGAGGAAATCTACATGGAGCAGCCAGAGGGTTACATCAAACCTGGGCAGGAACATCTAGTGTGCAAACTAAACAAGTCAATATATGGACTGAAGCAGTCGCCACGTTGCTGGAGCAAAGCTTTTACAGAGTTCATGAAAAGCATTGGTTTTACACAGAGTACTTCAGATCAGTGTGTGTTTGTTAGAACAGGTCAGGAGTTGGAAATATTGGCTGTGTATGTTGATGATCTGAGTTTGATTACAGAATCAGCAGAGAGCATGAAGACCTTAAAGGACACTCTGAAGAAACACTACAAAATGAAGGACATGGGTGAGCTATCCTACATTCTGGGCATCTCAGTGGTCCAAGACAAGGACAAAAACCATGTTGCGCTTCATCAGAGACAGTATATTGAAGACATACTACAAACGTATGGAATGGACAGTGCCAATCCAGTAGCAGCTCCAGCTGACACAAATGTCAAATTAAGAAAGAGTGATGATGTCATTCAACCTGTAAACCCAAGCATGTATCAGTACATGGTTGGACGTTTATTGTATGCAGCCATGGCCACATGACCCGATATTGCACAAGCAGTGAGTGTGGTGTCAAGGTTCAATGCAAACCCAAACACTACACACCTGACAGCTGTGAAAAGAATCCTGAGATATTTGAAAGGAACTCTAAACCTGGGACTCAAATATCAAAGAACAGAAACAGGAACCTTGGTTGGGTATTCAGATGCTGATTGGGCAGGTGATCAGGACGATCGACGTTCTACAACTGGAAACATCTTTCTACTTGCAGGAGGTGCGGTCAGTTGGCTTAGCAAGAAACAAGCAACAGTTGCACTTTCAACTGCAGAGGCTGAGTATATTGCTTTGAGCCAAGCTGCACAAGAAGGAGTTTGGTTAAGACGACTACTAACTGAGCCTGGAATGGAGACCACAGCAACAGTGATCCTGGAGGACAATCAAGGAGCAATTGCAATCGCAGAAAATCCAGTTGATCATGCAAGAATAAAGCACATAGACATTCGTTACCACTACTTTCGTGAATGTGTGCAAAATGGACAAATCCAGCTGAAGTATTGCTGTACAGAAAACATGAAGGCTGACATCTTAACCAAACCACTGTCTAGACAAAAGTTTGAGTATCTCAGAGAGAAGATTGGACTGTGTTCAGTTTAAAAAGGGCTATCATATGCTTAACATGCCTATATTATGCTTATGTTAAGATGTCAAGCATATCTACACCGCATTCATTACTCCAAGGCAAGACTGGCCAAAATATTTCAAAACATAGATGCAAGCTGTGAGAGATGTAGAGATCCCTCTGCAGATTTAACACATATGTTTTGGTCATGTTCAACTTTAAAAGCCTACTGGTCAACAATTTTCAAAACATTGTCTGAAGCATTGAATGTTGAGCTTCAACCCAATGCAGCTATGGGTATATTTAGTGTCACAGATAGACGACATAGAACATTAAGGAAGAGTCATAAAAACATAATCGCTTTCACTACACTGCTTGCACTCAAGAAGGATATTATTGCATTGGAAGTCAAAAAAGCCACCCAAAGTGGCTTTGTTGTTTAGTGACCTGACACAATTTATACAGTTGGAAAAGATAAAGTACGCTCTCAAGGGGTCGAAGGAGAGATTCTTTGCCGTTTGGGATACATTGCTAAAACATTTAGAGAAAATTAAAACCATACCCACCTGATAGACGCTTGACAGCTGCTGTACATCCTTTTTCTGTATGATTGTGATTAATTTTGTGCAAATTATTGCCCTTTAAGTGCACATCTTCAAATATGGTGAATTTCCTTGTACGTCATTTAAATTCTGGATCGGCGTCCAACATGTTCTTGGGGTGGGGTAAATATATAAAAAGGAGCATTGTGGCCTTGCTACATGTATATCTTTGTACTACCATTGTTGATGCTCAATAAAAAAATGTCAGGCATATTGTAATGCAGAATAATAGTTTTGTCTAAGATGGACACAGTACATTTTTTTTCTTTTGTGTGAGTTCAAAACAAAAGAGAAAATGTTTTATTTTCTAGTAACACTGTGATATAGGTGCATATTTTTTGGGGGAAAGAAATAAACAATGCCAGTGAAGTAAGTGAACTCCATGGTAAAATTAAGTGGGAGTGTTGTAATAGTAATTTTACAATGTATGTTGAAGGGATATTACTGCCCTCTGTTGGTGTGTCTGTGCATTACATGCAATAAAAGGTGTTCGTTAAAAACATCAAACGCAACCATCGTCGGCCTGATCACTGCTGGAGAGGAGACGGCTTACAGGGAAGAGATGGCTCAGCTGGTGTCCTGGAGCCTGGAAAATAATCTCTCCTTAAATGCTGAGAGGACTAAGGAGATGATTATTGACACAAGAATGAGGAAAGACCAGCACGCCCCACTATGCATTAACGGGACTCAGGTGGGTGAAGACATTCAAACTCCTCGGCACCCACATCAGTGAGGATTTCACCTGGACTCATAACACACGGTAGATCATCAAATAGGCTCAACAACGACTCTTCTTCCTAAGGAAGCTGAGAAAATTTGGACTCACCTCAAAACTTCTCAGTAACTTTTACAGATGCACAGTGGAGAGTATCCTGACAAACTCCATCATAGTGTGGTACAGGAACAGCATCACTCAGGACAGGAAGGCTCTCTTAGCATGTTGGCAAAACTCATCTGTGGAGTACCACTCCCACCACTACAGGACATTTACAACACTCCTACCATCTAGCAGACGCTACAGGAGTGTGAAAGCAAGGACAACCAGACTAAAAAACAGTTTCTATCCACAGGCCATCAGGCTACTGAATCACTGACTATGTCGAACTGTTTATCCATAACTGTAAATTTGCACTTTTGTACACTTATACACAGCATAATACAACTGTAATTACCCCTAACCTGTAAATTTGCAATTCTGTACATATCTCTACATATACACTGTTGGGATTAAGTAATTTGCAGTGCCTCAATAATGCTATACTTTTTATTAATAAGTGTTATAAAGTTATATAGTGTAGTATTAAGTGGACACAGCCCTGAAAAATAAAGGTATGAGACCATGTGTCGCTCACGCTTTCCTGGGAAAATGTACATAAGAGGGGAGCATCTCTAGTGGAAAGTTACTGAGACACTGTTGTTCAGACTAGAATGAGAGAGCTTCTGTAATAAAACTGCTAAGTGCGCGTCACCATTTTGAGATCCGCGGCAACGTGTCATGCAGGACGCATCTCCCTCCTAGAAGTAATGTGAAAGAGAAATAAAGTGTTAAATGGTCTAGTGAGCAGTGTTTTGTCTTTCATCGGATGCCTCTGAGGAATCAAAAGAACTCGGTGAAGTGTTGATATTTAACAACACCTTAATATTGCATACTCTGTATAAATTATCACTGTGACATTGTTGCAGCCATTGCTGGACTGGTCATCGGGCATACCGGGCATTTATCAAGGAAGGTTTTGAGGAAATTGGGCCTTGCATCTTATTTTTAATGGATTTATCATTGTTAGTGGGCTGTGTCCCGACTGCTTTTAAACATGCGGTAGTGCACCCTGTTCTTAAAAAAAGTAATTTTGATCAGAAAGACTCTGCCAATTATAGGCCAATCTCGAAGCTTCCGTTTTTATCACAATTTTAGAGAAAGCCGTCTTTCTCCAAATACAGGCTTGCTTAGTTGCAAATAATATTACTGACAAATACCAGTCTGGCTTTAAGCCACACCATAGCACTGAAACGGCCCTGCTAAGAGTCTATAATGATCTTCTTGTATTTGCTGACTCTGGTCGCCCTGCCGTTTTAGTTTTATTGGATCTGTCTTCAGCCTTTGACATGGTTGATCATAATATACTCTTGAGGAGGCTAGAGCACATTGTAGGCATCACGCGTTCTGCCCTTAACTGGTTTAATTCTTACCTCACAGATAGATCCTTCTCTGTTGTGATGGGAGGATACTCTTCCTCTGTTGCCCCTCTCTGTTGTGGTGTGCCCCAGGGGTCTGTATTGGGTCCTTTATTATTCTCTTTGTATATGCTACCCTTGGGCTCCATATTTGAAAAATACAATATTTCTTATCACTTTTTACCAGTGTTGGTCAAGTTACTTGAAAAAAGTAATCAGTAATTAATTACTGATTACTTCCCCAAAAAAGTAATCCCTTTACTTTACTGATTACTGATTTTCAAAAGTAATTAATTACTTAGTTACTTTTTAAAAACACGATTTACAACCTGAATAGGTGATAAAGCGATAGATCTTTCAGCCCAATTCTACTTTTTCTGCATAATCCATCACACAAAATGTAATCAAATGGAAAAGTCTCTTTTTAAAACTTGTTTTATTAGTTTTAATCTTTTAACTTTATGCATCAAGCAAAAATTTAATTATATGCAACATTCTCTGACTGGAAGAAATTAGTTTAACATTTAAACCTATTTTCTGCACATTCCAGCACATAAAATAAAATATTTTTTGTGTTTACACTCAGTCTTTCAAATAGATGCAAGTAAAACACAGCAGAAAATAAATAACATCAAAGACTCAGCGGTCCTGTTGCTCTATTTTCACCTGTAAAGCAGGAGTGGGGCAGGCGGAGGTTTACCCTGGTGCAGGTGTGCCGCGGTCAGTGGAAGGATACGGCAGTTTCTCTGTGAGTTTCCCATTACGTCATAGCTACTCGGTGCTTGTTGGAAGTTTAGGGGGTTTTTTCGCTGTAAAAAGAAGTTTTCTTCCCACGCACAGCGGACACTAATGTTTTTGTCACTTTTTATGGAATCAAACTCAAAGTAAGGTCAGTACTTCCACGCTTTAAACGCTGCACGCTCATACTCTCTCCCGCACTCGATATGTGATCCATTGTTGATCTGCACACAGCTGTTGTCACTAACGGCGCACTCGCTTACGTCACTGTCATGAGACATTCTCGCAAAAAAATCACGGTTTTAGTAACGCAGTAACGCAGCGTTCCTACGGAAAAGTAACGGTAATCTAGTTACAAGTAACGCGTTACTGCCCATCTCTGCTTTTTACACTGATGACATTCAAATCTATTGTCAACTGACTGATGATTTGGCAGCATCACTGACCTCCCTGAACGATTGCCTGAGAGAGGTTAAAGATTGGCTGCCAGAAAATTCTCTCGTTTTAAATGAGAAAAAAACTGAAGTTATGGTGTTCGACAGCCATGTTCCTCGAGACCAGCTTGTTGCCCTGCTGGGGCCCCTTGCTAACTCTCTCCCTGATTCTATGCGTAACCTGGGTGTCTGTTTGGATAGCTCCTTTAAGCTCGATAAGCAAGTATCATCTGTAGTTAAATCTGGTTTTTTTTTCAACTTCAAATTTCTAAAGCTAAGCATTATATACCACACAGGGACCTGGAAAAACATATCCATGCTTTTGTGACCTCCAGGTTAGATTATTGTAATTCTCTCTACTGTGGTCTCCAAGCCTTCTCTCTTCGAAGGCTGCAACTCGTTCAGAATGCTGCGGCTCGCCTTCTTACTGGAGCTAGGAAATTTGACCCTATTACTCCGGCTCTTGTTGATCTACATTGGTTACCAATCAAATATCGCATTGAGTTTAAAATCTCACTGACCTCCTCAATTTGTACACTCCTTGTTGCGCATTAAGATCATCAGGTGAATTACTCCTGGCCCAACCTAAGTTTAGACTGAACACCAGAGGCTATCGTGCCTTTGCTTCAGCTGCACCCAAGCTTTGGTACAGCCTCCCTGCTTCGATTCGAGCCTCGGACTCTATCTAGTCCTTTAAATCAAGATTGAAAGCATATCTATTTGACTTGGCTTTCCTGACTAGTTAATACCCTTTTAAATCTTTTAAATTTTAAACTTCTAAATCTTTTATTAAATTTATTATTTTATTATTAATTTTACTGCTGTTTTTATCTTCTTAGCGGATTTTGTATTTATCTAACTCTCCTGGTCTGTTAGTGCCTCTATCCTGTCTGTGCTAGTGCCCGATTTGTACCCTGTTATTGACTTATGGTGACTCTCCATATTACTGTGAAGCACTTTGGTGTGCCTTCGGGTTTTTAAATGTGCTATATAAATAAAACTGTATTGTATTGTATTTGCCGACGTGATTTTTCATTTTTATGGGCCGATGATTTGTTTTTGTTTGTTTGTTTGTTGTTTTGGGTTTTTTTTTATAACAGTATAAACAATGAAAGGTGGTGGATTGGCCAGATGCTGGCAGATGTGTAAAAATAACTCAGTTATTTGGAGCTTCCACAGAGGCAACAGGTGGATGAGAGAAAGGGGAGGCAGGAGGAGGAGAGACCCGAGGCGCCCACCAGTCCGAGTGTCAGGTGAACTGAGCTTCAGGTAAGAAGTTATGACCTGCAGTCTATCTGGGTCAGATATAAACCAAGTTTAGTTTATTTTCATAGTGCTCACTTTTTACCCTCAGTTACAATAACTCGTACTGCTACTAGCTAGCGAGACAGAGTTTCTATACAGCTGGGTGGTGCTATGATGTTACTGATGGTGAACATTATTTTATTCATAAGGTTAGTTAGTAGAGTTGCCAAATGTTCCGTAAAAAATGGAATCGTCTCGTATTCAGAGAAAATATTACGCGTTTCGTTTTGAGCTGAAAAAGACACAAAGCTGGACTTGTTCTGTCATTATGCTGCACAGCTGCCTCTTCTTCTCTCATTCTCTCTCCCTCCCTCTCCTGTTGCTACTTTAATCATGAAACTGATCGATGATCAGCTGATCGGCTTTTCTCTCTTGTTTATTTATCGCCCATTTTGTGCCAGAAACAGGAAACCAGCGGATGTCGCGCTAAACAACAGCAGCACGTTCAAGCTTGATCAGCTGTTAGAATGTATTTAATATTAATTTCTAGTATCAGCTGATGTTTGCTGGAGCCACAGCTGTAAAGCTGCTGGTCATGATGTTGGTTTGGATATGTGGTGAGAGGGAAACATGAAACCAGGAGATGTCCTTACTGAACCATCAGAGCTGAACAGGTGATGGAGAAACAGGTTTACCTTTTAGGTGACATGGATGAGTTGAAGTTATGAACTGTTTCTGAGAGACAAATAACACCAGGATCCTTTTCTAAGTAGCTGACAGGGGCGGGTCTAGCAAAGTGTTGCCAGGGGGGCAGGTAGGGCATTAACAGGGAAAGGGGGGCACAAAGTAATACCTTTCTTTCTTATTCTCATTTAAAATGTCTCACTTTTAATAAATAATTATCTGAATCTTACAACCAAAGTTTTTCTCTGATGTAAAATTTATAGAAATCATACATAGACCAACAAGACTGTACATCACTGTCACAACAGCGTCTTTTTTCATTCAAGGCTTTATGGCTTTTCCTATAATACCTCGTCAAAATGCCCGGGCCGATTTTTGTGTCCCAGTCCAGCCCTGCGCACGACATGCAGTGAATTAATCTGAGAAGGTGCATTAAAAAATAAATGGCCGGGCCAGCGGTGCACATCGCAAATTAGCTTGCATAGACACATTAGTTGTTCCTCTTCTTAATGACAGTATCTTAACTAACAACCCCAACTACCAGATTCAACTTGTAATTGGCTAAAAATAACTTCGCCTACCGGTGAGAGGGACGTTGCTAGCTGGCAGTTTTTTCAAGCGATGTTAAAATTTTCACATTCCAACACTTCAAATGCTTCAGGAGCATCCATCAGCATGCCATCAGTTAACCCTTCGCATGCCACAGCTGGCACGCGTGCCCAGTCCTGTCCTGGACCATGGTGCTGACACTCACCAGTCCCCGGCCCCCTTCCTTCCGCTTAGCGTACAGCCTCAGGGTGCTGGACTTGGGGTGAAACCCTCCATGCATGGTTAGGAGTTTCCTGGTCTTGATGTCAGCGGCTTTTATCTCTTCCTTTGGCCAACTTATTATCCCAGCAGGGCACCTGATCACGGGCAGGGCGTAGGTGTTGATGGCCCGGATCTTGTTCTTACCGTTCAGCTGACTCCTCAGGACTTGCCTGACCCTCTGCAGGTACTTGGTGGTTGCAGCTTTTCTAGCGGCCTCTTCATGGTTCCTACTCACCTGCGGGATCCCCAGGTACTTGTAGCTGTCCTCTATGTCTGCAATGTTGCCTTCTGGTAGTTCAATCCCCTCAGTTCTGACTACCTTCCCTCTCTTTGTTACCATCCGACTACACTTCTCCAGTCCGAACCACATTCCAATGTCATTGCTGTATATCCTGGTAGTGTGGATCAGTGAATCGATGTCTCGTTCACTCTTGGCATACAGCTTGATGTCATCCATGTACAGGAGGTGTCTGACAACTGTTTCATTCCATAGTCGGTACCCGTAACCAGTCTTGTTAATGATCTCACTGAGGGGGTTCAGGCCTATGCAGAACAGCAGTGGGGACATTGCATGTCCTTGGTAGATCCTGCACTTGATGGTGACTTGTGCTATGGGTCTTGAAGATTCCATAGGTCCCTCATCCTATTAATGACTGTGCCACATTGCAACAACAATGTTGCAAATTCTGTTTATTCAAAGTGTCTTTACTGCCTTCTTCTTAAATGAGAAAAAACATCTGCTGTTACAGATGAGAAAGCACTTGTTTTAACCAACACCTCGCACAATGTCAAGACATCTTACGATTGCTCACTTTGAGACCAAGAGTTTAATGAAATGAACCAAATTTATTCTATAATACTGTCTGGAACGTAACCTTTCAGAAGGTGAGTCGTGATATTAAAAAGTCCCTGCATGTTATAAATGAACTGTTCCTCATTTTAAAAAGAATTTGAATGTCCCTGTCTGGGACCCATTGAAGACTAATTGCTTGCAGCTTCAAAATGTAGTATGTTCTTATTTATAGTATGATATCGTATAATATAGTATGTTATTCTTACATAATTTCTTTATGAATATTTATTGTTAGAATACATATTTTGGATCACAAAAACAAGTACTGAACACTTACTATATCATCATTTAGTTATGATGATGCTCATTGCTACAATAGTCATTTTCATATACATTTCCTAAACATCATTTTGAATTCGTATTGGAAAGACTCATTTTGGAAAGCCTTGTAAAAAAAGCAAAAAACCATTTGTACTTCACTTATATAGCACGCTTGACAATACTACAGATAATGTTTACACATCTTCAGTAAGCTAGCCTCACACTGAAACACAGTTTATATAATTGAACAGATACAAAATGAAACAGGTTCTAAAACATTAAAGTCTAGTTATCAGGGAGAAGTCTATGGTTTCTTTGCATCATAATTCAAACATTACTGAGGTAGAAAGAAAATTACCAGATTTAGACAGTTACATCTCTGACATGTATTGACAAAAAATACACTTCTGGAATTTTGTACATGCCATTTTTCAATAAAAATAACATTTAAAAAGTTTGTTTTGCTCTCATAAAGAAAACAAATCCTAAATGTCATGCAGTCATGCAGATGCATGCCATAAGCTGAAGAACTCTCACTCTTTTCTCAATTTTATTATACAGCCAAATTTCCATCATTACTGAAAATTTAAAAAAAAAAATTGGGGGTCATTAACTACAGGACTTACATTGCCGGTAACCTGGTAATAGATTATAGTAGCGAAAACAAGCCCAAGGTTTAAATCGTTGAATCTAGGACAACATTTTAAGTTAAAGTTTAGACCTGTTAACACACACACACACACACACACACACACACACACACACACACACACACACACACACACACACACACACACACAAGCTTCTTTATATTTTGTTTACAAGTAAGGCGAAATCAAAGTTTTTAGGAAAAGTCCTCCAGGCTGATTGAACAGCTTTAAAAAGCTTTTGTTTTGATGTTGGCTGCCTTTTGTTTCATTTGCTGTCAACACAATCCCTGGATTCTGGGATTGTGCTCCACTGTGTGCTAACCAGGTATGGTTTTATTGGTTTATTCACTGGTTTGGAATCACCGAGCCTCATTTACAAACAGTGCAAATGCACAATTTTTTACAGGAAAATCTGTGATTTATCAGTATTTTCATAACTGAATTTCTTTGTATTTTGCAAACAAATGTTGTAACCCCTCTGACAATGGATAACAAACAAATCACAGCCTGGCTGCAGTAGGAATTTGAATTTGCTACAAAAAACAATAACCCCCCCCCCCCCCCCCCCCCCAATTATTATAGCCTTATTTACAGTTTTCCAAATGATCATATACCACAAAATAAATAGCACAGGTAAAGAAAACAAAAACACTAAATGAAAACAGTGTATTCAGCACATGTATAAACTGACAGCTTAGAGTACTCAGCCTTCTTGGAGTACCTGGGTGTGGTGCTTGAGGGTCGTCCTACTGCGAGACTGCAATGCTCATGTGAGCAACGAAAGTGAGACCTGGAGGGGCGTGACTGGGAGGAATGGCCTGCCAGATCTGAACCTGAGCGGTGTTCAATTCAATTAAATTCAATTTTATTTATACAGCGCCATAACACAACAGTCACCTCAAAGTGTTTCATATTCCAAGGTAGACCCTACAATAAGTGTTGTGTTGACTTCTGTGCAAATAACAATTTGTCCATTACAAACACAATGTTTGAACATTAGGACAGACTGTGGCACCAGGACACCCTAGGCCGCAGGTCGATGATTGACTTTGTAATCCTATCATCAGGGTGGCTGTAGCTCAGGCAGTAGAGCAGGTCATCTACTGATCGGAAGGTTGGTGGTTTGATTCCTGGCTGCCAAATATCCTTGGGCAAGATACTAACCTTCATACGCCGATGGATTCATCAGTGTATGAAGGTGTGTGTGAATGTTAGTTAGAAAGCACTTACGTAGAAAATGTGTTTGTGTGAATGCTTTACAAGTTGTGTAAAGCGCTTTGAGTCCACGGAAGAGTAGAAAAGCGCTATATAAGAACCAGCCCATTTACCATCTTTGGCTATATGTTCTGGACACTCAGGTGAAGAGAGGCGCTGATCACCACCTGGTGAGTTGGATCAAGTGGTGGAGGAGATCTGTGGGGCACATGAATATATAGTGATGTTGTGCTGGGAATGCCACATCTTCAACTCCCACATTGGGCAGAACTTTGACAGCATTCCAAAGGATGCTGGGGAGAAGAAGGAGGAGTCCTATTGGGATTGATTACCCTGTGGGACTTTGGATTTAATTTTTTTTGATTGATTCGTACCAACGGGCCAAGTGGAAAAATTGGACCAGTTCTTTATCCTCTCAAGGATACTTGAGGGTGCATGGGAGTTTGCCCAGTCTACATGTGTTTTGTGGACCTGGAGAAGGCATTTGACTGTTTCTTAGTGTTGTGTGGGAGGTGCTTCAGGAATAAGCGGTGTCTGGCCTGTTGCTATTCGCCATTCAGTCCTTATACGACTTGCAATTGCGCGGTCCACATTGCCGGCAATAAATCAGACTTGTTCTCTCCAAGGAGAGAAGTATTGAAGTCTTGGGGAGAGGGGAAAATGAGATCGACAGACAGATTGGTGCTGCGGCTGCAGTGATGTGGACGCTGTACCGGTGCGTAATGGTCTGCGTCCCTAACCCTCAACTATGGTCACAAGCTTTGATGGCGGAATAAGCTTTCTCCAAAGGGTGGCTGGCTTCTCCCTTAGAGAAAGGGTGAAGAGTCTGGCCATCCGGGAGGGACTCAGAGTAAAGCTGCTACACCTCCATATTGAAAGGCGGCAGTTCAGGTTGTAAGGGCAGCTGACAAGAATGCCCCCTGGGCGCCTCCTTGGTGAGGCAGAGGGGCAGACCCAGGAATCCTAGAGATTAGGAGGAGGTGGCTGGGGAGAGGGAGCTGCTGCCCCCCGCAACCCCGGATAAGCGCAAACAAACAAACAAAAAATATATGGATGCAAAGAGGTGTGGGAGTCAACCTTCATCCACTCATTTTCTTCCACTTATGTGGGACAGGGTCATGGGGCAGAGGCTTAAGGAGAGCCGCCTAGACCTCCCTCAATCCTGCTACCTCCTCCAGCTTATTTGAGGGAACACCAAACCTGTCTTTACCACAACAGAGTGGCGGGCAGCATCCACAGCCTCATCTATTAATTTAAAAATATTCCATTAATCTGTGTTTTATTGTTTCTTAAATGTTCTTATTTTTCCACTGAAAATGACTTCTACCATTGCTGGATGTGATCATTTACAATATATATGTTTTTGGTACTACACCCTTGATGCTGAAGAATCTGGATTTTCTGTTTTCATTGCATTGAGCTTTTCATATGAGGCTGACAGATTACTCCATGTGGTCCTTGTCCTCCGTCTGTTAGTCATAGCGCCTTTTTCAAATTTTCTTTCTTACTTGAGCGAAAATAAGTGTTTCAGGGGAAATGAACTCCTGCATTTCAGACTCAGTATCGCTTTTTATTTATTTTTAAAAAGTCATCACTCCTGTGGAAACACTTTGGAAAGCTTCCACCTTGGACCTCAGACATTATTATTTAATTTTGTGCAGTCACACTTTCTCCTTATTTCCTGCCTAGAGGTGCAGGCGTCTCTCTTTACCACATCATCACCACTTTCTCCACTTCATCTGGAGGGAAATGTGTCCTTATGTAGAAAATTGGGGCGGGTCAGTCTGCAGATAGTATGCAAACTGTATTCTACAAGGTTGTTGATTCCGAACACTTCAGATTTATTAATGTTGGACACGATGTATCATGCTTCCTTGAGGTTTATTACCAATTGTAAATACCTGACCCATCACTGTGATTTGTACTTAAGAGTAAAATGGCCTTCTTTGGCCATTAGAAGACAGGGGCATTGGTACACTTTTATTTACAAAGCTATGCTTGGATTGCTGCCTCCTTATATTTGTACTTTGGTCACAAGGACAAATAGTGGTTCTTACTCCTTGCGCTCAAATGATCAGCTGCTGTTGTCGGTTCCCCTTGTCCGCACAGAGCTGGGTAAGAAAGCCTTTGTCCACTCTGCGCCTTTTTCATGGAACATGTTACAGAAAGACTGGAAACTAACTGAATTGTTGTCTTTAAATGTTTTTAAAACTAAACTCAAAGGCCTACAGGCTGCCTCAATAATGTGTAATTGTTTTGTGTAATTTTAACTTTGTTTGTTCGTATGTATTTGTCTTGAAATGTGCTGCCTCTTGGCCAGGACTCCCTTGAAAAAGAGGTCTTTGATCTCAACGGGACATTCCTGGTTAAATAAAGGTTAAATAAAAATAAATAAATTAAAATAAGCAGTAAAAACTAAATAGGCCGGTTGTATGTTTTATAAATCCAACAATAATTTTTCTTGGGAACAATTTTTTTTTTCGTTACACAGAGTAATTCTACGTAAACATTAGTAAATGAGGCCCAGTGTCATGCTGACACTTTACAGCTTTACAGATGCACAGACACTTCTTTAATAGGTTCATAATTTCATCAGTTTTGATAAGACTGCCAACATCAGTGGCTGAAATGCAGCCCCAAACCAAAACAGAGTCCCCACTGTGTTTAACGATGGCTGTAAAACACTCACCGTTGTCTCTTCTTGACCTTCTTCATGCACTCTAGCAAGCTGAATTTTTTACATTTGGACCTATCGCTCCATAAGATGTGGAGGATTTTCTCCCCGCTTCCCTTCTATTGGCTTCTTGACACATTTCCTGTTTTTGACGATGCATCTCTCCCCGACCATTTCTTAATAACGTGACATAATTATTTGAATACAATTTCTCTTTGCCATGTGATTTGTATCAATGTTTCAGTGACAATTACTTTGACATCTTCCACATTTTGCAGTTTTATATGCTTTGACAATGGTGGCATTAAACCTCATGGAATGAACCTCTTCTTGCAGGTTTTACAAACATACTTCCTCTCACTTGTGCAACTTCTTGTGTACACTGTCAGTCACTACTTTGACCACATCTTGTTGTAGTTTCGCTAAATTTCACCCCCTCACCCATGTGGATTCTTGTGTGATCCGTCACAGAACTGAAACCTTTGCCAGGAGATTTGCAAAGGTGCTGCCTCTCAGCTGTGTGATTTTTCACGTGAACACTCCCACCACTTTGAGTAAAAACTTCTCCAAATGTTTTGCAAGAACTCTCACTTGTGTGAGACCCCATGTGGACAGTCAAATGACTATTTTGACTGAAAGTCTTACCACAGGTTTTGCAAGAATATGGCCTCTCACCTGTGTGAGTTCTCATGTGTACATTCAAATGACTGTTTTGACTGAAGCTTTTACCACAGGTTACACAGGAGTAGGGCTTATCACCTGTGTGAGTCCTTATGTGGACAGTTAAATCCCTCATTTGGCCAAAACCTTTTCCACATGTTTTACAAGAATACGGCTTCTCACCTGTGTGAGTTCTTGTGTGCCTTTTCAACTTTGATAAGCAGGTAAATTTTTTCCCACATGTGTTGCATTGATAAGGCTTTATATGTGTGTGAGTTTTCATGTGGGCAGTCAAATTACCGCTTTGTGTAAATCTTTTTCCACACGTGGCACAAGAATATGGCTTCTCACCTGTGTGAAACCTAACATGACGTATCAAATTTGAAGCGTCCCTAAACGGTTTCCCACAGATCTTGCAGGGATAGGGCTTTTCACCTGTGTGGGTTCTCATGTGGTTCAGTACTTTGTCACGTCTTCTGAAATTTTTCCCACATGCTTCACAAGAATATGGCTTTTCACCCGTGTGAATGGTTATGTGGCACTTCAACTTTTCCAAGCGGATAAATCTTTTTCCACAAGTGTTGCATTGGTAAGGTTTTATACCTGTATGCGTCGCCATGTGCACCGTTAAATTGCCTTTATGATAAAATCGCTTCCCACAAGTATCGCAAGAATGTCGCTTCTCACCTGTGTGATATCTAATGTGACATATCAGATTTGATCTGTCACTAAATGCTTTCCCACAGATGTTACAGGCAAAAGGCTTTTCACCGGTGTGAGTTCTTATATGGACCAACAAGTTATCCTTTCTCCTGAATTTTTTCCCACATGCGTCGCAAGAGAAAGGCTTCTCACCTGTGTGAATGCTCGTGTGTACTTTCAATGTTGACACGTATTTAAATCTCTTCCCACAGGTGTTACAAGAATATGGTTTCTCATCTGCTCTTCCCTGGCATAGAGAGTCGTGAGAAAGGAGCTGGCTGTTTGGCTCTTCTTTACAGGAACTCTGTTCCTCAAAAACTGAAGAGATCATGAAGGGATTGGTTTGCTGCTCCAGTACAAGCTGCTCTCCCTCCAGTACAAGCTGCTCTCCCTCCAGCACAAGCTGCTCTCCCTCCAGCACAAGCTGCTCTCCCTCCTGATTTGTGAAGAGTTCCTCCTCTTCCTCTTTTATTTGTAGAAGGCCTAGGTCCTGCTGGTTCAGACCAGATTTATTCTCCAGGTTAAAGAGCCATTTGTCATCGAAAATGTCCTCCTTGCATGCATAGTGGTCTAAAGGAATAAAGGGACACATAAAAACATTACTACTGCGATGAGAGGTAAATACATTTTTCAACACCAATAATGACCTTAGACATTGTTGTATTTGGTGTATGATATTGTGAGTTTTTTCTATCCGTTCACCATCTAAATGTATTTGCTTCCACCAATTTGTATGTGTGCAGCTGACAGCCGAGGCTTGTGCGTTAATAAAGACAAGCCTGCAGTCCGCGAGTCCTCTGTTGGGATAGTATGAGTACTATGAGGTAATTAAGATATAATGGGGCCTGATGATTCAAGACTTCGTAGGTGAGAAGAAGGATTTTAAATTCAATTATGGATTTAATAGGTAGTCAGTAAGGACAACCCAGCATGGGAGAAATAGTTCCCATTTCTAGTTCCTGTTAGTGCTGCTGTACATTTGCTGCAGTGTCTTAGATCCACTTATGCTTTTCTGGGAGCCTTTAAAATAGCCAACAACAAGGAGTCAATATAGTTCAGCCTTGAAGTAACAAATGTGTGGTGTAGTTTTTCACCATCACCATTAACTCGGACGTTAAAGGACATATGCTGGTTAAAAATGACTCCGAGACTCTTCAGTGTTTCTGGAGTCGTTGTGTTAAACCAGAGTAAACGTCATGTTTCTAAAGCTCCATTTTGTCTGAATTTAGGAGAAAAACAATTACTGGACATGCAGACCGTTATGTCTTTCAGACAAACCTGCAGTTTAACTGATTTCTGTTATCAGGTCTCATTTTTGAAAAATAAATAGGTAGATCTGTAATGACCTGAGGCAGCTTTATCAACTAAAGGCTTTGAAAGTAATGGTTAATTTACAGCAGCATAAAAACCCGTGGTACATAATGTTTTTAACACTGATAAAATTATCACTTTTAATATCAATGCATTGTATTTCTATTGTGTCTAATAGACACACTGATGGTTTGGAGAGACTGAAAGAAGCAGTCTAAATAAAAATCAGTGGATGTTTAAGTTGAATACTTGAAGATGGATCTCATGGAAGGATGTGATCGTTTCCTCTCTTGAATGGCTAAATTCTTTTGCTTGTGAAGAATTTTAAGAAATCATGACTACTTAAAGTTAATAGGTTATTGGGCTGTGCAGAGCTCTGACTGTCAGCATAGCTACGGTGCAGAAAAGAGGATGGTTTTTATTAGTAAGCGAGTTTTTGTTAGAAAGGAACAAACTATTTTTCCAGGACAAACTCTAAGTTAGAGTTATCTCCATGAAGGCATGTGTTGGTGAGTTATATGAAGGAAATATCAGCCAAACTGCTTTGATTTGCCATTTTCTTTTTTTTCAGTAGTAATGTTACATTCACTCTGACGAATGGGAACATTGTAACCTTTGTTTCTGTGTTGTCTCTTCTTTGGCTTCAGCTTTGTGCTGGTGTCCACACGGTTGTCTACTTCCTGGTAATGATTCTTAGATCCAGGAGAGCTGTGACAGATGAACTGGTCAGAACGTATTTTGGGTTCATTATCATCACTTTCCTCATTAGTGCAAGGCACCATGAAGGTGTCAGTTTCCTGCTTCAGTAAAAGCTGCTCTTCATTCTCAGTGAAGCAGTGTTCCTCGTGTTCCTCTTTAATCGGCAGAGGAACCGTTTCCTCCTGGTCCAAACTGGAGATGCTCTCCTCATTGCAGAGCTGCTGGTCTGTGAGAACGTCCGTATTGTAGACATGTTGTGGGAGATCTTCAGAAAAAAAGAAATAAAAAGGTACACATGACAAAAGGTTACTCCTGTGATCATTGGACATTCAAGTTAGTGACAGAAACAGGTTTCTTTGTGATAAAACAACAATAAAAATGCTAAATTTAAGGTTCTACAGTGAGAGCATGCTGCTCACACTGTTTCATCATTTGTTGGACAGCTTTAATTGAAGCAGCTTTTTAAAAATGTACATTAACCATCCATTTCTGTTCTCAAACGGATCTCCCTGTTGGAGCTCAGTGTGGGGGGAGTTATTTTTTCTCCTTGTAACAACAAGAGGCATGGCATGGGAGGCGGCGATAAAGAGAGGGGACTGGAACTACTAACAATGCGAAGCCTTAGTTTTTAACCTTTCAGCGTCAATCTGCGATTGAGGATGGAGCCTCTCAGTGCCTCATTTGTAAATTAAATATCCTCCACAGAGCTTTATGTTGTGCATTTTCTATGGTTTCGGTTTGGGTCGCTGCTCATGTGGTCGAGCAGCCAGTGCTACCTAGCCTGACCTGTCTCTCCAATGTGATGTTTGTGTATTGTATGTATGGTCGGCAAGGTATCATCTACTTTAATTGCCCCTTGGGGATAAATAAAGTCTCTCTGACTGAAATACAGATCTTTTTGTTCTTGTCCTCCATTTTTAGCCTAAATTAATTGGAGAAATTTTCAAGAAATCTTTTTGATACTTGATGAAAATCATTTGCAGTGGATGTCTAAAGTCCAAGAACTTCTCAAAGGACTACGAATTCACAAACAGGCTGCTCCTGGTTCCAGGTATTAGCCTTAGCACCAGTCTGCAGCATGCATCAATCATAACGCACAGCACGATGTGCCACACGCTTCAAATGCTATTTGTTGTCATATTTTAGTAATATGCAAACATCTTTTGTAGTAACATGTTTTCATGTTTGACATCAGTTTATTGTGTGTTTTTCCTCTTGGGTGTCTGTCTGCAGTATAGCGTGTAATGCTCATAATGCACAATGCCAGGTATGAAGAATGTGATTAGTTGTTCAAATGTTATTAGTTTTTGGCATGTTTACTTAACGGTTTTTCAAATGTAACATAATATCTGAGTGTTTCTTAGTTTTAGACGAGTTAGGCGATTAAAAAAAGAAAAACAGACTAAGACGTCAGGAACATCCCTGGCTTCTAGTGGAGAGCTGTGTTTATGAAAAATCCAATATCACTCTTATTACCCTGGTGTGTTTCTGACTCTCCTCAGAGCACATGCTCCTCTTACAATTAGTTTCAGCAAAATTGTAAATCAAGTAGGAAAATTACATTTATGGAATTGACAGAGTCTAGACAATATTTTATCGGCAGTCCTCTAATGACCCGTTTTCTGAAAGGCACCATGTGGTTGCTTTGTTTAGTGCCATGTCGCACATTCACAGCTCCCACAAAGCTCACCCTGAACTCACCACACAACAGCTGATTAAAGTCACCCACCCATATCTACACTGCTCTAGTACACTTCACATTTGGATGGCTGCTAGGTTAAAACAGGGTTTGGAAAAACATTCCTCTTCTGGTACAGCATTGGACTGAAAATGATTTTAAAATCAGCCAGTAGCCAAAGAACAAAAAAATATATCGCAGTAGGTGAAACTGTGGCCTCTCCTATGCAAAGTATACATAAACCATGAGCAGGTTAAGACTTTTGCACAATATTGAGTTTTTATACTTTACCAGTCTTGGTAGCCGGGAATCGGTCCGCCAGGACCTTTGATCCTGGCCGCCGCCTAACTCACATTGCACCAGACCCCTATGGCGCCTCCTGCGGGTGGTGGGCCTGCAGGAAGATGGGCCCATGTCCCCTTTTCGGGCTGTGTCCGGCCGAGCCACCAGACGCTCGCCCTCGGGCACCCTCCCCCCCAGGGCGGGGCCCCGGTAACCCTATCCCGGGCAGGGTGAACTGTTCCCTCAATGGTCTTTTCATAGGGGTCTTCTGAATCGCTCTTTGTCTGGAGTGCCCACTCCGGGTCAGGGATGAGTTCCTGCCCCAAGTGGAGGAGTTTAAGTATCTCGGGGTCTTGTTCACAAGTGATGGGAGAAGAAAGTGGGAGATTGACAGACGGATTGGTGCTGCGGCTGCACTGATGCGGACGCTGTACCAGTCCGTCGTGGTGAAGAGGGAGCTGAGCGTAAAAGCGAAGCTCTCAATTTACCGGTCGATCTACGCCCTTACCCTCACCTATGGTCACGAGCTGTGGGTAGTGACCGAAAGAACGAGATCGCGGATACAAGCGGCAGAAATGAGCTTCCTCCGAAGGGTGGCTGGCCTCTCCCTTAGAGATAGGGTGAGAAGTTCGGCCATTCGGGAGGGACTCAAGAGTAGAGCCGCTGCTCCTCCACATCGAAAGGAGCCAGCCGAGCAGTTTGGGCATCTGACAAGGATGCCTCCTGGGCGCCGCCTGGGCGAGGTTTTCCGAGCATGTCCCACCGGGAGGAGGCCCCGGGGCAGACCCAGGACACGCTGGAAAGATTATATCTCTGGTCAGAGGAGGCAATAGCGGAACTACAGGGCTGTTTCGAGGTGACCGACTGGGAAACACTCTGTGAGCCTCACGCCGAGGACATCAATGGGCTTACTGAGTGTATCACAGGCTACATAACTTTCTGCACCGACTCCATTGTTCCAGCTCAGACTGTTCATTGTTACCCAAATAACAAGCCGTGGGTGACTAAGGACATCAAAGCCCTCCTCAACAACAAGAAGAGGGCTTTCAGAGGGGGCAACAAAGAGGAGGTGAGGAAGATCCAGGTGTTACTAAAGGACAAGATCAGAGAGGCTAAGGACAATTACAGGAGGAAGCTGGAGTGGAAACTCCAGCAGAACAGCATGAGAGAGGTGTGGAGGGGCATGAAGACCATCACTGGATTCAGGCCAACCAACAGCAGGGGAGCTGAGGGAGGTGAGAATAGAGCCGACGAGTTGAATCTGTTTTTCAATAGATTCGACACCACAGTGTCTGCTCCCACCCCCACAACCTCACCTGCAGTCAGCCTGGAATCCAGAGCCACACCACTGTGCCAGCCTCTCTCTTCACATGTTGCCTCCTGTGAGATTCCTGACACCCCTCCCCCACCCATCACCTTCACTCAATACCAGGTTGAGATGCAAATGAGGAGACTTCACTCAGGCAAGTCTGCTGGACCAGACGGAGTGAGTCCCCTTGTCCTCAAGACCTGTGCCCCCCAGCTGTGTGGAGTCTTTCATAAACTGTTTATGCTGAGTCTGAGTCTGCAGAGGGTCCCGGTGATGTGGAAGACATCATGCCTCGTCCCTGTACCAAAGACGCCTCGTCCCAGTGGCCCCCAGGATTACAGGCCCGTGGCACTGACCTCCCACATCATGAAGACCCTGGAAAGGCTCATCCTGGACCAGCTGCGACCCATAGTAAGACCACATCTGGATCCCCTTCAGTTCGCTTATCAGCCTCGTCTCGGAACAGAGGACGCCATCATCTACCTGCTCAATCGTGTCTACACCCATCTGGACCAGCCGGCGAGCACTGTGAGGGTCATGTTTTTTGACTTTTCCAGTGCTTTCAACACCATCAGGCCGACCCTCCTGGGTGATAAGTTAGCAGCGATGCAGGTGGATGCTTCTCTGGTGTCCTGGATTGTTGATTACCTGACAGGAAGACCACAATATGTACGTCTCCCACAGTGTGTGTCTGACAAGGTGATTAGCAACACAGGGGCACCACAGGGGACTGTCCTCTCCCCCTTCCTCTTCACCCTCTACACCACAGACTTCAGCCACTGCACAGAGACCTGCCATCTTCAGAAGTTTTCTGATGACTCTGCGGTGGTTGGATGCATCAGCAGGGATGATGAGACAGAGTACCGGGCTGTGGTCGACTCCTTTGTCACGTGGTGTGAGCAGAATCATCTGCAGCTCAACGTGGCAAAGACCAAGGAACTGATCGTGGACTTCAGGAAGACCAGGAAACACTTGACCCCTGTTTCAATCCAGGGGGTCAGTGTTGACATTGTGGAGGACTATAAATACCTTGGAGTACACATTGACAATAAACTGGACTGGGCTAAAAACACCACAGCACTTTACAGGAAGGGCCAGAGTCGTCTCTATTTTTTGAGGCGACTGAGGTCCTTCAACATCTGCCAGAAAATGCTGAGGATTTTCTATGAGTCTGTTGTGGCCAGTGCGATCCTCTATGCTGTTGCATGCTGGGGGAGCAGGCTGAGGGTCGCAGATGCCAACAGACTTAATAAACTGATCCGTAAGGCCAGCAATGTTGTGGGGATGGAGCTGGACTCCCTCAAGGTGGTGTCGGAGAGGCGGATGCTGTCCAAGATAAAGACAATGTTGGATAACACCTCCCACCCACTCCATGACATGTTGGTCAGTCACAGGAGCTCGTTCAGTGAGAGACTGAGATTACCGAAAAGCACCACTGAACGACACGGGAAATCATTCCTGCCTGTGGCCATCTCCCTGTACAACGCATCCACTTAACACACTGTTTGCTGCTACAGCTACACATGTTTCTTTTCCAACTATTTATTTATAAGTGACTTATGTATGTATGTATGTATGTATATATATGTATATATTGTACTATTCTTAGTTAGCGTATTGTCTGTCTTGTCTTAATGTTGGTTTAAAATGGAGCACTGTAACAAAAAATTATTTCCCCCAGGGATCAATAAAGTATTCTGATTCTGATTCTGATCTCTCAGCTGGCCTGGGAACGCCTTGGTGTTCCCCAGATAAGCTGGAGGAAGTGGCTGGGGAGAGGGAGGTCTGGGCTTCTCTGCTTAGGCTGCTGCCCCCGCGACCCGGCTCCGGATAAGCGGAAGAAGATGGATGGATATATTTTACCAGGTGAAAATATTTAAGAATGAAAGCTCTCAAAGAGAACATCCCAACAATCATCCTCCATGGAGCAAGCATTTAGGTATTCGTGCACTACACGAGTAGTTACCTGCACGAGTAGGTTTTTTTTGAAGAAAGCACCATCTGTTGTTGACACTCAGCAAAGCGGTGTGTTTATAGTGGACACTGAGCTGCAGCCACCCACTGAGTAATTGTATTAACTCAATTATAAAACATCATTGTTGCAAACTCTTTGCTTCAGTGCTTCATTTAATGCATGACTCTGTAGCACTCACCCATATCTTCAACTGAAAATAGACCTGCAGGGCTCTAGAGGGCAACCAAATCTCTGATTGTTCGCATTTGGGGGGTTAGCGTCCAGAGATAGTCAGGGATGGGACCTCTGCGATTGGCCGTGGTCCTGTAATTGTCCCTTAGTCCTTCGCATGGACGTTTGAAAGTGCAGGCACATAGAGAGAGGTGAGTAGCTTGAACAAAGCGATATCGATTCATGAAATCCTGAATCGACTTTTAAATATAAATGTATTTTGCCAGAAATGCCGGAATCTCAGGTTAAAGCTCACAAAACTATTTCAACAAACAGCAAATGAGAGCAGGAAGCCATAAACACAGAGCGGACCATCAGAATCAGCTTTCTCTTTCTCGGATTTCTCACCCGACAACACGTACACGAACACGCCGTCGGGGCTGAAAGCCGACAGCTCACTGACTCTGAGATTTAAGATTCCTTAAATAATGTTTTATTAATAAAAGAAATCCTGTCCACCCAACATCAACATATCTCAGACATCTTCAGGCTCTCTGCCCTTGGTGTGTTTTGGACCAGCACCTGTGACATCAGTACTTGGTAATGTTCCCTGTGTTTCATGTGTCTGAGCGAACACACCAACTCCCTGAGCGATCCCTTGGACCACTGTGAGCAAGAGCAGACGTGTGCACTGTGGTCACACCAGCATCGAATCCATCCAAGTTACATGGTTTATTAAAATAATCAAATTACAGCATTTACATTTATGTTAGACTACTTTTAATTAACTGCTTTAGCCCACTTACAGTGAAAATTAAAAAAATCTTGTCCATGTCCTGTGTAGTATGTTAACACTATTGGAAGTAAAAATAACTTGAACTCCAATTTTGAAAACACAACTTTCTTTTTTTCTTTTTTTTAAAAATAAAGCTCTGACTTGTATTATGAGCCTGTGGTCTGGGAGAGAGTCCTGTAACTCTCTGGCTGTGTCCCAATTCAGGGTCTGCACGCTTGAAGTACGCATTTTAAGTCCGATTACGTCACCGCCACGCGGTCCCAATTCGAAGTGCACTTCAAATGCGTACTCCAAATGCGCCGTCGATTTCCCCAAATATCAAGTGTGGTCCGGTGCACGCTTTGTGGTCCCATATATCCCACAATTCATAGCGCGGCGGTGGGTGTGGATTATTTTGCCGCAAAATACGGCAGAAGGCAGAAGGGAGCGGCCAAAGAGTGAACTGTCAAAAGTAAGTACTGAATATGATGTCACTTATTTATTATGTGTGAATGTTTAATAACGAAGAAAATTAAAACATTACTGTTGGCCACATGTCGGCAAAGTTATGTGACATTAGTGCCTTTATGTGTGGACGGGATTATTTTTTAAAACGAAAATGGAAAATCTCCGTTTTCAAAAATACCCGTGTACGTGTGGACGTAGCCTCAGTCTCTGACTGGAAGCGCCAATTCGTCATTCGGCTTTTGTCAGACTAAAGTAACTGTTAAAACTGTTTGAAAAGCTCAGCTATAACACAAGGAGAGATTGAGAATTTCCTTTTAGTTCTCAGTTTATTTGATATTGACAAAAGTTAGTCAGTTTTGTCTGTTCTTCTGTAAAACAAACTAAGATTTATTTTTAGAATTAATATTTTGTTTCTAAGTGGAATTGACAATTTAGTAGTCTGTTTCGTTTGTGCTATTTTGAAACTTAAACGCTTTAGTGGCTGCCTTTTGTGTAGTTTGCAATATTTGCCTTTATTTATCTGAAAAAGTCTCATGTTCCTTAAGTACATCTACCCTGTTGAACTTATTATGGGAAATAAATATTTAAATAAAAACAAGCTGCTGATTATTTCACATTTTACTTGTGAGCAACGGCACATTTAAATCTTACAAATATAGTTATTTGGCTTATATCGTGATAGATATCGTTATCGCCTGAAATGAAAAAAACATATCGTGATATGAAAAAATCTCATATCGCCCAGCTCTACTATAAGGATGTTATGTGTTTGTAGACTTTCTGCCCAGTTTGACCCATTTAGCAGACGTCAGCCTGTTTAAGGCTCTGATATCTATTCTGTATGACTTAAAGCAGTTATGACATGGTCTGATTTTCTCACCCAATAAAGGAATATTTCATATATCAGTCTACTCTTCATTCTATCAGAAACTGTTTTCACAGCTCGTACATTTTCTTTTTACACATATATGTAAGCATTGAGCCAAATTTAGTAATGCCAACATACTGAAGGAACAACATTTGTCTCTTATGTATAATACATCTGTATATACACTTTTGAGTGAAGATTTAAGGTGATTGGAAATATATATAACTGCAACTTGAATCTTTGACCCAGAGTTCAAGCTCAGTGCTGTAATATACCCCCCTCTTCCGGGGGGCGGGTGGGGGTATATATATTATATATGGCTACGGATACCGACTACGGAACGGAGCAGTTGTCAGCCACTGAAGAAAATATAATCTGATCAAACATTATTCAGCTTTAAATATTGTTCAGCTTTAAACATTATTCAGCTTTAAATATTGTTCAGCTTTAAAGTTACTGTGCAACTGTGTGTGTGCTCACGACTTTGGCCTTGAGAGCGATAAGAAGCGAAGAGACTAGAACACCCAAGGCCGCTTTCCTTTTATGGAGTTGTTTTTCTGCTAATGCAGCACTTGCCTCACAACCCCCTCCTGTAAGTTTTAGAGAATATATACCCATCCTCACAGCAAATATTTGGAATCTCTTGATGTGAGCTGTTTTTGAGAGGTTGTCTCTGTCTCAATAAAAGTTCACTGATTCCCCATCTGCAGCAGGTGTCCGGTTGTCTTCATTCTCCGCCAGCCTGGTTAAGTCAATTCCTCCTTAACATCTAAAAGAACCTATTTAATGAAGGAAGACGGGTTCACTTTGTGTTTAATATTATTCTATTGCTGTTGTTGTTTTTTTTATATCCTTCAATTGGCGTCACGAACAGGATCCGCTCCAGGTCAAACTGGAACGGGAGGGAGGACATCGGCCGTGGTCTGAGTGAACGGAGTTTGGACAAAAGCTGTGTACACACAAAAAACAAGGTAAGCAGACCTTTTATTTCTGCTATATTGAACATTATAAAAATACTTAGTGTCCAAACTCCTAGTAATTCATAACCAAAATTGTCTGGCTTACTTAAGGCTTGTTGAGAATCAGACAAGTGAATAAGAGATAAGTGAATAAGAAATAAGTGAATAAAGATAAAAGTGAACTGAGGTCTGGCCACGGTTGCAGCCGACGGGTTTGCTCTCCGGTGTCGGATACATACCTCAGCAGGTCTGGGACCTTGAAAGGGTTTATTAGTAACGCCTTTCTAAACAAATTAAAAGGTTAAAGGCCTTGAGAATATTTTTTAGTAATATTCTCTAAACTACAGAAGGGTTAGGAAGGCCCAGAGGACTTTATTAGAAAAGATCCTCTAAAACTTAAAAAAGAGAAGTACTGGTTGGAGTCCATAGGAGGGGTCCCTTTGATCAATAGGAGAAAACGGATCTCTTCTTAAAACCCCGATGATTTTAGTGTTTTAAATGTTTTGATGTTCTGTTTGATATTGGACACACATAAATACACGCTGAATGCTTGCTGTGGAACACTGGGCAGGACATTTTGGTTCTCCGTTGTTCACAGATTACACAATTAAAGGAACTAGGTTCCTCTTTTGGTTAAAATAATACACCACACATAGAATTTTTTTACACATTTATTACATACATAAGGAGGGTAATGAGTGACTGCAGGTAATGTATGAAGTGTGAATGAGACGTGTGAACAAGGTGACAACCAACTAGCACCCCTATCAGGAAGCTCTAGGCAAGGTTACCCGCCAGACTCCGGTTTGGTAGAAGCTTGGTAACACCTGAAGGGATATTTCAGTGCTGACTCACCTTTAAAGCAGCGCCCCAGCTGATTAGTGCCTAACAGAGGCAGAAACCCAGCTGGCCCAAATTCTCCTTTAAAATCAATAAAAGAATACTCCTCCATTGACAGTAAAATGGATGGAGAATTAGATCGAGAAACTAATGATGATGAGCGGGGTGAGACACAGAAAGGAAGCAGTTTTAAAGTACTAGAGCTTAGTAATGAGGCCGTTTTCAAGGCGGCGTACTTGAAACGGTAATTGATCAGCAAGGCTAGGCCTGGGCTATAGGTGCTTTTAAATTAGTCAAAAAGTTAGGGGTAACCTCTTCTGGCATATGTCTATGCGGGCCCGTGTGTAAATAGAACATAAATTACCGGTGTGTGTAAATAAAGTGTAAAATAGTGGTATAAACTGTCTGTTGAATTTCTCCTGAGTGTTGAAAAAAGGAAAAACTCTTTTCTGCTCTCTCTGAGAGAGGGGCTGTGTGTGTGAGACAGGAAGTGTGCATGCCCATAGAAGGAAAGAGATGAGGTAAACTCTGTGCAGATAGACCGAAGTAAAAAAAAAAAAAGGAAAAGGGTCTCTCTCTGTCTCTGTGAGAGAAAAAAGGTGGGGGCCGAGTGAGCCCGCGGGGCCGAGCGGGTCCGCGGGAGCGAGCGTGTATGCTGTATGAGGAAGAAGGGAGTGAGAGGGAGCGAGTGGAAAGAGTAATCGAGTATTTGGTGATTTTTTATTATTTCAGAGGCACTGGGTAAGAGTTTTGACTTTAGCTGTGAGAGTTGTGAAAAGAGCAGGTTTTTCTTTTGTTGTAGACTGTGAGTAATCGGTGTTCTTCTGCCTATTGTGCTGCGTGGAAGACACAGAAGTGTAGAAATGTTTGTGGTTTATCTTTGTTTGACGTTTTATATAGAGTTGGTTGATTCAGGGTGATTTCTCCCGTTTAAGGGAGAAGTTGCATTGTGGTTATGTTAAAGCTTTGCTGTAGGGGTATGTGTGTGATTTTGTGCTGGCTTCGCATGTTTAAATGGATGCATAGAAGTTTGTCAGTGAGAAATTGTTATGGTGGGGTTTTAAAGTTAGTAAAGAGTCAAACAACGCCCACTGTTTTAAAAAGGCCCAAAACATCATAAAAGACACCTCACATCCTGGCCACTCCCTGTTCGAACTGTTGCCCTAAGGCAGACGGTACAGGGCAATCAGAGCAAGGACTAATAGACTCAAACACAGCTGTTATCCAACTGCAATAACACATCTGAATACTACAAAAATGTCCACCATGCCACTCTTGTGTTAATCTATGCACGGTCTGAAACATGACGGTGGGAATACTTAGTATTTTAAGTATTCTATCTATTTTATTGATTGAATTTTATTGTTTTTTTATATTTGATATTACTAGGGATGATGCAATGATCGGGGACCATTCTTAATGTCGTCGGTCTCATGACAATGACAATAAAGTTTTTGATTTTGATTCTGATTCTGAAATACACCCTCCTCAAGAGTTCAATGATTTAGGCAGTTATGTTTATACAAATACTAAATGTATGTTTAGTGTCTTCATACAGGTGTTTTTTCTTAACCTGGAAGCCTGAGTACGGCAGCAGAAGACAGGCCAAGCTTTGGCTAAAATTCACGGCTGGACACCAGAGTTGTCCTCACCCCTCCCGGTAAAACAAAAAAGAGAGAATGTAGTTTGAGGCGGGTTTTTCTCGCTGAACTGCTCTGGGTGCTGTGTCCCTGAATCTCACCAGTGTTAACCTCTGGCGGAAGACATGGAGAAAAGGAAAAGATGTTCCTGGTAAATCACTGAAACAAATAAAACCACACACAACCAGAGAAAGATATGAGAAGGGTGAGGAACAGACACATGTGCGTGTTAGAGACATGCCTCGTTTGAGAAAAAGTTAAAGTAACCCATATACAGACGCACCCATACATGCAATGAAGAAACAGCTTACATACATGTGCACGTACATGCAAGGTTAAAGTAGCGACACTTAACATACACCTGTTTTTAAATGATATAGTTTATACATTACTGACAATTAAACGCTTTGGGTTGCAGGACAACAACGTAACGTCAAAAGACAAAGACGCTGGTCTGAGGATTAAGTGAGGACACGACAAATTTAGTGGTTAAAAGGGTCGACTTGGGACATGTTTTTATTGATTGTTTAAGACAAATGACTACTGAATGATAGGAAATTCCTTTTTAGGTTCTAAACAGGATCTTAAGAATTTTAACACGTACCTGTGTTGTCCTGTCAACTTGAGGGGTTATGAGTTGATTATATGGTGAAAAAAAAAAAAAAAAAAAAAAACAAAAACAAAAAAGGGGGGAGACGAGATCTCGTTGTTTCTCCCCTCTCGGGATAACACAGCCAACACAGCACAGCCAACACAACATCATTTTCCTGTTCGCCTGTTTTGTTTTGTTTTTGTTTTTTCTGAGAGCCGAAGCTGACCTGGACTCCTACCCTCCCCTCTACCATCGTTGCCCTCTCCGCGACCATCTTTGACCCTTTGACCCCTGAAGGCCACAGCAGCTGGACTCACAACAACAACTTGAGGATGTCAACAGTGCTGCAAAAGAGTGATCTCATGCAGCAGAGACGGAGAGCACTAAACCTAAAGCCCGTTTCACTACACGGGGGAAATTCCCAGGCTGCGTCAGCTGACAGAGCTGTGACGAGACGCGCATTAAGCCCGGAGGAAAAGGGACGGTGAGCAGAAGGATGCTGACCTCTGAGAAGAGCCGAACAGCAGAGCTGCAGAAGGCCGTGGAGCAAAGTAAGGACAACATAAACAGACCCAAAGAGGAGGGGAGGACCCTAGGCCATGCGTCAGGCCGCTGGTTTACCTAAACTACAGAACAGGAAGGTGATGAACACAAACATATACCAACACACGAACACACACTTCTGCATGCGCCTACTTAGAATGAAGGGAAACACACACATGAACACTTATGCACTTGTTGAGGGAGTAAAAACTGATACATACCCATGCACTAAAATCAAAATGTTGATTTAATTTACTAAGAAGTGACACACAATGCTCCAGCTGCTGCAATGAAGAATGCTTTACTGACAAAGGCTCAATGCTGCACACAACAAAGTCAAATACAGAATTTGCTATAATAATAAGCCCAGAGGGCATTTGTGTGGTCTGGGGAGCAGAGTCCGGAGCGGTTTGGTTATGAAAATGATGCCCGTGCGAGATATCTGGGGCTTAAGGCCTCGACTTAATTGTTTACTCTACACTAAAAAGAAAAGAAAACACTCTGAGCAGTGGTGCAGAGTGAAAACGAGGAATTAACAGTGTGAGTTTTATTTCAGAGCGCCACGTCATTGTGATGGAGATTTAATAAAGGAGGAACACACGGACAAAGAAGAAGAGAAGGGGGGGCAGCCCTTGAACGCGATTGCCTGAGGCATTAAAGTTCTGTGCTAAATTCTGGTTTCCAGTGTGAGAAAAGTCACGCAGTGCCAGTAGTAGAGCTAGGTTGACTGATGATTCTAAATTACTGTAAGTAAATCATCGTACACCGTTCAAGTTTCATGATAACGGGGATCTAGACTTTGTTGAACCCTAGGCAATTTGAACAGGTAAAAGTCGAGTGACCAAGTAGCAGTTGAATAAAAGTCATTGAATAAGTGTTGAAATAAACTGGCAGAATTAAGAGAATTAAAACATTTCAAGAGCTCAACTTACTTAATGGTTCAATTTTGTTTCACGAACGCAAAACATATAGGTTTATGAATATGAAAAGGTTGAGGTGGTGTTGATTTGACTCTGTGTAGGTTTAGGTTGGTATTTTTATTGATGGGAAGAATATTCAGTGACAAGTCCTAAGACCCGGGCGTCTGCATTTTGTTTTTGTTATTTTTCATTTTATTTTGTTTTATATTTACTGATTTTTGTTTGTGAATCTTTTCTTTAAGCAGATCTGCACATCGGAAATTACAAGCATTACACGTCGGCGAGAAAATTGTTGTAAGTGAGTTTCTCCGCATTGAAATGGGTTCTGGAGGAAACACTTGTGGGGACAATTAGAAACGAGAGTCCCTGTTTAAAAAAAGGATTCAGCGAGGTAATCCAAACTCAAGTTCTTGTTTCTTTTTGAGATGACGTCATTTTGCTGAGTGTGGAAACTAGATGCGACGACAGGTTTCACTATCAGCAAAGAACGGATGAATGGATGAAAGACTGGGAATAAAAACAAACGGACTGACTGGTAAAAGATGACAAGACTTGACCATGACTCAAGGTTAACCACCTCCACCTAGATAGGATAAAAGGGTGGATGAATTTATGTGGGTTTCTTTTACAGGAGTAGAAGGATGACAAAATATTCGAGGATGAGTGAACCTGTAAATGCCATTTTTGTGTCTTGTGTTGCTTACAGAGGTAACTGCGCAGCGTTACCATTTACATTTTCTTCCCTACAGGGTTACAGTTTTAATGTTTTTCTATTACAGGATTTCTGGGCGGATGTGTGAAGAAACGGTGTTTATGGGTTAGGAGTTGGGGATGCTATTACACTGTATTCTGGTGAGAGTGTTGGGGGAGACACACCCTGTCTTGAAAACTGTGATTCTTTTACAGGAAATGTTTTATAGCACCTATGGAATGAGGATGCCTAACTACGGTCAATGTGCTGCTAATGTTTGCTTTGCTTTGGTGAGAGGGGTGCAGTAGAAAACAGACAAGTGACATGACAACAAGTAATAATAACAGATAACAAATTTGGGGACAGTTTGACCTAGAGCCCACTAACTGGCCATTAGGGGCTCTCTCTCTCATTGCCCAAAGGGTGAATAAAGCAAATTGTGGCAATAATAGTGATTTAATGATTGGAGAAACCTGAACATGATACTTGTCTGTTGAGCTGAATCGTTTATTACTCTTATGATTTTCCGGTGGGACTATGAAGATTTTTTGGTACAGATTGCAGGTTGTTGCTCTTTAACTCCTAGAACACGCCCTTGGCGAGGTGGGGGGAACTGGACCACCTTTCTGTGCCCCATCATCCTCTATTAGACGACATCCAAGCTAAGTAAACATGTCTTGGCCCTTTCCCCCTGAAATGACAGGCAGGCAAAGATGTTGCGTCTTTGTTTGCTTCCTGGCCCTGGGTCTCATTCCCATTGGCATAATCCTGATCTGTGAAGGGCCCCCGACACTTCTGACACCTTCAAGTTCAAAAGCTTCGCCCCCTTCTGACAGTCCCAATCTGACAAATGTAGCCCCTAGGGTCTTGCCCACCACTTCCTCTCCAGTTTTACCATATTCACTTTTGAATGTCCTTAGCAGTTACCGTTCTGAGTTTATTTTACGGTTGATTTATTCTTTCACATTTTCACGTTTATATCTCTCATTATTATAGTATACTCTGTACTCTCCACATTTTTATCATTACTTATGCTTTTTGGTTGCTGAGTTACAGGAACTGTTAATTTTGTGTCACTACCCTGGTTGCACTAACTCGTTGTACCCTTGTGTGCAGGACAGCTGTTACTGCTTTCATCGGGAACCGAGACTGCTTGCAGCCGACCCCTGGGCAGGGTGGTGCCTGGACTCTTTTCTCCTCATCTGCAATGACAGATAAAGACAAATGAAAAGACCCGAGGAGTTTTTCGAGCCAGGCTTCGACACGTCTCTGTGTTCCTTTGAATGTTACTTATTTTTGTGTGTTGACCCATTTAAGATGGGTCAAAAGGGGGATTTGAAGAAAATATAATCTGATCAAACATTATTCAGCTTTAAATATTGTTCAGCTTTAAACATTATTCAGCTTTAAATATTGTTCAGCTTTAAAGTTACTGTGCAACTGTGTGTGTGCTCACGACTTTGGCCTTGAGAGCGATAAGAAGCGAAGAGACTAGAACACCCAAGGCCGCTTTCCTTTTATGGAGTTGTTTTTCTGCTAATGCAGCACTTGCCTCACAACCCCCTCCTGTAAGTTTTAGAGAATATATACCCATCCTCACAGCAAATATTTGGAATCTCTTGATGTGAGCTGTTTTTGAGAGGTTGTCTCTGTCTCAATAAAAGTTCACTGATTCCCCATCTGCAGCAGGTGTCCGGTTGTCTTCATTCTCCGCCAGCCTGGTTAAGTCAATTCCTCCTTAACATCTAAAAGAACCTATTTAATGAAGGAAGACGGGTTCACTTTGTGTTTAATATTATTCTATTGCTGTTGTTGTTTTTTTTATATCCTTCACCACCTCCTGTACATGGATGACATCAAGCTGTATGCCAAGAGTGAACGAGACATCGATTCACTGATCCACACTACCAGGCTATACAGCAATGACATTGGAATGTCGTTCGGACTGGAGAAGTGTAGTCGGATGGTAACAAAGAGAGGGAAGGTAGTCAGAACTGAGGGGATTGAAATACCAGAAGGCAACATTGCAGACATAGAGGACAGCTACAAGTACCTGGGGATCCCACAGGCAAATGGGAGCCATGAAGAGGCCGCTAGAAAGGCTGCAACCACCAAGTACCTGCAGAGGGTCAGGCAAGTCCTGAGGAGTCAGCTGAACAGTAAGAACAAGATCCGGGCCATCAACACCTACGCCCTTCCCGTGATCAGGTACCCTGCTGGGGTAATAGGCTGGCCAAAGGAGGAGATAGAAGCCACTGACATAAAGACAAAAAAGCTCCTTACCATGCATGGAGGGTTTCACCCCAAGTCCAGCACCCTGAGGCTGTACGCTAAGCGGAAGGAAGGGGGCCAGGGACTGGTGAGTGTCAGCACCACAGTCCAGGATGAGACAACGAACATCCAAGAATACATTGGGAAGATGGCCCCAACTGACCGAGTGCTCAGTGAATACCTCAGGCAGCAGAAACCCAAGAAAGAGGAGGGAGATGAGGAACCATCATGGAAGGACAGGCCCCTGCACGGTATGTACCACCGGCAGATAGAGGAGGTGGCTGACATCCAGAAATCCTACCAGTGGCTGGACAAAGCTGGACTGAAAGACAGCACAGAGGCACTAATCATGGCAGCACAAGAACAATCTGTGAGCACAAGATCCATAGAGGCTGGGGTCTATCACACCAGGCAAGACCCCAGGTGCAGGCTGTGTAAAGATGCCCCAGAGACAATCCAGCACATAACAACAGGGTGCAAGATGCTAGCAGGCAAGGCATACATGGAACGCCATAACCAAGTGGTGTACAGGAACATCTGTGCCGAGTATAACCTGGAAGTCCCGAGGTCAAAATGGGAGATGCCCCCAAGGGTGGTGGAGAATGACCGAGCTAAGATCCTGTGGGACTTCCAGATACAGACGGACAAAATGGTGTAGGGCTGCTCGATTATGGCAAAAATGATAATCACGATTATTTTCACTGAAATTGAGATCTCAATTATTTGACGATATTTATTTAACCCTTTAAGACCTACTATAGAACCAAGTCCGCCAGAGCTCATATTATTTTTTTACATGTTGTAGTGCCATTTGTGGGAGCATTTCAAGTTGCTATACTACTGTTATAGCCCATATTTTAATAATATGTATGCATTAAGTCCATAGTAACTACATTAATTGCAAAAAAGTGCAATAAACTACAAAAAAATTGAAAATTGTTTTTGTTTTTTTTAACATATATTTCTACTTGGAGAAATTTAAGAGGTTTATCTCTCAAAACTTTAAATACAAAAAAGTTGCAAAAAATAGTTTCCCACCACAGGAAATTTATTTTGAGTGTCTTCATAGTTTTATTTTGGAGATACACCAATTTTTATATACTGCAGGAAAAACAAAAAAACAATCCTATGATGCAAATTTGCAAAGAAAACAGCAGGTGCATCAAAATAAACTATTTCCAGCAGTGCAATTCGAGTTCTAAGCATCCCAGAAACAATTCAGAAAAGTCAAACATGACTTATGAAAACACCATTATAGGCTTTTAAGGCCTACAAGTAAAAAACTACATTTTCTGCGAAAATGACGTCGCTTCCGGTTTCGGGCAGGAAATGGCGGACATGCGATAGTTCGCGCTGACGTCTGTTTCACTGTGGGAAGTGTTACGAACAGCTGATCGGATCGGCAAAGCGTGTTTCTGGAATATTATGTTTTTGTTCCTGCAAGCGCTTTTTATGCAAATTTTGCAAAGCTTTATGTGGAAGGAAACCGTGACCGAGGACAAGCTGATGGCATAAGATGTAAGTACAACTCCTCCGGTTTCATATGCAAAAAAATATATTGCGCTAGCTTACACGGTTCAGGTTCTACAGGGAATTAAAAATAGCTACACAAAACGGAGCGTGCAGCTCTGACCAGCTTTAAAGGGTTAACAATAACAACGTATTGAATAATGACTTTAAAAAATAATATAAAATAGTGTGCAACACCACTGAAGTTTTTTTTTTACCTCTCTTTTCAGCCAACGGCAGTCACTCTTCTCTCCAAATAACTTCTGCTTAGCTTTCCGAGCTTCCCTCGGGTCCTCTTAATCAGCGGTCTCCACCTTTTTTTGCGCCACGGACCGGTTTATGCCCGACAATATTTTCACGGACCGGCCTTTAAGGTGTCGCGGATAAATGAGGGAGGGGCTAATAATCGGCTCAGTCATTTTTAATGATCGTTGAAAGCCCAGATCGTAATCATGATTAAAATTCGATTAATTGAGCAGCCCTAAAATTGTGGTGGCTAACCAACCGGTCATAGTGGTGGTAGACAAACAGAAGAAGACGGCCGTAGTGATCGATGTAGCAGTTCCGAATGACAGCAATATCAGGAAGAAGGAACACGAGAAGCTGGAGAAATACCAAGGGCTCAGAGAAGAGCTCGAGAGGATGTGGAGGGTGAAGGTAACAGTGGTCCCCGTGGTAATCGGAGCACTAGGTGCGGTGACTCCCAAGCTAGGCGAGTGGCCCCAGCAGATCCCAGGAACAACATCGGAGATCTCTGTCCAGAAGAGCGCAGTCCTGGGAACAGCTAAGATACTGCGCAGGACCCTCAAGGTCCCAGGACTCTGGTAGAGGACCCGAGCTTGAAGGATAAACCGCCCGCAGGGGCGTGCTGGGTGTTTTTTATTTTTATATATATATATATACACTAGGGGTGCAACGATATTCGTATCGATATTGAACCGTTCGATACAGTGCTTTCGGTTCGGTACGCATATGTATCGAACAATACAACATTTGTAATTTATTTTATCAACTTTCCTTCTGACGATGCTGTCTGTGTTGAGCGCTCAGTGAATCTGTGTTCGACTACTCCGCCTAGGCTGCACTGTCCAGCGCAGATCCACTGAGCGCTCAACACAGACAGCATAGTCAGAAGGAAGAGCGCAGGGCAAGCTAGCAAGACAGAAGTTAAGCTCTCCTTGCAACAGGCAAATTGAACCTCATTCAGATCTGGCGTTTGGAATTATTTGGGTTTTCATGTGACGTATGACCCTGAAGGTAAGCGAGTCATGGACTAAAGTAAAACAGTATGTTGGATGTGCCATGCAATGCTCAATTACATGGGTGGGAACTAGTGTGTTAGCGCAGTTAGCTCGTTAACGTGTTGGCCGTCTAGCCCCATGCACGGAGCGATCGGCGGTAGCTCGTTAACGGAGATTTGCCGTGTTGTGGCGTTAAGGTCATTTCAACGAGATTAACCTGAAAGCACTAGTGGGAACACAACGAATATGACTGCACATTTACGCCGACATCATCCTAGTGCAAAGACAAAAACAACAAGCATGCTACTAACTTTAGCCGAGTCATTTAGACAGCTGTTAGCACATGATTCTCCTTATGCTGCTGAGAATATAGCCCAGAAGAAGCGGATAGTATAGCTTTTATTTTGGAAAGAGCCATTTCTCTGTAATAAACTCTCTTTTCCAAAGATGAGTGATTCCTCAATCAGATACAGGGCTTGCAATATCGCTAGCCCCAGGACGTCGGGCTAGCGATTTTTTCTGTCGCGCTACCAAAATCTCTCTCTGCCCTGCCCGTCGGGCTATTGTAGGAAAAATATATGTCAATGCTTTTGCATTCTTTCAGAAATGTAGCTGGGTAATTATGTCATTGGCATCGGTGAGCCACTGTCAATATGTGACATATTGAAGTCGCGTTTGAATTTGCGCTTGTTTTTTTGCTTTCACTTTGCAATCGTGCGAACTGTGTATAGAGAGCGACAGCAGTGATCTGTGAGTGATGATAATTTGTGCACCAATTACTCTGACATCGTCTTATCAATCGTTAGCTTACTATGCAAACATGACAAGTGAAATCTCCCACAGCTTAAACATGTGAGAGGTTGATCACGCAGAGAATCGCTGAGCTTATGTGAGTGCGTGTGTAAAAGCATTTCAGTTCTGCTGAGCCAAATAAGTCATGGTCAGGGTGAAGAAGTGACAGCCAAAGAAAAGCTTACCACAAAACGGAGAAGTTATGACAAATCAGACTATAAGGCAAAAAGAAAGTGCAGCTTTATGGTTTCATGGACAAAAGAATTTCTGTGGCTGCAATATGACGAGCTAAATAACCAGGGCTGCACATAAGTAGTCCACAGGTGCGCATTCGCTGTCAAAATAAAAAACACGCACAGGGGTTAGGGTTAAATTTAAAAACTGTACTTTTGAGTTAAAATATATATATTTATAATTTTAATAAATGACAACTTAAAAAGGCATGAACATTTTTTTTGTATCGAAAAAATATCGAACCGTGACACCAAAGTATCGAACCGAACTGTGAATTTTGTGTATCGTTGCACCCCTAATATATATATATATACACATACATATATACATACACATATATATATATATACATATATACATATATATATATATATATATATGTATATATATATATATATATATACACATACATATATATATATATATATGTATATATATGTATATATATATATATATACATATATATATATATATATATATATTAGGGGTGCAACGATATTCGTATCGATATTGAACCGTTCGATACAGTGCTTTCGGTTCGGTACGCATATGTATCGAACAATACAAAATTTGTAATTTATTTTATCAACTTTCCTTCTGACGATGCTGTATGTGTTGAGCGCTCAGTGAATCTGCGTTCGACTACTCCGCCTAGGCTCGACAGTGCAGCCTAGGCGGAGTAGTCGAACGCAGATTCACTGAGCGCTCAACACATACAGCATCGTCAGAAGGAAGAGCGCAGGGCAAGCTAGCGAGACAGAAGTTAAGCTCTCCTTGCAACATGGACCTCCCCCCACCCTCATTCAGATCTGGCATTTGGAATTATTTTGGTTTTCATGTGACGTATGACCCTGAAGGTAAGCGAGTCATGGACTAAAGTAAAACAGTATGTTGGATGTGCCATGCAATGCTCAATTACATGGGTGGGAACTAGTGTGTTAGCGCAGTTAGCTCGTTAACGTGTTGGCCGTCTAGCCCCATGCACGGGGCGATCGGCGGTAGCTCGTTAACGGAGATTTGCCGTGTTGTGGCGTTAAGGTCATTTCAACGAGATTAACCTGAAAGCACTAGTGGGAACACAACGAATATGACTGCACATTTACGCCGACATCATCCTAGTGCAAAGACAAGTGGAAGCAGAAAAAAAACAAGCAAGCATGCTACTAACTTTAGCCGAGTCATTTAGACAGCTGTTAGCACATGATTCTCCTTATGCTGCTGAGAATATAGCCCAGAAGAAGCAGATAGTATAGCTTTTATTTTGGAAAGAGACATTTCTCTGTAATAAACTCTCTTTTCCAAAGATGAGTGATTCCTCAATCAGATACAGGGCTCGCAATATCGCTAGCCCGACGTCCCGGGGCTAGCGATTTTTCCAGTCGGGCTACCAAAATCTCTCTCTGCCCTGCCCGTCGGGCTATTGTAGGAAGGAAAAATATATGTCAATGCTTTTGCATTCTTTCGGAAATGTAGCTGGGTAATTATGTCATTGGCATCGGTGAGCCACTGTCAATATGTGACATATTGAAGTCGCGTTTGAATTTGCGCTTGTTTTTTTGCTTTCACTTTGCAATCGTGCGAACTGTGTATAGAGAGCGACAGCACTGATCTGTGAGTGATGATAATTTGTGCACCAATTCCTCTGACATCGTCTTATTAATCGTTAGCTTACTATGCAAACATGACAAGTGAAATCTCCCGCAGCAAGCTTAAACATGTGAGAGGTTGATCTCGCAGAGAATCGCTGAGCTTATGTGAGAAGCGCAAATTCAAACGCGATTTCAATATGTCACATATTGACAGTGGCTCACCGATGCCAATGACATAATTACCCAGCTACATTTCCGAAAGAATGCAAAAGCATTGACATATATTTTTCCTTCCTACAATAGCCCGACGGGCAGGGCAGAGAGAGATTTTGGTAGCCCGACTGGAAAGATCGCTAGCCCCGGGACGTTGGGCTAGCGATATTGCGAGCCCTGTATCTGATTGAGGAATCACTCATCTTTGGAAAAGAGAGTTTATTACAGAGAAATGTCTCTTTCCAAAATAAAAGCTATACTATACGCTTCTTCTGGGCTATATTCTCAGCAGCATATTAAACATATCAGGTCCCCATAAGGAGAATCCTGTGCTAACGGCTGTCTAAATGACTCGGGTAAAGTTTGTAGCATGCGTGCTTGTTGTTTTTGTCGGCTTCCACTTGTCTTTGCACTAGGATGATGTTGGAGTAAATGTGCAGTCATATTCGTTGTGTTCCCACTAGTGCTGTCAGCGTAAATCTCGTTGAAATGACCTTAACGCCACAACACGGCAAATCTCTGTTAACGAGCTACCGCGGATCGCCCTGAGCGTGGGGCTGGACGGCCAACACGTTAGCGAGCTAACTGCGCTAACACACTAGCTCCCACCCATGTAATTGAGCATTGCGTGGCACATCCAACATACTGTTTTACTTTAGTCCATGACGCGCTTACCTTCAGGGTCATACGTCAGATGAAGACCAAAATAGTTCCAAACGCCAGATCTGAATGAGGGTGGAGGGGTTCATATTGGCATGTTGCAAGGAGAGCTTAACTTCTGTCTCGCTAGCTTGCCCTGTGCTCAGTGAATCTGCACTCGACTACTCCGCCTAGGCTGCACTGTCGAGTGCAGATCCACTGAGCGCTCAACACAGACAGCATCGTCAGAAGGAAAGTTGATAAAATAAATTACAAATTTTGTATTGTTCGATACATATGTGTACCGAACCGAAAGCACTGTATCGAACGGTTCAATATCGATACGAATATCGTTGCACCCCTAATACATACACATATATATACATACATAGACATATATATACATACATACATACATACACACATACATATATATATATACATACACATATACATATATATATGTCAAACCAGTTTTTTTAATATATTTAACTCCTTTTCCGCTGTAGTCAGAAGCTGTTCTAGGTTTTTACCTGAGCAGTACAGACTGGTATCATCAGCAAACAATACACATTTTAACAGTTTGGAAATGCTACATATGTCATTTATATATAATAAAAATAATTTAGGGCCCAGCACAGAGCCCTGAGGAACACCACAAGTTACCTTCAACTGCTTAGATTTTACATTATTGAATTCGACATATTGATTTCTGTCATCCAGGTAACTTTTCATCCACTTGTATGCTAACCCTCTTATGCCATATCTCTCTAGTTTATTCATTAATATAGAATGATCAATTGTATCAAACGCCTTTTTTAAGTCTATAAAAACACCAACAGTATATTCCTGTCATTTGCTGTCATGTAGTTCTTGTTATGGATAAAAAGTGTCTTTTTTTTGTTTCAAAACAGCTGATAACTATTCGCTGATAGCTGCCAACATCTGCAAACAAATATAATTCTATAAAGTGGTTCTATATATTGTGTAACTGTTCATATAGAGAGTTATTAAATTTATTGCTAATGCAATCATATGGCACACTGACTTCTGAGGAAATTTTAAATGGCACTCGTCATCACGTCATCAGAAAGGTTGCCTACCCCTGCTGTAGATTATTTATTATAAGCCTATTTTTACTTTGCTTACCAACACAATTTAAAAACTGGTTTATAGTATGAAGTTCGCATAGTCGACAAAAGTCCTGAATCGGTCATGTGCTTTGGAGCACAGGCACATCCATCAACTCTACAAGGTTAACTCTGTAATCATCAAAGGTTGTTACGTTCAAACTGAGGGCTATCTTCCAATGTACACACACTAACAGTCCAGCAAAGGTTTGAGCTGTCTGAACATCATGCCAAAAATAGAATAGAATAGAATAATCCTTTAATTGGCCCACAAGGGGAAATTTGGTTGTAACAGCAGCCAAAAAGACACATATACAAACAAAGAGTACACAGGACACAGAACAGAAACATACACAATTTTCTTACATATTTACATTAAGGACAAAGTGAAAAAAGGACTCTGTCAGATCGCAGCTGCTGATACTGGCTGCAAGCTTGGAGTGGCGCTGGAAGTCATATATAAATAACCAAAGACATTTAAACTTGAGAAAAATAACTTTTGTTGCTCACAAATCAGGAGATGGCTATAAGTTATTACAGCGTTTCCAGGTTTAAAGAATTGGAATTAGAAGCAACATCAAGAAATATAAAGTGTGCCACACAATACAGAAAATGCCTGAAGAAAGATCCAGCGGTCTAAAGACCCAGAACAGCTGCCGAGACACTAGAGTGAATGACTTAGCCACGTTGTGAAAAGTAGATTCAAAGAATACAATCACTAAAACCCAGACAATGGACTGCAACGTTACTGACCAACAAAAAAATCTCCCTCACCCTCAAGCCAGAATAAAGTACACTAAGGACAACCTGGAGAAAGATTATGCATATTGGAAATACCTCCTGTGGGCACATGACATTTGGAGAAAACAAGGAGTGCATACAACCCAAAGAACACTGTCCCCACAGTGAAACACAGAAACACAGAGAAACACAGAAACAGTGCAACACAGAAACACAGTGAAACACGGAAACAGTGGAACAAAGTGAAACACAGAAACAGTGAAACACAGTGAAACACAGAAACACAGTGAAACACAGAAACAGTGAAACACAGTGAAACACAGTGAAATACAGAAACACAGTGAAACACAGAGAAACAGTGAAACACAGTGAAACACAGAATCAGTGAAACACAGTGAAACACAGAAACAGTGAAACACAGTGAAACACAGAAACAGTGAAACACAGAAAAACACGGAAACAGTGAAACACAGAAAAACACGGAAACAGTGAAACACAGTGGAACACAGAAAACGTGAAACACAGAAACACAGTGAAACACAGAAACACAGAAACACAGTGAAACACAGAGAAACACGGAAACACAGTGAAACACAGAAACACAGAAAAACACACAAAACGTGGAACACAGTGAAACACAGAGAAACACGGAAACAGTGGAACAAAGTGAAACACAGAAACAGTGAAACACAGAAAAACACGGAAACAGTGAAACACAGAAAAACACAGAAACAGTGAAACACAGAAAAACACGGAAACAGTGAAACACAGTGGAACACAGAAAACGTGAAACACAGAAACACAGTGAAACACAGTGAAACAGAAACTCAGTGAAACACAGAAACACAGTGAAAGTTAGTTCAGGGGATATGTGTTAGCCTTGTTAAAAACACAGGCCACCACAACACAGTCACGTCCATGTATGCCTGCTGTTAGGGCACAGGAAGCTGCTGGAGTGTTGTCCTCAACAACATGTGTCAGACAATACAAGCACATAAGCACTGACACAGGAAGTGCTTTTGTGTGTGTGTGTGTGTGTGTGTGTGTGTGTGTGTGTGTGTGTGTGTGTGTGTGTGTGTGTGTGCCTGTGTTTAATTGTGTAATTTCCGTAACTGTGAGATATGTGCTGCTACCTATCTTGGCAGGTCTCCCTTGAAAAAGAGGTTTTTAATCTCAATGGGATCTTCCTGGTTAAATTAAAAATAGAGGAAGGGAAGAAGTTAAAAACTGGACATAGAGACATCTGAGTGTTTGTGTCTCTGTGTAATCTGTAAAGCTCTGAGCTTCTGTACTCATACATCAATAAAACAACCATAAAACCAACACAGTCGTACATGTCTGCACCACAACAGCTTGTCTTCCATTATTACCAACTTAGCCTGACTCGACTCTGTTACTGTTGTTTTTAATTACTACTAAATACCACCTCAATGTGTGTCGGACGTCATAGCAACGCAACTGCAAGTCCTGTGATGTCATTTGTATGTGACACAACCACAACAACAGAGGACGCTGCGGCAGTATAGCTGATGCCCACACACACAGACCACTACCTCCTCTTTGACTCCCACCACCGTCTGGAACACAAACTTGGACCCTACAACACTGGGCAGAAAACACGCCCAGGGCAGGAGGCAAAGAAATGGAACACACATGTAAACAAAGCTTTCAAAATATGTGGTTATCCCAGCTGGGCCTTCATCCAACCAGCACAGATGCAGAGTAAAGAAGGTCAGACACCAACGAGCCACACACTCATACATAAACTGGTTCATCCCAAACACAAGCTAAGCAACACAGTGTATGCTGTGGAGTGCAACTAGGAGAGCTCAGACCTCTGCAGTGAAGAAATTAAACAGCCACTGCATAAACGCATGGCACAGCATAGAAGCGCCACCTTGACAGGACAAGACTCGGCTGTACATCTGCATCTAAAGGTCAAAGGTCACTCTTTGAGGATGCCAATGTCCACATTTTGGACAGTGAAAACAGATGGTTTGAAAGAGGAGTGAAAGAAACCATCCTTGAACAGAGGGCGGGGCTTACGACACCAACTGTCTGCTACCTACATCCCAGTTTTGAGATCCCTTCCCAGGCACCTCAACCCCTACTCACATCTTGCGTCAGTTGATCTGAATAAGTCACATGATAGGGCGAGGCGAGGTCCCACAATGGCTTCACCCGAAGTCTCTGCCGATAGCGACCTACACCCTTTTTTGACACCTTGGCTCACATGATGAATATACATCACAGACACCTCACCCTTACTACTGGAACTTCAACATTATGCACTCCATACTATACATTAATGCCACTTGTTTTGCACATGTTCAACTACCAACCTCTGTATAGTTTATACATTTTATTTATTGTTTACTCTATTTAATTTGTAAAATATGTGTACACACACACACACACGTAGAAAAACATATTTAGTATACACATCCAGTAATGGTAAAAATGGTAAATGGCCTGTATTTATATAGCGCTTTTCTAGTCCCTAAGGACCCCAAAGCGCTTTACATATCCAGTCATCCACCCATTCACGCACACATTCACACACTGGTGATGGCAAGCTACATTGTAGCCACAGCCACCCTGGGGCGCACTGACAGAGGCGAGGCTGCCGGACACTGGCGCCACCGGGCCCTCTGACCACCACCAGTAGGCAACGGGTGAAGTGTCTTGCCCAAGGACACAACGACCGAGACTGTCCAAGCCGGGGCTCGAACCGGCAACCTTCCGATTACAAGGCGAACGCCCAACTCTTGAGCCACGATCGCTATAATGCATATACTATTATATATTGTACATATATTTATTACTCTCAGATTTAGCCATTCTTATATTTTCCTTGTTTTATGTTATGGTATGTTTTGCACACCTCTGTTGCTTGTGAAGCTCACACACAAGAATTTCACTCGCATGTAATGGACCAGTGTACCTGCACATATGATGTGACAATAAAAGTGATTTGATTTGGATTTGATTTGAATAGTGGGTCAACGACCCTCTTAAGGGACACCTGGGACCTGAACAAACTGAGTACCGTGTACTGATTGCATGAATACAGTTGAAGTTTTAGAGCAGTCGTGTTAGAAATAAACACACTACTGCACTGGGAAAATATAACTGGGATAATACTGTGTTTCCTGCTCGCTGTGCTCGTTTCAGCTGCTCCTTGAATGTCTCCATTGTCCATGAGCTTTATAATTTCTCCAGATTTCTCAACGCAGCTAACACAAAGACAACTTGAAAGGACAGATGTAGTAGTATCCCACGGAGAGAATAGGGGTGGGGTTATATAAATCAGTATGTGGCCAAAAGCAGAGACACAAAGAGACACGCACTGCTAACAAAAGAAACGCGTTATGTGATCGATATCAAACTATAAAGTAACCTTCTTTGTGTTACACCCACGCCTGAAATGTGAATCAATTTCCTACGCCATCTGGAACCTGCAGTAAACCGTCTCAGGTATGCGCTCCTTCACAATAACCCGAGGGCATCAATTTATTTTCAGTGAAGTTTACAGCAGCATTTCCGTGACCTCGTTACATCTACCTGTCCGTTTCACCCCTTTAAATGCGTGCTACTGATCCACTAGTTCGCAGCTTTATCATGCAGCGGTGGTTTTGTTACGTACCTATTCTCTGTAACTTTATTTTGGGGAACTTAACGGTGATATCCCGGAGTATGCGCTGCCTGGCATCGGCCTCATTCTGGACGATCGTTTTTACAAAGGCTCCGAATATCTCTTCAGCAGCAGCCGTTAGTCGCTCATTAACAAAGTCTCTCAAATACTCGACTGAACACATCGTTACTTCAGCAGCTCAAATATTTATCTGCTATAAAGTACACAACCGTTTTCAGCTTCGACTACCGAGCAGAGCCAGAAACGTTCTACGCTTGTGCAAAAAAACTTCTTCCTGTTCCTTCCTTTCACAATAAAACCCATCGACATTTTTAACAAGCTTTATTTAAAAATGACAACCTATGCACCACTGACTATAGAAAGGACTGTTATCCAGTGATGTTTATACAGCCAGTGGTGCATACAAAGAAACTTAATGCCATAACAGGAAATGAGTGTGTACAAAATAATAATACAAAATCACTAGTTTTAAACTCAGTGTTCGCAAATAATGTAAATTATTATTTGGGAGTAACAGGCAGAAGTTAGACAAAACATTCACAAAGAAGATGAAGATGAAGAGGCTTGGATGGAGCTCTGAGTAGCATGTGAGAGGCTGAGATGAGGAAGAGCCGGTCTGCATGAAAGACTGCGAGGGCCGGATAGAAAGATAATTGGACTAGACCAGTGATGTCAGCAGTGAGCTTGACAGGAAAGTGGAAGTGATGAAAAGGATAGATTGGCCAACAAACACAGACAGATCTGCGATACAGATTTTTCTTTATTGAACCATGTGTAAGCTTCATTTCAATAAGCAGAGATTTTTAGGATGAACGGAACATGATTTATTGATAAACAGAAAGCAATCAAACAATTCCACAATTTTATTGTAACAATAATTCTATTCTATTCTAAGCTTAGAAGTGGATTGTGGTAAATGAGACACAGAGCGGGCAGAGTTAAAGGGCCATCGGTGGCCAGAAGAGCGTTACGGAGCTGAGACAGAGCTCATGATCTGTGATAGAGATCAAGGCCAGTGAAGGCTAGGAGAGAAAGCAGAGAGCCTGCAAGAGGCTGAGCGCTAGCAAAGGACAGACGAAGGAGAGAGCCTGCATTAAGGCTCAATTCAATTCAGTTTTATTTATACATCGCCAAATCACATCGACAGTCACCTCAAAGCACTTTATACTGTAATGTAGACCCTACATTAATAGATACAGAGAAAAACCCAACAATCGTATGAGCCCCTATGAGCAAGCACTTTGGCAACAGTGGGAAGGGAAATCTCACTTTTAACAGGAAGAAACTTCCAGCAGAAACAGAGGGGCGGTTATCTACCGCAACCGGTTGGGCTGAGGCCAGGAAGACGGGACAAAAACATGCTGTGGAGGCCAAAATGGGCCAATGAAGGAGATCGGAGCCTGCAATAAGCTGTAATATGCTATAATAATAGAACCTGCTAATTTTTGGTTGGAATGCTTTAGTGATAAACTATAGTGGTGAAAAGACAAATTGGAAAAGATAATGTCATATTTTGGATTGAATAGATTAGAAGAGGAAGTAAATTCACTGAACCTTAAAAACCCTTAAAAAGCTAAAACGAATATGAAATCCAAAAGACATTCAACATAGAACTAAACATGCCTTTGCAAAGACAAATTGGTATCTTATGAAGAATCGATAAAGTTATTGGTTCTGGACTCTTTCAGTCCAGAACTGAAAGAGTAACCTTTGCTATACCTTTATCCAGAAGTTAAATAGAAGATTTGAAAAAAAAACTTGGTAACCCTGGATCGTGACATCTAGCACTGAACTGTATTCCAGAAATTAAAATTTCAGTATAAGAAACTCCTCAGCCATATGCTGCCAATGTGCTGGAAAGGAGAGTTCATTTGTTAGTCCTTGGATACAGCAGGAACTATAAGGTTTTTGTCTCCAGAATGTGAACTGATGCGAATGAGAATTAGCACCTCAAAATCTGAGGCCATGGTCCTCAGCTGGAAAAGAGTGGAGTAGCTCACTCTAGGCCCCAAGTGAAGGAATGTAAGTATGGGGGTCTTGTGCATGAGTGAGGGGAGCAAGAGGTTGACAGATGGATTGGGGTGGCAGTGTTGCAGACACTGTTCCAGTCAGTCGTGGTGAAGAGAGAGCTAAACACAAAACAGGCCCCTCTTCTGTGGAACCAGCTTCCAGTTTGGATTCAGGAGACAGACACTATCTCTACTTTCAAGATTAGGCTTCAAACTTTCCTCTTTGCTAAAGCATATAGTTAGGGCTGGACCAGGTGACCCTGGATCCTCCCTTAGTTATGCTGCAATAGACGTAGGCTGCCGGGGATTCCCATGATGCATTGAGTTTTTCCTTTCCAGTCACCTTTCTCGCTCACTATGTGTTAACAGACCTCTCTGCATTGAATCATATCTGTTATTAACCTCTGTCTCTCTTCCACAGCATGTCTTTATCCTGTCTTCCTTCTCTCACCCCAACCAATCACAGCAGATGGCCCCGCCCCTCCCTGAGCCTGGTTCTGCAGGAGGTTTCTTCCTGTTAAAAGGGAGTTTTTCCTTCCCACTGTCGCCGAAGTGCTGTTCATAGGGGGGTCATATGATTGTTGGGTTTTTCTCTGAATCTATGAAGCGCCTTGAGGCGACTTTTGTTGTGATTTGGCGCTATATAAATAAAATTGAATTGAATTGAAATTGAAAAACCTAAGCTGGTCAGTGTACATGCCTTCCCTTACCTATGGTCATGAGCTCTTGGTAGGAAAGGGTTGTTTCTTGTGAAGCGTAGCAACGGAAAGACTCGCTGGTCTGTTGTGGATCGTTGTCCTGGTGCAGAACCCAAGTGCTACAGGCCAGAAACAGATGGCTGCACATTCTCCTTCAGGATGTTTTGGCAGACAGAGGAATTCACGCTTCTATTTACCACAGCTTTGTGCTAAATAAGTGTGTATGCAGCGCTATGACTAAGTGAGGCAGCAAAACAGACTGAGACCATCAGACTACCACCACCACGTTTGACTGTTGGTGTGATGTTCCTTTTCTGAAATGCTGTGTTACTTTTACACCACATGTAATGGGACAACTTCCAAAAATGTAACTTTTGTCTCGCCTTGGGTATCATCAAGATGTTTTTGGCAAAACCGAGATGAGCCTTTATGTTCCTTTTTGCTCTCACTATGGTTCCCCACAGCTTTAGAAATGGCATTATAACCTTATCCAGACTGAGAGATCTCAGTTACTGTGTTTCTCTAGGATCTTTAAGTCTACTCCACTTTGTCAGGCAGGTCCTATTTAAATGATGTCACATATGACAGCATTTGTAACAGGCCATATATAATTTATAGAAAAACTTTATATATATCTTTTTTCTTCTTCTTGAAGCTTAATAAGGAATAAGGAAGATATGTAATCACTCATCTGCCTGCTTTTCTGGGTGTTAGTTTGGTTTTCTGTTCTCTGCACCACTACCATTTCCCACTCTGTCAATCTTAATACTGCCATTGCTACTTTAGTTGTTGAAAAGCTGTTAATATAACAATATCCACTTCTTAAGTCTGAGGTCCGAACCAACGACTGTCCAAACTTTCAAACAGAAACTGTGTCATCACAGAGAATTAAAAATGGTCCAAATTCTTTCACGTTCAATAAAATGATCAGTGTGGCTCTTCTCCCAGATGTAAAGTTTAACATCCAGGCATCCATGAAAAAGAGGATAAACTACAAAGTCCTGTAGCTGAACGAATTGGCTTCATGTGTGACCATGACGAGCCACTGCCACTTGGTAAATATGCAGATAAAGTAAAACAAAGAAGCTTAGGCTATACAAATGTGGCACAATTTACATTCAGCTGTCCTGTGTATTACTACTGTACTGAGAAATGTCTCTTAAGTAAAAAGTGTAAAGGGCAGTGAAAAGTTACACATTTAAAATGCACCAGAATGTATCTGTAAATAAATGTCAGTATTTCTTTCTTCACTTGAAGAAACATACGGTCAAGGTTAGGTGACCTCCACCTACTCTGTGTCCAGCAATGCCTCTGATCGAACCAGGGTTTGGTTGACTAGGGTCTGCGTGCTGCCTGAGTCCACCAAAGCATATACCCCTGTGAATGATTCAAACACCACACGACGTTAATTGGCTGTTTTGCCACTTTTATTCAGGCACACACACACGATATGCTTCAGCACTGAAAAGGGAAGCTAGCTCATCAACCTAACTACCTCCACCTGCAGCTCAGCCTCCCCTTGAGCCCACTGCACCACCCCTCCACTGCAGCAGAGCCAAAGATCACACCCCTGCCACAACCCCCTTGGCACCTTATCAGAACGTTGTATGTCCCTCCTGGACCAGTGGTAGGTGTTGGGAGGCTGTGTCCCAAACGCCCACACCTCCAACACACCTGGGGTCCGTTCTTCGTACCTCGCTTACTACATCCAAGATCAAATCATCGCGCTAACTTTGAGCTCGCTATTCCGGTTCTCTGAACACACCTGTTGTTGACGATTAGTACAGCTGGATGAAGTAATGTGAGATCACTGGGTGGCTTAACAGGTATGGAACGCCAGGACTGCCATAATGAATTAATTAAATACACCATTAAATAATTAATTAAATGTGTCAATAATTAATTAAAATTGGAATTAATTAATTAAATAAATAGTTATGACACATGTAATTAATTAATTATTGACACATTTAATTAATTATTTATGTATTTCACATTTTAATTAATTATTGACACATTTAATTAATTAATTATTGACACATTTAATTAATTATTTATGTATTTCACATTTTAATTAATTATTGACACATTTAATTAATTATTTATGTATTTCACATTGTAATTAATTATTGACACATTTAATTAATTAATTATTGACACATTTAATTAATTATTTATGTATTTCACATTTTAATTAATTATTGACACATTTAATTAATTATTTAATGATATATTTATTTATTTCATTTTGGCAGTCCTGGCGCCTGGCTTTCATCATGAAATAATTTTATCTGTCAGCCTCACCCATCAAACTCAGGGGGCGGGGTTAACGCTGCCCATGCAGCTTCTCTAACATTTGATTGGTTGCCGTGCAAAGTAAGTCAAAACAGGTCGATCCTAGATAATCGATTGCTTGTGTAGACTTGGGGCAGCCAAGTATCCCAGAATGCAGATCAAATCACAGGCAGCAATGGTGGTGGTGTAGTTTTAAAATACCCCGTTTTTCTGTCACCAGCTACACTTTTAACAGTGTTTTAGCCGCGAATGTCGCGACGTATGTCTGGTCAGGTTGTCAACATAGAACATGTTTGCAAAAGTGCTCAGATGTTTTCAGAGATTTCACTAGCTCTGCTAACAGTTAGCATGCAGAGTGCACCGAGGGGGTTACGTTAACCGGTTTGTTTACATATTCCACTCTCCGTGTTCCACATGTTGCATTCGCAGATTCTCATTTTCACCGAACGATCGTCTCTTTCCGCCTGGTCTTGTGTCTCTGTGCTTCTGTAACATAAAGAACGAGCTGACATTTTTCTCACGAAACCAGCGATCAGCTCAACAGACCCTCAGTTTACCTGCATGCATCCTCCTCCTCATCTGTCAGCTGTTTAACACCTGCTGCTAATTCAAGAAACACGCCTAGTTACCTGGTGATAGTCACAGTTTAACTGGGCAGCCGGTGCTCGATATAACGCAATGTCAGCGCATTTTTCTGCACAAGATAAGTAAATATAGTGTTTTCCCCGAGCGCAGAGCTGCTGGAGCTCGTTTCCTTACAGAGCACTTTATAGGCGAACAGCTTTATCAGCGGCTGATGTCCAATCACCGGCACACAGCTTTCAAACCTCAGCTGAGTTTTAGCTCTCAGTGGTTAAACGCTGGACTTCATTCACTCAGGTTCTGTCTGTCGGGTCACGTTTACTTCGCTGTTTTATTTACAACTGAGCAAATCGGTTTGGCTGAGGTTAAAGTTACGTTTCATAACTGCATAGTTTCTGTTGAAAACACGCAGTTCTTTGAATCTTTGGGCTGAAGGAAGGACAATACTCGGTGTATATATGCTCAATCAACAATCATTTATTTCGGTACAATTCACAATAAGAGCATTACAACGTCCGGACGGGAGAGATGCTACCAGAGGGTCAGGCACATGTCTCAAAATGGTGACGGGTTGCTCAGCTTTTTATAGTCTCTAGTGGCCCCCAGCTAGTCGTAAAAGCCAAAACATCACATTTTTTCTCTGTTACAGCGCCTAAGTTATGACCTCGGCAGTTGTTTCTCTGCTTTCTGTAAGGTGGGGGTGTGGAATGTGGTCTGTCTATCTCCCCTGTCTTTAGACACAGAGTCTCCTGCTTACAACCTTCTCTTCATGATTCAACAATTAAGCATGTCAAGAAAACAGTGTAACACATTCCCAGCAGATCAAGGATACAGAGTGATGCACATTTATCTAATGAACTAATATGTGAATATGTTCTGTTAACTCAAAAGTATAATGAGAACTAAACTACATACAGCTCACACACTCTATATTAAAGGGTATAATGTGATCTACAGCAGTATTCTAATTCAACTACTTTGATTACATATATAAGGTAACATATAATAACAGAATAATTTAATAATTCCCCCTTTTGATCTCTGAAAGAGATCACTTACAACATGCACTCCAGGGTTGCAAGGTCCAGGTTTTCTTGATCCTGAGGCCCTCTGTCCCCCTTTAACGGGTGGACCATATGTGGGATGACCTCTGTGTTCACGCAGTTCAGATGCAAGCAAAGTTAGATTTACAACCATAACAGCAGTTACAGATGACACTCCCATCATTCCCAATTTTCCCACAGCTTTATTTTGGTGCTCCAGTTTTCCTCTCCCATTTTAATGCCCCCTTATACCTTTCAAATGTACTTAGACTAGAACCTCTGTCTAAGGAGCTTTTAACCTTTATTTTTATTGCTGCAGCTACCAGTGTCTTCCAGTTGGGTGATTCTCAGCTTCTTTCTTCGACCTCCGGGGTTAGACCACCCTTTAGTCATTGCACAGTTCTGGGGATTATTCTGCCCCGATTTCAAACAAGGATCTGTGTGTTTTGGGGTCACCGGCGTGTCCCCCTTTTTGCCAAGAGCCTCTTGAACCTCGTTGGTCTGGTGTTCCTGGTTTTCGCCAACCCTTTCATGGTTATTGCTGTGTTTGTGGGATCCATCTTCTCCAGGAGCCCAAACGTCATGACACTTGACCCCAGTTGCTGTCTCGGCAGTCCCTACATCTGTCCCTGCTGTGAAGGGTCCTCACATCTCCGGGTCCCCGTCTGGTGTCTGTTCCTTTCTCTGCAAGAGACAGAAAACCAAAACACCTCTCTCCCTAGCCTTGATAATCTAATATTGTTATCCATTGTTCTTCTAATGATTCAAATTTGGTTTAAAATATTATGTTCAGGACTTATTCTAATCATAATCTATGTGTGTGTAAAAGAAATCAAAAATTAGTGAACCCTTTCTAAGTCTAACACATTATAAGCTTAAGTTTTACCATAGCTAATTTATTAAACACAAAAATAAACTCATAGAAATTTTCATATCACCATTGTTTGATGTTCAAACTCAACTCCCCCTTTTTGACACACTCCCATGTGTCAATTCATTGGAGCTAGACACTTAAAAGAGAAGGTTAGTGACATCATATCTGGTAACTGGTCCATCCAGAGCTGTAACATTTTGAAATGTACATACAACAAGCCAAACCACACCTTGGTCACACCAACCCTTTTCTGCCCCGAAGATGTCCAACACCATCTTAGTCTGGACCAGGGTTGTAATAGTTTTGCAATTTTCATCAGTTTTAATCAGTTTTTACCAATTGTTTGCTAGTTTAGTTTAGTTTTTATTTTCTGAAAATCCTTAGTTTCAATTTAGTCTTATTTGTGTTTTGCAAAAATTAAGTGTAACAAAATCCCAGTTCCATCATATCAGTCATGCTCTTCTGGTTATCCTTGGGTGTTGAGACTAATAACTATTAACTCTTGCCGCACCGTGTGGTCCTAATTTTGGTTCAAGTGAATTGATAACCTTTTGAAGGCGATTGTTTCACACCTTTCTTTAGATGTCCCAGTCCTGTTGTCTCGGGATACATCACGCTGCCTTATCTGGGGTTAGCTGTTTTCTGGGGATGCGGGTTGAGTGGGTGAGCTCTTCAAGGAGGGGGAGTGTGCTCCCCCTGATGAGGTCTTCTAGGTAAGCTAGGTTAACCTTCTTGTGTGAGCTTTTCAAGTGCACTTTAAGGTTAGTGGGACTTTTAGTTTTATAAATGTCCCTCAAGACCCCCTGATGACCCAGTATTTCATTTTTGCACACTGTAGTACACATTTTAGTTTTTGCTTGTAGCTCGCATACTCTACTTGCCACTCCTCTAATTCCTGATGTTTCTTAGAGAGGACAACAGTACCTTTAAAATTATATCACATGTGTGGGGGTGTGGCCTTGCCAATTGTTTTGCCCACCTTTTCAAAATGGCTGGCGTGCCCACAAGCACATTTCATGGAAAAAGAAAGGTAAGCTTGATATTTACATTTAAAATGTTTTGTTAAACTCAGATTTTTATTTTATTCTTTTTGCAAGTACCCCCCTCGGTGGCGAGAAACTGTTGGTGTGGTCAAGTGGGTGCTCTAGAAACAAACGCTCAGGACAGAACAGTTATCAGTCATGTACTTCCTACAAATTTTGCATATGTTTTATTCCATATTGATCCTCTGAGTGTAATGGTACATTTTAATTTGAATTTATCCAAACTAAACACAATATTTTCTTTATTTACTTTGCTCTTGTTCTTTTTCAGTACCACATCCTATCAAATGTCCCTGTCGATTATATTCTACATTTAATAACTTACTATTTCAAGTGAGAACCTAAATCATGTGGACCAATGTTTATTATTGCATATCTCTATTCTGAATGTGGCCAGTCATTCATAGGTATTGTTCAATTTTTGCGATTTTCCTCTATAAAATTTAATTGACTTTTTACAGTGGCCTGCTGTGGTTAATAGTAACATATTCCAGTCATGAGTGGTATCAAAAGTCTTCTCCACTGTAGCATTTGGCATTCCCAATAATATAACATGATACCTTAATCAAAACACAGCTAATATAGCACAGTTTTCTTAATGCAAACATCAGTAACTCAAAATCAGCAACCACAGTGTTAAGTCTGCAGTTCATACTTATGTGAAGCTAGAGTCTCCTCCTCCAGTCTCTCTTATCCTCCTGCTCCTGAAAAAACAAAACAAAACAAAGCGAAGCATCCACCCTTCTCTTGTCGGCTGGGTGAATTGTTTATTGGCATTTACTAATCCTAAAGTGGGTGCAGTCATTGTCTCAATATCAAGTCAGTCAAAACTTTTAGTCGTCAGTCCATCACAGTCCATTCACATGCATACCTCCATACACATTCATACCAGATGTTGCTGATAATGGAGTCTCACGCGCAACCTATTCGAGCCTCCATCACCAGCAAGATGACGTCATCATTTTAAAGGAAAACAATTCCTTGTTGTTTTTTGGGCCGGATTGACTCGGTGCAATCCTTTTAGACTCAGAACTTCTCAGTGTTCCCTATAAGTGAATTTCTCCCAAGCCAATTACAATCATGGAGAAGCACACTTTGCAACTGTTTTTGTAAGAATATTTCATAGCGCTTTAAATTTCAATCTTTCAGGCCTGGTTTAAAGAGCTGATTGTTAAATCATAAACTCACAAAATATCAACATATCACCACCGGTGGATCACACCTCTCAGATGTTTTTTCTCCAGTGCACTGTAACAAACACGAAAACAGACATAACCAACAAAATACTACTAAAATAACACAAACTAGGGCCCGTTGCAGACATGTCCAAGCATAAAACTATCCCTCTCTCGCTTACGAGAAAGAACACAAGCCAAAGCTCACTGATAAAATCAAGCTAGCGCTAAACAAAACCAAACAATCAACCAGAAATTCACAGGAACATTTTGCTTCCTGCCGGGACAATATTGTGTGGGAATGAGAACCTCAGGTGCCGTAACACCTTTTGTTCCTCCTTGAATTAAAACTCAATCACAGAAAATGCCGTACTCCGACCTAAACTTACACTATTAATTCATCATCTTCACTCTGTGCCACTGTTCCTCATCAGGGCTGTGTGAAGCACAGCAAAGAATTCAGTCAAGGCCTTGAGCCATAAACAGACATCACGCACAGACATTGTTTTCATAACCAAACTTTTTTAGACCTTATTCCTAAAATCTACATAAATGCCCTCTGGGTAACATATAACACATTCTAAGTATTTAATGGTAATCAATGGCTCCTCATAAAAATTATGCATTGGGATGTTTGTGTGCAGCATTTTGCATATCAGCATAAGCAAAGCATTCTTCATTGCATCAGCGTGTATGTGTGTGTGCGTGTGGATCACTCTTCATTGCACAAGCGTGTGCATGTGTATGTGTGTGCATCACTTCTCAGTGAATCAACATTCCAATGTGTGTGTGTGTGTATGTGTGTGTGTGTGTGTGTGTGTGTGTGTGTGTATATGTGTGTGTGTGTCATTTCTCACTCACTCAACGAGTGCACGTGTTCATGTGTGTATTTCACTTCATTCTGAATCTGTGTGTTTGGAGACGTGTGTGTGTGTGTGTGTGTGTGTGTGTGTGTGTGTGTGTGTGTGTGTGTGTGTGTGTGTGTGTGTGTGTGTGTGTGTTCATCACTTTCCTGTTCTGGTGTTCTGGGTAAACCACGGCCTGAAGCGTGCCCTGGGGTCCTGCCCCCCTCCTTTTTCAGTTTGTTTGCGACCATTGCTGCTGTTGCTGCTCAAAATTCAGTCCATCCTGGTTCTGACCCCAATTGGGGCAGTCCTTTCTCCAGTGTCGATGTTCACCGCAGGTGAAACCTGCATCTTCTTCTGTGTTTTTGTCCATTCTGAGGTGCCTTCTGTCCTCAGTTACTCCTCCTGTCTCGGTCACGCCCTTTTTCGCCACCCGATCATCCGTGTTGGTCCATCACTGTCCTGCACAGTGTGAATGCAAAGTTATCAAGGTCAGCATTCTTTCGCTCGGCCTTACTTTTCATTCGGGCTTGGCGGGCGTCTCGTCACAGCTGAGCTCTGTCAGCTGACGCAGTCTGGGAATTTTCCCCCGTGTAGTGAAACGGGCCTTAGGTTTAGTGCTCTCCGTCTCGGCTGCATGAGATCACATTCCTGCAGGTCTGTTGACATTCTCAGGTCGTTGTTGTGGGTCCAGCTGTTGCAGCATTTGGTCAGTGTCACGTATGGGGGAGAGCAGGAGTCCAGTCAGCCTCGGCTTTCAGGGCCGACAAAGCAGCCTGTAATTAAATATGTATAGAAAAACAAAAACAAAACAAAACAAAAACAAACAAAAAACAAAAACAAACGAACAGGAAAATGATGTTGTGTTGGCTGTGTTATTCAGAGGGGAGGCAATGGGGCCAGGCCCTGTGTCAGCCTTCTCTCCCCCCTTTTTTTGTTTTTTGTCTCCCGATATAATCAACTCCTAACCCACCAAGTTGACAGGACAACACCGGTATATGTTAAAATTCTTAAGATCATGTTTAAAAGCCCAAAAAGGAACTTTCTTTCATTCAGTAATCACTTTTCTTAATCAATCAACAGAAAACATGTCACAATTTGAATCTTTTAACCACTAAATTTGTTGTGTCTTGCCTGGTTGGTTAGACCAGTGTTCCTTTTTTTTTTTTGTTAAATTGTTGTCCTGCAACCCAGAGGGTTTCTTTGTCAGTAATGTATAGACTTCATCATTTAAGTATGTTAATTTTTCTTTAACCTTGCTGGAAAATCTTCACGTGTTCATGAGTGTAAGCTGTTTCTTCATTGCGTGTATGTGCATTTGTATAAAAGCAGGTTAATTTTATCTTTTCTCAAACTAGGCGTTACCTTAAAAGGAGCCTTTCTCTCAGATTTCTCTGCTTGTGTGTGTTTTTGTTTCACCTTTTTGTTGTGATGCTCCGGACGCCTTCCCAACCTCCACAAGTCCGTTGGCCCCAATTTTATGTGTTAAAACTTCTCTTAATTTCTCCTCTAATTCTCTCCTCGCTGCTGTCTGTTTCACAGCTGCTGATTCGTGCTGGGTGTGGTTCCCATTACCTATAATTTTGCTTCGGCCGCTGTGCTTGTGGGGGCAGTTGGTCCAGGTCCGCAGCTTCCTGTATTAACACACTAAAAGATTTATTTAATTTCATTTTCATCACTGTTAAACAGATAAGCAGGCAACACGCCTACCTTGACAGCGTAAACTGTACGCCAGTCTCCCAACACATTCCTCTCTGTACTCCTCCATAATTCTCCACTGCACACCTCTTACTATCTCTCCTTTTTATTTTTATTACACCACAGAGTAATACACCCAATTATGCCCGTCTATCTCTATGTGGCTCCAAATTCCCTCTTTATTTTAATTTCACACTCGTCAGGGGACAGGCACACAACAATTTCAACCACTGAAACGAGGAATTCAACCTTTTTATATTTCTTTACTAATCTAGACTCAACGTTTGTTCGCAAAATGTGTCTTGTTCTAGTCCGGAAATAAATGTGAACCCGTGATTACACGGCCGTTCCAGTGTTATTTCCGTAGCTATGCGGGGGCCCTCACCTCCCCAAGTCACCACCTCAGCACCCGGACAACGCCGGTCCTGGCCACGCGTCCACGGACAGGAGGGTCGCTACTCCATAGGCAAATGTTCCACAGGTACACTAGGCATCAACCTTTGATCCTAAAATGTGTATTTGCTCTAATGTCCTCCTAATCAAACACATTAACCGTCACTGTCACTGTGTTCATGCTTCACACTCCACACAAAAAACACACTCAGAGCGCGCCTCACTCACACTCTCACTCAGTGCGCGCTTTACCCACAAGACAGCACCCAGAGCGCGCTTCGCAGCTTCACACACACTCTCTCACCCAGAGCGCGCTTCACACACACACACAACACTTTTCCTCAGCGGGAATTTTACACAGAAACCTCTGAGCTCAACTATTAGATCTTCTGAAAGCACACTGCACCATAGACCAAAATACCCTTTTCTCTGCGCTTATGACCGCCACCACGGGGCAAAGTCGCATCATAAAAGTGATGCTTGCATCCCCGAAGTTATACCTGACATCATAAACCAGGTGTTGCTATGTACTTAAATTTTTACTTTGTATTATGGCCGCAGCCCTTTATACTCGACTGACGCCACAAACCACCGTCAAAACCTCTATCAAATGTACTAAAACTAGCACCAACCACTACTGCACTTCACGGCCGCACCACCGGAACACGCCGTATCATAAACCAAACCTACGGACGTGTTTCGCTCTCGCGTTGCCAGCGTCCAACTGCACCGTGAAGCCAGTATCTGCTTGTCCTTAAATCAACTTCTATTTCATAGCCGGCAAAAGCCAGGACATCACTGACACCATAAACAAAATAAACAAACCTCGACTTCAATGTACTGAACTAATGGCCGCGTCTTCAGAATAAATTCTAATGTATTATTGCTACAGAAGCCAGTATTAGACAAAATTAAATGTGGAAGGTAAAGTGGCTGCATCTAGTCCAACGTAGTATGTTATTAGTATCTCGGTAGAAGCAGTTTATTTAACACACTGGAATTCAGCCTCAACTTATGTTGTTAGTATCTTGAGCCAAAAACCAGACACCGACCAATTTACTGTGAAAATACATGTGACTCAGTGAACAGATTAATTTGGAAAGCCCAATATGCACATTTGGTATTTATAATACAACAGGCTGTGCTTACCTTTCTGTTTTAGGCCGGTCCTCTGTTCACTTTGCCCCACGATCTCACCAAAGGCCAAATCTGCACCTCCTCAGCACACCAAAGATCCGGGTCACACGGCACCAAGTTGTTGAAAACACGCAGTTCTTTGAATCTTTGGGCTGAAGGAAGGACAATACTCGGTGTATATATGCTCAATCAACAATCATTTATTTCGGTACAATTCACAATAAGAGCATTACAACGTCCGGACGGGAGAGATGCTACCAGAGGGTCAGGCACATGTCTCAAAATGGTGACGGGTTGCTCAGCTTTTTATAGTCTCTAGTGGCCCCCAGCTAGTCGTAAAAGCCAAAACATCACATTTTTTCTCTGTTACAGCGCCTAAGTTATGACCTCGGCAGTTGTTTCTCTGCTTTCTGTAAGGTGGGGGTGTGGAATGTGGTCTGTCTATCTCCCCTGTCTTTAGACACAGAGTCTCCTGCTTACAACCTTCTCTTCATGATTCAACAATTAAGCATGTCAAGAAAACAGTGTAACACATTCCCAGCAGATCAAGGATACAGAGTGATGCACATTTATCTAATGAACTAATATGTGAATATGTTCTGTTAACTCAAAAGTATAATGAGAACTAAACTACATACAGCTCACACACTCTATATTAAAGGGTATAATGTGATCTACAGCAGTATTCTAATTCAACTACTTTGATTACATATATAAGGTAACATATAATAACAGAATAATTTAATATGTATTTCACATTTTAATTAATTATTGACACATTTAATTAATTATTTATGTATTTCACATTGTAATTAATTATTGACACATTTAATTAATTAATTATTGACACATTTAATTAATTATTTATGTATTTCACATTTTAATTAATTATTGACACATTTAATTAATTAATTATTGACACATTTAATTAATTATTTAATGATATATGTATTTATTTCATTTTGGCAGTCCTGGCGCCTGGCTTTCATCATGAAATAATTTTATCTGTCAGCCTCACCCATCAAACTCAGGGGGCGGGGTTAACGCTGCCCATGCAGCTTCTCTAACATTTGATTGGTTGCCGTGCAAAGTAAGTCAAAACAGGTCGATCCTAGATAATCGATTGCTTGTGTAGACTTGGGGCAGCCAAGTATCCCAGAATGCAGATCAAATCACAGGCAGCAATGGTGGTGGTGTAGTTTTTCTGTCACCAGCTACACTTTTAACAGTGTTTTAGCCGCGAATGTCGCGACGTATGTCTGGTCAGGTTGTCAACATAGAACATGTTTGCAAAAGTGCTCAGATGTTTTCAGAGATTTCACTAGCTCTGCTAACAGTTAGCATGCAGAGTGCACCGAGGGGGTTACGTTAACCGGTTTGTTTACATATTCCACTCTCCGTGTTCCACATGTTGCATTCGCAGATTCTCATTTTCACCGAACGATCGTCTCTTTCCGCCTGGTCTTGTGTCTCTGTGCTTCTGTAACATAAAGAACGAGCTGACATTTTTCTCACGAAACCAGCGATCAGCTCAACAGACCCTCAGTTTACCTGCATGCATCCTCCTCCTCATCTGTCAGCTGTTTAACACCTGCTGCTAATTCAAGAAACACGCCTAGTTACCTGGTGATAGTCACAGTTTAACTGGGCAGCCGGTGCTCGATATAGCGCAATGTCAGCGCATTTTTCTGCACAAGATAAGTAAATATAGTGTTTTCCCCGAGCGCAGAGCTGCTGGAGCTCGTTTCCTTACAGAGCACTTTATAGGCGAACAGCTTTATCAGCGGCTGATGTCCAATCACCGGCACACAGCTTTGAAACCTCAGCTGAGTTTTAGCTCTCAGTGGTTAAACGCTGGACTTCATTCACTCAGGTTCTGTCTGTCGGGTCACGTTTACTTCGCTGTTTTATTTACAACTGAGCAAATCGGTTTGGCTGAGGTTAAAGTTACGTTTCATAACTGCATAGTTTCACAGACGTTTAATGGTTCACTGGCACATGTGTTAGACTGAACTATCATCTAAATATCATCTGTTTTTTAATAGTTATTCAACTGTATTCTAAGCACCAGCTGTCTGTTAGAATGTGATTTTTTTCTCTCTCTGTTGGCAGAGGTATAAAAATGCGCAGGAAAATCTGACATGCATGGCGAACTTCACTGACGATATTTAGGGAGGAATAAACACACATCAAACATAAATGAACCATTTGTCTGTCTCCATAATTGAGAGCATTTTCTCTTCTTATGTCAACTCTCTCTCTCTCTCTCTCTTTTTTTTTTTTTTTTTTTTTTTTGCTTTTTCGGTCATGTTATGTTTACCTGTCAAAGGCTTGTTACAAACTATGAAACACATTGTGCAGACTTCTGGATGTTAGAAGAAAACGAATACTGCTCATGAATGAGACTAAAGGCAGGAAGGTGTCCTTTAAAACTAAACATGTTAATAGGACCTCCCTGTTTATATCATAGTTTATGATATAGCACGTGTATTTCAGTAATAGCCTGCTGAGGCCACTATACGTGCTGGCCTCATATCAAATGTGAAGGCAGACTGAGTCTATGTTTGACGTTTTTTATATCTAATCTTCCTTTTCAAACATTTAAACAGCAGCGAGTCTGCAGCTGAGGGAATACAAACTCAAATTGTCGGAACAGGTTTGCTCGTTTCTTGGATTCATTTGGTGATTTATTAAATGTATAACTGTTATTCTAATCTGCTGCTGAGTCTCTTACACTTTTCTTTATGCTGTATATTTTCACGTCTCTGGAATAGTTGGCAGTTAGATAGTCAGCTGGGAAACTTTGTGTTAACTCATGGAGCTGAGGATATCGTGGATATGCTGACCTCGCTGCGTGGTGTACAGAGCGAGGTCAGCATGATTAATATTCACAATAAAAATATTAGCCGAACATCATGAAGTCTGTATGTGTTTCATAGTGTCGAACAACCTTTGTACAGTTAAAGCCAGCAGTTACTACATGACAGAAACACCAACGTTATCTCTTTTATGTGTTTATACACAGGTCACGCTGATTACTGAACAAAAACCCAAAGATCAGATGTTAAACAGATTTATTTGCTCTCTCGCCTCCTTAAACATGTTTTTAATGTTAGTTATAATTCAGAATTGGCGACTGAAACACGTAGGACACATAAGAACATCAGGAAATAAAACACCGATAAATATAACCTCAGTAAAAGAAGTCAGCGGGGGTTACTACAGCTGTGTACCGGGGCCTGCGCTTTGTCGGTGGGATTGCTTGCGAGGCGAGCGGGTCTATCCCACGCTTTGCCGTCAGACTGGGCAGACATCTCCGAAATCATCGAAGCACTTTTGCAAAGAGGCTGTATCTTGACAAACCGACCAGACACATGAAGATTAAACCACTACATTCTCGGCTAAAAAAATATTAAAACGCTATTTGGTGACACACACACAGGGTTTTTCAAAGCTCAGTTCTGTTAGCTTCCACATGCCGGTTGTTGTGTGCTAGAAACAATGGCCACCAGGCCAAAGCAATGGTTTTGACTCGATCAGCGTTAACCCCGCCCCCTGAGTTTGATGGGTGAGGCTGACAGATAAAATTATTTCATGATGAGAGCCAGGCGTCAGGACTGCCAAAATGAAATAAATAAATATATCATTAAATAATTAATTACATGTGTCAATAATTAATTAATTGCATGTGTCATAACTATTTCTTTAATTAATTAATTCCAATTTTAATTAATTATTGACACATTTAATTAATTATTTAATGGTGTATTTAATTAATTCATTATGGCAGTCCTGGCGTTCCATAAACAGGGGCTACGCATCGATAGTAGAAACATTGATCGGCAACCCTTTGATTGGTCGGCAAAAATGTTGAAGGAGCGCGCTCAGTGTTTTTCGGCAGCAGAGCAAGAACTCTTGATTGAGGGATTTCAGGAGTTTCAGAGTTTAATTAAAACGCAAGAGAACACTGCAAAGGCTGCAAAAGCAAGGAGAGAGGGCTGGCAGAAAGTTGCTGACAAATTAAACTCGTAAGTAATTTCATCCATCCATCCGCTTCCGCTTATCCTTTTCAGGGTCGCGGGGGGCGCTGGAGCCTATCCCAGCTGTCATAGGGCGAGAGGCGGGGTACACCCTGGACAGGTCGCCAGTCTGTCGCAGGGCCAACACACAGGGACAGACAACCATTCACACTCACATTCACTCGCACATTCACACCTAGTGGCAATTTGTATTATCCAATTAACCTATCCCCACAAGCTGCATGTTTTTGGACGGTGGGAGGAAGCCGGAGTACCCGGAGAGAACCCACGCAAACACGGGGAGAACATGCAAACTCCACACAGAAAGACCTGGTGGTGGAATTGAACTCAGGACCTTCTTGCTGTGCGGCAACAGTGCTAACCACCGTGCCACCGTGCTCAACAATAAAATGATGTACATTTTTTTACAGCTTAAACATTTTTACTTTTAAAATTAAGTTTAGGAAAAATTTAACTTTGGACATCAATTTTTAAAGTAGAGCCAGGAGAAATGTGTCTGTCTTCTGAGACAGAGTGGACCTCAAACAGTTGTGGCTGTTTTAGCCCACTGAAGGCTCTCTCATCACATGCAAGTCATGGGCAGAGTGCAACATATACAGAGAGCAATGCACACTTCTCCAGAAATGCTTTGTTGATGCGGGATGCAGTGATAAGGTATTATTTACAAATAAACAATATCTAGAATCAAAACAACTTTCCCACTCACCTACTTCTCCAGATATCAGTGGGGCTGGTTCAGTGTCAGGAATGTGGGTGTGGGGAGATGGGAGTGGGACAGCTAAGCTGACCCAGAAGCTTGATCTTTTTTTGCCTGGCACCAAGTCGGCAGATGCAGGGAAAGGTGATATACGCATGCACACAGTGTTTGCCTGCATTGATTAGATGTTCAGCGAAATAACAAAGATAAGATAAGATAAGATAAGATAGAACTTTATTAATCCCTCGGGTGGGTTCCTCTGGGAAATTCGATTTCCAAAAAGCACAGCAACGACCGAAGTTACAGTTACAGAATTGTTTTATATATGTATATACACACACACACACACACACACACACACACACACACACACACACACACACATATATAAATACAGAGACAAATATAAATAAAATATACAAAGGGGATAAATAGAATAAATAGGAATAAAAAATAAAAATACAAGTGAATTGCACATTTCAAGTATTCAATTTTCAATTCAATTCAATTTTATTTATATAGCGCCAAATCACAACAAAAGTCGCCTCAAGGCGCTTCATAGATACAGAGAAAAACCCAACAATCATATGACCCCCTATGAGCAAGCACTTTGGCGACAGTGGGAAGGAAAAACTCCCTTTTAACAGGAAGAAACCTCCGGCAGAACCAGGCTCAGGGAGGGGCGGCCATCTGCTGCGACCGGTTGGGGTGAGAGAAGGAAGACAGGATAAAGACATGCTGTGGAAGAGAGACAGAGGTTAATAACAGATATGATTCAATGCAGAGAGGTCTGTTAACACATAGTGAGTGAGAAAGGTGACTGGAAAGGAAAAACTCAATGCATCATGGGAATCCCCCGGCAGCCTACATCTATTGCAGCATAACAAAGGGAGGATTCAGGGTCACCTGGTCCAGCCCTAACTATATGCTTTAGAAAAAAGGAAAGTTTTAAGCTTAATCTTAAAAGTAGAGATAGTGTCTGTCTCCCGAATCCAAACTGGAAGCTGGTTCCACAGAAGAGGGGCCTGAAAACTGAAGGCTCTCCCTCCCATTCTACTTTTAAATACTCTAGGAACAACAAGTAGGCCTGCAGAGCGAGAGCGGAGCGCTCTAATAGGGTGATATGGTACTACAAGGTCATTAAGATAAGATGGGGCCTGATTATTTAAGACCTTGTATGTGAGGAGCAGGATTTTGAATTCAATTCTGGATTTAACAGGAAGCCAATGAAGGGAAGCCAAAACAGGAGAAATATGCTCTCTCTTTCTAGTCCCTGTCAGGACTCTTGCTGCAGCATTTTGGATTAGCTGAAGGCTTTTCAGTGAGTTTTTTGGACATCCTGATAATAATGAATTACAGTAGTCCAGCCTGGAAGTAATAAATGCATGAACTAGTTTTTCAGCGTCACTCTGAGACAGGATATTTCTAATTTTAGAGATGTTGCGCAAATGGAAGAAAGCAGTCTTACATATTTGTTTAATATGTGCATTGAAGGACATGTCCTGGTCAAAAATGACTCCAAGGTTCCTCACCGCGTTACTGGAGGCCAAGGTAATGCCATCCAGAGTAAGAATCTGATTAGATACCATATTTCTAAGATTTTCAGGGCCGAGTACAATAACCTCAGTTTTATCTGAATTAAGAAGCAGAAAGTTAGCGGCCATCCAGGTCTTTATGTCTTTAAGACATTCCTGCAGTTTAACTAATTGGTGTGTGTTATCTGGCTTCATGGACAGATAGAGCTGGGTGTCATCTGCATAGCAGTGAAAATGTATGCTATGTCTTCTAATGATACTGCCTAAGGGAAGCATGTATAATGTAAACAGAATTGGTCCTAGCACTGAACCCTGTGGAACTCCATAATTAACCTCAGTGTGTGAAGAGGACTCTCCATTTACATGCACGAATTGGAGTCTATTAGATAGATATGATACAAACCACTGCAGTGCAGTACTTGTAATACCTACAGCATGTTCTAATCGCTCTAATAGGATATTATGATCAACAGTATCGAACGCTGCACTGAGGTCTAGCAGGACAAGCACAGAGTTGAGTCCACTGTCAGAGGCCATAAGAAGATCATTTGTAACCTTCACTAAAGCTGTTTCTGTGCTGTGCTGAGCTCTGAAACCTGACTGAAACTCTTCAAATAAACCTCTGCAGATGATCTGTTAGCTGTTTGACAACTACTCTTTCAAGGATTTTTGATATGAAAGGAAGGTTGGAGATTGGCCTATAATTAGCTAAGACTGCTGGGTCTAGAGATGGCTTTTTGAGTAAAGGTTTAACTACAGCCAGCTTGAAGGCCTGTGGTACATAGCCGATTATTAGAGATAGGTTGATCATATTTAAGATCGAAGAATTAATTAATGGCAGGACTTCTTTGAGCAGTTTTGTAGGAATGGGGTCTAAAAGACACGTTGAGGGTTTGGAGGAAGTAATTATTGAAGTTAACTCAGAAAGATCAATTGGAGAAAAAGAGTCTAACTTAATATCAATGGTACTAAGAGTAGCTGTAGATAATATTACATCTGTGGGATGATTATTGGTAATTTTTTCTCTAATGATAAAAATTTTATTTGTGAAGAAGTTCATGAAGTCATTACTAGTTAACGTTAAAGGGATGGTTGGCTCAAAAGAGCTCTGACTTTTTGTCAGCCTGGCTACAGTGCTGAAGAGAAACCTGGGGTTGTTCTTATTTTCTTCAATCAGTGATGAATAGTAAGATGTTCTGGCTTTGCGGAGGGCTTTCTTATAAAGCAGCAAACTATTTCTCCAGGCTAAATGATGATCCTCTAGATTTGTGACACGCCATTTCCTCTCCAGATTACGAGTCATCTGCTTTAGGGTACGTGTTTCAGAATTATACCACGGAGTCAGGTACTTCTGATTTGAGGCCTATTGAGTCTATTGCACTGTTGACTATTTACAAAAGTATTGCACAAGGTATTGCACAGTGAGGTGAAGAGGCACTACAGCTTAGTTGTTCCCTCCTTTGTCCTCCTGTCTCCCCTCCCTCTCCCCTCCAGAGAGGAGTTAAACAGTCTGATGGCGTGTGGGACAAAGGAGTTTTTAAGTCTGTTAGTTCTTGTCTTTGGGAGAAGCAACCTGTCACTGAACAGACTCTTCTGGTTGTTAATGGCCGTGTGCAGAGGATGCCCAGCATTGTTCATAATGTCCATCAGTTTCTTTAATGTCCTTTTCTCTGCCACTGTCACCAGAGTGTCCAGCTTCATGCCGACCACAGAGCTAGCCCTCCTGATCAGTTTCTCCAGCCTGCATGAGTCCTTCTTTGCTGTGCTGCTCCCCCAGCACACCACAGCATAGAAAAGTACTCCAGCAACCACCGACTGGTAAAACATCCTCAGGAGCTTCCTGCAGATGTTAAAAGACCTCAGCCTCCTGAGGAAGTACAGTCGGCTTTGGGCTTTTTTATACAGGTGCTCTGTGTTGCATGACCAGTCTAGTTTATTGTCCACCCACAGCCCGAGGTACTTGTACTTGTTGACCACCTCCCCCTCCTCCCCCTCTATCTGAACCGGCAGTGGACCTTCTCTGGACCTCCCGAAGTCCACAACCAGTTCCTTAGTCTTTGAGGTGTTGAGTTGCAGGTGGTTTGTGTGACTCCATGCGACAAAGTTCCTCACCAGACTTCTGTACTCCTCTTCCTGATCATCCCAGATACACCCCATGATGGCCGTGTCATCTGCAAACTTCTGAATATGGCATAATTCAGAGTTGTAGCAGAAGTCAGAGGTGTACAGGGTGAAGAGAAGAGGGGACAGCACAGTTCCCTGTGGTGCTCCTGTGCTGCTGACCACAGTGTTAGACGTGATGTCCTTCAGCCTGACATACTGTGGTCTGTCGGTGAGGTAGTCGGAGATCCAAGCGACCAGGCAGGGGTCCACCTCCATCCTGTTCAGTTTTTCCTGAAGCATACAGGGCCGGATGGTATTAAAGGCACTGGAAAAGTCAAGAAACAGGATCCTGACCGTGCCTTTTCCCCCATCCAGGTGTGAGTGGGCTCTGTGTAGGAGGTACAGGATGGCATCCTCCACTCCGACACCCGCCTTGTATGCAAACTGTAGTGGGTCCTGGGCATGTTGTACCTGTGGTCGGAGGAGGTTGAGGAAGAGCCGCTCTAGAGTCTTCATAAGATGTGACGTCAGTGCCACCGGTCGGAAGTCATTCAGCTCATTGGGCCGGTTCTTTTTGGGGACCGGGACGATGCAGGATGTCTTCCATAGGGCGGGCACTCTCCCCAGTCGCAGACTGAGGTTGAAGACTCGTTGTAGCGGCTCCCCAAGTTCAGCAGCACACGCCTTTAGCATCCTAGGACACACCTTGTCTGGGCCTGCTGCCTTTCTGGGGCAAAGCTTCCTCAGTTGCCTCCTGACCTGATCCACTGTGACACTGGGAGATGTTTGGGAGGAGGGGAGGGGGGGAGATGTCTTGCTGCTGAGAGAGGGATTGGAGGAGGGGGGTGTCATGGTGTCAGGAAGGGGGGCAAGCGAGGGAGGCAGGAGAGTGGGGAGAGGACTCTGTAGTGAAGGTGAGGGTGGGGGGGTTGTGGGCTGGTCAAACCTGTTGAAGAAGTTGTTGAGTTCGTTTGCCTTCTCCACAGTCCCCCCCACTGTGCTTTTCTTGGTGTTGTGGCCTGTGATGGTTTTCACACCATTCCAGACCTCCCTCATATCGTTCCTTTCCAACTTCTGCTCCACCTTCCTCCTGTAGGTGTCCTTTGCTTCCCTCAGGCAGCGTTTCACCTCCCGCTGTGCTGCCTTCATCTCCTCCTTCACTTTGCTCCTGAAAGCCTTCTTCTTCATGTTGAGGACAGCTTTGACTTCCTGTGTTAGAGAGACACATTAAGTAATCTAACTATTATTAAATTAAAATATTAAATATAAAAGTCACAGATTTTCTTTCATGTGGACGTGGCTATGAGTTTCACTTCTATCACCCACAGACAAGGCCAACCTTTTTTGGTAAAAAAAATAAAAATAAAATTGTGTCATCCTCTCTTTTGTCTTTTCTTTGGAACCCCAACTTTACTTTTCATGGTCCCATCCTACAGTGTCGTTCTGGATAAGTGGTAGAAGCTGACTGGATTTTATTCTTTTTTGCCAAAAAGAAAAACAAATTAATGCTAAGAAAAAAAATTATAAGTAATAAGAGTATAACACTCTTTTATGGCAGTAGGTTTGCACCTTTTGTACAAAAACGGACTGATTGACTGTTCTCCTATTTTGTCAGTCATTGACCATTAGAGTCATCATCACTTTACTCATCACTTAAGAGTCATCCTAGTTAGTTCAGGGTGAAAGTGATCGACCGCAGGGGCTCATCCACCAAAGAGTTAACCACAACAACCCAAGAGTTGTTTTCACCTCAGTGAAACCTCGTACCCTCTACAGACGATGTGTCAGTTCGGTTAAGGAGGTTTTAAAGGATTCCTTCCACTGCCCTCAGTTCAATTCAGCAGCACCTGGACTATATACCATGTGGGGGGAGAGCACAGCTTTACCCTCCTGAATTGCCTGAAGTTTTGTTCAAAATGCTTCAAGGCAGACCAAAAGTCTTTGTCCATGGCCTCACTGAACTCCTCCCAAACCCAAGTTTTGCTTTAGCCATTGCCCGAGCTGCGGTTCGCTTGGCCTGCTGGTGCCCATGAGCTGTCTCCGAAGTCCTTTCACTTCACACTTGATGGCTCCTTTCACTTGCGGTCTCCACCATCTGGTTCGGGGATAACCACCAGGCTCCAACCACCTCTGCAGCTCCTTGCAGCAGCCTCAGCAATGGAGGGTTAGAAAACTGGTCCTTTCGGACTCAGTGTCCCCAGCCTCCCTCGGAATGCTGTTGAAGTCCTGGGAGTTAAAGAATTTTATGGGCATTTCCAGCATACCCTCACTATAGCTTTAGTTGTGCCAGGCCTGTCCGGCATTTTATCCCCACCAACTGATCTAACTGAGCACCAGGTGGTAATTATTTGATGGCTCACAAGGCCACAGATCAGATGATACAACTGCAAAATTCATCATCAACCAAAAATAATTTCAAACTTGTGCACCCAAATCTGTTTTGGAAAGTAGGTAGTCCTTCCACTCTAGAAAAAGAACTCCATCCATCCATCCATCTTCATCCGCTTTGTCCGGGGCCGGGTCGCGGGGGCAGCAGCCTAAGCAAAGAGGTGCATTGTGTGCCGGGTGGCGGCCAGGAGCGGAGGCCCTGGCGGACTGACCCCCGGCTGCCAAGACTGGCAATAGGGAGAAAAAGAACTCATTAAATGAAAAAAAAAAATCCCAAATTACCATTTATGTCCTATACCTTTTTTTAGTTCTCAGCATAAGAGCAGTGTGGCTGGGGGTGGGGTGCTTTGGATAACTGTTTTTGTCATGTAATTGGATTGCACTTTGTCAGGCCTCTAACCTAAAATCCTGACCATCTGCATGTCCCACCTGAAGGCTAAGCTTCTGCTGGTGTAGCTTTCAGGGTCACTGAGGCTTGCAAACGCCCGATCATGTTAAGGCGGCAATCCCTCAGGGGGAAAACTGAAAAATAAAACAACAAAAACTAAAACAAAAATATTCTTCATCAGATTATCACAACTAAAAACATTTACTTTAAGTGGATGGCCTCTATCGAATATATTCAAACCCAATATTAACAAAACTAAAAAGGGCCAAGTTATAAAAATAAAGTCAATTCACCAAGTCTTGAAAAATAAAACAGAAAAATAAAATAAAACTATCATCCAGACCTTTACAACCAACAATATAAAATTTATCTTGGGTGGCCTAATTCTCAAATAAATGTGCAAAATAAAGTAAGAATAAAATAGGACTAAATAAAATTTCGAATCACCATGTCTCTTCCATATCCAAGTTATATGTTATGGACTTGTCATGGGTCAAGATCACCCAATTCCTCTTCCTTGTATGTAACATGGTGTGACGACAGGGGTTTAGGACCTTAACTTCCCTTTGTGAGCTGCTGGAAGTGTGTGTGTGATTACTGTGATTACTTTAGTATATGAAATGAGGGAACTGTTGATTGCAGAGCTGAAAGCTGGGCGGCTTTGTGTCGGGTCTGTGCAGCAGACAGGCTCACAGAGATAAACACGTCTGTACTGAAACAATAGTCACACACTGTACAAACATAGATGTATTTTTTAGTTAATTATCTCACGAGACGACAGAGATTTGCTGCTTCATTTTGCTCTACCCTGCCTACTGAGAAACCTGACACAGGCTCATTTGCATACTGACAGTGATTGGATGCTTAGCTGGGGGGGAGGGATCTCTGGTGAGTGCTGTGTGAGCCTGCACACAGAGTACGGAGGAAAAGAGCGAATGAGAGCTACTGTAGTAAATGTACTAAATCTTGTCCATATTCAGTTTGTGGGAAATCTATTATTGTCCTTCAACGTCTAAAAGTTTGACTTAACGGGGCAGGATGTTTGTTTAAGGGGCCGCTGCCCCCTCTTGCCCCAGCGTAGAGCCGGCCCTAATCACAAAGTATGCACGTACACATCTGTACGTACCCCACCTCCTCCTTAACGGCTGGGCCAATCTGAACGAAGATTTGCACAAACATCATCACACATATGGGGTTTATTTCAGGATGATTTATTATAAATCCCAGTTTGCTTGATTTTCCTACACAGTGTTTATTTTTGTTGGACCACCGTGAACGTTACGTTTTCCGTTTGCATTAGTATCAGTGTACGTTTACCGTACAGAACCTAATGGTCACATGAATTTGTATCCAGTGTTGTTTTGAAACACAGAAAGAAAGATTTGAAGTCAGTCCATCAGAAAAGGAAGTAAATATTGAAACCTCGTTGACAAAAGGAAGTTAGTTTAAAAGGCAGTTTTGACACAAATCAAGTTTTAATGTTATACTCGAAGTCTGGAACAAAGTGGGACAAAAAGGTTCAGAACTCACCAAAAAACAGAAACAAAAGGTTTTCAACAGATAAATGTTTCCAAGACTCACACACTTTTCAGTTAGTGTTTGAATACAAATTTAGCACACAGTGACAACTCACACTATGACCTACACTGGGACCAATACAGTACATGTACCATACTGGTATATACATATGTATATACAGATGTATATACATATTTACATGTACGCTGAAGCCATGTTTTAAAAGGTTTATAAGATGATCCCACACAAGATCCCTTACACCACTGGCTGAAATGCAGCTCCAAATCACCACAGAGCCTCCACCATGTTTTACATACGGCTTTTGTTACCCTCTCCTGTATGCATGTATGACTTTTGACCCAAGGTTTGGAGTCTCACCCCAAATGCCCTGCTGCTGCTCATTTTCAGTCTAGTTCTTGTGTAATTTAGCATCCTTGAAGTGTTCCTTTCTAAGAATGGCTGCTTGACAGTCACCCTATTACTGCCACACTTTCTTGTGTAGTTTCAGGTTATTTAAGGACACACTGCACACTATGCTACTTTTTTAGCTAATAGCTCCTTGTTGGTGCAAAATACTCTTTTATGCCTGTCAAACTCTGCTGTCATTGGCATGTTCCACAGATTCAAGTAAAGAAGCTAACGGTGTAGAGATCCAGTTTAATGTGATTCTTTGCCAACTGCTGACATGAAACTGAAACCTTTGCTAGATTTGCAAAGGCGCTGCCTCTCAGCTGTGTGAGTTCTCATTTTGACTAAAAGTTTTTGCAAATGTTTTGCAAGAACTCTCACTTGTGTGAGACCCCATGTGGACAGTCAAATGACTATTTTGACTGAAAGTTTTACCACAAGTTTTGCAAGAATATGGCCTCTCACCTGTGTGAGTTCTCATGTGGACATTCAAATGACTGTTCTGACTGAAGCTCTTACCACAGGTTACACAGGAATAGGGCTTCTCACCCGTGTGAGTCCTTATGTGCACGGTCAAATCCCTCATTTGAATGAAACTTTTCCCACATGTTTTACAGGAATACGGCTTCTCGCCTGTGTGGATTCTTGTGTGGAATTTCAGATTTGTCCTCTGACTAAAAGTTTTGCCACATGTCGCACAAGAATATGGCTTCTCACCCGTATGAGTCCTTGCATGAATTTTCAAGTTTGCTAAGCAAGCAAATCTTTTTCCACAAATCTTGCAGTGGTAAGGTTTTATACCTGTGTGCGTCACCATGTGCACCGTTAAATTGCCTTTATGATAAAATCTTTTCCCACATGTTTCACACGAGTATCGCTTCTCACCTGTGTGAAATCTAATGTGATATATCAGATTTGAGCTGTCTCTAAATGCTTTCCCACAAATGCTGCAGGAATATGGCTTCTCACCGGTGTGAGTTCTTATATGGACCAACAAGTTATCCTTTCTCCTGAATGTTTTCCCACATGCGTCACACGAGAATGGCCTCTCACCTGTGTGAATGCTCGTGTGTATTTTTAGCTTTGATGCATATTTAAATCTTTTCCCACAAGTGTTGCAAGAATATGGTTTGTCATCTGTGGATGTTCTTTTTTGATGTAGAGAGTTGTGAGAGAGGAGCAGGTGACTGCTTGGTTTCGGCTGGCAGTAGTTTTTTTCCTCATAAATGACTGTTAATGGACTGGTTTCCTGGTCAATTACAAGCTCCTGTCTCTCCTGACTTGTGCAAAGTTCCGTCCATTCTTCCTTAATCTTAGCCGATCCAACGTCCTGTTGATCCAGACCAGAGTTCTCCAGGTTAAAGAGGTACAAGTCCTCGAGAACCTCCTCCTTGCAGACATATTGCTGGAGCTGGTCTGGAGAGACAAAGTGGCACATAAAACAGTCAGTGCTGTATTCATATACAAATGAAGATCTAAGCAAATTTTGTGACGGCCAACGGATTGTTAACACCAGTGGGTTCAGGTTTCACTTCAGCTGAAGCTGTTTGGTGTGCAGCATGTTGTAGGTCCAGGTTAGGGTAGATGTTTTAGTTCGAACTTCAGCGCTCTAATGTGCAGCTGTCATTTTAAAAATAAACAGCAGGATTAACACAATCAACTTGAGTTGAAATATTTATTTTACTGCTTCACGCTCAAAATCCCAAGATGAAAGAGTCCCTGCAGAATGAATTTTCTCTTATTTGCAACACATTTTTTATATTCTGTACAGATCTTTAATCAACATTTTATTATTTTCATCTGATAAAGTTTCTGATTGGAGTAATCTGTGTATGAAACACCTCATTTTATGTGAGCGCACACGAAGCCTGAAGCAGAAAGCCAGGCCGGACAAAGAAAGTTTAACTATTATCAGCTGCTCACATGTAAACAAATGAATTCTGGCTAACGGTAGTCCATTTTATATTCTTCACACTGGCTCCCAATAGATGATGAAATTCTTGTTTTAACATACAGAGCACTAAATGGCCCCAGCTTCTTATAAAATACTCTGCTGCTCGTTGTCTTCGCTCACAGGCTCAGAGTTTGTTGGTTTCTCCCCGAACACGACTGAAGGCGAAAGGGGGCGGAGCCTTTCAGTCGTACCACCACAGTTACGTTTGGTTGACTCTGTGGAATCCTTTAAAAAGCAGTTAAAACTTTATTATTTAAACAGGCCTTCTGTTAATCAACACTTCTGAATTGTTTTGAATTTGCATTGTTTATATTGTCTATTTTGTTACTTAATGTTTTCTTTATTGTAACCTTTGTGTACAGCGCTTCGTGACTGCCTGTCTATGAAAAGCGCTTAATAAATAAACCTCACTTACAAAGAGACACAAAGAGTGAACAGTGGACAGAAATTTGAACATGAACCTACAACAAACCACAAGATGGGTTTTCAAGATGGCTGCCAGTGTTTTCCAACTAGCTTTTCTCTGCGTGTGAAGGGGCTCAAATGTCCTTCCTGAATCAACACATTTTTGTTGAACCATCCACTTAAAATTTGAATATTGCTGAGAGTACGGTGATGTTATAATTCTACTTTTGACCATTTGGGGTTTCTGGGAAGCGTATGGTGACGTGGTGGCTACAGAGAAATGTTCCTCTAACCCCGACTTAATATTGTAGATATTTTGTTTTCTCTGACTGAAAAACAAAACGAAACATGTCTAAGAAACCAAGACGTGAGCTTCTTAGTTGTGGTCAGCACAGTGTAAACCAGCAGGTTAACCTCGTGAGCCTAACGGAGGAGGCCACAGTCAAAGGGATCAGTAGACTGAACTGAACAAAGGATTGATGAACAATATTCCCGTTCAATAATCCTGATGATCTTATTCTCACTGGGTTGGACACACTGCAGCTATGCCAGGGCTACAGCTGGTGATGAGGACGCAGCATTTAGAGAGAAACACGACAGGAACAAGTCGTCCAATTCTTGAACAGCAAGAACATTTGTTTAGAAAAGCACCAGATGTCTAACTGCTACACTCTGACTGATTTTCATCTAGGCACCAAAGACACTTAATACTTGATATTTTAAAAGTTGAGCTTAAACATGGTTATAATCCTGCTGCTGCTTGTCCGGGCCGGGCCTTGGGAGCGATCGTTATATGTACAGATTTCTTACCTGTGTCCATGTTACAGTGACTCCCTGACATGGGAGAGATGTCCACATTGTAATTTTTGGTTCTGTGACATTTCTTCTTTGGCTTCAGCTCCTCATTGGTGGTTGATCCCATTTCTACATGTTTAGTTCCTTGCTGGTCTCTGGTGTCCACTACAGGAGAAGTTTGAGAGAGGAACTGGTTAACGTTTGGGTCGGGTTCATCAACCACTCCTAATTAGTTAAAGTCACCATAAAGGTGCTGGTCTCTGTTAATACAAGCAGCTTACTGGAACAGTCTTCCTCTTGCTCCTCTTTTATCAGGAGAGGCTCTGCTTCCTCCTGGACCAATCTGGAGTTCCTTTCCTGGTTACAGTGCTGCTGCTGCTCTATAAGAGCCTCATCTTTATTATTAATGACAAGTTGTTGTGGGAGGTCTATCGAGACAAAGGGACAAAACAAGGTTACATGTGTGATGACAGAAAAACACTCATACTTAGTACTGAAACACTGATCTATACTGATAAGGAGTATAGAGTGTTAGGACCAAGAGGATCCACATCGTGTGATAGAAATGAAAATGATCAGCCTAGGGTTGGGCAATTGGACAATATATCGACGATTGACGATAGTGTTTACAAGGGCGATTTATTTATTTATTTTCCCATGACTAGGTTTGCTAATCATGATGGATCTCATAGAAGTCAACAGAAAAAAAAATAATAGCGCTGTTTTAACAGCACCCTCTTTGATCTGCGAGCAAATGCCCCTCCTCAGAGAGCTGCAGAAGCTGGTGATAGCCTAGCATACTCAGCCGGATGGTGGACATGTACATGCTCATGTCAGTTAGTCGTGTTTGAGAGCTTTGCTCGCACTATACGTCTGCACAAGCGGCACACCACTTTGGTTACATCCTTAGGTTTACCTCTTTTATTTGGTTTAAAGCCAAAGAAATCCCAAATTGGGGACTTTATATTTTTTTAGTGCTGTCAGCGTTAATGTGCCGTCATCACAACTAACGCATTTAACAATTAACCCATATGGAGCGCAGACTGAGTCTATATCCCTGAAATATCTCTGTCAATGCATTTCGGGCAGTTTGTCCAAATTCTGTTAATTCTGGGGGTTGAGAGCGTTACAAATTTAAATCGTGAGGATGATTGATGATTAAGAAATCTTGTTCTTAGAGTAATGTCAAAAAGATAGAAACCACTGCATGGTAGTGTTAGTGGTCAGTGACAGTGATGGGATGAATCTGAGTGTCTGTGATACTCATCATATTAGCGATCCTAACTAAAAACTGGTGTGTAATGTGTGGCCCTTTAAAGAGCCCCACCTTATCCCAAGATAAAACAAAGGACTAACTTAACCATGCTGTGTTTTAGTTGAATGTGTTCTCATCCTGTATAGAGCAACAAATAACAAGACTGACAGTGAATGGAGAAACACTCACCCAGTTTCTGTTCTGTTTTTGTCATGCTTATATCATACAACCTGAACATATCAGCAGGATGTCCTGTTTCCCCTTTCTCTTTGTTTAAAACATATAAAACAAGTCCATGCAATTTGAACTCAAAATTGTGTTTTCACCTCGCAAGTTAACTGATACTTGATAAATGTTTGCTGCTATTTTTGGTCAACTGCCATTTTTGACTTCCCTCTGCAAGCGTCCAGCTGCAAGGGGAGAGATGAAGGACTACGATTCATCAAGCAATGTGATCATAAATAATCCTTGACACTAATTTTTTTATGCCTGCGTTTAGATTGCATATAGATTTTGACCATACTTGAGATTATTTGTATTTTTTTGCATTTAAGAAAATTATGCTAATGACATTCAGTTGTACGTTTCTTTTATGCCCGAGGATTTATCTAAGCTTCAGCGTCTGAATGATTGCTTAGATTTGATCAAACGTTGGATGGCTGCAAATTTCCTCCAACTCAACGAGGGGAAAACCGAAGTCCTCGTATGCGCCCCTGATAGGTTTCTATCGCAGATAGTGAAAGCCCTCGGTCCTCTCTCACTTTATGTTAAATCCTCTATCAGGAATTTAGGTGTCATGTCTTGGCATGTGAAATCTCTGGCTCGGTCTTGTTTTTATCATTTAAGAAATGTGGCTAAGCTGAGCCCGGTTTTATCTCGCTCTGAACTCGAGATTGCTATAGATGCATTTATTTCGTCACGCTTGGATTATTGTAATTCGCTGTTTATGTGTCTAAGCAAAGGTTCACTGGATCGGCTGCAGGTTGTGCAAAACGCTGCAGCGAGGCTTTTGACAAAATCCTGCAAGTACTCACATGTGACACCGTTATTATCTCAGTTACACTGGCTTCCTGTTAAATTTAGAGTCGATTTTAAGATCGTGGTCTTGACCTACAGAGCTGTGCACGGACTGGCACCAGCCTACATCTTTGATCTGCTACAGCCCGATGTCCCTAGCAGGTCTTTGAGGTCATCTGATCAGGGCTTACTTGCTATAAAAAAATACTAAGAGGAGGACTCAGGGTGACAGAGCTTTTGCCACTGTGGCCCCGAGACTGTGGAACTCTCCCCCCTAACATTAAGAACTGTGGACTCAGTAGCAAGACTTGCAATCTTATGTGCAGCACTTTGTGATTCTGTCTTGAAAGGTGCTATATAAATAAAAATTTATTTATTTAAAATGTTTTCTTTCAAGAATTGTTTTTATTAAATATGGCACGTACAAATAGATGTTGTATGTAGTTTAAAACATTGCAATTTCTAAAATGGAACCAATGAGGAGTTTATTCTATTCATTTTGGTTTCTCTTTTGAATATTTATAACTGCTCATTAATAAGACAAAAGTATTTCTTATCAGATTACTCAATTAATTGATGGTATAATCATTAGAAAATAATCAATAGCTGCAGGCTTAATAATGTAGGAAGTTAACATTACCGTTGTGACTCAGCCCATGGCTGTGGTGAATCATCACAGGACACTGAAACATCTCAATTTCTCCAATAAAAGTCACAAAATAAAGATTTTCTCTATTTCTGTCGAGCATGCTGGTCACCAAGGGTGTAACAGGTACTGTCACGGTTGCTAGGCAACAGGACGCGCGCGTCTTAGGTTAGACCTATAGAAGCCGCTAACTTCCGGTCTTCCCGTCTTTCGTGCACGGGCAGGCCGGGTCCTTTACAGGATGCAGCCCCTGAATTTGGACACACCCCAAACCTCACTAACGCTTACCTAAGAATCACATCACAGACGTGAGCATGCTCGGTAGCGCCGTCCATCAGCTCACCAGTACTCAAACACATAGCAGTACCACTCTGGGTTCATTAACACCATCGGAGCGTTACCTACCGATTCTGTGTAACTTTATTTTGGGGAACTTCACAGTGATATCCTGCAGTCTGCGCTGACTGATCTCGGCCTCATTCTGGACCATCGTTTTAACAAAGACGCCGAATATCTCTTCAGCAGCAGCCGTTAGTCTCTCGCTAACAAACTCTCGCAAATACTCAACGGAACACATCGTTACTTTGACAGCTCAAATATTTCTCTGTTATACGCGAATGCAACCGTTTTCCAGCTTCAACAAGCGGCTAACTTAGACGTAGCGCCAGGACTGTTTCCTCTGTGTGTCACATTATAAAGTTCCGGCTATAAAAGCAGGTGAACGTTTTGTTCCGTTATATATATCAGTGTATGGATCTATTACAGGGGTCGACAACCTTTCTGATGATGAGTGCATCTAAAATTCCCTCAGAAGTCAGTGTGCCATATGATTGCATTAGCAATAAATTTAATAACGCTCTATATTAACAGTTACTTACTATATAGAACCACTTTATAAAATTATGTTCACAGATGTTGGCAGCTATCAGCGAATATTTATCAGCTGTTTGGAAACAAAAAAAGACACTTTTTATCCATAACAGCAAATGAACAGTACAACAGAAAATCCAAATGCTATTTATGGTCTCTGTTACGATATTGCTTCAGGGAGCAGACATGACACCGTCTTAGGTTTTAGCCATCACTTTTTTATTATCTCCACACCACCCTCCGGTGGCTTCCACATGAACTGCACCTTAAACAACAACTGTTCACTCATATCATGACAGTCTCCTCACAACAATGATAAGAAAAATAAACTGGGCCAATATGGCATGTTTGTTAATACAGAGACACACATGTTAATGTGACCTCTGGTCTCCCACTCAGACACACAGGTCTCCGAGTGTCCAGCATTCAGAGGCTACCTGAGGACTCGTGTGAGAGAAAATCTGCTCACACAGACATGTAGAGCCAAACACTGTCAATAAGGCCTCTGCAATGTTCTGAAGACAGTTAAACTTGTCAGGTAGTGATGTCCAGCAGGTGAACATGCAGCTCCATGAACACACGCAGAGCAGTGGATTCCAGCTGCGTCCGTAATTCTACAAACTTTGACCCCCACAGAGTCGAGCTTTTCAGTTCAATCAGCTGCATTTCGATGTCCTCTGTGTCCAACCAGTTAATGCGAGACAAATCCAGCTGCTCATTAAAGCTTTTTGATTTGATTAGAAAAGAAAACATTGGTCCAAACACCTGAAAGCCCCGAAAACCCATTGTGAATTCTGTCTCGAGTCTACGGATGTATCCGTGTATTTCCGTGGTGCTGATGCTGCGCTGAGCGGACAGCTCCTGAAGCATTTGAAGTGTCGGAATGTGAAAATTTCAACATCGCTTGAAAAAACTACCAGCTAGCAACGTCCCTCTCACCGGTAGGCGAAGTTATTTTTTAGCCAATTACAAGTTGAATCTGGTAGTTGGGGTTGTTAGCTAAGATACTGTCATTAAGAAGCGGCACAACTAATGTGCGATGTGCACCGTCATTTATTTTTTAATGCACCTTCTCAGATTAACTCACTGCGTGTCGCGCCCAGGGCTGGACTGGGACAAAACAACAGCCCGGGCATTTTGACGAGAGACCGGCCCCCAGGTATTAAAGCCATAAAGCCTTTGAATGAAAACGCTGTTGTGACAGTGATGTACAGTCTTGTTGGTATATGTGTGATTTCTATACATTTTATATCAGATAAAAACTTTGGTTGTAAGATTCAGATAATTATTTATTAAAAGCATTTTAAATGAGAATAAAAAATAAAAGTGTGTGCCCCCCTCTCCCTGTTAATGCCCTACCTGCCCCCCTGGCAGAACTAGACCCGCCCCTGCACAGTTACCAGCTGTCAGCTACTTAGAAAAGGATCCTGGTGTTATTTGTCTCTCAGAAACAGTTGATAACTTCAACTCATCCATGTCACCTAAAAGGTAAACCTGTTTCTCCATCACCTGTTCAGCTCTGATGGTTCAGTAAGGACATCTCCTGGTTTCATCTTCATGTTTCCCTCTCACCACATATCCAAACCGACATCATGACCAGCAGCTTTACAGCTGTGGCTCCAGCAAACATCAGCTGATACTAGAAATTAATATTAAATAAATTCTAACAACAGCTGATCAAGCTTAAACGTGCTGCTGTTGTTTAGCGCGACATCCGCTGGTTTCCTCTTTCTCGGCTGGTGATAGTGTTTTGGAACCATACAGTCAGACGGTCAGCATACCGTCCTGCTGATGATAGAGTACACCAAGGAACTGGAAGCTGCTCACTCTCTCCACAGCAGCGCCGTTGATGGTGATGGGCATGTGTGCTGCACCTCCGGAAGTCCACTATCAACTCCTTTGTCTTTGCGACGTTGAGGGTGAGATGGTTGTTAAAACGATGGGAAGAGGCGTGAGTTTCTCAAAATGGGCTCATTGAGTGCAGCACGGATAAGATCTTTGAGAGGCTTACGGCTGCCGTGAATACTCATAATAAGATCTCTGAGTGCAGACTGGATTACATCTTGGGGAGGCTCACTGTGGTCGTGAGTTCTCAGAATCGGCTCTTTGAGCACAAGAATGACAACATCACAGAGCGCAAGTTTGATAACATCATGGAGAAGCTCGCGGCGCTCCAACGGGATATTGAGAGACCAGTGTTGGACTGTTAGAACTGCTTTGAAATTCATATGAGCTGTTCGCACTAAAGTAAAAACCACCATCACTTCATGTGGAAACCCTTTTGGCGCCAGCTGCGGTCGCAAGGCTGAAGCCGAACAACAACTCCCTGATAACAACTGTGTTTAGACTGTTCTTCCCATTCCATGCAAGGCCACCTGGGTTGGCTGTTAGACTGTTTACTTAGGCTAGCAGGGCGAAGGACACTGTCTCAGCTGAACTCTGGACACGCACACACATACATATACACTGATATGCATACATTCATCCCCCCTCCCTTTCCAAACGCCTTCGATGCTTGTTCCCTCCTGGGGAACACGGCGGGTCTGAGCCCGCGCAGGAATGGTAGCGCTGGGCAGGATGGCTGCTGTGTTTGCTTCGGATTACTCCTCACCCCCCACCCGACCCTGTGGCTTGTCACGTGCTCCATAATGTTGTGCTTTTTTTGTTTCCTGTTCTCATGCTGTCCTCCCAGGAGCCCAGCATGAGTAGAGGTCTCTTTTTTTCCTCTTGTACTTTCCCATTGTAGTGTATATTTCAGTGTTTGTTTTCTGTAACGCTACCAATCTCCGATCTGTATCCCCATGTGATGTCTGTGTTGCTCTTTTTCTCTAATTGATCTTTCTGAGTTAACTTCAATAATTACTTTCTCCAAACCTTCAACGTGTCTTTTAGACCCCATTCCTACAAAACTGCTCAAAGAAGTCCTGCCATTAATTAATTATTCGATCTTAAATATGATCAACCTATCTAATGATCGGCTATGTACCACAGGCCTTCAAGCTGGCTGTAGTTAAACCTTTACTCAAAAAGCATCTCTAGACCCAGCAGTCTTAGCTAATTATAGGCCAATCTCCAACCTTCCTTTCATATCAAACATCCTTGAAAGAGTAGTTGTCAAACAGCTAACAGATCATCTGCAGAGGAATGGCTTATTTGAAGAGTTTCAGTCAGGTTTCAGAGCTCATCACAGCACAGAAACAGCTTTAGTGAAGGTTACAAATGATCTTCTTATGGCCTCTGACAGTGGACTCATCTCTGTGCTTGTCCTGCTAGACCTCAGTGCAGCGTTCGATACTGTCGACCATAATATCCTATTAGAGCGATTAGAACATGCTGTAGGTATTACAGGTACTGCGCTGCAGTGGTTTGTATCATATCTATCTAATAGACTCCAGTTTGTGCATGTAAATGGAGAGTCCTCTTCACACACTGAGGTTAATTATGGAGTTCCACAGGGCTCAGTGCTAGGACCAATTCTGTTTACATTATACATGCTTCCCTTAGGCAGTATCATTAGAAGACATAGCATACATTTACACTGCTATGCAGATGACACCCAGCTCTATCTGTCCATGAAGCCAGATAACACACACCAATGAGTTAAACTGCAGGAATGTCTTAAAGACATAAAGACCTGGATGGCCGCTAACTTTCTGCTTCTTAATTCAGATCAAACTGAGGTTATTGTACTCGGCCCTGAAAATCTTAGAAATATGGTATCTAAGCAGACTCTTACTCTGGATGGCATTACCTTGGCCTCCAGTAACGCTGTGAGGAACCTTGGAGTCATTTTTGACCAGGACATGTCCTTCAATGCACATATTAAACAAATATGTAAGACTGCGTTCTTCCATTTGTGCAACATCTCTAAAGTTAGAAATATCCTGTCTCAGAGTGACGCTGAAAAACTAGTTCATGCATTTATTACTTCCAGGCTGGACGACTGTAATTCATTATTATCAGGAAGTCCTAAAAACTCCCTGAAAAGCCTTCAGCTAATCCAAAATGCTGCAACAAGAGTCCTGACAGGGACTAGAAAGAGAGAGCAGATTTCTCCTGTTTTGGCTTCCTGTTAAATCCAGAATTCAAAATCCTGCTCCTCACATACAAGGTCTTAAATAATCAGGCCCCATCTTATCTTAATGACCTTGTAGTACCATATCACCCTATTAGAGCACTTCGCTCTCGCTCTGCAGGCCTACTTGTTGTTCCTAGAGTATTTAAAAGTAGAATGGGAGGCAGAGCCTTCAGTTTTCAGGCCCCTCTTCTGTGGAACCAGCTTCCAGTTTGGATTCAGGAGACAGACACTATCTCTACTTTCAAGATTAGGCTTCAAACTTTCCTTTTTGCTAAAGCATATAGTTAGGGCTGGACCAGGTGACCCTGAATCCTCCCTTAGTTATGCTGCAATAGGTGTAGGCTGCCGGGGATTCCCATGATGCATTGAGTTTTTCCTTTCCAGTCACCTTTCTCACTCACTGTGTGTTAACAGACCTCTCTGCATTGAATCATATCTGTTATTAACCTCTGTCTCTCTTCCACAGCATGTCTTTATCCTGTCTTCCTTCTCTCTCCCAACCAATCGCAGCAGATGGCCCCGCCCCTCCCTGAGCCTGGTTCTGCTGGAGGTTTCTTCCTGTTAAAAGGGAGTTTTTCCTTCCCACTGTCGCCAAAGTGCTGCTCACAGGGGGTCATATGATTGTTGGGTTTTTTTCTCTGTATCTATGAAGCGCCTTGAGGCGACTTATGTTGTGATTTGGCGCTATATAAATAAAATTGAATTGAATTGAATTGTGTGTAAGGTCGGGGGGGTCCTGTTTCACTGCAAGGCAACCTGCATGTGGCGAATAAAGCCTTTGATTGATTGATTGATTGATTGATTGATTGATTGATTGACACCTGTAAGCTGTCTCATCACCGTTGGTGATAAGACCCACCACTGTAGTGTCGTCCGCAAACTTCACAATGATGTTGGAGTTGTTAGTGGCTGTGCAGTCGTAGGTGTAGAGTGAGTACAGGAGAGGGCTCAGTACACACCCCTGTGGAGCACCAGTGTTCAGTGTGATGGGGGATGAGGTGATGCTGCCCAGTCTGACCACCTGGCGTCTGTCAGACAGGAAGCTAAGGATCCAGCTGCAGAGGGAGCTGCTCAGTCCTAGATCCTGCAGTTTCCTGTCCAGCTTCGAGGGAACGATGGTATTGAATGCTGAGCTGTAATCTACAAACAGCATTCTCACATACGTGTCTCTCTTCTCCAGGTGTGACAGGGCAGTGTGTAGTGTCAGGGCTATGGCATCATCAGTGGACCTGTTGTGGCGGTATGCAAACTGTAGAGGGTCCAGTGAGTCGGGTAGTGCAGAGCAGATGAAGTCCCTGACCAGCTTCTCGAAGCATTTGCTTACGATGGGGGTCAGGGCTACAGGTCGCCAGTCGTTCAATGAGGAGATGGTGGAGGATTTGGGTACAGGGACGATGGTGGCCATTTTGAAGCAGGCTGGGACTACAGACAGAGAGAGGGAAAGGTTGAAGATGTGCGTGAACACTCCAGCCAGCTGAGCCGCGCATGACTTGAGGACGCGGCCGGGAATCCCGTCCGGACCAGTAGCTTTGCGTGCGTTCACCTTCCTGAAGCACTTCCGCACATCCTCCTCAGACACAGTGTGCGCACTGACGTCATCCGCGGTGCGCACCAAGGACCAAGGATCTGTTCTGAGGCATCTGTGTGTAGCAAGAAAGGTAAGTGGAAGTCTGGGTGGGCTAAGACTGGAGGATGGGTGAGTATGTCAGTGTGTTGCTTTAGTGACCCCTGGTGTTCACCAGCCCATTCCACAGGAGTACCAGAGGACAGCTGACTGCCTTTGGGTTTCTTCTGGTGAGGTTGTGCTAGTTACATGCTAGAGAAGTTCATGCACAGGCTTTGGAAGCCCAAGAGTCCCACATCAGCACCAGTCTGAGGAGTTTTGGCCTTGAGTAACTGCACAGAAACAATTCACACTTTTCAGGCCTTAGCTTCAATTCGTGATGCTGGAGTGATTCAAAACTTTGTGAAGACCCCCAAAATGCTCCTCACAGGTTTTGGCATAACAGGGGATGTCGTTCAAATAGGGAATGTAGCATTCATCCCTGAATGCATCCAACATCCCTTCCATGCGCCTCTTAAAGGCCGCAGGCACACTGGAGAGGCCAATGGTATTCTAACCCACTTATACGACCCCCAGGGAGTTACAAAGCCTGCAAGATGCCTTGAAACCTTTGTGTTAAATCACAGGTGGTAAGCCTTTCCTTGATCAAGAATACTGAACCAGGAATGGTCCCCCAGTGTGTCAATCAGGTTTTGGATACAGGGCAGTGGGTGCCTATCAGGGTTTGGTTTTCTGGTTTATTGCACAATAGGCAATGCAATAAACAGCAGGCATTATGTGCCATGTAAACACATACAACAGGGGCAGCATAAGGAGACTTTGATGTGATGATTCAGCCCTTACCTAGTAGGTTGTGAATGCACTCCTTTACTTCACTAAACAACAGCTTTGGGACTGAGCTGTAGACTTTTTGAATAGGAATGTCGTCTTCAAGGTTTAGTGACAGCTGTAGACTTTGAATATAGCCAATATCATTAGCATCCTTTGCAAAAGCAGCTAAATCCAGTTACAGCCAATGTTCCCTCTAATGTTTCATGTGTCTGAGCGAACACACAAACTCCCTGAGCGTCCCTTGGACCACTGTGAGCAACAGCAGACGTGCACTGTGGTCACACCAGCATCGAATCCATCCAAGTTACGTGTTTTATTAAAATAATCAAATCACAGCATTTATGTTAGACAACTTTTAACTGCTTTAGCCCACTTACAATGAAAATAAAAAAAAAATCTTGCTCATGACCTGTGTAGTATGTTAACACTATTGGAAGTAAAATAACTTGAACTCCAATTTTGAAAACACAACTTTCTTTCTTTTTTTTTTAAAAAAACCATAAAGCTCTGACTTGTATTCTGAGTCTGTGGTCTGGGAGAGAGTCTGTAACTCTTTGTCTGCAAAATACAGGATATAATGACCAATGTTGGGCAATTAATTATATAGTTACTTCTTCAAAAAAGTAACTGAGTTTTGCAAACAACAAAGTTTTTTGCAGCTGTTTACCTAAAAATGCAGCCAAGGCGTTTTTAAATAAACATTTCAAACTATTTACAGAACAATCAGCTGTTCTGCATCAAATCTGATGCCACACAAATTATTTGTGCCGCTCCAAAAAATAATTTCTGTCCACTATGAGATGAAGGAGAATAACAGCCTGATACCTGCAGGCCTGACAGCAGCAGATGTGTCACTGCTGTAACACCTGTAACACTCAGCAGGCGCCTCATTGTTCTGACACACACAACAAAAACTACACTACACACTAACTACACACTAACTACACAAGATTTGCGTTAAACGTCGAAAATCTCTCACATCTCAAAACACGCCGTCACTCCTAAAACTTCCCCCTGTTTCTTAATAACTAAATGGCATGTTTTGATTGCTCGATTTTCCGACCAATGGGAAAGGGTGGGGGGTGTTTTGGTTTCGTCTTTGCTCACAGGCGGAGAGCGCTTTCCTTATAAAACGCTGTTTTTACCGTTTCTTCCCGCAGTAAACATAAACAACGACAGTATTCAGGAAGAAAACCAAACATTGCAGATATTTTTATCATAACTCTGGTTTTACGTGGCCGATCAACACAATTTAAAAACTGGTATAAAGTCCACACTTTTCCCGTCAGTTGTTCCGTCTGTCCTGCTCACATCTCCAATGGTTGTACACGTTGTCAATAACGTGGCTTCACTCCACATCAGCCACGGCGCTTTGCTAGTTAAAACGCCGGTGTCGGCACATAAGGACGCTGTCATAGCCTGTCAATGACGTTGATTAGCTGCGTATGTACGAATGTGAATCACGTGATTGGCTGGACTATGGGATAGGGTGGCATCGTTCTAATCCCATATGGGAGCAGCCAGTCACTCACTGACTAACACTGCAAAACAGAATTGTTAACATATTTACTTTAATTTTTTTTTGTGTGCGCAACGCAGATTTTTTCTGCGCATAGACCGTGCCAGCAGTGCGCAATTGCGCATGCGCGCAGCTTAGAGGGAGCATTGGTTACAGCCTTAGAGAGGAGTAGCATTCCCTCCAGCTCCTCTCTGAGGTAAACAATGTGGTGCAGGTGGGGAAGTGGTGGCACTCTGAATCTTTGTCTCTGTTTGGGAGTGAGTCAGTTTTAACCGTTTTCTAATGGGCTGGATACTGCCAATCAAAGATTTTCAAGGCAGATTAATGTCATGTTTTGTCTGGTTTCCTAAAGGCAGATTCACATTCAGCCATGAGAGCAGTTCCTTCTTCTGAATGTTTGAACACTGAGCTAATAGTTGTTTTACCATCAGTCTGGATGCTGGGTATTGAAGATTCCACTGGTCCCTATTCATGTAGCCCCTTCCACTGGGATTCCTTGCGCAGTACCATTCTAACAGCGCCCTGTTTTCATGTCTTGCCTGATACTATCGTGTTCCAAGAAAAGCTCCTTTAAGCACACTACCTGTTGGGGTCCCCTTGTCTGGAAATGTCTGTCTGTGTCTCAGAATGAGGTGGAGCCTTGTTTGGTGGAACTCGTAGATGTAAGTTGTGCCGTGGCTTGTGAGGTAGATTATGAGGATTTGAGCAAAAAGCTCTTCTAACTGATGCACATTACTAACAGCATCCTTTGGATATTCTCTGGTGAAACTGACATTTTTAGTTATGATTAGCTGGGCATTTGTTGTTACAGGGGTGGCTACATTTACATCATCAGTAAATAGTACATCAGTGGTAGCAGGCAGGTTAGGCAAGCCCAATAAGTGGGACAGTGACAAGTGGGGATGCTGGCTTTGCATTTACACTCTGCAGGTAAGAATTCACACATCAAATCACACTCTCCATAGTTATAGCATCACTTCAGTCACCAGTGTGGGATATATGTGTCATGGTCTGCGTCATTTGACCCAGCATTTTGAGTTTTCTTGTGTTTTTGTCATTTTGTCTTATGATTTATGTACAAGTTCACCTTTTTAGTTTTACATTTATTCTTTTGTGCCTAGTTATCCTGTTTTGAGTTTCTTATATTCCCTGTTTAGTTGCTTGATTACTTAGTGTTTTCCCTTGTGTCTTTGCCCTCTGTGAGTCTGTGCTTATGTGCTTGTATAAGTTCTTGTGACCTCCTTGGGTTTCAGTCCTGTTAAGGTTCACATAATTGAGGAAGGAGAGTACAAACAACCAGGTCCAGAAGATCTTGGTCAAACAATTGATTTTAATGAATACACACGTGGGAAGACAGGAATTAATCTTCGACTTAATCAAAGCATACACAGATTTTTATAGCATCAGGGTTTGAATTAACGACGCCCCTTCATACGTCACAGACAGAATATATACACATGTCAAATCAAAACCACAATGACTTTTAACACAGTTTAAAGGAACGTTGTCTTCTATCTTCATGGCCGGTACTTCCTGTCACTGCCAGATGCTCTCTTGTCATCTTGACACCTCAGCAGCAGTTCTGCGACAAACTGCTCTTTTTGCAACCCCAAGCAAAACATGATTAAACTTCCACCTATAAATGATTCTCTAACTGAGTGTGTGTGTGTGTGTGTGTGTGTGTGTGTGTGTGTGTGTGGGTGTGTGTGTGTGTGTGTGTCGTCCTCAAATGCTCTCTCATCTCACCCGTTGCACTTCTGACCTTTTACCAGACCAGAGGCTCATCCTTATGTGTAATAACCTAACTGAAACTGCATGTACTATGTTGAATAAATGTTTTAATCAAGAACCTCTACTAAGAGCTTAATAAAAGAATATAAAAGTATAACAGACAATTTGAATAACCTAGTAATTCAAATAGCCTCGTCTAACCTGCTCAGAATGACTTTCGGTTTCAGTCCTGCAAACTCTCTGCAACTTCCTGTCAACTCCTGCAACTTAGTCTTTCTGAAAGACACACACACTGTTTAAACCTCTGAATGCAATATCAATGCTGCAGATTATATTATTAATGCAATAGTAATAATGATGATTATTTACCAATAACAGTAAAATAATTTCCCTGCTCCACAGTCCACCATGTTTATCCATGTTTCCCCAGCCCGGCATGTCTTCCCTCTCCCTCATATTCCCTTGCTCCGTCTCTTCTGCCTTTCCTCCACCCCTCTGTCAAACTCATGTGTCAGTCTTGTGTTCCTCTGTTTGCAGCTTTATTGTGAAGGTCTCGTGTTTCCGTGTTCAGCATGTCTTGTTTTGCTTCCTCTATGGCGTCAGCTGTGTTCCCTGTGTGATCTCTCTTCCCTCTGTTAAGGTTCACATAATTGAGGAAGGAGAGTACAAACAACCAGGTCCAGAAGATCTTGGTCAAACAATGGATTTTAATGAATACACGCGTGGGAAGACCACTGTACGCAGACAGCACTTGATCTTCGACTTAGTCAAAGCATACACAGACTTTTATAGCATCAGGGTTTGAATTAACGACGCCCCTTCATACGTCACAGACAGAATATACACACACGTCAAATCAAAACCACTTATCCTCATGTGTATTTAGGTCAGAGTCTCCCTCCGTCCGGTGTTGCATTCTCCCTCATGGCTGTGTGTTTCCCTGTGTGCCTCTACCTGTATCAGTTTATATATGTCCTGGTCTAGTTTTGTATTGTTTTGCCATTCAGCAAATTAAGCTGACTTTTTTTTAGTTTACTTTTTGCCTCCGTTTGAGTCCTTTCCTTCCTGCACTCAGTCAAATTCATGACAATATGGAGGACCAGAAGAGCAACGTGCATCAATATAAAGAATTTTCTGCTTCAATATTGGTTTGTGCAATAAAACTTGCCAATTAATTTGCTAATTTAAATGCATTTATGAGTTCATTTTTCTTTTTCATTTTTTATGAGTGAGGCCCTCTGTGAGAAAGAGTATTATGGGTGGTAATAAGGAAATATCATTAGAAGGAATTGAACATGATTCACTGATGTACAGAATTCAGTTTGAGGTATTTGGTGTTTAGATATTTACACGCTGACCCAGCGGTGATAGTGATGAGGGCATGACCCCCTGGAGTGAGGAGGGAGAGGCTATGACAGGGAGGAGATCGGTTGCATGAATTTCACCTCTAGGAAATAAAAAGATGCAATAATAACAAAACAAAACCAAAGGATGTGCCCAAAACAGCAGCTGCTGCAGGTGTTTTGCTCAACTTGACCGGACTGAAACAATCAACACTGACCGCTGAACAGAGGCTCTAGCTGGCAACAGTCAGATCCTGGAAATAACAATAGATATAGCATGTTGTTTTATTCTAATTTGGAGTCAGTAGCAAAATAGTGCCAAATGCTGCTTACCCCAGAATTAAGGACACTATATTGAACTGCTGCTAAAAGTGCAGGTGCCCTATCCACAACAGCTGAAAATAAGTGAATCAGGGCTGAGAATAAGCCACCGTACTGCTCATTAAATGTAGCTGTAGATAATGAGTAAAGAGGTGATGGCACTAGTGCAGCCCAACCCAGAAGAAAGTCAATGGGGAGCCTGGGATGAGAGCCAAACAAGAAAAATGGCAACTCCCTTGTGCCCTGATGGGGTGTGCTGGTATAACAAAAGAGCATGTGTGCATAAACGCACAGACTAATCCCGTTTCTGGGATGATGGAAGGGTGTGCAAGATGTTATGAAGGGTTCTATTAAACCATTCACACTGTCCATTATTCACTGGATGATATGGAATTGCACGAGACTTTGCTACCTGGTATAATTCACACAACTGGTGCATCAACAAACTCTAAATTCCTGCCTTGGTCAGAGTAGATGCGGCTAGGAACACCACTCTGTCAGAGGAACCTGGGCTACAGTAGAAGTCCGCTGATCTCGAGTAAGGACTTCAACGGTATATTTGCTGAAAACATCAGTCATAACCAGGACATTCTCAAGTCCACTGCTGGAGGATTACAAATGGCCCATTTAGCTATGTGATACCAGCCCCGAATCCTTTGCAATTTGACAATGCTCATAACCCTGAACCTACTGCTTGATATCAGAGGACATCCTTGGCCAGTAACAGTACTTGTTGGGTCTGCGCTTGCAGGCCCCGCTGGTTCAGAGACTTATCACCCGTGAACAAAGCAAGACAAACATTTTAACTTGCAACTCTGCACCTGTACTCAAACGACTCCAGCTCCCAGCCTTCCCTGCAGCCTTTTATTCTGTGAATACACAAGCACAATACACAAGCTCCTGATCCAGCTATCTCAGAGTCTCTGACTTCAGAGCCTCTGGGAGGACAAGTTGGAGCACTTCCTCGCCCCCATCAGGAAGTGAGATCCGGCAATAGAGTATCCCATCTTTCTCTACCAAATGGTAACACTGACATAGCAAATCCCACAGCAGTGGATCAGACTCCTGTAGGGTACAAATATCTCCAAGAGAATGTGATGGGAAGGCCCTGGTTTCTCTGAGTTGCAGGTGGCACTGGTCCTGGACATGATTCCTGCTGAAGCGGGATTGGAACAAAAGTCCTGAGCAACACACATTCTGCCAAGCTGGAGCGAGACTCATGCTGTCAAGAAAGAGCAGCTGCATTTTCTTCTGGTTACTACGGCATGACTGATATCTCATTTCAAAGATGAATGCCACCAGTTGAGATGCCCACCTCTGCTCTGTGGCACCTAGCTTGGCCGAAGAAAGGAAGCTTAGTGAATTGTTGTCTGTAAAGACACACAGTTGACCACTCTGCATAAGCCGGCAGTGATTTTTAACAACCAGCTTGACAGCGTGGGAAAGTGGATTTTTCTGCCAAGACCTGGGAAGCAGCAGATGTGTGACTTCAGATCTTCGTTATTAAACTGAGGCATGAGCTAAATTTCAATAAGGACAGATCTGTCATGGTTCTGGGTCATTTAGGCCCCTGTGTTGTCATTATGTTTCATTCGAGTCAGCTGTGTCCTCATGTCGCCACTTCCTCTGATCACTTCATGTGTGTATTTAGGTCCTCAGTCTTCCTGTTCAGCGTCATGTTGTCTGTTTCCTCGTTTCATGTATTCATAGGTATCATAGTTCCTCTGTATCGTCCCTGTTATCTTAGTTTTTCCCAGTGCAGGTTCAGTTAGCTCTCTCCCATGTTTGCCTTCGTTTGAGTTGTATTCATGTTTTCAGCCACAATAAAGGATCTGGTTTGCAACTCAAGTTCCGTCTCCTCGCCTCTGTCTGCTCCTGGGTCGACCTCGCTCACTTCACTCGGTCTGCCCCGGGATGGTGACAAGATCATTAGAAGGAAGTGAAGATAATTTATTGATGTACAGAACTCAATTTGAGGTATTTGGCAGTCTGATGGCCCATCGAAGCAGAACAGAATCCCAGTAGTGATAAGGATTAGGGTAGGACCCCCAAAGAAAAGAAAAGCAATCTTACCATGGCAGGAAGTTCCTATTTTTAAATTTTTTTTAAATGTAATTTAATTTAATTTTTTAAGTTATTACAAATTGGACAGACAATTAGACAGAAAGGGAGAAAGAGAAACAGAGGGGAAGGGGGGACAGTAAGATATAGTATTTAAATACTAACTATTGAATGTTATTATTCAGACCCAGAGCCTGAAGCAGACATTGAGGGCACTCAGGCCCGGACATCCACAGGCCCCCCAGATTGCGAAAGCCCAAGGAGAACCAACGGAGAAGCAACTGTGCTACCTTCCCGGAAAGAGCTGAGGAGAGCCTCAGACATGGGGTCACCCAGCAGCCACGGTGCAGATGCCACAGCGGGCTGCACTGATGAGCCCGCGGGGTCTGCTGGCAGTCAGTCCCGCCAGAGAGAATCAAGCCCCAGTCTCAGAAGCCCGAAGTCTGAGGGCACCCCACCCCCGGATGGTGCCCAACCCAGCCACGGGCACCAGGCCCTGCTAAGCTGCCGCTGGGAGTGAGCCGGGTACATACCTGAGCGCCCAGCCCTGGACACCGAGAACCACCAACGCACCGACAGCTGTGGGTGACAGCCACCGGCAGGGAGTGTGGTGGGTGGAGACAGGCCTCCACACCTTGGGAAGGCCCAAGATGGTGGAGACTCAACCTGAAACATAGACATATGGCAGGAAATTTTGACCTATAGGTATGGAACCCATGAATGTTAGCAGTATTACAAGAGGTCTGGAAAGCAAAGGGGTAGTTCAAAGCAGAGTAGAGATTGCAAAAAGGCTCAAGGGCCATTGGAGGCCAGGAGGGCACAGAGACACTGAGATAAAACATTAAAACAGGCTGAAGTTAAGAGAGAGAAGGAGAGCTTTTGATAGATTCAAAGCTGATGTGCAAGGAGTGAGAAGAGCCTGCTCTAATGTGCAGGCTGCTGATTGCCAGCACAGAGCAGAGAGCCTGTGATAGGGCTGAGAGTTTGGCAAAGGTCAGGAGAGAAAGGAGTGTCTGTATTAAAGTTCAAGGCCTCTGAAGGCCAAGACAAAGCCAGAACATGAAATGAGGGAGAGTAGAGGGCCTGCTTTAAGACAGAGTTGCAAAATAGAATAAAATAGAATGCATTTATTGTCACTCTACAGATGTACAATGAAAAACTCCAAAGGTTGATTCTGTTCATCTGGATGTAGCGATTCTGTCCAGATGAACAGAATCAGCCTTTGGAGATTTACTTACCTGGATGATTGTGAATGCATCAAGACGATACAATGAGAAACAACAATCTGGAGAAAAAAAGGAAATAAATACTTAAATAAATAGTGTTGTGTATTTCCAGTTTGGGTTATTGCACATAAAATCACATGGGGAAGACAGGTCAGAGGTATAACAATGGAAAAAGCACCACACGAGGAAAGATAAGGAGAAAAAAATAACTCCCCCCAGACTGAGCTCCAACAGGGAGATCAGTTTGAGAACAGAAAAAAACACCTCAGCACATGAAACAACTCGTAATACACCAAAGAAACACATGACAAGCAACGGGGGGGGTAAAGGGTGAGAGACAGCCAGTGTAGACAGCACATCCGGGCCTGCAGCATAAGCGCTGGTCTCCTTGATCCACCGTCAGCATCGGAAGGGAATAAGCGTCGCAGGCGTTTGGAAAGGGGGTTTAGTGTATATCTGCATGTGTATATATATGTATGTGTGTGCGTGTCCAGAGTTCAGCTGAGACAGTGTCCTTCGCCCTGCCAGGCTAAGTAAACAGTCTAACAGCCAACCCAGGTGGCCTTGCATGGAATGGGAAGAACAGTCTAAACACAGTCGTTATCAGGGTGTTGTTCCACGCTCCGTCTGCTTTAGTGCAGCTGCCGTACCATACTGTGATGCAGTATGTCAGCAGGCTCTCAATGGATGAGCGGTAGAAAGCAGAGGTGTGGACTCGAGTCACATGACTTGGACTCGAGTCACATGACTTGAACTCGAGTCATTAATTTTATGACTTTAGACTTGACTTGAAAAAATGTTCTAAGACTTGTGACTTGACTTGGACTTTTACACCAATGACTTGGGACTTGAATTGGACTTGAACCGGTTTACTTGAAAAGACTTGATATTTTACCCCAAATATAAAATTTAACATGCATATTATATAGAGATTGAAAATGTGACGTCATTCACGGGTAGAACCGCAAAGGATTCTGGGAACTCGTGGCAAGCGGTACTAGCGCACGCAGGCTTTCAATTAAAATCAGTCACACAGCGATAAAAAGAAACACAAAAATGTCAAGAAGCTGTTGTATTATTAACTGCAATAGCCGGTCGCATGACAGCCACGGGAAGCCGACGGGTAAAGAGATCGGTTGTTATCGGATTACGTCGTTGAAGAGAAATTGTTCAGCCATGTTTCCGAAGTAACAAAGACGCGACGGATGGCCTGGATTGCAGCCATTCAAAGACCAAATATAACGTCCCAGAACACTCCAGCTCACAGGTTAGTCTGCTCCAAGCATTTACACGAAGGTCAGTCTGCTGTTGTAGTTAACATAACATAACATAATTGGTGATATAGGTTACAAGCAAGTCTGGCGCTGAACAGAAATTGTCGTGCTATGCTCCTTTGTTTATTGTGCATAAATAGTGAATTGTCCTGACACAATATTGCGTTTCGCTTCTGTTATTACCATGGTACACTGACAAAAACATATACAGTTCCCCCCTCCAGGGGCAAGGGTACCTAGACCCGGTTTGTAGAGTACGCTTGGGGAGTGTGATCGTGTGTACAGCGTCTCTTTATGTCTGTCTCCACGTTGGTTGAGTGTGGAGTAAGTGCATATGAGAGCATGAGGGTGGGAATGGATGTTTGTGTCTGTGTGTGCCTGTATGTCTGTGTCTATATGTCAGGTTGGGTATCAGACGCCACCTCTCTGGGGACACCTCAGGCCCTCCAAGGTTTGGAGGCCTATCTCCACCTACCACCACTTCCCCTGCCGGTGGCGGACTCCCTCAGGTGTCGGTGCGTTGGTGGTTCTTTGTGTCTGGGGATGGGCGTCCAGGTACACACCGGCTCACTCCTTGGCGGCCGCTTATCGGGGCCTGGAGCCTGGGGCTCGCTCGGGCCCCTTCGGGGGTGGGGTGCCCCCGGCCTCTCGGCCTGGGGCTCGGTCACTCAGGCACAGCTGGCGGCCGGCGGAGCTCACGGGCGCGTCACTGCAACTCCCCCTGGCTTCTGCTCCGCGGCTGCTGAGTGAGCCCTCATCTGGGACTCTCCTCAGCTCTTACTGGAACAGTGGCGCGGCTGCCCCTCTGTTGGTCTTCCTTGGTCTCTTGTGTTCTGGGGGCCTCTGGATGTCTGGAGTTTTGATCTCCTCCATACCTGCTTCACACCCTGGAGGACGGGGCTGTGGCCCCCCCACACTCCCTAGCAGATCGTTACATGGAGAAACCTTTGGAATACAAGCGCGCTGATCCACACAGGTATGCACACAGGTGTTCACTGCTCGTAGACCCAAATTACACCTTTCTTGGCTGCTACCTCGAAGCACATCTGTCCTGCGTGCTGCACAACAACATTGAATATTTAGTATTTACTGCTGTTTACACTTAGCTAGATTAATGCGATGGTGTTGTGTTTAGTATGTTGCTTTGTTTCTTTTTTTTTTGTCTTTTTTTGCTTGTTTTCTATTCTTCTCTCAACAGGTGATCCAGGAGATTTTAATTTTTTTTCTCCCCCCCTTTCTCACTGTCCCTCTCCCCTTCTGTTTTTCCTTTCCTTCATCTTTCTTTCTCCCTTTCCTATCTCTCACTCATGTCTGTCCCGTCTGTAACATCTGGAAATAAAATATAATAAATAATAAAAACAAAGATCGACCAAATGGACCAATACGGCAATGCCACGATGATCCATTTGGCAAAGTAAATCCATTGGGTATCCTTGTTGGTCTTCAGACAACAATTCTGATGGCTAAAGAACCAAATGGGACAGGCGAAAAAAAAAAAAAAAAAAAAAAAATACGCAGGATATAAATAGTCATGCATAATCTCTGAGAAGAGAGGATAAGAGCTTCCAAGGAGAAGGATCTGTAAATGAACAATACTGCAGTCAAGTCAGTAGATCCGACGTAGCACTTCTGCGTGATTGTCATTTCAATTTCACTTGATTTTATTCAGTCAGGGGTCGTAAACAAGACCCAACCTTTTCTGGTTTAATTTAATCTGGTTGTCCTTGCTTTCACAGTACTGTAGCATCTGCCAGATGGCAGGAGTGTGAACAGTGTGTGCTGTGTTTTGGGTGCGGTCCTTGATGATGTTGTGTGCCCCTTTTCTGACCCGAGTGTTGTAAATGTCCTGTAGTGGTGGGAAGGGTACTCCGTAGATGAATTGTGCTGTTTTAATGACACGCTGGATAGCCTTCCTATCCTGAGTGGTGCTTTTCCCCTACCACACTCTGATGGAGATTGTCAGAATATTCTCCACTGTGCATCTGTAAAAGTTGCTGAGCAGTTTGGAGGTTAATCCAAATTTAACAACTTGAAAATGTCTGTCTGTAAACAACTCAGCCAGCTCTGAAAAGCGGACTCTCAAAGCACGGCCGGGGATGTTGTCAGGGCCGGCTGCTTTTCGGGGTTAGTCCTCCTCAGACCCTTGCATACCTCAGTTGACGTCACAGTGAGTGAAGAACTCTGTGCTGCCTGTGCTGGTAGAATCCCTCTGTGTTGGTTGGTGTTGAGGTTGTCAAAGCTAGCGTAGAACTCATTCAGCTTGTCTGGTAGCGCGTTGCAGCTGACTGTGACCCTGCTGCTAATCTGCTAGAAATCAGTGATGTGTTGCAAGCCTTGCCACATGCATTGAGAATCTGAGTTGTTGTAGTATCCTTCCAGTTTCAATCTGTGCTGCCTCTTGACTTCCCTGATGGATCAACGTAGGGCAAATCTTGCTTTTTGTAGTCCTCTGCGTCATCAGAGGCAAATGCAGTGGAGCGTGCATGCAGCATGGAATGCACCTCACAGTTCAACCATGGTTTCTGATTTGGATATGTTTTATAGGACTTGGTGGGGACAATATTGTCAATGGAGGCGCTGATGTAACTGGTAACCACTGATGCATATTCCTCTAAATCCACAGAGCAGTCATCTCTCAAGGCAGCAGTCTAAAACACACCCCAGTTTGTAGCATCAAAGGAAGCACTGAATCATTTTCTTCACTTGAAACTTTAATAATAATTCTAACTGGGAAGCAATGTTTGACGAACTGCCTGCATGCTGGATAGAGGAACACAGAAATGTGGTCAGACTGTCCAAAATGGGGGTGGGGCAATGCCTTGTATGCGCCCCTTACGTTGCTGTAGATGTGTTCCAGGATGTTGTTATTCCTTGTTGGAAAGCTGATGAAACTTTGGGAGCACAGTCCCGAGGAAAAAGAAGCGACAAAAAAAAAAGAAAAAAAAAAGAAAAAAAGAAAAAAAAAAGAAAAAAAAAGAAAAAAAGAAAAAAAAAAGAAAAAAAAAACAAACAAAAAAACACATACTTTTATTCACAGGATAAAACAGGTTTTTTGTATCACTAATTGCCCAGTGCGATTACAGCATCCAATATTATTGTCACTGCTACATTTCTGTGATGGGTACCAGAAATTATTTCCACTGTTAATTAATTACCGTTGAGCTCAAAGGTCCTATTAATAAACGGTTAAGGAATGTGTATTTATGACGACGATTTGTGAGACTGGTAAACTTATGATACGTACGATGGTCTTTCGTTCTACACGGTGCATTTCAAGGTCCTGTACCCATCCGTCGGTAAACTGTACCTGGGCTTGTTGCAGTGACCTGAAGTTACTAAACTTCATGAGTGTATGCACTCACTCCAAGAACCGTATGATTATAAATATGCATATAAATATGCTACGATGAGATAGCTGACTTCATCTAACTAGCAAATGTTGTCCAGGCTACGTTGGTGATACAGTTTTTCTTTAATGTGTATGATATTTTTGTCATGCGATTTTAAAGCCGGTCCTACAACCGCATCCAAGAATAACATGCAGCTTATCTCAGAACTGTCGGTGAAAATTATTCTTGGAGCTAAGTTTAATTGAGCTGCATTTTAAAGAGGTGCAATTTCACAATTTGTGTATATTTTCTAAGTTCACTATTTTGTCATGTGTTGAGAAAAACACAGATTTAAAAATTACATGGTCTAATATTTACATTTAGCATAACTGCAACATTATTTTTTCGTTTTGTTTTTTTTAAAGACTCGAAAGGACTTGAAATTCAAAGTTTCAGACTTGTGACTTGACTCGGACTTTTACACCAGTGACTTGAGACTCGACTCTGACTTGCCTGACATTACTTGAGACTTGACTTGAGACTTGAGGATAAAGACTTGAGACTTACTTGAGACTTGCAAAACAATGACTTGGTCCCACCTCTGGTAGAAAGTCAGCAACAGGTTGAGGTCCAGTTTGTACTTCGTGAGGACCATCAGGAAGTACAGCAGCTGTTGGACCTTCTTGATGACCGCTGTGATGTTGTCTGTCCAGGAGATGTCAGCGGAGATGAGGACACCAAAGAACCAGAAGGTGTGGACCCTCTCCACACAGTTTTAGATTTGAGTGAGTTAGAATATAACTTAAAACTGGACTGAGATGCTTGTAAAGCTCCTGAGGCAGCAGCTACCTACCTATTTAGTGTCGAGCTTGGAAACTCCACCATGCTTAACAAACACAAGTACAGCTTTAAAGCTGATTACATTGATTACTTTCATTTTCATATTTCTGTGAATACACTTTTTTTTTTACAGTATTTCATAAAGCACTCAGTTGAATGAACAGTACAGATAGCGATTCACTAGTTATAATTACAAACCCTTTTAAAGATGCATCTTTAGTCCACATTCAATGAAGAGAAGTGTAACTGCATTTTGTCAAGGGTGGGTGAATTACGGTGGCCCTGAGAGGCCCAACGGACTACAACTTAAGAAAACACAAGCAATAAGAAAAACGCTGCAAAGTGCACAAAACACAACTGATATAGGAAAAAACAGATTTCCAATAGCACAAAGGAAGTGTTTCTGGGGAGACAATAACCAGATGGACCAGTTGCAGGAACCAAAACATTTGCGCTGGGAGACACATAAAAGAAGGGGAGGATCTATCGGTTTTGTGAGGAAAGAAAAGATAAGAGGTAAGTGTGTTAGCCTGACTATTAGCCTAAAAATCTGTCATCAGTATTATATGAATCATGATAAAACACACCTGCCATGTTTGGGTTCCTGCAACTGGTCCGTCGGCTTATTGTCTTTGTCACAGAAAAGAACATACCATTCAAATTATTGAGCAGGTATGGCAAATACCTTATTCTGAGACAGCCTTCATTGGCAGACAGTAGCAGAAGTCAAGAGCTGAGATGAATAATCAAGCGAAATACACATGACTTAAAGAGGCATACAGTTCCTCACCTCTCCCTCCCCTGGGCAGATCTGATCACAACCTGGTGCACCTTGTCCCTGTGTATGAGCCCTTAGTGCGCAGGGAGCCACCAGCCATCAGTGACTTTATCAGGTGGTATACCTGATAAAGTCACTGATTCAATTCCACAGATAAACTTTGACTATAAATTACACTAATTCATGTAACATGGTAGTGAAAAAACTTAAAACCCTTAACGCCGATAAGTTATTGTGATGGATTGGGTCTATGCAGGTCAGGCTTTGGGAAATACACCTCATGACTCTTAGAATCTAAAAGGTCATTCACCTGCGCAGGTAGCTTAAGTGCTTTACAATTCCAGCAGATTCTGATCGAATCAGGAATACATGGGCTGAAGACCTTGGTGTCCCTCTGTCTGAGGACCAATGGTCAAACTTGTCATGGCTAGACGGTCCTCACCGATCGTCTTGCCAATTTGTTGTGGTGTTTGTGTGTACTGTGTCGTGTTCTCCTCTCCATCCTGTGCATGTGTTTTTCTGCTGGAACATGTACTTCCGGAAGCCGTGGCACGGAACGGCAGTTGACCGGAGGGGAGTGTCCTGAGCTAGAATCATCGCACCTGTGCAGAATTACCTTGCCAGCGCAGACCTATTTAACGGGGCGGTTGAGTCACAACCAACGCTGGAACGTTGAACTAAACCGGGTAGCGTAGTCATGATTAGCATACCCGGTTTGTGAAGGAGAAGGACGTTTTCGTTATTGAGCGTGTGTTTTTTCTCATCTGCCTCCAGGGTTCAGGGATTGGAGGAGGAGCCGGCACCAGGAGTTGTTGTGGATTATTACTGCACTGTCACCGTGAGGAGAGGTCGCCGTATCACTGCACTGCCCTTTTTGGATTATAGACTCGAACTGTTAACTCACCTTTTCACTGTAAATAAATCCACTGTCATTCTGCAAGGAGTCTCGCACCTGAGTCCTTTAATCCAATTCACCATGACAAAACTGTTGGTCCAGCATTCAGAAAGGCTCAATAAATGCCAGATACAAACTAATCCAGTTTAAAGTCATTCACAGACTACTTTTTCTAAACTCAAACTTAACCAGACTGAGAGTCCTGTATCCCCCCCTGTGTGATAGATGTAACGCTGATGAAGGTTCCCCTGCACATCTATTTTGGCACTGCCCAGTCTTGAATGCTTTTTGGTGCCAGATTTTTACAAGGTTTTCAAACCAATTTAGGAAAAAAGTACCACTTGATGGTACACTGGCTATACTTGGATCTTCTGCCTCAATTGTTCACAAGATTCAAGATCTCTGCTAGGGTGCAGACACACAGCTTGGCAGGTCCTGTGCTTTTGCCAAAAAAACCCACCTAAAAAACATCTAAAACCCCCTGGATCTTGACATTAACTTGTCTTTTTGTTTTTATACATTTTTATATTCTGTGGAGTTCGACATGTCCAAGAAAGCTGGATAATTATACCACTTTCCCAGCCAAATGTAGTCAACATCTTTTGTTCACAAGATTCTTGGATTTTGGTCATGCTAGACCACCCCCAGGTAAACATGAACAATCAAATATACCACAACTGTCGCTGGAGATTCTGAAACTTGTTCTGATGCTACTTTTGGCTGGTGATATAGAACTAAATCCTGGACCTAATTCAAACATCAGTGATTTGGACTGGCTACAACTAATTAGCCTAGTTAGCCTATGGGCACAGCTATCTCTGCATTGCTTTCCACCTCAACTAACTGTGCTCCAACCACCGTCCCAGTTAGTAAGGCTACATCTGCAGCTAATAGTGTTTGCGCCCCTGTTGTCCGGGCCTCCACTTCTGCTGTTTGGGTTACCACCTCAGCTGCCTGAGCCTCCGCCTCAGTTGCCTGGGTTTCTGCCTCAGCTGCCTGGGCCTCCATTTCAGCTGCCTGGGTCTCCACCTCAGCTGCTCAGTCCTCCACCTCGGCTGCCTGGGTTTCAATCTCGGCTGCCTGGGTCTCCACCTCGGCTGCCTGGGCCCCCATCTCGGCTGCCTGGGCCCCCATCTCGGCTGCCTGGGCCCCCACCTGCTGTACCCAAACTACAGTCTCCGGTAAAGGGTTTCTCATCATTAAATGCTCATAGCATTGTCAACAAAAGGACAAGAAATCCTGCTATTAAAAGTTACAGAGGAACAAAGATCTGCAAGACATTTAAGCAGGCTAAAGTAATCTGGGACACTAAAAATAAACCAAAGGGGCTTCTATGTGGACACATTAACATTCGCAGTATGTTACCAAAGCATGAGCAGCTGGAGCATTTTCTAAGCAATTCCAATATTTCTATTTTGGGTATCTCTGAATCTTGGCTCACAAGTTCTTCTCCTGAGTCTGCGGTTGTCTTTCCAGAGTACACAGTATTCAGAAGGGATAGAATTGGAACAAGAGGAGGAGGAATACTTGTGTATGTAAAAAAACACCTGGATTGCTCTTTACTTACTTACTTACTTTACTCGAAGTAGAACATATTTCTGTTAAAATCACTCTTTCCACAGAAATGTCATTTACGTTGATCTGTTTATATCGCCCTCCTTCCGCAAAGAATATTTTTTATGAATAGCTACAGATATTACTTAAATATCATACTATAAATAATAAGTCTAATGAAATAATTGTAATGGGAGATTTTAATGTCAACTGGGACTGTGAAAAGGACATAAAAACACCCAAGGACATAATGGAGACTTTGAACTTTACTCAACACATTGAACAACCCACAAGAATAACGAGACTGTGGCGGAGGTGTGGTCCTGGGCGCGGCTGCAGGGGAGGAGTGGTGCAGTGGGCTCAATGGGGCGGTGCTGGAGATGCCGGTGAGAACAGCTGATGGCGATTTGGACTGATGATGGTTTCCTTCCCTTTTTATAGTGAGACGGAGAGGAGACTGAGGGAAATCAGCTGGGACCGACAGCTGTCAGACTGTGTTCAGTCATAACCTGGGAAAATTGTAAATAAATGTGGAACCTGGTGATAAAGACCTGTGTGTGTGTGTACCTGTGTATAGTGCATTTCACAGAGACACTCTAAAACTAAAATAGATGTCAATTATCCTTGGGTCAGAGGAACTTGGCCAGACATTCAATTAGATCTTCCAGCCTGGGTAGAGGAAATGCATCAAAGTCACACTGTGCATTTACCTTTCTGAAGTCATTGCAGAATTGGATGCTGTCATCTTTCTTCACCATCTTCTCAATAGGATTGCTCCTATCACTGGTTGAGGGCTCAATAACCCCCAACTCGAACATCAGAGCTACCCCCTTTTCCAAAACTTTTCCAATTTTTTTAATCCTGTACATTGTCTGCCTTTCAGGAAGATACCATGCTCCATAAGGTTTGTCGCCCCAGGGTTCTCCTGAAAAAGATGTTGTGGAATAATGGCACGCAATTCTTCCTGCTGAGTTACAGAGAGATGGAAAGGTCAAGAGAAACAAAGTTAAGCCCAACACGTGTAGATTCCTCCTCAGCCATCCCGGGTTTTCCATTTATTTAGCAGATTGATCATCATCATCATCATCATCATCGTTTATTTGTATAGCACTTTAAGAACACACCAGGCAGACCAAAGTGCTGAACAACACAGATCAAAACAACTACCAAATTAAAAATACCATCAAATAAATAAGAAGGTGTCAGTTTCCTACAGAGTTAAAAGCCAGGGAATAAAAATAGGTTTTCAATCTGGACTTAAAGACCTGCACTGATAACGCTTGTCTAATATGGAGGGGAAGGTTATTCCAGAGCATCGTGTGGCTTCAGCAAATCAGATAAGTAGACAGGAGCCAGACCGTTTAAAGATTTAAAAACCAATAATAGGACTTTAAAGATCGAGCTGAGTCAAGTTAAGCCAAGCTAGGTAGGTGCAAGTGGAAAAGGGCTATTACAAAGTCTGATCGAAATTGAGGCCATTCAATTTCGGTGTAAAGACGTTAAACTACATATGTGAAGGTCTCATAATGGTTTCACCTCTGCTGATAATTACCCACACCTTTTTTCCACCCCTTGGCTCATGTGATGTGTTTCATAGTTGGTTAACGACCCTGGTAAAGACAACCCCCTCTGGGTTTTAAATACCTGGGACTCTCCAACGTTTAGTTTTAGATCTAACGAAGGTTCTCAGAGGAGAGGTGAAAGGTCTTCAAGGCACTTAGAGAATTCCAGCTGCTTTCTTTCAAAGCTCATCACACTACCATGACGTGGATGACTGGGAACCCTTTTTTCTCATTCACTGTGTGCAGTCCCTCTGGAGTCATCCCTGTTGGAGCTTGTCAGTAGCAAAGGCCTGAAGGTACAAAAATGAATACTGAAGAGAGCTTAACACCATTCCTGCTTGAATTTGAAGGCCGATATAAGTCTATCCTTTCAGAGTTGCAGACTTAAACGCAGGCCTCCTGTGGCTCGTTGTTCTAGGCGTATGATTCTCGCTTCGGGTGCGAGAGGTCCCGGGTTCAAATCCCGGACGAGCCCCCTTAAACTCACAAGCTCTTAGCTTCATGGAATTCTTTGGTAAGACACATTCCTTCTGGGGCATTGTAAATGTGTTGTGTGCCAAACCTTTCAATGTTATGTGTGACACCAATTTGTCTTTCTAAAATAACGTTTTTGATTTTGTGAAAGAGTCACTCTCATGACTCATTGAGTGATGCTATTGACTGCACAGTCCCTGCCACGCAATCTGTATATGTCACATTTTGAGATTGCCTTGGAAACCTTACTGGGCAGGTACTAAAAAAATACCTGTAACCAGGTACTATCACCTAATGGAAACTTTAAAGATCGAGCTGAGTCAAGTTAAGCCAAGCTAGGTAGGTGCAAGTGGAAAAGGGCTATTAGAGATCACAAAGTCTGATCGAAATTGAGGCCATTCAATTTCGGTGTAAAGACGTTAAACTACATATGTGAAGGTCTCATAATGGTTTCACCTCTGCTGATAATTACCCACACCTTTTTTCCACCCCTTGGCTCATGTGATGTGTTTCATAGTTGGTCAACGACCCTGGTAAAGACAACCCCCTCTGGGGTTTAAATACCTGGGACTCTCCAACGTTTAGTTTTAGATCTAACGAAGGTTCTCAGAGGAGAGGTGAAAGGTCTTCAAGGCACTTAGAGAATTCCAGCTGCTTTCTTTCAGAGCTCATCAGACTACCATGACGTGGATGACTGGGAACCCTTTTTTCTCATTCACTGTGTGCAGTCCCTCTGGAGTCATCCCTGTTGGAACTTGTCAGTAGCAAAGTCCTGAAGGTACAAAAATGAATACTGAAGAGAGCTTAAAAACATTCCTGCTTGAATTTGAAGGCCGATTTAAGTCTATCCTTTCAGAGTTGAAGAATTAAGCACATGCTATCTGTGGCTCGTTGGTCTAGGCGTATGATTCTCGCTTCGGGTGCGAGAGGTCCCGGGTTCAAATCCCGGACGAGCCCCCTTAAAATCACAAGCTCTTAGCTTCATGGAATTCTTTGCAAAGACACATTCCTTCTGGGGCATTGTAAATGTGTTGTGTGCCAAACGACTCAATGTGATCAATTTGTCTTTCTAAAATAACTTTTTTGATTTTGTGAAGGAGTCACTCTCATGACTCATTGAGTGATGCCATTGACTGCACAGTCCCTGCCACGCAATCTGTATATGTCACATTTTGAGATTGCCTTGGAAACCTTACTGGGCAGGTACTAAAAAAATACCTGTAACCAGGTACTATCACCTAATGGAAACTTTAAAACAAACCCTAAATTCAATGGGAAGCCAATGCAAGGAAGCCAGAACTGCAGTGATGTGATCGAATTTCCTACTACCGGTTAAAAATCGTGCCGCCGCATTTTGCACTAACTGCAAGCGTGACAAGGTGCCCGACCGAACCCCTGGTTTGGATTTCTTCTCTCTGGCATCTGGATCTCATAAGTTGTTTGCTAAATGGCGAGGTCCATATACTGTGCTAGGAAAGCTGAGTTCAAAAAATTTGTTTTCAGCAGTAAGAGTACCTGCTGTCCTCGGCTGACCAATCTCTCCCTTGCGGCCCTGTTGTAACAGGCCAACTGTCACTGCTGCACTTTCTTGCCTCTTCACCAATTTGGTGTTTTGCTCCATTTTCTCCCTCATCTGAAAAACGTAGTTCAACATGCTTGTCAGTTCTTTCCTCGGCCTCACCCAGGATTCCATGTGTAGTGAAAGATTTGACTGAAGCTGCTTGAAACTTTTTCACCAGCTGAGCAGCTTCCTGCGTTGACTTTGGAGCCCTTTCTTTCACCCACACCTGGAGTTCTGGAGTCAACGAGCAATAAAACTGCTCAACGATATGGCAACCTGCTCCTTGGTTTTTTTTTTTGCGGTTGGATCCATTTGCCATACAGGTCCTTCAGTCGTTTCTAAACCTGTTTTGGACTTTCACTGAGCTGGATGTCAGGCTCCCGAAACACACATAGTGTTTAAAAATGACTGATAGTTGTACCATATTCAACACAAGTTAAAAAAATACCCAGAAAATTCTGATTTTTTGGAACTGAGATGTTCAATAACCCTTATTGGGTTATTATTAAATTCATGTTTCTTTTTCCTTTACCATGTTGTTTATGATATATTTTTATTAAATATTTATTATAGATTTTTTGTATCACATTTGATGCAACTTTTTTTTGGCAACTTTTGTTCATTTTAGACAAAAAAAAGAGTTTTGTTGATAACATTTTGAAACGATGGCAAGTATTAATCATATTGATGAGATAGAGGTCTCAGAAACTCACGTAGCAAATATGATACCAAGTCATATCACATCATATGACCAAGATCTGGGAAATGGACTTAAATTTTTATTCAGTGTGACCTGAAATGAGGGACTGAGACCAAAAAATCAATAGCTCAGACTATTATAGGACCAGAAGTATTTTTGCAACCATACATTAGAGACTTCATTTTACAGATGGAGAAGCTGCAGCCATCTGTGATACTGTCTATGGTGATAAAAATCAATACAGTCAAAATAAATGCATACGACGAGTAAGTATGTACAGTACTGTCCGAATATCCTTGTCCACCCTTCATTTCTTTATGTTTTGCTTCTAAGAATCAAGACTTTCTTTCATTTTTCAAAGTGAGCAATACTTTATCTTGCTTTTTGAGGACCTTTCAGTGTTGTTGGGGTTTTTTTGTTTTATGTTGTTTTGTTTGTGTTTTTATATCGGCTGCTTTTTCACTCCATTTCATTCCATTCATCAACCAATGAACCATCAACCAAGGAGGTTTAAACAGAAAGCAAGCCTTTTTATTGAGCTGATGGAAATATTACAGACAAAGGAGAAAGTTCAAAACATGAATAGGAACTAGCAAAAACCTGAACTGTGAATGACACTATGAAAACAGGAGCAGAGAGACATGAAGGAGGTTATTAGGAACTTGACAGATGCATAAGGAGAATGCAACAGATCATGTGACAGAACAGAAAGGGAGACAGGGACAACATGGTAAACAGAAAGTGGTGTGATGCCAGGAGCATTTCTACTCTCTCCAGCGGCTGCTCGCCACATCTGGAGTTCCTGAGCATTAAGTGCCGCCCTTTCTATCTGCCCCGTGAGTTCACCTCGGTCATCGCCACGGCGGTCTACATCCCACCCCAAGCGGACACAGGTATGGCTTTGTCCGAATTACATGATGTGCTGAGCTCGCTTCAAAACAAGGACCCGGGCGCAGCCCTCATTGTAGCAGGAGACTTTAACAAAGCGAACCTCAGACAAGTCATGCCAAACTTTTACCAGCATGTCTCGTGTCCAACGAGAGGGGATCGGATTTTGGATCACTGCTACACGCCATACAAGCAGGGCTACAAAGCTGTCTCACACCCGGCTTTTGGGAAGTCTGACCACAACGCCATCTTCCTCATTCCCCAGTATAAACAAAGCATACGGAGGGAAGAAGTAACCACGAGGGAGGTAAAACGGTGGACTGCCCAATCAGAAGCTATGCTACAGGACGCACTCAACGACGTAGACTGGGACATGTTCAGAGCATGCGCAGTCGACATCAACGAGTTTACAGAAGTAGCAGTATGCTTCGTCAATATGCTAGCGGAGGAGATTATCCCCACTGCGAGAGCCACCACATTCCCAAACCAGAAACCGTGGATGGACAGATCGATCCGCACTGCAGTAAACGCCAGGACCGCCTCCTACAACGCGGGTCTCGCCACTGGCGATATGAGCGCCTACAAAGCGGCCTCATACGGCGTGCGGCGCGCGGTGAGAGATGCCAAACGCAGGTACCGGGAACGTGTGGAGTCCCACTTCCACCAGGGCGACACACGGAGTATGTGGCACGGACTACGCACCATTACGGACTACAAAGCCAGGGACAGTGCGCCGATCAACGCCGACTCTGCATTCACCAACGAGCTGAATCGGTTCTACGCCCGTTTCGAGGTTAGCCAGGCGGCTAATGCTATCTACCGCCTGACTACCGAGGACAGTGACGTCATCAGCGAGAGACCGGTGACCAGCATCGCGGAGCATGACGTCCGAGCGGCACTGAGGAGAGTGAACACAAGGAAAGCGGCGGGGCCAGACGGCATCACCGGCCGTCTGCTGCGCTGCTGTGCTGACCAGCTAGCAGGTGTGTTCACTTACATCTTCAACGAGTCCCTGGCGAAGTCTGTGGTCCCCACATGCTTCAAAAGATCCACCATCATCCCTGTGCCCAAGAACAGCAAACCCTCATCCCTGAACGATTACCGGTCAGTTGCACTGACCTCGGTAGTAATGAAGGTGTTTGAGAGGCTGCTGAAGAACATCATCTCCTCCTCCATCCCAGACACCACAGATCCGCTGCAGTTCGCCTACAGATCCAACAGATCCACAGAGGATGCCATCGCCCACGTCCTACACACCACTCTCAGCCACGTGGACAAGAAACAGGGTAACTATGTGAGACTGCTGTTTGTTGATTACAGTTCAGCGTTTAACACAATAGTGCCCTGCAGACTGTTCACAAAGCTCAGGGATCTGGGACTTAACAGCCGTCTGTGTGCATGGGTGTTGGACTTCCTCACTGGCAGAACTCAGGTGGTGAGGGTGGGCAGGTGCTTCTCCAACAGCATCACCATCAACACAGGAGCACCTCAGGGATGTGTCCTCTCGCCACTGCTCTACTCCCTCTACACTTCAGACTGTGTGGCCACCCATGGCTCCAACACCATTGTGAAGTTTGCTGACGACACAGTGGTGTTGGGTGCCATCTCCAACAACGATGAGACGGCCTACATGGATGAAGTGAAGAATCTTGCATGGTGGTGCCAGGACAACCACCTCCAGCTGAACGTCAGCAAGACCAAGGAGCTGGTGGTGGACTTCAGAAGGGGTCAGCACAGAGACTACAAGCCCATTATCATCAATGGAGCTCCAGTGGAGAGGGTGCAGTCCTTCAAGTATCTTGGTGTCCACATCTCCTCAGACCTGACATGGGCTGCCCACATTCAGGTCCAGACCAAAAAGGCTAGGCAGCGCCTGTATCACCTACGACAACTGAGGAAGTTCAGGGTCTCTCCAAAGATCCTCAGGATTTTCTATACAGGCGCTGTGGAGAGCATCCTCACACAGAACATCACATCCTGGTATGGGAACAGCTGTGTGAAGGACCAAAAAGCTCTCCAGAGAGTGATCCGTACAGCAGAACGCTGCTGCAGGATTGCTCTCCCCCCGCTTCAGGACACCTACACCAGGAGATGCCGGACTAGAGCAGCGCAGATACTGAAGGACCCGTCCCATCCTGGCAACAAACTGTTCCAACTTCTGCAATCTGGTAGAAGGTTCCGCATCTTCCGGGCAAGGACAGAGAGACTCAAGAGGAGCTTCTATCCCCAAGCCATCCGTGCCCTAAACACACACACCCGCCCTCTCACATCATCTATAATTGACTGAGACAGGACTCTTCCAGACACTAAACCAAGGCACAATGTACATTTCAATTCCTTTAATTTTAAATATGTTTATATTGTCTATCCTGTAAAATAGTCAGATGTCTATTCATATTAATGTACAGAATTCACCTGCTTGCTGCTACTACTGCACATTCACCCAGTGTATATACTATATGTAGATATATATATATATATATATATATATATATATATATATATATATATATATATATATATTATGGAATGCCCTTTAGGAAAATATTATATATATATATTCCAACCAAAGTCTGAATATATAGAATGAAACTTGAATATATAGAATGATCTTCTGAATATATAGAATGAAACTTGAATATATAGAATGAAACTTGAATATATAGAATGATCTTTTGAATATATAGAATGAAGCTTGAATATATAGTCAAGTCAAGTCAAGTTTATTTATAGAGCACATTTAAAAACAACCAAGGCTGACCAAAGTGCTGTACAGTAATACAGATAAAATACAATAGAACACAATTTCGTAATAACACCTCGCTGATAAAAATAAAATAAAAATATATAAAACAAATAAATTAAACCTTTCTAAAAGCCAATGAAAAGAGGTGAGTTTTAAGAGCGGTTTTAAAAGTTTCTAGGCTTTTGGAGAGTCTGACGTGAGGAGGTAAACTGTTCCACAGTCTGGGTGCAGCCACAGCAAACGCCCTCTCTCCCTTTGTCTTTAATTTATACCTGGGAACATCTAAAAGCATCAGGTCGGCTGACCTCAAAGATCTCCTGGGGCGATAAGTACTAAGGAGTTCTGACAGGTAAGAAGGTGCAGTGCCATTTAAAACCTTAAAAGCCAGCAATAAGATTTTAAAATCAATCCTAAAGGCAACTGGGAGCCAGTGGAGAGAGCAGAGAACCGGAGTGATGTGGTCTCTTTTTTTTGAACCGGTCAACAGGCGAGCGGCAGCGTTCTGCACCAGTTGAAGGCGATGTAGACAGGAACGATCTAGGCCAGCATAGAGGGAATTGCAGTAGTCTAGCCGTGAAGTAATAAAAGCATGGACCACTCTTTCTAGATCGTTCCTGCAAAGGTAAGACTTGACTTTGGCTAAAATCCGCAAATGATAAAAAGATCCCTTAACTACAGAGCTGATTTGTTTATCAAGTTTAAAAGCATTGTCAAAAATAACACCAAGACTCTTAATGGAAGAAGTGCAATCGGAGGTTAGGGGTCCCAAAAAGTCAAGAGAGAAGTTGGGATCTTTAGGAAGCCCAAACACAATGACTTCAGTTTTGCTTTCATTAAGGTGTAAGAAGTTAAGAGTCATCCAAGTCTTAATGTCAGACAAGCAGGAGAGTAGCGGCTGCAAAGAAACATTGCAGTTCAACCTCAGAGGGAGGTAGATCTGAATATCATCGGCAAAGATGTGGAAGGACACATTATGTTTACGGAGCACATCACCCAGAGGGAGCAAGTACAGAATAAACAACAGAGGGCCTAGTATGGACCCCTGAGGTACGCCACAGGTTAAAGGAGCTCTGGGAGATGACAGTTCACCAAGGTGAACAGAAAAACTCCTATTATTCAAATAGGACTGGAAAAACTTTAAGACAGTGCCCTTTAAACCGACACAATGTTGAAGGCGGGATAGCAGTATGTTGTGATCAACAGTGTCGAAGGCTGCTGTCAGGTCCAGGGTTACTAAGACAGCAGCACAACCAGAGTCAACAGTTAAAAGCAAATCATTAAAAACTCTCAGAAGGGCGGTTTCTGTGCTATGCCGAGCTCTAAAACCAGACTGGAACTTCTCATAGAGATTGTTGTTGTCAAGAAATAGCTGGAGCTGCGTGAGGGCGGCTCGTTCCAGTACTTTGGACAGAAAAGGGAGGTTGGAAATGGGCCTATAGTTAGAGAGTAGGGATGGATCTAGATTAGGCTTTTTAAGGAGAGGTTGAACAACAGCGTGCTTGAAGGGTGTTGGAAAACAACCAGAACTGAGGCAGGCATTGATCAGGACCAGAAGGAAAGGTCCGACTGAGTCCAGAACCTGCTTCAGAAGCCGAGAGGGGATAGCATCGGTGGAACAGTTGGTAGTCTTAACCTTGCAGACTATTTCATGCAGCTGAGAGAGAGAGATTGGTTCGAACTGATTAAAGGCAGGTGGAAGGCAGGTGGAAGGTGAAGATGGAATGACAGACTGCAGGGAGGAAATCTTGTTTACAAAGAACTTTAGAAAGTCATTACAGAGGGTGGCAGAAGGTGTGAGGCTGGTGGATATGTAAGGATTTACAATGGAATTTAAAACACGAAACAGAGTCTGAGGTTTATGGACACTACTGCTAACCAGGTTTGATATGTAGGAGGACTTGGCCTCTTTAACGGCTTTCTGATAGGTTGAAAGAGAGTCTCTGAGGATATTAAAAGAAATGTGCAGCTTGTCCTTTTTCCATTTTCTCTCAGCACACCTACAGGTGCGCCTGAGAGCACGAACAGAGTCTGTAATCCAGGGTTCAGCGTGAGCTTTGGGACGGAGTGTTTTTAGGGGAGCGATGAGGTCCAAAATAGAAGTACATGTTGAGTTGAAAAGAGCAGTTAAATCTTCTGCACACAAGGAATCAATCCAGTCCACCGTGGAGAGCTCAGAGTTGCTAAAAGCAGCAGAAAACTGAGATGGTACATGGGTATTGATGATCCGGTGACGGCGTGAAGGAGGTTTAACTGCAGCATCAGAACAATGTGCAGTGGCAGAAAATAGAACAGGAAAATGATCGGAGATACACGCACTCTCACAAATTTCAGAGATGTGGATACCCAAGCCGTGAGACATGACAAGGTCCAAAGTGTGACCCTTCTCATGTGTGGAGCCAGACACACACTGAGTAAGGTTGAAGGAATCCAACAGTGAAACAAAGTCTCTAACCAGGGGTTTAGATGGACAGCACACATGAATATTCAGGTCACCAACAATAAGAAAATGATCAAAATCTACTGAAAGCCCTGAAAGGAATTCCCCAAACTCACTGATAAAGTCCTTGTTAAATTTGGGGGGACGATATACCACTGCAATCAGTAACGGAGTGGATGAGTTTAGTTTAAAAAGCTGTAGTTCAAAGCTGGAAAAAGAGGAAAAGGAAATCTGATGGCAGTCATAAACAGATTTAAAAACACAGGCGAGGCCTCCGCCTTTGCCAGAGGACCTGGGAGTGTTTAAAAAACAACAGCCTGGAGGAAGAAGCTCAGAGAAAGCCACAGTCTCACCAGCGCGTAACCAGGTCTCCGTCAGGAACATAAAATCCAAGTCGTAAGAAGAGAAAAAATCCTTGAGCAGAAACGTCTTATTGGAGAGGGATCGAGTGTTGATCAAAGCCATAGATAAGGTGAGATCAGTAGCTGTCATCGGGGTTGATATGCGGGTGAGTGGGCGTAGGTTAGAGTTTGTAGCACCAAATCTGCGGATCCGTGGCTGTAGGAGAGCCGATGACCGAGGACCCGGAACGGAAACAGCGAGCGACGGACCCGGAGAGTCACGCAGGAAGGGAGCAAACACCAGGCGTGGGCCGGAGATGGCAGAGAGTCGCCTACCAGAGGAGAACGCCGCCGCCGGCATGGCGAGGAGTGAGCCAGATGACCGAGGGAGGCGCGGGCCAAGAAGCGGGCCTACCGGTAAAGCCGGAGCAACAGCAGGCGGAGTTTGAGAGACGGTTTTCACCCAGGGTCCTCTGGGCTGGAGTGAGCCCCTCACCGCAGCAGAGTAGCAGAAACCCATCTGAGCGAGGGGAGGATCAGCCAGGCAGGAGAGTGATAGAAATGCCTTTGTGCGAGCCAGGAGACCACTTCGCTTCCCTCGTCTTCTCCAACGTTTTTTCCGGTGTAGCTTGGGAGGGAGGAACCAGGTGCGACGTAGGTAAGGTGGAATACCATCGAACAGTGGAGGCACACCGCTTGTTTGTCCATCAAAGACAGAGGACAAAGGCGCTGACACTGCTGAGTCTCGAATAATAAAGAGAGTTTGCCGGTCATAAGTCCGGAGCGAGTTGATTTCCACAGTTAAGGCAAAGAACAGCAAACAAAAAACCAAAAAACAGGAGGAGGAGTGACGGCGAGCCGAACATACTGGCGCCATCTTGTCCAGGTTCCATTCCTGATATAGAATGAAACTTGAATATATAGAATGATCTTCTGAACATATAGAATGAAACTTGAATATATAGAATGATCTTTTGAATATATAGAATGAAACTTGAATATATAGAATGATCTTTTGAATATATAGAATGATCTTTTGAATATATAGAATGAAACTTGAATATATAGAATGATCTTTTGAATATATAGAATGATCTTTTGAATATATAGAATGAAACTTGAATATATAGAATGATCTTTTGAATATATAGAATGAAACTTGAATATATAGAATGATCTTTTGAATATATAGAATGATCTTTTGAATATATAGAATGAAACTTAAATATATAGAATGAAACTTGAATATATAGAATGATCTTTTGAATATATAGAATGATCTTTTGAATATATAGAATGAAGCTTGAATATATAGAATGATCTTTTGAATATATAGAATGATCTTTTGAATATATAGAATGATCTTTTGAATATATAGAATGAAACTTGAATATATAGAATGATCTTTTGAATATATAGAATGATCTTTTGAATATATAGAATGAAACTTGAATATATAGAATGATCTTTTGAATATATAGAATGAAACTTGAATATATAGAATGATCTTTTGAATATATAGAATGATCTTTTGAATATATAGAATGATCTTTTGAATATATAGAATGATCTTTTGAATATATAGAATGAAACTTGAATATATAGAATGATCTTTTGAATATATAGAATGATCTTTTGAATATATAGAATGATCTTTTGAATATATAGAATGATCTTTTGAATATATAGAATGATCTTTTGAATATATAGAATGAAACTTGAATATATAGAATGATCTTTTGAATATATAGAATGAAACTTGAATATATAGAATGATCTTTTGAATATATAGAATGATCTTTTGAATATATAGAATGAAACTTGAATATATAGAATGATCTTTTGAATATATAGAATGTATGAACCTCTTTTTTAGAGATGATGTGTTTCTGAATTCTCTGCCTTTACAAAATGGCATCAGCTGAACTATTTCAGTACTTTTTAGAGCTTGACAACTGTTTTGCGACAGCTGTTCAAATTGCAAATTTCCATAGTCCACTAGTTGTATCCTGTGGTTGTACAGTGTTCCAACATTTACTGACAACATTTGAGATATGACCATCCAACTAAACCCCAAGTCTCGCATGTCAGTCAGCTGAGTAGCTGGTATGTTGTACCTAAAAGAGAAACAAAAGAAGAAATATGTTAACTTCTTTCTTGCATTCATTATCTTGTTTGCCATCTCTTGACTCTTTCAAGTGCCATACACATTATGAATGAATTTGTTTCCATTTTTATCACTTACCTTGACCTTCCTCTTTGAGATGTAGAATGATATAATGAGCCCATAACATGTGCTTCAGCTTCTGCTCGAAGTGTTAGCTCAGTTGACATCTCCATCAGTGATTGATAAATTCCCTCAAGAAGTGTGCATAATCTTCTCCCAGAAACATTTTGTTGAACATTATTCATGAGCACTAGAAATGTTGCAATAATGAAAACGTGTTCTTCAAGGTGACGTAGTATAAATTAAAATTATTTCTACCATTTGCAGTTTGAACAGCTGTCGCAAAACAGTTGTCAAGCTCTAAAAAGTACTGAAATAGTTCAGCTGATGCCATTTTGTAAAGGCAGAGAATTCAGAAACACATCATCTCTAAAAATGAGGTTCATACATTCTATATATTCAAGTTTCATTCTATATATTCAAGTTTCATTCTATATATTCAAGTTTCATTCTATATATTCAAAAGATCATTCTATATATTCAAGTTTCATTCTATATATTCAAAAGATCATTCTATATATTCAAGTTTCATTCTATATTTTCAAAAGATCATTCTATATATTCAGACTTTGGTTGGAATATATATATAATATTTTCCCAAAGGGCATTCCATAATATATATATATATATATATATATATATATATATATATATATATATATATATATAAAAAACACCCAGCACGCCCCTGCGGGCGGTTTATCCTTCAAGCTCGGGTCCTCTACCAGAGGCCTGGGAGCTTGAGGGTCCTGCGCAGTATCTTAGCTGTTCCCAGGACTGCGCTCTTCTGGACAGAGATCTCCGATGTTATTCCCGGGATCTGCTGGAGCCACTCGCCTAGCTTGGGAGTCACCGCACCTAGTGCTCCGATTACCACGGGGACCACCGTTACCTTCACCCTCCACATCCTCTCGAGCTCTTCTCTGAGCCCTTGGTATTTCTCCAGCTTCTCGTGTTCCTTCTTCCTGATATTGCTGTCATTCGGAACCGCTACATCGATCACTACGGCCGTCTTCTTCTGTTTGTCTACCACCACTATGTCCGGTTGGTTAGCCACCACCATTTTGTCCGTCTGTATCTGGAAGTCCCACAGGATCTTAGCTCGGTCATTCTCCACCACCCTTGGGGGCATCTCCCATTTTGACCTCGGGACTTCTAGGTTATACTCGGCACAGATGTTCCTGTACACTATGCCGGCCACTTGGTTATGGCGTTCCATGTATGCCTTGCCTGCTAGCATCTTGCACCCTGCTGTTATGTGCTGGATAGTCTCTGGGGCATCTTTACACAGCCTGCACCTGGGGTCTTGCCTGGTGTGATAGACCCCAGCCTCTATGGATCTTGTACTCAGAGCTTGTTCTTGTGCTGCCATGATTAGTGCCTCTGTGCTGTCTTTCAGTCCAGCTTTGTCCAGCCACTGGTAGGATTTCTGGATATCAGCCACCTCCTCTATCTGCCGGTGGTACATACCGTGCAGGGGCCTGTCCTTCCATGATGGTTCCTCGTCTCCCTCCTCTTTCTTGGGTTTCTGCTGCCTGAGGTATTCACTGAGCATTCGGTCAGTTGGGGCCATCTTCCCAATGTATTCTTGGATGTTCCTTGTCTCATCCTGGACTGTGGTGCTGACACTCACCAGTCCCCGGCCCCCTTCCTTCCGCTTAGCGTACAGCCTCAGGGTGCTGGACTTGGGGTGAAACCCTCCATGCATGGTCAGGAGCTTTCTTGTCTTTATGTCAGTGGCTTCTATCTCCTCCTTTGGCCAGCTTATTACCCCAGCAGGGTACCTGATCACGGGCAGGGCGTATGTGTTGATGGCCCGGATCTTGTTCTTACCATTCAGCTGACTCCTCAGGACTTGCCTGACCCTCTGCAGGTACTTGGTGGTTGCAGCCTTTCTAGCGGCCTCTTCATGGTTCCCATTTGCCTGCGGGATCCCCAGGTACTTGTAACTGTCCTCTATGTCTGCAATGTTGCCTTCTGGTAGTTTAATCCCCTCAGTTCTGACTACCTTCCCTCTCTTTGTTACCATCCGACTACACTTCTCCAGTCCGAACGACATTCCAATGTCATTGCTGTATAGCCTGGTAGTGTGGATCAGTGAATCGATGTCTCGTTCACTCTTGGCATACAGCTTGATGTCATCCATGTACAGGAGGTGGCTGACAACTGCTCCGTTCCGTAGTCGGTATCCGTAGCCAGTCTTGTTAATGATCTCACTGAGGGGGTTCAGGCCTATGCAGAACAGCAGTGGGGACAGAGCATCTCCTTGGTAGATCCCGCACTTGATGGTAACTTGTGCTATGGGCTTGGAGTTGGCCTCTAGTGTTGTACGCCACATCCCCATTGAGTTCCTGATGAAGGCTCTTAGGGTCCCATTGATCTTGTACAATTCTAGGCATTCCAGTATCCAGCTGTGGGGCATTGAGTCATAGGCCTTCTTGTAATCAATCCAGGCAGTGCACAGGTTGGTCAGTCTGGTCTTGCAGTCTCGGCTGATTGTTCTGTCTACCAGTAGCTGGTGTTTTGCGCCTCTGGTATTCTTGCCAATTCCTTTCTGTGTCCCGCTCATGTATTGACCCATGTGCCTGTTCATCTTAGCCGATATGATGCCTGACAGGAGCTTCCATGTAGTACTGAGGCAGGTTATTGGTCGGTAGTTGGAGGGGACCGGTCCCTTCTTGGGGTCCTTGGGGATCAGGACCGTCCGGCCTTCAGTTAGCCATTCCGGGTGTCTTTCGTTAACTAGCAGCTGGTTCATTTGTGCTGCCAGACGCTCGTGGAGTGCAGTCAGCTTCTTCAGCCAGTAGGCGTGAACCATGTCGGGCCCTGGTGCTGTCCAACTCTTCATACTGGAGACCCTTTCTTGGATATCTGCCACTGTGATGGTTACTGGACCCTGTTCAGGGAGGTCGCTGTGGTCTGCCCTCAGATCCTCTAGCCACTGAGCATTGCCGTTATGGGTTGCATCCTTCTCCCATATGCTCTTCCAGTATTGCTCCGTCTCCAGCCTTGGTGGTGCTGTTCTCTTATTGTTCCCTTGCCACTGATATATATATATATATATATATATATATATATATATATATATATATATATATATATATATATATATATATATATGTATATATATATATATATATATATATATATATATATATATATATATATATAATGTTTTTCCTCTACACCCCCCCCCCCCCCCATTTTTTTGCACATGTCGAGGAGCGTGTCAGGCTACATTTCACTGTGTGTTATACTTGTATAACTATGCATGTGACAAATAAAGAACCTTGAACCTTGAACCTTGAACATAAACACAGGAAGGTGATAGGGGAAGTGGAGACAGCTGAGAACAAAGTAGAGATAAATCAGGAGTAACGAGACATGAGAAGCAAAAGAGAAAATAACACATGACACGAGGGAGTATGCAATAAAAACAAGAATCATCAGAACACTGGGATGAGAACTAAGACACACTACAGTTTTTTTTTATTGGTTTGGTGCAGTTTTCACAAGCAATTGGTACATTTTCAAAACTCTTAGTACTTATATCACAACAGATCATCAAAAGTGCACCTTTTTCAAACATTTCAGCATATTTTCAATTGTGTCAGTACAATACACATAATGACAAAATATCATTTTCACTACACAAAATAAGTGTTTCATCTAAATAAATGTTTCGTTCACAGTTACTGCCTTTCATAATGTTGTCACTATAAAATTTTTGATTTGCATCTCTTATTATTCAGTTTAATACATTTTTCTGTCATTTAATTCAACCGATCTTAATGTTTAATCAATGAATCATTCATTATGTCCATGGATTTTCAACTTGACTGATTGTTGTCTGGTCATTTGTAAGTTCCTTTTGAGAGGAACAATGTCCAGGTGAAACAACTGCGTTCAGAATATATTCAGGTACAACACTAAACTGGCATGCAATTACTGTAACAGAGGGTGATGGAGCTGGACGCTGCTGTGAATCATCACAAGTATATTTTTGTTGATGAGGCCGCTTTCAATCTAGCAAAAACTAGACACAGAGGACGTAACCTTATTGGGCTACCATCCACGTCCCTGGACAACGTGGGGGGAACATCTCAATGTGTGCAGCTATATCTGAAGATGGTGTGGTAGGCTGTAGACCAGTTCTAGGGTCATACAACACTGAACACCTGATAGTTGTTTTTACAGTTTTTTACAGTCGCTAACAAGCGTTTGTCCAAACAGTTGTCACATTTGCAAAACTCTAAACACAATTAGCACAGCATCGGTCTGTTGTGGCCATACCATTCACACATTTCATGTCGTGTTCACCCAATATGCAGTCAGTGAACACATTTCCACAATGCTTACATTTTCTTAACAGACAAGCTATACCTCCCAACAAAATTATGGACTGTTTTTGTAGTATTTACGAATGTTAACACACAACATCCCACAATAGCAAAAACAATATTCCAAACCGTAGATACAGTATAAAAACCTCTGCCCCTGCAATGATATCAGTACAAAAACAATATCAATATCAAAAATATATCTCAGCTGTAAACAAACAAACAATTGAATAATTGACACACAGCTGATTTATGTTGGGTAAATTGGGCCAACCACACCTTCTTCCATTCTGGCTTAGACTCAGTGGGGTTCATAAGGCAAGACCTTGAGGAGTGATGTTTTTGGAAACAAAAAAAAGACAAACACTGTAATGTCTGGTCGAGGAGGAGTAAGAGCAAGGGGCCCAGGGAGAAGAGCAGGCCCAAGGAGAGGGCAAGGTATAGGTGTAAGAATGCGTGGTGGTGGCATTCCAAGGGCTGCAAGAACAGTAGTCAGTGATGAAATTCGTGCCACTATCATTGACCATGTAATCAACCATGGTCTTTCACTAAGAGAGGCTGGTGAAAGAGTGCAGCCCAATTTGAGGCGGTCAACGGTTGCCTCCATTATATGCACCTTTCAACAAACCAACAGGTAAGTATTGCATTTTACATGGATTGTTCCTATTCTCACTTGACATGTCAATATGGTCATACAGTAATGCATATGTTGAATTGTCTGTCTTTCTAAAGAATGCATCGTCTTCCACCCTCTGGGGGAAGAGGAAAGCTCCTCAGTAATGATCAGGAGCTTGCCATTGTGAAAATGGTTACTGCAAATAATGCAATAAAACTGCGTGAAATACAAACCAGAATTGTGGCGGACCATGAGATATTCGACAATATCGATAGAATCAGCCTCACAACCATTTCGCGGACATTGTCCAAACATAGAGTGCGGATGAAGCAGCTCTACACTGTTCCCTTTGAGAGGAACAGTGAGAGGGTCAAGGAGCTACGACGACAATATGTCCAGGTACAGTGTATATTCAATCCAATGTCCAGTTCTATAAGCTTTGCACTTTGCAAGTAGGTAACCTACACAATACTAGGTTACAGTACAGTATGGTATACAGTACTAACATGACTTACATAAACTTTGTTTCAGAGAGTTATGGAATTGGAGGCCAACCAGGCCCCTCATAAATTCATATACATCGATGAGGCAGGATTCAATCTGGCCAAAAGGCGTCGACGTGGACGAAATGTAATTGGAAAAAGGGCCACAGTTGATGTGCCAGGACAGAGAGGGGCAAACATTACCATGTGTGCAGCAATTGCAAATGCAGGATTACTCCTTCACAAATGTCAGGTTGGACCCTATAATACAGAGCGCTTGCTTGCCTTTCTCAATGATCTCCACCAGCGCCTGGTTCCAGAGCAGGGTCAGTAGGGTGAAAACATGAGGACCTTTGTAATTACCTGGGACAATGTGGCTTTCCATCACTCGCAGGCAATAACAACATGGTTCGAAGTCCACCCAAGACTGGTGAGTCTCTTCCTTCCACCCTATTCACCTTTCCTCAACCCCATAGAGGAGTTCTTTTCTGCATGGCGGTGGAAGGTTTATGACCATCAGCCACATGACCAGATGTCCCTCCTTGAAGCCATGGATGCTGGCTCCAGGGACATCACAGTTGACGATTGCCAAGGGTGGATCCGACATACCAGGCGGTTTTATCCCAGGTGCATCGACTTGGCTGACATCAGATGTGATGTTGATGAAAACATGTGGCCTAACCCTGAAGATCGCAGAGATTAGATGCAACTTTTTTGCCTTTTTTTAGCCCCCCTCCCCCCCTTTTTATCTTGGCTTTTTGCTGTTGTTTTTTTGTTCAGAATGCTCTTGTGTGTTTCATGGATATTTTGTTCACTGTAAGCAATACTGTAAAACTTTCTCTGTCCTATCATACCGTGTTTCTACTGTACCTCCTGTAGTAAACAGTAAAGAAACAAAAACTTGTTTGCTTTTTACTGGAATGCTTTTGAATGTGAACATTACTGTACATGTGGACATACAGTTACCAACCAAGACATTTCTGGTGTCAATATGGTGGATTGCATGTTTCGCATGCAAATACCTGTGACACTGAAACATAAAAGTCTATGCAGTTTTTGTAATGTCAATAATAGCCAGTATTTTGAAACCTGGTGTACTTTGATTGACTGCATGTACCTTGTGAAGTGAAAACAAGTGTTATTCTTTGACAGACTAATTTCATTTTGAGTCAGATTTATAGTGTTTTTGTACAGTTAGTGTGTGCAGAGAAAGATGTGTTCTAATTTTGAAATGAGGAGTTAGTATATATTTAACAAAGTGTATTTTTGGGAAGGATATTATCCATTTGGCCAATTGTGTTTTGTAGGTGTGGGTCTGTGTTAAGAGTTTAGAAAAAGTATCTGAAGTATGGGTAGGCGCTTGTTAGCGACTGTAAAAAACTGTAAATGAACTGGGGCAGGCCTGTCAGGGAGAAGACATCGTCTATGTTGTTGTGTGGGACAATGTGAGCTTCCACCATGCACAGCTGGTTCAGGAATGGTTTCAAACACACCATATTCCCCTTTCCTCAACCCAATTGAGGAATTCTTCTCTACATGGAGGTGGAAGGTGTATGATCGCCATCCCCATGAGCATGTCTCCCTTCTTCAAGCCATGTGTGAAGCTTGTGGTGATATAACTGCTGAGCAATGTCAAGCCTGGATTCGTCATGCCAGGAGATTTTTCCCACGGTGCCTGAACAATGAAGACATCCACTGGGATGTTGATGAAAACTTATGGCCCAATGTTAATGACCGGCTTGATTAATTGTGTAAAAGTGATGAAAATAAAATAAAAAATACATTGTGCTTATGTAAATGACTTGTTGTTTTTTCTCCCTTTTTCGTGTGCGTGTGTGTATGTATATCTATATATCTATATATATATATATATATATATATGGTTATGCCTGAACATAAGTATAATATTTGCTGTGTAAAGTTTTACAGTTCAGTTACACTCATTCATCACCAAGGACAATTTGAAACGCTTACCTTGTATTATTTGCTCCTGTATGAAATGATTGGTAAAAGTACTACGTTGAAAAAAGATCTTACTGTTTTGTTTGGGTGAGTAAAGCAAATGTTCTCAGAATATATCACAACGATCATATGTTCTGCAACAATGGTTACGTGGAATGAAAATATGTGCAAATACAATGAACTCATGACATCAGATTTGGAAGGATGACTAGTGGTGTTACAAATATGATCGAATGTGAGTTTTGTACTGAGAGATTTGAAAATGCACACTTTAGTTATGAAAATAGTACCATACCAATTAAAAAAAACTGTAACTGGATGCAGACAAAATAAAGAAACTCAAAGACAAGACACGCTTAAGAGTGAAGACTTGACACAAGAGCATGGAACGCCAGGGAAGAACTAAACTCTAAAGCAATATGAGACCAGCAGCCAGAGGAGAACACAAAACAGGGAGCACAAGAGTCACAGGCAGTTCTGGGGCTCGACCCAGCTACAGTTTTCAAATCAATTCAATTTTATTTATACAGCGCCAAGTCACAACAGTCGCCTCAAGGTGCTTTGTATTGTAAGGTCGACCCTACAATAATACATACAGAGAAAACCTAACAATCATATGACCCCTATGAGCAAGCACTTTGGCGACAGTGGGAAGGAAAAACTCCCTTTTAACAGGAAGAACCCTCCAAAAACCTAAACTGTGAATGACAGTAGAAAAACAGGAGCACAGAAAAGAGAGACATGAGGGGGAACATTAGGCCATTAAGATGATTTGGATTTTCACTGTATTCCTGGGGAACAGAATTGCTGCTGTCAGTATCTACACAGATCAGAGATAAGTGTGTCGTGGCCAATGTGTGCTCAACTCAGCCCCCCTCAAAGAACAACGTCCGCATTAGCTCAGAGTAGGTTAATTAGAGGAGTATAGTTCAAGTGATTTCATTCTATTTTTATCACTATTTGATTCTGCTTTTGCTTTGCTCCTGCTAAACTGCTTTAATAAAATCAGCATAAAAGAATCTAAAAGCAGTTATTAGTGGGTTAATCCCCTCACCCACTGGCTCCATTTAAACTGTGCGTTACCTCATCAGTAAGACCCATAGGATCAGAGATTAGGGTTAAGCAGCAGAGAGTCGATCCAGACTTCTTATATTAGGGTGCTGGTCCCACAGATCGACAGTGAAGAAGGTACGCTGCTAATTTTCATCTAATTTATTTCCTAATTTCAAGAAAGATTTGGCAAAATAAATATCAGGATCACTTTGTACGACTTTGATTCATTTTAGAGAATTTCATAGGATTTTATTGTAGATCATTAAAACAGAAATTATAGTTAAAAATACATTAAACTAATAAACAAATTGTACACAAATAACAAGTATAAAAGAAGCAGAACTAGGGAAAATGTCTTTTTAAAAACCCTTAAGTTTTGATAACATGTTGGCGCTAAAATAAACATGGTAAAAAAAAAGAACAGCATCTGTCACGGCGGATCAGCTGATCAGCACGATCTGTTTCTCTCTCTCTCCTCTTCTCTCTCACTGGGGCAGAACTCACTGTGGGTTCACGCCCTCGGCCGACGTCCTCGGGAGATGAGTGTCAATAGAAACTTGTCAGTATAATCTTTTAATAATATAAGTTTGCATATGGTAGAATACTGCATGTTGATCTTTTGATGACTTAGGCTGCTGTTCACTACAAGAGTGCTCTGGCATTCACACCCACATCCTGGGAGCGTGGGAGAGGTCGTACCTTCTCTTATTGTTTTGTGGTAGGATAAACGTATCTATGTCTGTTTTAGTCTAAGTGCCTTTTGTTTAGACTTCCAGACCAGCAGGTTTAGGGAAGTCTTTATGGGGTCACACTCTGACCCCACACATGCACACACACATATAAACATCCACATTCCAATGTAAGGAACAAACACCCACTGATGTCTACAAATAAAGACCAGGGCAGTGGCAGAGCGCAAGTCCCTGAGCTCTGACTCTCGTGCGGGTGCTCTGTGGCTGCTCTTGCTGCAAGTAAAAGCTGTGTGTTTCTCCTCTCTGATTCTCAGCTGAAGAAGTGTCTTAGAATACATCTCTTGACATGAGACACCTGGGTCTCATTAAGATGATCAGCATTTAAGCCAGGAGGTGACTGCAGTTCGTCGCTGGATCGTTGTCTACCACGCGTTGGTGAAGCCAAGCTACAGCAAGTCAAGTTAAGTGTGTTTCCTTTGTGCGTTGTATTTAACCCCGTCTTCCTGTCCACAGAGCTCCCTGGATTTCCCCCCCGTGTGATTCCCGAGTGGCCAGTGTTGGTGTGAGAACCTGTGATCGTGTGTGTGGATGATCTGAAGAACGCGTGCTTTTCCCCTGGACTTCCCTGGAGCCCCTTCTCCCTCACGCAGCTGTACATAGCACTCCTGCATCTGAGCCCAGAGTGCTGCGCTTGAGTCCTCCTCCAAACTGTAACACTCACTGTGAGACAGTGTTGGTTAAGTTACTTGAAAAAATTAATTAACTACTAATTACTTGTCCAAGAAAGTAATCCTTTTAATTTACTAATTACTTATTTTAAAAATAATTAGTTGCTTGTTACTTTTTAAAAACTTGATACACAAGTTGAATACAAAGCAACAGATCTTTCAGCCCAATTCATTTTTGTCTGCACAATGCTTCATATAAAACTGAATCAAATGAAAAGTCTCTTTTTTAAACTTGTTTTATTAGTTTTAATCTTTAAGCTTTATGCACGTTGCATCAAGCAAAAAGTAAATTACCAGGGGTCTGCAACCTTTTACACCCAAAGAGCCGCTTGGACCCGGTTTCCACGCAAAAGAAAACACTGAGAGCCTCAAATACTTTTTGAAATCTAAAATGAAGATAACACTGTATATGTTGTTTTTTTAGCTTTATGCTTTGTGTGAACAACTAAAGTAAGTAAAGTTTATTTATTAAGTGCTTTTCACAGACAGGCAGTCACAAAGTGCTGTACACAAATATTAAAATAAACAATACAATCAACAGACATTATACACAATGTAAAGGATCAAATGTAAATAATGTAAAGAATATAAAATATGTAGATCAACAAAAGGCTTGTTTGAACAGAAAAGTTTTTAACTGCTTTTTGAAAGAATCCACAGAGCAACTAAGGTGTGTTGCTTATGAAATCCATGAAGTGCTGCAGAGAAAATTAGATTTTATTTATGTAATGAACACATTTTGAACTCTTAAAGAAATATAAGAAAAGGAAAGCTGAACTAAAATGATCCAGAAAAAAACAACTGTGAGCCGCCCTCATATCTCCTTTGGGCTTTTGGAGCCTTGACCTGACTTTTAAAAAGTAATTGGAAAAAAAAGCTCGATGCTGCTGAAAGATGAAAAATAGATATTTGCAAAATTCTGCCTAAATATGTATTTTACCAGGTTAATGTGTGTGGCGGGGCGTGGTCTGCAGCGCCGCTGCAGGGGAGGTGGACGCACCTGAGCGGCACCCGCAGTCACACCTCGCCGCCTTTACGTCTGTGCTCTCTCTGCTGTTGTGTGTCGGGCTGTGAGCTGCAAAGCTACAGCCGGCTGTGTGCGTACAGCAACCGTGTGTGAAAGGTGGTCAATAAAGAGAAGCTGTAAAGCGTGTTCATGCAAACATCGTCAGGTCTGCCGTGATATGTTTACAACGGGACTTCTGCTCCTGAACCTCTGCGCACAGCGTCTGCAGGTCGAGGCTGTACGAAGTCACTTTCATCTTTATGCAGGACTGTAAGCTGTCATCTGTGAGGCGTGAGCGTGTTTGTTTTTAACATAGTTCACGGTGGAGCTGCTGACATAATGTGGATCAGAAGATCCATAACTGGCCTACCTGGGGTTGAAAGTCTCGATAAATGCAGGCGTTTCGGCGGGTACACCGGCTTCCGCCAGTGTGACGCTTATTTTGAGCGATGAAAAAATAATAAGATAAAATTTTATTTTTATATTTCAATATCACAATAATCTTCCAGTTTAGAACTACAAGTTTAAAAAGAACTAATATAAATAAAATACACTTCAGCTAAATACTTCTAAATTATTTTCCCAAACCACGCGGAGCCGCAGTATAAGGACTAAAGAGCCGCATGAGGCTCCGGAGCCGCGGGTTGCCGACCCCTGCTCTAGACAGAAATCTCGACCCCCCCAATGCTCAGCACAAAGTTACGCTCTTCCCTGGATAAGTAAGGGATAAATAAAAATCACTTGACCCTAAACTGAATGCAGCTGCTAATGTTGTGACAGGAATGACTTGATATCATTCATGACCGATTATGGGACAACAAGTTATTTACAATGGTGTAAAAAACTGGACCTGTTCAGGGCTGCAGCAACTTCATTATTGATCTTTTACCTAACTATATTTGTTGATCACATCTAGCTCACTCATGTTATACCAGCCATCATGGCAAAATGTGACCCAGAGATTTAGTCCAAAAAACTGAAAACCCTGGGAAACAGAACCCATCACACACCTTATGCCTGCTTCTTCATTGCTCCAGGTGATGACAATAACATCAGTAGTTCTAAGCAAGGTCCCAATTTTCAGATAAACAAGTTTGGATGGCTCTGAACATTTTGAGTTTCAATGAGAGTAAAACGGAGGTGATTGTATTTAGACCTAACAATATTTAATGCAACCCGCATGGGAATTGTGGTTGGCTTGAGTCTTATATTAAACAAACATATTAGTTTTGTGTTGCAAAAAAGCTTTTTCCAGTTGAGGCAAATAGCAAAGCGCTAGCCAGTTTAGTCAAGACATGACATGGAGAAGGTAATACATGCCTTTATTTTAACTTGGCTGGACTACTGTAATGCACTTTATGTTGGAGTCAGCCAAGGGTCTCCTGCATGTCTTCAGCTCGTTCAAAATGCTGCTGCCCGCCTCTTCACTGGTGACCACAGGCATGAACATGTAACACCTATCCTGTCCTCTCTTCACTGGCTTCCTATTCATGACAGAATTAATTTCAAAAATTGTAAGGCTGGTTTATAAATGCCTTAATGGTCTCCCCCATACCTTTCAGAGTTGCTTCAGCCTTCATGGACCCTTAGGTCAGCCGACCAGCTGCTGTTGGCCAAAATGTAGAAGAGAACGAGCCTTTTCAATTATGGCTCCCAAACTCTGGAATACGCTGCCTTTAAATATTAGACAGGCATCTTTGTTTAATCACTTTTGAAAATCAGAATCAGAAGACTTTATTTATCCCCACGGGGCAATTAACAAACAACAGAGCAGCATGACGTTGAAGATAAGGACAATAAGAACAAGCAATAAGAGTGAGATAATAAATACACAAAATATACAGTATATACACAGTTTTAAAATTAAAGTGACTGAATAGGTGAATAAATAACTGTAAGTGACTAAAAGTGAGTAAAGTGTCGGCAGTATAAAAGAGTGTAGAGTAGTTTCTGTTTCTGGTGTGGGAAACGGTCTCATCGGCTGGAGTTAAAAAGCAGAGCTGCTTTGGGGACAAAGGTGGCGCTCCTCCTCCTCTCAGTCCTGCAGGAAATGCAGCGGAGGCGTCGCCCAGAGGGGAGCCATTGAAACGCGGGGTGAAGAATGTGAGAGGGGTCGTTGATGATTTTGGCTGCCTGTCTGAGGGCCTGTTGACAGGCCAATGACTGTAGAGCACACTGATGCAGTGCGCTGCAGTCTGTTCCTGTATGAAGGCTGAGGCAGTGGAACCAGCAGGTGATGGAGAAGGTCATGATGCTTTCCAGGAAAGCATAGTAAAAAGTCATCATGATGGCTGTGCTGACTCCAAAGGAGGTATAGCTGTTGGTGGCACCTCCTGAGAATCTCCTCAGTGTTGGCAGAGAATCTCAGGAGGTTGTCAAAGATGGTTCGCAGGTATTTGTACTCCTCAACTACCTCCACTGGCTTCCCGTGGATGGTGGTGGTGACTGAAGCAGCCAGATCCCTCTGCCTGCTGGAGAAGGTCACCACCTTTGCTCACGTTCAGTTCAAGTTTGGAGCTGTCACACCACTCTACAAACTCCTGCAGAGCGGCCGTGGTGCTGTGAGGGCCTGACAGCAGTGACAGGAGAACTGTGTCGTCAGCATATTTCACCAGGTGACAGATCTGTGTGGATCTGCAGTCATCAGTGTAGAGGATGAAGAGCAGGGGGGAGAGCACACAGCCCTGGGGGGAGCCAGTGGAGCTGAGACCGGAAAGAGAGTTGTTGACCCGTCCTGTTGGTCAAAAAGTCCAATATCCACAGGATTAGCTGATCGTCCAGGTGAAATCTGGAGGAAAGTTTAGTGGGCAGGATGTGAGGCTGCAGAGTGTTGAACGCTGCTGAGAAACCAGCAAACAGGAGTCTGGTGGAGGAGTCAGGGAGCTCCAGATGTTTGTGGATGGAGTCCAAGAGGAAGATTGTTGCATCATCGACGCCTCTGCGTGCACGGTAAGCAAACTGGAGTGAGTTGATATGTTTATTATATGTATTATTGTGTGTTTATGTGTCAGTGTTTTCATCTTCTGTGCTACTCCTTTGTTTCTGTACAGCACTTTGGGCAAACTTTCTGTTTTTAAATGTGATATATAAATAAAATGGATTTGGAAGTCTTTTTTTAGTGAGTACATTTGATTTAAAAATATAAAAGAAGAATAACAGAAGCATTTTTTCAGTGAATCAATACATGTGCATTATGTTTTTTTTTCTTTTGTAGTTTGTTTGATGCTTGTATTCTCTGGTTTTCTGCTTTAATTTTGTTTATATGCATCTTGTATTTTATTTGATACAAAATTACACTTGATGTATTTAATACACCTGTATTAAAATTAATGGTGTCAGTTTTTGTCTTGTTCAAAAACACCACATCAGGGGTAAGGGGACCAGGGGCCATTTTCTACATTTCTACAAAAACAGTCAAATAAATGTGTTCTTTGTTTCATTCATCACTGTATTTTAAAATTAAGTCCAGTTGTAAAATGTAAACACAAAGGTTTGAGCGCACATAATTACACTGATAAATGTCTTAATATTATATCCAAATGGACAACATGCATCAAATGAAAGATAACTCAAACTTTGAGTTTTAAACTGTGACACAATTTGTAATAACGCTGGACTACACTCTCTTCTCTTTAATTTGCACAGCTACAGTGAATTAAGTGTTTTATATGGATGTTTTCTATTTATGTGTCTCTTTTATTAAAGTAATATGTATATTTTAGGATTTTCTCCAAAGAAAAAATTAACAAGTTTGCATATTAACTCTGTGACTGGCATTCACGTGAAGTGTAACCTCACTGTGAACACTGAGGGAAATGTTAACTGATGGAATAACATTATTGTTGCCAACTGACGGTGTTCTGTATTCATCAATACCAAAGTTACTTAATACACCACTCAATTTAGCTCTGCTCATAATGGCTGCTTCTTTAGTTCTTGTCCAGGGTGAGTGGCCAGAATAACCTGCTGGAGTCAAAGGGCAGACAGAGGCTGAGTGATTTTCCAAAAAGAATATTTTTATTTACAAAAGAAATATGAGACTCTGAAGCGTAGTGTCCGTATGGCTATGATCCAGAGTTCCAGGTTGTTCCACGTCCAGAGGTGACGGCAGGAAGTGCAGGCAGGTAAAACAGGTAATCTGAATATATATTTTTAACTCAAAAGTACAGTTTTTAAGTTTAATGTTGCTGAAACAACAAAGTAATAAAAAACAAATCTGATGGAGAAATCACTCATCTTTGGAAAAGAGAGTTTATTACAGAGAAATGTCTCTTTCAAAATAAAAGCTGTACTATACGCTTCTTCTGGGCTATATTCTCAGCAGCATATTAAACATATCAGGTCCCCATAAGGAGAATCCTGTGCTAACGGCTGTCTAAATGACTCGGGTAAAGTTAGTAGCATGCTTGTTGTTTTTGTCTGCTTCCACTTGTCTTTGCACGAGGATGATGTCGGCGTAAATGTGCAGTCATATTCATTGTGTTCCCACTAGTGCTGTCAGCGTTAATCTGAAATGTCGTTAACACCACAACACGGCAAATCTCCGTTAACGAGTTACCGCGGATCGCCCCGTGCGTGGGGCTGGACGGCCAACACGTTAACAAGCTAACTGAGCTAACGCACTAGTTAAATATTAGGGGTGCAACGATATTCGTATCGATATTGAACCGTTCGATACAGTGCTTTCGGTTCGGTACGCATATGTATCGAACAATACAACATTTGTAATGTATTTTATCAACTTTCCTTCTGACGATGCTGTCTGTGTTGAGCGCTCAGTGAATCTGCGTTCGACTACTCCGCCTAGGCTGCACTGTCGACCCTAGGCGGAGCAGTCGAACGCAGATTCACTGAGCGCTCAACACAGACAGCATAGTCAGAAGGAAGAGCGCAGGGCAAGCTAGCAAGACAGAAGTTAAGCTCTCCTTGCAACATGGACGTTCCCCACTTTCATTCAGATCTGGCGTTTGGAATTATTTTGGTTTTCATGTGACGTATGACCCTGAAGGTAAGCGAGTCATGGACTAAAGTAAAACAGTATGTTGGATGCGCCATGCAATGCTCAATTACATGGGTGGGAACTAGTGTGTTAGCGCAGTTAGCTCGTTAACGTGTTGGCCGTCTAGCCCCATGCACGGGGCGATCGGCGGTAGCTCGTTAACGGAGATTTGCCGTGTTGTGGCGTTAAGGTCATTTCAACGAGATTAACCTGAAAGCACTAGTGGGAACACAACGAATATGACTGCACATTTACATCATCTTAGTGCAAAGACAAAAACAACAAGCATGCTACTAACTTTAGCCGAGTCATTTAGACAGCTGTTAGCACATGATTCTCCTTATGCTGCTGAGAATATAGCCCAGAAGAAGCGGATAGTATAGCTTTTATTTTGGAAAGAGACATTTCTCTGTAATAAACTCTCTTTTCCAAAGATGAGTGATTCCTCAATCAGATACAGGGCTCGCAAAATCGCTAGCCTGACGTCCTGGGGCTAGCGATTTTTTCAGTCGGGCTACCAAAATCTCTCTCTGCCCTGCCCGTCGGGCTATTGTAGGAAGGAAAAATATATGTCAATGCTTTTGCATTCTTTCAGAAATGTAGCTGGGTAATTATGTCATTGGCATCGGTGAGCCACTGTCAATATGTGATATATTGAAATCGCGTTTGAATTTGCGCTTGTTTTTTTGCTTTCACTTTGCAATCGTGCGAACTGTGTATAGAGAGCGACAGCACTGATCTGTGAGTGATGATAATTTGTGCACCAATTCCTCTGACATCGTCTTATTAATCGTTAGCTTACTATGCAAACATGACAAGTGAAATCTCCCGCAGCAAGCTTAAACATGTGAGAGGTTGATCGCGCAGAGAATCGCTGAGCTTATGTGAGTGCGTGTGTAAAAGCAGCAGGATTTATATTTGACTACGATGACCTGGATGACTGAGAACCTTCACAGACAGATATATATTTTAGTTCTGCTGAGCCAAATAAGACAGGTCAGGGTGAAGAAGTGACAGCCAAAGAAAAGCTTACCACAAAACGGAGAAGTTATGACAAATCAGACTATAAGGCAAAAAGAAAGTGCAGCTTTATGGTTTCATGGACAAAAGAATTTCTGTGGCTGCAATATGACGAGCTAAATAACCAGGGCTGCACATAAGTGGTCCGCAGGTGCGCATTCGCTGTCAAAATAAAAAACGCGCACAAGGGTTAGAGTTAAATTTAAAAACTGTACTTTTGAGTTAAAATATATATTTATAATTTTAATAAATGACAAATTAAAAAGGCATGAACATTTTTTTGTATCGAAAAAATATCGAACCGTGACACCAAAGTATCGAACCGAACCGAACCGTGAATTTTGTGTATCGTTGCACCCCTATTAAATATATAGTCAAATATACGATGCTTCCTGATTTCAGATTGACTTCCTGCTTAAGGGGGAGCTGTCAAACTGTCAGAATACATCTATGTAAGGGGCAAAGGATAACAACGCGTGTGTAAGTGTGTGTGTATGAGTGACTATGAATGTATTTGAAAGAAGAATGTATGTATGACAATATAAGAATGATGAGCCTTCTAAATGCCCTGGAAACCATGGAAGTGACTGGAACACCCAAATCTGGTGATTTGGATTGGTGAGCGAATACCTAGAATTGATAAACTGTTAGAGTTATGTGTTCCCAAGTCACGTTGTTTTATTAGGTTATAAAATAGATACGCATTGATTGGAGGAGGATTGAAGATCACTTTGCTGACAACGACCCCAGAAAAATGTGGCAGGGGATCAATCACATTACCAACTACAGAAGCAATAACCAGGCAACATCTAGGACTGATGCCTCACTGGCTGAGGATCTAAACCGTTTCTTCGCCCGCTTTGAGACGACCAAGCCCTCAGCTGCCACACCACCTCCACCCGCCCCCAGCACTGGCACACTAACACTTAGGGAGCACCAAGTGAGGTGTGTTCTAAGGTCAGTGAATCCCAGGAAGGCGGCAGGTCCTGATGGAATACATGGAAAGGTTCTCAGAGCATGTGCTGACCGGAGTCTTCACTAAAATCTTCAACCTTTCCTTGTCATCAAACACCGTCCCGCCCTGCCTCAAAACCTCCACCATCATCCCCATCGCCAAGAAGTCAGCTGTGGCCAGCTCAAATGACTACAGGCCTGTTGCACTTACGCCTGTAGTGATGAAGTGCTTTGAGAGACTGGTCTGTCAGCACATCAGGGCCGGTCTGCCTCCCACTCTGGACCCCCACCAATTTGCCTACAGGACAAATCGATCCACCGAGGACGCTATCACCATAGCGCTCCACACTGCACTGAGTCACCTGGAGCACAGAGGAAGCTATGTGAGAATGCTCTTTCTGGACTTCAGCTCAGCATTCAATCATATCATCCCGGAGATCCTGGTCCAGAAACTGTCTCACCTGGGACTCTCCACCCCCATCTGCCTCTGGATCAAGGACTTCCTGACAAATAGACCACAGTCTGTCAGACTCGGCCCCCACCGGTCCAGCACCATCACACTCAGCACCGGGTCTCCACAAGGATGTGTTTTGAGTCCCCTCCTGTTTACGCTCTACACATCCGACTGCTCCCCTACCCATCTCTCAAACACCATCATAAAGTTCGCGGATGACACCACAGTGGTTGGACTCATCTCAAGGGGGGATGAGTCGGACTACAGAGATGAGGTCAACAGACTGACTGAGTGGTGTTCAGTTAACAACCTCCAACTGAACACCATGAAAACTAAAGAACTTATCTTGGACTTCAGGAAGGGCAGAGCAGACCCGGCCCCACTTTACATTCACGGGAGCTGTGTGGAGAGGGTACACTCCATGAGGTTTCTGGGCGTGCAGATCTCTGATGACCTCTCCTGGACTGCAAATACTACAGCGGTGGTTAAAAAGGCCCAGCAGCGTCTCCACTTTCTGAGAGTGCTCAGGAGGAACAACCTGGAGGAGAGGCTGCTGGTGACATTTTACAGAGCCACCATAGAGAGCATCCTAACGTACGGCATAACAACATGGTATGCAGGGTGCTCAGCTGCAGACAGGAATGTACTGCAGAGGGTCATCAACACAGCCCAGAAGATCACTGGCTGCTCTCTGCCCAGCCTGGAGGTCACTGCAAACTCTCGGTACCTCAGCAGAGCTGGCAATATCATCAAGGACCACTCTCACCCCAGCAACCAACTGTTTGAACTATTACCGTCAGGCCGACGGTACAGGTCACATAAAACCAGGACAAACAGATTCAGGGATAGCTTCTTTCCCAGAGCTATCACCGTAGTAAATAAGCACAAAAACAATTGAACCTATTCCATACCGTCACTGTCATTATATTATGCTGCTATTCATACTGTCATCATATTAATGCTGCTATCCTGTATATATTGTACATACTATTGTTTGAGTACTTACGATTGTTTTTTTTGTACTTTTTATACTTTTTATATTTTACATTTATATTTATTATTGAAACTTGCACCAAGGGAGTGGCACTCCAATTTCGTTGTACTCTGTACAATGACAATAAAGGCTATTCTATTCTATTCTATTCTATTCTATTCTATTCTATTCTATTCTATTCTATTCTATACAAGCACTGGTCTTATTCGGGTATTATCTGAGATGACTTATCCAGGTTTCATTTGCTTCTGTTGGCAGTAATTAGCAGGTTGATATGACCTTAACCAGAAAATAACTTTAAGGTATTTAAAGAAAAGCCAGCTGAGAGAAAAGGTAATAAAGAGAGAGAGATAAAAAGGTCAAGAGAAAACAAATGATAGTCACTAAGATGCCATAAGCAAACACTTCCCTTTAATTGACTATTCTGTTTGCATGACCTTGAACCTCCAGATAAACTCTAGGAAGTCTTTATTATATTATGAGCGATAAAATAACGTTTGGCATTAATTAATTAATGTGTTTAATGCAAAAATGTGTTAACTTGCTGAGAGTGTCACATTGTTATGCACAAAATTCAATAACTAATTCAAAAGTGGTGTATTTCACACTTTTATGTCCATGTAAGACCATTTTTCTTTACGTTTCTTTATAAATATAAATGACATTTATTTAATATACAGAAGCCTGTGTTGGTGATGACAGCTTCAAGACGCCTCCTGTATGTTGAAAGAGTCGCATGCCCCATTCTCCCACACAAAGCATTTCTTTTTTTCTTTTGTTTGCCTGTCCCATTTGGTTCTTTAGCCAGATCTGTTGTCTGAAGACCAACAAGGAGACCCAATGGATTTACTTTACCAAGTGGATCATCACAGCTTTGCCGTATTGGTCCATTTGATCGACCTTTGTTGTTATTATTTATTTTATTTTATTTTCAGTTGTTACAGACGGGACAGACATGACTGAGGGACAGGAAAGGGAGAAAGAAAGAGGAAGGAAAAGAAAGGGGAGAGGGACAGTGAGAAAGGAAACTTAAAAAGAGAGAGGAGAAAAAAATCTCCTGGATCAGCTGTTGAGAGAAAAAAGAGAAAACAAGCAAAAAACAGAGCAACATACTAAACACAACAGCATCACGTTATTCTAGCTAAGTGTAAACAGCAGTAAATACTAAATATTGAATGTTGTTGTGCAGCAAGCAGGACCGACAGCGCACAATGTGCTTTGAAGTAGCAGCCAAGAAAGGTGTAGTTTATGTCTATGAACAGTGAACACCTGTGTGCACACCTGTGTGGATCAGCGCGCTTGTATTCAAAAGGTTTCCCCATGTGATGGTCTGCTAGAGGGTGTAGAGAGGCATAGCCCCGCCCCCAGACAAAGCATTTCTGTGGGCTCCTCCTATGAACTCTGTTCAGTTCAGTTTTGGTCTCATCTAACCAGACTATACTCTCCCAGTAAGTCACAGGTTTGTTTGAATGTTGTTCAGCAAATTTCTTCAACATGCTCTTTATTCAGCAATGGAGTCTTGCATGGTGAGTGTGCATACAGGACATGGCAGTTACATTGCAGTTTAAAGCAATTGTACCGGCTAGTTTCAGGTCTTTCTGCAGCTCTCCACCAGTGGTTCCCTGATAATTCTCTTCACTCCTTTTCTCCTCGTTACTCCTCTGCCTGAAATCTTGTGGGGAGCACCTGGTCATGGACACTTTATGGTGACATGATGTTCTTTCCTCTTCTGGATTATGGCCCCAACAGTGCTTACTAGAACTTTGGTGCCTTTTTGCACTTCCCTTTCTTCATGTGTTAAAAACCTTTTCCCTGTGTCATTTCTTAATATTGAACATAATTTAATTTGTGGACATGGTTTGATTTCTTTGCATGTGTGGAATTCTGTCTGTAAAAAAATATAAATTAAGTCAGTGACAGAAAGCAGCCTTGGTGAAAACATATCTATAACTGGGGCTCTAAACTGGCAAATAAAGGCTCTGGCCACTAGGCCACGATAGTGTAAAAAACATTTGGAACAAAGCAGTTTAACATAACATCGACGCCAAGCAGTTAGTGGACCTGAGTGGAGACCACATGGGCACAGCTGAGATGCTGAGCAGAACCATCAAACTCCCATGTCTCTGTTAGAGGACCTGAGGGTGAGGAAGACATTCACCACCTAGGGGTGACAGTAATTTTTGATCAAAGCATGTACAGACAGAGCTGCATAAACAGCATGAACTGGTATTTGTATAGGCCTTTTCTAAACTAATAGAGTACTCAAAGCACAGTTTCTAATCTCTTCATGCAGTAAGCAGCAGTTTGGCAAGGATACTGTGTGTCTGCCACTAATGTTCAAGGTCAGTAGTGCAGCTGATAATCTGGAGACACTTCACTTCTTGAGTAGAACTGGAGCTTATCACTGATAAGCAGAGTGGTGCTGCTGATTAGGTGGTTAAACTATAAAAGCTTATCAGCACAGAAGGCACTAAAACACAGTCCTGATATGTAGATCAGCTAGGTTTTGGCAGCACTCATAATCTAGCAGACAAGCCTCTACAATGCAAGAAAGTGAACACGCTGAAACCACATTGCTCTTCCCTCCCAAACCTCATGAAAGAAACCCGGACTGTACAACAATGCAATCCACCTCTGTGACCATGAGGATAATTACAGATGGGTAACTGTTACAGTTTTTCTCCGTTGCTTTGCTGCAGCTCTCCTTCTCAGTATTATTACACTCGTGCGTGAGTTCAATAAGTCCAATCTTCAGTCAGCATTCACGCCACATGCTTTAAATCTCATTACACATCTTCTATTCTCATTTGTAGACGCCGCCGTGCATGTGTGTCCTTGTCTTTGTCACTTTTGTGCTATTAGTTGCTTTTTCAATCATTTTAATTGTACGCAGCATCATCATTGCATTACATCTGGCTAAAAACATGCTCCTCTCTGCAAATTCTCTCAGCAATGCCAATCAGCACCATGTTTTACAGGAGCCTTAACTTTCTGTCTCCTAGTTTTAATGAACATAACAGCACGGAAATCTCTCTCTCCCCAGGCTTCCATTTCTCTTCATTTTGCATGCAAGAATTCAATTCAATTCAATTCAATTCAATTCAATTTTATTTATATAGCGCCAAATCACAGCATAAGTCGCCTCAAGGTGCTTCATAGATACAGAGAAAAACCCAACAATCATATGACCCCCTATGAGCAGCACTTTGGCGACAGTGGGAAGGAAAAACTCAGTTTTAACAGGAAGAAACCTCCTGCAGAACCAGGCTTGAAGAATATGCAAGGTGAAGTCCAATTTAAGTCGTCTTTTGCTGATAGTATGCAATCCTGGCTCTTCTGGAATTCCAATCAGTTTACCCAGAGCATGTGGCAATGATTAGTCAGCTATCTACCACTACGTAATCATCCTCTTAATTTTGGTTGGAATTTTTTCTCCTGTCAACATCTCTCAATCAAATATGTTTCAGTTCAGTTCAATACTTGCTTCAGCCGGCCAGGCCACGTTACCAAACTTAAATTCCCAGTCTGGTCATTTACTTTCATCTATAGTAAAAATCTCCAGACATGCGAAAACGACAGCATTTCATCTTTCGCAGCTTCCTCCGTAAGCTTGCAGAGCTTCCAGCAACTTATTCAAAAGTGAGCACATTCAGATTTCATTTTCTCATGGGTTGTATCTCGACCCTATAATAAGAAGGTAATGATTTATTCCTCCCTTCAGCTCAGTCTTAGGATGGCAGTAGACCACACGTTCCTTATTAGTAACCAATGCAAAATGGGGAAATTTGGCTCGGGCCACTTTGCTATTCAAAAACCTCACAGATACAGTGGGGCAAAAAAGTAAAAATCCATGAATCCACATGGTAGGATTTGTAAAGAATTTATTGGTAAATTAGGGTGGAAAATAAGTATTTGGTCACCTCAAACAAGGAAAATCTCTGGCTCTCACAGACCTGTAACGTCTTCTGTAAGAAGCTTTTCTGTCCCCCACTCGTTACCTGTATGAATGGCACCTGTTTGAACTCATCATCTGTATGAAAGACACCTGTCCACAGCCTCAAACAGTCAGACTCCAAACTCCGCCATGGCCAAGACCAAAGAGCTTTCGAAGGACACCAGGAAAAGTATTGTAGACCTGCACCAGACTGGGAAGAGTGAATCTACAATAGGCAAGCAGCTTGGTGTGAAAAAATCAACTGTGGGAGCAATCATCAGAAAATGGAAGACATACAAGACCACTGATAATCTCCCTCGATCTGGGGCTCCACGCAAGATCTCATCCCGTGGGGTCAAAATGATCATGAGAACGGTGAGCAAAGATCCCAGAACCACACGGGGGGACCTGGTGAATGACCTGCAGAGAGCTGGGACCAAAGTAACAAAGGTCACCATCAGTAACACACTACAACGGCAGGGAATCAAATCCCGCAGTGCCAGACGTGTTCCGCTGCTGAAGCCAGTGCATGTCCAGGCCCGTCTGAAGTTTGCCAGAGAGCACATGGATGATACAGCAGAGGATTGGGAGAATGTCATGTGGTCAGATGAAACCAAAGTAGAACTTTTTGGTATAAACTCAACTCGTCGTGTTTGGAGGAAGAAGAATACTGAGTTGCATCCCAAGAACACCATACCTACTGTGAAGCATGGGGGTGGAAACATCATGCTATGGGGCTGTTTTTCTGCCAAGGGGACAGGACGACTGATCCGTGTTAAGGACAGAATGAATGGGGCCATGTATCGTGAGATTTTGAGCCAAAACCTCCTTCCATCAGTGAGAACTTTGAAGATGAAACGAGGCTGGGTCTTCCAACATGACAATGATCCAAAACACACCGCCCGGGCAACAAAGGAGTGGCTCCGTAAGAAGCATTTGAAAGTCCTGGAGTGGCCTAGCCAGTCTCCAGACCTCAACCCCATAGAAAATCTGTGGCGGGAGTTGAAAGTCCGTGTTGCTCGGCGACAGCCCCAAAACATCACTGCTCTCGAGAAGATCTGCATGGAGGAATGGGCCAAAATACCAGCTACTGTGTGTGCAAACCTGGTAAAGACCTATAGTAAACGTTTGACCTCTGTTATTGCCAACAAAGGTTATGTTACAAAGTATTGAGTTGTATTTTTGTTATTGACCAAATACTTATTTTCCACCCTGATTTACCAATAAATTCTTTACAAATCCTACCATGTGGATTCATGGAATTTTTTTTTCACATTCTGTCTCTCACAGTTGAAGTGTACCTCTGGTGCAAATTACTGACCTCTGTCATCATCTTAGGTGGGGGAACTTGCACAATCGGTGGCTGACTAAATACTTTTTTGCCTCACTGTATAGTGAAATCTATCTACAGTTATAAAAGTACAGGCAAAACAAAACCCAGTCCTACATTGTAGAGGCAAGCAGGAGTCACAGAACAGACACTGTCTTGTGTGCAGAGTGGCCTTTTTTCACTAGAGTAGTTACCTGTGTGCGCTCAGTTTTTCTTTAGAATTGCTCAGTCAGGCTTTAACAAACTGGGATATCAGATAGAGTTTGCTTTCAGAATTGCTTCGAGGTAAGTATGATTTAGTGGTTTCAGTGGAAAGTCAAATTTGTCATCTATATATAAGTCCTCAATATGTTTCAACCCCCTTCCCCCCACTCTAAAAACACCCTGTCCATTTGTCCTGGTTTAAACAAATGGCTATGTGTTATTGGCATTCTTACTGAGAGATCAGGTAATTTAAGAGATTTCCTGATTTGACTTAATATCTTTAGAGAGTGTTTAACAACAAAATTACACCTGATCCATTTATTAGAGGAACTGGTGTTAGAAAACAATAAGGCAGGTAATGAGGTTTCAGATACTGTTGCTGACTCTACCTGAAGCCAGAGCGGGAGATTATCATATCGGTGGTCGATGGGCGGACCCCACTGCCAGTGTAATAGAGCTCTTGAGTTTGCAGCCCAGTAATAGTGTGTAAACACAGGGAGACCCAACGCCCCACAAGAAGTACTTTTTTGAAGATGAGCTTTGGATATCCGAGGGGTTTTCCTGCACAGATAAATGAGAGAATCAATGAATCAGGCTGCTTAAAAAACTTAGGTGGCAAGTAAAGAGGGAGGTTTTGAAAAACATAGAAATCGTGGCAGAGACACCATTCTAACTGCATTTATTCGACCAATCAAAGACAAAGGGAGCAGTTTCCATTTTTGTACAGTCACAAAACTGACACTCAGCTTCTTTTGTAAATTCAAAAGCTTTTTAATTTCACTGGAAGGTTTTTGGCTGCTGCAGACATGCATTAAAACTTCCTTATTTAAAATGCCAGCCTTTGCTTTTCACAGTCTGTTCAGTCTTCACATTGTTAAACAGAGATGAGTGTACAGCAGTTCCAATTGTAGAAGGGCTCCTCTTTTTTCCCAAGTCCTTATCAGTTCCCCTGACTTCTTTTCCTTAACTTTAATGTCATCAAGGTCAAGGAAAGAAGACAGGCGGTGCTTCTGGAACACACCTGTCTTTGTTTTTCTCTCTTCAGTTGTAGGTGGTGTGAACAGTGGATCCACCTTTTTTCCGCCCCTAGGTGGAGCCGAGTCTATGAGCTTGCTGCCACATATGTTCAAGCGATCTGTTCATCAAAGGCTGTGTACTTAAGTCTGGCTGTGACTGAGCGTCTCTGTCAGGTTGTTTTTATCACTATAGTGTATCCTGCGACCCTTATCTGCGCTGTCTTGTCAACGATGCAGTTTGCAGCTGGACCTTATGCCAGTCACTGACACAGCCTTCAGAATCACTGTTATGCTACTCCTTTTGCATAGTTATCTGCCATTCTGCAACTGCCCAGCTTTGATAGGGTTTCCAGGCTGCCCAGACGACTCTTAAGAAACTCAAGGAAGTTTTCTCTGGGTGTTTGTTGTGCACCAGTGTTTTGGCCTTTAAACTTAGTACTTTCTTCTTTTCCATTCTTTTGATCTCTTTTGGTAAAAATGATAAGTGGGGGTAAAATCTTGTGATGAAAATTTTATAAAAAGAAAAGAAAAACAAATAAAAACCGTCATTAACATGCGCTGAAGACCTTGAACTGAGACAAACACTTTATTGAAAGAGAGATCATAGCTAACAGATCATCTGGCTTTGTGCTTTTCAACCTTTTTGCACCCACAGGTGCACAAGAAAGACAAAACACACATCCATGTATTTATCCCTGCAGTATTTATTGTATTATGAGATGAAGGTACTTTGATCACTTAAGCTTACTGAATCTGGGAGGGATCAGACAGGAATGAATGTGCACAACTACAAAGTTAGTTCCTAACATTTCTATATAAACATGTGTTATATCATGAATTAAATATGGATTTATGAAATTTGGAAATCCCTGATTTTTGTTTTTATTTTGCATGTCATTCCAACTTTTTGGTACCTGAGTTGAACAATAATAGTTTTGGGGGCTTGTACATTAAGACATGGTTGTTACTAACTCATCAGGCTGCAGTTTCAGGTATGTTGCTTTACTATGTTGTTTTATTTTTTTCTAGCAAATCTTTGTTGAGACTTGTTAGTATTTCCAAATAGATTACTGATTCATCACTCTTACATGTTCGGTGGCACACTGTGCGACAATGCATGTACTTCAGTTTTATTTGCTATTCTTTTAGTTGTCTTTCTTGATGAACCAGATTTTATCACTTCTTGCTCAACTGCAAGTCTCAACAGAAAGCACATGCCATGCAACGTCAAAAGAAATTTTCATTATGCACACAAACAGACACAGAAGTGACCTTGAATCTATTTATCAATCCAGATGCATTATCAGGATGCAGTCAGGCAACACTGTCCATGGACTCCGGTCAAGGCCAACTCTTACACACACACACACACACACACACACACACACACACACACACCTGGAATCCTATTTCTCAGAAAATATAAACATGTTACTTATTCAGTACATTTCTAAGAAATTGCTGTTTGAAGTTTTCATGTAAAATGTAAACATTCTTATTCTAATATTCTTGCAAAATTTCTGTAAATTTAAAAACAAATGCATCATAAAAGACTTTTAACTTAAGATGAGAGCTGTTTTTAGCCACAGATTTCGGACAGCACAAAATAAATACAACATGTAAACAAAAATCCACACACATCCAAGAAAATAAATTTGCTTCTTCTTTATAAAATTAACTTAATAACTTCATTGCTTATTTATTTATCTTGCACAATGAAAACGCCTAACTGGTTCCTTGTTGAGATGTATCTGGTGACGACATCATCAGACCCACCCAGAGGCTCAAAGGAAGTATAAAAAAACCTGCTGCATGCTGCTGTTCTCACACAACTGTCACTCTCAATAGCACACAAGCTGCTCACATATTCTGCAGGGACGGGTGGGCTCGACTGTGTGGATCTTTCTACCATCATCAGCATGATTATAAGCATTGCTCTGATTTGGGCAGTTGTTGTGGGATTTTGCTGCCTCCTCTGGCTTGCTGTGGGGATAAGACGCAGGTAAGACTTAAGAAAGAGCACGTAGGATGTAATGAAGGACATGAATCTTAATTTGGGCTTGAGTATATTACTTAACTTCTGCATATATTGAATTAAACACTGACAGGAATGTTAGGATTTTGATTAATTTTCAGCTTACAGCACATAAAAAGAAGAAACCTTTTTAATAGAAATGCACAAGAAGAATGATTATTATTTTCAAATACATGAGTAACACAGAGGTGACTGCTATGTAGCTATGTCAACAATCAGTCCTGAGTTGTAGGTTTGCAAAGTTTTGGAGTTGTTGTTGAGATGCAGCCAACATTTTGCTCTCTCTGATTCATTGTTTTATTTGAACATTTCAGTTTAAACTTACCTGTATTTGTAAAATAATGACTTCTTAATAATACTGAGATATTAATTTATTACTAAATTAGCTGAACTATATGAAATGCACAATATGTGCTGCTGCCAAAATCAGTCTAAAGACGTCAGTGCAGCCGAAGTCTTGAAGAAATCATTGACGCACATGCCAGACAAATGAAAGCGTTTTCATCCGGAAGTTACAGAATTCGATCCAGACAACTGAGATCCAACAAAGTGAGTTATCTCTGTGATCTCTTTCTTGTCATTGTCCTCAGGCAACCAGGTGAGCCAGCAGTTGAAAATGGTTTGATCCCCTACTTAGGTTGTGCTCTCCAGTTCGGGGCCAACCCACTTAAATTCCTCCGCAGCCGCCAGAAGAAGTACGGCCACATTTTCACCTGCAAAATTGCAGGCAGGTACATCCACTTCCTGTGCGACCCCTTCTCTTACCATTCAGTCATCAGGCAGGGAAGACACCTTGATTGGAGGAAGTTCCATTTTGCTACATCTGTCAAGGTAATTTTATGACGTGATTTGATCTTTTATTATAAAAGATATATTATATGAATACATCATATAGTCTGTTAGGACACTTTTCTTGATCCACTTTCTCATTGTATTGGTCGATCTTTCGATAGTCCTGAAGCTCTTCTTTCTTTACAAGGCGTTTGGTCATGACAGCTTTGATCCTCGCCATGGCCACACCACAGAGAACCTCCATCAGACGTTTCTGAAAACACTACAGGGGGAGGCTCTTCCCTCCCTCATTGAGACAATGATGGGGCACCTTCAGGATGTCATGCTGAAATCAGATACACTCAGCCCAAGCAAGGACCACTGGCAGGTGGACGGCATATTTGCCTTTTGCTATAAGGTCAGTAACTTGAATTTAGAGTGAAAGCATTGGCCCATGGAAGATACATTTCTCTTGAATAGTCATGATGTAGTAACTGCAAAGGTTCTACACCTATATTCTCTACTCAGGGTGGGACACAATTCATGCCACATATGTGAGTAAAAAACCCTTGAAATAGTCATTTATAAGTTTGTGCTCTGCTGTTCTTCAGGTGATGTTTGAATCTGGTTACCTAACTCTGTTTGGTAAAGAGCTTGGTGAAGACAAGTGTCAGGCTCGGCAGGCAGCCCAGAAAGCTTTGGTGCTCAATGCTTTGGAGAACTTCAAAGAATTTGACAAAATCTTCCCGGCACTTGTGGCCGGGCTGCCTATTCACGTGTTCAAAAGTGCCTACAGTGCCCGAGAGGTTAGTAGGCTGTCAGAGTCAAAGGCCTCTGAGCCATTTGTAAGATTTTCATCCTCTAATATGTATGAATGTTCTTTTTTTTACACTCTTATGTAGAACCTAGCTAAGACCATGCATGCTGAACACCTGTCCAAGAGAGAGAATGTGTCCGATTTAATCTCCATGAGGATGATCTTGAATGACTCCTTATCTACCTTCAATGACATCAGCAAAGCCAGGACCCATGTTGCTCTGCTCTGGGCCTCACAGGCTAACACCTTGCCTGCTACCTTCTGGAGTCTCTTTTATATGATCAGGTAAGCTGGTAATGGGCTGTCTCATGAAAAGCCATAAGGAATAGTAAATCAAATTGTGTGTCTAATCAGTCTCGTGAGTTTTACTCTGTGTACGAACATCACACGATCCATCCATCTTCATCCGCTTTATCCGAGGCCGGGTCGCGGGGGCAGCAGCCTAAGCAAAGCATCACACGATAACAAAAATAATTAGAAAAATACAGCAATAAATGGTACAGTAGTAGGACATTACCAGAAAGTTGATGCTGTTCATCTGGACATTGTTTTGCTGTGAAATTTCAATCAGTAATGGGGGCATTCAAAAGGTTATGTGTACGAAAAACCAGTGCATACAAATCAGTATCATAAATACACTATAACATAGAGGGACTCCATCTCTACAGACACAGCAGCCAGGGAAGCAGAAAAACATCATATCAAAAAAGCCCTGACATGTATCAGTGGTCCCCTACATGTCACTGCTTCAATAATGAGGATGTATGCTGGTCTGAGCGTCAGTCAAGGACGTCATTCATGTGAAAAGAAAATGAGGAGGGGGCCTAATGGCACATCATTCCCCATCCTGCAACGCTCTGATTGTAGCCACTCCTCAGCTCTCTGTTAATAGTGCTCACCATGACTATCTGCACAGTATAGATTATGGATGGTTCTTGTAGAGAACCAGTTCCCAGTAGTCCAGTTCCTTGGAACTGTTCTACCTGCCCGTAGATCCTGCTTATTGGTTCTTGCAATCACGCTACAATTAGCTGATTTCAATTCATGTGTCAGAGGAGGAAAATAGCAGCACAGTCTGTCCTGATTCTCATCCCAACCGGTCGCAGCAGATGGCCCCGCCCCTCCCTGAGCCTGGTTCTGCTGGAGGTTTCTTCCTGTTAAAAGGGAGTTTTTCCTTCCCACTGTCGCCAAAGTGCTTGCTCAGAGAGGGTCATGACTGTTGGTTTTTTCTCTGGATGTATTATTGTAGGGTCGACCTTACAATATAAAGCACCTTATTGTTGTGATTTAACACAGTACAAATAAAATTTATTTGAACTGAAATTAGGATGGGGATTTAACTTGGTTTGTAGGACCAACAGGTTCACATTGTTAAATGGTAATTATGAGACAGAGTAACATGAAAGTACTTTCTCCTGTGAGTAATTAAGTAAAATACTGCATTACTTTTAAGAAATGCATTCAGTGTAAGATGTGTAATTATTACATTTATTACTTTTTTATTACTTTTATTTTTTTTTTCAACACCCGAACATTTGACCACACAGCATGTAATTAATTTGTACAAATGCAATGTTCTTGATATGCTTCTTAGCGATGGTGGTGACTCTCAAAGGGGAGCCAATGAAAACCCAATAAGGATGATAAGAGAATCGATAAGGAACTGAATTGATAAGTGTTATTGACATTGAATCACTAAGTTCTTATCATGAAATTGACCTTTGACATTGTTAGTCAATGGGGAAACCTGCAGTCAGCTGAGACTGAAGACTTTTGAATGGCGAGATGAAATGTTTCCCACCAGATTTAGCTTTAACAGAATTAGCTTTCCTTACATTGATGACTGAGCATGCATCAAGACTTCGCAGTATTCTTGATACCTTATCACAAAGTCTTGTTGACCAATCACTGTGCAGTTTATATCCGAGAGCACAGCTCTTTTTTTTTTACAGATCCTAAGTAGGGTACCTATGGTTAAGTTATGTCATATGTCACATTACATGCAATAAAAAACTAATTGTCCAGCACTGCATGGAGGTAAGTTGTTTCCGGCTATCTAAGGAAATACTTATTATAAAAAGTAATGCTGATGTACATTGTAGTGTTACATTGATCGCTAACATGAACATGAATTTTTACCCTCTACACTCACAGGTACTATCATGGGCCATGCCTTTGCACAGGCTACATATTTTTGTTTGTTTTGGGCCAAAGACTCGATTAGATTGGAAATCTACATGTGCTGGACAATATGTGATGTGATACATCCCACATGACTAAATATTAAAAATTGAGCAGCTTTTCAAATATTTTTTTTCCATAAACACCTTTCTCAAACACAACAAATGTATTAATTTAAAATGCAGTACGCAGCCCAATACCAATAACTTCTGCTGAAGAAAACTAATTGTTATTACAATAAAAATAATATAGGACATAAGATAACAACAATAAGATAACTCTTTATTGTCATTGCACAGTCATACATAGTACAGTAGTACAATGAAATTGGAAAAACTGTCCTACGTCTTTCACTAAGCACAGAATAGTGAAAGAAATACACACAGTAAGAGGTTGTACCTCTGCGCAGGAGTCCAGATGCTATGAAAGCCGCTCACAAGGAAGTGCAGAAACTCCTGGGAGACTCTGGTAAGACAGTTGACCCCAGCGACCCCTCACTGAACCTCACCAGGGACCAGCTGGACAACATGCCTGTTTTGGGTGAGATTACTTATTTTACCCAGTCATTAGATCACTAGAAGAAAAAGTGACATACCTAATATTGCTAAATTAAAAGACTAGCGTTCAGAATTTTAGCATGAACATATTCGCTTTATGTCTGTCTCCTTGATGTCTACAGACAGCATCATTAAAGAAGCCATGCGTCTTTCCAGTGCTTCTATGAATGTGCGTGTTGCCAAGGAAGACTTCCTCCTTCACCTTGATAACCAAGAAGCTTACCACATAAGGAAAGATGATGTCATAGCCTTGTATCCGCCTTTGCTGCACTATGATCCTGAAATCTATGAGGATCCCTATGTAAGAGCCGGATGGGTTATAAATAAGAAAAGTCTCTTCACCAAGAAATTACTGCATTTTTTATTGTTCTTCATTTCTTTCTCCTCTTCACTCTGCAGGAGTATAAGTTTGACCGTTTTCTGGACAACAAGGGTCAGGAGAAAACCACTTTCTACCGCAGTGGGCGGCGGCTGCGTTACTTCTACATGCCCTTCGGCTCTGGGGTCACTAAATGCCCGGGCAGATTTTTCGCTGTGTATGAGATCAAACAGTTCTTGACTCTTGTTCTGTCTTACTTTGACATGGAACTTTTAGACCCTGGTATCAAAGCCCCGCCTCTTGACCAGTCCCGTGCTGGCCTGGGTATCCTTCAGCCTACGTATGATATAGACTTCAGGTACAAACTAAAATCCAGTCAATAGGTTCTGTTGTGTTTAGACAGAGAGATTAAAGCTCATATTGTAAATAGTGTATATATTATACAGTTTTAATGAAGATCCATAACTACATATGAATGTTTTTTCTGCTTTGCGTTGCTTCTGAAGAACATATGTTGCACACATGGGTGGAGCCCTTACAAAAAGGCTTCAGAGAATCTAGTTTATAGTTTGTTAAAAATGATAAGTAGTTCCAGTGGACAGACTGGAGACATATTTGAGAGACAAATACATTTGTAGTACTGACCATGGGCGGTTCATGTTTGATCCAGGTATGCATTTGATCCTGTTAACTGTTTGCCAAAGCAAATTTCTGAGCTTTTCTAAAATCCAAGCAGTCAGTTATAAAAGGAATTCACTATGCCATGACACTGACTTGTGATTATATACATGTCTAAAGTATAGGGAGCATTAACATCATACACAGGACCTCAGTGTCTGTCAATAAGACAGTTCAGAAACCTTGTGCACACTGCTCAGATTCATTCTTTCTTTTCTTCTCAGATAAACGTAAACTCCTTCCAGGTAACCATTGTTATGACATATATATCATTTTTTTGTTAATATAAAAATGAAAGTTAGGTTATCAGTTTAAAAATTAGAGGCTTTTGGAAAGACAAAACAAAAAAACCAAAACAAATGAAACTTTGATTAAATAAAATTCTTTACTTATCACTGCAGTGTGTTACCATTAGCATTCATCAATGAAATCTTTTCCCTGCTGTATTTATATTCTAGTATATGTAAATTGTACATTGTGAGTTGAAGTTGCTGCGGGCAGCCTTTTTATCAGTGAACAAATTGCTGCAATCAGACTCATTTACTGTCCATCAGCCTTGGAATTTGCTCTCGCTGGCACTCTCATGCTGTCAGCCAGCGCTGACCTTTATGCTAGCATGCATCTACCTTTTTAGTATCATTATTACAAGCCATGCGGTTTAATAATGATAATTTTAATTGGTGCAGTGAACATCGGTAGACCTAGAATGTAGGGATGTGGTGTAAAGACCCATTGATACTTTGGTTAGTTAACTCAGAAAGATCAGTTTGCAGCTGCTTCTAAATATCAAATTTAGAAGCAGCTGCAAATACTTTTACGTGACATGAATTATAAGCTCCGTAGTTCATAACTGAGGATATATTCAGGATGTGAAGGAATGCTCATTTGCACAATGAAGGTGTCTGTGATTGCTCATTCAAAAACCATGTTTGGTTTGTAAACAGCACGCTTGGCTGTTTTATATTGTGAATAAAACACACTGTGAGCCACAGTCTAAGTGCTCGGGGAAAGAGGGTGAATCAGTATTTATGTCCATGCTGTATTTAAATGCATTTACCTCCAAACATGGGAGTAAATTGGAACAGATTACATTCCCTTTAAATTCTGAAGGTTTTTCATTGAACTGAGGGACAGTCCACATGTGTCTTTGTTAACTGACCTTCTGTGCAAACAGATAATAAATCAATAACATTGCACTCATCTGTGTGTGTTTGTTTTGATGTACCTTCTAGTTAAAGTCAATACAAATAAAAAAGAAAGACTTTTTCTTCCAATAAATTATATAAACAGGGTTATTTAACAGCTTTCCCACAGACACAAGATGTTGACACAAACCATATATCAGTAAATATTTATGTATATGGGTGAAAATCAGACTTTGCAGTTGTTAAATACAAAACAGTCAAAAAGCATCACAAAATGAAAGGAGGAAACAATGGAGATAATGGGATGTTATAAAGTGTTGAGTTTGAAGTCAGGCACACACCACTTTACTGTGTATTTGTGTTGTGATGAAGACTAACATTAAGCATTAGTGATCATAGTGCCATGAGGTGAAATTCCTTTCACTGTCATGTTGCTCAGGGACCACAACTGTTTCATGGCATCAACACACTGACAAGTGTTTGTATGTGAAATACAAAACTACATCATGAGGCTTTCCTGACCTCACTGCTGTCGTCTTTTTATCTTCTCATATGTTTTGGTGCTAAAGATGAGGTTTGTGGATTTTCCCATAATAAGGTCAATAATCATGCGTGGTATAATGAGCACATAGTGCACAACTGAGCTAACAAGAGATTAGCTGTCTGATTCTTCTTGTGTCACACTTTAACATACTTTTGCAAACGCAGACATCCCTCAGGGGCTTTTCCCCTCAATACGTTAAAGACTGTAAATATAATACTTGTATTGCATTTATACTGATACTAGAAAGAGTGCTGGCTTGTATGTTTGCCATTTGTATGAATTTTGCCTGATTAAGTCTGGAGACTGAAACTTAATGAATATATTTCCTTCATGTAAATGATAATGTCACAACATTTACCAGTGTGAGGCTATGAGAGCTTAACTGAAGCCAGTTTAAGTAACCTTTAATAACCCAGTACTCTGCAGTAACCTCTGGAGTCCAGGCAGAAGTAGGCGAGTACACAGCTGAAAGCAGAGTCATCCACTAATCTGAACCTGAAGTAAGACAGAGGTGGTGTGTTGTTGAGAATAACACAACAACTGAAACATCAAGCCCAGCTGCTTCTCACGTGTGTGAGTTATCTGTTAAAGTGTGGAGACAATAACATAATTATTCTCTGTTTGTCTGAAACCTGTTCCTGTTACACACACAATGGTGTTCTTGTGTAGCTTATCTGCGTAAGCAATTTAATTAAAAACTTGTACATAATGTCCTGTTTCATAATGTTGTTTCCCCCTTCGTGAATCACTACCTTATCGTGGTGGAAGGGACACACCTCTGGAAGGATCCAAGGGCCCCTGTCAGGGGATTTTGCCCCCTGCTAGGGTCTCCCATGGCAAATTGGTCCTGGGTGAGGAACCAGACAAAGAGCAATTCAAAGGACCCCCATGAGCAGAAGATCGAGGGAACAGTTCCTTCTGCCGGGGATAGCTTCCCTGAAGTGTGGCTGGCCTCTGCTTAGAGATAGGGTGAGGAGGCCTGGGAACACCTTGGTGTTCCCCCGGAAAGGCTGGAGGAGGTGGCCGAGGAGAGGGAAGTCTGGGCTTCTCACCTTCTGCATGTGTTTCATCCAAAGGACATTCTCGATTAATTCACCCGCCACTTCATCTGTCCATTTCCTGCTCATTGCGTCAGATGTTTAGTTACTCCTCAGCCTCCTTTATCAATAATGGTACTTGTGATAAATGTAGCCCATTTGCAGCTTGGCTTCGCACTCTTGAAAACCTGCAGCTAGCTACATCCCCGTAGGCAGTCCAGACGAAGGTAGAGTTGTCCCCATTAGCTCTCCACAGCAGATTGTCCCGAGCAGCTGGGGAAAGAGGGCGGCTGGGTGACGGTGAGGAGGAAGCATAGTCCTAAACAGAAGCCCTAGATACACCACCAACCTGTTCATGTGTCTAACCGTTTTTCCCCACTCGGCGACACACCCGCCGGGGGTCAAACTCTGGTAATTGGTGATTCTGTTCTCAGACATGTGAAGCTAGAGACACCGGCAACCATAGTCAATTGTCTTCCAGGGGCCAGAGCAGGCGACATTGAGGGAAATGTAAAACTGCTGGCTGAGGGTTACTATAATTCACTGTAATGTACACTAATGACACCCAGTTACGCCAATCAGAGGTCACTAAAATCAATATCGAATCAGTGTGCAACTTTGCCAAAACAATGTGGGACTCTGTAGCTTTCTCTGGTCCCCTCCCCAATCAGACCAGCAGTGACATGTTTAGCCGCATGTTCTCCTTAAACTGCTGGTTGTCTGAGTGGTGTCCCAGAAACGATGTGGGCTCCCCCTGCTTCCCTTAGGCAGTGTCATCAGAAGACATAGCATACATTTTCACTGCTATGTTGATGACACCCAGCTCTATCTGTCCACGAAGCCAGATAACACACACCAATTAGTTAAACTGCAGGAATGTCTTAAAGACATAAAGACCTGGATGGCCGCTAACTTTCTGCTTCTTAATTTCCAGTTTGGATTCAGGAGCCAGACACTCATATCTGTTATTAATCTCTGTCTCTCTTCCACAGCATGTCTTTATCCTGTCTTCCTTCTCTCAGTCCAACCAATCACAGCAGATGGCCCCGCCCCTCCCTGAGCCTGGTTCTGCTGGAGGGTTCTTCCTGTTAAAAGGGAGTTTTTCCTTCCCACTGTCGCCAAAGTGCTGCTCATAGGGGGTCATATGATTGTTGGGTTTTTCTCTGTATGTATCACTGTAGGGTCTACCTTACAATACTGGTGTTTTGATTTGGTGCTGTATAAATAACATTGAATTGAATTTGTGAACTCACCACTCGTACTAAAAAGCATATTCTACAAATCTCATTCATACTTTATTGCACTTTCTTGTAGGTGAAAAATGATTGTAATGCCAGTCCCTTTGAATGGAATGTGCTCTTTTAAGAGCCATACTTTCACGTGTTTTTTAATAATAGTCTTTAGAGACCATTCTCCAGATTGTCTAATTATCTATCTAAATATCTAAAAAGTGAGGAGGAAGGGAGCCAGGTGCTGTTGCAGGAGAAGACATGTACTATCATAATGACCCTAAATATGTTTCTGTCTCAGATATATAGTCATGCAATGGGGAATTTTACAGATTGGAAGAAATTAGTAACTTTCTTAATGAAAGATTTGGAAAATCTGTAAAGTGAGTGAGTATTTTCCAGTTTTAGCAAAACAAGTCAAAAGTATGCCGACTTCATGTATAACATGACATGCAGAGTTCTGTGGATATGGATCTGGCTGAAAAAACACACAACAAGTCTCAGACACTTATAGTTAAACAAGGAAAAGGTTAAAGAAATTAAAGACTGCATAATAACATTATAATTACACTCGTGCACTAGTGCATGCTGCACTTGGTGATCTTTCTTCTTTACTTTCTTTGTGGTTTGGTGGAAGAGCTGATTTTTTTGTCACATCTGACTGATTTTTCTGCTGTTTAAACCAGCGAGATTTTGTTTCTTCCAGAGCTTAATGTTGACATTATTTCTACCACAGAAATAGTGACAGGAAAGGTCAATGGTGAAGAAGGATGTAAATGGTTTTATAACAGCCTCAATGACTCTTTTAACCACTATCATATCAATATCATTACAATCCAAAGATTTGTGATTTTTACATTTTTTGACAATTTCAAGAACTTCATTTTCATCAACGGCTGTGAGAAACATAGAATATGGATTTCTGTCAATCAGTGTATCGGGTTTTTCCTGTGCTTTCCCAGGATCAGTGATTGTTCTTGCTAAATTTGGTCCAGCAGTTACAAAGAATTCATTGAGACTATTTGCCACAACATCCATATTGTATTCTTCATGGTCATTACAAATGAAATACTTGGGATAGTTCTTTCGTCCAGTCCCACATTTTATAACACTGTTCAGGATTTCCCATAATCTTTTATTATTATTTCTATTTATGTCTAATTGCTTCTTATAGTATTCCTTTTTACTAAATCTAAGTATATTAGTTAACCTATTTTTATATCTTTTGTATCTGATTTCAGCATCTTTAGTTCTCGTTCTTAAGAACTCTCTGTATAGAGCATTTTTCTTTATACATGCATTTTGCAGACCTTTTGTTATCCATGGACAGTCCATATATTTATGTTTCCTACTATATTGCTTTATTGGACAGTTGGTATTGTACAGTAATGTAAATATTCTAAGGAATTTATTATAAGCACTATTAACGTCCTGTTCCTGATATACTTCACCCCAGTTCTCTTTCAATAAATCTTTTTTAAATGCATTCATTCTTTCTTCTGTTCTTACTCGTCTGTACTCTTTTTTACTGTCCATTTTATTGATCTTGTAATTCCTATCATAGATTGTAAAAATTGGAAGATGGTCACTTATGTCGTTAATCAGGAGTCCACTTACAGTCTTATTTTCAATGTCATTTGTAAAAATGTTGTCTATGAGAGTTGCACAATGTGATGTAATCCTGGTAGGTCTAGTAATTTTAGGGAATAGGTTCATACAGTGCATTGTGTTTATAAATTCCTCAGTGGTTTTATGTTTATTTGGGTTTAGCAAATCAATATTGAAGTCTCCACAAATGAAAACTTTTTTGCGAGCTATTTCAATAAATGTTTCTTCTATCCAGTCTTTAAATGTCTCAATACTACTACCTGGAGCTCTGTATATACAGCTAATGATTACATTTTTACTTTTTTCTTTACAAATTTCAACTGTAATACATTCTAGTACATTATCAATCACCATCGTCATCTTTTCCACCACATTAAATTTCAAGGATTTGTCCACATACAAGGCCACTCCTTCTCCTCCTTTGTTTCGCCTAGTTATAAATGTGAATTCATAACCCTCCAGTTCAAAGTCTGTTCCTTTTTCCATATTGATCCAAGTTTCTGTGTGTTTTTAAGGTATTGATGTGTGTGGATGGCTGGGAATGTGTGTGGTGTAAATGGCATCACACTGATCTAAGAAAGGCTGAGGCCTGATCACCCTCATGCTCTTTCTGAACCTATCTGGTAGGTGGCTTATACAGCTGATACTAGAGCTTATAGCTCGGAGGTTTAAACCCGTGCCCAGGAGCCATAAATTCTGTAGATTTGTCCCTGTATTCCAATTAGATTGTTCACCTGACTGTTCTGGATTTTGGTGAAATCTAGGAGGGGTGGATGTAACGGGTGTATTAAAAAAGAATTTATATTTCACCAAAGATCCATCCTGCAGTGTTATCTCGCTTTGTCAGTATTGGTTATGTATATGTGTTTATTTATATATGTTTATTTTCTGTATTTATATTTTGGGAGCTTTTATTTTGTTTGTGTGACCTTTGACTTCCCACGAAGTCACTTCCTGTAGCTGCGCGCTATTTTCCTCAGTCGCCTAGAGGCCCCGCTGAGGAGAGGTGTTCATGCAGAAGTCCAGTAAAGTGAAGTTGCTGTACTGTTTTGTTTTTATTTTAAACAGTTCTGGGAGAATAAATCCACCCGGCTGGCAAAGTGAGAGCTGACTCCTCTGGTCATTCGCACAACACAACGCAGAGAACTAACGGCAATAAGAGTTTAAGGCCAGACCGGCTACACTAAGACATGGAAACATCAACAGAGGAACCAAAGTTAAACAGGAAACATAAAACAGAGAAGCGGGCTTGACAGGAAACAGCTGACAGGGGAGACAGAGACAGAAACCAAAAGACTAAGAACTCCAAATAACACTGAAACAAAAAAACTAGAGATTCAAATTAAGACAAAAAAGACTATTAATAATAAACAACACAAAACACTTGGTCACAGACCCAGGACCGTGTCAATCTTAGGCTGGAGACGGGCTTTTTAAAAACTGTCTTAAGTGAAGTGACACAGAGACGTAGAGGTGAGGGATCTCTGTTTGTCGGAACTGACTTTAATTGCACTGAAAATCCCTCTTTGGACAGAAATAATCCAGGACCACATGTTTCCTTCCTTCCTTCAGAAATAGTTTAAGCACCCTTACAGAAACTTTCACAGTAGAAATGCACAGTATACATGGAGTCATATCAAAAAGTCAGTGATTGATCCCTGGAAAGGCTTGAAAGGTTTTACAGTTTTAAACACTATGTTAAGGTTTTTAAGTTGGAGACGTGTGAATTATCCCTGCAGAGATTACGTCTCCATTGCTCTAGAGTCCAGTGACAGCACGCTCTAAATAACTGAATCCAACACTTTGCAGTGATCTAAGGTTTAGATGGGGCTACCTGGCCATGACAACTCATTTCTGTGTACTGGACAGATGAATGAAGGGAAACGTGAATGAAAGTCACTGGGTTACAGAGCACGACTACAGACCAATCTGCAGCCCAATGACTCTGCAGGAAGTTGGTGACGTATCCGTTGATCCCGCTCTGTGATTTTACATGGCCTACCACTTTGTGGCTAAGTTGCTTTGGTCCTAATCACTTCCACATTTGTGGGACAGGTGGCATCTTATCATGATACTGCACTGAAAATCTCAGAGTTCCTGTGAGACCCACTCTTTTATATTCTTGTAAATTTTCACTTTATAGTGTATTTCCACTAGGGTGGAGACTTCTGTGGTTTGTGGTCACAGCACCTAGTCCTCCTGGGGGACCACTTTGGACTTTACCTTTCACAGTTGATCTGGTTCCTTCAGCCCATGCTACTGTTCTGTTGTTTAGTGTTACTTTCTGATCCACTGGTATTGCCACATCTATCTGCTGTCTTCTGTTCCCTCTCAGCCACTGCTACGTTGGGTTGGTTGTCCAGCAGCTGCTTTTCTGTCTTGAATGCAGATTGTAACTCAAATAGATTGCCTATTGTGAGGCGCTAAAACAGAAAAGCATTGTACATTGGCTAAGCTAGTGAGCCTCTATGTTTCTATAATGTGTTGTTCTTTTAGAGTGTGCTGTGTTTGAGCCACCAATAATAAGCCAGCCAGTCTGACCAGTGTATATCCTGTTTTTATCCAGCTACAATGCAAAATTGTGGAATCATTTTGCATTGTGTGCATTGTGTAATTTTGCATTGTTGAGTTTTTGGACCAGTTACAAAAAGTATAACAAGCTCAGTTCTTCTCTCTTGTCTTGATACTTTTTCTTATAATGAGCTGTGGAGGCGAAGGAGGTGCATTCCAGAACAGATTCATTTAAAATGTGAAACGACACCATTAAACAAGCATTTGCTCCCACTAATTCGATGTATCCAGAACTTTACTGTGTATTTGTGTTGTGATGAAGACTAACATTAAGCATTAGTGATCATAGTGCCATGAGGTGAAATTCCTTTCACTGTCATGTTGCTCAGGGACCACAACTGTTTCATGGCATCAACACACTGACAAGTGTTTGTATGTGAAATACAAAACTACATCATGAGGCTTTCCTGACCTCACTGGTGTACTTTTTTAAATCTTCTCATATGTTTTGGTGCTAAAGATGAGGTTTGTGGATTTTCCCAAAATAACATCAATAATCATGCGTGGTATAATGAGCACATAGTGCACAATCGTGTTGGTGAGGTGAGAAGTATTTATATATGAGTATGAATATTTTTCCTTCATGTAAATGATAATGTCACAACATTTACCAGTGTGAGGCTATGAGAGCTTAACTGAAGCCAGTTTAAGTAACCTTTAATAACCCAGTACTCTGCAGTAACCTCTGGAGTCCAGGCAGAAGTAGGCGAGTACACAGCTGAAAGCAGAGTCATCCACTAATCTGAATCTGAAGTAAGACAGAGGTGGTGTGTTGTTGGGTTTTTTTTTGCCTGTCCCGTTTGTTTCTTTAACCATCAGAATTATTGTCTGAAAGATGCCCAACGGATTTACCTTACCAAGTGGATCATCACTGCCTTGCTGTATTGGTCCGTTTGGTTGAACTTTGTTATTATTATATTTTTATTTTATTTTATTTTCAGTTATTACAGATGGGACAGACATGACTGGGGGATAGGAAAGGGAGAAAGAAAAGAAAGAAAGAGAGGGAAAGAAAAACAGAGGGACAGTGAGAGAGGGAGCTTCTAAAAAAGAAGAAAAAAATCTCCTGGATCACCTGTTGAGAGAAGGAAAAAAAAGAGTAAACAAGCATAAAAGAGCAACATAATAAACACAACACCATCACATTAATCTAACTAAGTGTAAATAACAGTAAATACTAAATATTGAATATTATTGTGCAGCACGCAGGACCAACAGCGCACAGTGTGCTTTGAGGTAGCAGCCAAGAAAGGTGTAGTCTGTGCCTGTGAACACCCGTGTGTACACCCGGACCAGCGCGCTTGTATTCAAAAGGGTTCCCCATGTAATGGTCAGTTAGAGGGTGTAGAGAGCCATAGGAGGACCACCGGAGGGGCATCTGTGCCACCCTCCTGGGAAGACGAGGGGTCACCCATCAGCCACAGAGCAGAAGCCAGAGGGGGCTCTGCCGGCAGCCAGCTGTGAAAGAGTGGACGGAGTCCCAGGCCCCAAGGCCTGGGCCCCCGACCCCCACCACCCAGAAGGGCCCCGACCGAGCCAAAGATGCCAGGCCCTGCTAAGCAGCCACCAGGAGTGAGTCGGTACATACCTGAGCGCCCAGCCCTGTACACTGACAACCACCAACCCACCGACGTCTGAGGGCATCAGCCAACAGCAGGGAGTGTGGTGGGTGGAGATAGGCCTCCACACCTGGGGGGGCTGAGATGTTCCCAGAGAGGTGGAGTCTAAGACCCGACCTGACATATAGACACAGACGAACAGGCGCACGCAGACACGAACGTGCATTCCCAACCAGCACACATATACAAACACTCACCCAACATGGAGACACACACAAACAGACACTGTACACACACTCACACTGCCCAAACATCCTCTATACCCCAGGTCCAGGTACCCTCGCCCCCAGAGGGGGAATCCGCCCCCAGAACCAGGAGATGTTACCCTTCCCCCGGGGTGGAGACAGGCAGACCCTGGTCCCGCAGTAGCAGGGAGGCCCAGCATCCCAGACCGGACGGCCAACTCCTCCTCCGCGCCCTCCGCCCCAATGGCGAACAGAGAACGGGGGTTTGTGACCACCCCATACCTCCCTCTGCCCGCTAATATGTGGTGTTGCTGCATGTTGTTCTAAAGTGCACTTAAAACACAGGAGGGCATGGTGCTGCTGCCAGAGAACAGCAGGTGTCAGCACGGCCCCTCCCGAGAACCTCAATGTCCACATGCATTTAAAATTGAGAGGTGGGCACCGGCCACAGAGGTGAGGTTGGATACACAGACCGTCCTGTGGGCGCCGTGTAACGTGCCCACCCCCAAGGCCCTACATGTATGTGTTATGAGAGTGTGAGTAATGTGATACTTGAATTGCATTTATACTGATACTAGAAAGAGTGCTGGCTTGTATGTTTGCCATTGTATGAATTTTGCCTGATTAAGTCTGGAGACTGAAACTTAATGAATATTTTTCCTTCATGTAAATGATAATGTCACAACATTTACCAGTGTGAGGCTAGGAGAGCTTAACTGAAGCCAGTTTAAGTAACCTTTAATAACCCAGTACTCTGCAGTAACCTCTGGAGTCCAGGCAGAAGTAGGCGAGTACACAGCTGAAAGCAGAGTCATCCACTAATCTGAACCTGAAGTAAGACAGAGGTGGTGTGTTGTTGAGAATAACACAACAACTGAAACGTCAAGCCCAGCTGCTTCTCACGTGTGTGAGTTATCTGTTAAAGTGTGGAGAATACAACATAATTATTGTCTGGTGAACTCATGAAGTTGCTTAAGAGCAACTTCTATAAATCTCGTGCTTTACTTTACCTTAAACTTTCACTGTTGGTCTAAAGTTAGGGTCATTTTTATTTTGTTTCCAGTGTAGCAGTAATGGAGAAACTTCAGTATACCTCAAGAAAGTAATTGTAATCCAGTCCCTTTGAATGTGCTCTTTTAAAGAGCTGTACATTGATGTGTTTTTAAAATAGTCTCTTGCAGCCGTTCTTCAGACAGTCTAAGTATCTGACATTTGCTTCTTTTTCACCCATTTTCAGCCCAGTCCTTGTACCTTGTAAAATCTAACTACAACTACAGTGCAGTCAGAGGTTTGCCTGTCCCATTTGGTTCTTTAGCCATCAGATCTGTTGTCTGAAGACCAACAAGGAGACCCAATGGATTTACTTTGCCAAATGGATCATCACAGCTTTGCCGTATTGGTCCATTTAATAATAATGGATTGGATTTATATAGCGCTTTTCAAGGCACCCAAAGCGCTTTACAATGCCACTATTCATTCACTCTCACATTCACACACTGGTGGAGGCAGCTACAGTTGTAGCCACAGCTGCCCTGGGGCAGACTGACAGAAGCCAGGCTGCCATATTGCGCCATCGGCCCCTCTGGCCAACACCAGTAGGCGGTAGGTGAAGTGTCTTGCCCAAGGACACAACGACCAGGACAGAGAGTACGGGGATCGAACCGGCGACCTTCCGGTTACAGATGCGCTTCCCAACCCCCCTGAGCCATGGTCGCCTTTGTTGTTATTTTTATTTTATTTTATTTTCAGTTGTTACAGACGGGACAGACATGACTGAGGGATAGGAAAGGGAGAAAGAAAGATGAAGGGAAAGAAAAACAGAAGGGGAGAGGGACAGTGAGAAAGGAAACTTAAAAAGAGAGAGAGGAAGAAAAATCTCCTGGATCAGCTGTTGAGAGAAAAAAGAGAAAACAAGCAAAAAACAGAGCAACATACTAAACACAACAGCATCACATTAATCTAGCTAAGTGTAAACAGCAGTAAATACTGAATGTTGTTGTGCAGCAAGCAGGACCGACAGCGCACAATGTGCTTGGAAATAGCAGCCAAGAAAGGTGTAGTTTATGTCTATGGACAGTGAACACCTGTGTGCACACCTGTGTGGATCAGCGCGCTTGTATTCAAAAGGTTTCCCCATGTAACGATCTGTTAGAGGATGTAGAGAGGCATAGCCCCGCCCCCCAGGGCATGAAGCAGGCATGGAGGAGATCCAGGCCCCAGACATCCAGAGGCCCCAGAGTGCGAGAGCCCAAGGAGGACCACCGGAGGGGAAAAAAGAAGAATTAAAGGAATTGGTTACCTTGGTTTGAATTTATTTTGGATTTTCTCAGAACCACATACATGCAGACTCAGATATATCCATCCCAACTAATTTGTGGATACATATCTCTTAGCAACTTGCACCTCGACTAACTGCTTTTGGCAGCCATCAACTACCTGGCTGGATATTTAACAACTCTTCTTGGTAAAATTGGTATAATTCATTTAACCTCCTAGGACCTGGCGTCCACATATGTGGACATCACATTTTGGGTTATTTAGACCAAAATACTAAATTTTGCTCAACAAGGGCCTGATATCCACTTACGAGGACATTATCCTGCTACTGTTCTATTGAAATTTTAAACGAATATACTCATATGTGGCTCTCATTTTTCTTAGAAACAAAAATCAGGTAAAAAAAAATAATCTGGTAATTCTTCGTTTTTACATTCATCAGGTCCCAATCAGCCCAAATATCAAAGAGAAATTTAAAAATGCATGCCGTGGAAGAGTTCGAGTCTTAGGAGGTTAAATTGGTTGATTTACAAATTAAGGTTGGGGACTGAAGCCTGTTTACCTGCTTTATCTATTCCAAACCCAGTCGTCAGTGTGATTCCTGTTGGAACACCCAGGTATGTCCAGGTTTTATCAAAAGAATAAATTACCTGAAAATAATCAAATAACACTGAAACTCAAAAAAAATAAACAATGTCAAATCATCAAAAAGTAAATTGTAATGAGGAACCCAATGAAACTAAACTAAAAACAAAACCCTAACAATGAAAGCTAATTGTGAAATAAAAACGAATTAGACAATACAAATCTATCATAACTATGATATCATAACTCAGTGCTAGCAATATAATTATGTAAAAGCTAGGAACTTAGGAAAAATACCATGAAACATATTCATACCTGAGTCATACTCGTGCTTCACTCTCCTTAGTATATAAGCATAATTTCCCCCAGGGATCAATAAAGTATTCTGATTCTGATTCTGATGCTCCCCACGCTGCCATAGACCTACTAATACTGAGATCCATGATACTTTCAATGACCACATTAATGTCACAATGCAGCTTCATACCAGCTTACTCTCACCTCCATGTTTATTCCTTGGTCAGGTCCGTGCTGGAACCACTCAGCTGTGCAGAATGATGCTGGCCACCCCCACTGCACCAGTGTTTCAGCTCTGATGGTCTTGTTGCATCTCATCTCATCGAATCCTTTTTATTATCTGAACTTCTGTTCAGGCAGCTCCAGGTTGAGGTTGAGAGTCCTTGGGCTTAGTGACAGTTAACTATTTCAATAAACAAATAACACAAATATTTTTTACTTTTTCAAATGATTAATAGCTCGAACTTATGAGTATTAATTAGTGCACCTTATTACACAGGTTCGAAGGAATCTAATCTTACAACAAAATGCCAGATGCACAAAGATGCCCCTGAGACAATCCAGCAAATAACAGCAGGGTGCAAGATGCTAGCAGGCAGGACATGGAACACCATAACCAAGTAGCCAACACAGTATACAGAAACATCTGTGCTGAGTATGGCCTTGAAGTCCTGAGGTCAAACAGGACACGTGGGACTTCTAGATCCAGAAAGACAAACTAGTGATGGCTGGCCAACCAGACATAGTAGTGATGCACAAGCAGAGGAAGATGGCTCTTGTGATAACAAATAAATGGACTGATTCTTATATAGCGCTTCTCTACTCTCCCAGAGTAAAGCGCTGTATACAACTTGCCTCCTTCACCCACTCATACAAGCACTTCCTTCTATACTTAAGTCTTAAATCTAAGTATTCACACACATCACAGAGCATGCCAAGATACTTGGCATGCAGACTGGGGAAGCCAAGGATTGAACCCCCAACCTTCCTTCAGTCAGAGACTGATCTGCTCTACCACCAGAGCCACAGCCACTCCAAGCTTACAGCACCTGGTATTCCGAGGAGGTCTCCCATCCCATCTATCTAAGTACTAACCAAGCCCCAACCCTGCTTAGCTTCTGCGATCAGACGAGCTCGGGCGTGCTAAGGGTGGTGTGGCCGTAAGCCAAGCCAAGTGACAGCAACATCAGGAAAAAGGGCTGAAAGGGGAGCTTGTATTCATTGTGGTAGTGAGCGAGCAAAAAAGTGGATTTGTTGCTGACTACCAACTTCTCGGCTTTACATGCATTATCTCCTCCTGCCGGCACTACAACTTCTGCATGCAGAATTTCTGCAATTTCTGCAGGCGTGTTCATTTCACGCTTTGGAGAGGCAACGCGTGAAATGAACACACTGAACTGGCATGTCTATTACACACTGTGCCGTGATATCAGGTTGTATTAGTACAATTATGTCACCTACATGTGACTCACACATGCTGGAATGTGCATTACTTCAGCAAAGGCATTTAGATAATTGCTATCTTGGAAAAGGATGAAGTGTGAGATTACAAACAAGTTCTGGTTCATGACTGTGACAGTCTTACTGAGGTGGGAGGAGTTCATGTGCAAAACAACAACAGGCTGACATCTTCAGTATTGTCTCCTGGACGTGTATGTTAGATAGATGGACGTGCAGTTCTCAGACACGTAACACTTTGAATAAGTCAAACCCTCTGGGATCGAGAAGTTCCAGTAAGCTTTCATTAGAGGATCACATTTTAAGTGACTGCACATTTAAGATTTTAGCATAATGAGTCATAAGATCTGAGAAGATTCCAAGATTTCGCATTAAAATTCATAGTAAATACAAAATACCAAGGTGGGATTTTGTAGTCTATCATACTGACACAAGAATCAGATAAAGTGAATATAATATCAGATATTTAGATTGAACTGAATAAAGACAAAAACACAGCTTTTTTGATATTTGCATAGGCAGTAAAACCAGATTATGACAGAAAATGTAGCAAACTGAAAGCTAAATGTGAGCCTTGTCGGTGTGGTGCCTTTCAGGACACATGGATTTGTGATGAGTGCCGTCTGGTTCAGTCCTAACTGAAAATCAGTTTTTTACTTTTCTCAATCACACATTGGATACTGCTGCTTCCAATGCACTTCTATTACAGGATTTCAACTGTGAGGAAAAATGGAAGATGTGTGTATAAAAAAGTAAAACAAAAATCAAAACCAAACACAGAATTGTTTCTTGAATTGAACTTAGAATAACAGTGCCTCTGACCTTACTATTTCAGCCACTATTGAGCTTTTCATACTGTATTTTTGATCCAGGAACTTGGTGATGTCTGAGTATATGGAGACAATGATTATTATTTTCTCACTGATCTATTTAAAACTAGGATGGGATAAGAAAGAGAGAGAAGAAAAAGATGAATCATGAAGCAGAAGAAGGAATAAGAAAATCATAGATAGGAGGAAGTAATGAGAAACAGAGGTCAGCTGAGGCACAAGGACAATCAAAGACCATATTAAAAAAATAAAATAAAAATCAGTTCCACTTAAAACCAATGGCCTTTTCCTCCCTCTAATAACCTGAATGGATCAACCACCCCTTCCTGCCTCACATTCTCTGCACACATAAACGTTTAAGAACCATGTTAGAGCGCTTTCACCCCAGAAGTAGCTCTAACGTAGTGGTACGCAAGAGGCTGGTGGTGGGGGGACTCGCCGAATTCAAAAGGTCTAAATTTGCACTAATACAGTTAAATACATGTGTATATAGCACCCTCTGGTGTTCAGTAAAAAATATTGCAGTAAACTGACAGCCACCTGACTGTTGAAGTGGCCTCCAGCATTCACTGAGAGGCTCTTGCTGCAAAGAGAATAACTGTCAGTCTGAAACATGTTTTGGACACCACAGTAAAAATGGTCAACTTTGTGAACTCCTGCTTATTTGCTGCGTTGTGCAGTGAGATGGACAGCGAGCATGAGACTTTATTACTCCACACAGGGCATCAGAAAGGTTATATGAGTTTATGTGCTTTTAACTGGGTTTTAATTTAATCAAACCATAGGGTTTTTTAATTAAACTATTTTTATCACTTAGGTGTGTCTCAACATTCAGTTATGCAGACATATGTGTTCTTAAAAGCAATTCTTTGTTTTGTGGGTGGAGTGGAAGCTGTTTTGGTTCACAGTGCACCTTAACAAAGAGGGGATGCTTTTTATTTACATCTAGTCAAAAGTGTTGGTAATAGTGTTTTAGTCACACTAATTTTGTGATTCTGACAATATCTCAGCTTGCAGTGATGCAAGCATTTTATTTTAAAAACGGCACAAATGGGAATTTCTTCTGAATGGGTAATGTCAGCATGTTCACAAGCGTTTCATTTCATCAAACCACTAGTTTTAATTTAACTAGTTTTTACGCATCTACTGGGGTTTCTTTCCAGGGTTGATGCGATCGTTTTATTTAAAAATCGGGATTTCGGAATGTTGAACTAAGAGGGAGACAAAGCCAGCTAGTTTTTAACACAGTAAATGGTCACAAATAACATTCAGTCCTTTAGAAAATAAATGCTATTGGGCTACTTCTAAAACACGTTGCACACGATGTCACCTTTCCCCCCAAAGCAACCAGTATCGCTCTTTTCAAACTAATCGTGTTTTAATCACACTCATTTTGTGATTCGGATGTCACAGCGATGCAAGCATTTTATTTATTTAAAAACGGATCAAACGGGCATTTCTTCTGTAAGGGGTTTCATGGTTTCAGAGTAGTTTTTAACACAACAGATGGTCGCAAATAACATTCAGCTCTTTAGAAAATAAACGCTGCAGTGATACTTCCAAAACCTGTAGCCCAGACCTGCTCCGTATTTTCAACAGCTGGCTAATTGTTTGAATTTGTTCAGGATTACAAAAGCCCACCACGGGAATCATTTAATTGTTGGGATTCCTTAGGAAAAGCCGACAGGTGTACCAGTCGAGCAAGGCCGGGACCCAACCTATTGTTTAAAGTGGCCGGTATCGGCTCTTTTTGTAATTCCTCGACAAGGTAAAAGCCCCGCAGATGTACCAGTCGAGCAAGGTCTCGCCTACTTTCTGAAGTAGCCAGCAACAGCGGTCCCTTAGGCCTATCTTGGCCAGTTACACCGGATCTCAGCAACTGCGTGCCCCACCCTCATTGTTTTAAACTTGCACAGCAAGGTGATGCCCTGCAGGTGTATGCCCCCCCCCAGACTTATAGGCACCCCATCTATTGTTTTGGAAGCACCCGGTCCTATATGAAGCGTTCCTGAGAGCGTGAGACCCTTGCCATTTCGCGTCAGGACCAGCGCCGGTGCAGACCATTTTCTACAGAGCGTTCATGACCAGCCAGCGCTGCTTATGCATAAGAGAAAAGCGACAATGCAATGAGGTTCTCTGCTCCAAGACATCCGCGGTCCTTTCACACGGTAAGCATGTGTGTTATAGCCAGCACTTCATAAATGTCTGTCTGGCAGCGCAGATTATTCAAACTGTTTTTAAAACGTGACTCATTTGTTGTCCAAAAAACATTTCATTTGCTAAGTTACTGATTTAAAAATATATTTTTTTGAATTTTTTGCTGGATTTTGGTACCAAAATCGACTTGATGAAGATCTCCTTTGAAAAATACATACTCACAAGACAAAGTAAAAGCAGAGCCCTCACAGCTGGTAGTACAAAACACAGTGAAAACTTGTGTATTAGATACCCTCACTCCATTTCACTCAACAATTCAGGGATTGTTACAGTAAAATAAAATAAAAAAATAAAAAAGCAGAGAAATTTTCATCTGAAAATGTCAGTAAAGGGTGACATGCACTTCTGGCCCCTGTGTTGAATGATCCCATATTGGGTTTGTGAATTTGACACCTTAAGGTTTTGAAGTTGGGGATACATGCTCCTGGTGAGCACAAGATGTCTGATAACAGCTTGACATCTCGGTTATAAATGGAATTCAAAATGTTTTTGGAAGTATGACTAATGTATAATCTGACTTCTAAGGTACGCACGCCAAGGCCTAGAAGACAAGGGGACAGTTTACTTTGTGCTATAAAAACACAAACCTTAATCTTTGATCTTCCAATTTTATCTTTCTGTTCTGGTTTTAGAGTCTCTGTTTATTGAGTCGTACTTCGGGAATCACCCTGTTGTGAGACAAGGGTATGCTGGGAGAGAATATGGCATTATACAAGCAGAGTGTTTTGGCTGTATCTGTAGATCTAGGAAATACACCTGTTATTGGTTATGAAAAAGAGTTAGCTGTGGTGCAGGTTTAATTTATAATTGTTGCATGAACTGTTAAAGAATTACAGACAGCTTTATGCCGATAGTGCAGGCATTTTTTTTACTTAAGTAGAAGTATGGCTGCTAGTGTCAGAAATACTCGAGTAAAAGTTTGATAATGTATGGGCTCAGAAATGTGCTCAAAGTAAGAAAGTCAAAGTAGTAACCTAGCTGAATATTGCCCTGTAATAAAATAATATTAGTAGGTGAGACTACAAACTTAGTCTGGTGGTGAACAGGCACAAGAGGGTCAGAGGCACATTTGGCAGCCAGGGTTAGAGTTCAGACACCCTGAGCCTGGTGGTTGGGCTAGCAACATGGTCTGGTAAAAGAGTCTAACATCCATGCATTACATGGTGTTGCGGCTGATAAAAAACAAACAAACAAAAAGCCCATAAACTAACCCCCTTGTTTAGAGGTGATTGTCAGTTTGCTGGGTTTTTTAGAGACGCTGACCCCTGAGGCGACTTTTGTCTTGATTTGGCGCTATATAAATAAAATTGAATTGAATTGAATTCTGGTAAGTATATATTGTTCGAGTCGCCCCTTGCTCTCTGTCGTGTGGTCCCTCACACCTTCATGCTGTGTGTCTTGTATGGATCACTGCAGCCCTCCATCCATCATTACATCAAAACTCTTCCACATCCTGCAGGTTTTCTAAACAATGTTTCTTTGCTTTTCAATAACAGTCTTGTAAAAGCAACATTGTATTCAAAGCCATCCAATTCTGTGTACGCAGTAAAAGTGATGAAGTTCTATTCAATTCAATTTTATTTATATAGCGCCAAATCACAACAAAAGTCGCCTCAAGGCGCTTCATAGATACAGAGAAAAACCCAACAATCATATGACCCCCTATGAGCAAGCACTTTGGCAACAGTGGGAAGGAAAAACTCCCTTTTAACAGGAAGAAACCTCCGGCAGAACAGGCTCAGGGAGGGGCGGGGCCATCTGCTGTGATTGGTTGGGGTGAGAGAAGGAAGACAGGATAAAGACATGCTGTGGAAGAGAGACAGAGGTTAATAACAGATATGATTCAATGCAGAGAGGTCTGTTAACACATAGTGAGTGAGAAAGGTGACTGGAAAGGAAAAACTCAATGCATCATGGGAATCCCCGGCAGCCTACGTCTATTGCAGCATAACTAAGGGAGGATTCAGGGTCACCTGGTCCAGCCCTAACTATATGCTTTAGCAAAAAGGAAAGTTTGAAGTCTGATCTTGAAAGTAGAGATAGTGTCTGTCTCCTGAATCCAAACTGGAAGCTGGTTCCACAGAAGAGGGGCCTGAAAGCTGAAGGCTCTGCCTCCCATTCTACTTTTAAATACTCTAGGAACAACAAGTAGGCCTGCAGAGCGAGAGCGAAGTGCTCTAATAGGGTGATATGGTACTACAAGGTCATTAAGATAAGATGGGGCCTGATTATTTAAGACCTTGTATGTGAGGAGCAGGATTTTGAATTCTGGATTTAACAGGAAGCCAATGAAGGGAAGCCAAAACAGGAGAAATATGCTCTCTCTTTCTAGTCCCTGTCAGGACTCTTGCTGCAGCATTTTGGATTAGCTGAAGGCTTTTCAGGGAGTTTTTTGGACTTCCTGATAATAATGAATTACAGTAGTCCAGCCTGGAAGTAATAAATGCATGAACTAGTTTTTCAGCGTCACTCTGAGACAGGATATTTCTAATTTTAGAGATGTTGCACAAATGGAAGAACGCAGTCTTACATATTTGTTTAATATGTGCGTTGAAGGACATGTCCTGGTCAAAAATGACTCCAAGGTTCCTCACAGCGTTACTGGAGACCAAGGTAATGCCATCCAGAGTAAGAGTCTGCTTAGATACCATATTTCTAAGCTTTTCAGGGCCGAGTACAATAACCTCAGTTTTATCTGAATTAAGAAGCAGAAAGTTAGCGGCCATCCAGGTCTTTATGTCTTTAAGACATTCCTGCAGTTTTACTCATTGGTGTGTGTTATCTGGCTTCATGGACAGATAGAGCTGGGTGTCATCTGCATAGCAGTGTAAATGTATGCTATGTCTTCTAATGATGCTGCCTAAGGGAAGCATGTATAATGTAAACAGAATTGGTCCTAGCACTGAACCCTGTGGAACTCCATAATTAACCTCAGTGTGTGAAGAGGACTCTCCATTTACATGCACAAACTGGAGTCTATTAGATAGATATGATACAAACCACTGCAGCACAGTACCTGTAATACCTACAGCATGTTCTAATCGCTCTAATAGGATATTATGGTCGACAGTATCGAACGCTGCACTGAGGTCTAGCAGGACAAGCACAGAGATGAGTCCACTGTCAGAGGCCATAAGAAGATCATTTGTAACCTTCACAGGCGAACTCTCCTTTCCACTACCCTGACATAGACTTTCCCAGGGAGGCTGAGAAGTGTGATCTCCCTGTAGTTGGAACACACCCTTCCGTCCCCCATCTTAAAGATGGGAACCACCACCCCGGTCTGCCAGTCAAGGGGTACTCCCCCTGATCTCCACGCATCATTGTAGAGGCGTGTCAACCAGGACAGCCCTACAACTCCATGAATTAATACCTTATCATGGTGGAGGATTTGTGTTTCCCAGGGATCCAAGTGGCTATGTTGTCCGGGGGCCCTTGCCCCCTGGTAGGGTCTCCCATGGCAAATTGGTCCTGGGTGAGGGACCAGATAAAGAGCGATTCAGAAGACCCTTATGACGATGATTTATCATTTCTGCATTTTTCATGTGTTAAAACAGAGTTAAATAAGCTTTTCATTATTTCTCTTAGGTTTTGTATCATCAGCGCAAGTAGTTTGGTTTCTGGCTTACAGCAGTCACTTTGGAACAGATTATTCTGCCCGTGACATATTTCAAAGTGTGTTTATAAAGCTGACCCATAATCAGCTTTTATTCTGTAGCACAATAGTGAGGTGAAGCACCATTCCTGCCTGCTTCTTGTTTCCTTGTTAGTTGGAGTGTGTGTGTCCAAATCAGAGCTTTCATTCTATACTCATTCAAAAACAACATGCTGCTTTTGTGAAAATCTTCCTTCTCTCCCTCCCACACCTGTCCTGATGTACGACAAGTGGGGTCCCGCCTCCTTCCAGGAAGCAGCTCACCTGCGTGTCTGTGTTTAGTGTCCAGGTGTGGAGTGGAGCTTGTTGTTGGTGTGTGTTTGAAGAAACTGTAAGTTTGCTTTGTTTCCTCCTTTAACAGTTTGTCTTTAGGAACTTTACTGTTTTACTGTTTGTTCAGCTCATGTTTGATGTCTTCACAGAACAAACTGTGTGTGTTTTTATTTCCGGTCTCTCCATTAAAGTCAGTGTGTAATGTTTCCCTGGCTAACATCACCTTGTGTACAGCTTAGTTCCAGCACAAGCAGCACAAATCTGCCGCTCCGTAGTTCACGGTAACGGACTCACAGCTGAAACTGGGAAATAGATACTGTATATGTTTGTAGATGAGCACAGTCCAGGAATACAGTTCTAGGTTGACTGTTTTTTTTATGTTAACTGGTTTAGATTTGTTTTCATATTCCAGTCTGAATGTTCCAGATGTTGGGTTCGCATTTTATTTATTTTCTGCGATTATATCACATGACTGAGTGTTTAAAGAACTTGCAGAATGCTCACAGTGACACAAAGGCAAATCTAATCTTTAATCAGTTTAGGCAGCTGGCCGCTGCCACACAGTTCATTGAAACCATCGACTCTCTGAGGCTATCATATAAATTTTACTAATTAAAATGGGTGTGTTTCCTTACACTCATGTACACGCTGCCATTATCTTCAGGGCAGTATTAGCCTTCTGAAGCTTTGGCACGCAAATCCTTATTCTATAGTTTGTCTGTAGTAATAGAAAACGGTTGTAGCGGTCATTAATAATTTTAATAAATCAATGATTTTATTTGTTTATTTATTGAAGTTGACTTTACTGCAGTTTGAATTTGGTGCTGAAATAAATACAGTGAAAAAATCTGTAGCTGGAGTTTGTACCATTAACCAATTTACTACACGGGTGCTGCAGATAGAGCGACTCCCAGATAACCCATGAATTGCTTGCAATCTTTAATCTATTCATATTTCTTGCCACCAATTTGAGTCCCAGTGTTAATTTCAATCATAGGGACCTCATCCTCAATTAGATTAGAGAATATTTACTGCAGATTGAATAAGAATAGATCTTGGGCTGAGACTGCATGAGAATGACAACAAAAATGAGAAAGGCATATAAAGGACAGGTAGCATACGAGGTGTCCCATATTGTCCTTAACTCAGTTAAATTATCTCTAATTAAAACATGTTGAGGGGTTAAGTTTCAAAGAAGCTACTGGGTTAGGTTTAGAAAGACAATCATGGTTTGGACTAAAATACAGTGGTTAACCTGTGTTTTCATGGTTACAGTAGGCAAGCTCTGTTTTGTCAACACCCTCCTGTCAAAAGTAATTTCTTAAAAATCCAGGCTCACCGGCATAAAAATGGACCATGAGCACAAAACATAGATTCCATTTATGTGACGGTTTTACAAAATACTATTAGACTGGGCCTTGAGTGAGGTAGCATCAGTGCATCTCATCTTTCTGTGGGTCAATAAATCAAAGACCTCCTGGAGCTTGTCTCTCGTTGGGAAATCTTTCTACTGTCTTTGTTCTATAAGAGGTGGAGCCCTGACTCATTCAAGGTAACGGCTGTCTTTTTTCTAAATATCAAGTACAGCAAGTTTGGACTTGGATGTTTGCTGTTATGTGTGAGTTCACTCAGGACTTCTAAGAAGAGGATTATGTAAATACGTCAGCTCTGTCACAGCAATAAGTGTTTTACACTGACGCTACAACAAGGTTTCATGTCCTCACACGTCAGTCAACTTTACTCTGACAGTTCGGTCAAACACAGTACTTTTGGAGTGAAAATCTGAAGGTGTAGCCTACATACACATACACACACACATGCACACATGCACACACACACACACACACACACACACACACACACACACACGCACAGCTGCATTTTGATAAAGGAAAAGTTCATTCATGTGATTGAATTTTAGGTTTGGCAGCGTTTTCAGTAGATAAAGGCGAATGGCTAAACCCTTAATGACTGGTCGGAGCGAAAACGCTTTGTTTTGCGTAACTACTTTTAAACCCCGGTGTTCCAGATTAACTGGCGTCGCAGATCAACATGTGTTGGTCGAACAGATGTGTGTTAAATTTGCTTTTCAGGAGCCTCTACTGACAAAACAGCAAATAAACACCAAATATTTCATCTGTGACATTTGTGAGGTTACCTCAAACACACTAAGTCAGTCTTATTGCTGTTCAACAACAAAATGTAAAAAAATGTCGCGAGTTTACCTGGTGATATCCTCATGTATGAGAAGAAGGTGAAAACAGCAAACAAATAAACGTCACCACACCGATGCTGTTCACAAGACAGCAAGAGTAAACAATCGGGAAAATCTTGTTGTCGTTGTCATTCTTTTGGTTTGTGTGCACTCGAATAGAGTGGAGTCAATTACCGCCACCTGTGTCCAACTGCCATAGTCTACAGCCAAATTAACTTGTGACACACATCTGCACCTGGCTCAATCGCTATGTTTGAATTCGTTTCATGCACAATACATTTGGAACTTTCTATTTTGTCTGCTTTTGCGTCTTGCAAATAAAACATTAAAATAAATGAAATGGTATTATGTATTTATTTTTTGCCTAAATCAGTAAGAAATGCCAAATTATATACACAAAGTTATAGAAATCACCATTCCTGTTGTTCCTGATGATTTCAATATTTCGTCCCATAACAAAGACATATGTCTGAGCAAATATATGACACATCCATATTTAATTAGTGTTGTATCATCACATCCTGTAAGCATAGTCTGTCTGTGTCTTTTCTGCGGAAATTAACATTTTCAGCGAATATAGATAATTCATCAACATGGCTGGAGAGTTGGTTTTTATATACAGTCTGTATAAGTGTGGTTAATATAATAAACATTTGTAAGGAGATGGCAGATACTGTGAATTTACAGCAGTTACACAGTGATTAGTAATAAACAGAGCCAGTGAGAGTGAGTGGATTTAAGAAAGTGAGTTAGTCAGGTGTGTCAGTTGATTTGTCATCTGTTTGTGAGTGTGGGGGAGAGTTAGAATTTCTTGGTTTTAAAGCTAAGCTAGGAATATTCATGATTTATTTCCAAAACTTGCTTATAATCAGAAATTGGTAGCAGATCTACTGACTATCACATAGCAGCTGGAGCAGTCTCACATGGAGGTCAGTCCACTACTGCCACCTGTGGCCAAGTGCCATAGCCTACTACTAGGTTAACTTGTGACACACATCTGCAGTAGAGGCTGAGTGGCTGCTCTTACACTGGTGCATTCAAATTAACCCCCAAACATACTGAAAAAAGCAATGCCAGCAATGTGGATTGTCGTGAGTAAAGCCAGTCAATAAGCAAAGACAACAGGGATCATTTGTTTCTGTTTATTATACAGCCAGATTAACTTGTGACACACATCTGCAGCTGGCTCTATCACCTATTTTGAATTTGTTTCGTGCTTGAGGTAACCTCACAAATGTCACAGATAAAATATTTGGTGTTTATTTGCTGTTTTGTCGGTAGCGGCTCCTCTAAAGCAAGTCTGCCACACATCTGCATGACCAACACCAGTTGAACTGCGACGCCAGTTAATCTGGAACACCGGTAGAATTGTAACCACCAAAGTAAAAATAAATATAGTGAAATAGGACATCCTTGGCGAATACCACGTTTCAGATCAAATCTCGGGGCGGAGCCGTTAATCATTTTAATAGAACTATTGTCATTTGTGTATAAGGTTTTGACAGCTTCACAGAAAAACTCTCCAAAGCCAAATCTTTCAATTTATTTTCCACAGAGTGGAAAATAAATTGATGTTCAATTGTATCAAAAGCCTTATAAAAATCCAGGAAGAGAATGAAGCTATTGTCACATACCAAATCAGAGTAATCAAGTAGATCCAAAACCAGCATAATGTTGAGGGCCCGAGTCGCCCATCCAGCCTCAAGTGTTGACAGCTGGAGGGCCTGAATCGCCCGTCCAGCCTCAAGTGTCGTCAGCTGGAGGGCCCGAGTCGCCCGTCCAGCCTCAAGTGTCGTCAGCTGGAGGGCCCGAGTCGCCCGTCCAGCCTCAAGTGTTGACAGCTGGAGGACCGGAGTCGCCCATCCAGCCTCAAGGGTCGTCAGCTGGAGGGCCTGAATCGCCCGTCCAGCCTCAAGTGTTGACAGCTGGAGGACCGGAGTCGCCCATCCAGCCTCAAGTGTCGTCAACTGGAGGGCCCGAATCGCCCATCCAGCCTCATGCCTCGTCAGCTGGTGGGTCCGAGGAGCCCACACAGCACCACGCCTCATCAGCTGAGGGGACCATACCAGCACATTCTCATGTCTTGTGACAGTCCGGGGAAGTCTGTTCAGCCGTCACCCGCTGAATCATCCCCTGCAACTTCTACTCCGTCACCTGCAGCATCCACATCTCTGCCTGCAGCATCCACATCTCCGCCTGCAGCATCTCCTCCTGCAGCATCTCCTCCTGCAGCATCTCCTCCTGCAGCATCTCCGCCTGCAGCATCACCTCCAGCTGCATCACCGCCTGCAGCATCACCACTGTCGGGTTCCGCAGCCGTCCCACTGCCATCAGGTTCCGCAGCTGTGTCTTCATCCACGCCTGGTCCAGCCTCTGGGTCTGCGCCCACGCCGCCGCTTGGTCCAGCCTCTGTGTCTTCGCCCACGCCGTTGCCTGGTCCAGCTTCAGCTTTGCCGCCGCCCAGTCCAGCCTCCGCATCCGCTTCAGTGTTGCCTGGTCCAGCCTCCGCATCCGCTTCAGCGCCGTCTGGCCCTGCCTCGTCTGGTCCTGCCTCGTCAGTTTCCGCCTCATCTGCTTCTGCCTTGTCTGGTCCCGCCTCGTCTGGTCCTGGTCCTAAACAATAGATAATCTGTATACAAAAAAAATCAGGGTTTTCTCCTCAACAGAGAACGTCCCCCGATTGAACAACAGCGCCGTAAAATAAGAAGAATGGCGCCTAATTACAGACTTAATAATACTGACTTAGTAATATGTCACGTGAAGATTCATCAGCCAGATTAAGTGTTTATGTCATGAACCGTAGTTCAGCACACAAGCTGGACCCAGAAGCAGAGACAACACGCCAAGGTGCACACAAAATAAACTTTATATTAACTAAGGGTGTCCCGGAAGGGTCAAAGGAAAACACGCCAGGTAACTAGAAAACCAAGGGACCGGGAAATAACTCAGGAATGCCGTAATCGGGACTGTGGGAGGCTGCAACAGAAAGAGGAAGAGGGTTACTGGGGAATGGAGAAATAACAGCATACGTGGGTAGAGAATTAATCTTATGGTCTAGGTGGGGCCGTGGGAACTGGAGGGGGGTGAGGGTCCGCAGGGGAACTCCAGGTGAATAGAGGAGACGAGTACCGGTAGTGATCCAAAACTCCAGGCGGGCAGGAAGACAGGCAGGAGAGGGCTTAAAACACGCCGAGCTGTTACCTAAGCGCACAAGGAAGCAATTTCGCAACCACCTTCACGTGGGTGCATGTTACCGCTGAGAGGCGACTAATGGACTGGTGTGGAGCAGCTGGTTGAGCTGGATTAAATAGTCCATTTGAAGATCGCCTGGGATGGGATGCAGGTGTGGAGTTGACAGCCACACCCGTGGGCGTGGGCATCCCATCAGCTCCTCGGACCATGACAGTTTACTGACAATTGACATTGATAGCAGACATCATCATCACTATTCCAACAATCCTCTCCACACAGACAAGCATAAACACACTCGAGTATCACTCGTTTATGCGAGTGTGGGGTGGCTGTAGCTCAGGTGGCAGAGCAGATCAGCCACTAACCAGAAAGGTCGGTGGTTCGATCCCAGGCTGCATGCCAAATATCCTTGGGCAAGATACTAACCCCATGTTGCTCTCCGATGCACTCATCGGAGTGTGGATGTATATGAATGTTAGATGCTTAGGAGTGCTTGTGTGATTGGGTGAATGAATTAGTTGTATAAAGCGCTTTGAGTGCTCAGAGAGAGTAGAAAAGCGCTATATTAGAACCAGTCCATTTACCATTTAAATCAAATTTAACACACATTTGCAATGACGCTAGTTCAGTTTACAATAGGGTTCATTCGCTAGGTCAGCAGGTGGCGGTATCCTCGTACACTGGGGAGTAAACTGCCATTAAACGAAACAGAAGAAGAAGAGAATATCTGCACATGCGCGGTACGGATTGGAGAGTCCTGATCCGTAACAATCTTTTTATTTTTCATTTTTTTGTCTACATTATATTGAAATGTTTCATTATTGCAAAAATTTTAAGAGATACTTATTATTCTTAACATCTTAGATACTCTGACCCATAACTTTCTTAAAATGCTTCGACTGGAAGTAGACACCTTTCGCACATGCGTGGTACTGATCAGGTTTCCGGTACGGATCAGGTAGTGACAGGCCACGCTTTGCTGATACGATTAGCCGTTCATAACACTTCCCACGTTGCAACATACGTCAGCGTGTCTGCCATTACTTGCCCAGAACCGGAAGTGACATCATTTCGTGGAAATTGTAGCTTTTTTTCCTATAGCGCGTTTACAGATTTACAGATATCCTGGTGTTTTTTGCTTTTTGGTTTTTTTTTTAATTTTTGACTTCATGTCTATCTGTATAGTTTCTGGGATCCTTAGAACTCAAACTACACTCTTGGAAATAGTTTGTTTTGAGGTTTTTTTGTTTTTTTCAAATTTGCATTTTAATATTTATTTTCGTTTTTCCTGCAGCACATAAAAATTGGTGTATCTCAAAAATAAAACTATGAAGACACTCAAAATAAATTTCACATGGTTGGAAGTTATGTTATGCAACTTTTTTGCATTTACACTGTTGAGGGACATCCTTCTAAAATTTCTTTAACCCTCTGGGGTCCTGGATATAATTGGCCGTTTTTGACTACTTTTGATTTTACCTCTAAAAAGATAAACCTAAAAACTGTTTATCTTGCCTTGTTTGGTATCATTATTTTCAGCACAACCTGAAATATCTGAAATTTGAGGTATTTTTTCATTTTGACATACTATATTAGCACAATTGATCTAAATTCAGAGAACAAATTCAAAATCAGAGTAGAAAAAAGATATATTTGTTACTGTAAAACCCACAAACATGTTTAACAAATCATTTTCATAACTTGAAATGCAAATAGAAATTGTACATTTCTAAAAACAAATATGCACAAGTTTTGTAAACAACAAAATTATATGGTACTATTTACCTAAAACATGCAGCCAAGGCCTCAGGCGTTTTTTATATAACCATTTAATACTATTTACAGAACAATTAGGTGTTCTGCATCAAATAAGAAGGCACACAAATTATTTGTGCCAGTCCAAAAAAATAGTTTGTATTTAGTATAAGACAGAGGAGAACACCACAGGTCTAAACCCTGCAGGTCTGACAGCAGGAGGTGTATGAGTCCTGTTTTCCATGTGGAGACAGCGTTTACACTGGAATTTGGTTTTGGTGGCTTTTTTGGAGCCAATGTGACATTCAGCAGTATAACTGACACACAATACAAAACAATAACTACACAGCACACTAACTGTAGCCTCCAAACACACTAAACGTCCCTAATGTCTCACATATGAAAATTCTCTCTCTCTCTCTTTCCTTCGCTCGCCCGCTTTGCGTCGCGGGTGTCACTGTTGCCATATCTTTTTTTTTTTTGATTGGCTGACATGGTACACTTTAACGCCAATAAGGAAGGGGTGTTTTTTCTTTTTTCACTTGCAAGTGAAGAGTGGTATATAGTTTGAAGTCCACACTTTCGACCCAATTTGAAATGGAGACTCTGAGTCGCTGCATCTTGTAGCTGTGTTGTCTTGATTTGGTCGTGTGATTTCGACGTGCCGTCGCGTCCGTCGAGCCCAGAGGTTTAACTAGAAATATGTTTAAAACGAAATATGTTTATATAAGCGTGTTCCTTTTTGGACATTGAAAGACCTTGATTGATGAATGAGGGGAACCCTCGGTCAGGTAGCGACGAGGCTTGACTCTGAACTGAAGTACTGACAGTGACGCCTGCCGGGATTTTGAGACTCGAGTTAATGGCTCGTAAATGCTTACGTGTGCTTATCTTAGAGTAGACGATTGAGAAGGGGTGCCTGCCTGGTTAATTTACTTTGGGTAGGGTAGCAATAACTACTGTGCAGATTTCTGAAATGAAGAGAGGCAACGCTGAGCAGTTTTGGAAGGGTTGCTTGACTTGAAAGACTGATTAGAGGAGACCTGTCCTCAATGATGGTAACCCCCCAAAACTGGCAGAGCCCAGTAGAGTACTGCAGTCGGGACAAATAACCTCATAGGAGATGACAATGCCTTATAGGCAGTAGTCATCTTGTTGGAGCCCTGTCTCGAATGACTGTGTCAAGGAGAGAAGGTTTAGTGATGTTGGCGAAAGTGAGGGAGAAATTATGTGCACAGCGGAGTTCAGAAGTTTTAAAAGGAGTGATGGAGGACAGTATTTGGCCCTGGAAGGACAGTATGGCACTAACTGGTTCCTCTATTGGCAAAGGAAGGTTGGAGAAAAGATAACCTTGGAGAAGAGATAACCAAGAGTTTGGATGTGTCCAACCCGGTGCAAAAGTCTTTTATCTCCAAACTCCAAACTGAATGACCGAGGCCTGCTGGTGGAATTGAATACGGGACTTTCTTGCTGTGAGTTTGTGTAGTGATTACAGTCACAACAAGGTAGTTTCTCAAAGCTCCATACCCTGAGCGGACAAGGCAAAAGAAAACGGGAGAAGAATAAACACATACATGGATATACTCTCTCGCTCAGATACAAAATTGATTTTTAAATTGTTCTTTTGTTGTTGTGTTTTCTCTTCCAATTTTAGAAATGTGTTAAAAGTGTAAAAAAAAAAACCCCTACAAATTCAGGAAGAGTGTATGGTCCAGTCAGTCATACATCTACATCTTTAAAAAAGACTAAACTGTAAACATTACCTTCTTACTTTGTGAAACAGTGAAAGTGAGCAACTGAGAATTAATCTACAGCAGTATCAAAAGCTATTACAACTTACTGTAGGCTTGAAAAGGAACTCCTGGGGCCTGTTCTTCACACTGCTAAACTGCTATATTCCAACAGGACTGATCTAGAGGGGAGCTGATGCAACAAACGTGGTAGGCAAGTACCAGGCCTGCAAGGCCAGATTTTAACAGAGTAGGCAGCGTGGACATCCAGAGAGCGTAGAGGCAGTTAGAACTGGGATATTCTCTCATTCATCAGCTCCATCCGAGCTCTAAAACACCTACACTCAGAGGATTAGATACTGGACTTTTTAAACACAAAGCTAATTTAGACTTCCTGTATTTGTCACAGTCACTGAGCGGACTCAAGAGCAGGACTCCATTTAAAAAGAGATTGAACAGTTTATTTACCAAAAAACCAAGTGCTATATAAAAATGTGCAAGGGAAGACAACAGCTATAAGGAAACCTGGGGCAGGAAGGGAAAACCACACTCTTGTTTGGTCACACACAGAAAACGTCCTCTCGCCACTCGAGAAAACACTCACGAACACACTCCAGGGGAAAAGGCAGGTTCTATTGACATGGAGAACATGGTTAGTAGCCAGGAAAATCACAAGAGACAAGGAATTAACTAGAGAGAGCTGGCATTGCAAAGACGAGTGTCGTACAATGATCCAGCGATGAGAAACACTGAACAGCCATCTTAAATAGTCACTGGTGAGTCAGGATGATGCACAACAGATTGATTGCAGTTGTGTTGGCCAGAGGCGGGAACCCGCAAAGAATTCTGCCACGGCAGATGAGGGTCAAGAGAGAAAGAGACAACAATAGAGCAGCGAACAGGAGACAAGACGGGGAGACATTGGGACAACAACAATATTGGGATGCAGGTTCAATAGATTAACAATGTGCACATGAATGATTTGTGTTTCCTCTGCAGGTGAAGGTAGAAAGTGTGTGTGAGCTGATGTGAATTCAGCAGCATGGATCAGTGTAAGGAAAGAGAGGAGGGAGTCCCTCGCTCTAAAACCACTCTGTGTGGGGAACATGAGAGCCAGACCAAAGCTCAGAGGTGAGATGACCATTTCTAACTGTCCATGACTCTTCTCCATGTCACAGCTCAGCACTCCCATCACTGCTCCATCATTATTCACAGGAACTAACCTGCACCTCCACCCAGCTCTGTGTCCTTACAGAGTGACTGGTCTGAAGACCGGCCCATTGATTTTAAAGTTCATCAGGCGTCTGCTGTGGAGAGGTGAGTTGTTAGGAACATGAACTCTTTGAGAGTTGATTTAACTGCTTGGTGTTGTTGTTGCTGCAATGCAAACATGTCATTACCTCAATCACATTTAAATTGTCTCTTAATAACAAGGCTTAGGTTTCTAAATGACTAGAATCCACTTCAGCAAACAGGAAGTGATCAGTGACAACAAGTGACAACATTTTCAGAATAGGGCTGTCCCACCACCTGCCAACAACAGAAAACATCCCCATGTTTAATGCACAAAATAAAGACATCAAAAACACACTCTGCATTGAAGTATTTTATTCTAATGTGAACTAATGCAGTGCGTAGTACACTGAAAATGTCTCATTTGGTCCCCTCAAAAGAGGAATTCTGTATAACAAAAATACAACTTAGAAGATATCTGAGATGCCTTTGATGATCTTTAGTAAGAAAACACTATGACAAATATTAGGGTACTCAACTGGAGTGAGGCAAATGGAAAACTGCACATGCAGAAATAAATGTTCACTTGTCGGCAACTATTATAATGGAGGCTGAAGCCTGAACCTAAAGTGAGTGCAGTTCAGCAACCAGATCTGTGAGCTGAACTAAGTGGCAGCAACATAAGCCTGTTTTATATTTTTTCACATTTTTAAGCTATTGTTTAGGAATCATATCTCAAAATGGTGCAATATGAGATTGGTGTGACTGGGTAGGTGCGAGAATGCATCTGGAAAAATAAATGAAATTGGCTAATACAGGGGTGGGGAACTTCCGGTGTCCTCCCGGCTTTAGATGTGTCTTTCATCCAACAAAGGTTATTCAAATGGCTACACTACCTCCTCAACATGTCCTGAAATTTTCCAGAGGCCTGGTAATGAACTAATCATTTGATTCCGGTCTGTTGACCCAGGGTGATATCTAAAACCTGCAGAACACCAGAGTTCCCCACCCCTGGCCTAATATATCTGAGATACCATTTAAAGCTTTACAAACTTGATTGGGATTGCATTTTCTGAGAACTAACACAGAGAAGAAAACTTACTCATCTGTGCTCTGTCCTTGAACTAATTAGATTAGATTAGATAAAACTTTATTAATCCCTCGGGTGTGTTCCTCTGGGAAATTCGGTAATTCTCCTTGATTATGCCACAGAGTGGACCAGGAGAGCTCAGAGGTTCCCAGTGGTCAGTCTGCCCAGGAGCATCAAACACATCTGGACTCCATATTTATGGTCTGTACAAGTACAACAACTACTTTTACATCTATTCTGTTCACAGTCATCTCCATGCTGCTCTTTGTAGACCAGTGGATGGTCAGTGTGTCCAACATGGATCTGATGTTTGGCTCCATGATTTCAGTCTGATTGGCTCATTCATAAATATTCTGTTCCAGCTGCTGGAGGACAACATCATCACTTTTGTGAGGAACGAGCTGAAGAAGATCCAGAAGGTTCTGAGTCCAGATTACCCAGAATGCTTAGAGAGTCAGAGGAGCAGCAGCAGAGAGGCATTTATGAAGATCACAGTGGACTTTCTAAAAAGAATGAAGCAGGATGAGTTAGCTGACCGTCTGCAGAGCAGTAAGAGGATTTAACCTTCTGTGTCATGGTACTTTGTCTATGTCTATGTTTCTGGACTTTACTGGGTTGCTGGGTTATTGGAATATCCTATACCACTAGTTTCATGGTTGTGTTTACCTTATGTATAAAGTTTGCTATGGTTAGTTGTTAGTTAGTTAGTTCTGCTCTTGGTTATCTTAGCATTTTCCTCCCTAGGGATCTATTCTTCTCTTGGGTTTAGTCAGCATTTTCTTCACATTTGGTTTTCCCTTTCTGTCTTACCAGATAGTCTTCTTCTCATGTCTGTTTTTTCCCCTCTCAGTCCCTGTGGAAAGCCTGGTGTGTAAGTCTTTCTCCATAATTCCTGTTTTATTTTGATAGTCTCTTCCTGTTTCCCATCCCCTAGTTTTCCTATGTGTGGGTTTAAGTCCTCAGTCTCCCTTTTCTTGTTGTCCAGTTGGCGGTTTTCCCACATTCTGTTCATCCCTTGCTTCTAGTTTTCTAGCTTTAGCTGTCTATTCTAATTTACAAGGCATAAAGTCAAACATGACTTTTAAAAACACAAGTGTAGGCTTATAAGGCCACGAAGGTAAAAGCTACATTTTCCGCGAAAATTATGTCACTTCCGGTTCCGGGCACGTAATGTCAGACATACGATAGGGCTTTGGAGTTGACGTCACGCCACAATGCATTGTGGGAGCGCCGCGCCATCTTCCTGGGCCACTAATCAAAACAAACACACTATCTTGGAAGGACGATTGCTAGAAACATTCTTAAAGCAGTTTAAAAGAAAAAGGACGGTACAGAGACAGATTGCATCTGGATGCAAAGAGGCAGTACTTGCATAAAATTCCCTACATTGGAAATGTGGACCCGTGGAGTAGAAACCCTGAAGACCTACCGCTATTGACGTAGCCTGATATATTATCGTACCTTGTCTGTGGAGTCAGCGCGTACAAGGGGAACCAGTTTCGCAATTAGAAATTTCTGGAGGGACACATCCAATTCACCAAAGATTGAGTAGGTGTAGTGGGCCGCCCACTACACCTGTATGGCTGGAGTCACGGAGACCTGCACCCCTGTCGCTGCTCTTCTGTTTAATGTAGAACCAACAGTGTTGATCTGTGGCACAAGGACTGTTACAGATGAACCTGCATACTGGGTTTTGCTGGGGAATATGACCAAGATGCAGCCAGAGGTTGGCCCTAAGATGGACTTCTCCTCTTCAGCTGCCCAAAAAAAGGCTCTTGATCAAAACATAAACAGACCATCCGTAGTGACAGGTAAAAGGAGCCGTCCTCAAAAAAAGAAAAATCCCACCTGCTACGGTGGAGGAGTTGTCACCACTATTGAATACTTTGCTGGAACACAGTAAAGCTGTGGGTTGTGGGAATGACCCATAATGTTTTATCTACTGTCTAGACTTATGCCTGAAGTGCACTGCCATGTAAATAATTTACATTTACTGAATATGTACTGACTGAGTACCACTGTTCAAAAGTTGACTAAAGAAACAAACTAATTTTTGCCTTTTTAAAAAAAAATTAAAACCACTTTATAGAACATCATATCAGTTACAATGTAGAATCCATGCCATTTATAGTTTACAAATGACAAAATGTTCACATAAAATCATGACAGCGTTTACATGATAGCACCCACTGCTAACACTACTTAATTTACTGTACTTCTGAAACATTACTGCTATTTATACAGTACAAGACTTAAGAATATTTAACAGGAACAAGTTTCATTTTTCCCTGGTTTTACTACCATACTGTTCACCATCTTATCCAGAAGGGTCACCTCTTCACCCTCACATGGAAGAAGTAATCTGATTGGCATGGTGGTATGTTTGAAGCAGGTCTCTTGTGTAGCGCTGGAACTCAGTCACGATGTGTTTCATCCATTTCATAGGCTGGTTTGCCTGCAATAATGCCAAATAATTAGCAACTCTATAAATAGAGAGTAATTCTGCAAAATCACTCAGTAGGATGTTTGTTGTAATTTGCTATGACCTCAGAGTGCATCGAAAATAAAACTAATAAGCTATAAATAGTGATATGAACATATTTAGAACTTACCGGAATGAAAATGTCTTGAGCACCAACAGATATTTGGAGATGGAAGAGAACTGGATATCAGCTCGTCTCACAGCAGCTATCCAGGCTTGACGTCTTCACTTGGTAACATCTGATACATGAGCTCCCTCATGTTGCTTCCAGGTTGGGAAAGCATAAAAAGATATACCATTCTCAAGCTTATTCCCTTGCCGGTCGTGCGATCGAACATTACAGCCGACCACACAGCAAGTGCGAACCATGGCTGATGTGTGTGCTTTCGCTCCTCTTTTGCTTGAACTTTGTTTGGCCCAGAAAGATGGCACCTCAACCAAAAATCCTGGCCACGCCCCCTTTCGTTACATCACTCTCCAAAGCCCTTTAGTTCACACTGATGTCTATTCCAATGTAGGAAGTGCTATGATCGGATCGGCAAAGCGTGTTTCTGGAATATTGTGTTTTTGTTGCTGCCAGTGATTTTTACGCAAGTTTTGCAAAGCTATATATGGAAAGAAACAGTGACCTAGGACAAGCTGATGGCATAAGATGCAAGTACAACTCCTCCGGTTTCACATGCAAGAAAAAATTATTGCGCTAGCTTATGTGGTTCTACAGGCATTTAAAAATAGTTACGCAAAATGGAGCGTTCCCGCTCCGACTGGTTTTAAAGGATTAAATGTATTCAAACAGTGGTTTCTTTAGAAAATTAAACATGTAATTTGTGATTATTAAAACATAATTAGTTTCTATATATTGCTTTCCATCAAGAACACTTTGCTGCAGTTTGTCAGCATGAACTTAAATCTGCACTGAAGAAGAAGTTCCAGTGTGTGTTTGAGGGGATCGCTAAAGCAGGAAACCCAACCCTTCTGAATCAGATCTACACAGAGCTCTACATCACAGAGGGAGGGACTGCAGAGGTCAATGATGAACATGAGGTCAGACAGATTGAAACAGCATCCAGGAAACCAGACAGACCAGAAACAACCATCAGACAAGAAGACATCTTTAAAGCCTCACCTGGAAGAGATGAACCAATCAGAACAGTGCTGACAAAGGGAGTGGCTGGCATTGGGAAAACAGTCTTAACACAGAAATACAGCCTGGACTGGGCTGAAGACAAAGCCAACCAGGACATCCAGTTCATATTTCCATTCACTTTCAGAGAGCTGAATGTGCTGAAAGAGGAAAAGTTCAGCTTGGTGGGACTTGTTCATCACTTCTTTACTGAAACCAAGGAAGCAGGAATCTGCAGCTTTGAAGACTTCCAGGTTGTGTTCATCTTTGATGGTCTGGATGAGTGTCGTCTTCCTCTGGACTTCCACAAAACAACAATCCTAACTGATCCTAGAAAGTCCACCTCAGTGGATGAGTTGCTGATAAACCTCATCAGGGGGAAACTGCTTCCCTCTGCTCACCTCTGGATAACCACACGACCAGCAGCAGCCAATCAGATCCCTCCTGATTGTGTTGACATGGTGACAGAGGTCAGAGGGTTCGCTGACCCACAGAAGGAGGAGTACTTAAGGAAGAGATTCAGAGATGAGGAGCAGGCCAGCAGGATCATCTCCCACATCAAGACATCAGGAAGCCTCCACATCATGTGCCACATCCCAGTCTTCTGCTGGATCACTGCTACAGTTCTGGAGGATGTGCTGAAAACCAGAGAGGGAGGACAGCTGCCCAAGACCCTGACTGAGATGTATACCCACTTCCTGGTGGTTCAGGTCAAAATGAAGATGGTCAAGTATGATGGAGGAGCTGAGACAGATCCACACTGGAGTCCCAAGAACAGGAAGATGATTAAGTATCTAGGAAAACTGGCTTTTGATCAGCTGCAGAAAGGAAACCTGATCTTCTATGAATCAGACCTGACAGAGTGTGGCATCGATATCAGAGCAGCCTCAGTGTACTCAGGAGTGTTCACACAGATCTTTAAAGAGGAGAGAGGACTGTACCAGGACAAGGTGTTCTGCTTCATCCATCTGAGTGTTCAAGAGTTTCTGGCTGCTCTTCATGTCCATCGGACCTTCATCATGTCTGGACTCAATCTGCTGGAAGAACAACAAACAACCCTCAAATTCTCTAAATTATTTGACAAACCAAAACTTCAATCTCTCCACCGGAGTGCTGTGAACAAGGCCTTACAGAGTCCAAATGGACACCTGGACTTGTTCCTCCGCTTCCTCCTGGGTCTTTCACTGCAGGCCAGTCAGACTCTCCTGCGAGGCTTCTTCACACAGACAGGAAGTAGCTCACAGACCAATCAGGAAACAGTCCAGTACATTAAAAAAAAGCTCAGTGAGGATATGTCTGCAGAGAGAAGCATCAATCTGTTCCACTGTCTGAATGAACTGAATGATTGTTCTCTAGTGGAGGAGATCCAACAGTCTCTGAGATCAAGAAGTCTCTCTACAGATAAACTGTCTCCTGCTCAGTGGTCAGCTCTGGTCTTCATCTTACTGTCATCAGAAAAAGATCTGGATGTATTTGACCTGAAGAAATACTCTGCTTCAGAGGAGGCTCTTCTGAGGCTGCTGCCAGTGATCAAAGCCTCCAAAAAAGCTCTGTAAGTAAACATGTGACTATACTTTTAGTTTTTAAATATCTATTCTAGTTAAAAAAACTGTCCTGTGGATTTTAAAGGGAAAAAAAAGAAGAAACTAAAAGCACTATCCCTTGAAATTTTAACGTATTTTAGATAGTATTTACAGTCAAATACAAGATGTTTTTAATGCTTCATAGCAGTAACACTGAACTGCTGCTAATCTATCTATTGTGATTGTGCGGCCCTATGAAATATCTAATAAAAATCCATTCCATTCTCCCAAACGTCTAGGACATGGTGATAAATGTAGGTGATTTTCTTTTTTCAGACTTAATGGCTGTTTCCTCTCAAAGAGAAGTTATGAAGCTCTGTCCTCAGTTCTCAGGTGTCAGTCCTCTAGGCTGAGAGAGCTTGACCTGAGTAACAACAACCTTCAGGATTCCGGTGTGAAACTTCTGTTTGCTGCATTACAAAGTCCACATTGTAAACTGGAAAGTCTGAGGTCGGCTAAATGTATAACTTTCGTTTTTTTTACCCAGTCTAATCTGCCATTTTTCCTTGGTTAGGTTTAGGGATTAAATATCTGATCTAAATTATCATATTAAAATTTGGGACACATCGTCAGTAGAGGACCTTGGATTCATCGGCGTTTCGGCCATTATCACTAGACACGCTCATCCAAGGAGGCCCTGCCAGGGTTGATCAGGCCCTTGAGTGTGCCACTGGTTTATGTTAAAATTGTTATTTCTCTTCTTCTTTCTGCTGTTTAGTTTTCTACAGTTTATTCTATCTATTCAATGCACCTGAGAAATACTTACCTCTAAAGGTGAGCGTCATCCTTTTGTTCTTGTGCCTCACTATTTTTTATTATTTCCAAATCTCAGTCAATTGCTATATCTATTTGATTTTCATAAAGTTCAATGACAGTAATTACAGCCTGTTATATATGTGTGTATATATATGTGTACACACACACACACACACACACACACATATATATATATATACACATATACAAAAAACACCCAGCACGCCCCTGCGGGCGGTTTATCCTTCAAGCTCGGGTCCTCTACCAGAGGCCTGGGAGCTTGAGGGTCCTGCGCAGTATCTTAGCTGTTCCCAGGACTGCGCTCTTCTGGACAGAGATCTCCGATGTTATTCCCGGGATCTGCTGGAGCCACTCGCCTAGCTTGGGAGTCACCGCACCTAGTGCTCCGATTACCACGGGGACCACTGTTACCTTCACCCTCCACATCCTCTCGAGCTCTTCTCTGAGCCCTTGGTATTTCTCCAGCTTCTCGTGTTCCTTCTTCCTGATATTGCTGTCATTCGGAACCGCTACATCGATCACTACAGCCGTCTTCTTCTGTATGTCTACCACCACTATGTCCGGTTGGTTAGCCACCACCATTTTGTCCGTCTGTATCTGGAAGTCCCACAGGATCTTAGCTCGGTCATTCTCCACCACCCTTGGGGGCATCTCCCATTTTGACCTCGGGACTTCCAGATTATACTCGGCACAGATGTTCCTGTACACTATGCCGGCCACTTGGTTATGGCGTTCCATGTATGCCTTGCCTGCTAGCATCTTGCACCCTGCTGTTATGTGCTGGATTGTCTCTGGGGCATCTTTACACAGCCTGCACCTGGGGTCTTGCCTGGTGTGATAGACCCCAGCCTCTATGGATCTTGTGCTCAGAGCTTGTTCTTGTGCTGCCATGATTAGTGCCTCTGTGCTGTCTTTCAGTCCAGCTTTGTCCAGCCACTGGTAGGATTTCTGGATATCAGCCACCTCCTCTATCTGCCGGTGGTACATACCGTGCAGGGGCCTGTCCTTCCATGATGGTTCCTCGTCTCCCTCCTCTTTCTTGGGTTTCTGCTGCCTGAGGTATTCACTGAGCACTTGGTCAGTTGGGGCCATCTTCCCAATGTATTCTTGGATGTTCGTTGTCTCATCCTGGACTGTGGTGCTGACACTCACCAGTCCCCGGCCCCCTTCCTTCCGCTTAGCGTACAGCCTCAGGGTGCTGGACTTGGGGTGAAACCCTCCATGCATGGTAAGGAGCTTTCTTGTCTTTATGTCAGTGGCTTCTATCTCCTCCTTCGGCCAGCCTATTATCCCAGCAGGGTACCTGATCATGGGCAGGGCGTACGTGTTGATGGCCCGGATATGTGTGTATATATATGTGTACACACACACACACACATATATATATATATATATATATATATATATATATATATATATATATATATAGTATGTTGGATGTGCCACGCAATGCTCAATTACATTGGTGGGAACTAGTGTGTTAGCGCAGTTAGCTCGTTAACGTGTTGGCCGTCCAGCCCCATGCACGGGGTGATCCGCGGTAGCTCGTTAATGGAGATTTGCCGTGTTGTGGCTTTAACGTCATTTCAACGAGATTAACACTGACAGCACTAGTGGGAACACAACGAATATGACTGCACATTTACTCCGACAGCATCCTAGTGCAAAGACAAGTGGAAGTAGACAAAAACCAGCAGGCATGCTATAAACTTTACCCGAGTCATTTAGACAGCCGTTAGCACATGATTCTCCTTATGGGGACCTGATATGTTTAATATGCTGCTGAGAATATAGCCCAGAAGAAGCGTATAGTATAGCTTTTATTTTGGAAAGAGCCATTTCTCTGTAATAAACTCTCTTTTCCAAAGATGAGTGATTTCTCGATCAGATAGATTTATTTTTTTATTACTTTGTTGTTTCAGCAACATTAAATTTAAAAACTGTACTTTTGAGTTAAAATATATATTTATAATTTTAATAAATGACAAATTAAAAAGGCATGAACATTTTTTTGTATCGAAAAAATCGAGCCAAACCATGAATTTTGTGTATCGTTGCACCCCTAGTATATATGTATATGTATGTATGTGTATATATGTATGTATATATGTATATGCATGTATGTATGTATATATATATATATGTAGATAGATAGATATCTATATTTATAGACAAGCTCGGGTCCTCTACCAGAGGTCTGGGAGCTTGTGGGTCCTGTGCATTTTCTTAGCTGTTCCTAGAACTGCGCTCTATGGATGTGTGTGTGTGTGTGTGTGTGTGTGTGTGTGTGTGTGTGTATAGCCAAATCTAGAACCTCCTCATTGCACCATGAAAGTATTTTGAATCCATGATGTTTGATTTTATTCTTGTGTTCTTTATGTCTAGTTTGAGTAGCTGTTTCCTCTCAGAAAAAAGCTGTGAAGCACTGTCCTCAGTTCTCACCTGCCAAACCTCGAATCTGAGGGAGCTGGACCTGAGTAACAACGACCTACAAAATTCAGGAGTGAGGCTTCTGTCTGCTGCACTGCAGAGTCCACATTGTGCACTGGAAACACTAAGGTCCCATCCAACAATGTTATATTGTTCTTTAAATGACATGATTAACCAGTCTAAAGTAGCTAATAAATTTGAACTTAACATGTTTCTTGTTGTATCTCAGTATTTTTTAATTTCTTCTAAATCACGGGGAATTCCCACATTTCTGATGTGTTTAAAACAAGGCAAAATTTATTCCAGCCAGTCCCCAAACTGTTTTTGTGTTCTTTATTTTCCAGATTGAGTGTCTGTAACCTTTCAGAGAGAAATTGTGAAGCTTTGTCCTTAGTTCTGAGCTCTCAGTCCTCTAGTCTGAAAGAGTTGGACCTGAGTGACAACAACCTAGAAGATTCAGGAGTGAAGCTTCTGTGTGCTGGAGTTGAGAGTCCACACTGTACACTGGAAAGTCTCAGGTCAGGATTCAACTCTCCATAATGTATAATCAAGCTTACAATTTCTAATAAATGTTTATAAAATTGTCAGGTGCATTTTATTTGCCTTTGGTTTGATTAGTAGACCCTGAATCATTGTCTGAAATATTTCCAAAACATCAGCAGGAATTTTGGACTCTTTTCTCATCGTCTCATGTCTTTTATTGTGTATAAGGAAGATTCAATTCAATTCAATCTTATTTATATAGCACCAAATCACAAAAACAGTCGCCTCAAGGCGCTTTATATTGTACAGTGCAATAAGATAAATGTAATACTGGCATCCCCGTTGTGATCAACACCAATAAAATCTAAAACATTCTGATTCTGACTGATGCTGAAAAAACTATGTACATACTGACTAAAAAGGTTTCAGTTGATCTAAAATGCTCCAGCGAGTAGTGACTGTGAATAGAAAGTTAAAAACTGTTATTTCCAAATTGGCTTCTCTTCCTATGTCCCCCATTGAGTCTAGAATTAAAGTGTAAATTCTTGTTCTCAAATACAGTTTTGCCATTTGCAATATTATATGTTTGAGACATCATAGTACCCATATCTAAACAAAGCCAATTACTCTCAGTCTGCAAAGTTGAACTTTTTTAAAATGTTACAACAAACCCTCCCCACTATAATCTATGAATCTCTGAGTTTCTGTATTGAAATATCATTAAAATCACAGTAAAAACTGTTAACCCAGCAGCAGTGCAAAATTCAAAGTTGGAAAAAATCAAGAGGTGCATGGCCAAAGCAACACCAAAGTGAACCAGGGCCCTGTTTGCACTGAGGAGACAGAGACAATCTTTGCTTTTAAGATTACACCTCAAACGTTTTTTGTTTTGTTTTTTAAATTGAATCATATAGTTACAGTTGAATCAACAGTCCCTGAGCCTAGTTCTGTTGGACATCTCTTCCTGTTAAAAGGCAGTTTTTTCTGCCCAATATACCCAAGTAGAACTCCAATAAAATGTCTGTTTTTTCAGGCATTCTCTGTAATGTTGTAGGGTTTACTGCTACATAAATATTTATAGATTGATTGTTTTGTATCTCTGCAGTCTGTCATGCTGTCTGATCACAGAGGAAGGCTGTACATCTCTGGCTTCAGTTCTGAGCTCTAATCCCTCCCATTTGAGAGAGCTGGACCTGAGCTACAATCATCCAGGAGCCTCAGGAATGAAGCTGCTGTTGGCTGGACTAAAGGATCCCCGCTGGAAACTGGACACACTAAGGTATGAAAAGAATGTCTGAAGAAGAGGAAGAGCTGGAAATATCTTCTGTGTTGTTCAATCACTTGCTATTTGATTGATGCAAATGTGACAATGACACATGCCAGAATATTTTCAGAAACACAAATATTAATCAAACGGGATTATAAAGAAATACTAATCAGTGTGGTGTACAAAAAGGACTAATCCAGGACCAATATTCATAACTGGATTTTGCTCACCATTTATTAACCTGTTTGGATAGATGTCTGTATGTTTAATGGCATAGTCTTTTTAAAGAATAATCCCCTCCCTCACTTTTGACTGGATTCAAATTAGATTAATTTCTGTTTAGGGACAGTGCAAGGACTAAGCCTAAATTGATCAAAATGTTAAAAACAAATTATTGGTAAAGTTGTATTTAAGTGGACTGTGTGACAACCTAACAACCACAGGGAAATTATGTTGTGTTGTGAATTTATTATATAAAAAAAAAAAATCATGTTCCAGCTGTGGCATCCCACTAGATAATAGTGAAGACAGTGTACCCAGCCACAAGATCACTTGGGGTAAATGGCCCTTATTCACCATGTAACCAAGGGTCCTTGCATCTTGGCAACTAAGTTTAATCTAGATGAAGGGTGTTTGTCTCCTAGTGAAAACTGTTTAAGCATAGCCCCTCTTTTTTTATAAGTGGTGCTGATTTTGCCCTGGAGCATATTCTCTCGTCACAACTAGCCCTATGTGTGTAGTTTTGCTCTAAGAAAATATTTCATTTTTTACTCGGTTTGGACCTTCTTCACTTTTCATTAATTAGGTCCAACACCCACAGGATTTGCTGCCAAACAGCAGGTCAAAAGGAGAAATTCCTGCAGAGGTGTGGTGCACTTCCTAAACTGCAAACAAAAAAGTCAATTGCATTTCTTGTGAATTAATTTATGAATTATGACCTTTGAAGTCTTTTTGAGATGCTCCACCAACCTTTCACTCTGAGGCTGGTAGATGCTGGTCTAAATAAATCTAATGCCAAGTAATTTGTACTGTTCTTTCAGTGTGCAAGACATGAACGAGATGGCCAGTATCTCTTTAGGGATGCTAACTTGGGAGATTACCTGAAACAGTGCCAGCGTCACAGTCTTTGTAAAACTACTGTGCTGCAGCACTGACTCAAGACATCATGTTGATTAATCTTTTAGGACTAATACAAAGATAACCCTGTCTAGAGAAATGGCAGTCTGTCCTGTGCACATCTGATTCGCCTCAGTCATAAAGCAGGATGGGGCCAGACAATAAAGTCTTTAGAGAGGGTCATCTGTGCTGTGTTTCCTCCATCCGGGACCTGTAACAGTCTGGAATGAGGAAATGGGACAAACACATCTCTACAGAATTTCACTTTGATGAACACTATGAATGTTCATGTGTATGAGAGCCATGTAATGTACATGTGTGCATGCTGAAAGAGACTGTGCTGGTCTGACCCCCCTCCTCCTTTCAGGGTGGAGCCTGCTGGAGTCCGATGGTTGAGACCAGGTCTGAGGAAGTGTAAGTGTGTTTTTAATGGGATTCATGAAAACAAAGCAGCACACATTCAACCATCTTCATCATGTCAGGAGTCATCATCAAAGGGTCAATCAATGAACAGATGATGGATCAATAACTGCAGCTGGATTGTGTTTGTTCTCTCCATCAGATTCCTGTCAACTCACAATCGACACAAACACAGTGAACACAAACCTCCAACTGTCTGACAACAACAGGAAGGTGAAACGTGTGGAGGAGGTTCAGTCATATCCTGATCATCCAGACAGATTTGATTACTGGACTCAACTACTGTGTAGAAATGATGTGACTGGTCACTGTTACTGGGAGGTCGAGTGGAGCGGAGATGTTGAGATATCAGTGAGTTACAGAAGCATCAGAAGAAAAGGAGGAGGTGATGGCTGTCTGTTTGGATTTAATGATCAGTCCTGGAGTCTATATTGCACTGATGATGGTCCTCAATTTGTCAGACACAATAACACAGGAACATCCATCTCCTCCTCCTCCTCCTCCTCCTCTGTCTCTAACAGAGTAGCAGTGTATGTGGACTGTCCTGCTGGCACTCTGTCCTTCTACAGAGTTTCCTCTGACACTCTGATCCACCTCCACACCTTCAACACCACATTCACTCAAACTCTTTATCCTGGATTTAGGTTCTTGTTTCCAGGTTCCTCAGTGTGTCTGTGCTGAGTTGAGTGTAAAGAGTGTCCTCCTGTTAGAGAAACATGTCATCACGAATGACATCATTAATGACATTAATACATTTGACATATGTTTCACGTATTATAGACCAACAAGGTATTTTTAGCAATTTAAATACAAGTAATCAGTTTTGGGCAAAAACCAGAAATCGGTTTTTGGCAGACGATCATTTTTTGGCACAACACCGGTCATTATTACACATGTAATTTATTATATAAAATATATAAACTAAATGCCATTGAAACTTATAGAATCTAATCTTTTGTTTTCTTTTTGTACATAGCACTTTATCAAACTGTTGTCTGCTACAGAGTTACAAGTATTATACTAGTAGTAATATAGCATCCACCATGTCCTGCTTGCATATTTCTGAAAACATCTTAGTGGTGTGGCAGCCATGGAGTGAGCCAGCCCTGCAAACCTTGTGGATGGACGATGCAGTGGACAGTGGGAGGAAGCATGCTAAAGTTCTTTGCAGACAACCCTGTGAGATTCTACAATCACCGACCAGAAAAGACAAACCGCAGGTCTCAGTTGCAGCACCCCATCTATTTCTGATCTTGCTCCAGCAGATTCAGCAACACTGCCAGAGACTTCCTGTAATCTATTACAGTTGTTACAGAAATGATCCAGGAACAGGTCACTCAGGTTAATCCTGTGTAAACAATGGTAAATATTGTTTTTTCATCTTTACATACTGTGTATTTGAAATATTCTGGTTTAATTGTTGTTATTTATTTTATTGCTATCAAATAAATATCCATGTAATATTGTTCATAGTTAGCGTTATGTTCATCATGTTAAAAATGCCTGTAAATCAAATTGAGTTCAGTATCAATTATTGTTTGTGTTAATCAATTTATTAATAACATAAAACCTTTAAACTAATGCAACACATATAACAATGTAACAAATATATTCAAATACAATACAATACAATACAACTTTATTTGTATAGCACGTTTAAAAGACCGGCGGTACACCAAAGTGCTTTACAATAAAAACAGGAAAATTAATACATTAAATAAAAGACAATTAACAAAGTACCACATATGTCATCAGGTAAAGGACACTAATTATACGGCAATAGAAGGAAATATAAGAACAAAGTACTAAGAACAGATATAGCTGAAAGATAAAGTACATAACTAGGAAATTGAACCAAATATAAAATAGGGACACTAACTAGATGGAAAGGCTATGTTGAATAAATGCGTTTTTAAACGGGATTTAAGAGATAAAACGGAGTCTGACGCACAGGTAGTGATAGGAAGGTTGTTCCACAGATTCGGTGCAACCAGGGCAAAAGCACGGTCACCCCTAGATTTACGTCTAGATCTAGGCTGAGCCAGGAGTAATTGGGCTGAAGAACTGAGGGCTCGCCCAGGGACATATAGACTAAGAAGACTGACAAGATAACGAGGGGCTAAATTATTTATAATTTTAAAGGTGAGCAACAATATTTTAAATTCAATATGATATTTTATGGGTAACCAATACAAATCAGCAAGAACAGGGGTGACAGAGGCATGCTTTCTAGTACCAGTCAGGAGGCGAGCTGCAGCATTCTGGACAAGCTGAAGTCTGTGAAGGAGAGCAGAGTGAAGACCAAATTAGAGAGAATTACAGTAACCCAATCTAAAAGTTATAAAAGCATGAATGAGTTTACAAGATCTTTATGAGGGACATAGTGCTTAGCCTTAGCAATAAGGCGCAGTTGATTTGATTACTGAAGACACTTGTTTGTTAAATTTGAAAGAGCTATCCAGCAGGACACCTAGGTCACTAACTGAGTCAGAGAAAGAAGTGGCAAAGGAACCAAAGGTATCAGTTAATAGGCCCCTAGGGATATGGTTGCCAAACACTACAATCTCCGTTTTCTTTTCATTCAGGATAAGGGAATTGCCTGAAAGCCATTCTCTAACTTCTCTCGTGCACTCAAGGAAGCAGTGCAACGAAGGAGCAATGTCGTGATAATGATGTATATGTATGATGTAATGTATACTTTATTGAGGGGCCGATGGCGCAATATGGCAGCCTCGCCTCTGTCAGTCTGCCCCAGGGCAGCTGTGGCTACAACTGTAGCTTGCCTTCACCAGTCTATGAATGTGAGAGTGAATGAATAGTGGAATTGTAAAGCGCTTTGAGGGTCCCGAAAAGCGCTATATAAATGCAATCCATTATTATTATTATTATTGATCCCCGTGGGGAAATTCTTCTCTGCATTTAACCCATTTACTCAGTGAAGCAGTGGGCAGCCACCAGCGCGGTGCCCGGGGAGCAGTGTGTGGGGACGGTACCTTGCTCACGGGTACCTCAGGTTAGCCGTTCAGGGGATTCGAACCCCCGACCTTCCGATCATGGGTCGTCATCATCTAATTGAAAATATGGCCTTTGAAGTGGGTTGGCCCACTAACCCACTGAACAAGGTTAAAAGAGTCAGTTAAGGTAAGAAAGTCTGTGGCTAAAAGGTCATCCTTACAGCAAATATGAATGTTAAAATCACCAGTAATAAGAACACAGTCCTATTCAACAAAAATAGATCCTAACAGATCAGTAAAATCATGAATAAAGAATTTATTATACTTCGGCGGTCGATAAACCATGGCACACAAGGTTTTAGAAGAATTGACCAGTTCCACTAATTGAACTTCAAAGCTACCATAGGTAGGAGAAGGCTGCTGCCAAGCTTTATGTATATTTTTAAAAAATGAGGCTAAGCCACCACCTCCACCCGTAGCCCGTGAGCTAAAGAAGGAACAGTCAGGAGGAAGAAGTTCCGAGAAGGAGAAGGAGTCATCAGGGCAAATCCATGTCTTTGTCAGGAACAAGATGTCAAGCCCCGAAGAGAGGAAAAAGTAATTTAAAATAAAAGTCTTGTTCACCTGTGACCTTACATTTGGTAGAGCCATCCGTGTCATAGTTGTGTCTCTGCTCGTAGCACGGTGCAGATGACTTAGATTGTTGCGGCACACACCACCTCTGGAAGACGATATCCAGGTCCGAATAGGTAGGCATGCCTCTGGGAGGGTGGGGTAGTCTAAATTATTAAACTACCCCATTTTGGAACTAATCTTTCAAGAAGTGAAAACAGTCTGTCCATCCTCTCCCTGTTCTCCTGCGCTCTCCTCTCCTCAGCCTCTCTTTTCTGCCTCATGTACTCTTTGATGAGGTCTGGCAGTTCATTATTCCTGTCTCTTCTTCTGTTCCTCCCTGTCGTTGGTGGCTGTTTCACTTCCTCATCATTTTCATTTTGGTCACCCACTGCTGCGCTTGGCCCTGGAGTGTCCTCATGGAGAGAGAAAATTAGGACAGGAGGCCTAATGGAAGGCCTTCCTCCCGTGTTGCAATTGTGAGTGTTATTTTGAAAGAAATATTTACACGTTACCATAGCAACCGGGGTGCATTAAGAGGCAGAGAGGAGGATGTTACTCTGATGGCTTATTTTCAGGAGGACGCTTCTAATCAAGTTACACAATTACACAGTGAATTCGCGTTTATTAATATAATTTCAAAATACCAGTTTTTGTCTTGGTCAGATCATTTTATTTTGTTGTATTTTTCAGCGACACCTTAAATAATTTAGATTCTGATCAAGAATCCAATTCAAACTATAATGTAGAACAACATCGTTACAATTTCCAGCCTTCCAGGAAATGAATAATACTGTTAACAATACTTAAAAAAATAAACAGTCTGTTGACATAATTCCACAGATCTGTGAAGCGCTTTCCACCTGACAGCACTGCTACTAGCATCCAGGTCATAAGCGGTCACTGAGCCAATGATGGTTCCTGGGGGAGTGTCCTCGTACACGTCCAAAGAATAGTAAGGCGTGGTGAAGACAGGAGGCTCGTCCACATCCAGTACGTTAATTTCGACTGTCACAGAGTCCTTGAAGGGCCCCGGATGGAGGAAACGGGGATCTAGCTCTGCATTAAATGCTTCCACCTTGAAAGTATAGGACGCTTGGGTTTCATAGTCAAGAGTCTGGAAAACATGGGAAGAAATCCACTGAGATGAAGCAAAAAATTCAGAGCAATCCTTATATTACCTCATGTCTGCAGTGAGAGGACGCCCACAGGCCGTCTACAGTGATTTTAACTAAAATACTTTCTGAAGTATAATTTTAGGACCATCTGGGAACTTTTTAAAAAGATAACTACGGAAATTTTTGTTTTTGCGGTCCAAACAAAAATATCAATCCAGCGCAAAGAAGACTATTACAAAGCAATGCTTCTGTCCTGACATTTGTATGGAATCATTCTGGAGACGATGTCTTATCCGTGTTATTGGTTTTGAACATACCACAGCAAAATTAAATAAAGCTCGACCCACGACTGTTGACGCTTGGAAAACCTTCTCATCCAGAGTTATCTCCTGGAAGAGGCAATAATTGGTTTTAACTTTGTGTTGTTGTGTCTTTTCTTTGCTGTCCCTATGCCTACGTTTTAAATCAATAAAATGTTGATCACAAAAAAAATATCAATCCAGTGTGAAAGTTAAATAAAAATGACATTTTATTCATGTATGTGACTGTGATTGTTCAAAAGGTATTCTGCATGCTTTATTTCACAGTAATTGTGTTGTAAAATGAAACTATATGCCATTAAGAAAATGTTTTTACTTCCCTTTTGCAAAGTGAAGTTTTTTATTACGTGTGCTCAAATATGGGAGCACTGAACTTCATTTTGATGGCATCAAAGACGAGTGAAAATCTCTGGCATTTATCTTTAAAATTTAAATTTAACAGTCCAATCAAATTCCTGTATTTTAAACCACAGTATATGTAGAATTAGTCAGTCGGCTGACATGTTTATCATCTCATTGTACAGGACAGAAAAATGCCCCCCCCCCCCATCAAGAGACTTATTGGGCTGGACCAGGTGACCCTGAATCTTCCCTTAGTGATGCTGCAACAGCTGTAGGCTGCTGGGGGATTCCCATGATGCATTGAGTGTTTCTTCTTCACTCACTATGTGTTAACAGACCTCTCTGCATTGAATCATATCTGTTATTAACCTCTGTCTCTCTTCCACAGCATGTCTTTATCCTGTCTTCCTTCTCTCACCCCAACCAATCACAGCAGATGGCCCCGCCCCTCCCTGAGCCTGGTTCTGCCGGAGGTTTCTTCCTGTTAAAAGGGAGTTTTTCCTTCCCACTGTCGCCAAAGTGCTTGTTCATAAGGGGTCACATGATTGTTGAGTTTTTCTCTGGATGTATTATTGTAGGGTCGACCTTACAGTATAAAGCTCCTTGAGGCGACTGATGTTGCGATTTGATGCTGTATAAATGTCTTTTTCTCTTTAAGACTCTCCTGTAGTTTAATTTAACTGGTACATGTTATTTTAGAATTTAGAACCACTAATTAGCCAAAACCCACTAACTGCATATCTTTGGATTGTGGAAGGAAGCCAAAGTACTGGGAGAGAGCCCAAACAACCGCAGGCATCACATTCAGGCTCCGCACAGAAAGACCTTGGCCAGGTAGTAGAGCAGATCAGCTACTGATTGGAAGGTTGGAGGTTCGATCCTTGGCTTCCCCAGTCTGCATGCCAAATATCCTTACTAACCCCAAGTTGCTCTCCGATGCATCCATCAGAGTGTGAATGTTGGTTAGTTTACACTTGAGTTTAGAAGTGGGTGTAAATGAGGCTATACAGCGCTTTGAGTACTCCGGGAGAATAGAAAAGTGCTATATAAAAATCAATTCATTTACCAAACGTGGTTCATAGTTCTAAATGCTTTAAATTGTCAGTGAGAATAGAGAAACGCTTTTGGCTGACACGAGTATTTGACCAGTCCACACACACCGTTGGCTGCTGCGGCTGCCTGCGTTTACCTGGGAGTACAAAAGGCTGAGGATTCTTCACTCATGTTCGACTCTCTTGAACAGACGTAGGCTGTCCCTCCTGCCTCTGCCTTTGTGCCGCTGCCTTTTGAGCCTCTGTTTTTTGAGTTGTGGCCTTTGAGATGACTCGTGTTCTATTAGTGTTCTTGTGTTATTTGAAAATTTGAGAGTTGTTTTTTTGTTTGAATTGCCTCAGTGCCTAGTGAGTCGTTTCACTATGTGTTTTCAGTTGTGGTAATAAACCTTGTGTTTTTTTAATCTGCCCCCCGTCTCTGGGCTCATTTATGTTACCTCCCCTTGAAAAAGAGCCGAACACAAGCGCTCTGACATTTCCTGTGAGAGATAAAGAAATGGAGGCGTAGACGAAGTCAAAGAAACCAAATTAGAAATGATGCATCTGAGAGGGTAGTTGTTTTTTATGAACACCTGCCTTGACTGGTTGTGGAATAAATACAATGAACACAATGTGAAAGGTTTACAGATAGCTTTTAGGACTTAGGATTATTTAAAAGGGAATCAAAATGGTTCCATCCATAAATGCATGAACAATTTTTTTCAATATCACTCTTAGACACCATGTTTTTAATTTTAGCAATATTATGCAGATCAAAAATGCAGTCTTAGACACAAAACAACTTCAAGGTTTCTAATGGTACTATAGATCCAGGTAATGACAACTATGATAAATTGACTGGTTCTTATATACACTAGCACTTCTCTGCTCTACTTAACCACTTTACACACAAGTGTATGTAACCCAGTAGCTTTTGTTGTTATTCTTTCTTGCTTTCTCTTTATTTGTATAAATGTATTTCCACTCTCTTATTTTGAAAAGACAAATTTATTTTGAAAGAAGTGTGATCCTCTATCAAACTTTATTTTTCTTTTTACGGATCACATTGGGTAATGGCCATTTCATTTGTTGGAAGCGGTTTCAGTCCCGCCTTCCAAGCACCGGACCACCATTACACACGAGCTTGGTTTTTCGCACGTGGAAGGTAGACGAGACAGGCTTCGGATGGTCTGTGCGGAATTTTCTGTCATTTTGGCTAGGTGTTCTGTTCGTGTGATAAAGCAACTAAGATTTTGGATTCTCTCCGGATAGAGGTAGCGAGCCTGTGCCCAGACTAAACTAATCTCTCCCTCAAGAGAGGCATAAAAGTGGTAACACACAAACCACAAAACCAAGGAAAAAAGAACTAGACTAGTAAGAAACCCTGACTAGGCTAATAAGGAATCCAGACCTGACAAATGACCAGAAATTGAAATATTGAGCTCAGTAGGTTATTTTTGTTATGCCGGCTTATCATTACTATTACTGCTGTTATTGTGGAATTTGTGTCTGATTTACTGGGGCGATCGTGGCTCAAGAGTTGGGAGTTCGTCTTGTAATCGGAAGGTTGCTGGTTCGAGCCCCGGCTTGGACAGTCTCGGTCGTTGTGTCCTTGGGCAAGACACTTCACCCGTTGCCTACTGGTGGTGGTCAGAGGGCCCGGTGGCGCCAGTGTCCAGCAGCCTCGCCTCTGTCAGTGCGCCCCAGGGTGGCTGTGGCTACAATGTAGCTGCCATCACCAGTGTGTGAATGGGTGGATGACTGGATGTGTAAAGCGCTTTGGGGTCCTTAGGGACTAGTAAAGTGCTATATAAATACAGGCCATTTACCATTTAATTTTCAATTCTGTACAAAATAATAACCATTGTTGCTCATTTCCTGTCTCCAGCCATTTCACTCCACGGTCACCTCATTTCCTATTGTAATCCTGCTAAACCTAGTCTGTAGTTTTGGCTGTTCTAAACTATTTAAAGTGAGTCAGGGGTTACATATAATTGCTTTCTATCTAATGTTTTCAATCAATTTCATGTACACATCCATGTCTTTATCTCTCACAGGAAAGTCAGAGAGTTTGTCCTGCACTCATCACTGTGTAGTCCTGGTCAAATACTCGTGTCAGCCAAATGTGTCTTTTATTCAACAAAATAACAAAATTGTCACCAGAGCACAAAGTATGAAGGAATGAATACAGTACAAAGTACAATAGTCCCTTACATGGTATTACCCCAGTGACAGCAATTACAATGGACCAGACAGTCAGTTAGTGTTTCTCTGTTCTCACTGACAATTTAACACATTTAGAACTATGAACCACATTTAACAATGTGGCTGTGAAGCAGTCTCAGGCTACGTTCACACTGCAGGCGAAAGCGCATCAAATCCGACTTTTTTGACCCTATGCGACCCATCTATCCGATCATGGCACAAATCCAATATTTTCAAATCTGACCTGGGTCACTTTCGTATGTGGTACTGAATCTGACACATATCCGAGGTTGTAGAAAGCGACTGCTGTTTGATGGTCACGTCGCATTAAATCCGTCTTTTACGTCACTGACACTAGACAGACAACAATTATCAGAAGACAAACGAGAAAGCATGGCGGCCATTGTTAAAGCAAAGGCTCTTTTTTTTCTCAGTGTCTTTTCTTTAATTAATTTTTCAAAATTCTGTCGGTTACGACTGTGCAGAAATTGATCGACTGCTTCAACAACACCTACTAGCTCTGTAGCCGCCATTTTTACTTCTGTAAACAGAGCGTGTTGTGTGTGACGTCTTCTTTTGCGCACGTGTGACGCTTTGAGGGCCGTGAACCGTTCACACTGGAGCGCGTTTGCTGTCACATTTTATTCGTAGTGTGAAAAACAGACAAAAATTTTTTGGATTTGATCAAAAAATCAGAATTGAGCATTAAGACCTGCAGTGTGAACGTGGCCTAATTCATATGATTTAAAGAACTTTGCATCAGCATAAAACAATCTTTCCATCATCAGCTTGAAGACATAAAATAAAGTGCTGTGTGAATGGATCAATGCTTTGCAGCAGGAAGCACTTAGAAAGCAACTAACGTGCACTAAAGGGTGAATTGACCTTTTTCAGAACAATTATCCCTTCTTGACTTTGACCATTACAGATGATGTCAAACATGTTGCCCTCATCTCCTGGAACAATGGCATACTCCACCCGTGCGTTGCTGCCTACATCCAAATCCTGGGCTTGAATTCGTCCCACAGCTGCACCCAATGATGCTGACTCTGGTACATGAAGATTAAAAATACCTTAAAGAGTAAGAAAGATCAGTAAAAAGGGACAACCAATTAAACACATAAAGAGAGTAAAAACAAACCAACAAACGAAAAACAGCACTTTTCGTTATGTATTTAAAAAGTTAAAAAAAAAAAAAATTCCTTTCTAGGAAAATGCTTCCTAGAAAGTAGGTAGTGGTTATTATCCAATTCAAGCTACACTTATACTTTTCCAGCCAAAGGTTAATTATCATTTCTTTAGAATGATCATTATTTTAACTTCTAATTAGAGTTGATTGGGATAAAGTGATCGATAGAGGAAATTCTACTTCAGTGGTTAAACAAAGTGGAGGAAAGGCGTTACACTCAGTAACTATCCAGCAGGTAAATAAAAGAAAATAAGATTTAATGTATAGACTATGGAGCAGTTATCCTGCACAGGTCAAATTATTATGGTGAAGTATTCACAGGGTGATCTACTAGCAGTGTGGTGTAATTTAGACGCAAAGACCCAGCAAGTTCACGTCAGTAATGTACAGTGTTCTGCCAGGAGGAGCCCAAACTAACATCTCAAAACAATGAGCAGACCAGGTAAGGTCGCTGAGGGAGCGAGTAATAACCTATTAACAAAAAAAGGTTTAATTCAATTTGATTCAATTTTTTTATACAGCACCAAACCACAACGACAGTCATCTCAAGGCACTTTATATTGTAAGATCGACCCTACAATAATATAACACAGAAAACCTCAACAGTCATATGACGCTATGAGCAACTATGACAAGTAATCATGGACTCATATTAATTTAGTGAATAAAGAAATGCAAAACACGGAAAATAAAAAATAAAAAGATTTATATAGCAAAAGAGAAAATGAAGGCTCAGTGACGCATTATAAGAAATCGTGCTCATTCATTTATATTTAGAAATTAAAAAGCTGTTGCGTACCCTTTTTGTTTATATGCACAATTGAACACAGGGTGTGGTAAAGTGCGCTAGCAGAATGATTTGACAATTGTAACGCGGTTAAAGGACCAGGGCGCCTGACTGCAGCCTCATAGACAATGAGCTATCAGAATAAGATTCGACTATGGAGCCTGAGGGTGTGAATAAAACACAGGAAACAAAAGTAGAGCTCAAATATATATATATTATGTTTGTTATGAGAAGTGTATAGACGGATGTACAAAAGAAATAAAAACATATGCATATATATCACAAACAAAAATAATGTTGACAATACAAAACAGCTTAGTAGGTTCCAAAAGGAGGTGGGATGAGGTGTAGTCCAGTATGTGATTTAGTTTAGTTCCATGGACCTGTGATAGGTCAGGTGTCAACAATTTGTGATTCAGTCCATAGGTTCACAATTCCTACCGCAACGTAGCGGTGGTCGGGTGGCTCGCCATCTCGCGCTGATCAGGGCTGATCGCGGGAGAACAAAAAAAACCTGACCTAAACAAGGTCAAAAAACAGAAATTATCATTCACAGAAGAAAATGAAACAGCATTCTACTGCTGTGACAAAATAAATACATAAATCCATAAATAACAAAGTCAAGTAATCAATGCCACGTTTCATACAACAATCAATAACCCATCATCTCTTATAATGAAGATTCTAGAAAGACATTCTCATGGGTCCCATCAAAGTATATCAGCGTTAAAGCTAATAAATATTATCCAAAGTTAATCAAATATATTTACAAAACTCATTTAATCACAGGTATTGCGCAACAGATTCAATAATGTAAATGGAATTTAACTCAATGCAAAATCTCATAGGCCGTTTCGGCATTTCATCAGAAAAGTAACAAAAAACATCCAAAACGGACAAAACTACAAAAATCAAATCACTCGTTCAACTCTAGATACGTTAAGTCAACATTCGGCCATAATGGAATAAACAAAAACAACAATATTCAATAGATGACACTAGTAATTGCACTTACTGTCGCTAGCCTAGCATTAGCTTACCGGCATTGTAGGATGTGCGATCGCGGCTCCGCATGTACATTAATTGTGACAAAACAAAACAAACAAATAACTCACCGTTGAGTCGAGTGTGAGGTAGTGTAAAGATGAATGAATCGGCCGGGTTATTGCACGCTGTCAACTGGCCTGTAGTGCAAAATTTGTCGATATCTGACAAGTACGCCAACCACAGGGACAACAGCAGCCAGAGGAGCAGGGACATACAGCTGATTGACCCGGAACTTATACAGGATTCATTCCCGCCACAATAAAGGGACTGGCGGAAGTGGGGTCAGAAGTTACTGTGGTTACACAATAGAGGAGATGAATGTCTGAATGTTCATGCTGTAAAAATGTAAACACACCCAATCCTGAGCTCACCTGTTCAGTATATAAAGTGTAGGAGTGCTCCTGAGATTTAGTATCACAGTCCAAGGAAACTAATCTGCAGAACTGACCTGTTCATCACAATGAAGCTGACTGCTCTAATTGTCCTTTGGGCACTCTCCAGCACAGGTAACTGCTCTTTTCCTTATCATTCAGGATTTAATTTAAACATTTAAAGTCTAAATTTTACAATAAAAGAAAAAGAAAACCTTAAAGTTTATTTTATATAGATATTAAATGTCCTTTTCCAAGAACATCCAAGCAGTTTACAAGATTAGGTAACTACATGAGCATCACACCAAAAACATAACTAAGTTTTCTCTCAAAGCATTATCAGGAAACCAGATATCTGTCAGCATATATGTAGAGAAAATAGATCAATGAGCGTGATACAGCCAATTAAAAACAAAGAAACCCAAGAGGCTCTGAGAAAGATATGCCATACATTTTGTTTTAGTTTATAAATTCTGTTTCTGCATCTGTTTGGCAAACTGATGTGGAAATCTTTTACTTTCGCCAAATTATTTCACTGAGTGGATAAGTTCTACTTCATGCTGAGCAAAACTGGAAAGTGAACATTTCTTTCAGTGTGGACATCTTGATGGATGGCTTAACACTTTGTTCAGTTTGTGATGTGGATGTCACAACCTGTTATCGCGTGAACTGGTTGTGATTGGGAAAACAGGTTTAACCCAGAGATAACTGGGAGTTAAAGTCCACCTTAATATTTCATATTGGTGATCGCATCTAGTGGTCAGATTCTTTTCTCACACTTTTCTCACACTTTTCTACACATGCCATAAAAATTATAACATTTTAAATATAGTTTCACAAACTGTTAAATGTTGGAAGGTTTTTAGAGCAGGCCTCCATGGTGTAAATTATCCTTAATAGATTAACCTTAAATTAACTTTAATGTAGTGTTTCATGTCGACTTTATTAAAAATATTTATGCACACACATGTTAAAGAGATTAACTGCATTTCATCAATCTGTGTAACAGTGTAAAGAAATCGAAGAGATAAAGATTCTTTAATTATACTGGGGTATTTTAAAACCTTTCATTATAACATCAATCCTTTTATTGTTTCTCTCCTGATTGCAGCTGGAGCCCTTCAGTGTCAAACCTGCACAGATCAGACGTGTTCAAGCACACTACCAATTACATGTTCTTCAGAGACCATGTGTGTTACAGCTACTATTTTAGGTAATCTTCTCTTCATATTATGAAATTTCCCCTTGTGGGACTAAAGGTATATCAAATCAAATCAAATCAAATTTTATGTGATAAACTTCAGTAAATTTCAATGACTTTGAAATTATGTGTACTTTCCATCAACATTAACAAAATACACTTTGAATTTGCAGCTACTTCATCTGGAACTACGGCAACACAAATCTACAAGGCATGTGCATCTTCCTCCCTGTGTCCAGTTACGGGCTCTCAGACATTTTCAGTTAACATGGGTGTTCAAAGTGCTCTTGCATCTGCCACGTGCTGCAACACAGATAACTGCAACTCAGCAACTCTGGCTGGTAAGTACAAATCTATAAGTGTTTTATTAAAGACACAATAAGAAACAATATTCTGATGTTTGCTGAAATGTTCTCAGTTCTGAAATGAAATGATGCTCTTTTCTTTTACAGCTCCTGCTCCTCAGTCAAGTAATGGCCGACTATGTAACGTTTGTTCCACCCCTCTGTGCGACACTCCATTACCGTGTCAGGGATTGGAGGACCAATGCTTTCAATCAACGAGTGAGTCTTCATCATGTATACTTTAACAAAGATCATCTTTAAATTGGCTTTTATACCTAAAATAAATTCACAAACATATTATTCTTTTTTTTTTTTTTTAATTAGTCAGTGGCAACATTATGAAGCATTTCATCAGTATTTGTAAGACATTTTATTTTGTACCTTAAATCTTTGAAGATGAAGGTCAGGATTTGATAATTAGTTCATGAAATTATATATATGTATTAGTTAACAAGTATTCCCATCACCCAGTGTAGGAACACTATTCACTAAAAGGAAATCAGTGGCTTCTGAAATTGTAACTACATGTTTTCATAAACGTGAAAGTCACTATAAAAATTGACTGAAAATCAGGCTCTGTTCTTCTCTCTGATTAAAAAATGTTTACCGGTGGCATTAGAAATGTTAAACAAACAACTACACCCTTTAGTGGTGTTCTCAGGTCACTGCAGTGAGATTTTGAGTTTCAGCAAACAGAACACAAACAGATTTTAGATTACTCTTTATGTGAAAGATATTGAAGATAGGTACAAAGCATTTCCCTAACCATTTGCAAACCAATAATGATGGTCAATGCCCACAACTCTACAGTTGATCTACAGTGTAGCTTCATGATTTTCTTTTGACTGAAAAATAATTAGAAGCTCTAAATAAAATGTAACAGAATATATTTATTAATAAATTGCTGTGACAGGAGTGTTAGTGCATAAAAAAGGAAACCATTTTAATTATAATACTCTGAGTACATGTTTGGATTGTCACAGGCTACTACACAGGCATGTTTGTCTTCTTATACATTTTTTGGTTAGAGTTCACATGTCAACATGAAAGATTCTGAACATCAAATTAACTTCATGCATTATCAGTGTTGCGCACAACAGTTAAAGAGCACAAAAAAGGCTAACTGTAAAACTGCTGTCTGAGTTTCAAGTTTTATTGTCATGTAATAAGCACGCATCCCTGGGAGGCACCTGTGCTGAGTGTGAGTGTGGATTAGGTGATGCTGCTGATCCCAACCACCTGAGCTCTGTCTGACAGGAAGTCCAGGATCCAGCTGCACAGGGAGGAGCTGATGTTCAGGTCATGAAGTTTCATGATGAGTCTGGAGGGTATGATGGTGTTGAAGGCAGAGCTATAGTCTATGAACAGCATCCGCACATATGTGTTTTTCTGGTCCAAGTGCGAGAGGGCAGTGTGGAATGCAATTGCTATTGGGTCGTCTGTAGATCTGTTAGGCCTGTAGGCAAACTGGAGGGGATCGAGTGAAGCAGGGAGTAAAGGTGTGATGTGAGCTTTAACTATGCGCTCAAAACACTCACACAATGGATGTGAGTGCTACTGGGTGATAGTTATTTAGGCAGCTCACATTAGTTTTCCTTGGAACAGGGATGATGGTGGTCCTCTTAAAACCTTTTGGGACAACAGACTGGAGCAGGGAAAGGTAAATGTGTGTCTGAACTAGTAAATATGGCTTGGTGGAAAAATTAAATTGGGGGCTTTATTAAAGTAGAAGACAACAATAAATGTATCAGTTGTTTTACCATTTACCATGACTTATGACTTACCAAAAGGCACTAAACCAACATAATAATGGATATTACTGGTGTAAGATTCTTTTTTTATCATATGTTATCCTATCCCTATAATCGAACTGTGTGAATCATTATACTGCTGTAAGCCACACCCTACTCCATATTATAGAGAGTATAATTAGTATGTAGTTAATTTGCATTATACCTCTGGATTAAGAAATTGTGAAAATCATTAGATTTATTAGATATGTCTATATTATCCTATACTGTTGATTTACTGTGAATGATTTACACTGTTTCACTGCATGTCATACTGCTGAGTTAAGAAGAGAATATTGTGTGCAGAGGGCCTTTTTTTCTGATAGTGGAGGAGACAGACCACATTCCACAGAAGTTCTACCCCCACCTTTCTCTATGTCAGAAAGACAGGGAGCCAAGGTCATAACACAGGGTCACTGAGAGTTAGAGGGTATGTAAGTTTAGGCTTTTTACGACTAGGTGGGGGTCAACAGAGGCTATAAAAGCTTTGGGTAACGCTCCACCATTTTGAGATTTGCTGTGCCCCTCTGCATGCATGTCTCCCCATCCGGATGGTTTGTGCTCATAAAGTGTTGAATTGTATGGAATAAAGGATTGTTGATTGAGCATTTATACACCAAGTATTGTCCTTCCTTCAGCCCAAAGAATAAAAGAATTGGGAGGATTTAATACTGGATATCAGCAAACTCATTTTTAAGATGTCTTAACTAATGCTTTAAATATGATATGTCATGACAATAAAAATTTTTCATCTGCAGTGACCGACGGCACCAACACTTTCCCAGCTTACGGATGTGCATCTAAGAACCTGTGTGCAGCTCCCTCAAGCTTGAAATCTCTACCGTTCATGCAGAGCATTGGTACCATAACAGCAGGACCAACCTGTAATTCACCCTTGACCACTGCAGCACCAACCACAACCACAGCCAACCCAACTACAACTACAGTGGCAACAACAACAGTTGCTCCAACCACTACAACAGCTGCTCCAACCACAACAACAGTTGCTCCAACAACAACAGCTGCTCCAACCACAACAACTGTGGCACAAACCACAGCAACTGTGGCACCAACAACAACAACAGCTGCTGCAACCACAACAACTGTGGCACAAACCACAACAACTGTGGCACCACCCACAACAACAGCTGCTGCAACCACAACAACAGCTGCTCCAACCGCAACAACAGTTGCTCCAACCACTACAACTGCTGCTCCAACAACAACTGCTTCTCAAACAACAACTGCTGCTCAAACAACAACCACAGCTGCTCCAACCATAACAACAGTTGCTCCAACAACAACAGCTGCTCCAACCACAACAACTGTGGCACAAACCACAAAAATTGTGGCACCACCCACAACAACAGCTGCTGCAACCACAACAACAGCTGCTCCAACCACAACAACAGTTGCTCCAACCACTACAACTGCTGCTCCAACAACAACTGCTGCTCAAACAACAACTGCTGCTCAAACAACAACCACAGCTGCTCCAACCACAAAAACAGCTGCTCCAACAACAACACCAGCTGCTCAAACCACTACAACTGCTGCTCCAACAACAACAGTTGCTCCAACAACAACAACAGCTGCTGCAACCACAACAACAGCTGCTCCAACAACAACAACAGTTGCTCCAACCACAACAACAGCTGCTCCAACCACTACAACTGCTGCTCCAACAACAACTGCTGCTCAAACAACAACCACAGCTGCTCCGACCACAACAACAGCTGCTCCAACCACAACAACAGCTGCTCCAAAAACAACATCAGCTGCTCAAACCACTACAACTGCTGCTCCAACCACAACAAGAGTTGCTCCAACAACAACAGCTGCTCCAACCACAACAACTGTGGCACAAACCACAACAACTGTGGCACCACCCACAACAACAGCTGCTGCAACCACTACAACTGCTGCTCCAACCACAACAACAGTTGCTCCAACAACAACAGCTGCTCCAACCACAACAACTGTGGCACAAACCACAACAACTGTGGAACCACCCACAACAACAGCTGCTGCAACCACAACAACAACTGTTCAAACCACTACAACTGCTGCTCCAAAAACAACAACAGTTGCTGCAACAACAACAACAGCTGCTCCAACCACAATAACAGTTGCTCCAACAACAACAGCTGCTCCAACCACAACAACTGTGGCACAAACCACAAAAATTGTGGCACCACCCACAACAACAGCTGCTGCAACCACAACAACAGCTGCTCCAACCACAACAACAGTTGCTCCAACCACTACAACTGCTGCTCCAACAACAACTGCTGCTCTAACAACAACTGCTGCTCAAACAACAACCACAGCTGCTCCAACCACAAAAACAGCTGCTCCAACAACAACACCAGCTGCTCAAACCACTACAACTGCTGCTCCAACAACTACAGTTGCTCCAACAACAACAACAGCTGCTGCAACCACAACAACAGCTGCTCAAACAACAACAACAGTTGCTCCAACCACAACAACAGCTGCTCCAACCACTACAACTGCTGCTCCAACAACAACTGCTGCTCAAACAACAACCACAGCTGCTCCGACCACAACAACAGCTGCTCCAACCACAACAACAGCTGCTCCAAAAACAACATCAGCTGCTCAAACCACTACAACTGCTGCTCCAACCACAACAAGAGTTGCTCCAACAACAACAGCTGCTCCAACCACAACAACTGTGGCACAAACCACAACAACTGTGGCACCACCCACAACAACAGCTGCTGCAACCACTACAACTGCTGCTCCAACCACAACAACAGTTGCTCCAACAACAACAGCTGCTCCAACCACAACAACTGTGGCACAAACCACAACAACTGTGGAACCACCCACAACAACAGCTGCTCCAACAACAAAAACAGCTGTTCAAACCACTACAACTGCTGCTCCAAAAACAACAACAGTTGCTGCAACAACAACAACAGCTGCTCCAACCACAATAACAGCTGCTCCAACCACTACAAATGCCGCTCCAACCACAACAACAGCTGCTCCAACAACAACAACAACTGCTCCAACCACAACAACAGCTGCTCCAACCACAACAAATTTGGCACAAACCACAACAACTGTGGCACCAACAACAACAGTTGCTCCAACCACAACAACTGCTGCTCCGACAACAACAACAGCTGCTCTAACAACAACAACAACTGCTCCAACCACAACAACAGCTGCTCCAACCACAACAAATTTGGCACAAACCACAACAACTGTGGCACCAACAACAACAGCTGCTCCAACCACAACAACTGCTGCTCCAACAACAACAGTTGCTCCAACCACAACAACTGCTGCTCCGACAACAACAACAACTGCTTCAACCACAACAACAGTTGCTCCAACCACAACAACTGTGGAACAAACCACAACAACTGTGGCACAAACCACAACAACAGCTGCTGCAACCACAACAACAACTGCTCCAACCACAACAACAGTTGCTCCAACCACTACAACTGCTGCTCTAACAACAACTGCTGCTCAAACAACAGCCACAGCTGCTCGAACCACAACAACAGCTGCGCCAACAACAACACCTGGCCCCTGGTTTTTCGGTTTTACAAAGCGAGTTCAGCTGAAGCCTGAGTGAGTCACTATGACGACACACGCCGTGAAGCTAACCTGCTCCCTAGCAGGTTTACTACAACTAACCCTGACTGTCTCCGCCCCTTTGTCGGAAACCTGACAGTAGGAAGTGTCGGACATGGCGTGCCCCTTCCTTGAAGAGCCAGTAGATCGTGAAGCCCAAATTCTCCGCAGAGCTCTCCGCCGGGAGAGAGTGATCAGAGCGCGTTTGGACATTTTATCATTTCCTGATGAGTTTCTGTGTGAACGTTACCGTTTTTCAGCACAATCTATAATTTATTTGAATAACATCCTCAGGTCATATATTACGCATGTGACACATCACGGACATTCTCTCAGTTCTGTACATATTATTTGTATTGCACTTCGGTTTTTTGCAAACGGGAGCTTTCTGTATAATATTGGTGACGCTGAGCACGTTTCCAAGGCTACCGTCTGTCGGGCAGTCAGGAATGTTACAGTTGCACTGAAACGTCTCCTGTACTCGTGTGTGGTGTTCCCCGGTCACAGACCCACAAGATTTATCAAAGAGGGATGCCACAAAATTGCAGGTATCAAGGTGACCAAAACGTAATGTATGATGTGGTGATACTTGGACTACTACTTAAATTGCACATTTATTCTCACGGTTCCCAGGCGTGATTGGCTGTATAGATGGCACTCACATTCCAATCATTGCTCCTTCAGTAAATGAAGGAGACTATGTAAACAGGAAGTCTTTCCACAGCATTAATGTGCAGGTACATAGTTCCCTGTAGCATTTCAAACTAAAAAATTATTCCATTATAGTAATGGATGCTAATTTGTGTTCTCTGCACTGTGAAGATCATATATGATGCTGCCAACATTATGACAAATGTGGAAGCCAAGCGGCCAGGCTCTGTCCATGACTCACAAATATTCCGTGAATGTACACTGAGCACAAAATTTGGACATGGTGAGTTGAGAATACTTTAAAATATATAAAGACCAATTGCTTCAGGGACATTTGAACTGAAGTGTATCCTTCTGTCTTAGGAGAGTTCACTGGCTACTTGCTTGGTGATAGGGGGTATCCATGTTTACCCTATTTGCTTACCCCTTACCCTGACCCTGAACCGGGCCCACAGCAGCGATATAACCTGGCTCATTGCAGGACAAGAGCCAGAATTGAAATGACTATCGGAATGCTTAAGGCCCGGTTCCAGTGCCTGCAAAGACTCAGGGTCACCCCAGAAAGGGCATGTGACATTATTGTGGCATGTGTGATTCTTCACAACATTGCCACAATTAGAGGAGAACACTGTCCTTCTGAACCAAACATCAGCAGTGATCCAAACCATGAACATCCTGACCCTCCCACGGACATACAAGATGGAAGCGCAGTCAGAGACACCATATGTCACAATCATTTCCTTTGACCCATCACCTCAACATGTTGAAAGAAGAATAAACAGATTTTTTGTTCAACTGGCTTTATTGGTCACCTGTGTTTCCTGTACACAAAGTATTAAAAGATGTAAACCTCATAAAGTGTCTCTGTTGCTTCCTCCTCTGTAACAGCTGTCAATGTTTCTTCATTATTTTCCTGTAGTAAAGAAATAGACAACATTGCTGTTCTACTGTAAACTCATATAATCTGTGGAGTATTACTCACAACTGCATGTTGGTCTGGCTCAACAGGAGGCTGCACCAGATGCAGTACACCACCACCATCAACTGATAGAATATGAGGTTCATACAGGTCACTTATAACTTACAAGGGACCAAATGGCAATTAACAAACATACCAATCACCTTACACTTCATTGTCATTATGCTCTCAAAGACAACCAAGACTGAGGGAAGGCAAAATCAGTAGGAAAATAACTTCACTACAAAATAATCCATTATGGTAAAGAGTTTATCAAATGAATGAGTCGCACTGCAAAGGTGACTGTGAAGAAAGGATGTATGCACATCATGTATTATTTTGGATTTACCCCTTATGTAGGCACTTGTGTCTTGCGGGGTTATTGACTCAGAGGATGTCCCCGCAGAGATGCCTTCGGCCACAGGGCGCCCACTGTTTTGGCTGAGGGCCAACTGCTCAGCCTCTGTGAGTGGTGGTGGTGGAGGACCCCCACCTGTTTTTCGGGCCTCCGCTTTTTTTCTGTTGGCTATAACGGGCCACATTTGAGCATACAGAGTAAGCAAATATGTACTTGTAATGTGCTCAGATAATTTCAATAAGTGCTTACAGAAAGAAAATTAATGTAGCCTCTAACTGCAATTGATTTACATGGGACAAACAGACCAAGCACTATGGCTCATAATACAATTACACCTTACCTGTTTGGACTATATTTTTATATTTCATTTTTACTTGCTGCCAGGAACGTTTGGGGCCTGTTGGGTTGCACCTGCGCTCACATCACATCACAAAATAAAATGTATGAAATAAAAAATAAAATATAATAACATAACGTGTTAAATGGGTGGAAATCCCTAGATCAATGTTTAAATTAACACTCACGCATTGACTCTGTCGGCTATGTTTTGCCATGCATGCTTCCTTTCTTTCGCAGCTGAGGCTGTGTTACTTTTTTCCGCGGAATTTGCATGTTATCGGCATATGCTGCCATCAGAATTTCGGCCTCAAGCGCTGTAAAATACATTGACCGCGCCTTCTTTCCCTCCGTCTCCATGGTGACTCGCTTAATCTGTGCTCCGCTTATCAGGGCTTTATGTATCCTCGTGCGCGTGATTAACTTGGGGTTAAAGCAACTCCGCGTTGATTGAACTAATTGTTATCAGCCTTTCTGAAACCGAATATTCTGAGTTGGACAGTTCGGGGTTACTCAACCCTGCGTATCGTTTTTCACTCTGAGTTTTCTAAACCGGCTTCCTGAAACAGGGCCCAGCTGCTCAAACCACTACAACTGCTGCTCCAACCACAACAACAGTTGCTCCAACCACAACAACAGCTGCTCCAACAACAACAACTGCATCTCAAACCACAACAACAGTTGCTCCAACCACTACAACTGCTGCTCCAAAAACAACAACAGCTGCTCAAACCACAACAACTGCTGCTCCAACAACAACAACAGTTGCTCCAACCACAACAACAGCTGCTCCAACCACAACAACAGCTGCTCCAACAACAACAACAGTTGCTCCAACCACAACAACAGCTGCTCCAACCACTACAACTGCTGCTCCAACAACAACTGCTTCTCAAACAACAACCACAGCTGCTCCAACCACAACAACAGCTGCTCCAACCACAACAACAGCTGCTCCAACCACAACAACAGCTGCTCCAACAACAACATCAGCTGCTCAAACCACCACAACTGTGGCACAAACCACAACAACAGCTGCTCAAACCACAACAACAGCTGCTCCAACCACAACAACAGTTGCTCCAACCACTACAACTGCTGCTCCAACCACAACAACAGTTGCTCCAACAACAACAGCTGCTCCAACCACAACAAGAGTTGCTCCAACAACAACAGCTGCTCCAACCACAACAACTGTGGCACAAACCACAACAACTGTGGCACCACCCACAGCAACAGCTGCTCCAACAACAACAACAGCTGCTCAAACCACTACAACTGCTGCTCCAACAACAACAACAGTTGCTGCAACCACAACAACAGCTGCTCCAACCACAACAACAGCTGCTCCAACCACTACAAATGCCGCTCCAACCACAACAACAGCTGCTCCAACAACAACAACAACTGCTCCAACCACAACAACAGCTGCTCCAACCACAACAACTGCTGCTCCAACAACAACAGTTGCTCCAACCACAACAACTGCTGCTCCAACAACAACAACAACTGCTCCAACCACAACAACAGTTGCTCCAACCACAACAACTGTGGAACAAACCACAACAACTGTGGCACAAACCACAACAACAGCTGCTGCAACCACAACAACAACTGATCCAACCACAACAACAGTTGCTCCAACCACTACAACTGCTGCTCCAACAACAACTGCTGCTCAAACAACAACCACAGCTGCTCCAACCACAACAACAGCTGCGCCAACAACAACACCAGCTGCTCAAACCACTACAACTGCTGCTCCAACCACAACAACAGTTGCTCCAACCACAACAACAGCTGCTCCAACAACAACAACTGCATCTCAAACCACAACAACAGTTGCTCCAACCACTACAACTGCTGCTCCAAAAACAACAACAGCTGCTCAAACCACAACAACTGCTGCTCCAACAACAACAACAGTTGCTCCAACCACAACAACAGCTGCTCCAACCACAACAACAGCTGCTCCAACAACAACAACAGTTGCTCCAACCACAACAACAGCTGCTCCAACCACTACAACTGCTGCTCCAACAACAACTGCTTCTCAAACAACAACCACAGCTGCTCCAACCACAACAACAGCTGCTCCAACCACAACAACTGTGGCACCACCCACAGCAACAGCTGCTCCAACAACAACAACAGCTGCTCAAACCACTACAACTGCTGCTCCAACAACAACAACAGTTGCTGCAACCACAACAACAGCTGCTCCAACCACAACAACAGCTGCTCCAACCACTACAAATGCCGCTCCAACCACAACAACAGCTGCTCCAACAACAACAACAACTGCTCCAACCACAACAACAGCTGCTCCAACCACAACAACTTTGGCACAAACCACAACAACTGTGGCACCAACCACAACAACAGCTGCTGCAACCACAACAACAGCTGCTCCAACCACAACAACTGCTGCTCCAACAACAACAGTTGCTCCAACCACAACAACTGCTGCTCCAACAACAACAACAACTGCTCCAACCACAACAACAGTTGCTCCAACCACAACAACTGTGGAACAAACCACAACAACTGTGGCACAAACCACAACAACAGCTGCTGCAACCACAACAACAACTGATCCAACCACAACAACAGTTGCTCCAACCACTACAACTGCTGCTCCAACAACAACTGCTGCTCAGACAACAACCACAGCTGCTCCAACCACAACAACAGCTGCGCCAACAACAACACCAGCTGCTCAAACCACTACAACTGCTGCTCCAACCACAACAACAGTTGCTCCAACCACAACAACAGCTGCTCCAACAACAACACCAGCTGCTCCAACCACTACAACTGCATCTCAAACCACAACAACAGTTGCTCCAACCACTACAACTGCTGCTCCAAAAACAACAACAGCTGCTCAAACCACAACAACAGCTGCTCAAACCACAACAACAGCTGCTCAAGCCACTACAACAGCTGCTCAAACCACAACAACTACAGCTGCTCCAACCACAACAACAGTTGCTCCAACCACAACAACTGCTGCTCCAACGACAACAACTGTGGCACAAACCACAACAACTGTGGCACAAACCACAACAACAGCTGCTGCAACCACAACAACAGCTGCTCCAACAACAACTGCTGCTCAAACAACAACAACAGTTACTCCAACCACTACAACTGCTGCTCCACCAACAACAACAGCTGCTCCAACCACAACAACAGCTGCTCAAGCCACTACAACAGCTGCTCCAACCACAACAACAGCTGCTCCAACAACAACACCAGATGCTCCAACCACTACAACCGCTGCTCCAACCACAACAACAGTTGCTCCAACCACAACAACTGCTGCTCCAACAACAACCACATCTGCCCCAACCACAACAACTGCTGCTCCAACAACAACCACTACTGATCCAACCACAACAACTGCTGCTCCAACAACAACAACAGTTGGTCAAACCACAACAACTGCTGCTCCAACAACAACACCAGATGCTCCAACCACTACAACCGCTGCTCCAACCACAACAACAGTTGCTCCAACCACAACAACTGCTGCTCCAACAACAACAACAGTTGCTCAAACCACAAAAACTGCTGCTCCAACAACAACCACTACTGCGCAAACCACAACAACTGCTGCTTCAACAACAACAACAGTTGGTCAAACCACAACAACTGCTGCTCCAACAACAACCACAGCTGCTCCAACGACTACAACTGCTGCTCCAACAACAACCACAGCTGCTCCAACCACTACAACTGCAACTCCAACAACAACAACAGCTGCTCCAACCACAACAACAGCTGCTCCAACAACAACAGCTGCTCCAACCACAACAACAGCTGCTCCAACCGAAACAACTGTGGCAACAACCATGACAACTGCTGCTCCAACAACAACTGCTGCTCCACCAACAACAACAGCTGCTCCAACGACTACAACTGCTGCTCCAACAACAACCACAGCTGCTCCAACCACTACAACAGCTGCTCCAACCACAACAACAGCTGCTCCAACCACTACAACTGCTGCTCCAACAACAACAACAGCTTCTCAAACCACAAAAACTGCTGCTCCAACCACTACAACTGCTGCTCCAACAACAACAACAGTTGCTCCAACCACAACCACAGCTGCTCCAACAACAACAGCTGCTTCAACCACAACAACAGCTGCTCCAACCAAAACAACCGTGGCAACAACCACGACAACAGCTGCTCCAACCACAACAACTGTGGCACCATCCACAACAACTGATGCTCCAACAACGACCACAACTGCTGCTCCAACAACAACAACAGTTGCTCCAACCACCACAACTGCTGCACAAATAACAACCACAGCTGCTCCAACCACAACAACTGTGGCACCAACCACAACAACTGCGGCTCCAACCACTACAAATGCTGCTCCAACCACCACAACAACAGCTGCTCCAACAACTGCTGCTCCAACAACAACAACAGCTGCGCAAACCACAACAACTGTGGCACCAACCACAACAACAACTGCTCCAACAACAACAACTGCTGCTCCAACAACAGTTGCTCCAACAACAACAACAACAGTTGCTCCAGCCACTACAACTGCTGCTCAAACAACAACCACAGCCACTCCAACCACAACAACTGATGCTCCAACAACAACAACTGCTGATCGAACAACAACAACAGTTGCTCCAACCACTACAACTGCTGCTCTAACAACAACAACAGCTGCTGCAACCACAACAACAGTTTCTCAAACCACTACAACTGCATCTCCAACAACAACCACAGCTGCTCCAACCACAACAACTGCTGCTGCAACCACAACAACAGTTTCTCCAAGCACAACAACTGCCGCTCCAACGACAACCACAGCTGCTCCAACCACAACAACAGCTGCTCCAACCACAACAACGGCTGCTACAACCACAACAACGGCTGCTACAACAACAACCACAGCTGCTCCAATCACTACAACTGCTGCTCCAACAACAACCACAGCTGCTCCAATCACTACAACTGGGCCCTGTTTCAGGAAGCCGGTTTGGAAAACTCAGAGTGAAAAACGACACTCACGGTTGAGTAACCCCGAACTGTCCAACTCGGAATATTCCGTTTCAGAAAGGCTGATAACAATTAGTTCAGTCAACGCGGAGTTGCTTTAACCCCAAGTGAAGCGCGCGGACGAGGATACATGAAGCCCTGATAAGCGGAGCACAGATTAAGCGAGTCACCATGGAGACGGAGGGAAAGAAGGCGTGATCAATGTATTTTACAGCGCTTGAGGCCGAAATTCTGATGGCAGCATATGCCGATAACACGCAAATTCCGCGGAAAAAAGTTACACAGCCACAGCTGCGAAAGACAGGGAGCATGCATGGCAAAACATAGCCGACAGAGTCAATGCGTGAGTGTTAATTTAAACATTGATCTAGGGATTTCCACCCATTTAACACGTTATTTTATCATATGTTATTTTATTTGTTATTTTATACATTTTATTTTGTGATGTGATGTGAGCGCAGGTGCAACCCAACAGGCCCCAAACGTTCCTGGCAGCAAGTAAAAATGAAATGTAAAAATATAGTCCAAACAGGTAAGGTGTAATTGTATTATGAGCCATAGTGCTTGGTCTGTTTGTCCCATGTAAATCAATTGCAGTTAGAGGCTACATTAATTTTCTTTCTGTAAGCACTTATTGAAATTATCTGAGCACATTACAAGTACATATTTGCTTACTCTGTATGCTCAAATGTGGCCCGTTATAGCCAACAGAAAAAAAGCGGAGGCCCGAAAAACAGGTGGGGGTCCTCCACCACCACCACTCACAGAGGCTGAGCAGTTGGCCCTCAGCCAAAACAGTGGGCGCCCTGTGGCCGAAGGCATCTCTGCGGGGACATCCTCTGAGTCAATAACCCCGCAAGACACAAGTGCCTACATAAGGGGTAAATTCAAAATAATACATGATGTGCATACATCCTTTCTTCACAGTCACCTTTGCAGTGCTACTCATTCATTTGATAAACTCTTTACCATGATGGATTATTTTGTAGTGAAGTTATTTTCCTACTGATTGTGCCTTCCCTCAGGCTTGGTTGTCTTTGAGAGCATAATGACAATGAAGTGTAAGGTGATTGGTATGTTTGTTAATTGCCATTTGGTCCCTTGTAAGTTATAAGTGTCCTGTATAAACCTCATATTCTATCAGTTGATGGTGGTGGTGTACTGCATCTGGTGCAGCCTCCTGTTGAGCCAGACCAACATGCAGTTGTGAGTAATACTCCACAGATTATATGAGTGTACAGTAGAACAGCAATGTTGTTTATTTCTTTACTACAGGAAAATAATGAAGAAACATTGACAGCTGTTACAGAGGAGGAAGCAACAGAGACACTTTATGAGGTTTACATCTTTTAATACTTTGTGTACAGGAAATACAGGCGACCAATAAAGCCAGTTGAACAAAAAATCTGTTTATTCTTCTTTCAACATGTTGAGGTGATGGGTCAAAAGAAATGATTGTGACATATGGTGTCTCTGACTGCGCTTCCATCTTGTATGTCCGTGGGAGGGTCAGGATGTTCATGGTTTGGATCACTGCTGATGTTTGGTTCAGAAGGACAGTGTTCTCCTCTAATTGTGGCAATGTTGTGAAGAATCACACATGCCACAATAATGTCACATGCCCTTTCTGGGGTGACCCTGAGTCTTTGCAGGCACTGGAACCGGGCCTTAAGCATTCCGATAGTCATTTCAATTCTGGCTCTTGTCCTGCAATTAGCCAGATTATATCGCTGCTGTGGGCCCGGTTCAGGGTCAGGGTAAGGGGTAAGCAAATAGGGTAAACATGGATACCCCCTATCACCAAGCAAGTAGCCAGTGAACTCTCCTAAGACAGAAGGATACACTTCAGTTCAAATGTCCCTGAAGCAATTGGTCTTTATATATTTTAAAGTATTCTCAACTCACCATGTCCAAATTTTGTGCTCAGTGTACATTCACGGAATATTTGTGAGTCATGGACAGAGCCTGGCCACTTGGCTTCCACATTTGTGATAATGTTGGCAGCATCACATATGATCTTCACAGTGCAGAGAACACAAATTAGCATCCATTACTATGATAAAATAATTTGTTAGTTTGAAATGCTACAGGGAACTATGTACCTGTACATTAATGCTGTGGAAAGACTTCCTGTTCACATAGTCTCCTTCATTTACTAAAGGAGCAATGACTGGAATGTGAGTGCCATCTATACAGCCAATCACGCCTGGGAACCCTGAAAATAAATGTAAAATTTAAGTAGTAGTCCAAGTATCACCACACCATAAATTAAGTTTCGTTCATCCTGATACCTGCAATTTTGTGGCATCCCTCTTTGATAAATCTTGTGGGTCTATGACCGGGGAACACCACAGACGAGTACAGGAGACGTTTCAGTGCAACTGTAACATTCCTGACTGCCCGACAGACGGTAGCCTTGGAAACGTGCTCAGCGTCACCAATATTATACAGAAAGCTCCCGTTTGCAAAAAAACGAAGTGCAATACAAATAATATGTACAGAACTGAGAGCATGTCCGCGATGTGTCACATGCGTAATATATGGCCTGAGGATGTTATTCAAATAAATTATTGATTGTGCTGAGAAACGGTAACGTTCACACAGAAAATCATCAGGAAATGATAAAATGTCCAAACGCGCTCTGATCACTCTCTCCCGGCGGAGAGCTCTGCGGAGAATTTGGGCTTCACGATCTACTGGCTCTTCAAGGAAGGGACACGCCATGTCTGAGACTTCCTACTGTCAGGTTTCCGACAAAGGGGCGGAGACAGTCAGGGTTAGTTGTAGTAAACCTGCTAGGGGGCAGGTTAGCTTCACGGAGTGTGTCGTCATAGTGACTCACTCAGGCTGCAGCTGAACTCGCTTTGTGAAACCGAAAACCCAGAGTTTTCGTTAACTCAGGGTATACTTACTCAGTTTTTCCACTAAACCGGCTTCCTGAAACAGGGCCCTGCTGCTCGAACAACGACCACAGCTGCTCCAACCACAACAACTGCTGCTCCAACAACAACAACTGCAGGTCCAACAACAACCACAGCTGCTCCAATCACTACAACTGCTGCTCCAACAACAACCACAGCTTCTCCAACCACAACCACAGCTGCTCCAACCACCACAACAACGGCTGCTACAACAACAAAAACTGCTGCTCCAACAACAACAACAGCTGCGCAAACCACAACAAATGCGGCTCCAACCACAACCACAGCTGCTCCAACCACAACCACAGCTGCTCCAACCACCACAACAACGGCTGCTACAACAACAAAAACTGCTGCTCCAACAACAACAACAGCTACTCAAGCCACAACAACTGCAGGTCCAACAACAACAACAGCTGCTCCAAAAACAACAGCAGCTGCTCCAACAACAACAGCAGCTGCTCCAACCACAACCACAGCTGGTCCAACCACAACAACTGCTGCTGCAACCACAACAACAGTTGCTACAACCACTACAACTGGTGCTCCAACAACAACAGTGACACCTGCTCCAACCACAACAACAGCTGCTCCTCCAACAACAACAACAGCTGTTCCAACCACAACTCCAGTTGCAACAACAACAACAAAAACAGCTGCTACAATCACAACAACTGTGGCACCAACCACAACAGCTGCTCATCCAACAAGAACTGCTCCTCCAACCACAACCACTGCTGCTCCAACAACAACAACAGCTGCTTCAACCACTACAACTGCTGGTCCAACAACAACCACAGCTGCTGCAACCACAACAACTGCTCCTCCAACCACAACAACTGCTGTTAAAACCACAACAACAGGAGCTTCTCCACCCACCACAACAACAGCTGCTCCAACCACCACAACAACAGCTGCTCCAACCACAACAACAGCTGTTACAACCACAACAACAGCTGCTCAGAAAACAACAACAGCTGCTCAGAAAACAACAACGGTTGATCCAACTACAACAGCAGCAACTCCAACCACAACCACAGCTGCTCCAACCACAACCACTGCTGCTCCAACCACAACTACTGCTGCTCCAACCACAACAACAGCTTCTCCAACTACAATGGCAACAACAACAACAACAGCTGCTCCAACCACAACAACTGTGGCACCAACAACAATAACAGCTACTCAAGCCACAACAACTGCAGGTCCAACAACAACAACAGCTGCTCCAACAACAACAACAGCTGCTCCAACCACAACAACTGCTGTTACAACCACAACAACAGCTGCTCAGAAAACAACAACGGTTGCTCCAACTACAACAGCAGCAACTCCAACCACAACCACAGCTGCTCCAACCACAACCACTGCTGCTCCAACCACAACAACTGTGGCACCAACCACTACAACTGATGCTCCAACAACAACAATAGCTGCTCAAGCCACAACAACTGCAGGTCCAACAACAACAACAGCTGCTACAACAACAGCAGCTACTCCAACCACAACAGCAGCTGCTCCAACCACAACTACAGTGGCAACAACAACAACCACTGCTGCTCCAACAACAACAGCTGCTCCAACCACAACAACTGTGGCACCAACCACAACCACAGCTGCTCCAACCACAACAGCAGCTGCTCCAACAACAACAACAGCAGCTGCTCCAACCATAACAACAACAGCTGCTTCAACCACCACAACAACAGCTGCTCCAACCACAACAACTGCTGTTACAACCACAACAACAGCTGCTCAGAAAACAACAACGGTTGCTCCAACTACAACAGCAGCAACTCCAACCACAACCACAGCTGCTCCAACCACAACAGCAGCTGCTCCAACAACAACAACAGCAGCTGCTCCAACCATAACAACAACAGCTGGTCCAACCACAACAACAGCTGTGGCACCAACCACGACAACAGCTGTTCCAACAACAACAACAGCAGCTGCTCCAACAATAACAACAACAGCTGGTCCAACCACAACAACAGCTGTGGCACCAACCACGACAACAGCTGCTCCACCAACCACGACAACAGCTGCTCCAACCACAGCAACAGTGGCAACAACAACAACATCAGCGGCAACTCCAACAACAACAGCTACTCCAACCACTACAACTGATGCTACAACAACATCAGCTGCAGCTCCAGCCACAACAACTGCTACTCCAACCACAACAACTGTGGCACCAACCACAACAACAGCTGCTCCAATCACAACTACAGTGGCAACAACAACAACATCAGCAGCAACTCCAACAGCAACAGCTACTCCAACCTCTACAACTGATGCTACAACAACATCAGCTGCAGCTCCAGCCACAACAACTGCTACTCCAACCACAACAACTCTGACACCAACCACAACAACAGTTGCTACAACAACAACTGTTCCAACCACAACAACTGCTGCTACAACAACATCAGCTGCTGCTCCAACAACAACTGCTACTCCAACCACAACAACTCTGACACCAACCACAACAACAGTTGCTACAACAACAACTGTTCCAACCACAACGACTGCTTCCACAACAACATCAGCTGCAGCTCCAACAACAACAACAACAACAGCTACTTCAACCACAACAACAACTCCTCCAATCACAACTACCGTGGCAACAACCACAACAACAGCTGCTCCAATCACAACTACCGTAGCAACAACCACAACAACTGCTGCTCCAACAACAATAACAACAGTTGCTCCAACCACTACAACTGCTACTACAACAAAAACCACAGCTGCTCCAACCACAACAACTGTGGCACCAACCACAACCACAGCTGCTCCAACCACAACAGCAGCTGCTCCAACAACAACAACAGCAGCTGCTCCAACCACAACAACAACAGCTGCTCCAACCACAACAACAGCTGCGGCACCAACCACGACAACAGCTGTTCCACCAACCACGACAACAGCTACTCCAACCACAACAACTGTGGCACCAACCACGACAACAGCTGCTCCAATCACAACTACAGTGGCAACAACAACAACATCAGCGGCAGCTCCAACAACAACAGCTACTCCAACCACTACAACTGATGCTACAACAACATCAGCTGCAGCTCCAGCCACAACAACTGTGACACCAACCACAACAACTGTGACACCAACCACAACAACAGTTGCTACAACAACAACTGCTCCAACCACTACAACTGCTGCTCCAATCACAACAACAGTTGTTCCAACAACTATAACTGCTGCTCAAACAACAACCTTTCCAACCACAACAACTGCTGCTACAACAACATCAGCTGCTGCTCCAACAACAACAGCTTCTCCAACCACAACAACAACAGTTGGTCCAACCACAACGACTGCTTCTACAACAACATCAGCTGCAGCTCCAACAACAACAGCAACAACAGCTACTTCAACCACAACAACAACTCCTCCAATCACAACTACCGTGGCAACAACCACGACAACAGTTGCTCCAATCACAACTACAGTGGCAACAACAACAACATCAGCTGCAGCTCCAACAACAACAACAGCTACTTCAACCACAACAACAACTGCTCCAATCACAACTACCGTGGCAACAACCACAACAACTGCTCGAACCACTACAACTGCTGGTACAACAGCAACAACAACAACAGTTGCTCCAACCACAACAACTGCTGCCACAACAACAATAACTGCAGCTCCACCACCACCAACAGCTGCTCCAACCATGACAACAGCTGCAACAACAACCACTAAAATGCCTTCAACAGCTATATCATCCACGACAACAACAAGTCACACATCTTCTGTCAGAATGAATGTAATCCCTCTATTAGTCGCACTCTTTGTCTTTACCATCTATTAAATGGTAAATCATGGAAACCCCATAAAAACACTACAACTGTGAAAGGATTTTTTTTTATGTTACTGTTTACTTCTTCTTTTCTTTTTTAGTTGGGATTTAAGTTAAAAAGTGTAATATCTATTTAATATTTACCCACAAATATATTTATCTATTTATTAAACTCATTATGCAAATGTCTTGAAAAAATGTACTTGGGATTTTTGTTATATGTGATTCAATGACAGCATTTCTTAAACTAGTAACTGTAATTACACCAGAAAAAAAAGCCAAAGGATTACAACTATGACCATGATAAAGTTTTCAACAGACAGTATGACGGGATTTGTTTTTTTGCTTTGGAAATATCCCATTGATGGCAAGGGGAATAAAGAAAGCTATGGCAGTATATTTGTTTTGTATAATGTTATGATTGTCCCGACTGTCACTATTTTCATCATATTGATGGTAACACATGGCCCTACTTTTAACATTTATAAAATTACAGAATATTAACCATATGTTATTTAAGATGAGATACTCTGGTGTCCCCTGAATGTAGACTTTTACTCTCTTCACCCTAATAAAATTATTAATGCAACCAATTGTTTTTCTACATGAATTACCGTACCTATACGATATTTCAAAGTTTCTTTAATGAAGTGATATATTTCACACTATTCAACAATATTTTATTATTAAGAAAGCTAATGTTTTTTGCTGGCTTTTCTAACTACCAGTACATTTCCCTCATAGATATACAAATTTTGATAATTGAAAAGGAAGGGGGATGTGTTGAATTATATATTCTTTTTAAACAAATGTAATCTCTGTTTCTAGTTATCAGGTTTCAATTATAATGTCGTCCTCGGATCTTTAGTGGTTCTAACAGGCACTAACTATTTGTTTCTTTTTATAAAGTCTAAATGGCTTGGAGTGGTTGGTAAGATTGGAAATAAGCTTCCTAAATGCTTATCGATCACATAGTAGTACATATCATGTCACAAGTGTCATGGTTGGCTGTGTGGCAGGCAAGCAGAAGTGGTGGACCCAAAATTGCAGGACTCTTGGAGATGGGAATAAGCTGAAAACGCAGCTTTATTCCTGGAGGAATGATTCACGAAATAAAACTTACAAAAACAAAACTCTACACCGAGGTGCTGGAGGACAGGACATTACAAACACACAGCAAGTTGAGGGTACAACGCGACACTGACACAGAGAAACACAGGGCTTAAATACACAGATGGCAGTAATCAAGGGATGAGAGACAGGAGGGGAACACACCTGGGAGAAATCACAGCTGATGAGACAGGGGAAACGTAAACTGAGCACACTCACATACGACACAGACCTTCACAATAAAACAGGAAACTCAGACACATGGAACCAGACAAGACATTGAACTAAACAGACAGATTCACAAACAGACGGGGTGACACCATAGACCAGGGGTGCTCAATCCCGGTCCTCGAGAGCTACCGTCCTGCAGCTTTTAGATGCATCCTTGTTCCCACACACCCGAATCAAATGAATGGTTTGTTATCAGGCCTTTGCCAAACACGATGGCATGCTGAAGAGGTAATCAAACCATTTGATTCAGCTGTGTTGGAGTAGGGATGCATCTAAAAGCTGCAGGATAGTAGCTCTCGAGGACTGGGATTGGGCAGCCCTGCCATAGACAGACAGATACAGACGCAGACTCAGAGGCAGACCGAATATAACACGTAGAACTCAAACAATAATAATCATGATAATAAATTGGAAAATGATAATAATAAACTTAAAGCGCTGGGTCACCGACCCAGGACGATGACAACAAGAACCAAAATTAATTGTTGTAATGGAAGTAATAACTAATATGAATTTAGGCAGGTTTGCAACCAAGCAGAAAAGTCTTTCAAAATCCCAGATAATAAATATGAAATCACCACACTTGGAGAATGTTCATTTAGCTTTTTTTACTTCAGAATTTGAATGGCTTTCCCCTTTTTAAAATTAAGTACAGAAAACTTTATGTAATGTTACGATATAAATATATATTCTTAATGCTTATTTTCTGATTATATTGTCTTTTGTACTTTGCAATAGAGGCATAAGAAACAACTAGGTCAGAGGGTGACAGGTCGATCTGGCAACAGACTTTAGAAAGGGGAAGTTTAGTGCAGAGCTGCACAGGAAACCAGACACAAAAAAGAGGAACTAAGTAAACGGTGTGTCGGTGTGACGTAGTGCAGAAATATATATATATATATACATGGTGCAATATATTCAGACCTGAGCATGTGTGTTCCGTCTCCATTTCCAGAAATGTAAAATAAAGATTTTTTGAGCTTTACCACTCTGAGTTCAGTCTTTCTCTGAAGGGAGGTCAGCAGCTGATGGATGGATGGCTTTGACAAAGAAAAGGTCATTAGCAATAGGCCACAAAGGAGGTGGAACTCTTCTGAATCTGGAGAAGGAAAATTCAGTGATGCAAGCTCTGACAAAGTGTCTGGTGACTTAGGGGCAGACTCCCTAAAAACATTCATAAAACATACAATTTAATGTTAGTAGCTCTTGAAAGGTGTGAGGGACCTAAAACACAGGAAAAAAAATACAATCCTGTCTTTGTGTTTGAAAGGCAAGCACAATCATAGCCCCTCTCATTTGCTGTCATGTTATTAACTGTTATTTTTAACTGCAATTTTTGTTTTATGTTATTTTAAACCAGTAGTTTTGTAAATAAATCACATTTTTCAAATAATAATGAGCACATAGAAGTGGCTTTGGTGGCTGTGGTTCTGACTTTATTTAGGCGCACGATTGAACATTTCATAAAACAATGAAACAAATTAATATGAGTTAATAACACATTTACCTTCCAGTCTGGATTTTTAGCTTACAGGTCACACACATGAACTCATTAGCACTAACCCACTGAGATGCATCTGGAGTTAGATTCAAAGTAACATTTAGCTCTTTTTATAAAATAAATCACCAATCTGGAACATTGTTAAATGGAAAAACATTACTGCTCATTGACGTATGACACTTGAAAGTAACACAAATGGTCGTTTTATAGTAGCTAAAACAAAACCCCACTCTAAACCTGTATGGGTCCTTACTGACCAGTTAAGAGGTTTACTTATATTCACTTTTGCAACCTACTTGCCAGCTTGTCCAAACTAAGGTGAATCCAAAGATGAACCAAACCAGGTTCCACTGGGAGAATGCTTGAAAGCTGAGACTTGAGAGAAGACAGAAGACAGACCCTTGGATGATGTGGAAGCATATAAATACTACCGACGTGAACAAGTTTGGTTTTATCATTCTGACAATTCTTACATCGTTCTAGTGTCTGTCACGTTTAAAAATGTATATTTCAGGCATCTGACGCCTCCTTATTGAGGTTTGCAGGCATGTCCCACAGGGAAGAGCCAGGAAACGCTGGAGAGATCATTGTTCTCAGCTGATCTGGGAACACCCTGGTGTTCCCCTCGACACGCCAGAAGAAGTTGCTGGAGAGAGGGAGGTCTGGGCTTCTCTGCTGGGGCTGAGGCCCCAGATAAGTGGAAGAAACTGGATGGTTGAATATTATGCACACATACACACACATCACCAATTGTTTAACTAAATATATTTCTCAAGGTGCCGTTGACTTGAAATTCCCACCAGATTGCAGCAACAACCCATCCAGTCCACACATGCAGAGAAACAGACGTAATAATGAGAAAATGACATGGGAAAAAAAACTACTTACTGAAATGTAACAACAAGCCTCTGTTGAGATCACAGCTTCAAGACACCTTTTGTATGAAAACGTCAGCAGCACCTTTAGAAATACATTGACAAGTGACATGTTCAATAATATTTGGCCTAACTGAACTAATATTCAGTTCAATTTCCTCTCAGCTCTCGTTAAAGAGAGACGGTGGCTGCTTGTCAAGGATGCTAGCCAGTGTTTTAAATGGCTGCCCCCAGTCGCCAAGCGAGCTAAAATCCCCTAAACTGTCAAGTACAAAAGAGTCCTCTATGGATGAGAGAGAACGCGCCTCTGAGCCATCCCCCTCGTATGCGTAGGTTGCCAGTGAATCAGCAGGTAGGGCCGCGTACCCCTGCTGGCTCTCCTTCAGTCGGTGTTCAATGACCTCTCTGATCAATTCAGCATCGCCTTGGGTCGCCCTGCCGCGGCAGAAGAGTGGAGGCTTGTTCCCGGTGGCGATGAAGCTGGCTGTTTGCAGATGGATGTCAGGTGACCTGACATTGTCACAGTGGGTGCTGAGATGCATCAGAATGCCGTCGCCATAGCCATTTTTCTTCTTGTTGGAGATGCTGCTGTGGTCTGTTTTGCACAAGGTGCCCATGTGAAACGCGTCAGTGTCAGCCTCGCCACCTCCCTCGTCGTCATAGTGAATGACATTATCACGGATGTCTTCTTTTGATCTCATCAGCGTGTCTTTCACTTTCTGGGGCCTCTGACTCATGTATAACACTGACATACCTGCAAGGCAGAAAACAGAGAGAAGCACTGGTTACCATGGTGACCACACATACATGATCCTTAAAAATATAAATGTATAAAACATTACATGGTGCAATCAAATCTGCTGGATATTAGATCAATGTTTGGACAATACTTTAGGAACGTGTTGCAATGCAGTATACCCCACTGAGGTTCAAACACCAGGATGGGCAAGACAGGCACCATAAGGGGTCATCCACCCAGTGTTTTGTCATTTTTCTGCATTTATTGAGTCGTTTACTGTATTGTATCTAGTTTCAGTTTATTGCTTGTGTCCTGTTGTATTCATGCCTCCTATTGTTGTTTATCTTGGTCTTTGTGTTTTGTCCTTTAGTCTCGTGTGTGAAGTAAGTCTTGTGTTTGTTCACGGACCTTCGATCTGGTGTTTCCTGTGGTTGTCGTCCCTCTGTGCCTTTGTGTCTCATTTTCCCTGATTTGTTCTCTTGTGTCCCCGATCTCATCCGTCTCTCTGTGCTGTCCTGTCTGGTCCTCCTGTTAAACTAACCATGGTTCCTTGTTCAGACTAGTGGTGTGTTTATTGCGTGTCTCATCATGTTATAGTTTCCAGCTGTATCCCACCCTTTGCATCTTTTGTTGTTATTCTTTCCAGTTTGGATTCAGGAGACAGACACTATCTCTACTTTCAAGATTAGGCTTCAAACTTTCCTTTTTGCTAAAGCATATAGTTAGGGCTGGACCAGGTGACCCTGAATCCTCCCTTAGTTATGATGCAATAGACGTAGGCTGCTGGGGGATTCCCATGATGCACTGGGTGTTTCTTCTTCACTCACTGTGTGTTAACAGACCTCTGCATTGAATCATATCTGTTATTAACCTCTGTCTCTCTTCCACAGCATGTCTTTATCCTGTCTTCCCTGAGTCTGGTTCTGTCGGAGGTTTCTTCCTGTTAAAAGGGAGTTTTTTCTTCCCACTGTCGCCAAAGTGCTGCTCATAGGGGGTCATATGATTGTTGGGTTTTTCTCTGTATCTATGAAGCGCCTTGAGGCGACTTTTGTTGTGATTTGGCGCTATATAAATACAATTGAATTGAATTGAATTCTGGTAAGTATATATTGTTCGAGTCGCCCCTTGCTCTCTGTCGTGTGGTCCCTCACACCTTCATGCTGTGTGTCCTGTATGGATCACTGCAGCCCTCCATCCATCATTACATCAAAACTCTTCCACATCCTGCAGGTTTTCTAAACAATGTTTCTTTGCTTTTCAATAACAGTCTTGTAAAAGCAACATTGTATTCAAAGCCATCCAGTTCTGTGTACGCAGTAAAAGTGATGAAGTTCTTTATTTATTCATTTATCTACTTCAGGTTTATTATCAGCCCTAATTTAAAACATCAGATTACCTGAACAGGCTGAGAACCAGAGTAATATGCTCAGGTTCAGCATCAGTTTGTCATCATCAAGCTCAAAACCTTAGAGCTCCTTATATTCATATGGAATTTGCACATTGTATTTTCACCTGTATGTCCAATATAAACAGAATGTTTATAACAAAAAATAAATACATAAATTGATTTGCTTGTGACCTGGTGGGAGGTTAATAAAATATTAACTGGTCTGTTGTGCCAAGAATGATTTTCTTCATTAAACAACATTAAGAAAGATTTTTAGGCTACCTAATGTCAACAGTGCAAAAAGTAAAATTCAGTCAGAACACACTGCACATAAGACTGCAGTTTGCAGTGCTAACCCCAGAGTTTGAGTGTTTATACATGACACAACATTATAGCGAGACTAGCTTACCAATCAGCAGAGCAATGCTCAGAAGAATAGCCAACAAAGCTTGAGCACTGAGCTCAGCGGGCAGGAACATGGCCACTGGTGAGCAGGTCAGAGGTGAGCCCACAGTCTCACAGGAACACACTCTGATGGTCAGGGTAGCTGTGCTGCTCTGAGCGGGGTAACCGCTGTCCTCAACTACAACAGGAAGGATGTAGACATCCTGCAGCCGCCGCTGGAAAGCTGAATGTCGAGTCACAATCCCAGCAGTGTTGTCTGTAAGATCAACAGGGATGCTGCGTTATTATTACATTACATACAACAACTATGTACAACATCATGCATAGTAACATAATAATTACTGCTAATTAATAATTGGACTGGTCAGGTAATAATTGGTATGTAAGCCAGGTATAAACACTCTCAGGCTTGCTTTCATTGAAATGAAACAAGTAAGTTGGCAGTTTGGCTTAAATTAGTCCTAAAAGCAAAGCATAAGAGGGACCAGAGGGACAACTGGGACCTCTGGTATCATTTAGCATTTATACAGACAGTAGATAAAATGTTATACTGTTATACTGCATGCTGGTCGACATGCAGAATTTACAATAAGTAACAGTACGCAGCAGTAACAGCAGATGGAGATTTGTGATTTCAAGGCAACATTAAATAATCACAGGACAGCATTACAACTGATATTATTCATACATTTTTAATGTAAATACATATTAGCCGTCAATTTTAATCCTTCTGGTGATTACAGACTCTGGAATGTAGTTCATATGTTTTTTTGCTCATTACCAACTTCTTGCCTTTTATACAAGTTGGTAATATAATTTGAAGTAACGCAACTTCTGTATGTGTGTCCACTTCACACTTTGAAGAGGCACACGGTGGACAGGCATGTTTTCCTGTGAGACGGGGCTACTGTCCTTAACATCAGTTTCAATGTGGTCTCATGCACCATTATTCACAGGGCCCATGATTTGACACACTGTATTTCTGTAACACAAGTTTTATTTTTAGACATTAAAGAAGCTTCTTCAGTTCTAAGAGTCAAATGGTGGAGAGTCCCAGATTTAAAACGCAGTGGGAGTTTCCCCCCAAAGAGGGACAAAGGACCCCCTGATGATCACATGAGCTAAGGTGTGAAAATGGGTGTGGGTCCCAATCAGGCAGGATTTCAGGTGAGCTCATTGTGAAACCTGGCCCCACCCTGTTTGGTCTCTCCGATGTAGAGGTCTGGGCATTCCTCGCTACACTGTACAGCATACACCACATTGTTAAGTTTGTGTTTTGGAGTTTTGTCTTTCGGGTGAACCAGTTTCTGTCTGAGCGTGTTGCTGGGTCTGAAGTACACCGGGATGTCGTGCTTGGCGAAAACTCCTGAGTTTCTCTGATACACCGGCTACATAGGGGATGACAATGTTGTTGGGTCTGTCTTTCTTATTCTCCCTCGCTGGTGTCTGGTCTTCTTTTCTGTGCCTCTTTGCTGACTTTATAAACTCTCAGTTAGGATAACTACATGTTTTGAGTGCTTCCTTTACATGTGTGTGTTCCTTCTTTCTCCCTTCAGGCTTAGAGGGAACATGTTCAGGGAACTGAAGAAGCTTCTTGGATGAGAGGTGAAACGTCTTCAAGCAACTCAAAGAAGTCCAGACGCTTTTTTTCCAAGCTCCTTAGACTACGATGACCTGGATGACTGAGAACCTTCACAGACATATTTAGACATTAAAGTGTTATTTAGGTTGACACGCGTTTTGTTCCAAACCACACTGGTATCTCACTAAGGGGGAAGTGCCCTCTGGCGTGAACAATCACAGAAGCTCAACTACCACCATGCCTGTCCAAGACAGACCAATCACTTCACAGACACAGGGTCCCTCCTTTTCCAGGAGTGGGAGTGGTGTTTGCGAGTGGTGGTGGGCCCAAAAATCGATTCTTTCCTTTCCCATCGATGTAGGAAAATCCCAGTGGCTAATTCGGCAAAGCCACTGCTTGCTAGGGGGAAATGGTCAAGGACCTGGAGGCGGAGTTTACTCCTCTCTTCAATCTGCCCCTTGACTTTAAACATCTGGTTGAAGAGAGGAGAAAACCTCTTGAACTGGAAAAAAAGAATTAAGATGAGGAAGAGGATGTTAATATGGATATCCTTGGAGATGAAAACAAGCAGGACAAAGTTAATGCCGTTCTGCCTTCTACCCAGGCATCGCAGCCTGGCAGCTCCACCGGCGGGGAAACTGAGGTCGATTTACATGAGATAGGTGTCATGGTCCTGGGCCATGTGGGCCCAGTATTCTTAGTTTCTTGTATTTTTGTATTTCATTCCTTATTTAGGCCATGTTTCCTAAGTTGTCCTGTTGTGTTGTTCCTTATTTGACTTCCCCTTGTGACTTTTATCCCCTGTGTGCCCCTCTATGTATCTGTGAGCCCTCATCTCCCCTCCTTGTTTCATTCCATGTTTCCCCAGCCCACTATGCCCGCGCTCTCTCTCTCTCCTCCTGTTTGCACCTGTGTACTTCCTGTTTTACTTTGACAGTCTCCCGTCAGTGTTGTTTACTCCTGCCATGTCTTGTTATGTTTATCTGTGTCAGCTGTGTTCCCATGTGTGGCCACTTCCCCTGATCATCCCTCTTGTGTATTTAGTCTCTGTGTTTCATGTAGTCTGTGTCGCGTCGTCTGTGTTCTCACCCCCATGTTTTCATGATCAGTCTTTTGTGATCATCTTCGTCTCAGAGTTCTCTTAGTTTGTCACAGTATTAGTTTTCCCAGTTTAGTTATAGTTTAGCCACGCTATCCCTGCTGTGTTTGTATTCCTGGTCTTCAGTCATATTAAAGGCTCGCTTTCTGTTAAACTCACTCCCGTCTACTCACTTGTGTACGCTCCTGGGTCCATTACACACACCACCGCACGACCTGCCTCTGCAGACCGTGACAGTACGACGCGACCATGCCGGACCCAGCGACACAAGAACGGGAGATCATCCGGACAGTGGAGTCGCTATGCGGCAAGTGGTTGCGGTGCTCCAGAGAGGAGGAGCGGAACGAGTTAGCCCGCCAAGTAGGGGTATGCGTGTCCGTATTCCCTTGGTTATGGGAGGCGCTGCATCCCCTCGTCATTGACTTTCTCGTTTCCTCTCTCCAACTCCGCCCGCAACTGCAGCGGTCCTGTGTGCGTGAGCCGTCGCCAGAGTCATGCGGTAGCTCAGTTTCCCCGCTGCCTCGTGAGCCAGAAGCCGTCAGAGTCGGTACGGTGAGGCTCACCGCTGCCACACCCTCGGCTCACGCTCCATCGGCTTCCACATCCTCGTCACCGCCTGACTGCACTACGCGGATCAAGGAGATGCCAGCTGCTATTGACTTCGGCGAGGAGGAGCGGCAACAGGTATTACAGGCGTATCGCGAGGACGAGCTCCGTTGGAAGCCCTGGCTCATCCCCGAGGAGGAGTTCTCGCCAACCGCCCCGCCTCGGACCTGCCGCCCGCCCTCGCCGCCTCGATCGGACTACTCGTCTCCTGCTGTCTTTCTGGCACGGATGTGGTTGGAGGACGAGGAGCCGGCCGCTATGGAGAGTCAGGTTTTGTCCACAGCCGCTTCAAGGAAAAAGCGGCATTCTCGCCGCCGTCGCGCACCGCTACGTCCCGCCTTGCCCTCCACGGAGCATCACGGGCATGCTGTGGGGGTCCTGGATGTCGATCTCGAGGAGCAGCAGCACGCCGCATACATACAGCTAGAGGAAGAGTTCGGGAGGGAGCCGTGGCTCGCCCCTGATCGTGATGAGCGCTCTTTCCGGGGAACTCGACTGGCTCTTGGGGGTCCCCGGAGTTGCCAGGGACTTCCACCGCTCACCCCGCCCGCTTCCACGGATAGAAAGAAGCGGCACTCTCGCCGCCGGCGCTCTGAGCCCCACCCTAAGGAGGTCCCTCAGTTAATGCCATCTGAGGCTTTAACTCCCATCAGCCATCCAGCCGTGAGTACCCCTGACTCAGTTTCTGACGTCGTATCTAGCCCCTTAGCCAAAGACCTCAAGTCAAAGGGATTTTCTGAGGTAACTAGTGATGAGGACGTTACGTCTCACACAGTAAGCCTGCAATCGGTGGGTTTTTCTGGAATAATGAAAGATGCTGGGAGTAAGGGGTCAGACTCAAAGTATTCTGTATCAGACGACTTTCGATTTAATGTGTTGACATCCTTAGCGAGCAGTCCTAGTTGTGTGGGTGATCAAGAATTAAATCCTATTACCTCTGACAATTTAACGATTACCAAGCCACCTCATGCCAGGTTTGAAACTTTGCGTGAACCATCTACCGAGTCTGAAGAGAGACTGCCTAGCTTTCCTCAAGGAGCAACTACAGACTGTTTGTACTGTGCTGAAGTCTCTGAAGAGGTGGGGGCAGCAGCTGTCCAGTCAGCACCCGTCCTAGTTTTGCCCCAGACTCCTCTTATAACGGAGGTGAGTGACTGTGCTTTTTCATCTCATGAACCTGATATAGTGGAGTGTACTGGGTTGCCCTTTTGTGGGCCCAGCTATGAAGAAACTGGTGCCAAAGACTGCTCTACCATTAATCATGATTTCATAGACACCCATGCTGTGACTGACCTAACTCTAGTTACGAATGAGGGCCAGTCAGAGCAGTGTTGTGATAATGAAAGGACTGTGTGTAACTGTTTTGAAAAACCACACAACGAAATCACAGACAACGTTCTTGACCCTGTAGAATCCAGGACTTTTTCTAGTGTTGCTCCCATAGCCGCACCACATGGAGCAAAGGTTCATGAGACAGCGAAAGGGATTCACACGTCGACTGTACAGTCTGCTTCTGAGCCTGCTAGGAATGGCGTGAGCTTTCTCTCCGCCTCAGACTGTTATCTACCGCAGCCAACTCGTACAGCCGAGACGGAGTGTTACCCCCGCGTGCAGATCGTAGTGGACTCTAGTACCGTATTCCCTGATGGTGGGATTGCAGACAGTGCTCAAGACCAAATGCACAGGAACGTGAGCTCTGATGCTACTGCTTCTCAGTCGCAGACTGTTAGGCCAGCCATAAGCATGCCTGCCTCTTTATGTGACTCTGAATCCAGCTACGGACTTATGTGCAATCCTACCATGAACTATTGTGTTGACAATACCGACAGGGAGTTGGCATCTACTACTCGAGTTACCGAAAGTGTTCATGACCTGAGAAATTATGTTTTCAAAGCTTGTCATGCTAACAGTGTTCTATGTGCTGCCTCACCAGTCGCTTCTGAGCTTAAGACTCTCCCCAGGGCCTCCTCAGATGCCACGTCAGCTGGAGGGTCCGAGGGGCCCGTTCAGCCTCCCGTCTCCGCTGGAGGGTCCGAGGGGCCCGTTCAGCCTCCCGTCTCCGCTGGAGGGTCCGAGGGGCCCGTTCAGCCTCATGCCACGTCAGCTGGGGGGCCCGAGGAGCCCGTCCAGTCCCACGCCACGTCAGCTGGAGGGTCCGAGGGGCCCGTTCAGCTGCATGCCACGTCAGCTGGAGGGCCCGAGGAGCCCGTCCAGCACCATGCCACGTCAGCTGGGGGGCCCGAGGAGCCCGTCCAGCACCATGCCACGTCAGCTGGGGGGCCCGAGGAGCCCGTCCAGCACCATGCCACGTCAGCTGGGGGGCCCGAGGAGCCCGTCCAGCACCATGCCACGTCAGCTGGAGGGCCCGAGGAGCCCGTCCAGCCACCTCCTGCTTCACCGTCACCTGGTCCAGCTTCGACTCCGGCTTCAGCCTCATCTTCGCCTGGCCCAGCCTCAGAGTCTTCGTCCTCGTCTGGCCCAGCCTCAGAGTCATCGTCCTCGTCTGGCCCAGCCTCGTCTGGTCCTGCCTCGTCTGGTCCTGTGCCCACCGGGCCATGGCCAGCACGCCTAACACTGGAGAGCCGCCGCTGCCTTCCGCGCGGCCGGCCTCCTGAACTGCTCCGTCGTCTCCTTCGCCGCCGCCGCCGCTGCCGCTGCCTTCCGCGCGGCCGGCCTCCTGAACTGCTCCGTCGTCTCCTTCGTCGCCGCCGTTGCCTTGAGCACGGCCGGCCCCCTGAACTGTTTCCACGTTGTCGCCGTTGCCTTGTGCACGGCCGGCCTCCTGAACTGCTCCGTCTCCTTCGCCGCCGCCGCCTTCCGCGCGGCCGGCCTCCTGAACTGCTCCGTCGTCTCCTTCGTCGCCGCCGTTGCCTTGAGCACGGCCGGCCCCCTGAACTGTTTCCACGTCGTCGCCGTTGCCTTGTGCACGGCCGGCCCCCTGAACTGAGCCGTGCTTTCCTTTTTGTTTTCTGTTCCTGCTGTGTTTGTATTCCTGGTCTTCAGTCATATTAAAGGCTCGCTTTCTGTTAAACTCACTCCCCTCTACTCACTTGTGTACGCTCCTGGGTCCATTACACACACCACCGCACGACCTGCCTCTGCAGACCGTGACAATAGGTAATGGTGCAGCAGCCACGCTGTCCATTAGACGGCCTGCAGCGCAGAATGACAGGGGGGAGGAGAGGGATCTGTCTGACAGGAAAATATTGCCTGCTTGTCAGACACTCTCCAGTCCTCCACCAAGCGGCTGATTCCTGCTGTCGTGGCATGTATGCAGGAAATGAGGGGTTACTGGGATAAAACCTTTCACCACAGAGTTTCCATCAAGTCTTACTCTGGTCTGGAGATCGCTGACGGTAAAATTTTGGGGCTCGCTGAACTCCCGGCGGTGGAGCAGCTCGTGCATTTCATCCCCACCAAACCGCCCACACTCACCTGGGTGGGTCTAACCCTCCCAGGTGAGACGGAGCCTTTCACAGCCTCCATGTATCAAAATGTTTATAAATCAGCAGCTCAGTCAATAAAAATTCTGACACGGTCACACTGGACATGAGCCACCTGCTTGATAAGGTACCCTGAGTCCTACTGTTTGCAAGGAGAAGTGTATCATCGCTGATATATCTGACTGAAGACTCTCTGCACCATAAACATGTCACAGGTACAAAGAGCACTACAAATGGGAAAAACTCTGTTTATGGTTGATCTCAGAGATGCATGTGCATCTCCCACACAACACAAAAGCTGTAGTTACTCTTTAGTAGCCGCTACTCTTTGACTTACTTCCATAATCTCTAACAGTGAAGTTTCTGTTTCGGAGCTCCTTGGAGGACTTGAAGAAGAACCTCTGGCCTACAGGGGGCTGGTCCTCGTCCACAGCGCCAACTGTCTGGATCACCTGCTCAGCAAAACAGGAAGATTGTGTGCTAAACACACTCAAGAAAAACACAGAACAACTTGTGAACTGAAAATATCTGGATTCACCACACGGGTTTAGTCTGTGCTGATGCAGTGCACACCTACTCCCGATGACAACCTCACACTACCCCCACGAAACAGAAATATTCTCAGTTGAGTAAAAACAATTGTTGTCATCACGTAGTTACAGGACAAGGTTGCTGAGTGCTGAAGCCGGTGCTCAGTTCCAAACCTCCTCTTACACCAACATCAGCACAAACACTGCATGGGGAGCTTCATGTCAAGGATTTCCATGGCTGAGCTATGGAAATCCTTGACTATTGCCCAGTTAATGTATTTAACAAATACCTGTGATGAAGATCTTTGTATGTGCTGTAGCTCAGCATACCTGTCCAGCTCTGGAGTTCTCACAGACGAATGTATCTGAAGGAGCAGTGAGCTGAGGAGGGAACTCATTCACATCCAGGACGTTGACCTTCACTAACACTTCTGCAGACAGCGAAGGATTATCTGTGAGGGTCAGCATGAAGCCGTGTATAATTAGTGTGACAGCCAAATATATTCATCACAGCCAGTGTGACCCGAACATCCTGTGGGCTTCAAACTACCATTAGCTTGGCTCTGATTTTTGAGTAGGTCACCTGCAAAGAATACATTAGGTAACAATTGTGGGCGTGTCCTGCAAACGTTTCTTTACTTCCAGCTCCACATTTTTTACTCAACTCTAATCAAGTAACTCTGCATGAATCACAATGTTGCATATATGTGCAACAGCACAGGGAACCGCAGAGAAAAGGCAAACATCGAAAAGCTATTCACTGATTTGATAAAGATTATCGAGTAGCAGCCCACTTTAATGATATGAAACATGATGCAGCATCATCACAGTTTTGTGCCATTGAACATGTTCCAGTGCCTCCAACAGTGGAAACCATGACTTATCATTGAAGAGAGGCATTCTGGGTATTCACCTTACAGACGCTGTCATCTAAAGGACTGAATCATGAACTTGTTCTCAGTGTTATGTTCTAGTTTCTACATGATCTTATTTTTTTCAATACATGACAGTGATTTTTATAAGCTGTGATGACTGCGGTTTTTAATAAGTAGTAATTTATGGATGTTTTCGATGGTCCGGTTCTATACAAAAATACACAAAAAGAGAAAATGAGGAACCCTTTTCCCACATCACTGTATGTAAAGTGTGAATCGTGAGGGGATAGTGTTCTGTTTTGTTCACACTGCATTTGTTTCTTGTCACTTAATACAGTGAAGACAAATATATAACACGCAAAACACTTATTGGCTAGAAGAAACAATTATTGGTACATTTCTGTTGCAGGGCTAACTCAGTGAGAAATACCAAGAATCTAGAATAACCAATGAACCCATCTCCACTAACTGCATGTCTTTGGAGTGCAGAGTCAAAGTGAACCCATGCAGCCACACGGAGAACATGCAGACGATACATTAAACGATGGTGGATTTAAACCTGGGACCTTATAGCTGTGAGGCAGCAGTGCTAAGAACAAGCTTTGAAAAAAGAAAAAAGGAAGGATTCATGTTTTTTACGTTTGTGAGGTCTGAAAAGTAAATTAAATTTGTATATTATACTAAATCCCTCATTCTAAATCGACTCCTGGGTCCTCGCAAAGCAGGATTTTCTATATAAGAAAATGCAGTCTTGGTGAATAGTGTGCCCCCTGATAAGAACACTTTTCTTATACGAGTTTTCTCCCATTGATAACTTATCACTCAACATTTATGTTGGAATTTCTAACTAACATTTGTTTAGTTGATGAGATGGTTATGAGATGACCTGTTTGCACAGTTAGTGTCTGTACAGTTTCTGACACACAAGTATACTGTTGGTGGTTGTGTGTAGTTATTGGTGTGGAATACTTACTAAGTTTGGTTGCCACCACAGTGATATTGTGCTGAACAGCTGTCTCTCTGTCCAAGTATTCATTAGTGGATATGATTCCTTCCACCGTCTCAATGTCAAAAAAGCTGTCAGAGCCAGTCTGCCACTCCAGAGAATACCTGCACACATCAGACAGTCCATGGACTTTAACTTCATTTTACATTTTTATAGAAATTTAATTTGGTCAACCAGACATAAAAACTAATTGCATGTATAAACTCATCAGTCAAATAAAAAAGAACTTTTAAAAATATTACTGACTGGTTTTAAAAGCTTTTTCTGCCTGAAAGTTATACGTCTGCAGTGATCTGTCAGTTCGTGGTAATTAATCAATAGTTTCACTTCAGAGTTCTTAACGTGCTTTTTATATGGAATCATATTTGATTATTTAACAAATTAACTCTCTTATTTGGTTAAACTGTTACTTGGTGAACAAGAATCCAATTCAAACTATGATGTAGAACAACATCGTTACAATTTCCAGCCTTCCAGGAAATGAATAATACTGTTAACAATACTTAAAAAAATAAACAGTCTGTTGACATAATTCCACAGATCTGTGAAGCGCTTTCCACCTGACAGCACTGCTACTAGCATCCAGGTCATAAGCGGTCACTGAGCCAATGATGGTTCCTGGGGGAGTGTCCTCGTACACGTCCAAAGAATAGTAAGGCGTGGTGAAGACAGGAGGCTCGTCCACATCCAGTACGTTAATTTCGACTGTCACAGAGTCCTTGAAGGGCCCCAGATGGAGGAAACGGGGATCTAGCTCTGCATTAAATGCTTCCACCTTGAAAGTATAGGACGCTTGGGTTTCATAGTCAAGAGTCTGGAAAACATGGGAAGAAATACACTGAGATGAAGCAAAAAATTCAGAGCAATCCTTATATTACCTCATGTCTGCAGAGAGAGGACGCCCACAGGCCGTCTACAGTGATTTTAACTAAAATACTTTCTGAAGTATAATTTTAGGACCATCTGGGAACTTTTTAAAAAGATAACTACGGAAATTTTTGTTTTTGCGGTCCAAACAAAAATATCAATCCAGCGCAAAGAAGACTATTACAAAGCAATGCTTCTGTCCTGACATTTGTATGGAATCATTCTGGAGACGATGTCTTATCCGTGTTATTGGTTTTGAACATACCACAGCAAAATTAAATAAAGCTCGACCCACGACTGTTGACGCTTGGAAAACCTTCTCATCCAGAGTTATCTCCTGGAAGAGGCAATAATTGGTTTTAACTTTGTGTTGTTGTGTCTTTTCTTTGCTGTCCCTATGCCTTGTTTGCTAATGTTTGCTTTGCTACTGCAGTTTACAGTTGTACTGTATATGTCTGTACCCCCCCCCCCCCCCCCCTTATCAAGAGACTTATTGGGCTGGACCAGGTGACCCTGAATCCTCCCTTAGTGATGCTGCAACAGCTGTAGGCTGCTGGGGGATTCCCATGATGCATTGAGTGTTTCTTCTTCACTCACTATGTGTTAACAGACCTCTCTGCATTGAATCATATCTGTTATTAACCTCTGTCTCTCTTCCACAGCATGTCTTTATCCTGTCTTCCTTCTCTCACCCCAACCAATCACAGCAGATGGCCCCGCCCCTCCCTGAGCCTGGTTCTGCCAGAGGTTTCTTCCTGTTAAAAGGGAGTTTTTCCTTTCCACTGTCGCCAAAGTGCTTGTTCATAAGGGGTCACATGATTGTTGAGTTTTTCTCTGGATGTATTATTGTAGGGTCGACCTTACAGTATAAAGCTCCTTGAGGCGACTGATGTTGCGATTTGATGCTGTATAAATGTCTTTTTCTCTTTAAGACTCTCCTGTAGTTTAATTTAACTGGTACATGTTATTTTAGAATTTAGAACCACTAATTAGCCAAAACCCACTAACTGCATATCTTTGGATTGTGGAAGGAAGCCAAAGTACTGGGAGAGATCCCAAACAACCGCAGGCATCACATTCAGGCTCCACACAGAAAGACCTTGGCCAGGTAGTAGAGCAGATCAGCTACTGATTGGAAGGTTGGAGGTTCGATCCTTGGCTTCCCCAGTCTGCATGCCAAATATCCTTACTAACCCCAAGTTGCTCTCCGATGCATCCATCAGAGTGTGAATGTTGGTTAGTTTACACTTGAGTTTAGAAGTGGGTGTAAATGAGGCTATACAGCGCTTTGAGTACTCCGGGAGAATAGAAAAGGGCTATATAAAAATCAATTCATTTACCAAACGTGGTTCATAGTTCTAAATGCTTTAAATTGTCAGTGAGAATAGAGAAACGCTTTTGGCTGACACGAGTATTTGACCAGTCCACACACACCGTTGGCTGCTGCGGCTGCCTGCGTTTACCTGGGAGTACAAAAGGCTGAGGATTCTTCACTCATGTTCGACTCTCTTGAACAGATGTAGGCTGTCCCTCCTGCCTCTGCCTTTGTGCTGCTGCCTTTTGAGCCTCTGTTTTTTGAGTTGTGGCCTTTGAGATGACTCGTGTTCTATTAGTGTTCTTGTGTTATTTGAAAATTTGAGAGTTGTTTTTTTGTTTGAATTGCCTCAGTGCCTAGTGAGTCGTTTCACTATGTGTTTTCAGTTGTGGTAATAAACCTTGTGTTTTTTTAATCTGCCCCCCCTCGTCTCTGGGCTCATTTATGTTACCTCCCCTTGAAAAAGAGCCGAACACAAGCGCTCTGACATTTCCTGTGAGAGATAAAGAAATGGAGGCGTATACGAAGTCAAAGAAACCAAATTAGAAATGATGCATCTGAGAGGGTAGTTGTTTTTTATGAACACCTGCCTTGACTGGTTGTGGAATAAATACAATGAACACAATGTGAAAGGTTTACAGATAGCTTTTAGGATTTAGGATTATTTAAAAGGGAATCAAAATGGTTCCATCCATAAATGCATGAAGAATTTTTTTCAATATCACTCTTAGACACCATGTTTTTAATTTTAGCAATATTATGCAGATCAAAAATGCAGTCTTAGACACAAAACAACTTCAAGGTTTCTAATGGTACTATAGATCCAGGTAATGACAACTATGCCTCTGTCAGTGCGCCCCAGGGTAGCTGTGGCTACTTAGGGACTAGTAAAGTGCTATACAAATACAGGCCATTTACCATTTAATTTTCAATTCTGTACAAAATAATAACCATTGTTGCTCATTTCCTGTCTTCAGCCATTTCACTCCACGGTCACCTCATTTCCTATTGTAATCCTGCTAAACCTAGTCTGTAGTTTTGGCTGTTCTAAACTATTTAAAGTGAGTCAGGGGTTACATATAATTGCTTTCTATCTAATGTTTTCAATCCATTTCATGTACACATCCATGTCTTTATCTCTCACAGGAAAGTCAGAGAGTTTGTCCTGCACTCATCACTGTGTAGTCCTGGTCAAATACTCGTGTCAGCCAAATGTGTCTTTTATTCAACAAAATAACAAAATTGTCACCAGAGCACAAAGTATGAAGGAATGAATACAGTACAAAGTACAATAGTCCCTTACATGGTATTACCCCAGTGACAGCAATTACAATGGAACAGCAATTACAATGGACCAGACAGTCAGTTAGTGTTTCTCTGTTCTCACTGACAATTTAACACATTTAGAACTATGAACCACATTTAACAATGTGGCTGTGAAGCAGTCTCAGGCTACGTTCACACTGCAGGCGAAAGCGCATCAAATCCGACTTTTTTGACCCTATGCGACCCATCTATCCGATCATGGCACAAATCCAATATTTTCAAATCTGACCTGGGTCACTTTCGTATGTGGTACTGAATCTGACACATATCCGAGGTTGTAGAAAGCGACTGCTGTTTGATGGTCACGTCGCATTAAATCCGTCTTTTACGTCACTGACACAAGACAGACGCCAATTATCAGAAGACAAACGAGAAAGCATGGCGGCCATTGTTAAAGCAAAGGCTCTTTTTTTTCTCAGTGTCTTTTCTTTAATTAATTTTTCAAAATTTTGTCGGTTACGACTGTGCAGAAATTGATCGACTGCTGCAACAACACCTACTAGCTCTGTAGCCGCCATTTTTACTTCTGTAAACAGAGCGTGTTGTGTGTGACGTCTTCTTTTGCGCACGTGTGACGCTTTGAGGGCCGTGAACCGTTCACACTGGAGCGCGTTTGCTGTCACATTTTATTCGTAGTGTGAAAAACAGACAAAAAATTTTTGGATTTGATCAAAAAATCAGAATTGAGCATTAAGACCTGCAGTGTGAACGTGGCCTAATTCATATGATTTAAAGAACTTTGCATCAGCATAAAACAATCTTTCCATCATCAGCTTGAAGACATAAAATAAAGTGCTGTGTGAATGGATCAATGCTTTGCAGCAGGAAGCACTTAGAAAGCAACTAACGTGCACTAAAGGGTGAATTGACCTTTTTCAGAACAATTATCCCTTCTTGACTTTGACCATTACAGATGATGTCAAACACGTTGCCCTCATCTCCTGGAACAATGGCATACTCCACCCGTGCGTTGCTGCCTACATCCAAATCCTGGGCTTGAATTCGTCCCACAGCTGCACCCAATGATGCTGACTCTGGTACATGAAGATTAAAAATACCTTAAAGAGTAAGAAAGATCAGTAAAAAGAGACAACCAATTAAACACTATTATTAGTCCAACGTAACTGAATGAATGAATGAGTAGATTTTTTTAAACAATGAGCAAATTAGACATTGCTAAGAGTTTGTTACTCTTAGTGAAGCGTGGAGGGTTGTCATTGACATCAGTCAGGGTGATATTGATGATGGTGGTGGAGGCCAGTCCCCCCAGTTGACCACCCATATCCTTGGCCTGGAGAAGAACCTGGTATTCCTCTTTCACCTCACGGTCCATGTTGGCCAGAGCTGTCCGAATTATACCTGAAAGGATTTGATTTAACATTTTAGACCTCACTATAACAAAGAAGAAAGACAAAGATGAATCTGGCTTTAGTCTACACACGCTGTATGCCTAATTTTGCCTCAGTGTATCTAAGTGCTTCCCACATTTGAATATTTTTTGTATATTTGTCACAAAAAATGTAAATATTAGACAGAGATGATGCAAGTAAACACAAAATGCAGTTTCTAAATGAAGGTGTTTATTATTAAGGGGGGAAAAAGCCAAAATGGCCCTGTGTGAAAAAGTGATCCCCCTCCCCCATAAAACTGCTACAGGCATCCCCAGACGAGTTACAAACAACAGTGACGTCTCTAACTGGTGAAAAGTTTGAATGGTTGACTGCAGCCAAATCCACCATTACAAGACCAAAACCAGTTGCTCCTGCACTGAACGATGACCTTGAAAACCGCTCACAGAGAGTTAATCTCTGTATACTAAACATTCCTGAAGGGAGCAAACATGGCAGGGACCCTCTAAAGTTTATGTTGGAGGTATCAATGCAGGCAATGGGCCCCAGTCTTCCCTACGTCATCTGAACTGGAAAGAGTCCAACAAACCCCGACCGACCTCCAGATCCAGTGAAAGGTCATAACCCCCACACTATCCTGGTCAGCTTCTCCGTATTCCCACAGAAAGAAGCTGCACTGCGCTGGGCCACAAACTACAAGCTTAAACATCAAGGTACCACTAAAAGGGTCTATCAAGACATCAGTGCACTGTTCAAAGCAAGCCCTGTATCAGAGAAATGTTAGACTCCACCCAGCATGGCTGCGTGTGATGTGACCTGATAGGCTCAGATGTTTCATGACCAGAGGATCAGTAAATAGTAAGACTACATGTATGGCACTCTGATTTAAACAGCCTGAAGATGATTAATCATCTAAGCTTGAGTATGTGCTCATTTTCATCCTTTCATAGTAATCAGTGAAACTCAAGATCCGGACACTCATTAACGTTATTGTTGGGTTATTCAGCATCATCCTACATGCAGGTGCGTACATAATATAATAAGGTTGTATACCTTATTATATTTGACTTTTGATCTAAAACAAGGCAAAACATAAAATTATATATAATTATATATACAAATACTCTGTCTACTTGGAAGGCTTTCTTAAATTAATAGAAGGCAAGAAGAGTGCTGGCTATGAGTGATTTTGTGAGCTATCTAATTTAAAGTTAACAGTTCATGTGTATAATGTCTGTTTCTTTACAGTAGATGTTTGCTGTGGTGGATGAAGCAGCTACAAAGTTTGCTTTTCTTCACACATGAGTTTAACCTGGACCAGGTGACCCTGAATCCTCCCTTAGTTATGCTGCAATAGACGTAGGCTGCCGGGGGATTCCCATGATGCATTGAGTTTTTCCTTTCCAGTCACCTTTCTCACTCACTATGTGTTAACAGACCTCTCTGCATTGAATCATATCTGTTATCAACCTCTGTCTCTCTTCCACAGCATGTCTTTATCCTGTCTTCCTTCTCTCACCCCAACCAATCACAGCAGATGGCCCCGCCCCTCCCTGAGCCTGGTTCTGCCAGAGGTTTCTTCCTGTTAAAAGGGAGTTTTTCCTTCCCACTGTCGCCAAAGTGCTTGCTCATAGGGGGTCATATGATTGTTGGGTTTTTCTCTGGATGTATTATTGTAGGGTCAACCTTACAGTATAAAGCTCCTTGAGGCGACTGATGTTGCAATTTGATGCTGTATAAATGTCTTTTTCTCTTTAAGACTCTCCTGTAATTTAATTTAACTGGTACGTGTTATTTTAGAATTTAGAATCAGTGCTTGCTCATAGGGGGTCATATGATTGTTGGGTTTTTCTCTGTATCTACTGCACAATATAAAGCGCCTTGAGGTGACTTTTGTTGTGATTTGGCGCTATATAAATAAAATTGAATTGAAATTGAATTGAATGAGTTTAACGTGCGGTTTGATGAAGGACGCCCGGCAGCTTTTTCCCAATAAAGGTCTTTACAGGAACAAAAGCTGCTGTTTTTTCACTATATGTGTGCTCCTATGTTTCTATTGCAGGTCTATATTTACATTGACCTGCAATAGAAACAGTCACAACGTAAAGCTCATGTTTCCATGGTAACTTGTCTTTGTGGTGCTTGTTTTATCAGGGGTAGGACTGGGGAGTAACTCGTGAGGTATCATGAAGTGAACTGAATTCATGCGACGTCTGAGTTCTGTTAGTACAACTGTATCAATTATTCTTGCTTTGTAACAGAAACGTTCCAGCTGCTGTCCTGTCACCTGTTTTGGGGTCCACAGAGAAGTAGGGCTGGCCGTGAAGGATGCTGTAGACAACGCGAGCACTGTTGCCATACGTGGGGTCATCTGCATCTGTGGCAGTCACCTGTGTCACGTAGGTTCCTAAACAAACACAAACATGTTTGCACAGATTATGTTAATACAGATTACGTTTCTCTCTAGAAACTGAAAAGCAGCGACGTCTGCGTGCTACACACCTGCTGACCGTGCTCTGTGACTTTACTTGGCCTGTCACTTTGTGGCTGAGCTGTTGTCACTCCTACTCTCTTCCACATCGTTATAATACCACTAATCACTAACTGTGGAATATTAAGTGGTGATAAAATTTCACAGCTTAACTTGTTGCACAGATGGCATCCTATCATGGTACTTCGCTGGAATTCACTGAGCTCCAGAGAATGACCCAATATTTCACAAATGTTTGCAGCCTGTTTGATTTTATGCGTCTGTGGCCGTGGAAGTGAACCACTACTGAGGTTCACCATATGTAAGAGGACAATACTGACATTTTTTTTAAAATTCTCCTATAAAGGAAACAGAATGTGGGAAAAATGGGCACAACTTTGCCATCACTGAGTTCACTGACGTAGTTCAATAATGCAGTAATTCCTTGGTGGCCCCAGGGGTGGGTGACATTTGCCACGAGTTCCTGAATATTGTAAGGCTGTTCTGGTTCACACACTTCTGCAACATCACATGGAGATCTAAACACTCCTTAGCCTCCCTGGGAAGGTCTGCCCTTTGTCACTGATTCGGTTCATAATCTTTACAGACAGGATCCAACCAAGTGGTGGAAGGCTTCCAACTTGGTAGCCTCAGAATGTTATATCTGCTTTTTGCAGATGATGCGCCCTGTAGGCTTCATCATGCTGTGGCCTCCAGCTTGCAGTGAAGTGACGTGATTGAAAATTAGCATCTCCATGTCTGAGGCCATGGTCCTCAGCTGGAAAAGGGTGAAGTGTCCTCCCAGGGTCAGGGTAGAGTTGCTGCCCCAGTTGTTAGAGGAATTTTACAGGGAGATTGTAAGATGGGGTCGTGGGTACAGTGAGGAGGACAGTATACCATTGTAGTCATTTGAGATGGGCTCAAAGTAGAGCCACTACTCCTCCACATCAAAAGGAGCCAGAGTTGGTTTGGGCATCTGACTAGGATGCCTTCTGGGTGACCTCTGGCTAAGGTGTTCTTGGCATGTCTCCACGAGGCCCCAGGATAGGAATGGAGAGATCATATCACTCTGCTGGCCTGGGAACACCCCAGTGTTCTCCCAGATATACTGAATGTGATGGCTGGGGAGCAGAGGGTTTTCTGGGTTAAGCTGCCCATGACCTGGTTCGGATAAGCAGAAGAAAATAGATGGATGGATGGATGGATGGAGGATGGATGGATGTATGCCAAGACTTTGGAGAACAAAAAAAGAAAGATCAGATAATTTGATCTTGTAAACACACCCTAAGAAAGCAGTCTTACATATTTGCTTAATATGTGCGTTGAAGGACATGTCCTGGTCAAAAATGACTCCAAGGTTCCTCACAGTGTTACTGGAGGCCAAGGTAATGCCATCCAGAGTAAGAATCTGGTTAGATACCATATTTCTAAGCTTTTCAGGGCCGAGTACAATAACCTCAGTTTGATCTGAATGAAGAAGCAGAAAGTTAGCGGCCATCCAGGTCTTTATGTCTTTAAGACATTCCTGCAGTTTAACTCATTGGTGTGTGTTATCTGGCTTCATGCACAGATAGAGCTGGGTGTCATCAGCATAGCAGTGTAAATGTATGCTATGTCTTCTAATGATGCTGCCTAAGGGAAGCATGTATAATGTAAACAGAATTGGTCCTAGCACTGAACCCTGTGGAACTCCATAATTAACCTCAGTGTGTGAAGAGGACTCTCCATTTACATGCACAAACTGGAGTCTATTAGATAGATATGATAGAAACCACTGCAGCACAGTACCTGCAATACTTACAGCATGTTCTAATCGCTCTAATAGGATATTATGGTCGACAGTATCGAACGCTGCACTGAGGTCTAGCAGGACAAGCACAGAGATGAGTCCACTGTCAGAGGCCATAAGAAGATCATTTGTAACCTTCACTAAAGCTGTTTCTGTGCTGTGATGAGCTCTGAAACCTAAAATCTGATAAATAGGTTGATCATAGCCTGAAGTAATTAATTTTAGGACGTCGTATAAGAATGGGTTCTAAAAGACACAATGATGGTTTGGGGGAAGAAATTACTGAAGTTAATTTAGAAAGATGGAGAAAAAGAGTCTAAATGAATATCAATGGTGCTGAAAGTAGCTAAACATAAATCTAAGTCTGTGAGATGGTTATGAATGGTTCAAATTTTATTTGTGAAGACTGTTACAAGATAAGGTTAAATGAATGCTTGGTTCAACAGAGGTCTGACTTTTTGCGAGCCCTGCTACAGTGCTGAAGAGGAACCTGGGGTTGTTCTTATTTTCTTCGATCAGTGATGGATACTAAAACGTTCTAGCTTTGCAGAAGTTTTTTTCTGTAGAGCAGCAAACTGTTTTTTTCAGGCTAAATGATGATCTTCTAAATAAGATCCCAGTTTCTCTCCAGTTTACAAGTTTTCTTTGTTAAGGTGCATGTTTGACGGTTACACCAGGGAATCAAGAATTTCTGATTTCGGGCTTTCTTTTTCAGAGGAGCTACAGTAGTGGTACGCAGGGAAGATGTAGAATTATTAAGCTCTGTGGGAGTAGGTAACCGCTCTGCATTGTTTTGGCACATGGCACTGAAGAAGAAAACAGTAGAGAGACAGTGGCGCTGTCACTTGGTGTTTGCTCTCTGCAGCAGAGTATTGCTTCCTGTTCCACAGTGTGTAGCTTATCTGTGGAGCCAGTTGATTTAAAAACTTCACCTGCTAATTACATTCACAGTATTCACTATCCCCTACCTTATCGGACCAGGGGTGACATATTCAGCTGCACCTGAGCCAGCCAGCAATCTAAGGAGATCTCCTTAGATTGCTGGCTGGCTCAGTTGTGTCTAAAACACAATGTAGATAACTGGAAAAGTTTCTGGGAAAACCTGGTCTTGTTACGAGAGACTGTCCTGTCTAAAAAATTGGTTTCATTTTTAATATATTTTTGTGCACTGTGTATTTTTTTATACCTAAAATATATTTTCCTTGATAAGGAGTGTACACTTTCATTTATCTTTATTTATCTTTATGAGTTCTGCTATCTAAATTCTTCATCCACCTACTGCATCCGAGCCTGTAGCTGTCTTACCTGTTGGGGACATCTCTGGGACGCTGGCGCTGTAGGGTCCATCTGGGAACTGAGGTTCATTGTCATTAATATCCTGCACCTTGATGATAAACTCAGACTCTGGCTCAAGAGGGATGCCTGTATGAACGTCAACAGCCTGGGCCTTCAGCGTATAGTACGATTTTTTCTCCCTGCAAAACATCAAGTATTAAATTTACACACACTGAATTCACTGGCACATACTCAACTGATATGATTATGTGTTCAGGCTATGAGTCTCATGGTGTCTCAGCATTGATTCCGTGTCAGGCTGCACTCATGCTGCCAAACAGACTGTTAAAGAAAATGGAAATATTAGATGTGCTGTAGATCAAGTAGTGACTCAATTTTGGGACAGGAAAGTGTTTTGTCCATAGAAATGCTCGTCTATTGATGCAAATGCATGAATAAAGGTAGACTTTTATTGGCATAGTCACAGTTTTATACTTACGGGGGTTGTTCATGTGCAAAGCTTAGTTTATCATTTTAGTTAGTTTATCATCATATCAAAGAGGAACTTTCTTTTATGATATGATTTTCTGAATTTTAATGTGACATTAAGATATCCAACAATATCTTATTTATTTAATTGTGGAGGGGTGTGGTTTATGGCTCAGCTGCAGGGGAGGGGTGGAGCAGTGGGTTCAGGGTGTGGTGTCGGGGGAGGCGGACCTGCCCATGCCTTTCCTATTTCAGTCAGATGCGGGGACCTGACGAGAGAGCTGCGTGTGGTGCAGAGCCGATGAGGACAGCTGGAAAGCTGCCCCACTGTTAATAAAAGATCACTGCACTAGCAACGCAGCTACAAAAGTAAACATGTGATAAAAACCTGCAATTGCAAAAAAGCAACAACAACAAAACAACTGCCACTGTTGAATGTGTCCTGTTTAGGTGGAATGGGTTCTCTCTCTTACACACACACACACACACACACACACACACACACACACACACACACACACGCGCACACACACGTGCACGCTCGCACGCACACACACACTCTTTAGAGCGTGCTGATTTTGTATAGAATCAATATATAAATTTGACAGTTTTACTGTGTATTGTATGCAACGAATGACTGCAACACAATGTGATAGCAGCATGTGAATATTATCAAGCCCTCGAGCCGCAACGGTAGAAACTCTGAAGGCAGATGCTACTCATGATTGGTCTTTTTTTCAACGACTCCCAAAGTCTCCAAACAACAGGGCTGGCCGCCCGCAGTGACAGTTCAAGAGAAAGCTGTAATAACACATCTGCAGTTTTAAAGGTAATGCATATGTTCAGTGATGTTTTCTGAGGTCAGCAGCTGTTTCAGGTCTTGAACATCAAACATTCTTGCTCAGGTGACTCAGCTGAAGTTGATCAAGCCTCAGCCTGTTTTGTGGGAAAAAAAAATCGCCTTGAATCTTTTGTGCGTTTTTAAAAAAATCTCAGCCAAAGTCAGCATCTCTGTGGACACAATCATCTCTCTGACAGAAAAAGGTTGATTCTGATTTGTCCAAGTCTCACTTCCCCGTCCATTGCAACTCCTGAGAAAAACAGTTTGGGAGGATGTGCCTTCTCTAGGTTCCTACTTAGATATTACTGTTTTCAGGTGCTTAGTCAGTTTAGACAATATTATTGGGAGGTACTGACCTGTCAAGCACCACCTGTGCATGTATATCTCCTGTCATTTGGTCAATGGTGAAGACAGACCCCACTCCCTCTCCTGAGAGTGTATATTTCACTGCATTATCTCCCTGGTCCATCTCAGTGTGGAGCTGCAGAGGAAATTATGTGTCAGAAAAGCATCACAAATACTGTATTGTTTTCTTATTTAGGAGATGATATGCACATTAACTGCATCAGTCTTCATTTGTTGTCTATGAGAACGATATGAATACACTGACTAGCTCCTGCATTCGGTACACCTGTTCAGCTGCTTGTTAATGCAAGTATCTAATCAGCATGACATAGTGTGTAATGTGTATCTGTTTGTAAGCATGTAGACTTGGTCAGTATAAGCTGCTGAAGTGGAACAAGAGTGATCTAAGTGACTATGAAGGTGGCATAGTTTGGGAGTGAGGTGGGCTGGGCTTATTTCAGAAGCAGCTATCTGCTGCAGGCCTCGAGGGCCGGAGTTTGAAACCCTGATCTGCTGGGAGTTTCCTGCACACGTTGATGCCAGAGGTCAGTGTAGAATAGTCAGACTGCTCTAACTTTGGTTAATGTTTTTTGTTTGCAAATGAAATCATCATTTAAAACAGTTTTTTTTTTCATTTTTTTGGGTTTATTTGGGTCATCTTTGTCAAATATACATTTTTCACTAACATGCCATTTTTAGTCCAAATCCCATGCTAACTAGAAACATTTGGGTTTAACACTGTAACAGATGAATGAGTTCAGTGTTAACAAGCGTTAACTGTGATTAATTAATTTGAAAAATATAACGCATAAAAAAATAACGCATTTAATAACACTGGCTTGACATATTTGCATTCCAAGCAAAGAGGAATGTTTGTCAATGCACCATTTCCTGGTAGACCGATTACACTGATGCACACATCAGAGCTACAAAGAATAGTGATGGGATTTCCGGCTCTTTCAGCTCCGAACCGGCTCTTCAGGTTGTTTTGTTGCTTTAACTAATTTATTTTTAACAATAATATAAAATTATGCAAAAAAGGAATTACTAATGTAAAAAAAGTATTTTTATTTATATATGTTTATATATAAATATATACGGTGGCCCCTAGAGACAAAGCACGTACAAACTCCAAAACACATTTCTAGCATGAACTGAACTTCCAAAGCAGAGCTACTAGATCACTTAAATTACACAATTGAAAGCATATTCAATTATCTTGTTTGTGTATTTATACACAAGCACTCACTTATATTCAAATAATTTAAAAAAAATGTTTATTTACCTGTTACTACCACACACCAAATCCGGTCGTTGGTACTTGCTGGCTTGTGTAGCCACCAGGTAACACTGCGCCTAGCGTCCTGGAGCACTTCTGTTGTGTTTTGTACGTGCTTTGTCTCTAGCGGCCACCGTAAATATACTTTTATTTATTCACTCCACATAAAATGTAATAAATAAATCATATAATACAAAAACCAACTATTCACATTTGAACTTTTAACTATTTCAATTTTCAGCTTTTTCCTTTTAAACAAATTTAAAGTGAAACAACACAAAACACTGCAAACCACAACACAATTAAATATAAATTATAATATGAAAACAAAAAGAACATGCATATTCTCTGTCATATGGACCTGCATGAATCCTTTATTATCTGCAACCGAAAATAGTTGTGGATGATCACTATACCTTTCTAATGTGACGTTGTTGTCCCTGGCTCTCTCTCTCTCTCCCTCCCGCTCTGTTCCTGTGCTACTGAGTGTAACTACCGCCCCTCCCCCCTCTGCCCAGCACAAAGCACAAGGCTCACGTGCGGAGTGAAGCGGAAAAAAGTGCGAGAGAGAGAGGCTGAGAGAGAGAGAAAGGAAAAAAAACCCATGGCTCCCAATAAGGAGCCGGCTCATGTCACCTCAGACTGATCAGAGGCTAATTTGATTTCTAAAGACTATCCAATGGAACCTTGATAAAAGCGTGGTTATGTGCAAACTGTGCAAAAAGGAGTTTGCATACCACCGAAGCACTTCAACCTTACGGCATCATCTAAATGCAAAACATGTTGCAGTGAGTACAGAAACTGTGGGAGCTGTTAGCGCTAGCAGTCCCAGTAACAAGAAAAGGTGTCAGCAGCCGAAACGTGATGAAATACCTGGCATCAGGACCAAAATTAGCAAGTCAACATCGGACAAACTTACAAATTCTCTCACAAAATGGATTGCTCTGTCTGTAGACCACTATCAGTGGGAGAAGATAGCGGGTTAGAAAATGTGCTACAGTTGGCGTCAGGTGATCCAACTTTCCAGCTGCCTATTTCAAGTAAAGTTCAACAGCTTTATGACACTGAAAAGCAAACAACATGAGATTACAGACAGCCCTGCTAATATGGAGGAACTACACCAGGAGCAAACAAGACTGGGGCAACACAAAGAGCCACTTGAGCCATGCAGGTAAATAAAACCATTTTTTACTTATTGTTACTGTTTCTTCAAAAAGCTCTACAGTTGACAGTTATTGTGTAGATAATAATTACTTTGTTGAACTGTCTACTACAGGTTCGTGACTGAGCTTCTTGGAGGTGAGACGTCTGTCTGATGTTCAGTGGTGTTACCTGCTTTCTGCCACCTGCATTACAACATGGAGGTCTCTGATGATGACCCAAACTACATGGTGAAGTTTAAGACTGCCTTCACAAAGGTGTAGCTACACTCAACCATCAGTGAGCTACACACCAGATAGCTGCTGTGCTTGACCCACTTTAAGGATTTAAAGTGTCCTGCAAGGAGAGAGCGAGAGGAGGTTTGGAGCAGCCTTGAGGTCCTGCTGCAGGAACAGTGTGAAGATGGCACCACAAAGGAGCCAGCAGAGACAAAGAGCCTCCTCCTCCCCTCTGATGAGGAAGAGTTTGCACAGAGCAGAATCCACCATCAGCCAGACAGACTGCCCGCTGCAGTGGTGGTCCAGTCGAGCAGGGACCCACCCACAGCTGTCTGTGATTGGTCCTGCCACTTCTGTCCCATGTGACAGACTGTTCTCACCTGCAGGTCACATAGTAACAAAAAGCTGCTCTGAACACGTGAACAGGCTAGTTTGTAACTGGCTGAAAGAGACGGACAGTAAATAAGCATGGAGGTACTGTGAGTAAATGGACTGGTTCTTATTTAGTGGTTTTCTACTCTGAGCATCAAAGCGCTTTATACAACTAATTCATTCACCCAATCACACAAGCACTTTTTCTAAGCTGTTAGTGCCTATCTAACATTAACATACAATGGATGAGCAACAGGGGGTTAGTATCTTTCCCAAGGATATTTGGCATGAAGACTAGGAGGAAGCCAGGAATCGAACCACCAACCTTCCAATCATTAGATGCTCTACCGCCGGAGCTACATGTTTTATGTTCACTGTTTTAGCCTAATGTACAAAATAATGTTGGCTCAGGTTACTCAGAGTTTAAAGGTGAAGCTGCTCAAATAACCTTTTATGTTTATTTTTTTAAGAAGATTAAACTTCACTCATGTTGAAATTATTATTATTATTTAAAAACAAAGCCATTTTGAAAATATACTTAAAGTACTTAAAACAGCGCTTCATTTTTAAGCCTGCCCAGGGATTTTTTTTCCAGAAATGTAAAGAGCTTGAGTTTCCAATATTCATGTCCATGTTTATTATTTGATTCTGTCGCCCACTAAAACCCTTTTAAATTAAAAAAAAAACATTTGCACTTTGAGGAATATTTTCTTGTGCGATTAAATGTGATTAACCGAGATGATTAATTACAAAGCCTCTAATTAATTAGATTATTTGTTTTAATTGAGTCCCACGCCTAATAATAATACAATGTATTAATCAAACAACATAATTTCTCATTCAACAGAATAATCTCTTGTTTGTAGAATATATACTACAATTACTATACTAACTAACACTATTTCCAAATAAATCATCCATAATAAATATAAAGTCAACAAATATTTTCAAAACAAGCTCTACTGTGCAGGGCATTACACTTATCTAAAAGGGGTTCAATATATGAAATATGAAAGTCAACAACTAACTGACCAGTGGGCTCCAAACATTGCAATGAGGATCTATTTAGACCTTTTGTAGTTTAATTAATAACCAGTCGGCTAAGATGTTGGCGTAATAAACTGTAATAAGTTGCAACCATTGCAACAAGTCAGTTTGTGAAATGAAGTCCCTCCTAGATATTCAACGATCAGCTGCAGGTGATTTTTAGCAGTAGAAATGTGACGATGTTACAGAGCGGGGGTAGACCAGTACTGAGGCACACGTTCCAAACACTGATCACTGTGTCAGACAAAAACAGTTCATGCATGAAACTCAGAGCAACACGAGCTAATAAACCAACCACTTACAACCACATGTCCAAAAAAGTTGTAAAATGTAAATCAACCGAATGCAATGATAAAAACATGATATGTTTATCTGTGAATTGTTTCTTCTCTCAACAGGAAAACATATACAATATTTATAATGAGACAATTATAAGAAATCATAAGTAATGATGGACAGAAGTGAACCAATCTGAAATAATTCTGCCTAAAAGTTATTTTTGAATCATTTAAAATAGACATCAAAGACGTTAAAAATCTCATCATCTACCGTACAAAATGACATAAAGAGTCCAAGAATCTTGACGAGGCTAAAAACCAATACTGAAAGCCGTCAGGCCATCAGCACGATTCCAGCATCAGTTATGAACACAGTTTGCTGTTTAAAGCTCTGCTGTGGTATCAAGAAGTCAGAGATCAACATTATCCAGAAATACCATCGTCTGCTCTGGTACAAAGCTTATGTGGAAAATAGTTCAGTGATCAGACAAATTCAAATTCTCTTTGGAAAACTACAAAGGAGAGGGACTATTCGGCTTAATACCCAGTGGTGGTGTTGATGGGGGGGCGGGGGGAGCTGGTGCGCATCAACGCCTATGTAACTGACAACTATAAGTGCTGACAGGTATATACAAGAGCAAAGAACACTACTTTTTCAGGGAAGGCCTCACATTTTCTCCTCTTACAGGAGCCTGGATTTTTAGAGGAGAGCTCCAAATCAGTGCTCACCAATTTCGAACATTTGATGCACTGAAATGAAGAATATGACCAAAAATCCGTAGAACAACTAGAATCCAGTTGTTTTTTGTTTTTTAGGCAAGGCCTTGTGTATTTCAGCAAGGACAATTAAATTAATATTAACTCAGGTTTGTATAACCCCTGTCAAGAACCTCAAAGATGCTTCACAAAAAAGTATAAATAAATGAAAGTATATAAATAAACACAAAGGTAAACAACTCCAAAGGAAAGCAGAGTAATACAAACTGATGACCAGAGTCCACTGACATCTGCTGCTAAACAACACACTTAGTGCACACCCTCCCCAATGGGAGTAACACGACAATCAGTAGTGTTCTTACACACACACACACACAGTGTGAACACTGCCCAACAGCCCTATTTGCTCCCCTCTTCTTCTTCTTTAAAACCCGCAAAGCTGATTATGAGGGGAGACACCTGCTGTCACTGGGAGGAGCACAAATCCTCCAGAAGAAGGAATGCGCGCAAACACACACACACAGACACACACACAGCACTACAGCTTTAACTACATACAGTGGGGGAAAAAAGTATTTAGTCAGCCACTGATTGTGCAAGTTCCCCCACTTAAAATGATGACAGAGGTCAGTAATTTGCACCAGAGGTACACTTCAACTGTGAGAGACAGAATGTGAAAAAAAAAATCCATGAATCCACATGGTAGGATTTGTAAAGAATTTATTCGTAAATCAGGGTGGAAAATAAGTATTTGGTCAATAACAAAAATACAACTCAATACTTTGTAACATAACCTTTGTTGGCAATAACAGAGGTCAAACGTTTACTATAGGTCTTTACCAGGTTTGCACACACAGTAGCTGGTATTTTGGCCCATTCCTCCATGCAGATCTTCTCGAGAGCAGTGATGTTTTGGGGCTGTCGCCGAGCAACACGGACTTTCAACTCCCGCCACAGATTTTCTATGGGGTTGAGGTCTGGAGACTGGCTAGGCCACTCCAGGACTTTCAAATGCTTCTTACGGAGCCATTCCTTTGTTGCCCGGGCGGTGTGTTTTGGATCATTGTCATGTTGGAAGACCCAGCCTCGTTTCATCTTCAAAGTTCTCACTGATGGAAGGAGGTTTTGGCTCAAAATCTCACGATACATGGCCCCATTCATTCTGTCCTTAACACGGATCAGTCGTCCTGTCCCCTTGGCAGAAAAACAGCCCCATAGCATGATGTTTCCACCCCCATGCTTCACAGTAGGTATGGTGTTCTTGGGATGCAACTCAGTATCCTTCTTCCTCCAAACACGACGAGTTGAGTTTATACCAAAAAGTTCTACTTTGGTTTCATCTGACCACATGACATTCTCCCAATCCTCTGCTGTATCATCCATGTGCTCTCTGGCAAACTTCAGACGGGCCTGGACATGCACTGGCTTCAGCAGCGGAACACGTCTGGCACTGCGGGATTTGATTCCCTGCCGTTGTAGTGTGTTACTGATGGTGACCTTTGTTACTTTGGTCCCAGCTCTCTGCAGGTCATTCACCAGGTCCCCCCGTGTGGTTCTGGGATCTTTGCTAACCGTTCTCATGATCATTTTGACCCCACGGGATGAGATCTTGCGTGGAGCCCCAGATCGAGGGAGATTATCAGTGTTCTTGTATGTCTTCCATTTTCTGATGATTGCTCCCACAGTTGGTTTTTTCAGACCAAGCTGCTTGCCTATTGTAGATTCACTCTTCCCAGTCTGGTGCAGGTCTACAATACTTTTCCTGGTGTCCTTCGAAAGCTCTTTGGTCTTGGCCATGGCGGAGTTTTGAGTCTGACTGTTTGAGGCTGTGGACAGGTGTCTTTTATACAGATGATGAGTTCAAACAGGTGCCATTCATACAGGTAACGAGTGGGGGACAGTAAAGCTTCTTACAGAAGACGTTACAGGTCTGTGAGAGCCAGAGATTTTCCTTGTTTGAGGTGACCAAATACTTATTTTCCACCCTAATTTACCAATAAATTCTTTACAAATCCTACCATGTGGATTCATGGATTTTTTTTTTCACATTCTGTCTCTCACAGTTGAAGTGTACCTCTGGTGCAAATTACTGACCTCTGTCATCATTTTAAGTGGGGGAACTTGCACAATCGGTGGCTGACTAAATACTTTTTTGCCCCACTGTATCAGCCAATAGCTGGTTAGCCAGAACTGTAATCTAAACAATCTGTATTCAAATCCTATGTGCGAAGTGGCTGGATTTATCTTGATGAATAAATACATAAAAGTATGTGTGTGTGTATATATATATATATATATACACACACACACACACACATATATATATACACACACATATATATATATATATATATATATATATATATGGTAAATGGCCTGTATTTGTATAGCACTTTACTTAGTCCCTATAGACCCCAAAGCGCTTTACACTACATCCAGTCATCCACCCACTCACACACACTCACACACTGGTGATGAAGTTACATTTAGCCACAGCCACTCTGGGGCTCACTGACAGAGGCGAGGCTGCCGGACACTGGTGCCACCAGACCCTCTGACCACCACCAGTAGGCAACGGGTGAAGTGTCTTGCCCAAGGACACAACGACCGAGACTGTCCGAGCCGGGGCTCGAACCGGCAACCTTGCGATTACAAGGCGAACTCCCAACTCTTGAGCCACAATTAACAGGCTGGTGTGAAAGATTGCTGCCACACCTCCCCCTCGGCCTGTGCTTCGAGGTTTCTGGTAGTTAGAATGACTCGGGGGTGTTGATTCATTTAAACTAACATAATCATCCTGCTGCAACCAGGTTTCTGTACGGCAGAGTAAATCAATTTGTTGATCAATTATTAAGTCATGTACTAACAGAGACTTGGAGGAGAGAGACCTAATATTTAATAATCCACATCTCACTGTGTAACTCTTTGGTTCAGATGTGGATACTGTATTGTTCTTTCTTTGTAATTGTTTATGTTTAAGTTGTTTGTTGCTGGTTTTTAGTTTGTTTTTTGTCTGTTTGGAAGCTGACACAGTCTCTATGGAGATGGGTTTTTGGGGGGGTAGCAGGAGGAGAGAAGCTGCAGAGAGGCGTGTAAGACTGCAACTCTGCTTCCTGGTCCCAACTCTGGATAGTCATATTTTGGGGGGGTTAATAAATTTGTCCATGTTTCTAGAAATGAGAGCTGCTCCATCCAAAGTGGGATGGATGCCGTCTCTCCTAACAAGACCAGGTTTCCTCCAGAAGGTTTCACATGTCTGAGAACAGAATCACCAATTACCAGAGTTTGACCCCCGGCGGGTGTGTCACCGAGTGGGGAAAAACAGACACATGGTTGGTGGTGTACCTGGGGCTTCTGTTTAAGACTACGCTTCCTCCTCACCATCACCCAGCCGCCCTCTTTCCCCAGCTGCTCAGGACAGTCTGCCGGGGAACAGCTAGCGGGGCCTACGCTGTCTTCAGCTGCACCGTTACCAAACAAGGCTTAGAAATGGGCAAATTTCATTTAGACAAGAAATGGTGCAACCTTTTGATACTATTATGTTGTAATGAAGCAATGTGTTAAAATCAGCTTATTCTATTGGTAACCAGAGTGATGCACTCAGCCACAGACGACCATCTCCATTAAAGGAAAGAAAAAGACAGAGAGATGGAGATCATCTGTCATAATGTTCTGTGTAAGTAAAGTTGGGCTGCCCAGCTCTGTAGTAGTAGTTATAAAGTAGCAGGAGTATAACAAATCTCCAAATACATGGTTTAATTATCTTCTTGGTTTTTCACACGTTTACCCCTGATGTGGACTTCAAGTCAACAAGGAAGGGTGTTCATCATCTGTACTGGCTTCTATTGTGCATCACCAGGTTGTCTTCATTATGTTTAAATACTTACATGTATTCAGTTTCTTCCATGTGATTTGCTGATTAGATAGAATTTGAACAGGTGCAACAGCAAAGAGTTTTTTGGTATTTGTTTTTTTTTTTTAGTAGTACTGGAGTAGTAGCATAGCTTATCTTAGCTTAGCTTAGCCATCTGCTCTCATTTTTAAGTATCTTACTGTGTTATACTACAAAGTTTGGGAGTTTGTACACTTTAGTTTTATCTGATTTGATAGTTTTCCTCTGATATTTTTAGAGTTCTGTGAGATTTTTTAGTTTTCATGCCTTTTTGTTTTCTTCTTATTTCAAATAAAACATCTCAAAGCATTTGAAATGAAAGCATATATTTTAGCCTTATCTGGATATTTTCTAAAGATTTCATCCAAATCCACTTCCTGGTACAAGCGAGCTCCAAGCAGAAAAATGTAAAAATGAAGCAACATGGACGAGCTAAAAACATCAGGTCTTTTCTGTTAAAATTAACAGAAGGTAAAGAGTCAGTAATGTTGGTAAAGTTGCTGTTTAAAGACAAGTACAGAGTACACACAAGCTCTCTCAAAATAATCTGGTAACAGCATATATAACGATCGTATATAACGATTTTGTTTCGCTTACCTTTCCAACATACTGAGGTTCAGATCCCATGTACTCCTCCAGGACAAAGAACTGGTTCCACACCCATCCTCTCTTAATCCGGTGAGTTCCCAACCTACCCTGCCTCCGCCATCTCCTCTTGCCCTCCACTGATGGAACTTCCCCCAAAGAAGGCCTCAAACTCAGATTTTTCCTCCCTCCACCAGAAAATGTAATGGCACCCCTGCTAGTTCTGTTGTGGAGGGAAGTCTGCAAAGGGATTTGGTAGGAGTGGTCCAATAACAAGCAGGATCCCACCAGGAATATAGTGACATATCTCTTTGTTATCATCAGTGAATGTGTTTGTCAAAAAAAGGGAAAGCAATGTTAAAAACAAACTGGGTTAGTTTGAGGTTGAGAATGAACGTCCAAAGCTGGATTTGACCTGCTGGCACGGACTGGGCAAGAATTCCACTGTATTCCCAGATAATTCATATACTGTCATTGCTCAATCAGGCAAATCTCTGAAGGTCATTGTTGGTTGGCCTGGGTTTGTTGGACCATGAGTTTCGTCCTGTTCTGTGACTGCAGAAGAACCACCTCGTGTTCTCCTCAGTTCCTCAGCAGAGACACCTGGAAGAACAGGTTTAAATAGCAGCATTATAATGTAGACTTGAACAAAACAGTTCAGCTACAAAGTCTCACTTTTGTTACTTACATTTACTTATAAACTTTAAATCTATTAATGCTTTATTACATTTGAAGCTTTAGTGGAGACAAAGTCAGAGAACAAACTATTATCCCACCTGTAATCCTGACACTGCTCTGCAGCGCTGATTGGACAGGTACCTGCTGTGACACAGATCCACTGGCACAAGGACATACAGGAAATCTTAATCACACATCAGGATCACTGGTACTGTCATTTTAATGTTTTATTGCCAATTTAAATTGTGTTTGCTTTGTTTTGCATTAAAAGAAGAAAATGGATAGATGGGTGGTCTCAGCATACATTTTTACTTATCTTATTAAAACTTAAGTACTATTACTTAAGTGGGATTATGAACTTTTTTTTATGTAAGCATAATTTTTTTCCCTTCCTTCCTGTCTCAATGGTTTTCTAAAGCAGTTCATTTTGCCTTGTTTGAACCATTAAATACAAGCGGGAGGTGATGTTAATACCTGATTAGTCTTGTCATGCACCTGCTTCACAGACTTACAGTGAATACATAACAACACCTACGCTCACATTGTTGTACTCTCCGTCAGAGGGGCAGTGTCTGAACGGCTGCCATCACTGTGACATAGGGCCAAGGACCTGGTATGGACCCCCCCATGATTCAGTGACTGAATCATCGTTGTTCTTATGATGGGGTTGATGATTTTCTCTCACGTGTTTTTAAATAATTCTTACTGAACTTTTTTGTCTACACACTGTCAGACTGCACGTGTAAAGGCTTCCACAAAAATCACTCACAATCTTCTGGCAGTGCTCTGTCATTTTGATTATTATTATAATAATCTGGGCAATGAGAAAAATGATGAGTACTGAATTACTAAAAGAAACAGCTGACTACTGAAAACTGGGGCATGCTTGATTTTGAAAGTTGCTTATACGAATATAAGTTACGTCATATCTAAAGTTGAATGACGTTTCATTATGAGGGCGACTCATCCTTAACTGTTGTGCTGAGCACAGCAACTAAATATCTCCAAACATTTGTACTTCTGATGCCCGAGCTGGACTAAGTTTTTGGTTGTTTATTATTTGTTTTTCTTAAATTTATTACAAGAAACAGTCAAATAAAGGTTCCATTTAAAAAAAAGAAATCACTTTTAAGTAATTGTAGAACGACCCTCTTTCATCTTTAATTATTCATTTATTTTTTCTTGTTCAGTGACAGAAATCGAATTCATTTTGGGCTGAACGCAGTGTCTTAAAGTCCCATTCAGTCACTGAGAGAGGATCTGCATCCAGACTCTTCTTCATCACAGAGGATGTTTGTTCACACACAGTCCCGATCAAACGTTTAAACCAAAGTTAACTTTCGAACATTTGTTGCCACCATAAAAAAGTCAAACCCATCTATATCTTGTTCAGGCAATTGATTAGGTTTTTTTCATGATGTTGTTTATGTTTTCATTAATTGAATTCATTTATCCACTTGATGGCTGCTCGTTCTCGTCAGAATGCTGTTTTTTGGTAAACAAACACACACTGAGGTTTTAGTCATTGTACCTCATGTAACACAACTATAACCAGTAACAATCTAACATTAGCATTTAATATTTTAGTGTACCAGAACTGCAACAGTGATGCCACCCTCACAGTACACCAGTATTTAAGTTCAAATGTGAAAGCTGTCCAACCCTTTTTAACTGAATATTGTGGCAGAATAATCCACTCATAAAACCAGTCGGTGTTATAACTCTGATTGGAGCACTCTCCAGCACCCCACCCTGTGACTAACAACACTTGGCACTCTGTCATTTGGCCCATAGGCACAAATAACAGCCAGAGCCTGTTCCAACCTGAAGATGCAGGGAAGCAACTCTTTTGTCCACTGGGGAAAGCCAAGGGGCTGCAGGTATACCTAACCCTGGACAACTGCACAGTGCAAGAGAGTCTAACTGCTCTCCACCAAACTGGAGCTTTGTGTTGAGGTGAGCCAGACTATATCTAGTCAGCATCTTCCAACCTTGTGCACCAGCTCGAGCTCCTTCTGCACCAGGGGACACTACATGTACCATAAGCTAGTTTTGAGAGTGCCAGAACCTCTGCCTCTGACTGCTAAGTCTAGTAAGCACCAAACTACGGCCTCTTCTGTGGGTGGTGGGCCCACAGGAGGACAGAGCTGTGCCACTTTTTTGCACCCGGCCCCGTGGGCTACGGCCGGCCACCAGAAGCTGAGACTCTACCCTCGGCTAAGTTACCCTTTTGTCTGAGTCCTGATTTTGTGTCCTCATCCTCACCATGACACACCACAAACATACAGTTTGCAAACTCCCCCTGTTTTGCTGCGGTCATTGCTGATATATAAAACAATATATTAATGTAAAGCTGATGTTTAGTCACTCAATACCATTCTTCAGATTTGTCTATTTAAACTGAATTCAACAGATGCCTCATCAAGATAAATCAAAGCAAAAAGATGATAAAGGGACGAGGAACACTGTAAACAGCTGACCAGCCAGTTCTGTTATTCTCCGGGGAATCTCAGACAGTTTGCATGGAGCTGACTGTGAGCTATGGCTGGGTTTGTTCACTTCCTCCTTGCATGAAGGCATTGGCCCCGAGGCACAGTCGATGCCTTTCCACAGTCCTGTTCTGCTTTCCTCATGTCATAGCCTATCCCCTGGTATCTCTACCGCACTCTTGAGGCAGTGCTTGGAGACAGACCAAACCTTCTTGCAACTGCATCTATGGACGTGCCGTCCTGGTAGAGCCAGACTACCTGTGCACCGTTTCACAGTTAACCTAAACTTTACCTGAAATTAACTGCACTCAGATTCAAACATATCTTTGCTGTTCAAGCATCTCTAGGTGCCTGAATCATCAGGGAAACTTGCCACATTCAGTGTGACTCTAAATTTAGGGTTTAATGTTTTTAATTTTCATTTCTGTTTTTAATGGCTCATTAAAAACCTTTTTGAATAAGTTATTCTTTTTTAATATCAAATTGTTAGGGTTTGTTTTTTGTTGTGGTCTATTTGTTAGTAATAATTAAAAAATTAGGGCACAGTAATTTAGTGTCCTAATTGCTTAGGAGTTGTCACTATAAAGTAAAATCTCACCATTCTCTAATATATACTACTGGTCAAGTTTTAGAACATCCTAATTTTTCCAGTTATTTGTTGCATTTTAAGTCCTATGAATAGCTTGAAATTGTACAAATTTAAGTGGTGAAATGCCAGAGGTTAAAAACAAAGAATAAATAAGGTACATTTCAGAATTAGACAAAAAGACTTTTTCGGGGAACACAGCGTGGGTTAACAACCTAAAGCTGTTCTGCAGCGATGGAGGCTGAGCAAGCCTTGAAAGCTGGTGCTACTCAATCCTACAGCTGTTTCAACTTCTCTGGATTTTCTGCATTACTTCCAACCCCCTCTGTCTGCATGAAGCAGTGTTGGAACACACTGTGGTACCCTCGTCAGCATCAGTTGAACAGTACTGTACTGCTGAGAGTAGTGTGTTGGTACAAAATCGTGAGATTAACAGTGGAAGAGAGACAGACCAACATAACACTTATAAATGTCGGTCTGTCCTACAGAGAAACTGCAAAGAAAGTCAAAGTGTCAGTGAGTCCAGTTTCCTTCAGCATCCAAAGGCTCACAAACTGTGACAGGAAGACGTCTGCTGACCCAAAGACACGACTGAATCAGAGGACAAGTTTCTGAGAGGTAACAGCTGTGTGATGGCGGCTCACAGGACAGCAGCTTCAAGCAGCTTCATAGTGGTTGTAGTGAGAAAGTCTCAGTTCCAGCTGTGAAGAGAAACGTTGAGCTGCAGGTTTGACAGGACGAGTTGCAGAAAGAAAGCCAGACGTCAGAATAAGACAGAGGTTTGTCTGGGCCATGAAACACCGACACGGGACGACTGAAGACTGGAAGAAGGTATTATGGACCAGAGATGGACAGTAATGCAATCGGATTACTTATTTCATGTAATGAGTGATGTAAGGGATTACTATTGCAAAAAAAAAAGTAATTCGATTACTGTTACTTTCCTGTAGTCACGCTGCGTTACTGCGTTACTAAACCGTGATTTTGTTTGTGAGAGTGTCTCATGACAATGACGTACGAGTGTGCGACGTCCGTGGCAACAGCTGTGTGGAGATCAACAATGGATCATATGGAGTGATGGAGAGAGTACGACCATGCAGCGTTTAAAGTGTGGAAGTAATCACATTACTTTGAGTTTGATTCTGTAAAAAGTGACAAAAACATTAGTGTCCGGTGTTCACTCTGCGTGGGAAGAAAACTTCTTTTTACAGCGAAAAATGAAACTTGAAATCTGAGCGAGCAGCGAGCACGCTGCCACAGGAACGGGACATTCACCAAGAAACCCCCGGATCCTCCCACTGACATGACCACTGTGGGCAAACCTCCACCCGCCCCACTCCTGATAAACACAGACAATAGATTTAAGAGCTGCTGAGTCTTTGATTTTATTTTTATTTTTTTACTTGCATCTACTTAAAACATGATTTGACTTTATCTGCTGGAATGTGCAGAAAATAGCTTTAAATGTTGAACACAAGTCAGAGAATGTTGCATATGATTAAATTCTTGCTCGATGCAATGTGCTCAAAGTTCAAAGATTAAAACTAATAAAACATTTTTTAGGAAGAGGCTTTCTGTTGGATTACATCTTATATGATGGATTATGCAGAAAAGTAGAATTGGGCTGAAAGGTCTGTTGCTTTACTACATATTCAGGTTGTGCATCATGTTTTTAAAAGTAACTATTACGTTTGAAAATAAGTAATCAGCAATGTAATGGGATTACTTTTTTGGAGAATAAGTAACTAATTACTTTTTTGAAGTAACTTGAAGAACACTGTTATGGACTGATAAATCAAAATTTGATATCTTCGGGTCATCAGACAGGATCTTTGTACACCGTCGAGTGGGTGAAAGGACGGTTCCATAGTGTGTGGACTGTCAAACACGGAGGAGGAAGTGTGATGGTCTGGAGTCAGCTCTTTCAATATTCACACCATTAGTATCTACTTGATGTGATCTGTAACAAACTATATTATAATTACAATACCGTTTTCTGGCTACTGTAAAAGGCTGAATCCATCTTAGAATACATGGAAAAATTATACACGTCATATGCACAAAGATGAACATTAGATTACTGTCATTTCTAAACCCAGTTACTAGTTTAATAAAAGTATTTTGACTTAAATTATGGAATAAAAGTACAAGATTTTGTTTTACATTAAATTTCATAATAAAACCCAATAACAGCGCATTTCTGCAATATTAGGTTTATGTAAATGTAAAGAACTGTGTTTGACCATATTATTAGTCATTTCATTGTTTCAACTTTATTTACTATATAAAATCTCTTAAAATACACAATATTTTGTGTAAATTTAAAACTAAAACAACCATATTTAAATTATTATGACATGAGGACATTTACTGTAATTTAATTATGGAAACTTTCTTTACTTTGATGTGATGGTACATTTCTGGCACTTGAATATTACTGTTTTTGTTTGTCTGTTTGCTTTTTGGTTTTCTGATGGGGGGGGGGGGGGTCTTTGGGGGGGGGGGGGGGGTCTTTGCATTATTGCATGGTCTTTATTTTACAATATGAAGTATCTTGAGGTGACCGCTGCTGTGATTTGGCACTACATAAACCTGATTGAAATGAAAAACGCTGCTCGGGTTTGTGTGCGTTCAGTTGTCCACAGCTTACCTGAGGTCCTGACACATCATGCCAGCTGGGTTGAAGTTTAGACTTTGGCTTGATTCTTTTCTCTTTTTAGCCATTTGCTGTAGATTTGCAGGCATGCTTGGGATCATTGTCCTACTGCATGACCCGATTTGGGAAAAGCTTAAGCTGACGGACAGATGGCCGCAGAATTAACTCCAGAATACTTTGATACACAGAGGAGCTCCTTGACAAACTAATACTAATTAAAGGTTCAGGACGAAGCTTTTACACTAATAAGGCTATGGCAGTACAGTGGTGCAGCGGTTAGCATCATTGCCTCACAGGAGAACGGTCCTGGGTTTGAAGCTACTCTGTGTTCTCCCAGTGTCTTATGGATTCTCTCTGAGTGAACACATTTTTTTAAATAAAAGGGACATAAATGGAGGGCTGCCTTGGACATTACAACAATTGTGTAACTTTTCAACATTTAAATGAGATTTAAAGTGCAGCTCAAGTTGCTTTCATTTTTAATGCCCTGAATTTTTCAAATATGACATCTACTAATTGGAAGGTTGTTGGTTTGATCCCTGTTCAGTCCATGCTCCAGTCTGCATGCCTAATATCCTTGGGCATGATACTAAACCCAAGCTGCTGTCCGATGGACCCATCGGGGTGTGAATGTGTGTGAGTTTTAGATAGACAGTAGAACAAACATCCTGTGTAAATGAGGGAAGCAGTCTGAGTGCTCAGGTATAATGAAAAAGCTCTTTAGAAGAACCAGGCCAAATAAATATCATGTCAGGTGAAAGAGGTTAATCACACAGATGCTGTTAGCTGCTGGGAATGTGGTTCACAGGGTTTTTGTGTGTCTATTATTATTGTTTTACTCTTAATGCCACAATTGAAGCTCCTTTTTTAACAGTCCACATTTGGCAAACGAGTCATGTTGAAAGAATATGATGCACTCTCAAACTATTATAACGTGTATGAATGCAACAGTGCAACAATGCTTGCAGTGCAGTGCAGAAAGTGAACATGTGTTCCTGTGTGGGAAAGCACAACACGGCCTTGTTGCAGCGCCCGTTACTGCAGCTGACACTTCTTGAACTGATTTAAGACAGAGCCTGGAAGCTCCCCCCCCCCCGACTTACTGCTTACCTCTCACGCTAAAGCTTGCTAACCTTGATGCTTGTTGACACATAGAAATAAAAGCTTTGTTAAGAAATCACAGAAACTTCCATTTAATTTCCGTGTGCAGAGTCAGCACCCCGTGGTACTTGCAGTGCATTTACCTCACAGAAGCCTTCCAGTGTCCCTCCACGCTGCTGGAAGTTAAGTCCAAATATTTCTCCCTCTGTGGCGAGCTCCTCTGTCAGTTCACTCCACTGAACTAAAACCATGCTCCATGTGCACTCACCCCCTGCCTCCCTCTGTATCCTCCAATCTCTCTGTCTCTTTCCTTCTAAATCCCTCCCTCCTTCTCATCGTACTCTTGACCCGCTCGCTTTCTCTTGCTTTTGTTTCAGTTCAGTTCAGTTGTTCCATATTGATATAATAGTTTTTTAAACAATAATGCCATAGCATGAAAATACAATTTAATTAACCCTTTTACACCTAACATAGAACAAATCCACCAGAGTTTCTTTCACATTTTTACATGCTGTTGTGGCATTTTTGGAACATTTCAAGTTTCAAACACTATGCATCAGTACAAGCATTATATCCCAAATTTTAAAAAACTGTATAATATGTATGTATTCAGTCCACATGTAAGTATTAAGTGTCACAATTTTCTAGTTACAGAAATGTCAAACATACATCCCTCAAAAAAGCTGTTATATTAATTTTTATAAACTGCAGCAAAAATGAAAATAGATATTACTGTGCACCATTTTCAAAAAAGGGAAATGTATCTGTCATTTATGCTGACGTGACATAACATATACGATGGTAACGTCAGGTTTGTAGTGCTTTGTTGCTTGGTCTAAGTATTTGTTGATGTTGATATTGTTAGTGTTGTTTTAAAGAGATGAAACACTGCAGCACAGGCTGACTTACATCATGTAGCTGGCACAGAAGTAACTCTGTATATGTATAGATTCAATGAATTCATTAAAAACTGCATTAAATCATTAATTAAATGTTCCATTAATTAATTAGGATTGGAATTAATTGATTAAATAAATATTTCAATAATTCATTGAATGTCCATTCGTTTCATTTAAAAAATGAATAAGTGATTTCTTTATTTCCAATTGTATTTAATTAATAACACATTTAATTAATTATTTAATGGCGTATTTATTTAATTCATTCTGGCACTCCTGGCGCTGCGGCTGTGGTAATTAATTAAAGTTATCAAAGTCAGGGGGGCGGGGTTAACGCTGCCACTGCAGCTTGTCTAACACCTGATTGGTTACCGTGCAAACTAAGCCAAGACAGTTGATCCCGGATAATCGATGGCTTTGAACTGTTGGTGGTGTGGACCAGTGTGGATAAAATCAGATTAGCATCAGATTTGTGTGGGGTGTTGGTGTTTCGGTCATGTTACGTTTAACCATGAAACACATCGTGCAGACTTCTGGATGTTAGAAGAAAACTAATGAGTCCTTCATAACTAAACGTGTTAATAGCACCTTTAGATTCATATCATAGTTTGCTTGTATTTCAGTAATAACCTATTTATTTCAGTAGTGGTGCACAGTTCTTACCTGTTTGTCCTGTTCGGCTGTCAGTGAAGGCTGATCGCAGATCTCATTAAATCAGTAAACTGTGTAAAATGGTCTGTATTTGTATAGCGCTTTACACATCCAGTCATCCACCCATTCACACACACATTCACACACTGGTGATGGCAGCTACGTTGCAGCCACAGCCACCCTGGGGCGCACTGACAGAGGCGAGGCTGCCGGACACTGGCGCCACCGGGCCCTCTGACCACCACCAGTAGGCAACGGGTCAAGTGTCTCGCCCAAGGACACAACGACCGAGACTGTGACTGGGGCTCGAACCGGCAACCTTCCGATTACAACCCTTTCGCCCATGTATGATCTTCAGTTTCTGTCCCTGTCAGGCTATCTGAATAATTAGGTTGTGCTTTGAACAGAAATAATGAGAGGAACTGGGAGTAATTTCTTTGATGGAGAAGGACAAAAAGGCAAAAGCCACTAAGTACAGTATCTGTGACCACCAGGAGAACAATTTCAACTGTGACAGTGAGTCACAAACCATAAGAAACTGTTCTGATGCAACATTTGACATGCTTACAAAAAGTCCAACAATACCTTTTCTTTCATTCTTTTTTAATTGTTTGCTTGTTTTACAAAAGCAGTCATAAAGCATCAATAAATATTTGGTCTTCATTCAGAATGAATTAAAGTATTATCTCCTCCCTGTCTTAGTGCCATGACATTGCATGCACTGGTGCGGCTGATCCCAACACTCAGGGACTAAAGCTCTGTGGTTTACAAGAGCCAGCAGCTCTTCGTTCCCGGACATTCAAAGGTTGTAAGTAAAGTTGTAAACAAGGTTGTAAAAAAGATATATTTTTACTAATGGTATCTGTTTCTTATGGACTCAGGAACCCCACATTTATTGTGTGAGCATCACTGCATCAGTTAATTTGGTTATTTGCATTGTTAATGTTATTGTAAACCATGTTGTATTTAATGCATTTGCAGGTGGATGCAGACGTCCTGCTGTTTGTGCTGGGCCCTGACTTCAGTGAAGGAAGGCTGACAGACGACAGCGGGAGATGCGTGTCATCAGTTTTCTTCTTACAGAAGTTGGAAGATGACGGCAACAGTACTCCATACCACAACTGTTTCACAATCTTGAACACCTTTACCTGACATTTTATACAGTTTATTTATTTCTACTTGGTGTGTCCTTTGGTTAAAAAATGCAGGGATGGTCAGATCAGCTTGTTTCTTGCAACAATTTTTAAATAAGTTCAAACTGTTTAGACAAGGAAGAATGGCTGCCAGAACAGGATAAAAATCAGTCATTATATATACACACATTTTGTTTTCTTTGAAGAGCATCCTCACACAAAACATCACATCCTGGTATACGGATATCTGTGTTCAGGACCAAAAAGCTCTTCAGAGAGTGATCTGTGTGTCAAGACGCTGCTGCAGGTCTGTTCTCCCGTTCCTACAGGACATTTACACCAGGAGATGCTGGTCCAGAGCAGCTCAGATGTTAAAGGACTCGTCCCATCCAGGTAACAAACTGCTTCAGCTTCTGCAATCAGGCAGAAGGTTCCACACTATCAGGGTCAAATCAGAAACGCTATGTACGTGACAAATAAAGTATCTTGAAAATATATATTAATTAATATTTTCTTTTTAAACTTCCCAACCTTTGATTCCACCCATCACTTGTTTTAATGTGTAAGCTGACTAAAGAAAATCACAAAGAACTGCAGTAAGTTGAAGGCATTTTTACAGTACGACAATATTTTAAATTTCTATTAAACGTTCTGGTGACAAACTAAGATAAGATAAGATAAGATAAGATAGAACTTTATTAATCCCTCGGGTGGGTTCCTCTGGGAAATTCGACTTCCAAAAAAAGCACAGCAACGACCGAAGTTACAGTTACAGAACTGTTATATATATATATATACACACACACACACACACACACACACACACACACACACACACACACACACACACACACATATATAAATACAGAGACAAATATAAATAAAATATACAAAGGGGATAAATAGAATAAATAGGAATAAAAAATAAAAATACAAGTGAATTGCACATTTCAAGTATTGAGTCTATTGCACTGTTGACTATTTACAAAAAGTATTGCACAAGGTATTGTACAGTGAGGTGCAGAGGCACTGCAGCTTAGTTGTTCCCCCCTCCTTTGTCCTCCTGTTTCCCCTCCCTCTCCCCTCCAGAGAGGAGTTAAACAGTCTGATGGTGTGTGGGACAAAGGAGTTTTTAAGTCTGTTAGTTCTTGTCTTGGGGAGAAGCAACCTGTCACTGAACAGACTCTGGCAACCTGTCCAGGGTTACCAACAAGCTGCTGCTGAGTGCGCCAAAAGAATTAAGAGGAAAATATCAGACTTAAGAGAAGAGTGGTTCATCTAAAAAAGCATTTTATTTCTAGAGTCGAGTGTTTGCAACGGAGATTACAGTCATGGCCACATTTATTTTGTCAGTGAGACAAATTGTTTTATGCACTTTGTTTCTTCAATTTTTATTTTTGGTAAAGAATCATAAGTCAATCATAAATATTTCCAAAGTTTTGAAGCCAAACATTGGCAAACTATTTTAATGTTTGACAGTTGTGGCACTCCCAACCTCTGGATGTGTGTTACATGTTTTCATGGACAAAAGTGACCCCAACAACGAATTACCGTCATTTGAGAACTTCCTTCCAGCAGTGACTGTTGAAATCATGCATAGAGATGTTTAAGCACCAGGCACTGATGTAAAAAAAACAAAACAAAAAACGCTACTGCCATCTACTGGCAAAAACACTGACATCTTTATGAGCTTGGTGAGAAGAGTTTGACCTTTGATTATAAACACTTTTTCCAGACATAAACCTTCCTCGCTCTGTTCCACGGGCAGTAAACATGTATTTAAACATGTATCAGGCTATTTGAACATTCTCCCTGATGCCCTCTGACCCTCTCGTGCACACACAGTCCAAAGGATAAAACGTCGACTTTCTCACAGTTTGTCTGAGTTCAGTCATGGCCAAAGGTTTCTGCATGAATTTTGTGTTTCATACACTTTGCCACTTCATTTTTATTGAGATTATTATTCACGTTTGTATTTAGTGATGATCTATCGTCAGTATGTCGCACAGTTCAAAGACTTAGATGCTAGTGGTGATACTGCCAAAACCTTTGTGCATGACTGTAAATGCTTACAAAATGTACAAATGCCAATACAATCATGTAGAATTATATTTTTAAGGTGAACTTGTGCAAACTAAGTATATCTTTAACAGAAGACTTCAAGCTGAGCAGTTAGAAGAAAGGTGGTGTGATTGCAGTGTTGTAAATGACAGGTGGTGCAATCCAGGACGTGTTAGCGTGAAGGAAGGACTCAGCTCGTCAGACACTGGACTTTTAGCTGTGAGTGTGTGCCCATGTTATTTACCACAGGTATTCTCCACTATATTAACTAGTGTTTACTTCCACCATCAGCATTTCAGCTAAACTTTGTATTTTGATGTTAGTCTGGAGAGTTTGCCGTATGACCAGCTTCTGAGGTTGATGTCTTCTGCAGCAGATTCAAAGCTATGCGTCAGAAGAACTGCAAAGAATATTACAGATAGGGTGGATGCAAGGGTGTAGCCCTGACATAGCCAAACACAACACTACCCTTCATGTCTTCATAAGAAGACCTGATGATGCTGAAGAGCCTTGGAGGACATTCAATCTTCTTTCATATCTGTAAGAGCTATGAAGGCTATGAACAGGCACCATTGTTCCCTGCCTTTTGTCCCTGTTCTCCTGCAGCTGTCACCATGTGGACCTGTTGGCACAGAGTCCAAACGGCAGCTGTGGGTAGACTCTCTCTGCCAACTCAATTATGGCTTTTCAGAGAAACTTGTGTAAAGAGATGGTGAGGAGAGAAATATTGCAGTTGCTCCCGTCATCTTTGTTATGTCAGAGTGTGACTATGTTGGCATTTATCATATCTTGCAGCACAGAACCGTCCCTCCAACAGAGGCAAAGGATTTCACGCAGTTTGATGATGATAGTCCCTTTGCAGCACTCTCAGACCTCAGCAGGAATGTCATGTTTCCCAGGTTCTCTGCCAGACGCGAGACAGTCCAGGGTTTTGCTGAGTTCTTTTAGATGAGGGTTTGTCCAGCTGCTTTAGCACATGCAGTCAGTGGTGTTCAGGGCTTCTTCAGTTACAACGTTCTCCCTGACATACAGCTCAGAGTAGTGCTCTACTCAGCCTCCATCTGTTGTGCTTAATCCTGGATTAACTTGCCTGTTGTGAACTTTAGAGGTGTGGTTCTCTTCTGTATGGAGCCCACAGCCTGCCTGATTCAGTCCTAGCCTGTGTCAGCTGTATGTCAGAGCAGAGCTAGAACCAGTACTCGTTGTCACCTGGCAATCTGCTGCAGGTTGCTCAGAGGACCAGAAGTGGCTGGTTTTGTGTGGGTGGGGTTTTCTCTTCTCCTCCATGACAGGTGTCATTTTCTCAGAGTATTCCTCAAACCACACTGCAGACCTGCTGGTCTTCTCATATTATACATTCTGCAAAAACGAGCAATAAGGATAATATATAAAACCACTGGTTTGGTTGACGTCAGAACTGCACTAAGACTGTGCAAAGCAGCAAATAAATCTGTGTGGGCTACCAGCAGCCTTTGATTAGATGATCTCAGGCTGCAAAGAGGGAACGTGGGGTTCTTTTTTTTTTTTTCCCGATATTTTTATTAAAGTTTTTGCATCGACTTTTACAAAAGACAAATTGAACAATATGCCGTTTTCTTTTTAAAGAACATAAAGCAATATAAGACATACACTCCCACCTCATAATTATAGCAGTACCAGTGGGTGTACAAACAGAAAAAGGAAAAAATCCAATCTAATAATACTAGTAACAAACCCTAGGGTACAAGACAACAGTTCCTGAGTGTACAAGGGAGATGTGGAGAGTATCCAAAACCCCCACCTCCACACAGACACAAACAAAAAAAAATAAATAAATAAATAAACCCACACATGATAAATGGTCAGCTTAGTTATAGGGATAAATCAATTCTGTTAGAGAAAAGAAATATGTATAAAGTAGTTAAATAAATACCATCATAGAACGCAGGCACAATAGAATCCATATACTTAAACTTAGGCCTCTTACTTGAACATAAGATAAGAAAAAATAAAATATGATAGAGTCTGAGCTGGCTAATTGGGAGCATTGCGAGACCGCAAAGTCTGAACATGATCAAAAAAGGGTTGCCAGGTCTTAAAAAATTTGGCCGTAGACCCGCGCAGGGTGAATTTAATCTTTTCGAGTTTGCTAAAATGCAGAACGTCTCTGATCCAGATTTCCCAAGATGGGGCAGAAGGGGACTTCCAACATAGCAATATTCTGCGTCTTGCCAATAAGGTGAGAAATGCGACCAGATCCACTTGAGGCGTCGGCAAGGCAACTGAATCAGGAAGAACCCCAAACAAAGCAGTTAAGGGCACAGGTTGGAGGGTTAGCTGGATGATCTTAGATAAAATCAAGAAAATATTAATCCAGTATTGTTTGAGGGATGAACATGACCAAAACATATGCATTAAAGAGGCAGGTGTTTGATGACAACGGTCGCAGTCAGGGCTAAGATTGGGGTATATTTGAGCTAGTCTGGCCTTAGTCCAATGTACACGGTGCAGAATCTTACATTGAATCAGCCCATGTTTGGCACAGAATGAGGAGCCATGGACCCGGTAAAGAATTTTATCCCAAGAGTCATCCTGAATCACACACCCCAGATCCTGCTCCCATGCCAATTTAATAGCCGAGATTGAAGAGTTGCCAAAGGAACATATTCTCCCATACAAACAGGAGATCAGGCCCTGTAATGAGGGCGGAGGCAATAGAAGGTTATCAAAGTCATGATAAGAAGGTCTAGATGGGAACTGAGAGGATTTCTCCTTAACAAAACTCCGGATTTGTAAATAGCGAAAAAAGTGACTTTTTGGAAGGCCAAATTTCAATGAGAGCTGTTCAAAGGAGGCAAATGTATTCTGAATGTACAGATCAGAAAAAGATCTGATACCCAAAGAGGCCCACAAATAAAAAGCACCATCAGCTAACGAAGGCTGAAAAGAGGGATTTTTCAAGATGGGTGATTGAAGGGGAAAAAAGGTCAACTTAAAATAACGACGAAATTGATACCATATTTTCAAGGTAACTTTGACAATAGAGTTATTATAAGAGCCTGTACTCGAAGGCTGCTTTTGGGCATAGATCAGGGCTGGTAAAGAGGCTGAGACACAGGAAGAAGTCTCCAAACTGAGCCAGGCCGGGGCATTATTCGTGTCTTCCCCCTGTAGCCAATACCTGAGAATACGAATATTACATGCCCAATAATAGAACATAAAGTTTGGTAAAGCCATCCCCCCCATCTTTTTCGGTCTTTGAAGATATGTCTTGCGTATTCTGGGTGTTTTTTTGTTCCAGATAAACCCAGACAGAATCTGGGGTTCTAAAAGATCACAGACTCAGACAGGAGCGTCCCGAGTCAGAGCTTTAAAAGTCAGTAATACGATTTCAAAATGAATTCTATAATGTTCAGATTACAGCTTGGTGATAAAGTGGTAAAAGTAGGGTAACAAGGAGGGAAACAAGAACGTAATAATTCTGAGTTTCTAAGTACCACTCAATTACCTATGGTAGTTCTGTGTAATCAGGGGATTACCACAAACCCCAGCCCCAGACAGGGTGCAGGAAATGGGCGTGTAAGACCACTTCCCCGCTTGTCTGTGTTAAAAGTAGCCCATTGGGTGCATGTGTTGGTGTATATGGGTGTATGGGGTGTAAATAGTGAGAATGACTGGGTGAAAACTAAAATGCTATTAAAATTGAAAGGACAGATATGACACAAGCACAGTATATATATGGCTAAATACAGGGAGTGCAGAATTATTAGGCAAGTTGTATTTTTGAGGAATAATTTTATTATTGAACAACAACCATGTTCTCAATGAACCCAAAAAACTCATTAATATCAAAGCTGAATGTTTTTGGAAGTAGTTTTTAGTTTGTTTTTAGTTTTAGCTATTTTAGGGGGATATCTGTGTGTGCAGGTGACTATTACTGTGCATAATTATTAGGCAACTTAACAAAAAACAAATATATACCCATTTCAATTATTTATTTTTACCAGTGACACCAATATAACATCTCCACATTCATAAATATACATTTCTGACATTCAAAAACAAAACAAAAACAAATCAGCGACCAATATAGCCACCTTTCTTTGCAAGGACACTCAAAAGCCTGCCATCCATGGATTCTGTCAGTGTTTTGATCTGTTCACCATCAACATTGCGTGCAGCAGCAACCACAGCCTCCCAGACACTGTTCAGAGAGGTGTACTGTTTTCCCTCCTTGTAAATCGCACATTTGATGATGGACCACAGGTTCTCAATGGGGTTCAGATCAGGTGAACAAGGAGGCCATGTCATTAGTTTTTCTTCTTTTATACCCTTTCTTGCCAGCCACGCTGTGGAGTACTTGGACGCGTGTGATGGAGCATTGTCCTGCATGAAAATCATGTTTTTCTTGAAGGATGCAGACTTCTTCCTGTACCACTGCTTGAAGAAGGTGTCTTCCAGAAACTGGCAGTAGGACTGGGAGTTGAGCTTGACTCCATCCTCAACCCGAAAAGGCCCCACAAGCTCATCTTTGATGATACCAGCCCAAACCAGTACTCCACCTCCACCTTGCTGGCGTCTGAGTCGGACTGGAGCTCTCTGCCCTTTACCAATCCAGCCACGGGCCCATCCATCTGGCCCATCAAGACTCACTCTCATTTCATCAGTCCATAAAACCTTAGAAAAACCAGTCTTGAGATATTTCTTGGCCCAGTCTTGACGTTTCAGCTTGTGTGTCTTGTTCAGTGGTGGTCGTCTTTCAGCCTTTCTTACCTTGGCCATGTCTCTGAGTATTGCACACCTTGTGCTTTTGGGCACTCCAGTGATGTTGCAGCTCTGAAATATGGCCAAACTGGTGGCAAGTGGCATCTTGGCAGCTGCACGCTTGACTTTTCTCAGTTCATGGGCAGTTATTTTGCGCCTTGGTTTTTCCACACGCTTCTTGCGACCCTGTTGACTATTTTGAATGAAACGCTTGATTGTTCGATGATCACGCTTCAGAAGCTTTGCAATTTTGAGACTGCTGCATCCCTCTGCAAGATATCTCACTATTTTTGACTTTTCTGAGCTGTCAAGTCCTTCTTTTGACCCATTTTGCCAAAGGAAAGGACGTTGCCTAATAATTATGCACACCTGATATAGGGTGTTGATGTCATTAGACCACACCCCTTCTCATTACAGAGATGCACATCACCTAATATGCTTAATTGGTAGTAGGCTTTAGAGCCTACACAGCTTGGAGTAAGACAACATGCATGAAGAGGATGATGTGGACAAAATACTCATTTGCCTAATAATTCTGCACTCCCTGTATCTGTCGACTGCAAACCCAAGTGCTGAAGGTCCTCGTGTTTATATCAATGAAAAGGGGACAGAACCAGGTACTGCTGCTCTTTCCACATATGTCACCTTTTAGCCATTTACTCCTGACTGTGTAGGTCCGCTAATGTGCGCTCCCACACACTTCTCCGAGGCTATTCCACTTTCAAAATCAAAGCATTTTTTCTCAGTTTTTATTTCGCCAAAGTCCATTCAAACTGACCAAGGATTCAGATTCATATCTAAAATGTTCAGTCCTAAAAGTCACGATCATCCATCAAGCATCAACAATCCAGTGAGTCACAGAATCCATCCTGAGGCACTTGAGCATTTTTGTCAAATGCTTCAAAAGTCCATGATGAGGAAATTTTGCCTTGAGATAAGAAGAGAGTGGGATGAGGGGTTGCCAATTGTCTTCCCAATGCTGTGAGAAAGGTCCACAGGTTTCAGTGCAGCAGAGCTGGTGTTTAGACCTCTGTGGCGGGGTGTGGTTTGTGGCATAGCTACAGGGCAGGGGTGGAGCAGTGGGTTCAGGATGTGGTGTGTAGCTGAAAATCTGCTGCAAGGAGAAATTGTGCAGATAAAAGTTCATTCATCTTGCAACACTATCTGCAAGGTTCCTTGTTCTATCACAGTGGTGCCAAAACAGTGCCGTGCCATGGTATGGTGGACCCTCAACCGGCCCAGCCAGTTGAGGCGCTGGGCCAGATGGTGGCCAAGCTGTAGGCCATGCAGTGGCAGCAGGCAGTGGTCCATCACTGCCACGGCAGCTCTCCAATGGCTCATAGCAGCAAGGAGCAGCTTTGAAGATGTCCGCTGAGCAGTAGTGGACTGCTTAGACTCCGGGACGGAGGATGATCACCAGCATTGATTGAGAACTGGACGTTTGCCTATGACAAGCGGCTCTTTGACACAACAACATGGTGGCTACAACATGGCCCCACTGAAGGCTCACATCACTGGAGCAGGTGGTGAACAAACAATTCATTGGGGAACCCCCTCAGACACCACAGAGTGGGTCCACTGCCACCAATAGGCCAGCTTGGACATGATGCGGGCCATGGATTACCTGTCGGCGCGCCCAGGGAGGCATCAGAGCACCTATGACCAACGGCTGGGAGGCAGCTAGTTCCAGCTCTGTGGAGTCTGCTCCAGGACGCTTCACCACTGTGTGCCATCATCATGGAGCATCAGCCACTGGCTTTAGAGTGGGTGGAGTTGAGGTGTGTATAGGGACATGGGGATAGACAAGTACACATACACAAATATCCCATAGAGCCACTACAAATGAAATAGAATGGCAAAACGCATCAAGTACAAGCTGCAGTGAGCTCCCACCTGAAGCATCCTTTGATTGTGGGGACAGATTTTTATGGTCCTGCAGCCATATATATATATATATATATATATATATATATATATATAGAGAGAGAGAGAGAGAGAGAGAGAGAGAGAGATTTGTCCAAACGCAAGGTGACAATGTGCAGCAATACAAATCCCTCTTCAAGACATTTCCAAAGACATGGCGAAAGATTTTCAGAAGCATGTGATGAACAGAAACACTGTTGTGTCCACTTCATCAGCTGAGGAGCTTTTCTTGCAGTTCCAAATGTTTATCAGGAGCTACTGTCCAACAGGCCGAGTGGAGAGGCAGTTCTAGCTTTGATAAGTGATGTGAGGCTGCAATTCAAGGCAGCGATGAATCCAGAACAGTTAAATCCTTCCCAAATCAAAAACCCTGGATTAACAGAGATGTTCGCGCGGCACGGAGCACCGCCTTTGCCTCCGTGAACACATCGGACTACAAACACGCACATTACCAACTCCAGAAGACGATCAAAGCAGCCAAACGTGAGCACAGGGACAGGGTGGAGCAACAGTTTGACAACCCTCGGAGTATGTGGCAGGGACTAAACACGATCGCAGACTTTAGAGGGAAAACCAGCACACCGCAGACCACGGCCTCTCTCTGTACGGGATTCCCGGCCGCGTCCTCAAGTCATGCGCGGCTCAGCTGGCTGGAGTGTTCACGCACATCTTCAACCTTTCCCTCTCTCTGTCTGTAGTCCCAGCCTGCTTCAAAATGGCCACCATCGTCCCTGTACCCAAATCCTCCACCATCTCCTCATTGAACGACTGGCGACCTGTAGCCCTGACCCCCATCGTGAGCAAATGCTTCGAGAAGCTGATCAGGGACTTCATCTGCTCTGCACTACCCGACTCACTGGACCCTCTACAGTTTGCATACCGCCACAACAGGTCCACTGATGATGCCATAGCCCTGACACTACACACTGCCCTGTCACACCTGGAGAAGAGAGACACGTATGTGAGAATGCTGTTTGTAGATTACAGCTCAGCATTCAATACCATCGTTCCCTCGAAGCTGGACAGGAAACTGCAGGATCTAGGACTGAGCAGCTCCCTCTGCAGCTGGATCCTTAGCTTCCTGTCTGACAGACGCCAGGTGGTCAGACTGGGCAGCATCACCTCATCCCCCGTCACACTGAACACTGGTGCTCCACAGGGGTGTGTACTGAGCCCTCTCCTGTACTCACTCTACACCTACGACTGCACAGCCACTAACAGCTCCAACATCATTGTGAAGTTTGCGGACGACACTACAGTGGTGGGTCTTATCACCAATGGTGACGAGACGGCTTACAGGGAGGAGGTCAGCGCCCTGACCCACTGGTGTCAAGACAACCATCTCACCCTCAACGTCGCAAAGACAAAGGAGTTGATAGTGGACTTCCGGAGGTGCAGAGAAGTACACACCCCCATCACCATCAACGGCGCTGCTGTGGAGAGAGTGAGCAGCTTCCGGTTCCTTGGAGTACATCTGGCTGAGGATCTTACGTGGTCAGTACACACAAACAAAACAGTGAAGAAGGCGCAGCAGCGCCTCTTCTTTCTCAGGAGACTGAAAAGATTCGGCATGAGCCCCCGCATCCTCAGGACCTTCTATCACTCTGCCATTGAGAGCATCCTCACTGGATGCATCACCACCTGGTATGGCAACAGCACCGCTTACAACCACAAAGCTCTCCAGAGAGTAGTGCGGTGGGTCGAAAGGATAATTGGGGGTGAGCTTCCCTCCCTCCAGGACATCTACAGGAAGCGGTGCCTGAGGAAAGCCGGGAGGATCATCAAGGACTCCAGTCACCCCAGCCATAAACTGTTCAGACTGCTTCCATCAGGAAGGAGGTTCTGCAGCATCCGGTCCCGTACCAGCAGACTGAGAGACAGCTTCTTCCACCAGGCCATCAGACTGCTGAACACGTCATAGACACCTCAGCTTCACTACTGGAACTTCAACATTATGCACTCCATACTGTACAGTAACGCCACTGTTTTGCACATGTCTCACTCTGTATATTTTATATATTTTATTTTATTGTTTACTCTATTTAATTTGTAAAATATGTGTACACACACACACACACATACACACACACACACACACACACACACAAGTAGATATACGTATTTAGTAAATTTCAAATTCAAATTCAAATTCAAATTTTATTTGTCACGTACACAGTCATACACAGTACGATATGTAGTGAAATGCTTGGACAACTGCTCGTGACCTAAAGAAAACAAAAAAGGAAAAGGCTATGAATAAGATAGGAAATAAATATGAAAAATTAAAAAGGGTAAATTTAACTAGGAAGGAATAAAATATAAATTAAGGTTAAAAATGAAATAACTGTACAACACAAATTAGAATGAAGGGTAAATTTAACTGGGAAGAATAAGATAAAGATAAAATATATAAATTAAAGTTGAAAATAAAATAACTGTACAACAAAATACACAATATAGAACTATATAAGAATGTATGAAGAAATCTAAATATAAATAAATATATACACAATAACAGCAGCTGTACAAGTATTAACCGGAAATGAAGAATATAGTGTCCAGTGTTGTGCAAAACCAAAGTCCAGAAAGTCCAGTGTGTGTGTAAGAACCATATGTGTGGGTCAGTACTGTGTGGTGGTGTGATTGAGAGACCGTATCGCCTGCGGGAAGAAGCTCCTCCTCAGTCTCTCTGTGTTGGTCTTCAGGGAGCGGAATCGCTTTCCTGACCTCAGCAGAGAGAACAGTCTGTTGTTGGGATGGCTGAGGTCCTTCACGATCTTCCTGGCCTTGGTCCAGCACCGCCTGCTGTAGATTGAGTGCAGGTCAGGGAGCTCGGAGCGGATGGTGCGCTCAGCTGATCGCACAACCCTCTGTAGAGCTCGTCTGTCCTGCATGGTGCTGTTCCCGAACCAGGTTAAGATGTTTCCCGCCAGGATGCTCTCTATGGTGCACAAGTAAAAGTTCCTGAGCACCTTGGAGGGCAGTTGGAAGTCTCTCAAGCGTCTGAGGTGGTAGAGACGCTGACGGGCCTTTTTCACCACGGTGTTGATGTGACAGGACCATGACAGGTCCTGCGTGATGTGAACTCCGAGGTATTTGAAGCTGTCCACTCTCTCCACTGGGCACTCGTTGATGACGGGGGTCTGGTAGTTCCTCTCCTGCTTAGTGCTGAAGTCCACTATCAGCTCCTTTGTCTTACTGACGTTTAGAAGGAGGTTGTTCCTCTGGCACCAGTTCTCCAGATTCCTAATCTCCTTCAGGTAGGCCGTCTCGTTGTTATCAGAGATCAGGCCCACCACGACGGTGTCGTCAGCAAACTTGATGATGGTGGTGGAGCTGGTAGTGGCCACACAGTCATATGTGTACAAAGAGTACAGCAGGGGGCTCAGAACACACCCCTGGGGGGCTCCAGTGCTGAGAGTGGTGGAGGCTGAGACATGTCCGCCCATCCTTACTGCCTGTGGTCTGCCAGTTAGGAAGTTGGAGATCCACTGACACATAGATGAGCTGAGTCCCAGATGCTCCAGCTTGGTGGTGAGTGTGGAGGGAATTATGGTGTTAAATGCAGAGCTGTAGTCTATGAAGAGCATTTTAACATAATTCCCCCTTCTAGTGTCCAAGTGAGTGAGTGATGTGTGGAGGAGATGAGAGATGGCATCGTCTGTGGAACGATTTGGACGGTAAGCGAACTGTAGTGGGTCCAGTGTGTCTGGTAGTGAAGAAATGATGAAGTCTCTGACCAGGCGTTCAAAGCACTTCATCACTACTGAGGTGAGGGCTACAGGGCGATAGTCATTGAGAGAAGCAGGGTGGGGTTTCTTCGGGACAGGAACAATGATGGACTCTTTGAAGCATGTGGGGATCACCGACTGAGATAAAGAGATGTTGAATATCTCAGTGAACACAGGAGCTAGCTGGTATGCGCAGTCTCTTAGGATACGACCTGGGATGCCGTCTGGTCCTGCTGCTTTCCTGGTGTTCACTCTCTTGAAGGCTCTCCTTACTTCATGCTCGGAGATGACGAGCACGTTTCCGGTGCTGGCAGTATCTTCCTGTCTGCAGCCGTTAGCGCCGCTAACACTAGCATCGTTGGAGTCCTTAGCTGCAGCCTCGAAGCGAGCATAGAAAGTGTTCAGCTCGTCTGCCAGAGTCACGGCCACGTTCGTCATACCGGTTGTTGGTGCTTTATAGTCCGTTATTGTCCTTAGTCCCCGCCACAGGCTCCTAGAGTCACTCTGTTGGAGTTGTGACTCTAGTTTCCTCCCGTAGCGCTGCTTCGCCTCTTTCACCGCCCTCCGCACGTTATATGACGCGGCTTTGTACGGGTCCATGTCCCCCGTCGTGAGTCCCGTGTTGTAGGCAGCGGTGCGGGATCTCAGAGCGTCGCGGATGGTTTTATCCACCCACGGCTTCTGGTTGGGAAACGTTGTGATAGTCTTTGTCTCCACGGTATCATCCGCTAGTTTCCCGATGAATCCCACAACCGCTTCCGTAAACACGTTGACGTCATCGTCGGAGCTGTTTCTGAACATGCCCCAGTCTGCGTCATCGAGTGCGTCCTGTAACGCGGCCACCGATTGATCCGTCCAGCGCGCGACCTTCCTCTGAACCGGAACTTCCTGTTTCAGCCTTTGTTTGTATTTTGGCATGAGGAAGATGGCGGCGTGATCAGATTTGCCAAACGGGGGGCGGGATTGTGCCTTGTAGCCGTCCTTGACCGTAAACACATCCAGTAATGCATACACGCTTATATTGTACATATATTTATTACTCTCAGATTTAGCCATTCTTATATTTTTGCTTGTTTTATGTTATTGTATTTTTTGCACACCTCTGTTGCTGTGAAGCTCGCACTCAAGAATTTCACTCACATGTACTGTACCAGTGTACCTGCACATGTGATGTGACAATAAAAGTGATTTAATTTGATTTAATAAAAGGTATAATGTTTCACACGTTACACACTTTACAACATAGCTCCCTTTGATAGTTCTGGATATTTATATGGCAGTGATAAAGTATATGCTAAAAAAATATGTTGAAAAATGCTTATTGCGCCTAGAAGGTAGTAGCTTACTCTGAAATGTTTAATATAGCAACTCTAGATGAAGTACATAGGTGAACAGATTCGGTTCACTATTTGGCAAGAAACTAGTCAGATTTTTCTATCTTTTGCCCTTAAATAATGAATAGTAAACACTTATGAAAAACTGTTTGCAGATTCATTAATAACATATATATAAACTATTTATTAGCTTTCTATAACAGGAGTCCTACTGTAAAGTGAGACCATATTTCCTATTAAGAATGTCTCATAAATGTCATCAGCATCGTGGGCTGTCTTGTCTGCTTTAACAACCTGATATCAGAAGTACAAATAATAACGCCTATCAGGAAATACTTCTATCAAATTCTCTTTAAAGTACAGGTCAGTTTTCTGCTTTGAAAACTCCAACAACATCAAGTGTTTTATCAAACAGCTATTAACAAGTAGTCCATATGATGGCAGTAGTAGTCCATCTAAGCTGCAGACTCCCCATTTTATATGTTCTGAACGTGATCAGATTATGACTTATATAACTCACGATGAGCATCTTTGTTCATACACAGAAGCTGCCGAGGTGTGTTTTAAAACTTTCACTGTCTTTGCTTGAGTTGAAACACATATTTAATATTGGGCCTCTGTCATTTTATATGTGGTGTAACTTATTAGTGATAACACACTGTTGAGCTAAAATAGTACTGTGACCACCTATTAGTTATATGCTCTCATGGGGGTGGAGCCAAAACCCACCTGAGAGGGTGATATTTCCAGGATAGTTTGCCTGACAGAAACACAGCCACGCGTCTTCGCTGGATTGTTGAGTAACACTCGTCAGCTCAGCTCTGGTAAGCTCTGTTTCTTGTGTGATTTCTTAGTTTAGCGTGGCGTGGAGTGGGTGTGGGTGCTGAAGACTAATGTGAGAGGAGTGAGAGGAGTGAATGAGCGGAGTGTGTTTGGACCCTCTTCCCTTTCTCCCTGGACCCCTGGAAATCCCCTGGAAATCCCCTGGAAATCCCCCAGTGTACTGGGGCTGGGATTTATTCAAAGATAAACTTGTGACTTTAACTCTAGTTCAGCTGGTCTGCACCTGAGTCCAACCGCTAAATTGAGAGCTTCTTTTTTTTACGCTCAATTCTCTCTTCACCACGACGAACCGGTACAGTGTCCAAATCACTGCAGCCGCAGCACCAATCCGTTTGTCGATCTCCCGCCACCTTCTTTCCACACTCGTGAACAAGACCCTGAGATACTTAAACTCCTCCACTTGGGGCAGGAACTCGTCCTTGACCCGGATTGGGCACTCCACCCTTTTCCAGCTGAGGACCATGGCCTCATATTTGGAGGTGCTGATTCTCATTCCCACCACTTCATACTCGGCTGTGAACCGTTCCAGTGCGAGCTAGAGGCGATCACCCGATGACGCAAACAGAAACACTTCATCTCCAAAAAATAGATATGAGATTTCTGATGAGGTCGAATACCTTCTCCAAGTCCACAAAGACATGGACTAGTTGTGCAGTAACTGGTTGTTACTCCCATGCACCCTCAAGTATTCTCGAGAGGGTAAAGAGCTGGTCCAGTGTTCCACGACCAGATAGAAAACCGCATTGTTCCTCCTGTATTTGAGGTTCGACTGATAGACAGACTCTCATTTCCAGAATCCTGACATATATCTTCCAGGGGATGCTGAGGAGTGTGTATAGTGGAAATACACCCTCTGGCCCCCTTTCTTAAAGATGGGAATCACCACCCCAGTCTGCCAATCCAGAGGTACTGCCCCTTATCTCCACGCAACATTGTAGAGGTGTGTCAACCATAATAATAATAATAATGGATGGAATTTATATAGCGCTTTTCAAGGCACCCAAAGCTCTGTACAATGCCACTATTCATTCACTCTCACATTCACACACTGGTGGAGGCAGCTACAGTTGTAGCAACAGCTGCCCTGGGGCAGACTGACAGAAGCCAGGCTGCCATATCGCGCCATCGGCCCCTCTGGCATGACAGCCCTACAACATCCAGAGCCTTCAGGAACTCGTCCACCCCAGGGGCCCTGCCACTAATTTGTTGTTTAACTGCCTGATTGACTATGGAGGTGCTGAAAATGGTCGATTCGGACTCAATGTCCCCAGTCCCCCTCAAAATCCTGTTGATGCTCTGCTGGAGGTGGAAGTTGAAGATCTCGTGGACCAGGGCCTCTGCCAGGTGCTCCCAGCACACCATCGCTATACCTTTAGGCACGCCAGGGCTGTTCAGCATCCTCCCCCACCACCTGATCCAATTCACCACCAGATGGTGATCAGTTGAAAGCTCAGAACCTCTCGTCACCCGAGTGTCCAGATGGATGCGGCTCTGATGATAAAATTACAAAATCGATCATTTAGAGCTTAGAGTGTGAAATGAAGAGTGTGCACACTCAAACAAACTAAAAAGTATTCATTGGGGCCCTTTAAAGAATTTAGTTATGTTAGCAACAGCTGACGTCAAAGGTCCTTGTAAATGTAATGTATGAGTGTGGATGTGTGTATCTTCTTTGTGGTAGTGATTTGTCCTGAAAGTGGTTGGCTCGCCATCTGTCAAGACCGGAATCTCGTCCTGGTCCTCGGCCTTCCCTGTCCTCTCCAAACACCGGACCGTTGGTCTGTGTTTCAAAGGTGAACACGTTGGTATCGGAAGTGCAGCAGCTCTCTGGGTGAAAAGTGTGTGGGTAGCCGACGTTACTTCTCTCCTTCATCCAGTCACTGAGCTGTCTAAAAATCAGCCAATCCACTTCAGATTGAGTTTTTCTGGCCTGAGCCCAGGCAGCACCCCTTTTTTTGAGGAGACTGGAGAGCTGAGGAGAAAACAAAGGATTGTTTCTGTATTTTTACTCTTTATTTTTACTTTTGATTTAAAAAAGAGAAGCTTACTCAAAGAAATGCTTAAAATCTTGTTTAAAAACTATTTGTGGTCTTGATTTTAGGAGCGTCGGAGTACAGCTACCACGTAGTGGTCACTGATCTCATTTGCACCAGTGTGAGAATGTTTATGTTGCATGTTAGTTAAAAATAAATCAATAAGTGACAACTTTTCCAGGTATTTAAGATTTGTGCTATAAATTAGTTGTGTGAGATTATATCAGTCACACATAGATTTAAAACTGAGGCAGAAGACGACCAGTCCCAGTTGAAATCTCCGGTCAGGATAATTTCATTAAAATCTAAAGTAGATCGTTTTTCCACTAAGTGAAATTAAAGCCTCACTACTAGCTGAGGGGCGTCTATAACAGCCCACAATGGTGATAAAATAGCCCTTGTAAAGTTAGAACTTGCAATGTGTTTACAAACAGTTACTGATGATTGGACAGTAACATGGAATTTGTTTTTTACATAAATTGCAACACTGGGCGGTCGCAGTGGAGAAGATTGTAACCCGTTAATGCGATGTGTTTGTCAGTAATTGTTCTTGTGAGCCAGGTTTCAGATAGTTTAACTGTTTCATTGTCATCAATAATAATACTGTCTGTTATCTATATATCTTGCTTTTTCCGCCCCATCTCCTCTCACATCCATTGGATCACATCCATGCATTTATTTTCGAGCTAGCTCTATGTGAGAGGCCTCAGAACACTCTAACCACCTCTGAGTCACAAACAAACACACACACACACACACACTCGAACAACGATCCACTTATAAACAGGCTCCCTCCAATAAGGTGTGGGGGCAGCCCAGAGCTCCTTGATGCATGATTATGAGTTTTTTCTTGTAATTTTGGGGGTGAGCAATGTGTCGTGAACTAATTTTCCCCCTTTTACGTTGGTTGCTTTTAGGGATAATATGATCTATTGAAGGGAGGAATGAATGATCACTTTCTGCTTACAAGGTTAAGACACAACTCACTTTCAAATGACTTGATGCAAGCGCTGTTTGCCGTAAATGGAGGAAGGAGCAGAAGGGCAAATGCAATTAGTTTCACTACAATTGCTGCAGACGTTTCTCTAGATCAACATGAGGCTGCCGAACAGAGCGATCGACCCGAGTGGGTTGGATCTGGGCAGCTGCCAGAATGATCGGACTGAGAACGTGGAAAGTTTGTGACAGAAAATATTCCTATTTTTAATTCATATTTAAAGTAATCATTAAACAGCAACTAGTAACTAGCCAATGCAATAGCTTTGGGTAAACTGAGCACAGAATGTCCTTAAATGCCAAAGCGAATTCATAAAAAGGCGACTGCACGCAGGCGAGGATCAGAGAATTTCAGAACTTTTAAAGAAAAATCTGAAATTGGATTTTACCTGCAGATTGGTGAGTTCTTGTACAGTTTACAAGACGTGAGGGCATCACAGGGAGAGAACCGAGCCATGTGTTTACCCATGGCCCTTTATGTAAAATATGTGGAATGAAGACATAATTACAAGATCTGACACACTAGGTGGGTGCAGAGAGTGGTAGCATTGCACACACACACATGTATGCACGTGTTACATCAAAGACCAGATTTAAGTAGAGCTGCACGTGCTCATGGCTCCTGCTATGTTATATTACAGTTAAAGTTAGAAAGAGTTGCTTCAGGCCTACACAAAACCACATTTATTTCAATGTCACTGGTGCATCTGCACAAGCTGGAAGTCTCAACTTCAAAGATTTGTCTCAAGTTTTTGCTTCAACACACGACATTTAATGCCTCAACATTTTGTAAAGTTACTTACAAATAAAGACGTACTTAAATAAAGAAAATGATTTTTCCAGCCTGAACTAACTGCAGTTTTAAGTAATCTGAACCAACAGCTATTAACCTTAGCAGGGTGAGAAATTGTCTTAGAAATTCCTTTATCATGGTTGATTGTTCCTGAGTGCTTAGCTCTGGCACTTGGTGTTTGATGAGAAAGTATTTCAGCTGGTAAACACTAAACAGCATGAACAACTAAATATATGCGTCAGCCTCTCTTTTCCTGGGGTCCCATTTTCAGGTCCATGGTGTGCCTGTTTAAAAACTCAACTGATGCCATTTTTAAAGGTTTCTAAATATAGCACGTTCACTGAAGAGGCCTCTTAGTAAATGGATGTTCTTTATTAATGCACTAAATTTGGTAGCAACATCATATAAGCATTTTTAATTGACAATTACGCTGGAAACTGTCAGTGTTAAACAATCTACACAAAGGCAATTTCAGAAATGTCAGGAAACATTCACAACAACGTCACATTTGATGCAGAGTTATGAGGACTAGCATGCATTAACAAAACTACATATAAAGGATCACCATGAGTGGTCTTTGTATTCCTGTTAATACTATATCACAGACTGTAAAATGACAATGATTCACTAATAATAATAATGCAATTTAAAAACACATTTAAAAACACATTCATTCATTTGGGAAGCTGAGATTAAAAACACAAGGCTCGTTATACTGAGATGTGCTGCTCCCTGATATTACACCAACAAACACTTAATTCGAGGGTTAACAATTAAATTGTTGTTGATGTTAATTTTAATGCATCCATCCTTCCATCTTAGGTATTCTTCATAAGTGCTTCTCCTCTCCGTCACTCCTGTTTCCTGGAGCGCCCCCTGAACGTGTCCATGAGGTTGAAGGCTCCCAGGTACTGGCCCAGAACAATGGCCTGCTTCATGTTCAGTACACTTTGAAGAGAGAAAAAACATAGAAATGAACATACAAAATACATACAAAAAGGTGTTTGACATCTGTGTTAGTTTCTTTTTATGTGCCAATGTCTTAATATGCTATAACAATGCAACTGCACCAGAAACTGCACGGACCAAAGCGAGTGTAAGTTTCCACGAACAGTTTCAACATCAACTCTGCAAAACTTTTGTGATCAAGTTTTACTGAGTAAAAAAGTCCAAATGCAACTGGAGTGGCTATAGCCTAGGAGAGGTCATCAGGGAGGTTGCTGGTTTGAACCCTGACTAATCCAGCATGCCAAAGTATCCTTGGGCAAGACATTGAGCCCCAAGGTGCTCTGTGTGGAATCACTGGATAGTCATATTTTCAGGTGGTTTAAGAAATTTGGCCAGATTTCCAGAAATTTAAGCGGCTCCATCCAAAGTGGAATGGATGCCATCTTTCCTAACAAGAGGTTGTGTTTCCCCCAGAAAGCTTCCGAAGTATGTACAAAACCCACATCATTGTTCATCCCTAACAGACTGGTAACAAACTTAATCAACTTCAGCCTCCTACACTCCATCTCCCTCTGGATTAAGGACTTCCTCAGTGACTGCCCACAGAAAGTTGCTGAGGAAGTAGTAGGGCCGCACCTCTCCGCAGCACTCAGTCATTTTCAAACAAAATAAATGAACACTGGAGAGAGTGCCTCCTTTCAATAACCCTGCAGTATCTCATTTGTGCTATCAATACAAACCATACATGTTGACACACATGTATATAGACAGGGTGTATTATAAAGAGTCAGCCTATTATAAATAAATAAATTAATTTCAGTGCTTTAATTCCACAGCCATTCACAAACCTACTCTAGAAAGGGGGATTCAGTACCACATGGTTGCCAGTATGTAGCACAAGAAGTGCATTGTTAGCAGTAAACTCATCCACCTACAACATTTCCAAACATCTCACCACCATCCCAGCCCCCGGTGGAAAACACACCCCATTAAAAACTCTACAGACCTAAAACCTGGATCACTGGATCCAGATGAAACCAGAGTGTCCTTTAATGAGGCCTACATTTCCACTTGCATATCTTTAACCAAGGCAGTGGAGACTGTCACAACAAGACAACAGCATCCAGCTCCTTACAGAAGAGAACTTTACTCCTGAATACAACAGAACAGAACAGAACAGAATAGAATAGTCCTTTATTGTCACTGTACATGTACAATGAAATTGTGGGTGCTCCACAGTAACTGTGCTGGAATAAAAATATGAATAGTTGACAGCAGGAATAAATGGCAAACAGGAGAAATATGTACAGTCAAGAGGAATATATATCTAAAAATCAGAGAAAGGGCCACTGTAAAGAACAAGTTGCATTAGATTTACATGCTGTTAGACCACATACTTACAACCAGATATTTTAAACACAACAAGGGTATCTATAGATAAGTACAGCTCTTGGCTCTTTCAAACAGACAGAACCTAGCCACCTAAAGATATGTGGATGCCACTGCGGTTAAAATCAAAATCTATCAAAACCCAAGAAGTAGAATCTTTCACTGTTCACATCAGCTCAGTGGATAGAAACATAAAGCTCACCAGGGAAGACACAAAGGACCATAGTTTGCCATTTATGGACTGTGCTGAGCGCATTGAGGACTCGGGAAGCCTCAACATTTACGTTCACTGGAAGCTCACGCACACAGACCAGCATCTACTCTTTGACTCCCATCACCCTTTGAAACACAAACTTGGAGTAATCAGGACCCTGCAACACCGGGCAAAAGCCCATCCCAATAAGGCAGAAACAGAAAGAAAAGGAGCACATACATGTAAATGAACTCTTTCATCCCAAGGACAGAACTCCCAAACACAAACGAAGCAACATAGTGTATGTACTGGAGAAACCAAACAGCTACTCAATAAACACACGACACCTCGACGGGACACGACTCACTGTAAAGATGAGCAAGGCAGCAGAGCAAAGCTAGCCAGCTGGTTCTTAGAAAGTTTATGATCACGTGAGAAGTTCTAAAACAATGAAACTGTACCTCCAGCAACTCTACAAGAGTGCTGCAGCAATCCTTTAAAAATAAACAAACATTCCAAGGACTGATGACCTCATTAGCATTAAGCATAACAATGAATCTAACAAACAGCTCCTAATGGAACAAAATATTTGTTCTAATTTAAATAGGTCATGTCTAATAATTTCATAGAGCCAGAATAATGTTGCTTGCATTTCTAGCGAAATCTGGATGACTAACAACTCCAACAATGACTGTCTTCAAAGAGGGAGCAGAGACAAGGCAGGATAATACAACACATTATTAAAAGCCCGGATACAATGGCTTTTATCTAAAATGAACAGAGGTGACAGGCGAGGCACTATCTGTGAGCTGTATTTGTGTGAGCTGTTTTCCAGAGACAAAAATCTTTCTAATAGAGAATAATAGCCCTGTCCTCAGATAAATGGACTAGAGGAAGAAGAAGAAAAGAATGGCAGACATCTTTTCTTCTTAAACACTCACTCATGAAATACAATTAAAGAACAAAACGATTCAGCAGCAGTGCAGGGGGCTTCAGCTATCTAAGACCTGGCTCTTCCAAATGGTGCATTATTATTTCTATTATCAGTGTTATTGCTAAGGTATTACAGATTTCACTCATTTGGGTAAAGTGATGTGAAGTTTACACAGTGCTCATACAACTAGACTTTTAACTTATGTTGGCAAGCTGAGGGCAGTCAAATACAATGTGACCTTACAGTCCCAGCAAGAAATCATTGCAACTTCTGTTAACCTCTTAAACACCCAAAGATGGGTGCAAGAGGGAGGAGATCGTGGAGATCAGGAAACCACATTAACAGGTTAATGCACTATTATGTAAAACTCACGCGCTGACATTTTTGCTCACTTCTGCTGCCTTTATAACCAAAAGGGGTTAACCTCCCTCACTATTCTCGGAGCTTCAGACTCAGGTGTCAAGCAACTCATATTGATGTGGTGATCAGAAGCTGCGGAAAGTGAATAACATGCAGTGACTTTGAGCAACTACATGTGAAACAACTGTGCTCGAAGGGAAGTGGCAGAACTTCCAGGGGAGCATGTGAAGCCAATGAGAGCAAAGTATGGTGTTGATTGACATACGAGCTGGTGGAAATTTGCTCACCTTCATACAAACTGTACAGAAAATCTGCAATGTTTTAAAGTTCCACCAATGCATTGAAAAGGCATTTTAGACAGACTACGATCTCTCCTCTTTGTTGACTTCTACAGAATTACTGACACAGTAAATGCCACATTCAAAATGTCTATATGATGTTCTGCTATCCCATTTCTGTAACTGAGCAACAGAAAACTGATAGAAATATTAAGTTTATTATTAACCTTTATTTTACCAGGAAAAGTCCCATTGAGATTAAAAACCTCTTTTCCAAGGGAGTCCTGGCCAAGAGGCGACAACATGTTAAAATTACAAAGTTACATACATGATCATAAGTAACAATTAAAGTTTAATTAAGTTTGAGTGCAAGGTTCAATTAGCTGAGAATTATATTTTTGACACATCGAAAAAGGATGAAAACTCCCAGTACAGACTGTTAATTGGCAACTGCAGATATGATACATCTTCATGTTTTTGGCATAAATTGTAATACACCTCTATATATTAATGTTAGAATTGATTTTATTTAAATAAATACTGTAGAATAAAGACCCTACAATATTAGAAAGAAAATCTGAACAATCTGACAATCCCCCATGAGCAAGCATGTATCGACAGTGGAGAGCAAAAACTCCCTTTTAACAGGAAGAAACCTCCAGCACAACCAGGCTCAGGGAGGGAGCAGCTGAGTTTCAGAAGAAACCTCAAAATCAGTTTCTTCACTCTTAGTCCACTCTATTTTTGCAAATTTACACACCAAACTCACATTTAATCATTAGTAATTATTACAATTCATCTAATTTCAATTTCCCCATAATTCTTAGCTAGTACCCTTTTAAAAGGGAGTTTTTTTCCTCCCCATTGATGCCAGGTGCTTGCTCGTAGGACATTGTCTGATTGTTGGTCTTTTCTCTCGATTATTGAGGCAACTGTTTGTTGATTTGGTCCTATTATTTGGTGCTATATAAAAAACTGTAATGAACCAGATGAACAAACACTAAAATAGGACTGTGGCCTGCATTCGCTTTCATCACTATAACAAGGAGAACCAGGAATATCATTAACATATGTAAATCCATTACACAAATAATGGCTGCAGCTCCTAACTTCATCACCACTCAGTCAGGTTTCATATCCATTCAAGATTACATTTTCAGAATATCACACACTGCTACCAAACACATCCTGTAAATTTGTTATTCTGCCACGCTGCCAGTCTAACCCTTCAAGCTGCCTTAGATTCGTTTCCTCAGATATCTACTATATTTTCCAAAAGCATCCACCCACCTGTATTTTTCATGTCTTGGCTCTTTTCCTTGAATAAGAAGATATTTTCCTAAATGTATATAAAGACAACAAAGCAAACATCCTGGGTGCTTTTAGTTGGGAACCTTTATTTGACTTACACTGGTGAAATACAACTTATATAACAAAGTCTCTATTTAAAGAGATGGTAAATGGATAGGTTCCTATATAGGGAAAGCCATGTGTGGTTGTAACACATTGTGCTTAAGCATCTGTAACTCAATGAATTTTTGTACTTTTAAACAAAATATCCTGTTTGTTTACTATGAATGACACCTGCAAGAATACCACAGATCTCATGTGTTAACATTAAAATTACACCAGAGAACATGCTTCAAAAAAGTGGTTTATTGAAAAGAAAGAACAGCGTCCACCTCTCTCTGTGACTGGCCATAACTCAAACACACTCTTGTGGTATCAGTGTGTAAATTAGTTCACTAAACAAACTTTCAGTTAGTACAATGCACCTGTGTGACAAACATATAGGTTTGATTTAAAGTGCAGGCTGGGTGGACATTTTACCCAAACTACCTCCGGCTTTGAGTTAACAAATCCAGACAGACAACGCAAAAGTTTTTGTCATCTGCTGTCTCAGAATCTTCAGCGTTACTTTAAGACTTTTTTGGGCACATTTCTATTTTTCTTCTGCTCGCCTTGATTTTTTCCTGAGATACTCTTTCTTGTAATATTGGTTATTTTCTGGTCCACTTGCATTAGTGCTTGTTTTAAATGGTAAATGGACGGATTCTTATATAGCACTTTTTTCTTCTTCTTTTCTCTTCTTTTTAGAAGGTTTGTATGGTGGATCAAAATCTGCCAGTACTTTTCTGCTTCGTAATTTGATCAATTTTGGTAATATTCCCAATACTACTGGTTAAAATCCAGCCCAAAACCATGGTAGAGTCTGCACCATGCACCATGTTTTACAGATGGCTGTTGTGTCTTTCTCTTGACCTGCTTCGTACCTATTGATGAAGGTTTGAACCATAAATTTCCCATTTGAAGTCCCTCCACCATCAGACCTGTTCCCACTGATTTTCAGTCCAGTTCTTGTTTAATTTGGCATAGCTCAGCATTTTCTCCATGTTTCCCTTCTTTAAGAATGGCTCCTTGACAGCAATGCTTCCACTGAGACTGTCTTTACTGTCTTTTCATCTGTTTCTTAAGGACATGACTTTCAGATACTGTTTTATCTTCTTTAAATTGTTTTGTTAGGTCTGCCCCCTTTTCCCCATAGATTCGATTAAAGAAATGTGAGCAAATTATGTGTTTTTGCGACAGGCTACTAGTAACAAAGTCCTCAAAGATACAATTTAAAACTGAGAAATGCACAGCTTTTCCATCTTTTCTTCTGCACAGTTTCTTTCTTGAATATCAACTGTGCTAGACAAACAGTGAAAGAATGACTGTATCTGCATTACAGTGTGCAACAGCACGCTGAGACAGAAAAATCTGTAATACGACACCTCAGATGCTGGCAAACCTCTGCATGAGACTCAGACAGGTTTGCAAGTCAAAATGAGAAGACAAATTTACTGGGTGTGAACGCATACCGCTCCGTCATTACTTTTAGAGAATAGTGGCCATTTCCCACACAATGCCAGCTGATGATGCGGGCATCGCTGAATAGCTAAAGACATTAAATTGTCAGGGATTACATAGCGCTTTTCTACTCTCCCGGAGTACTCAAAGTGCTGTATACAACATGCCTCATTCACCCATTCATACAAGCACTTCTAAACTCAAGTGCAAACTAACAAACTCCGATACTAACACTAACTAATACCAAGGATATTTGGCATGCAGATTAGGGAAGCCCAGGATCAAACCGCCAACCTTCCAATCAGTAGCTGATCTGCTCTACCACCTGAGCCACATCCCATACTGGTGTACTGATGATCATTTCAGACTGCCTCTTCTTCCTGATCCTGCCAGTCTTTTTTCTTGGCCCTGGTTTTGAAAATGGCCGTATACCTGAAGAATTGACTGTCTGAGCTGTAGACAACCCTGAGGTACTAGGTTCATCTAGAGGACAGGACATAAATAGTAAGGAAGTCATAAGTCCCTAGGAGAGTTGGAGGACAGCATGGCTGGGAACTTGCAGATCTTAGTGATGGACCTGGTTCTGGGCAGTCTTTGATTCGTGACGGTGCATCGCTACACTTCTCAAAAATGTCAGTGTTGAAGGGCGAAATATCTGTGGACTGTAAACCAGATGGAATGGTTTTGGGTGTTGCAGCTGGAGGCAGAGCAGCCTCGACAATCCCTGGAATATAATACATGATCATAGTCTTGGCAGAATTCATCTTCATCCAGGCAACACTTGCATTATTTCCCGTTTTCTTAAATGGGTCATAGACACTGCGATCCAGTGGATGAGGTTCATGGGTGCAGATGGGATGGAAGGTAAGCGCCATGATTCCCCTTTCCTCGCAGAACTGGATAGCTTTCACTGATATATGCACTACCACACGCCTTTAATGGTTTTTCTTTATTTTCATGACTAGTTGCCTCTGCACTCCTCTGCAACAGGCTGTGGTTCTGCTTCATAAAAATTGTAAACCATGTGCTTCTCACCACATGATTGTGGGTGTTATAAGTTACTGTGAGCTAATAAAAAAACTTTCAGACCTAAAAAAAGAAGTGGAATAACGACTGAGTACAAACATTTTTTTTAATTGGTCAGGCACCTTTGCTAGTATTCTGTCTAACTTATAACCAGGTCTGCTGTCGAAGTCGAATAGTCAACCAACACTTTTTCCTGCGCTTCGGAGAAAGCTTTATTGCTGCTATACTAACCTACCAAGGATCACGGGGTCTCTGTCTCACAGCTTTTTGCAGCATCTACTCAGTGTTACATGGCAGATGTTCCTTTGCCACTGATCTGACTGCCTTCAGCAGCCACACCAGTATCAGTATCCCTTTTCCAGGCAGCTGGAAAAGTATAAAAATGAATAAACTCTTCTTTAGGGAAGGGGATGGTTGTAACACTTAAAAAATATGTTACAACCCACCCTACCATTATCTGTTAACGGCTTTAGCATTGTGGTTTGAAATGATCAGGGGGAAAATGCATCACAGTTTGCCTAAGAAACTACAATTTCATCTACTGTAAGTCACACTGTTTTGCAGTTTAAGCACTAAACAAAGTTTAGCACTAAACCTGCTCAAAAGATCAACTTTCTTACCTCAAAATCAGTTTCCCCCCAATAAAACCTGCATGCAGCGGTTTCCAGCCATGACAACCACCATGCAAAAACAGGGATTGTGTCATGTGGGCAAACACTGAAATGATCGTGAGACTCCTAGCGCCTTCCTCATTGGTGACATTTGTGGTGTTATGAGTCTCCCCTAGTGCTTTTCTACTCTGCTCGAACACTCAGAGCATTTTATACTCGAGCCTCATTCATAAAGGGTAACACCATCCAGAGTAACTACCATTAGAATCTACTGTCAGAGGCCATAAGACCATTTGTAACCTTCACTTTGCACTTTCTGTACCGTGATGATCGTTACATTCTGACTGAAACTACTCAAAAGACAAAAAGGAATGAAAGGAAGGTTGGAGATTGGCCTATAATTAGCTAAGGCAGCTGGGTCTAGAGATGCTTTCTGAGTAACAGTTTAAATACTGCCACCTTAATGACTGCTGGTACATAGCCCATTAATAGAAACAGATTGATCATATTTAAGTTTAACCATTACATAGTTTTAAATGCATCACCAAAAGGCAAAGATGGTGCAGCAGCAGGGATACACCTGTCATGGGGAAGTGATGTGGCCACTCTATGTCTCAAGTCTTTTAAATTAGCTCTGCTGAGCTGGATCCTTCCAAGACCTTTGTTTTCTCTGTAGGAATACATGATGAAGGAAAAACTTCCTAATTATGTGACTTTGGCCCTACCTTGCTTTTTTACTTAAAGTTCTTAACCACAAGTGTGTTTACTAGGTGCGTGAAGTGTCCCTTGTATCCTAGGGGCAGACCCAGCAGGTTGCTGAAAATAATTTTGATTTTACATTTTGTTTCTCAGCACCACTGTTGTGGAAGCTAATGGGGTTCCTTATAAATAAACAAATAAACCACTATAGACGAGTTTAAAACAAACAAGATGATTGAAGTGGATACAGTAGCTGTAATTCAAGAGGTTTAAGAAAAGTATTCATTTTTGTTTATAATCAGTCAATTTTACACACGTGACACATTTTCAGTCTCAAAGGCAGAAAAAAAATATCTAACAAATAAAAAAAATATGTAATTTTTACACAATGAAAATTGTGCAGTCACTAAATGCCTCACGTCTGGAACCCATGAACATCACCAAATGCTGCATTTCCTCCGTTCAGAGAATCTGCCAGCCCTTTACTGTAGCGTCCCTCAGCCATATTTTTTAATCCAGTTTTGTCTTTTTCCCCCAGCAGAGCACAAAGTGACAAACTAGTTGATACAATATCCAAATTCTTTGCCTTTAGAAACTTGTTTGCTTTTGCAGTGTATATTGTGTCTTTATACATTTGTATTATAACAGGCAGCGTGGTTTGTGAATGCGATAACTTAAGAACAAGATGATGTAGGATTTTAAAATTCATACCACAGGTGTACCTACTTGGCATGTTAGATGAGTCAGAATCTCAGTGACCTTGGATTTAAGGTCAAGGTCAGGGGTCACGTTTTCTGAAAATCCTGTGAATGCAATAACTCAAGTAGGAAGACACTTAAGATTTTCAAATGGATACCAAACATGCATCTACTTGGAGGCTGAGGGGCGGCACTGGCAGCTGACACAAACACGTTTACAGTCATTCACTCGTCAACATCAAAGGCCGGAGACGGTGATCACATCACAGATTTATTAGCAGCTCAGAACAAACTCTATAATCTCCATCTTTGTAACTCTGGCACTAAATAAATGAAATTTAACTGAATTGAATGCAGCTGTCTGTTCAACAGACCAGACTGGTCAGTGACTCGTGTCTGAGAGGATTCCAGTATTTGAGTGAAGTTGAGCCTAAAATGACCAAAAATCAAAAACTGAACTAGATGCATTTGAGGTGAGTTTTAAATGCAGGCTGCAGACAGTCTGTGCTCTGAACATTGGACTGATTCTTATACAGCGCTTTTCTACTCTCCCGGAGTGCTCAAAGCACTGTGTACATGAACATGAATGAACATGCCACATTCAGCCATTCACACCCACTCATACAAGCACTTCCTTCTATACTTAAGCATTCACACTAGGGCTGCCACAAACGATTATTTTGATAGTCGACTAGTCACCGATTATTTATGCGATTAGTCGACTAATCAGATCATCATCCACTGGACGTAAAACTACAGCTTATTGCACCAGCAGCATCTGCTCTTATATAACTATCATTAGCTTACAGCTTTAAGTGTGTAAGGTCTGTGCTAACTAAAAATAAAGACAAGATGATAGTTTATTAAATTTTAATGAAATTTGCAGATTGTTTCAGTGAAGTTTAATAAACTCCTTGCTATCTAAAATATAACAGGACACCGGAGTAGATTCTCACACTTCTGATAATCAGCTGTCTGCTTGACGTTTATTCAGCTGTGTAAAAACTATAACTTTAATCTCATCCAAACAGATTTACTCAGGAACAAATAAAATACTAAAAAAAGCCAAACAATAACATTTTAATTTATTTAAGTGACTTATATATCATGTTTAACCTGAGAGAGAAAGACAGCGGTGGGTTTGAAAACGATTTGCCGGGAGTCCGGTGTTCTCATGGCGCTAGTTAGCCTTGCCCCCGGCTAGCTATCGAGCTAGTGGGTAACAGGCGTCTCCGAAAACGTCGGAGCGCTTTTGAAAATATGCGGTGTCCTGATAAACTGAGCCGATATTTGAGGTTTACACAGCTACATTCTCGCCTGAAATATGTTAAACGTTTATTTTGTGACCCAGAAAGAATAATAAGAGTATTAATAAAACTAACTAGCTGCCGCCATTGTTGGAAACTGAGCTGGGCTGCGCTATGAATTCTGGGACACAGCTTCTTCTTCTTCGGGGTTTAACGGCAGCTGGCATCCTTGTACATGCAGTGCTGCCATCTTCTGTTTCAGTCCGTTATTACACTCTTAAATCCTGCTACTTATTCCTGCGTCTTTTGTGATCTTACAAAGCTTCAAACGACGCGTCGACTATTAAATCAGTCGGCGACGATTTTGATAGTCGACGTAATCGTGACTAGTCGACTAATCGTGGCAGCCCTAATTCACACACATTCACACTCTGATGAATGCATCGGAGAGCAACTCGGGGTTAGTATCTTGTCCAAGGACACTTGACATGCAGACAGGAGCCGGGGATCGAACCACCAACAGTAGCTCAGTAGCTGATCTGCTCTACCACCTGAGCTACAGCCATTTCATTTGTTCACATTAATAAAATTCAGAAAATTAACAGATTTATCAATATGACAACACTATCATTAAATTGGGGATTAGATGAATTACAATCAAGTATTTCACTTTGTGTTTGAGGCAACACAAAGACATTAGATGCTCTTAAAAAACAAAAACAATCTAATTCATGGAACGAGGTCCCAGGAATCCTAAGGATCTGAAACATCTGAGATCTTAGGGATCTTGGTCAGTCGGTGGCTGATCCGATACCTGCTGATCTCTAATCTGGATTATAACATGCTCTGAAACCAGTTAGGCATGAGTTGCCATGGTAATCTTCCCCAATAAGAAATGATCCACCTTTGTAGTTCTTAAACCACTGGGTTAGTTAGCTGCGTAAGAGCAATCCAGCTTTGTAGCACAAGTCAGGTCCAGGAAGATTTGACCCCACATCTTGTTTCAGTATAATGACATTGGCGAATACAATATTAGGGAAACACAAATTTAATGAAAGTTAAATAAGTGTTATGAGAGCAAGACATAGTATCTGAATGTTGTCTTTAATACTTGACATTTTAGATATTATATAGCACTCATGGCTTCACTACATGTAAATACACCATCACATGTAAAAATGTCATGTGCTGGGTTTCATGGTCAATAAAGCATCAAATCCCTCCTAGTAAACTTCAACATTTAGCACAGACGGAGGTTGCAGAATGTTTCGTTACACGTTACAACAGTCCGAGCTACAATGTGCCCTGTACGTGGTTAGAGATTACAGCTGAGCACAACATCCAAACACATTTCAGTGTGCACTGAGGCGTTTGTGGCAGTCTATTTCAACGGCCAATTCCATGTAACGGCCAAAGAGGTAGCGCAGCTTCCACTGTAACACACTGACGATGATGGAGGGAAACAAAAGAGAACAGGATGAGGACAACAACAGAAATATAACCCCATCAGCACCAAGGTCATTTTAATGAAATGCATAACATATGTAACCATTACGGCAATCGAATAATCTGCCAGTGATGGCTGTGATGTCATTTTAATTATAAGGAAATAATATTTCTCTTCAACAATCAGTTTAAAGCCAAGTTTAACCTCATGTTATTGCTGGGATGTATCCATCTAAAAACAAACATCCACACAAAAAGATGACAAAGACGAGGACAGACCTGAAACAACTACTGTACCAAACACACCGACAACGATAAGACCATTACATAAACAACATGCAACATTACTGTATTCTGGCACAAAAGTCATCCAAGTGGAATCTTTATGAGTGTTAGTTAGTGTGCATGAGTTCAGTGTGTGCCAAAGACATTATTTAGGTCTGAGTCATTCTGGAAACGTTAGTAAGAGGGCAAAAAGAAATAATTAAAAACAAAATAAATCTCAGAATCAGTTTTGGGTTTGTTTTGTTTTTTAAATATACAATAAGTTTTTGCACGTATCAAATTGGTTTTAAATTTGGTGCCTTTTCACACCGGACATACGGACATACGACGTCCGTGTGAACATTTTGTGCGTTAAAAATACTTTTGGACTACCTATTGCTAATGCAGCCGTTCACACCAATCGTGTATTTTTATTGGATGAATTTGCTGAATTTATTTTTATCAAACCGAGCTTGACTCTTCAGATGTTTTGGATCCGAATAAACTGATCTGACCAACCAAATCGCTGTATTTGGCAACAAGCTTGCTCATAGCTGCATATACAATGATACAGAAAGAGGAAAATGTTACCATTTTTACCACAGACACACTGATGAACACTGGTCTGGCTCACTGGGCTCTCTGAAACGATTTCTCCTCCTCAGATCTGTTTCCAACTCTGCTAACAACAGTTCAAACTGACACACTGACATCCTTCAATATGTATGGAACTCGTGACACAGCTTCAGCTGCTGGACAAAGCCATAAAACTCTCTCTGCTGAGAAATGGATAAAACCTAGAATCTGGATTTCTCCTTTTCTCATTTAGGAACATCACCACTTTATGTGGACTCCGTTTTAATCGTTTGCTGTTTTAACTGTTTGGAGTTTGTTGAAATAGTTTTGTGAGCTTTAAGCTGAGATTCTGGCAAAATATATATATATTAGGGGTGCAACGATACACAAAATTCACGGTTCGGTTCGATACTTTGGTGTCACGGTTTCATATTTTTTTGATACAAAAAAATGTTCATGCTTTTTTAATTTGTCATTTATTAAAATTATAAATATATATTTTAACTCAAAAGTACAGTTTTTAAATTTAATGTTGCTGAAACAACAAAGTAATAAAAAATAAATCTGATTGAGGAATCCCTCATCTTTGGAAAAGAGAGTTTATTACAGAGAAATGGCTCTTTCAAAATAAAAGCTATACTATACGCTTCTTCTGGGCTATACTCTCAGCAGCATATTAAACATATCAGGTCCCCATAAGGAGAATCCTGTGCTAACGGCTGTCTAAATGACTCGGGTAAAGTTTGTAGCATGCATGCTTGTTGTCTGCTTCCACTTGTCTTTGCACTAGGATGCTGTCGGAGTAAATGTGCAGTCATATTCGTTGTGTTCCCACTAGTGCTGTCAGCGTTAATCTGAAATGACGTTAACGCCACAACACGGCAAATCTCCGTTAACGAGCTACCGCGGATCGCCCCGTGCGTGGGGCTGGACGGCCAACAAGCTAACACACTAGTTCCCACCCATGTAATTGAGCATTGCGTGGCACATCCAACATACTGTTTTACTTTAGTCCATGACGCGCTTACCTTCAGGGTCATACGTCACATGAAAACCAAAATAATTCCAAACGCCAGATCTGAATGAGGGTGGGGGAGGTTCAATTTGCCATGTTGCAACGAGCTTAGCTTCTGTCTTGCTAGCTTGCGCTGCGCTCAGTGGATCTGCGCTCGACAGTGCAGCCTAGGCGGATAAGTCGAACGCAGATCCACTGAGCGCTCCACACAGACAGCATCATCAGAAGAAAAGTTGATAAAATAAATAAAAAATTTTGTATTGTTCGATACATATGCGTACCGAACCGAAAGCACTGTATCGAATGGTTCAATATCGATACGAGTATCGTTGCACCCCTAATAATTATATGTAAAAATGGATACAGGATTTATTGATATGGTTTACATTATTCTAACTAAATATGATTTAGGGTCTAAAGTCCCGTTTTTTTGGCCAGGCCTTCTTTTCGAGGTTGGACTTCAGGTAAATATTGACAGGTTGTCCCATTCCTGTAGGTGAAACGTCACCAGCTACAGGTAGAGACATCCATCACCTTGTATTCTTGTGATAGCCTTTCCCCGCCCCATCGTGTGAACATGTGTAAATGATCCTCCTCAACACCCCACCTCCAGCAAAAATCGACCTTCAAAGATGGTAACATGCATCACAACAAAAACTAGAAGTTAACCAAGTCGAGCAAAGGCCAGAGAGCAACAGGCAGTGTCGTTAGGCCACTCCCACTCCCATCAAGGCCACCTGAATCACCAGAGTACAACCAGAAATACACAGAATGGTGACTGGTGCCCCCATGACCCCAGAAATAGCCCACAATATTATTAAAAAGTTAGTCATTCATAATTTCTGTGCATTGCTGCATGAGTGTTTTCACCAGAAAGTGGAGTGCAGCCAAACTATATTTGTTATGCACAGAGCATCCAGAAAGCATTCACAGCACTTCGCTTGTTTCACATTTTTATCTTAAAGCCTTTTTTCAAAATGGATTCAATTCACTTTTCACCTTAAAAACAAAAACCCCGCCGGTTCAAGTCTGGCTCCTGGCAGGGCCACTCGGGACATGATAAGAAGCCACTGCTATCCTGGCTGTGTGCTTAGGGGGAAGATGAACCTTCGTCCCAGTCTGAGGTCAGTACAGAGTGCTCTGGAAAAGGTCATCAAGGACGTCTCTGTACATTGCTGAATTCATCTCCCTCCACCCTGACCAGTCTCCCTGTTCCTGCTGCTGAAGAACATCCCCACAGCATGATGCTGCCACCACCCGGCTTCACTGTAGGGACCGTATTGGTCAGGTGATAAGCAGTTCCTCGTTTCCTCCAGACATGACGCTTGGCGTTCAGGCAAAAGAGTTTAATATTTGTTTCATCAGACTGGAGAATTTAATTTCTCGTGATCTCAGAGTCCCCTCAGGTTCCTTTTGGCAAACTTCAGGCAGGCTGCCACATGCCTTTTACTAAGAAGTGACTTCTGTCTGGCCTCTGCGTATAAATGATCAGTGCTGCAAAACAGCCAGTCCTTCTGGACCGTTCTCTCTCCAAACAGCAATGCTCCAGTTTTTTTGAGTGCAACCATCTGGTTATAATTGCTAACTAAGGCCCTTCTACCTGATCCCTCAGATCATCTGGGGAGCTAGCTCCAAAGAGTGAGCTGGTGGTTCTAAGCTTCTTCCATTTACACATGGAGGCCACTGTGCTCACTGTGATCTTCAGTGCTGTGGAAATTCTCTACCCTTCCCCAGATAGGTGCATTGATCTATGGAAGGACCAATCAAGGCCTTCTGTGTCTTGAGGTAGGTCAGGCGGTCTATTAAACCCCAGCACTTGTTCTATTTCACTTTACCAATTTCTGCACCCTCAATTTTCCAATGGGGATATACAAATGATCCATTTTGTGATAAGGCATGACAAAATATGGGACAAGTGAAGTGGATAAATCTTCAGATATCTCTACATTAGTGAGTGTGGAACTGTGTGCAAGTGAAAGAAACAAAGAAAGGTAGTGACTAACTTCTTCAGACCAGCTATGAGGTACATGCTCCGAGGCAAAAGCAAGTAGACCTGGTCTGTGAGCACAGCATGGATGATCTTCTTTGCCACATAATCAGGATTCAGGATTGGTAGCAGTTTTGGCCACCTGATGAACACAAAAAAGAGACAAAAAAAAAAAAAGCACTGAACTTAGCATTTGTCAAGTTCTCCATTTCAAGTTCTCCTGCGACAATCTGGGTGGGTAATCAGATATTTGGTTGAAGGTTACAGAGGGTAGATTTTTAAATGATTTGGAAAATTATTACACTTTATATAATTCATGTAATTAATGCACTACATCTGCTTACATGATGTGTATTATAACATTCATCACACCAAATATACAACATGTAATTCTAATTTTAAACAGACTATTGGAATCTGCACAAACAGGCCCCCTAAAAAGATTTTACCCTTCAATAATGCTACAAATGGCAACTCTATGAATAGTTACACCGTACTAGCACCAGGTTTGCCCCCGTTTTGCTGTCAGAAATGCCTTAATGTTTGTGCCATAGATTAAACAAGGTGATGAAAACAGTACTTAGATTTTGGTGCACGTTGACATCATGGCCTCAGCTGCTGCCGATCTGTCGGCTGCACGTGCATAATGTGAACCTACCACATCCCAAAGCTGCTTCATTGGGATGTGGCAGCTGAAGGCCACTACAGTGAACTCATTGCCATGTTGAAGAAACAATATTGAGCTGACTGAGCTTTATGACATGATGCCTTATCTGGCTCGATGCACTGTGGTGATACAGGGATGGACACTGTGGCAACAATACTCAGTACCAACTGAACACTATTTAAACAGGACACACACACCGTAACATCTCCACAAGCATGAACTGACATTCTGACATTGCCATCCAAACATTACAGTAAGGGAGGAAATTTTACTGTAAGTCACAGTAACCTTGTTAATGTTGCCTATCAGCTCGTCACCCAGACAGCTGACACTCACTGGTTATTAATTTCTGGACCAGTCTCTGCCATCCTACAGATGCCTGGGTGGGATTAACCCCAGCAGATCAGCAGTTTGTGAAACACTAAGAAGCATGGTTTGACACCATGCTACATGCTACATGCTACATTCAAAGTCACTGAAGTCTCAGTTTGATGCCAGTCAGATCCTCAGTTTAAACTTCAGGCAGTCGTACTGACCATGTCTACTTGCCCAATTGCATTGTATGGTAGGCTGATCACATGTTTGTGTTGAGAGGCAATTGAACAGTGTACCTAATAAAGTGGCTGTAAGCGTGTGCCCAAAAAAAAGGAACCTCATGTTCAGTCGTGTCTGCTAACATGTGGCTTAGCACTTTCAGTGCTGCCAGTCCACTTCCATCACATAACCTGTGGTCTTCTGTTCCTGGTTAATAACCAATATGTTTGGTTACTTGGTCAGCAGCTGCTGTTTTTGTGTGAAACTGGAAGTGTAACAGGACTTCTAGTCCTCATATGTGTCAGCAAGGTGGTTTGCGACTATGTGCTAGATGGCGTCTTGGGACACCTTTGCAGAATCTGCAACTTAGGTCATGTCAGCTGGGGTAGGCTCCTGTCTCTGTGGACCTGCTGCTTAGGCCTGTTAACAATAATCAGAGCCTCTGTCTACATTGGCCTTTGACTAGCCACTGGTAGCACTTCTTGATGTCAGCACATCCTCGCCCAATGGTATCATGCAAGGGCTTGGTCCGACATCTTTATGCATCTTCAGCTGCTTAAGGCATTCTTGGAGCCACTCATCTGGTGAGGTGGTGATGGTTGGTGGGTTGGCGCATCTCTGATGATGGCTCTGACACTCAGTAATCCTAATCCTCCCCCTCCTGTTGCTCATAGAGTCACAGTGTGCTGGATTTCAGGTGGAGACCTCCATGCTTTAAGAGGAGTATGCACCTTGACAACAGTGGCATCTATCTCCGTTTGTAGCATGGAGGAATATTGGTGTGACACTAAGAAAAACTATTGTAATTCTATTTCGAGAAAAAAAAGTAAAAATATTCAGATTACGGTTATTTCGAGACAAACTGCCACAGCTACAAAATGCCTTGTATAGACAGTTAGTTTTACTAACTGATCAGCATACTTGTGATGCAACTGTTGGTAGCCTTGAATCTGTCCATGAACAACCATTTCATGCTGTATAAATCCATTCTTCCAAGTTTGTGTGGCCATAAGCAACTTTCTGCACCATCTTTTCAATGTCCTTGTACTTGACCCAAAAGAGAAATAACTTCATTCCTTGTTACTAAATGAGATTCTGAAGTACTACGTTATAAACTTATAGGGTACAGCAACTGCCGCAGTTTGTCTGGAAACAACCATAATCTCCACATTTTGACTTTTTTCTCAAAATACATTTGACTTAAATCTCAAAATTTCGACTTTTGCAACTTTTATCTCTGTTTTTTTGTAGATGATGTGCTTCTGTTGGTATCAGGTGGTGAACTCCATCCCACATCGGAGTGGTTAACAGCCAAGTATGAAGCAGAGTGAGTGAGAAGTCTGAGGCCATCATCCTCAGCTACATAAGGGTGCAGGGCCCACTCCGGGTCAGGGACCAGTTACTGAGGAGTTTAAATATCCCAGGGTCTTGTTCATGAGTGAGAGGAGTGAGAGATCGACAGACTGATTCGTTCTGTGGCTGCAGTGATGCAGCACCTGACTAGTTCGATCAGTCAGTTGTGGTAAAAAAAGCACCAAATATAAAAGTGAAGCTCTCGATTTACGGGTCAATCTACGTCTCTACGTCTCCCCCCCGTCCACTAAACTCACAGGCCGAACAAGGAGCTGATCAGAAATGCAGCCAAGAGGCCCATGGTGACTCTGGACGAGCTGCAGAGATCTACAGCTCAGGTGGGGGAATCTGTCCATAGGACAACTATTAGTCGTGCACTGCACAAAGTTGGCCTTTATGGAAGAGTGGCAAGAAGAAAGCCATTGTTAACAGAAAACCATAAGAAGTCCTGTTTGCAGTTTGCCACAAGCCATGTGGGGGACACAGCAAACATGTGGAAGAAGCTGCTCTGGTCAGATGAGACCAAAATGCAAAACACTGTGTGTGAAAACTAACACTGCACATCACTCTGAACGCACCATCCCCACTGTCAGCTATGGTGGTGGCAGCATCATGCTCTGGGGGGGCTTCTCTTCAGCAGGGACAGGGAAGCTGGTCAGAGTTAATGGGAAGATGGATGGAGCCAAATACAGGGCAATCTTGGAAGGAAACCTCTTGGAGTCTGCAAAAGACTTGAGACTGGGGCGGAGCTTCACCTTCCAGTAGGACAACGACCCTGAACATAAAGCCAGGAAACAATGGGATGGTTTAAAACCAAACAGATCCATGTGTTAGAATGGCCCAGTCAAAGTCCAGATCTAAATCCAATCAAGAGTCTGTGGCAAGATCTGAAAACTGCTGTTCACAAACGCTGTCCATCTAATCTGACTGAGCTGGAGCTGTTTCAAAGAAGAATGGGCAAAGATTTCAGTCTGTAGATGTGCAAAGCTGGTAGAGACAGACCCTAAAAGACTGGCAGCTGGAGCTGCAGCAAAAGCTGGTTCTACAAAGTATTGACTCAGGGGGCTGAATAATTACGCACACACCACTTTACAGTTATTTATTTGTAAAAAATGTTTGGAATCATGTCTGATTTTCGTTCTACTTCTCACGTGTACACCACTTTGTGTTGGTCTTTCACCTGGAATTCCAATAAAATTGATTCATGTTTGTGGCTGTAATGTGACAAAATGTGGGAAAGTTCAAGGGGGCCGAATACTTTTGAAAACCACTGTACAGGTTCTTAATGACACCTGTGACATTTGAAACCATAAAAATGGAAACCATGTAGCATGACCTACTTAGTTTGACATCCATCGAACATTCCGGTGTTGATGAAGTACGGGCATACAATCGTAGTTTTGACACCATCTTTCCCAGTTGCTAGCAGCTCAAGACCCACAGACTCTGCAAACCCTACTGCAGCAAATTTACTGGCACAGTAGTCTGCAGAATGAAGGTATAAGACAAAGCATTACAAAGAGATGTTCCTTAAATAAGGTTACTTCACCAATACCAGAAAGTGTATTTGTTTAGTTAAAATGATCACGTATGGGAGTATGCACTTTTACACTGATGGCTTAATAAATAATTCAGTCCTTAATAAAAACAATAAATAGATTAAAGAATACGTCATGTTCTCAAGCTCCACGTGTCAAACAGGGGATTCATCCAACACATTCAACTTTAGAATTACTGAGATGCATCACATGTTTAGGGAAGAAAACACACCTGCCAATCCATTGACTCCTATTAGTCCAGCAGAGCTGGCAATGCTGACAAGGTGCCCATGATTGTTGGCAATCATAGCAGGAAGGAAGGCCTTGTAGGTCTGAGGGGAGAAAGAAAAGGGGGGGGAAAAAAGACCAAATCACCTGCTGTAACAGAAAAGGTCGTATTCATTCTTAAATTCTACTAAAGAATCAACTGGAGACGTTAATGCCAAATTAAATATCACAGTGTTGTCTAATCTGCTAGTAAAATCATGTGGAGACTTGTCCATGTCCTTTACTGACTGACCCAAAAGTGAGCCATGATGTTGACATCCATGGTCTTCTCAATCAGTGAATCAGGAGCATCCATGAACTTCTTTCCTGTCACAATGCCGGCGTTGTTCACTAAAATGCTGACATCACCCACCTCTCGCTTCACCTACATGAGGGAATGAAGAAAAACCATCACGTATGAATAAATATCATTTTGTAAAAAAGATACTCCAAAGTAAAATGTACAACAGCTGTAGGATATGCATGAGGAAAAGAGATTCTATGATTTCCCAAACAATCTGTGTTGTCTTGAAATTGATCTGTGATTTAGACGAAGAGCTGTTGTTGTTCTCTCAGCTGCCTCAGTGATGCACAGACATAACTCAAACATACAGCGGTGTGAAAAAGTGTTGTCTCGTCAGTCCACAGAGTATTTTCTTAAAAGTCTTGGAGATCATCCAGATGTTTCCTGGCAAAACTGAGACGAGCATTTATGTTCCTTTCGCTCAGCAGTGGGTTTTGTCTTGGAACTGCTCTGCAGGCCATTTTTGCCAAGTTTCTTTCTTATTGTGGAGTCATGAACAGTAGCCTTAACTGAGGCTAGTGAGGCCTGCAGTTGTTGTTCTGGGGTCTTTGGTGATCTCGGATGACTCCTCTCAGGAAAAGCCGGCCGACCAAAATTACCCTAAGAGAACAGCGAAGGTCCACTACAGTTTCATGCTTTTGCCATCTGTGGATGATGGCTCTCACTGTGGTCCACTGGAGTCCCACAGCTTTAGAAATGGCTTCATTACCTTTTCCAGATCTCAATTAGCTTCTCATTTCTTCCTCAATGTCCTTGAATCGTGCCATGTCGTCTTGTTTTTGAGGATCTTTTTGGTTCTATTCAAAGTGATTTCTTGATTGAGAACAGGTGTGGCAGTAATCAGGCCTGGATGTGGCTAAATTGGCATTGAACTCAGCGTTACAATGCTGTGATACACCACAATGAATTTGTTATAACGGGGGGTTTGTATACCAGTATATCAGTTTAAATCAGATTTAAATCAGATCAGGGTATATCAGTTTTTCCACATGGGGCCATGTAGGTATGGATTTTTCTTCCCTCTTAAAAGCCTTCCTGTTTGTGTGTCATGTAACTAATATTTGATCATCTAATATTTGAATTTCTTTGATGAGCTCAAACATGCAAGTGTGACAAACATACAAAAAACCTGAAATCAGGACGGGGCCAACAGTTTTTCACAGCGCTGCAGGCTCAGTCTACATAACATTTAGATTCACTTTTTAGGTAAATTTTAAATAGCACCAATTCACAATTCAGTTGGAGATCAAACACACACTACATTATGTTACACTGACTAGAAAATATTTCATTATGGTACACAAAATAAAAGCCTCCCAATAAAGTGATAAAACAAAGATCCTGTCAGCTTCCATCTTAGAGAAAACCTCTGACAACAAACTGAATCAAGAGAGAGTATGCAAAGAGAGAAACATGTTTGGATGGTTACAGTTACACTTAAAACGGCCCGTGGTGGCTCCTCAGCCGGAGCGGGCGTGGCCAAGGTAAAGCAATCCCACGCCTGTGACGTGGACAATGACACCACGAGTAGTAACGCCGCTAAGCAACACTATCGGGGGAGTAGTGTGAGTGTCCGTTCATTTACAGCTTCCTACACTGTATATTCATTCTGTTTACATTTTTCAGTGTTAAATCTTCCTGTGAAACGCTGATCTAGACCCAAACAAACAAGACAGAAGGCAGGAAGTGATGCTTGTACTCGATGGTTATTGCTGACTCATGTTTCTACACATGAAAGGACAAATCAATTATTTAACCGTACTGCTAATGTATACAGATGTGTACAAAAAGCAAAAGTCTTAATATAAAACATGAATTAATTAATTGCTGAGTCAGAGAAAGGTGCATTTTAGTCTTTGGATTATTTTTATTATTGTTTTGGGGTTTTTTGCCCTAAAGAATTATACCTAAAATATGCGGAGCTTCACTTTAACGATGAGGGAAAAGCTGCTGTAGGAGCCACTGTGATTAACACGACTGCTGTCATTGCCACTTTGCACCAGCATTTCAAATAAATGAAAAGTCAACAATGCAAAGGACGGCATTACTCAAGCTGTCTGCAGCTAATTTTAATTTTAGTGTATCACTATGTGTGTGTGGCTGAGTGTGAGAGAGCGAGTTACTCATAAGTGCAAAAGCTCCATGTGCTGTTAAGTAGGAGAGAATTAACACATCATTAGCATTCAACGGGGTCTTAATGAGCAAACGTTTACGCAGCTCTGCTAACTCCTGCAGAAATTATGAACAACTTGTATGTCATAAATTTTTCATATGGTTTCTTATAATTGTGCAACCATAGCATCATTGTCACAAGCCAAAAAACTGAATTAAAGTGAATGGATCAGACAGTGTGATAACAAAGTAAGTAACATGTTGATCCAGTGGTTAGCACTGTTGCTGCACAGCAATTACGTCCTACAGTTAAAAGCACTGGCTTCCTGGGACTTTTCTGTGTAGCAGTCCAGGTACTCCAGCTTCACCCATCACAAATATATGGTTAGATTAGCTGCTGATTCTAAATTGTGACTATGACTCTTAATGGTCATTTCTCTGTTAGCCCTGCAACAAGTAGAAACCTGTTTAAGGTGCGCCCCATCTTTCACCCACTACAATAGGCTCCAGCCCCCCAATGAACCTGAATTAGACAATGAGGGAAACCACAGATTTCTCTGAAGACTTAAAATCATTTGAATACAAAAGTTAAAAGGTCTAAAACTACTTAGACTAATATAATGTATTTTTATTTTCAAGCCACTGAAAGTTTGGACGTTGTAATAAGCTCAGGTGGTTAACTTGTTGCACGTACACATCGATGTTAACTCAAGTCAAAAACGAAGTAGATGCCAGTTGCACTACAGGCACGTCGGTCTAATGTTCACCCAGAAACTTTACCTGGTCAGCCACTCTGTAAACTTCATTCTTGTCACTGCAGTCACAGATATAGTAGTGGACTCGACTGGCTCCATTACTTTTAGCCAGTCTAGCAGTTTCCTTCATCCCTTCCTGGTTGATATCCCACAGCACCAGCACGGTGCTATAAGCTGCAAATTCCTGAGCCATGAGACGGCCGATTCCACCACCGGCTCCTGTAATGAGCACCACCTCACCAGCAATGTTCTTCTTTTTCTTTGGCACAAAGAAGTAGATGAAAGACTCCACATTGTACCAGATGGACAAAAGGAGTACTTTGATGGTTTCCAAGAAGAAATTCATAATGAATCTGGAAAGAAAGAAGAGAGACATCAATCAAAAACAAAACAAACGTTTCCTGGTATTATGAATAAGACTGGAAATCTTGATGAAATGATTTTCCTCCAATTTTTTATACAAGTAGCTTCAGTCAGATTACAGAAACCTTTGTGTTATTCCTATGACTCTTTTTAGTTTTGTCTTTAATGAATTTAAAAGAACTTCAAAGCAAGTTGTTTTGGGGCATTATAGAATTTTGTGAAAAATGAATTCAGGAATAATCATAATCAAAAGGTGCACCTCAAGGCTCTGTATTAGGACCGACACCATTTCAATAATAATTTAAGAAAAAGGCTGTACCGTGACAAAACGTGGAACAAGGGATATGCTGTTAATGCTTTCTGAATGCACCGTGTATCAGCATTGATACTGGCAACTTGCAGGCAGGACCATTTATAAGTGTAAATAAATAATGAGTACAATCAGCAAGCGCCCCTCATTTATCATACACTACCTCATTTGGAGTGCAAATCTGGTGAATGACAGAAATATTTGGATAATATTCTCTCCCCCGATCAGTCTGGTTTCAGAAAGCAACATAGCACTGTCACAGCTTCGATTAAAGTTTTAAATGACTTTGTGGAAGCTTTTACTGTGTGGCAATTTTTATAGATTTGTCAAAAGCATTTGACACAGTACATCATAAGCTGTTATGTCACAGACTTTTAGATATTGGCTTTCCAGACCAAGCTACTGACTGGTTTTCAAATTATCTTTCTGATCATAAGCAGAGTGTTCACGATGCAGTCCACGATTGTTCTTGTTATCCAAGTGTCACAAAAGGTGCACCTCAAGGCTCTGTATTAGGACCGACACCATTTCAATAATAATTTAAGAAAAAGGCTGTACCGTGACAAAACGTGGAACAAGGGATGTGCTGTTAATGCTTTCTGAATGCACCGTGTATCAGCATTGATACTGGCAACTTGCAGGCAGGACCATTTATAAGTGTAAATAAATAATGAGTACAATCAGCAAGCGCCCCTCATTTATCATACACTACCTCGTTTGGAGTGCAAATCTGACATGAGCTGCATCATAGTGCATATATAGCAGGAGAAAAGTGAAACAAGTTTATTTTACACAGTATTGAAGATTGAATAGCTCTCCCTCTCAGACATGCCTGTGTGTCTGTGCTTGTTCCATTGTGTGTGCTGAAGATGTGAACGCATAGCATTGCTATAACAATGACACTGTGATACGACAATCACATAAAAAGTAATACCATACCATATTATCAGCACAGCCCTAAATAATGATGTCAAACACAGCCAGGAGAAAGTATATGCACACTACCTGTTTTTTTGTTGCGGCCCGTCATCCAACTGGGCCTTACTCAGACTTTATCAGAACTCTTTGTTTTTAATCTGGTTTAATGCTCAGTTATTGTGGGTGATTTTAACATCCATGTAGATGCTGAAAATGACAGCCTCAACATGGCATTTAATCTGTTATTAGACTCAATTGGCTTCTCTCAAAATGTAAAAGAACCCACCCACCACTTTAATCACACTCTAGATCTTGTTTTAACATATGGCATAGAAACTGAACATTTAACAGTGTTTCCTGAAAACCCTCTCCTGTCTGATCATTTCCTGATAACATTTACATTTACAATAATTGATTACACAGCGGTGGAGAGTAGACTTTATCACAGTAGATGTCTTTCTGAAAGCGCTGTAACTAAGTTTAAGAATATAATCCACCCACTGTTATCATCTCCAATGCCCTGTACCAACACAGAGCAAAGCAGCTATCTGAACGCTACTCTAACAGAGGTCGATTATCTTGTTAATAATTTCACCTCCTCACTACGTACGACTCTGGATACTGTAGCTCCTGTGAAAACTAAGGCCTCAAATCAGAAGTACCTGACTCCGTGGTATAATTCTCAAACACGTACCCTAAAGCAGATGACTCGTAATCTGGAGAGGAAATGGCGTGTCACAGATTTAGAGGATCATCATTTAGCCTGGAGAAATAGTTTGCTGCTTTATAAGAAAGCCCTCCGCAAAGCCAGAACATCTTACTATTCATCACTGATTGAAGAAAATAAGAACAACCCCAGGTTTCTCTTCAGCTCTGTAGCCAGGCTGACAAACAGTCAGAGCTCTGTTGAGCCAACCATCCCTTTAACGTTAACTAGTAATGACTTCATGAACTTCTTCACAAATAAAATTTTTATCATTAGAGAAAAAATTACCAATAATCATCCCACAGATGTAATATTATCTACAGCTACTCTTAGTACCATTGATGTTAAGTTAGACTCTTTTTCTCTAATTGATCTTTCTGAGTTAACTTCAATAATTACTTCCTCCAAACCATCAACGTGTCTTTTAGACCCCATTCCTACAAAACTGCTCAAAGAAGTCCTGCCATTAATTAATGCTTCGATCTTAAATATGATCAACCTATCTCTAATAATCAGCTATGTACCACAGGCCTTCAAGCTAGCTGTAGTTAAACCTTTACTCAAAAAGCATCTCTAGACCCAGCAGTCTTAGCTAATTATAGGCCAATCTCCAACCTTCCTTTATATCAAAAATCCTTGACAGAGTAGTTGTCAAACAGCTAACAGATCATCTGCAGAGGTTTATTTGAAGAGTTTCAGTCAGGTTTCAGAGCTCATCACAGCACAGAAACAGCTTTAGTGAAGGTTACAAATGATCTTCTTATGGCCTCTGACAGTGGACTCATTTCTGGCATTCAGCCTAATCCTGGCCCACCTGAGTAGTTTTAAAAACATGCCTGGGTTACATATTTTACATGTTAATGCCTACCTGACAAGATAGATATGGTGTTCATCGTCCAAGAAAAGATGGTGTAGTAGCAATGTATGTTAAATGTAGTTTTTCAGTGCGAATGAGGCTTTCCAAATCTTTTTCTAAAATAATATTCTCTCCCCCGATCAGTCTGGTTTCAGAAAGCAACATAGCACTGTCACAGCTTCGATTAAAGTTTTAAATGACTTTGTGGAAGCTTTTACTGTGTGGCACTTTTTATAGATTTGTCAAAAGCATTTGACACAGTACATCATAAGCTGTTATGTCACAGACTTTTAGATATTGGCTTTCCAGACCAAGCTACTGACTGGTTTTCAAATTATCTTTCTGATCATAAGCAGAGTGTTCACGATGCCGTCCACGATTGTTCTTGTTATCCAAGTGTCACAAAAGGTGCACCTCAAGGCTCTGTATTAGGACCGACACCATTTGCAGTTTACATTAATAATTTGGAGCAGAATGCATCTGCTGCATCTCTACGCTGATGACACTGTTGTTTACTATCACACAAACTCAAATGCCCTGGATTTTGATCATCTACAGATTGCATTTATTATTCAGTCACATTTGTTCCATCTCAAACTCGTACTGAATGCTGGCAAAATGAAGCACATGTTGTCTGCAAACTAAAAGAAATACCTGCCTAATTGAATTTGTGTGGTTATAAACACCTAGCTATTTTAATACATGAATGTGTCTCAAGTCACATATTAAAAATTAATTTAAAAAAAAGCTCAGATTAAAAGTAGTGTTCTTCTATAGAAATGAATCAAAAACAACTTTGCTACCACGTTCTTACCTCACGTTGATTATGATGAGATTACTTATATGAACACTCGCGTGAGCTCTTTTACAGACACTGCTTGATCATGCAGCGCTATATTTCACCATTGTACTTTTTACTCTTTGGTTAACTGGCCTCCCCTGTCCACACACAGACTAATGCATTTGGCTTGTTCGGAGTCCCAGACACTTTCCTGCACCTCCCCAGATAACATCATCCACAACGACATCTGTGCCAAGAATGTGGAGCAGGTGGCCACGATCCTGGAGTCTCTGAGGCAGGCCAGACTCACGGCCAAACCAAGTGACGGAGGAAGGTGGAGTATCTGGGGTACCACAAACCAGCAGCCATGTTCTTCACAGTGATGAGAATAAGGCCATTAAAATAACTTTTTTCAGCGACTGGTAATCTAACCAATTACTTTTTCTATCATTACAACGCCGTAACTGTTACTAACAAGAAAATGCGGTGGGTGCGTTACTGTTTTTCAACACACAGATGCTTAAAGCTGTCTTCATCTTACTGTGAGCTAGGGAGGGTGAAACAATTGCACAAGTGCTGCTGATTGGCTGAGGAAGAGTAAAGTAGTCATGGTAAATCAACCAGAGGCAGGCATGGGCGGGTGCTGACATACAAACAGATATGTAGAGCGATGAGACAAAGTCATGGAGAGTCCAGATAATTCAAAGGTAGCAAACAGCTGAAGTGGAAGTGCAGAAATGATTTTTCTCTTAGAAGAGATAAAAGGCTAGTTCCCATTTACTTTAATAATAAACTCATTTTTACAACAAACAGCTGAAGATATATTTTAGTATGTTCAAGTATGTTTAGTAATTTATATTTTAGTAGAGTTCATTAAGAGGGGATCCAAGCTCTTTTACATATTTAAACTAGAGATGGACCGATACCGATATTACATATCGGTATCGGTCCGATACTGACGTAAATTACTGGATCGGATATTGGAGAGAAATAAAAAATGTAATCCGATCCAATAAATATAAAAAAAAAAAAAAGCACCTCACAAAACTTGCAACACGGCGTAACTCAGCTCATAACCGTAGCACGTCGCAGCAGTGTGGTCACGTGATAGAGCAGCTGTGTGTATTTGCAGCCTCGCTACCAAACCAACATTTCATCTCCGAGGAAGTTTTCCCAGAGAGAAGTAAAGCAAGTGTGTAAGTTCATCTCTGAATGTTTGTAAAGCATTCCAGCGTTAAGCTTAACAACCTATGGAGCGACTGCCTCTCTCTCTCTCTCTCCTGCTGCCACTTCAATCGTGACACTGATCAATGATCAGCTGATCGGCTTTTCTGTGGCGAGTCCGTCTCTCTTTGTTTTTGGCCCACTTTGCACCAGAAAGAGGAAACCAGCGGCTGAACAACAGCAGCACGTTTTAGCTTGATAAGCTGTTGTTATAATGTATTTAATATTACTTTCTACACCAGGATCTTTTTCTACGTAGCTGACGCTGGTAACTGTGCAGGGGCGGATCTAGCAAAGTTTAGCCAGGGGGGCCGATAGGGCATGAACAGGGAAAAGGGGGCACAAAGACATACTTTTCTTTCTTATTCTCATTTAAAATGTCGAGCTTTTAATAAATAATTATCTGAATCTTACACCCAAAGTTTTAATCTGATGTAAAATGTATAGAAGTCTATTACTGTATATAGTAACTGTTAAGTCTAATATACCCTAGTAAGCTATAGTACTTTTTCCTTTGGAAAGATACCATCTGTGCAGTTCTGTTGAAGAAAGATGTTGAATCTATTTAATTATTCTTGAAAAATAATTGATTTCTGTGCATTTTTTTTCACACTGCATCAAATTAAAGTTGATTATGTCGATTAAGCGTCATGAGGTGGAGGGTGGTTCCCCCCTTTTTTTTGCTGGGAGTTTGCAACCCTATTAGTTAGGTTGCTTAATATTTCTGCTAAGTACTCTTTAAAATGCCAGAATAGGGAGGATGGAGCAGGTTTAAGTTTATTAGATTGATCAGTTTTGCTGAACTATGTAATGTTTTGGGTGCAGTGTATTTTTTACATACAGGTTTAACAGAATAGCTTTAGTGTTGTTGTTTATTTAAACTTGAGTATGAACTTATCAAAATGCAGCAAGATATTAAAAAAACAGTTTTATTGATTAAAAAACACTATATCGGATTCATATTGACAGATTCAAGATGGCGGCGCGCACGGGTGCAGCGGCTCTTAGCTCTCCAGTTTGGTGCTCGTTTTTACTTCTTTGAACTATTACCGTCAGGCCGACGGTACAGGTCACATAAAACCAGGACAAACAGATTCAGGGATAGTTTCTTTCCCAGAGCTACCACTGTAGTAAATAAGCACAAAAACAATTGAACCTATTCCATACAGTCACTGTCATTATATTATGCTGCTACTCATACTGTCATTATATTAATGCTGCTATCCTGTATATATTGTACATACTATTGTTTGAGTACTTACGATTGTTTTTTTTGTACTTTTTATATTTTACATTTATATTTATTATTGAAACTTGCACCAAGGGAGTGGCACTCCAATTTCGTTGTACTCTGTACAATGACAATAAAGGCTATTCTATTCTATATTGGTATCGGCAGATATCCAAATTTATGATATCGGTATCGGACATAAAAAAAAAGTGGTATCGTGCCATCTCTAATTTAAACATTTTCTAAAGTAATGCAATAGTTACCTTTCCTGGTAATTAGTTACGTTTACAATATTGTAACTCCATTACTACTTAAAAAAAGTAACTGCGCATGCGTGTTTTACCCATATTCTATCGCAATATTTCATTTTCCTATCGCTGCCCAACATTACACCGGTATTATCGTGACCGTGATTATCGGTATAGCCCAGCCCTAATTGTAATGCGTTTCCTATCTTAGTTTCCTACAGTCAAATGTATGGCTATCTGTTTAAAATCTAGAGGCTGGCTGCAAATGGGCCATGCAACATGATAAAGAGCCAAACACACCTGCAACAAGAAGGGCTGAAGAATCAATGAGCTGCAATGGCCCAGTCAAAGTCCAGACCTCGACTGAAATGTTGTAGTGGACCAGAGCAAGAGCTGTACATGAACAACTGGCTGCAAAGCTCAACGTAAAGCAACGCTGTTTAAAAACTGACAATGATGCCAGACTGACAGCCATTCATTACTTCAATGTGTTGCTGCTAAGGACAGCTAACAGCTGTCGAATCAACGACCGTGTTAAATAATGACATTGTATAATACAACATGTGCTGCTCATCAGAGGTTGCATTACTTTACTTTCAGAAGCTGGCAGGGACCCGATTTTATTTCTATAATGAGTAAGTGAGAAAAACCTGAGAACTCAATGTGTGTACTTTTCTGTGTGTGTGTACTTTTTTAAATATATGCCACAAGACTGAAATCACCCTTCGCAAAAACCTCCTTATACGTGAGACAGAATTTGCAGACAGCACCAAACCGCAAGGCAACAACCACTTCCTCTTTGAACGGTCAAAACCTCAAAACTCTGAAAACTGTTGTCCCGATTGGACAAAGGTTAGAAAGTAAGTTTCGTGTCAAAGGTAATCAGGACACCTTTTGCTTTTTAAAACGACTGCAGGCTTTTCTGGGACAATTAAAACTCGAGTTGTTGATTGTCAAACATCCGGGTAAGTAATTTTCTGGTGATGAAGTTTTGTACGATTCACTAAAAGTAACCAGTTCTAGGAATTTAGACAAAAACTTACTCAAAAATCAAAACTTGTATCTTGTTGTGAAGCATCACTGGCAGTTTAACACCAGCTTGAACACGCTGCCGTGTTACAGCCGTTTGCAAAAGGCAAGCATATCATGAAACACTTTGATGCTTTCAGCTGAAATTAACTTTCATTAACTTACCAAAAACCCAGAGTCCCGTTCAGGCGGTTTGACAGTGAACCCGTTCCCTCGCCTTGTTGGCACACACCGCATCAGTTTGAGTCAACCTTTGCTCTCCACATAGGCTAACGTTATCAAACTGATAACGGAAACTAATAAAGAGTATCTGTAGAGTTCGCAGAGAAAGGAAACGTACCGTGCTCTTTATTTGGTGGGACAACACCGCGTCTCCAACACAAGCCGTTCAATATTGTGTCACAGCAGTTTGTGTAGCCTGCGGGCGAAGAAACACGATGTCACATCAAACAGAACCAACACGGATATGCGGGGTGTGTCTGTGCCTGTTTTCTGCCCAGATGCATCATGGGACTTGGAGTACGTGTGCTTACTGTTACGCATACAGCGTGTAATTAGCCACATGCTACATGTTTAAAGCGCTTCCATGCCTTTAAGCATGTAGACACTGTCAAACCTAACCTTTTCAAACTAGGCATAAAAATGAGAAAGTAGTGTGACTTAAATGACTTTAATCACGCCATGCTGTGGTACTACAGGGCTGAAGGTTTCAGAAGCTGCGTATCTGCTGGGATTTAAGCATAAAACCAGGTTACATAGAGTGATCTGTTACAGAGAAAATATCAATTGTTCTATTTAAAAATGGTTCAAGAGGTGACTGTTGAGCTCAAAGGAAGGCAACAGCCTAATTCTAATATTCAGTCGTTACACCTGAAGTATATAGAAGTGTGTGTGTGTGTGTGTGTGTGTGTGTGTGTGTGTGTTTACTTACTTTACCTGCTGTTAAACACTAAACAGCAGGTAAAGTAAGTATTGAACACATCACCAGTTATCATCAATGATCCAAGAAATGCTGTCACATAGTGCAAATCCATATCAGCTGGTTCAGTCCCAACTGATAAAGCCTGTAAAATGATGTCTCATTACCAAGGTGTCACACAAATATCTCATGGGTAAAACCAAAGAGCTTCTGCAACACACTTGTGGCCGTATTGTTGCAAAAAGTACCAATGGCACTGGTTATAGAAGAATTTCTAAACTAATAATTATTTTAATTATTTTATTATAATTATTATTTTACCATAAATCGGGTCACAGCCAGGTGTTCCCTGCAAGATTACAAGCAGAACAGTGAAAAGAAATATCAGAATAGTTGTACAAGAGCCAAGGACCACATGTGGAGAGCTACAGAAAGACCTGGGATCAGCAGGTACAGCTGTTTCAATGCAATCAACCGCCATAGCTTCTTGTATGCACGCCTACCATGCAAGAAAATAACCATGTGGAAGCATGCTCAAAGTTTGCAGAACAACATTTTGACAACCCTGGAAAATAAAGGAGAATATATTCTGGTCGGATGAATTCCTTTTCAATCTCAACAAAGTTGAACTTTTTGGAAGCTGTGATACACTTTTGAAGGTCAAAAGCATATCACTGTTAAACACCAACAGCGGCATTTGGAGGTGGTGAACATCATGATGCGGTGCTGTTTTTCAGCGTACAGTATTGGTACGCCTCACATAACTGAAGGCAGGATAAATGGAAACATTTACAGGGACATTCTTGATGAAAATATGCTCCCATCTACCAGGATGATGAAGATGACACGAGTGTGGATTGTTCAGCAAGACAGTGATCCCAAATACACAGCCAGGTGTTGGTGGAATTGAACTCAGGACCTTCTTGCTCTAAGGCAATAGTGTGCCACCATGCTGCCCACCTTCAATATGTATATTTAACAAATATTTAGGACAGCTTTCTTCCATTTGCACAATATCTCTAAATTTAAATTCATCCCTCTGATGATCTCTCCTCCTCACTCAGCATCACTCTGATTAGGTGGATGTTGAAAAACTAGTTCATGCATTTATTACTTCCAGGCTGGACGACTGTAATTCATTATTATCAGGAAGTCCTAAAAACTCCCTGAAAAGCCTTCAGCTAATCCAAAATGCTGCAGCAAGAGTCCTGACAGGGACTAGAAAGAGAGAGCAGATTTCTCCTGTTTTGGCTTCCTGTTAAATCCAGGATTCAAAATCCTGCTCCTCACATACAAGGTCTTAAATAATCAGGCCCCATCATGGGGGCTTTCCATGATGCACTGAGTGTTTTCCACTCACTATTTGTTTTGCACAACTCTCTCCACTTCAGTATTGGTTATTATTAATCTCTTGCTCTCTTCCACAACGTGTCTTTATCCCTTTTTTTCCCTGAGCCTGGCTGTGCTGGAAGCTTCTTTCTGTTAACATAGTGTTTTTACTTCCCCTTGTCATCAAAGTGCTTCAAAGGGGGGTTGTATTGTTTGCTGATTGTTGTCATGTCATGAATATATTGATTGTTGGGGTATTCTCTGTTTGCTTTGTGTTATTCTAGGATCTTTACCTTACAATATAAAGCCCTTGAGGCAACGGTTGTTGTGATTTGGTGCTAACTGAATAAAATTAAAAAGAAACTAAATATTTTTTGGATGTTTGTTTTTCTGCTAAAAACTATTTTTTATCTTTATTATTATGGTAGCTGCTCTGTTGGAAGTGTGTCAGCAGTAATATCCCCAGCGCATAGCCTCAGCCACTAAAAACACGCTGACGGGATGATGTCGTTTTTGCAGTCAGTATCTATGGGAACCGACACAAATCCAAAGTTCAGTTATCCAAATGTTGTATATCCTTCTCCCAGCAGGAGAGAAAAACTCATCATGAAGCTGAGGATATTTTGTTTGTTTGTTTTTGTTTGTTTAGGAAAGTTAGAAAAACAAAGTGTGAAAAAAAGAACAATTGCATAACTGTGGGGATTGAAGAAAAGGGGATTTGGACCCTCGGACAAGGAGTGATCCCAGAAGAGCCCATGTGGGAACTGGATAGGTCAATACATTTTGGGGGATGTAAATAGTTTTAAATTAATTTGTCATACAGGGAGTGCAGAATTATTAGGCAAATGAGTATTTTGTCCACATCATCCTCTTCATGCATGTTGTCTTACTCCAAGCTGTATAGGCTCGAAAGCCTACTACCAATTAAGCATATTAGGTGATGTGCATCTCTGTAATGAGAAGGGGTGTGGTCTAATGACATCAACACCCTATATCAGGTGTGCATAATTATTAGGCAACGTCCTTTCCTTTGGCAAAATGGGTCAAAAGAAGGACTTGACAGGCTCAGAAAAGTCAAAAACAGTGAGATATCTTGCAGAGGGATGCAGCAGTCTCAAAATTGCAAAGCTTCTGAAGCGTGATCATCAAACAATCAAGCGTTTCATTCAAAATAGTCAACAGGGTCGCAAGAAGCGTGTGGAAAAACCAAGGCGCAAAATAACTGCCCATGAACTGAGAAAAGTCAAGCGTGCAGCTGCCAAGATGCCACTTGCCACCAGTTTGGCCATATTTCAGAGCTGCAACATCACTGGAGTGCCCAAAAGCACAAGGTGTGCAATACTCAGAGACATGGCCAAGGTAAGAAAGGCTGAAAGACGATCACCACTGAACAAGACACACAAGCTGAAACGTCAAGACTGGGCCAAGAAATATCTCAAGACTGGTTTTTCTAAGGTTTTATGGACTGATGAAATGAGAGTGAGTCTTGATGGGCCAGATGGATGGGCCCGTGGCTGGATTGGTAAAGGGCAGAGAGCTCCAGTCCGACTCAGACGCCAGCAAGGTGGAGGTGGAGTACTGGTTTGGGCTGGTATCATCAAAGATGAGCTTGTGGGGCCTTTTCGGGTTGAGGATGGAGTCAAGCTCAACTCCCAGTCCTACTGCCAGTTTCTGGAAGACACCTTCTTCAAGCAGTGGTACAGGAAGAAGTCTGCATCCTTCAAGAAAAACATGATTTTCATGCAGGACAATGCTCCATCACACGCGTCCAAGTACTCCACAGCGTGGCTGGCAAGAAAGGGTATAAAAGAAGAAAAACTAATGACATGGCCACCTTGTTCACCTGATCTGAACCCCATTGAGAACCTGTGGTCCATCATCAAATGTGAGATTTACAAGGAGGGAAAACAGTACACCTCTCTGAACAGTGTCTGGGAGGCTGTGGTTGCTGCTGCACGCAATGTTGATGGTGAACAGATCAAAACACTGACAGGATCCATGGATGGCAGGCTTTTGAGTGTCCTTGCAAAGAAAGGTGGCTATATTGGTCGCTGATTTGTTTTTGTTTTGTTTTTGAATGTCAGAAATGTATATTTGTGAATGTGGAGATGTTATATTGGTTTCACTGGTAGAAATAAATAATTGAAATGGGTATATATTTGTTTTTTGTTAAGTTGCCTAATAATTATGCACAGTAATAGTCACCTGCACACACAGATATCCCCCTAAAATAGCTAAAACTAAAAACAAACTAAAAACGACTTCCAAAAACATTCAGCTTTGATATTAATGAGTTTTTTGGGTTCATTGAGAACATGGTTGTTGTTCAATAATAACATTATTCCTCAAAAATACAACTTGCCTAATAATTCTGCACTCCCTGTATGTCACATGTCAGAGTCCTCTCAATATTACACATAAAATTAAAGCAAATACCAAGTTCACACAGAAGAATTAGTGACCAGCAGCAGCTCTCATTCGAACGCAGCAGATTTGGAAAGACCCAGAAAGTCAAACAATACATGGAGCCCAGTTTACAAAAAGAGGGGAAAAGTCAAGAAGATGCATCACCCGACCTCATTCTAGTTAGAAGAAAACGAGGAACCGTCAGGAATGCACGGGAACGTTGTCCCTGTGGCAGACTGGCTACTGTTTAGATGGAGGTTGTTTCAAAAGGACCATGTTGGAGATCTGAGCAAGCAGAACTCTATAGAAATTGGAATTAAGCCAGGATAAGATTTCCTTCTAGGAGGAAGATTAAAGATCCTTGGTCAACAGGTGGATGAAGAATGAAAACACTCAAATCTATTCAGTCTTTCAGAGCCATCGAGTCAGATTGAGAAGGGGTGTGAGATTTGATTATTTTGGTTTTTTTAAAAACACTTCAGAAAAGAAGTAATCAAGGTTTTAAAAGACCAGACAAGCGAAAAGCGAATATCTCTGGATCAGATGGTTTAGACGCTTACATGTTTATGCATTAAGAAAGAAAAAGCTTGGAAGAGAGGCTCTGAAGAACTCTGTCATTGTTATGAAGGGGGAAATGAACCTTAGCATTAATGGTACTGAAGGAATTTACTGTCCTGCTATCTTCAAACAGGGGATATCCAGCCTCCACAGCTGATGTGAGTGAGGAACATCTGCTCTATGACGATGACGACGTCCCTGACATCTGTTTCCCATAAAAGGGAGTTCACAGTGATTACCTGAGTAGGAAACTGTAAAGAAACACTCAGAGAATATATCATTTAATAAAATGATTTATACTGTGTCTATTGTGACTGACAAACACGAGTATCAAAGAAAATAAAAAGGGAAACAACATATTTCTATATAACGGAGTCAAAAGAGATTGTGTTAAAATAGATATTCATGTGTGACTGAGCTCATGATGAATCCAGTCGAAGTATAAAAGCATAAATTGAATGAAACATGAAGGAAAATATACTTATATGTGATTTAATATTCATGTGTGATGGAATTAATTGTAAAACATAGAAAAGGAGAAATGTATTCAAGTGTTTTTAATGTTTAAACTATGTTTTAAATCATGTTGAAGTAAGGTCACATAGAGAGAAGATGATAGAATGTAACTGGACATCGAGTGATTGGATTATAACAAAAATGACTGAATCTCTTCAGCATCGATGTACAGCTAACAGATCATCTGCAGAGGTTTATTTGAAGAGTTTCAGTCAGGTTTCAGAGCTCATCACAGCACAGAAACAGCTTTAGTGAAGGTTACAAATGATCTTCTTATGGCCTCTGACAGTGGACTCATCTCTGTGCTTGTCCTGCTAGACCTCAGTGCAGCGTTCGATACTGTCGACCATAATATCCTATTAGAGCGATTAGAACATGCTGTAGGTATTACAGGTACTGCACTGCAGTGGTTTGTATCATATCTATCTAATAGACTCCAATTTGTGCATGTAAATGGAGAGTCCTCTTCACACACTGAGGTTAATTATGGATTAATTAAGGTCTGGGAAGTGCTTCCGCTCCCTTAAGGCCAAAACAGAGAGATTGAGGAGGAGTTTCTTCCCCCAGGCTATTCGGGCCCTAAACCAGATGTTATGCTTCCCTTAGATCAGCAGTTCCCAACCTTTTTTGCGCCACGGACCGGTTTATGCCCGACAATATTTTCATGGACCGGCCTTTAAGGTGTCGCGGATAAATACAACAAAAAGGGACCGCTGCCTTAGACAGTATCATCAGAAGACATAGCATACATTTTCACTGCTATGAGGTTATTGTACTCAGCCCTGAAAAGCTTAGAAATATGGTATCTAAGCAGATTCTTACTCTGGATGGCATTACCTCGGCCTCCAGTAACACTGTGAGGAACCTTGGAGTCATTTTTGACCAGGACATGTCCTTCAATGCACATATTAAAAAAATATGTAAGACTGCGTTCTTCCATTTGTGCAACATCTCTATAATTAGAAATATCTAATTTCTATTCGATTCAATTATGATTGACTCCAGGATGCCAGCAAAGTCTTTGCCAGCGGGCGATGGTGTGCCGGGGGAGTCTGCCAGGCGACAGCTTTTTGATGACGGCGACTCATTGACCAGGGAAGATGCGCTCTCGGCCTTCTTCATAACTATACCATCGAAGCACCGGTCGATGAAATCTTGGAGAGCGTCTAAACTCTCCCTCCAGGGTGTTGGAGATGATTAAACAGATGTGGTTAGTTATATGACAATTGATTAATATATTGATTAGTATATTTGGTAAACTTGAAGCGTGAAAGAACGTTTGTAAAATTCTAAGCTACCATTCACTTTCTTTCCGCCACATCTCCGGTGTCTGACGTCACCTACAACATGAGTCACTTACCTTTCCCGTCACTTAGCTCCCTTGCTGATCTGTTTATAAAAAACTAGTTCATGCATTAATTACTTCTAGGCTGAACTATTATAATTCATTATTATCAGGATGTCCTAAAAACTCCATGAAAAGCCTTCAGTTAATCCCCGGGTTGATGGCACTCAGGCAAAACCACCAAAGGAGTCCAAAGGGGCCGGGTACTCTGAACCATTGTTCACTGCATGGGCGCAGACGATGGCTAGGACCTGTTACCCGACCCACCGGTGCAGGAAACAGGCCCTCTTGTCCACTGGGAGGAACCCCAATGTACAGAAGGTGGGCGGAGTCAATGCTGATAAAGTTAAAGCCATTTCTTTGGCTTGGTGGCCATTGTTTTAGTGGGTGTTTCTCAGAGCCAACAAGGACATGTGGAAAGTGAACCGTACTTTGAAATGCCCTGTTTGTGTGTCACCAAATACAATTTTAATATTTTTTCGTGATTGAATCTTCAGATATCTGTTCAGTTTGTCAAGATAGAGCCTTTTTGCAAAAGTGCTTCGATGATTTCGGAGATGTCTGTTCAGCCCAGTCTCACGGCAAAGCGTGTAATCGATCCGCTCGCCTTATAAACGCTCGAGCTTGGTGTTTCCGTCACGTAGTAACTGTTAGGTTTAACTGTGCCAGGCTTGTTAGACATGATGAAACACATACAGACTTCTGGATGTTCAACCAATATTTTTATTGTAAATATTAATCATGAGGGTAAATGGGTAGGCCCGCTGCTCCCTCAGAGCCCTGTACACCACGGAGCGAGGTCAGCATATCCAGGATATCTTTCTGTTATCTGGATTCACTGACCCTAACACTGGGACCAGGATAAACGGTCACACGAAGTTATCGGCTCTCTAAGTTCACCCAAGATTTCCCAGCGCGGTCACATGAAAGCGCTGGCAGCATCAAACTAATCTAACAGTCGTCTATGAATCTAATTCACAGGTCATATCCATGTTCTTTTATCATCCTTATTACTGCCAACTATTCCAGAGAGAGTCTGCAATATAAAGAACATAAAAATACAGCAGTCAAACACAACACTGCTGTGAAAGAGACGAACGCTCCAGTTTGTCAGATCAGAGTGGAATGAATGTGGTTGGTTGAACAGATGTTTGTGATGTGTTATCTGCATTTCCATCAGCGTAAGAGACTCAGCAGCAGATAAGAATAAATGATAATAACATTTATACTTTTAATAAATCACCAAATTAATACACGCATGTTCCCATGACAATGCAATGCTGTGTTTGCGCAGTGATTTTAGCTCATTTAACACGCAGTCCTCCATCATTCCCCCGTTTTAAACACTTAAAACATGCTGCAAATAAAAGACTGAGTGAAATCGTGGCACTTCCAGCTGATTTGGAACAGAAACGTTCAAACCTGCTGCGACTGTTTGAGTTTGTATTCTCTCAGCTGCAGACTTGCTGCTGTTTAAAAGTTTGAGAGCAAAGATTAGTAAGTAAGTAAAATGTTATTTATATAGCATCTTTCTAGACACAATTACAAAGTGCTGCACATAGGACAACAAAAAAAGATATATAAAACATAAAACAGGCAAAAATGAACCCAAAGCAATTGTAAAAAGGTGCGTTTTGACTTGTTTTTTTTAAAAAGAGACAACTGAGTCCACAGATCTTAAGCTTTTTTGAGGGAGTTCCACAGTCTGGGGGCCACTGTGGCAAAAGCTCTGTCTCTCTTAGTTCTTATCTTAGTGTGTTGTGTAGCAAGTAGGCCCTGATCAGATGATCTCAGGGACCTGCTGGGACATGGGCCTGTAGAAGATCAGAGATGTAAGCTGGTGCTTGTCCATGCAAAGAAGTCAAAACCAGGATCTTAAAATGGACTCTGAATTCAATAGGAAGCCAGTGTAACTGAGATAGCAACGGCGTCACATGTGAAAGATTAGATATAATTAGATTAGATTAGATTAGACATAAAAACAAACGTCACACATGGGCTCAGTCTCTGTACACAATATGAGGTCAGCAATTACAGAGTGTGTGTCCTGTTTCAACATTAAATGTGTCGGATGGTTTGCAGCCATCTGGCAGTTTTTCATCAGCACCATGCTGGAAGCTGCACGCTGATGAACGACTGACTTTTACTTTCAAAGAGACATGAAGGGTACTTCCCAGAGTCTGACCTGCGTCGACCCACCTGCTTAGTGTCTGTGGTTACCATGGTTACTGCAGAAGCTGCTGTGAATTAAACAGCTGGCATTGAATTAACCTACCAGCGATGTGAGTGTTTATGTTTTTCAATACAAAAGAAATGAAATATCTAATGAATTAATTCACATTTTAATTAATTAATGAAACATTTAATTAATAATTTAATGGCGTATTGAATGAATTCATTTTGTTACTCCTGGCCCTCCATAAGGTAGCTGAACAAGGACTTCTTAGTTGAAGCTAAGATGACTAGATATAGTTTGAATTAATACAGCTATGTTGGTTGCACATAAGTCAGTTTTTTCATTTGAAGTAAAGTGTTTCTAACTTAACTGAATTTGGTGGAAACTGTTGACATAGGTTGAAATTGTTAAATGTTGTCATTGTGTTACTTAAATTTGTAAGTCTTGGTTCAAACTGTATGATCAAAGACATTCCTTTGTTTCTGACTCCCTCCCCAGCCAGTCTGTTGGTGGGGGAGGCTGCAGTGTTTTATTATAGGCACATCCTAGGTCAGACCTTCCCAAAGTGTGGGGCCTGCCATGGCAGGGGGGGTGCGGGATGAAAAGGGGGGAAAAAAACAAAACGCTTGGACACTGCTAGCACCGAGCACCCACAGAAACGCAAAGCAGGAGATGAAGCATCGCTGAATATGTTTCCAAACCAACTTCATTCTAAGACAAAGACTAGAAAACATGGTGAAGCAAATCTTCCCTCTGTCTCTCTTCCACAGCATGTCTTTAATCTTTCTTCACCCCAACCAATCACAGCAGATGGCCCCGCCCTTCCCTGAGCCTGGTTCTGTCGGAGGTTTCTTCCTGTTAAAAGGGAGTTTTTCCTTCCCACTGTCGCCAAAGTGCTGCTCATAGGGGGTCATATGATTGTTGGGGTTTTCTCTGTATCTATGAAGCGCCTTGAGGCGACTTTTGTTGTGATTTGGCGCTATATAAATAAAATTGAATTGAATTGAAACATCAACTGCTGATTGCCTATCACTTACACTCATTACATCCACAGAAAGCTGGAGTTGAAGTGTCAAGTGCATCAAGAGTTCCTCTTGAGGTTCTGAAAGATGACATTTCTCTGCCTATCAAACAGATGCATACTGACATGACAGAAGTAAACATGACTAAAAGTGCAGACTATAGAGGGATCAACTACAGAAATAGAATGATAGTTATCTGTGGTTTTACTGATGGGCTACCTGGATTTGGAGAGATAATAAGAATATGTGTTGTTCAGGGTACAATGAATTTCATTGTCAGCAAGTTTTCGTCTTGGTTTAGGGAGCACTACCGGGCCTTTGAACTGCAACCATGTACAAGTGACAAAATGTCCCTGATAACATATGATGAACTGGCAGAGAAGTACCCATCAAATGACTACTTCATTGGTCCCCTTCGAATGGTTACATTGAAAAGATATCCTTACATCAAAAGCACATAATGAATATGTGAGTAAACAGCTCTAATTAATAGCTTACTCAATATGCACTTTAATCTCACTGGCATAAGCACCTTCAGTAGCACCTGGCTTTATTGTGATGTTCAGCCACTAACTCCCTGTGACTTGTTGAATCTAACAGTCTGATAGGCCCATTCGCACATCTTCTAGACAAGAAAACCTTTAATCTGTGTTTTTGTTGAGATTAGTCAGAATTTTTCTCAGTTCTCTCTTAAGTACCGTTGTGAAACATTATGTTGACATCTCAATTTTAATGCTTTCAATTTTATACATAGTTACTGGATTTATGTTCATGTATATATATATTTTCTTTTTTATATATATATATATATATATATATATATATATATACACCCAGCACGCCCCTGCGGGCGGTTTATCCTTCAAGCTCGGGTCCTCTACCAGAGGCCTGGGAGCTTGAGGGTCCTGCGCAGTATCTTAGCTGTTCCCAGGACTGCGCTCTTCTGGACAGAGATCTCCGATGTTGTTCCCGGGATCTGCTGGAGCCACTCGCCTAGCTTGGGAGTCACCGCACCTAGTGCTCCGATTACCACGGGGACCACCGTTACCTTCACCCTCCACATCCTCTCGAGCTCTTCTCTGAGCCCTTGGTATTTCTCCAGCTTCTCGTGTTCCTTCTTTTCCTCTTTTCCTCGACATTTTGCTGCAACGTTTTAAAGAGCCAGAAAGTAAATAAGCAGCAGACAGAAATGAGGCAGGTGGAATCTTCTTGCGTTTCACGCATGTGCAGGACTGGAACGTAAGCGCTTTTAGCCGTTTCAATGTGGACGCACAACTCTGTGAAAACGACTAAAAATGCTAGTGTGTACGCGGAGCGTTTTCAGATGAAAATGCCGTTTTCAAACCTATCCGGGCTAGTGTGGACGTAGCCTCAGTTGGTCGGCACAGACTTTCAGGCAGGAGGTGGACACACCGTCAGATCCTGGTGCAGGTAGGAGGTCAGAGGTGAGGGCTGCAGGTAGTGTTTTAATCTAGGTGTGAGGTGAAGGTGAGCAAATGGAAGGTGTGAATCATTGTCTACTGTTAAAAATGTTATCCAAACCCACCTGGAGCTTTTGAAAGACACGGTGAAAAACATCAGCTTCGATCGAGTCATTCGTCTGGGAGAACATCCTCCGAGGTGGATTCTCCAGCAGCTCTTCTGCTCCTCATTTCGGGGAAATCAGCAGGAGGGTTTTTATGCCAGCGCCACCTGTCACTCTTCTCCAGTCTGTCCTGCTACCCCTGGTGGTAACTTGGCCTCTTTGTGTGCCGCACGGACATCGGAGTGCAGTCGGGACACTTTCCCTGTGACTGTCCTCTGATGGAGGTCGGTCAGGTGTTCTGTGTCTTTGGCCTTCCGACACCTTCCCCCAGAAACTCACACTCAAGACACGTGAGCTTGACACAGCGACTGGGGAGACAGGACTGACAAACCACAAGAGAAGATGAGACGCAGAGGGAGGGAGAACTATCATCAGTAAGAAGCAAAGAGCTAGAAACTAAACACAAACTAAATGATCTAATAAAAACTCACAATTACAAGAAGACCAAACATAAGCAACTTTATTTACTTAGAATATAATTTTAGCCTGATTTACAATTCAATTCAATTCAATTCAATTTTATTCATATAGCGCCAAATCACAACAAAAGTCGCCTCAAGGCGCTTCATAGATACAGAGAAAAACCCAACAATCAGATGACCCCCTATGAGCAGCACTTTGGCGACAGTGGGAAGGAAAAACTCCCTTTTAACAGGAAGAAACCTCCGGCAGAACCAGGCTCAGGGAGGGGCGGGGCCATCTGCTGTGATTGGTTGGGGTGAGAGAAGGAAGACAGGATAAAGACATGCTGTGGAAGAGAGACAGAGGTTAATAACAGATATGATTCAATACAGAGAGGTCTGTTAACACATAGTGAGTGAAGAAGAAACACCCAGTGCATCATGGGAATCCCCAGCAGCCTACATCTATTGCAGCATAACTAAGGGAGGATCCAGGGTCACCTGGTCCAGCCCTAACTATATGCTTTAGCAAAAAGGAAAGTTTGAAGCCTGATCTTGAAAGTAGAGATAGTGTCTGTCTCCTGAATCCAAACTGGAAGCTGGTTCCACAGAAGAGGGGCCTGAAAACTGAAGGCTCTGCCTCCCATTCTACTTTTAAATACTCTAGGAACAACAAGTAGGCCTGCAGAGTGAGAGCGAAGTGCTCTAATAGGGTGATATGGTACTACATACACATAACGTAACATCCATAACATAAACCCTGGGACCCTGGGCCATGACATGGGAGGCTGGCCACTGGCATATATTCTGGGGATGACCAGTGAATAAATTTACAAAGTACATTATGTATTTGGTATTCTTATATGTGTATGTTATCTTATAACCTCTCCAGTGTGACAGTTTTCTAAAAATTGGTAAGATCTCACTTCTCAGAACTAATACTACATTGTACAATAAAGATCCACCCAGGTATCTTACCTTCATAATTGTATTGGATCACTCTTAGCCAGCTTCACGTTCTGCCCTAACTAATACTGTTGACAAGCCTGGTACATATAAATGACACATTATTCTCTCTCATCTGTTTAAACAAGTTTAAAAACTCCCCAAAGATTGATTCTGTTCATCTGGACGTTTTCAGTGGGAGAAACGTTTCATCATCATCCAGGTGACGTCTTCAGTCTCAGCTGACTGCAGGTTTCAATCTTATAAACAGTACATTTGCATAATGACTGAAACCAGCTCAGTGAAGGAACAATGGGCTGGGAGGTCAGTTCCTTGGTCATAATTAAAGTCAATTCTCATGACCATTGATTTATACATCGGGGAAACCAAACAACCAAAGTGGATGGAATAACACAGAAGAGCCACCTCGTCAGGCCAGGATTCTGCAGTCTGTTCACACCTACAGGCCAGTGAACACTCTTTCAATGATGAGGATGTAACATCCTGGACAGGGAGGAACGCTGGTTTGAGGGCGGAGTCAAGGAGGCCGTTTACGTGAAAAGGGAAAGAGCATCTCTGAATCGAGGAGGGGGCCTAAGGGTACAACTGTCACCATCTTACATGCTGTGATTGCAGCCATTCCCCAACTCTCTGTAAATGGGACTCATGAACATTGATCAGTGGTTGTTGATCAGTTGTCATCAATGAAGAATTTGCATATTAATGATCAAGGAACTGACCTGAAACCTGCAGTCAGCTGAGACTGAAGAAGTCACCTGGATGAGTGACGAAACGTTTCTCCCGCTGAAAACGTCCAGATGAACAGAATCAACTTTTGGGGATTTACTTACCTGGATGATTGAGCATGCATCCAGAAAGTTTAACAATTATAAATATGTGTTTAGTCTCACGGATGGTGCCAGCCTACTGTTAAGATCCCAGTTACCTCTGTACAGAAGTCTGGACCGGCTATCCGCTCAAAGTGTCCAAGTCTCTGATCCTAGATGTATTACCACAATGCATTAACAGAAACTGATTTAAGCCACTGGTGGGGGGATTCACCCAGCACTAACTACCTCTGTCTGAACGCCTACTTCAGATATTGCTCAAATTGTGCAATCACACGATTTGAGCAATATCTCGTTCGATCACGGGATTTTAATACTGCATTTTTTTTCATATCTTGACTGGTGTATCAGAAGTCTTATTTGAGTAGTTCTTCTTCTGTCAGCATTTACTTTTCTGTCAGAAATGAGTCTTCTAACACTACCCCCTTGACCTGTGGTATACCTCAGGGTTCCAAGCTGCATATAATGCTGTTTTCATTGTGTATGAAAACATTTTCATTGCATTAAAATGCACACTTGAGTGTATATTTTAAAAACCACTTTCACACTGATGACACTCAGATATACAGCCTCTAAAACCAGGCACCACCACCAGTGGTGCCTACTCATTCACCTTCTGCCTGGCTGAGGTTGAATCCTGGCTCTTAGTTTTAGTTTTAGACATTCAATTCAATTTTATTTATATAGCGCCAAATCATAACATACAGTGGGGCAAAAAAGTATTTAGTCAGCCACCGATTGTGCAAGTTCCCCCACTTAAAATGATGACAGAGGTCAGTAATTTGCACCAGAGGTACACTTCAACTGTGAGAGACAGAATGTGAAAAAAAAATCCATGAATCCACATGGTAGGATTTGTAAAGAATTTATTCGTAAATCAGGGTGGATAATAAGTATTTGGTCACCTCAAACAAGGAAAATCTCTGGCTCTCACAGACCTGTAACGTCTTCTGTAAGAAGCTTTTCTGTCCCCCACTCGTTACCTGTATGAATGGCACCTGTTTGAACTCATCATCTGTATAAAAGACACCTGTCCACAGCCTCAAACAGTCAGACTCCAAACCCCGCCATGGCCAAGACCAAAGAGCTTTCGAAGGACACCAGGAAAAGTATTGTAGACCTGCACCAGACTGGGAAGAGTGAATCTACAATAGGCAAGCAGCTTGGTGTGAAAAAATCAACTGTGGGAGCAATCATCAGAAAATGGAAGACATACAAGACCACTGATAATCTCCCTCGATCTGGGGCTCCACGCAAGATCTCATCCCGTGGGGTCAAAATGATCATGAGAACGGTGAGCAAAGATCCCAGAACCACACGGGGGGACCTGGTGAATGACCTGCAGAGAGCTGGGACCAAAGTAACAAAGGTCACCATCAGTAACACACTACAACGGCAGGGAATCAAATCCCGCAGTGCCAGACGTGTTCCGCTGCTGAAGCCAGTGCATGTCCAGGCCCGTCTGAAGTTTGCCAGAGAGCACATGGATGATACAGCAGAGGATTGGGAGAATGTCATGTGGTCAGATGAAACCAAAGTAGAACTTTTTGGTATAAACTCAACTCGTCGTGTTTGGAGGAAGAAGAATACTGAGTTGCATCCCAAGAACACCATACCTACTGTGAAGCATGGGGGTGGAAACATCATGCTATGGGGCTGTTTTTCTGCCAAGGGGACAGGACGACTGATCCGTGTTAAGGACAGAATGAATGGGGCCATGTATCGTGAGATTTTGAGCCAAAACCTCCTTCCATCAGTGAGAACTTTGAAGATGAAACGAGGCTGGGTCTTCCAACATGACAATGATCCAAAACACACCGCCCGGGCAACAAAGGAGTGGCTCCGTAAGAAGCATTTGAAAGTCCTGGAGTGGCCTAGCCAGTCTCCAGACCTCAACCCCATAGAAAATCTGTGGCGGGAGTTGAAAGTCCGTGTTGCTCGGCGACAGCCCCAAAACATCACTGCTCTCGAGAAGATCTGCATGGAGGAATGGGCCAAAATACCAGCTACTGTGTGTGCAAACCTGGTAAAGACCTATAGTAAACGTTTGACCTCTGTTATTGCCAACAAAGGTTATGTTACAAAGTATTGAGTTGTATTTTTGTTATTGACCAAATACTTATTTTCCACCCTGATTTACCAATAAATTCTTTACAAATCCTACCATGTGGATTCATGGATTTTTTTTTCACATTCTGTCTCTCACAGTTGAAGTGTACCTCTGGTGCAAATTACTGACCTCTGTCATCATTTTAGGTGGGGGAACTTGCACAATCGGTGGCTGACTAAATACTTTTTTGCCACTGTAAGTCGCCTTGAGGCGACTTACAGTGGCGCTTCATAGATACAGAGAAAAACCCAACAATGTGACCCCCTATGAGCAAGCACTTTGGCGACAGTGGGAAGGAAAAACTCCCTTTTAACAGGAAGAAACCTCCGGCAGAACCAGGCTCAGGGAGGGGCGGGGCCATCTGCTGCGACTGGATGGGGTGAGAGAAGGAAGACAGGATAAAGACATGCTGTGGAAGAGAGACAGAGGTTAATAACAGATATGATTCAAATGTATCCCATTCGTCTATAAGAACTACACTTTCCACCACCCACTCAGATTTTAATGTCCTGACACTTGCTCTGTGGTTTGTGACTGGATTAAGGTTTGACAACTATCGCGTTTACCTTTTTTGAAAACAGTGTAGAAATTGGATTTATTTGTTCAGTGTGTTGAAGTCCAGTGTATACTGAAAGGTAAACCCACAGGCAATATAAGCTATTCTTGCTTTTAAATTTTGATTTATATAAAAAAACGATTAAAACACATGTGTACAACTCTTTATATACCCTTAGTCATTTTTTATATAATTTGTAGCGTTTATATTTTATTTTTATTACAGTATCACTATTATAGAAACTACAATAGCAGCCAGTCATAAGTTGTTTGTCTTTATTGATGTGCAGCACATATTTGCATATTTAAATGAGAGCACTTGATTTCTTTTCTGAGCCTGCAAACACATAAACTCAAACATGTCAGAGTTTGTGAAATTATAATGTGAACACACACATGTTGATTAACATATTCTTTTAATAAATAATATTGTCATGAAAAACATAAACACCGAATAACAGCTTGTGTACATTTGAACAGTGCATGTTCATATTTTTTCTTTATATCATTACATGGACCAGTCAAACCAAAGATCAGCACATTATGCAAAAGAAGATGAAATTTAATTTAGTATAGGTGGGCAGGCAACTTACACGAACACCAAAAAAGTTCTGATAACAAGGTAATTACTTGATAAGGTTGGACGGATGAGGGACTGGGGTGTCATAACTCTCCTAGTCCATGAAGCCACCGTATCTCTTCTGTAGCTCACCACCGTTCTCCGAAGCTCGTTTCATCTCCCCTTCATTCTTGCTGTCCACCAGCCACTCAGGCCTACCCACACGCCTCATGAACCCTCCATAGCGTTTCTTGAGGCCTCGGCCTAACACTGCCTCTAGCAGGTCACCCTGCGCAACCTCCCCTTCAGCCCGACGCATGAAACCTCCATACCTCTTTACTACCTCACCTCCCTGATCTACCCCCTTATTGCTACGCCCAATTTCTGTATTAAGGAACTTTAGGATGTCCAGGTGGAGGTTTTCTTCATCATTCTGGTTTCTGGTTTCCTCTAGTGAGCCCTCTGTAGAGGATGAGCGGCGAGACATGAAGCCACCATAGCGTTTCATGAATCCACCATACTTCTTGGACATTTGTTGTTCTGGTGATCTTGCAAACTCATCATCAGTGTTCAGGGTTCCTTCTGCTTCCTGCGCCCCCTGTGCATTGGGGTAAGCATCCATTGGAATACGGCCTTCCTCTTCCAGCAGTAAGTCCTGGCACAGGCGCAGCTTCTGGCTGTCCAACCCACCATCACACTGAGGAGAGCATGTCTGAAAAAAAAAAAATCAAAATTGCTATCAAGTCTTTCATAAATGCAATAGCTTCCAAGTACAACTCGCTGTTTTATCCAGTTCAGTATTCATTTGAATCAGTTTTCAGCTTGAGCTGGACACTATAAATGACTGCTTCATTTAGAAGTCCATGCTGAACCATCTTTCTTCAAAAACATCAATAAACTATCAATAATGATGAACAACTGTTCAAATGTTTCTGTCTTCCTTTATAATCAGAAGTTATATGAAGGCTCTATACTACTCATAAAGCTAATACCTCTTACACAGCTCTTTTTCTGTCCTTTTTAATAACATAAGTGACAATGATACATTTTCATTTTGTAAAGTACCACGACAACTTCTAGACATCAGAAAAGTATTTATGGAAAGTGTATTTTTAAAAGGTGAGGTATAATAAGACCCATTATTGACTTTTAGATCTGTTCCAAGATTTTTCTTTTCTTGTTATTTTTTATTTATTTGTCCTGTTTTTAGCCACAAGATTCCCATTAAGTTCTTGTCCTGGTCAAGAGGGCAGCATAAGCAATTAAAATTTCTAAAAAGAAAAGAAACAAAAGTAAATTTTAAGAGAACAACAGCATGCAATATCCACACCAAATTCCACCTGAAGTCCAAGATTTTGTAACAGCAACATCTGCTCAGGGCAGCACATAAAGCTCTGAGGACATGCTGGACACATGTTGAATAATCTGAGTGTTAGTGGCAATCTGACCCCTGAGCAAAGTTGCTGGTAAGAAGACAGGTTACCGAACAATTTCTTGGCAATATATAGCAACAGTTTATTTTCTGAATGAAAGCTAGAGCCTGAGCTTGTTGCACATGTTATATATTATATGTGATAAGACTGTGATCACTAAATGTAACAGTTTCTCTATTTCTAATTCAGTTTGTGCTTGTTTGGAAGAATTGAAATAGAAAAGAATTTCATATTGTTTTACTTTTTTGTCACAGACAAATGATAATAATATAAGAATGAATGATTTTCAGTCTTCCCTTAATGGTTTATTCTGCTGTTACTGTTGTTTTATTTCCCCTCTTCATTAAACCATGACACTGTTACCTAATGAAATGTTACTGAACCTGAAGAGAGGCTGACACAAACAGACACACAAAGACACAAACTGTGTCACGATAAGACAGCAAAGGCATAAACTCAACAGTGCAGAGAAACAATCAACAAGAACACATTACAACGGGTCCACGGTCTTAGCGATTGCTTTAACTACTGACAATACATTTTCCACAAGACGTCTCATCTGTTCCTCACCTGTCATGAGTGTAGCAGATACATCTAATATAAACCTGCTTAAGTTATGAATTCATTTAACTCCAAGCGAAGGAACATAGTCATAATAAATGCAACTGCTGGGCCCTTGAGCTGCACACTGTGAGGATAATCTGCACGTAACCTCTTGGTATGATTGGATTTCACTTCGTAGAGTCATCACAAATATGTTGACTCGAAAAAAATGTTCGATAGCATGTAGGGAGAATTTGTGCCTCGGTTAGTTTTCAGTGCTGTTTGCTTTTGAAGACTGAAAATTGAACTGGGAATATATTAGAATATATTAGCACCTAATACATATTTATCCATTTTCCTCTAAAGACAATAATGTACATTATATGTATATATATGCACACATACATTTGTTATAATATAAAAACAGTGTAAGTGCCTCTTCAAAATGTAAGGTTCTGCAATTCAGATCTCAATAGATACCAATAACATTCAGAGAATGAAGTAAGTAAGAAGTAATTTAAATATACTAAATGCACTGATAATTAATTAAATGATTTGAAATTCTTTCACATGTAAAATATGATATGGAGTAGTCTTCTTAGAATATGAAACAATGCAAAATATATGTTCCAAACATAGAGTTTTTATTTCTCTGGTCAATATTTTAACTTGTCTGTGTCTCAACATGAAGCACGCAAGGCTGAAACCTGTAACTGCATATGCTGCATACTCAAAGTGATTGAAACATCAGCGTCTGAATTATTTCAGTTTTGAGAAAAACCTAAAACAAATATACAAATATATATACAAATATTAGACAAATATAAAACACGAAGAGTGCGAGGTCTTAAATGGAAAGAAAAGGCAGGGAAACGATAAAATGCATTTGCAGTTTGAAGAACTCGAATGCCAGATCAATATTATAGCCATCAACAGATCTTGCAAGTGGCATTTGAAAGGGAAAAGGGAGGCGTGAAAAGAGGAAAAGACTAAATCAAATCAAGGAGCGAGAATAACATAATATACAGAAAAAATGGCATGGGTTGAAATCCCACAGAGATTACAGTTACGACTGTTGTCTAATTTGGTATAACTGAGTCTACAAATGTGAAAAGGAAAGCTATGGAAACTAGAAGGGAAATAAAAACGGAAAACAGGCGGAAATGTAGTTAGTAAAGAAAAAAACGGCATAGAAAACTGAACAGAAAAGAATAAAGTACAAAAGAATAGCAAAGGCAAGAAGTTGTGTCGTAATGTGTTCGCTGAACACTGTAAATGTCACTTTACATGTTTTTTATGAACTATGACAAAATGAACTGCTTTCAGGGGAGAAGAAAAACTGACTAATGGCTTGTATAAAAAGTACAATCCGACTGACCGTGGACAGACGGCACAGTGCCACTGTCAACTTACTGATTACAATTCATGAATTATTCATTTGTCTCTTTTTAAGAAATATAAACAAAACAATATATAGTGACATTACCATTGATGAGAAACCAGACTGTTGTCCCAGCAGATGGTATACGCAAAGTGCACACTCCTTCCCGCAGTCTGTTCCAACCACAAGTGACACACAAACGCCCAGAACCATCATCCACATGCAACTGCTGTATGCGAGGGAAGCCATGGTCTAAGTACGGAAATGAGGGGAGAGAGGAAAAAATTAATTTTAAAATTAATCATTTTCAGACAAATGTTCAACTGAGTACCAAGTACACGACTGATACTACTGGTTGTAACGAACTAGTAGCAATTTATAATGCCACCTTTTATGAGCAGTGACAATTAAAAAATATTTTAAAAAAATGTGGCAAAGGGAGTGCGCCTTCAGGTGATGTGCCTTATTCTCTATGATTTATTACTAGCTGTAGATATAGTGGGTAGTATAAGCACCGGTGCATCACTTTAAAAAAAGTATTCGCTATCTTACCTCTGCTTTACTTTAACAGAAAATAAAGCCGCTCGGAGATTTCCTCGTCCTGTGCCCTTGGGAGTAGCGGCGGGCTGTGAAACTGGACTGGCTCAAGTCTGTGCACTCAATATATCTGCGCGCAGCTCCGTGAGCGGCAGGCTGTGGGAAGAGTGGCCACGGTTCAGCCAATCAACAAAAGACATACACACTGCTTGGTCGCTCCTCTAATCGGCGCTGTATCTTCCGTCTGCTGACAATGACAGAAGTGCAGTGTGTCGCCTTTTAGCGAGAAAAACAAATACCATTACTATCATCAATTTAAAGAGCTGGGTGCAGTGCTGTGTCCGGATGCGCTGCGGGGTGTTAAAGTAGTTGGTGGCAACGACGTCACTGTATAATAAGACAGAAAACGTAAGAGGCGTTTGGCACGACCTGAACCCCACCCTCCATAACGATCGCCACTCAGTCAGATTTGGAGGTGCAGTGCTGGCACAAATAAATGCGTAGAATAGTCTCAGTTTGTTGCTCTATTTGTTTTTTCTACAGGTACATGACATTCAAATGGAATAATTCAGTTATTTAGTTCAATATAAAGTACGGGAGGGTTAATTTAAATAACACTGTACACATCAAACAACACATAACGATTTTTCACCACTTTACTACATAATTCTGGATAATTCATGAAAAGTTTTGTAATATTCATATACTAAAACAGACAGTGAACAAAGTGACCTAGTCTGTTACACAATCCCCATTTCCCACTTAATCTCCTTCACACAGATAGCTGTTATCATTGCTTCATGCAGGACGTTTTTTAATTAAAAAAGGCGTTCTGCTAACATTACCAAGGCACTTCACTGTTCCAGCACTTATTTGTTCAGAACAACAGGCTCAATAAAGATATCCCGGCATCAACTGCGTGTTGTGTCTGTGTGTGTGCACATGTGTGAATGCACACAACATTTGCATATTGCTTCCTTATGGGAAACTGCAGTGCAAATGATAAACATTCATCCAATTTTATTAACACACAATTTCCAAGTACAAGAAGCTGGCGAGGAACTTGTGGAGTGGTCTCGAAGAAATCACCTCTTTCTGAATATCAGCAAGACAAAAGACATGGTGGTTGACTTCAGAAGGAAAAACAAATGTGACTAGGCCCATCAACATCATGGGTGAGGAGGTGGAAACTGGACAGCTGCTGGTTCTTGGGCATTCACCTGAATGACAGACTGGACTGGGGGACCAGCAGTGCTCTATAAAAGAAGGGAATGAGCAGACTCTACTTTCTAAGGGTGCTCGTATCCTTTAATGTGTACAGTAATCTGTGTGCAGAACTTCTACCGGTCTGTGGTAGTGAGCGCCATCTACTCTACAGTTTCTTCTCAGTTAGCCAACTGAGATTTGGGTGGGTGGGTGGTGAATATACATTTTTTCTGTAAGTTATGCTGAAATGTTTTGTAATTCAATTCAGTGCAGTTCTACTTTAATCAGTTGCATTCACTAAACAACAACACTGTCATGGTCTGGGTGAGTTACAGTAATTTTCCACAGTGGCTGCTCTCCTCCTTGGGGTGGAGCCTTCGCTGCTCCTCCCAGAATCACCACCTGAGACTGATTGAGACAGCTGTATTTAAGACCAGCGTTCACAAAAGTGGATGCACAAACACAGAGAGTTAAGTATTTTTGATTAAATTATTTTCATTTAACCTCCATAGTTCATGTTCATAGTGTTTACATAGCTGTTGTTCATAGTTTCTCACAGTCCTCAGATTAGAATTAAACTCATCTGGTTCTACCCTTCAACTTAGCCTTGTTCCTAGCTTCAGCACATGTAAGTATTGTTACCTTCACACTGTTATAAATCAAGTTTAACTGTGGAACTGAAGCTCTAGACACTGCCAAACAAAGGCTCACAGATCTGGCCACAGAGCTACATCAACGAAGCCAAAAGAATGACCCTGTTCTCCAAAGACCCGTCCAAATTGTAAGCGCACTTCCAAGGGAAGAACAGTAAAATGTCAGACCCACCCAAAGCAGAAACTCTGGGACAAAGAAGCACTGTACATCTGCCATAACAAGAATTAGTCCACATCACAAAGTCAGACATCCAGCAAAGCTGCTGGTAAATGAAGCAATACATCAGGACTCTAAGACCAGGCAGTACAAAGCTTAGTGCCATCTGGACTGACTACATGAAAACCTACAACTTACTGGCCCACAGTGGATGCTACAAGAGGCAGCTCACACAGCTGAAGACAGATGGTAATGAGGAACGGATGTAGAGACTGCCATTGATGACCAAGACAGCAAAAAGGTTTTATTTTAAAAAGTGAGTCCTTAGAAGTCACAAGAATAACGCCACTTGTATTGCCATTGAGATTGAGCTGATTGTTCTTTGTTTCATTGAACAATATAGTTGTGTGTTGTCTGCATAAAAACATGAAAACGATGGAAGATGTTTCCTAGAGGAAAAAGATAAACTATACATAACAGAAGTCACCCAATGATCCCTGAGGGACATTATGTGACTGAGGCTGATGTTGAAGTTATTGGACTCTAGATTTTAAGAATGACGGTGACAGAGGCTGTTTTGAGAGATATAAGAAAGTACCAGTGAAACGAGGTGGCCATGGTAGTCATGATCAGTGCCAGCGTAGGAAGACAGTCTTTGCTCAAGGAAGTTGGAAGGATGAACATGTGGAGGTTTTGGACATAATATGAGTTTGGTGATGTTTTTCACAGAGCACAGTTGAAAGGAGGATAACCTGGAACATAAAGAACTTGCGGTATCTCCCCAGATGGAGTTTTGTACTTACAGGGATTAGAAAAAGAGAGCTTATTTTAGTCACACGGGATCCTCTTTATCAGCTCGTTTTCAAATCCAAAATCAATTTTAAGATAAGATAACTCTTTATTGTCATTGCACAGTCATACATAGTACAATAGTACAATGAAATTGGAAAACTGTCCTACGTCGGCACTACATATAACACGACACGATACGACACATCACAACGCAACAAACAACACAACACAGTATATTAACTTAGTATAAAAAAGAAGAAGAAGTGTATGTGTATTGCACACTGTTATTATTGCACATTAATTATTATTGCACCTTGTTATAAATATAAATATTATTGTTATCGTTTTAAACATTGTTACCTCCCCCTAAAAAAGTCCAGGGAGGTATCCAGTCAGGTCAGCTATTTACATTGATCAGGGCTATTGCCCTGTTGTAACAGCTGTCCTTGAGTCTATTTGTTCGGGACCTCAGCAGCCTGAACCTCCTGCCAGACGGCAGCAGCTTAAACACCCGGTGTCCTGGGTGTGTGCAGTCCCGTACGATGCTGTGTGCCCTCTTGAGACAGCGAGTGCTGTACAGGTCCTTCAGGGAGGGAAGAGGATGTCCAATGATTTTTTGGGCCATGTTGATGACCCTCTGGAGTGCCTTTCTGTGTGCTGTGGTGCAGCTGGAGAACCACACACCGATGCAATATGTCAGCACACTTTCAATGGAGCAGCGGTAGAAGACGGTCAGCAGCTCCTTCTTCAGGTCCATTTTTCTGAGGATTCTCAGAAAGTGGAGACGCTGTTGGGCCTTCTTTAAGACCGCAGTGTTAGAGCTCCATTGGAGGTCTGTGTCTATGTGCACACCCAGAAACTTGAAACTGGAGACCCTTTCCACGCACTCCCCGTTGATGCTGACAGGCTGCAGCTCGGACTTCCTCCTTCTGAAGTCAACTACCTGTTACGGTTCTGGGTCCGTTGGACCCAGTATTTTGAGTTTATTATGTTTTGGTGTAATTTTGCATCATGGATTGTTTTCTTGTTCTCTTGTGGTTGTGGTGATTATTATTATTATTATTATTATTATTATTATTATTATTATTATTATTATTATTATTATTATTATTATTATTATTATTAGAGTTTCATGTTTCTGTTATCCATATTTTAGGAATTGTGGTTTCATGTATAGTTCAGTTCCATGTGTCATTTTCTGTCTCTCTGTGTTGAGTCCGTGTCTCTGAGTTGTGATTCATGTTTCCTGTTTTATTGTGAAAGTCTGTCTTATGTTAGTGTGTGCAGCTTTGTTTCCCCCGTCTCGTTAGCCCTGATCTCCCCCAGCTGTGTCCCCCTTCTGTGGCCCATTCCCTCATTACTACCCTGTGTATTTAAGCCCTGTGTTTTCCCATGCTCGGTGTCGCGTCGTACCCTCAGATTATGCCTGTGTGTTCCTGGTCTCCGGTTTCAGTGGTCACTTCACGTTTGGTTTTCAATAAAGCTAAGGTTCTGATTCACAATTCTGTGTTCGAGTCCTGCGCTTGGATCCTCCTCTCCGCCTGCCCGCACACAGAGCCCTGACACTACCAGTTCTTTTGTCTTGGTGGTATTGAGGTCCAGGTTGTTATCTACACACCAATCTGACAGCCTCTGAACTTCAGCTCTGTACACAGTCTCATCTCCCCCTGAGATGAGCCCCACCACGGTGGTATCATCTGCAAACTTGATGACTGTGTTGTCTGGGTGGGAACTAACACAGTCATGTGTGTACAGAGTGTACAGTAGGGGACTCAGTACACAGCCTTGTGGAGAGCCGGTGCTGAGGCTGAGGGCTGAGGAAAGATGAGGCCCCACTCTAACTCTCTGTACACGGTCTGAGAGGAAGTCTCTGATCCAGCGGCAGGTGGTGGAAGGAAGTCCAATTTCCAGCAGTTTAACTATTAGTCTGTCCGGGAGTATCGTATTGAAAGTCCTTCTCTTCACATACAAGGTCTTAAATAATCAGGCCCATCTTATCTTAATGACCTTGTAGTACCATATCACCCTATTAGAGCACTTCGCTCTCGCTCTGCAGGCCTACTTGTTGTTCCTAGAGTATTTAAAAGTAGAATGGGAGGCAGAGCCTTCAGTTTTCAGGCCCCTCTTCTGTGGAACCAGCTTCCAGTTTGGATTCAGGAGACAGACACTATCTCTACTTTCAAGATTAGGCTTCAAACTTTCCTTTTTGCTAAAGCATATAGTTAGGGCTGGACCAGGTGACCCTGAATCCTCCCTTAGTTATGCTGCAATAGACGTAGGCTGCTGGGGGATTCCCATGATGCACTGGGTGTTTCTTCTTCATTCACCTTTTTTCACTCAGTTTGTGTTTAATAATGAGTTTTTAATCTTTGACTCTCTTCCAAAGCATGTCTTTGCCCTGTCTTCTTGCCCTCACCCCCAACTGGTCACAGCAGACGGCTGTGCCTTCCTTGCCAGGTTGTGCTTCTTGTTCAAAGGGAGTTTTTCCTTCTCACTTTTGCCGAGTATTTACTTGGTGGACAGAAAATAGGGCAGCACAGTGGCATACTGGTTAGCAGTGTTGACTCACAGCAAGGCCCTGAGTTCGACTCCTCCATCTGAAGGAGTAAAGCCTTCCTGTGTGGAGTTTGCATGTTCTCCCCATGTTTGCATGGGTTCTCTCTGGGGACTCCGGCTTCCTCCCACCATCCAAAGACATGCAACCTGCAATTAGTGGGGTTAGGTTAATTTCTGATTCTAGTGTCCATAGATGTGAATGTGAGTGTGAAGTGTTGTCTATCTTTCCGTGGTAGTCCTGTAACAGACTGGCAACCTGTCCAGGGTGTACCCTGCCTCTCGCCCAATGGTAGCTGGGATAGGCCCCGCCCCCCTGTAACCCTGATAAGGATAAGTAGAAGAAAATGATTTGACATGATCTATCAGTAATTCTTTTAAGGTATAATACTTTAACATTCATTGTATTTTACTATTAGGTTAGACTGTTGCTGTTCCCTGTGGTCCAACAGAAATCAGTCTTCATCATCATATCTCAGAGTCTCGTATTATTCCAAACAGGCTTTTATTCATAGAGGCTTTCTGTGTTGATAATAATAGTCCAACCTAATTATCTTCTGACCTGTGTTAAGAAATTGATGATTAACTATCAGTAACATTATATGAGACTTAGTTTTCTGTGTTTACCAATGACAGCATACTTAATATGATTTCTGATATTCAGAATCATGTGTAACAAAGGCTGGAGACACATTTCTTATCTGTTCACATCCCTGCAACAGTCTCACACACACAGGTCGGTCAAAGACACTTTCATTATTCAAACTACTGTGACAGAGGTGTGATGTGGCTCCATTGCACAGGGGGATGCACTAAGGGGGCAATGCCAGGGTGGCTGCGAGGACAGCTGCTCCCACTTGGTCAGTTATGCTCTCCCTACTTTAGTGATGCCGGGACCTGGAGAGACATCAAAAGTTATTGATCACACGTTTAAACAAACGCTATAAATTTTAAAAAGAAACTTTGCTGCTCACGTATTTCATCTGGGGACCATACTGATTCACAACTACATCGCATTCATCTTATTAATTAGACTTAAGAATTAAGAATTAAAGATCATATACTATTACCACAAGCACATGCAGATATTTAGCCACCTGTATCACTTTTAAGGTAAAAAGCTGGATGACCTTTCACCTGAAAGGCAAACTGCGGGGGACTCTCATTCTATTACACTTCTCTCAACAATCAAGCTGCTGGAGGACTTCCCATGATGCACTTCCATTCCTCTTTTACTCCTGTCATGTCCAATGAACCACTGAGTGTAATTTATCCCAGTCTCCAACAGTTCATGTTTTGTAATTCTCTCTCCTTCTTTTTTCTCTTTGCTTTCAGAGCCTAGAAGCTGCATGTGTCGATATCATGCTTGTAGTTCAAAAGATGTGTCAGGGATAAGCCATTGGGATTTAGCAGGAACATCTCATAGTGCTATGGAGACATTTTGCCCCAGAAGTGCCAAACTCAACAAACGTTGGCGCTGAGCTTCACGGTTTTCATGCAACAAAGACTGACTGCCTGCTGCTTCCTTATAAAATAATCCAAAGAGGTCACCAGGAGCAGGTGTGTGATTCACACCATGTGTGTGGAGACCAGAAGGCAGGAAACAGCCCACCTCCAGTGCACCAAAACCAGTCCATGCCCAAACACACACACACAAACTGTGAAATGGGAGAGAGAAGACAGAGGACACAAAAACACACAGGAAATGTCAGGCTTCATGGAGACGACCGATGGATCATCGCTGCTTGGGTGCATAGCTGTTTTTAGTTTCCAAGTCCAAATGTTTTTGTGGCTGCCGTCAGAGACACACAACCACAAAATATTCTCTCTGCATTAAATTATAACTCTGATAGTGCCTAAAGTTTTAAAGGGCAGTAAGCAGAAAGCATTCGTGCACTAGTCTGATAGTTCTCATTGTGCACATGCATGTCTTGCATTCGAATTATGTTTCTCCAACAGAAAATAAACACACTGTTGACTGTAAGTCATTACCACACACACAACACCTGGATTATTATATATAATTATCTTTGACTCAAAAACATTAGCATCAATTAGGGAATCATGTTAGCTATCAGTACCTCAGGGAAAATTATCCTTTTCTCAGAGAGTAATTTTCCCTGAGCCTTTATTACCCAGCATGATTATGTTGTTTCTGATAATGATGGCTAATCAAGTATCAACACTACTAGCAGGTACCAGCTTCTGTGCTGGTACCTGCAGAATTTGATGCTGATAGCTGCTCCTTCAGCCCCGTCACTCTCTGAGACTAACAGAAGCAAATTGTGAAACTGCTGTTTTACAATTCTGGAGAAAGAAAAGAAGAGAAGCAGAAAGCAAGCTAGTTGTAATCATTAGAGGGATGAGCTTCATAGAGTGGATGGCTGAATGATAAAAAAAAATAGGTTAGTGGCAGTGCCATAGGGTAGAGGAAATAAGGAATTAGTTTGAGCTTTTCCTTGGTGCGGGGATGTGTGAAATGAAGTAAAGAAAACAAGAGGAGAAGGTCAGAGAAGGTTGTAGAGGAAGGTGCTGGTTAGATAACAGGAAACGGTGACAAAGAAGAAAACAACAGAGAGCAAAAGACATGTAATAAAATAACTGAGTCAGTTGGAAGCCTTGGTTTGCAGCTGAGTTCCAGTATGCTTCATTCTAGAGGCAGAATTGGTCGTGACTTTCACTGGTAATATATGCACAAACATGCAGAAAGACACACACACACACACACACACACACACACACACACACACACACACACACACACACACACACACAGTGTTGCTGGCTTGGCCAGGTTTCTATCACAGCACACTATTTCACTAAGATGTGTTCATTGCAAAGCCTTCAGTGGGGTCATATTGTAAACTTTTATTCATGTGTTGTAGAATGTGGAGGAATGAGAGAATCTCCCACTAAACATTGGGTATTCTTGCTTTAACCTTGCTTTGATCTGTGCAAAGATATTTTTACAGAGCTATACAGACTCTATATAGTCTAATCTGGCCTTCCTGTTCTTGCGTGTACAGGAAGTGCAGTTTGTACCTTGTTGTAAACTCTATTTCCACTGATCTCTTGCATCTCTTGATTGCAGACTTTGATGATGACCCTCTTAGTTTTAGTAGGAGGATATTCATCAATGCTGTGAGGACAACCGGGGCACTGGTGAGACACAAGGACACTAAAGGTACTTGAAATGGCCCAGGTGAATGTTAAAAGCATTTTCCACTCATCTCCCTAATTTAACAGAACCAAATGATAAGCGTTGGATGGTCCATCTTGGTTAAGATAGTGGTGCAAAAGCTCAAAAGCAGATGAGAGACGAGGCAAAGAATATTTGTTTTTAACAGTAATCTCATTTAAAACATGGAAGTCAATGCAGGGCCATAAGGTTTTGTCCTTCTTATTAGCAAATTACCCCGAATCTAAAGGGGCAGAAAATGAACACATTATGCTTGAGGCCAAAGAGTCAGTGATGTACTTTTCCATCACTTCCTGTTCTGATTTTGATAGCCTCTACAACCTGCTGCTGGGAAGTGTTGCTCCAAGGAGAAAGATTCCCAACAGGTCAATAGCACACTTGTACAGCCAGTGAGAAGGAAGCAATATAGCCACATCCTTGCAGAACACTTCAGGTTGTGTTAGGCAGAGGGCACTGTAGGAAGACCAGGTAGTTTTTCATGACAATGATACGGGAACTGGAAGGGAAGCAGATCTGAGACCATCCTGAGGACAAGGAAGCCTCCAAGTTATGGTGGTGAGCTTCTTGTTGAGGAAGGAAGTGCTGAGCAGAATTTAAGTCTGTTAAGTCAGTTTTCTGACCTGACATTCTGTCATAACCAGTGTGCAGGCTGGACTCAAGCACAGGACTCAGGAGATCTGATTCAGTTAATTTATAATGATGGTAAAATGATACCGTATTTTCACGACCATAAGACGCACTGTACTAAAAGGCGCAGTCTCAGTTATGTGTGCCATTACTGTATTTAACACACACATAAGGCGCACTGGATCATAGGGCGCATACAAGTACCGTATGCGTATTTAAAAATAAAGCGGGAGCAAACCTGAGTTCGGTACCTTACTCACATTTCTATTACCAGTAATCGTCATCATCAACAACACACAAGCATACAAGTGTGCGTATTTAAAAATAAAGCAGGAGCAAAACAAAGTTTGGTACTCACATTTTTATCATCAATCAAACCCATCGAAGTCCTCATCCTCTGTGTCTGAATTGAACAGCTGCGCTAAATCTCCATCAAACATGCCAGGTTCACTTTCTTCACTGTCAGAGTCACTTTCCGTGCCGTGCGGCTCCTCGGAAATGATGCCGGCTTTTGCGAAAGCTCGAACAACAGTGCCAGCAGACATGTTAGCCCAAGCATCTACAATCCATTCGCAAATTGTGGCGTAACTCGCCCGGCGCTGCCTTCCACTCTTGGTGAAACTGTGGTCTCCATCGGTCATCCATCGCTCCCAGGCCGCTCGCAGCCTTACTTTGAACGGCCGGTTCACATCGATGTCCAGCGGTTGGAGCTCCTTTGTCAGGCCTCCCGGAATGACAGCAAGCTCACAGTTCATTTGTTTCACTAGTTTTTTCACATCGGCTGTGAGATGGGCACGCATAGAGTCACAGATCAACAGCGATGGTGATGCGTGGAAAAAACCACCTGGTCTCCTTACATACACCTCCCTCAGCCACTCTTTCATCATTTCCTCATCCATCCAGCCCTTTTCATTTGCCTTAATGATGATTCCTGCTGGAAACTTCTCTTTAGGCAAAGTCTTTCGCTTAAAAATCACCATAGGCGGCAGTTTCTGTCCATTAGCATGGCAGTCAAGCACAACAGTAAAAGAAGACTTTTCGTGCCCCGTTGTGCGTATCGCTACCGTGCTGGTCCCCTTCTTCTCCACAGTGTGACTCACCGGGATGTCAAAAGTGAGCGGCACCTCGTCCATGTTTGTGATGTGGCTGGGCTGGATGTGTTTGGCGGCGATGTGTTTGCTGCAGTAGGAGCGGAAGATGGCCAGCTTTTCCTTATAATCCGCTGGAAGTTGCTGCGCTACCGTAGTCCTGGTCCGGATGGAAAAATGGCACCGTTTCATAAAACGAAAGCACCAAGATGGACCTCCTTGGAAATGTTCAATGTTCATCTCTTCAGCTAGTGAAACTGCTTTTAGCCGAATGGTGACCGTCGAAATGCTTCTCCCGCTCGTTCTTTGCTCGATGATCCACCGCTCGAGTCTTTCCTCCAACTCGGGCCACCTCGCCTTATGTCCGCGGAAACTCAGCTGCGTTTTCTTGACCTGCCGGAGCTTGTTTTCTAGCTTCCTCCATTTGCGAACCATCATTGTTAATCTTAAATTCTCTCGCGGCTGCTCGATTTCCATGTTCCTCCGTGTAGCTGATGGCCTTCAGTTTAAACTGTGCTTCATAAGCGTGTCTCTTTGCCATTTTCAGGGTTGTTAAAACAACGATGTTCCACATAATGCACATACCTGTTCTTTTAGAACGGCTGTGGACCGGCTGTACGTGGACGGACAGCTCCACCGCGACCCCAACATCACTCCGTGGCTGTATTAACCTCACACCAGATAAGAATCAGCTACACCATTTCCCTATCCACTCACACTAACTTGCATTAACATCTGTTTAACTTACCAGTATCAAATCGCATCTTAAAGTGTGATTTCATAGCAGAATTAACACCGTCACTCTCCGTCAGTAATTGGAATGTTTACGTTTTTTTTTTGTTTTTGTTTCTGTTTTTTTTTTTCTTCTCGTTTTTTTTTTTTCCTCCTCTCTTTTCCCCCTCTTGGTTTTATGCTGCTCACCCCTGTCCTTGGTTTCTTTCTTTATTCCTTTCACTGCCTCGATCACCTGCTTCGACACTCATCCATAAACATCCTTTATTTCGACAGATACGCACCATGCGCTCAACGGCAGCACATTTACTTCAGTCAGACAGCGCACACAGTCATATAAGATACACACACACTTAAGCCAAGCCTACTCATATTAGTAACTATGCTTACACAAAGTCAGACTCAGGGAGCATCTCGCCACACATTTTTTCTCTCTCTCCTTCTCTTTATTTATGAACAAGTGACGTATTCTCTCCACCTGTCTAAGCGACGCACACAGCATACATCCCTAGTTATACACAAACATCTATGGGTACACTGAGGTTCATTACATGGAATATAAATGGAGCTGGCTCCAGAGAAAAGAGGTTAAAAATATTTAACCAACTCAAAAAACTACAGGCAGATGTTGTCCTTTTACAAGAGACCCACAGACCTCTTAGAGGTTCGAATGAACTTAAAACACCTGAGTTTCCTAATGTGTTCTCAGCTTGTTATAATTCTAGACAAAGGGGAGTAGCAATTTTAATACATAAAAATATTAATTTCACAGTACTCGATACAGTTATAGATCCAGAGGGCAGATTCTTAATCATTAAACTATCTATACGTGATAAAAAGCTATGTATTGCAAGTGTATATGGTCCAAATGTTGATGATCCCTCATTCTTTCATGGTTTTTTCAGTGCACTCTCTGAACACTTAGATGGCACACTTGTTCTTGGAGGCGACCTCAACCTTGGACTAAATGAAGACATGGATAGGCTCAATACAGCTGGAACTCAGCGTAATTGGCAGTCCACAAATATAATCAAACAGTATATGAGCGACTTTGGTCTTTGCGATGCATGGCGCTCCCTTCACCCCACCAGTAAGGAATATACTTTTTTCTCACATGTCCATCACTCCTACTCTCGTCTGGATTATTTTTTGGTCAGCAGCTCACTGCTGAACGACATTTCAGACACTGAGATTCACCCTATAGCTGTCAGCGATCATGGTCCTGTATCTTTAACACTAATGCACAAGAATAATACTACGCCAAGAAAAAACTGGAGATTTAATATATCACTACTTAAAGATGAAGACTTTATTAAATATTTTAAAAAAAGAGTGGACTTCATATTTGGACTATAATGACACTCCCGAAACATCAGCTTCTGTTCTATGGGAAGCAGGGAAAGCTGTGATGAGAGGTAAAATAATTTCTTTCTCATCACATAAAAAGAAAAAAGAAAACAAAAATATTCAGGAATTAGAAAAAAACATCAAATCACTAGAAGAAGCCTACGCGTCCCACCAAGATCAGGAAACATTGAACAAAATACGCAAAACAAAACTAGAATTAAATGAGATAATTGATAAAAAAACAAAATTCTTAGTACAAAGACTACGCCTACAAAATTATGAACATGGTAATAAATCCGGTCAATTTCTAGCAAACCAGCTAAAAATAAAGAAAGAAAAAACAACTATATGTGCTGTTCAAGATTCATCTGGGAACACATTATATGATCCGATACAAATAAACAACATTTTCAGGGATTTCTATAAAACGTTGTATTCACCACAAATAAACCCATCTAAAAAAGAAATTGATCAGTTTTTGGACAACATAACTCTTCCAAAATTATTGGACACTCAAGCAATGGCACTGGATTCACCACTGACACCAGGTGAACTCCAGGAAGCTCTGATAAGTATGCACAATAATAAGGCTCCAGGTCCAGATGGCTTTCCTGCAGAATTCTACAAAGAATTCTGGTCGATTCTAGCACCAGTTTTCTACAGAACGTTGTTGGAAATTAAAGAAAAGGGCAGACTTCCATCAAATATGAATTCTGCAAACATTAATCTCCTGCTAAAACCAGGCAAAGACCCTGTATATCCCTCAAGCTATCGTCCAATATCCCTTATAAATGTAGACCTTAAAATAATCTGCAAAGCTCTCTCAAAGAGACTGGAGAAAATAACCCCCCTCTTAATTCATCCTGACCAAACTGGTTTCATAAAAGGTAGGCACTCATCAACAAATACACGTAGATTACTTAATTTGATAGACTACTCATACAGTAAAAACCTAGAAACTACAATATTCTCTTTAGACGCAGAAAAAGCGTTTGACAGAGTTAACTGGAAATTTCTATTTGCAACTTTACACAAATTTGGTTTTGGATCCTCTTTCATAAACTGGTTAAAAATATTATATAATTCCCCAACAGCTTGTGTCAGAACAAATGACCAGACATCCTCCAGCTTCTGTCTCTTGAGGGGCACCAGGCAGGGATGCCCACTCTCCCCTTCACTATTTGCAATTTTTATTGAACCACTAGCAGCAGCAATTAGACAGAATTCAGTAATTAAGGGCATAAAATGCAAGAACGTGGAACATAAAATCAGCCTTTATGCGGATGATGTGTTACTCTTTCTCCAAAATTCACAAACCAATATCTCTGGGGTGATTGAATTGATAAACTCTTTTGCAAGAATATCAGATTACTCAATTAACTGGTCAAAATCTACAGTTCTACCGATTAATTGCTCCTTCCATAATTCCTCTTCTACACCACTGCAATCGGGAAATATAAAATATTTAGGTATTAATGTTTCTCCCAAGCTTGCAGATCTAACTAAATTAAACCATATCCCACTTTTAAAGAAGGTAGAAGATGATCTGGCTAGATGGAAATGTCTACCCATATCACTCATGGGAAGGGTTGCCGCTATAAAAATGATGGTCTTACCAAAAATAAATTATTTATTCTCAATGATCCCAACTAAACCGCCACAAGATTGGTTCAGATCTCTAGATTCATGTATGTCCAAATTCCTTTGGAAAAATAAACCCCCACGTATAAGCTTAAAAACACTACAAAAGACCAAGGATAAAGGAGGACTAGAACTGCCTAACTTTCAGCACTACTTCTTAGCCAACAGGCTTCAGTTTATCTCAGGATGGCTAAAACATACCCTCTTAGATGAACCTTGGCTAGATGTAGAACAAGCACTCTGCAATAATCTAGAGATCTCAGACCTACCATTTATCAGCTCAAACATCCAACGACATGAATGCTTCAAAAGCATCAACATCAGCTCTTCTCTGACAGCATGGTGGGAGTTTCTAAAATTGACGGCGTCTTCATTAATCCCATGCAAACGTACACCTATCTGGAACAACCCTGACATATTACAAAACAATAATATGATAAACTTTTCAGATTGGAGTGGTAAAGGAATCAAATATTTAGAACATATACTAGAAGGAACAGAATTTATTTCATTTGACGGACTAGTTACACAATATGGGATCAACAAGAAAAGATTTTTAGAATATCAACAAATTAAATCCATAGTAAAAAAGAAATTTAAACCGGGTCAAGTTGAACTACAAACACCACCAAGTGTGGTTCAATTTCTTACTCTTAAAACCCCCAAATTACTATCCAAAATATACAGAATGCTTTCTAAAACAGATGAATCAATATCACTTCCTATTGCAAAATGGGAAGCGGATTTATCAGTTAACTTAGACCTAAACTTCTGGTCTCAGATTTGCTTAAAAACCTTTCATCTAATTAGAAATCCCAGTCTTCAATTAATTCAATACAAAATATTACATAGAGTGCACTATACAGGTCATCGGATGCTCAAGATGGGCTTTACGTCTACCAACAACTGCTCACACTGCCAAACCAATTCACCGGACAATTATATCCACGCTCTTTGGTTCTGTCCACCAGTTCAGAAGTTTTGGCGCGAGATATGTGAAGACTTATCGAAGTGTCTGAAATGTAACATTCCAACTTCCCCCTTAGTGTGTTTGTTGGGCAGCTTAGATAATGTCACTTCAGAAAAGAATATAGCCCATATGGTTTTCACTGCCCTATGCATAGCCAAGAAAACAGTCCTCATGAACTGGAAAAATAAAAATAATCTTAATTCTAACCAATATAGAAATTATCTATTAGATTACATTAGTCTTGATACAGCCTCTGCCACCACATCAGATCAATTGCTCTGGGCTCCTTTGATCAGCTCCATCACCTAGTGGGGGTGGGGGGTCATAGTTTGGTCCCGCCTTCACTGTTGTGATTGGTGTGGGGGTAGGGACAGGCTTAGGGCGTCGGGGGGTTCCCCGGAGGCATCTTCCTTGGGGGGCTCAACCCGGGGTAGCGGTCATGTCCGGTTAGGGGCTCTGTTGGCTCTCAGGTGACTGTTTCCTCGTGGCTGCGTGCAGCGGGGCTAGGGGAGGGTCTGTGCTGACGGACGTGGGTTACTGACCTGGTAGCCTGGCTGCCCCTGGGTGGGTCCGGGATGGGCGTGAGGTTGTGGGGGCACTCCGTCTCTGGGCTGGGACCCGGACCGGGCCTCGGGGGCTTGGGTCCTGGTTGGTGTGTTGCCGGGGTTGTGGGCGGGTGGGTGCATGGGGGCCCAGCCCTGGCGCAAGGTGCCGCCGGTGCGTCGAGCCACCTGGGGGGCTCTTCAACCGGTGGGGGAGATTGTCACATCTTGCAGGAGCTTTCCTCTCCTCAGGAGCTCCCTCTGCAGGAGGGGGAGATACAGGATAGGTGGAGGAAGATCTCAGCCTGGGTGTTTATTGTCTTATGTAGTCTGGAAGATGAGTGGATGGTGGGGTGGGTGCAGTTTTCTCTGTGGTGGGGTTGGGTGGACTGTCCCGGGCTCTGTGGGGCCGGGAGGCGCTGCTGCACTGGGCCCCGGTCTGGATGGGCCTGGGCCCCCTTTCCCTGGCGGGTCGCGGAGTATGGGGGTGCCTACTGGGGTCAGCGGGGGAGCTGGCTCCAGGGAGGGGTCACTTGACCCCCTCAGACATCGGTGCGTTGGTGGTTCTTTGTGTCCGGGGATGGGCGTCCAGGTACACACCGGCTCACTCCTTGGTGGCCGCTTATCGGGGCCTGGAGCCTGGGGCTCGCTCGGGCCACTTCGGAGGTGGGGTGCCCCCGGCCTCTCGGCCTGGGGCTCGGTCACTCAGGCACGGCTGGCTGCCGGCGGAGCTCACGGGCGCGTCACTGCAACTCCCCCTGGCTTCTGCTCCGCGGCTGCTGAGTGAGCCCTCATCTGGGACTCTCCTCAGCTCTTTCTGGGACAGTGGCGCGGCTGCCCCTCTGTTGGTCTTCCTTGGTCTCTTGTGTTCTGGGGGCCTCTGGATGTCTGGAGTTTTGATCTCCTCCATACCTGCTTCATGCCCTGGAGGACGGGGCTGTGGCCCCCCCACACCCTCTAGCAGATCATTACATGAAGGAACCTTTTAAAAAACAAAAAACAAGCGCGTCCATGCTCACAGGTGTACACACGGGTGATCACACCCACAAACTACACCCTTTTTGGCTCCTACCTCAAAGCACACTGTGTTCTGTTGATCTTATGTGCTGCACAATAATGTTTAATATTTAGTATTTACTGTCATATTCCCATATATCATTGTGATGTTGTTTATTCTATTACTCTTGTTCTCTTCTGCTTGTTTTCTTTTTTCTTTCTCAGCAGGTGATCCAGGTGATTGATATATGCATTTTTTTTTCTCTGCCCGTTCTGTTGGTTTTTGTCTTTTGCCCTTCTCCCCCGTCCCTCTTCTCAGCTGTTTCTCTTTCCCTCTTTCTTTCTCCCCTTCTTTCCCCCAGTCAAGTCTGTCCCGTATTCAGTAAGTGAAAATAAAATAAACAATAAAAGGTGAATCAAATGGACCATTATGGCAAGGCTGGGATGGTCAATTTGGTAAAGTAAATCCGTTGGGCATCTTTCTTTGCCTTTAGACAACAATTCTGATGCATAAGAGCCAAACGGGACAGGCAAAAAAAAAAAAAAAGACAGGTATGTGCGATTGTCCGGTATATACGATCAACGCTCACACTTCACCCTTTAGCGTTCTCATGGTGTTCTCTACTACGTCCTCCTTACAACACACAGGGCGCACTGCGCTTTAGGGCGCACCGTACTTTTTGAAGAAAATCTAAGACTTTTAAGTGCGCCTTATGGTCGTGAAAATACGGTAAGTATTTACGAAGTGTTCGAGCTGTCTGATAGTGAAAATCCAATGCCTCTGATCACACACTGGAGCAAACTCTTCTCCATAGATCTCTCACACACAATTTCTCTGTCCCAAAGATACACACCAGGGCTTCTGTGCAATAGAGAAGACAGGTGAGCAATCCTCAGAGAAACAATAGGGAAGCAGACTTACAGATGAGAAGAGGTTTTCCTACAGCAATTCGTCCAACGCTCAGGCAAAGTCTGAAGGTTTGCTCTCGGTACAAGCAGACCATGACGCTATCACCATAATAGACCACTTCTCATCACATACAAGGAAATCAAGCCTCATCCCTGTCTTAAAAACTCACACAGAGATGAACGCCAGGACATCTGCACAGAAGAGAGGACAGGTAACTAATCGTTGAAGCAAAAACAGGCAAACAGACTCACTGATCAGAGATGGTTTCACTACCACAATTAATTCAATGCCCAGACTGAAGGTTTGCTTGCAGTACTGGCCAGCACATCAGCAGATGGCAAACAGGTGAGCCTGATTGCTTCAGGTCTGCAGGAGAAGAGGGCTGAGATCCAGTAAGGATCTTGTCCCTGCAAGGTAAGGTGTCCTTGGCAGCAGACACAAAACCACAAACTCACAGAGAGAGAGAGAAAACAAAAGCAAAGCGAGAAACAGAGAAATGGCAGGGACAGGTGGGCTTACCCTACTGGGATAATAAGCTGGCCGAAGGAGGAGACAGAGAGGAGATACACCAAAAACAAGAAAGCTCATTACCATGCATGAAGGGCATTACCCCAGGTCCAGCACCCTGAGACTCTACACTAAGTGAAAGGAAGGAGGCCGAGGAGTGGTGAGGGTCAGAACGACTACCCAGGATCCCTGAGTACATCAGGACAATGTGCTAAGTGAATACCTCAGGCAGCAGAAACATGTTTGTATAACCATTTACATATAACTGAACCAGCTGGTTACAAGGATGTCGAACCTAAAATGCTGCAGTGAGCAGCTGCTGTGATCCTTCATGGAAGAGATTCAAGTGAGCGCTCCGTGGTCAGTTTCCAGATCAAACTCCCATCTAAGCAAATAATACTGACATTTCTCCAGTTCTCATTTAATGGCAAAGGCTTCCATCTCCACAATGGAATACCTTGTTTCACATGGCAGTAGATTCCAGCTCAGATATAGGACTGGATGTGCTTTTCCAGGGTCTCCTTGGGCCGTGGTTGACTGCAGAGGCATATACTTGCACCAGAAATCATCTGCTGAAGTCAGGGCTCCTAAGGACTAGAGAGGTACAGTTAGGCTTTCAGGGTTTTGAAGGGTTTGATATTCCCTTGTCCATCTTAGAAGGGCTGCAATCATAGGGCACAAATGTTCTGTACCAGCTGACCAGTTCTAGAAAGGACCGTACCTTCTTTTTGGAGGGAGGCTGAAGGCATTTCTTGATGGCTTCCACCCTATCTACCTGTGACACTCTCTGCCTCACACTGTATACAGTGGGGCAAAAAAGTATTTAGTCAGCCATCGATTGTGCAAGTTCCCCCACTTAAAATGATGACAGAGGTCAGTAATTTGCACCAGAGGTACACTTCAACTGTGAGAGACAGAATGTGAAAAAAAAATCCATGAATTCACATGGTAGGATTTATAAAGAATTTATTGGTAAATCAGGGTGGAAAATAAGTATTTGGTCACCTCAAACAAGGAAAATCTCTGGCTCCCACAGACCTGTAACGTCTTCTGTAAGAAGCTTTTCTGTCCCCCACTCGTTACCTGTATGAATGGCACCTGTTTGAACTCATCATCTGTATAAAAGACACCTGTCCACAGCCTCAAACAGTCAGACTCCAAACTCCGCCATGGCCAAGACCAAAGAGCTTTCGAAGGACACCAGGAAAAGTATTGTAGACCTGCACCAGACTGGGAAGAGTGAATCTACAATAGGCAAGCAGCTTGGTGTGAAAAAATCAACTGTGGGAGCAATCATCAGAAAATGGAAGACATACAAGACCACTGATAATCTCCCTCGATCTGGGGCTCCACGCAAGATCTCATCCCGTGGGGTCAAAATGATCATGAGAACGGTGAGCAAAGATCCCAGAACCACACGGGGGGACCTGGTGAATGACCTGCAGAGAGCTGGGACCACAGTAACAAAGGTCACCATCAGTAACACACTACAACGGCAGGGAATCAAATCCCGCAGTGCCAGACGTGTTCCGCTGCTGAAGCCAGTGCATGTCCAGGCCCGTCTGAAGTTTGCCAGAGAGCACATGGATGATACAGCAGAGGATTGGGAGAATGTCATGTGGTCAGATGAAACCAAAGTAGAACTTTTTGGTATAAACTCAACTCGTCGTGTTTGGAGGAAGAAGAATACTGAGTTGCATCCCAAGAACACCATACCTACTGTGAAGCATGGGGGTGGAAACATCATGCTATGGGGCTGTTTTTCTGCCAAGGGGACAGGACGACTGATCCGTGTTAAGGACAGAATGAATGGGACCATGTATCGTGAGATTTTGAGCCAAAACCTCCTTCCATCAGTGAGAACTTTGAAGATGAAACGAGGCTGGGTCTTCCAACATGACAATGATCCAAAACACACCGCCCGGGCAACAAAGGAGTGGCTCCGTAAGAAGCATTTGAAAGTCCTGGAGTGGCCTAGCCAGTCTCCAGACCTCAACCCCATAGAAAATCTGTGGCGGGAGTTGAAAGTCCGTGTTGCTCGGCGACAGCCCCAAAACATCACTGCTCTCGAGAAGATCTGCATGGAGGAATGGGCCAAAATACCAGCTACTGTGTGTGCAAACCTGGTAAAGACCTATAGTAAACGTTTGACCTCTGTTATTGCCAACAAAGGTTATGTTACAAAGTATTGAGTTGTATTTTTGTTATTGACCAAATACTTATTTTCCACCCTGATTTACCAATAAATTCTTTACAAATCCTACCATGTGGATTCATGGATTTTTTTTTTCACATTCTGTCTCTCACAGTTGAAGTGTACCTCTGGTGCAAATTACTGACCTCTGTCATCATTTTAGGTGAGGGAACTTGCACAATCGGTGGCTGACTAAATACTTTTTTGCCCCACTGTAGCTGAGGTTGCGTGTCTCCTGCCATTCCCACTCACATCTAGAGGGACTGAGTCTAATCTCTGACCTTTGGATCCTGTCGAGGGCCATTGACAAGTGTTGCAGATGCTCTTCCAATGTTTTCTTGAAGATCAGAATTTCATCAAGAAAGGTTGCACTGCAGTGGTCACACACTTGGTCCATCAGCATCTGTAAGGTGCTCCATGCAGTCCAAACGGCATCACAGTGAACTAAAACAGTACAACTGGTGTTTGGAAAGCTGTGTACGGTTAAGAAGACTCTTCCAGTGACACTTGCCAGTATCCCTTACATAAATCAAGTACCTGGTGGCTCAGATCTTCTCCAACAGTCTCTCAGTTCTCAGTTTCCTGAAATCAATGCTTTTTCCCAGTGATCTATCCTTCTGGAAGATGATGGCCACTGGACTGCACCACTTTGAGCAGAAGGACCTAATAACTCCAAGTGCCAACATTTTCTCCACCCCTTGTTGCAGTTTTCCCAAGAGTTGTTGTGGAACCCAGTAAGAACGTTGGCAGATGGGTTGTCCATCCTTCAGGTGTTTGACAAAGCTGTTTCTTACAGGGTTAACAGAAAATAGAGGTGGAAACTCCTGGAAGATCTGGAGTAGCTGGGCCATCTACTGTGGAGCAAGATGCATCAGCACCAGAGACATCTGAAGGGTTACCTGCTGTTACATCCCCCAGGAGGATTTCTCTTCTCCCTACTAACCCTTTGTTTTGTCCAGGCTCCACCTCCTCTGTCTGATTGGATGCTGCGCAGAGTCCGGCTAATTGGTAATCAGCAGAACACTATTTAAGGCCTGTGGAGCTGTGCTTCTGTGCCCTCGGGCCATTTTGGTTGCCATACCTGTGCAGGCTTGCATGCCTTTGTATCTTGTATGTACATTGTTGTTTTCATGTTCGGACTGCTTGTAGGGGAGAGCTGCCTTTTGTTTTGACACCCTGTTTTCTCCTGTTTATGTGTTGTTAGGTAGGTTATGGTATAGGTTGTATATTTTGTTTCTTTGGAGTTAGGTAAGTTTCTTTTATTTCTACATGAGGGATGTTTTGTTTGTTATGTTGGCTTTGGCTCTCCCTGACGTTATACCTCAGTCTGAACCCAAATCCCATCACCAGTATTAAATAAACCTTCTAAAATTACCATCTTGGCTCCTCCTTCTCTATCCACCTTTATGTTCGTCCCTTCAACCCCCTAGACTAGCCAGGGGACGTAACACCTGCTCTGGCCTCACCTCTCACTTCAGGTTTACTTCAATTCAGTTCAATTCAATTCAATTCAATTTTATTTATACAGTGACAAAATCACAACAACAGTCACCTCAAGGCGCTTTATATTGTAAGGTAGACCCTACAATAATACATACAGAGAAAAACCCAACAATCACATGACCCCTTATGAGCAAGCACTTTGGCGACAGTGGGAAGGAAAAACTCCCTTTTAACAGGAAGAAACCTCCGGCAGAACCAGGCTCAGGGAGGGGCGGGGCCCTCTGCTTGCGACCGGTTGAAATGAGAGAAGGAAGACAGGATAAAGAAATGCTGTGGAAGCGAGACAGAGGTTAATAACAGATATGATTCAATGCAGAGAGGTCTTACCAGTAGCGCTTTTCCTGAAGTCTGAATTGGACATAATTTCCACTCTTTCAGAAGATTCAAATGGTAAGTCTGTTTCAGTTTCCTCTTTTCGGTTTTTATATGTCATTGGCCCTACCCTGCGAAGATCTGTATATGGTCCTTGGCATTTTGCTGGGAGTTTACTGTTAGCAGAAGAGAGGCGTAAAATAACCTTTTGACCAGGCTGGAATTCACGGTGAGCTTTGCTGCCGGTCATACCAGGTCTGCTGGCTTTTCTGAGCCTCACACAGGTTGACCTCAGCCTCTTCGCAGTTTCTTGCTAGCTGGGGTTAGAGGCCCTCTACATCCTAGCCACCAAGTAACTTGAAAGGCGAGAACTTCTATTAAAAATGATTTCAGCATGAGTGGAGTACTTAAACACAGGATATTAGAGGCCAATTAAAATCCAAAATTCAGATCTTTATTGTCAGGCCACAAATCATACAATGGTCGTACAAGTGAAACATGAGAAACAAATAAAAAATACACAAATAAAAACTACATCTGAAGGGAAAACAAAATCAAACTACAAAGACAAAAAAATGCAAAACTGGATGGACAGGTTACTTGTAAAGAGTAACAAGGCAACCTGGCAGCTGGAAGAAGGTCAAAGGGTTGAATATATACTGAAGCGAGGATTGTCTGATTAGACTTGTGGCAGAAAACCTTCGGAAATAGAACAAAGTGTGGAAGTAAAGCTGACAGGAATAAAATAAGGTAAGTAGTTCCCAGATTAAACAGGAAATGACAGAACATCAAAACTTCAGAATCGAAATTTTAATGAGCATTTTATTTTTCATGTCCTTTACATTATAGCCAATACAAATGATAATGTCATTTGCAAAAGAAAGAATTGATCAGACAGTGTTTCAAACAATAAAGAAAACATGCATTTATTCTAATATTACGTTATATTTAGTGCTTTATCTTTTTGTTTTTAAGGCTTAATGCAATTATGTAAACACTCCAAGTAAACATGAGTATGTTATACTGTGCTGGGAGTGAAATAAAAAACCATGTAAATAAATTAGCGAGGCATGGTGCATGGGTGACATAGAAACAAACATGTTATTAATAATGACCAGTTGCAGTCTTTGCAAAATCACTGTGGCTCAGGGAAAACTAATAAATAATGGCTTCCAATCTTCTGGCCTCCATTGGATTATGGTGTACCTTAGAGTAAAGCTGTATGAAGTAGCTTAACTAAGGAGAAACGAACCTTTTTTTTCTCTTGTTTGAAATAAACTATTCTTAAAAAAAAAGAAAAAGAAAAAAAGAAAAGAAAGGCAAGAACCCAGTTGAAACCTTGGGAACTTATCTGTAGCCAAATTCAAATCAATTCAGTTGAATTTTTTTATATAATGCCAGATCACAACAATGGTCACCTGCAAGATGATAGCCTCTCCAATCTCTTCCTTGGTGTGCTGCTTTGGCTGCATCTAGCACTTGTAAAGGCTCTTGAGATGAAAGTAAGTCTCAGTTGGGTCACCACCAGGTACTGGACTGAAACTTCATATCAGGCAAAATGTCAAATTTTGTTTGCAGTGCAACTTTTAGAGTTTCATAGCAATGGGCTCTTTCCCCATCCATCCCAGTCATCTCCAGGCTTTGGTAACGTATTCACAATGCAACTTCCCCCATCTGGTAGGGTGGTGTTTTTGGCCCACTTTTGGCCTCCACTTTAACACCAGCTGATCGGGCCACTTGCTCACCTCTTGAGACTAATAAGAGGGGATATCCACTGAGTGATCCTGGTATACTCACTGGCATGCTGGTGTTGGCAGTATAAGTTCGGGGCTGCTAGCTGTTGCTTTCCTTTGGCCTGCTGTTTTACCTGCCATGTTCCCCTCAGGTGGTATTTGGGCAGGGCTTCCATTAACCTGGGACCTTGAGTGCAGCTGATCAGTTCCTCAGTCCTCTGAGTTCTGCCAAAAGAACCTTCTCCCTCTTTTGCTGTCCTACCTGGAAGTCCCTCTTTATTGCAAGCAGGTCAGCATCTGTGCCATGTGTTGTGGGTTCCAAGGTGCTGCTAGGAAAGTCCTGTCCTCCCGCTCTGCTGATGAAAATGACATAGGGACGGTCTCCCATGCAGGATCTTCTCTAGCCGATACCTTCTCCTCTTGAAGCTCTTGCTGCTGGGACTGCAGCCTTGTGTGCAGGATTGTGGCCAATTCTGGCCCAACTTGGATATTTGACACCCTGCTGTGTATCCTTTATCTATTTTAAGGTAAGTTAATCCACATTATGTTCAATAAGGATGTCATGTGTTATTAACATCTATGTCCTGGTAAACGAATGTTTCAAACAAATCAGCCTCTTTACTGCTCTGATATCTTTTCCGTCTCAAGACAGTCATATTAGTAAAACAGCCTTATGAGAAAATATTTGCTAGAATATCTTCCAAACATCCTGTTTGTGTCTGCAGGTGTGTCAAGATAATTCTAAAAATGTTATCAATATACTGAAGACTGAAGTCAACCAAGCCACTCTTTTAGGTAAGGTAATCGGGTTTGTCCAGCTGAACCTGGCTGTGTACTAGACTGGCAGATTGAAAATAAGGCAATGTAGGGAGACTTCCTACCACGTAAATCTGTTCTACTCTCGTCTAAAATTCCACCAGAGAAAACAAACAGAAGCCAACAAATACAAGGAAATAAAAGAGAATAAGTGTTCATTCAACTTCATGTCAGAAAAAATCAAGAAAGTGTCAAAACATCAAACTAAACTGCCTGAATTAATAATGGGGGAAGTGTGCGAATCAAAAAAATCTTGGAAAAAGAAAATCAGTTTCTTTGAAAGCCATGTTAATAAACTTGAACAGTATACAAAAATAGATGAGCTACAGCTGTGTGAAGGGCTACAGCTGGAGCAGGTAGCTGACGTGCTGAAGATGACACACCGAGTGAAATGCTCTCCCTGGAGCAACAGCTACTCTACTTCTTTGAGTCTAGAGATATTGCCATTGACAGCAATGTCATTTCAGACTGCCATGCACATTTGAGGAAAGACACCAAAGCAACACCAGTTTTTATCATTCATTTTGTGAACAGAAAAGCCACGACTGACTTGCTCAGGCAAACCAAGCAACTGAATATTTGTCAACAAATACTTCAAGAGGAATTCAAATTTCAAGAAACAAATACAAGGAAGTTCAATGAGAAACTGTAAAGTACAGATTAAATTAAAGGGGATACTAGAAACGGCCAAAGTCATCATGGCTAAATAATTAGTTGATTTAGATTGTTGAGTAAGTGATAAGATGGATGGAGGTAACCAGACACTATAAATCTGTATAACTTACATGTTTTACTCTATAACCGTGATTAAACCAGAAGCTGTATAACTTGTTTTGACTTTTTATTTTCACACGTCCATCATATTAAAGTATACTGAGATGAAAAATATTGACTGCATTCAAAACCTTCACATCAGGAACTGTTTAAAAGTATTTGAATACTTTGTGTACAGACAGCATGCTGAATGTAACATTGATCCTGAAAATACCTTATCACAATATAAATCATTTGTTTGGATAGTTAACATAGGATCAACTAAACAAATAACTCCTGACCAGACATCCTCGATAATCCATTTTGATAGCAGAAGTTTTACTCAAATCCAAGACTGTTTGTTATGATACAACATAAACGTTTTTATTGTTGACATTTCTGAAACCTGGTTAAATGATAAACAAAACAGCATGGTTAATGAGAGGTTGTGGCCTTTACACGATAAACAAATGGTAAATGGCCTGTATTTGTATAGCGCTTTTACTAGTCCCCTCTAGGGACCCCTAAGCGCTTTACACACCCAGTCATCCACCCATTCACACACACATTCACACACTGGTGGAGGCAAGCTACAGTTGTAGCCACAGCTGCCCTGGGGCAGACTGACAAACAAGACTAAGAGATGGGTCACAATATTGGTGTGGTTTTGTGTATACTGTCGTGTTATCAGTGTCAAATTGTGGACTATACGTAATTTGAAATATGAAATGGGATGGGATGTGTTATGGCTGAAATAATAACAAAAAGTCAAACAATACAGGGAGTGCAGAATTATTAGGCAAGTTGTATTTTTGAGGAATAATGTTATTATTGAACAACAACCATGTTTTCAATGAACCCAAAAAACTCATTAATATCAAAGCTGAATGTTTTTGGAAGTAGTTTTTAGTTTGTTTTTAGTTTGAGCTATTTTAGGGGGATATCTGTGTGTGCAGATGACTATTACTGTGCATAATTATTAGGCAACTTAACAAAAAACAAATATATACCCATTTCAATGATTTATTTTTACCAGTGAAACCAATATAACATCTCCACATTCACAAATATACATTTCTGACATTCAAAAACAAAACAAAAACAAATCAGCGACCAATATAGCCACCTTTCTTTGCAAGGACACTCAAAAGCCTGCCATCCATGGATTCTGTCAGTGTTTTGATCTGTTCACCATCAACATTGCGTGCAGCAGCAACCACAGCCTCCCAGACACTGTTCAGAGAGGTGTACTGTTTTCCCTCCTTGTAAATCTCACATTTGATGATGGACCACAGGTTCTCAATGGGGTTCAGATCAGGTGAACAAGGAGGCCATGTCATTAGTTTTCCTTCTTTTATACCCTTTCTTGCCAGCCACGCTGTGGAGTACTTGGACGCGTGTGATGGAGCATTGTCCTGCATGAAAATCATGTTTTTCTTGAAGGATGCAGACTTCTTCCTGTACCACTGCTTGAAGAAGGTGTCTTCCAGAAACTGGCAGTAGGACTGGGAGTTGAGCTTGACTCCATCCTCAACCCGAAAAGGCCCCACAAGCTCATCTTTGATGATACCAGCCCAAACCAGTACTCCACCTCCACCTTGCTGGCGTCTGAGTGGGACTGGAGCTCTCTGCCCTTTACCAATCCAGCCACGGGCCCATCCATCTGGCCCATCAAGACTCACTCTCATTTCATCAGTCCATAAAACCTTAGAAAAACCAGTCTTGAGATATTTCTTGGCCCAGTCTTGACATTTCAGCTTGTGTGTCTTGTTCAGTGGTGGTCGTCTTTCAGCCTTTCTTACCTTGGCCATGTCTCTGAGTATTGCACACCTTGTGCTTTTGGGCACTCCAGTGATGTTGCAGCTCTGAAATATGGCCAAACTGGTGGCAAGTGGCATCTTGGCAGCTGCACGCTTGACTTTTCTCAGTTCATGGGCAGTTATTTGGCGCCTTGGTTTTTCCACACGCTTCTTGCGACCCTGTTGACTATTTTGGATGGAACGCTTGATTGTTCGATGATCACGCTTCAGAAGCTTTGCAATTTTGAGACTGCTGCATCCCTCTGCAAGATATCTCACTGTTTTTGACTTTTCTGAGCCTGTCAAGTCCTTCTTTTGACCCATTTTGCCAAAGGAAAGGACGTTGCCTAATAATTATGCACACCTGATATAGGGTGTTGACGTCATTAGACCACACCCCTTCTCATTACAGAGATGCACATCACCTAATATGCTTAATTGGTAGTAGGCTTTCGAGCCTATACAGCTTGGAGTAAGACAACATGCATGAAGAGGATGATGTGGACAAAATACTCATTTGCCTAATAATTCTGCACTCCAGAATTATCACAATCCAGTTTTGAGATCCCTTCCCAGATGCCTTAACGCCCACTCACATCCTGGGTCATCTGACTTCAGGAATTCGCATGATAAGGTGGGGCCAGGTTTCACAATGAACACACCTGAAACTCTGGCTGATTGGGACCCACACCCAGTTTCCCACCTTGGCTCAGGCAATTAGAGGATCATCAGGGGGTCCTTTTGTCCCTCTGTGGGGGGAAACTCCCACTAGGTTTATATCTGGGACTCTCCACCATTTGACCTTAGAACTGAAGAAGCTTCTCGGATGAGAGGTGAAATGTCTTCAAGCAACTTAAAGAAGTCCAGACGCTTTTCTTTGCAAGCTCCTCTGACTATATTTACCCTCAATGCCAACATAGTTGAGAGAAAAATGAAATAGTCACATACATCCCGATGCAATGAGTTTCAAATGAGATGTCAAAGATTGTAAATTAGTCACTGCCTTCTTGTATAGTTCCCAAAAATTCCTCAGCCTCACGTGGCGTGGAGAACACTTTGACCATGGAGCCATGCGTTACTCGTAAACGCGCTGGATAGTAGAAACTACACCGAGCTCCAGCATCCATTAGGCGTTTACGCACGCCCTGGAAGACCTGCCGCTGTTTCACCACCTCCGTCGGGATATCAGGGAAGATGTGAATCGCCTTGCCATTATAGTTCAAGGGAAACTGCTCCCGAGCAAGCTGTAGTATCTTCTCTCTCACTTGGACGCTATGAATCCACGCTATAGTTACCCGGGGATGATCTCTTTCCCCGGGGGTACGACCGCCCAACCGGTGTGCTCGGTCAATGTCCAAAGGCTTGTCAAAATTGTCCGCGCCCAAAAGTTTTGGGAGAAACAAAAATTCCACCATACGTCCATTTTCAATTTTTTCGGGCAGACCAACAATTTTAAAATTCTGCCGTCTGGACCGACCCTCCAGATCTAATACTTTTAGACGAAGCACCTCGTTATCCGCTTGCAATTTTAAACATGTTTTCTCAACCAGAGAAAGACAATCGTCGTGATCAGAGCTAGCGTTTTCAACCTCCTGTAGCCGACCGCAGATACTCATCAAAGATGCCTGTGCTGTAGCCAGAGACGCTTCAAGACCGTCAAACCTTTCAGTCATCGTGATATTTATTTTCTGAATTTCAGAAAGAACCTTGGAAAAACTTTTATCACCATTCTCCGCGTCTTTAGCAGGCTCCGAGGTTAGCTCAGCTTCGTCGACTGGTTCAAGGGGAGGGGTGTCGATCCCATTCGGAGGCTTCTCCTGCTTTTTAGCTTTTTCAGCTTTTGATTTGGGCATCCTGTTTGAGTTAGGGAACAAGTATTCTTCAGTGAAACCAGGAATTGTGAGGGATAGGACAATAAAGTCCAAAATGTGAAGAGAGTATGAGGAGCTCCACAGAAACACGTCTACTCCATTCGGTGCTCACTAGCGCCCCCGATTTCAACTTCTTTTAGAAAATTGCCATTTGATGGAGAAAACAGTGTTTCTGTGTGTTCCTTTAGTGCTAAATTTCTAATTGCGAGAGAGTGAATGATAGCAATAAGACGAGCCAGCACTGCTCTCCATCTTATTTTCTGCTGAAGTGCCATCTCTTGTTTGTCAATTGTTTCACCTTTTTTAATCCTCACTATCAGTTCTTTCCATGTTTTCATGGAGTTATGGTGTTCAGGACTATTGTCATGTGAGGTAAGATAAGAGCTGGCATGCTTCCAATTTGTCAGTCCAGAACTTGTTAAATTCATGTTTCTTTTAGAAAACAGCTTGCAGCAGAAGCAGAAAAGACTGTTGTTTTTCTCAGAATATACTAGCCAACTTCTAGGCATCTTTTCTCCGCTGACTAGTGTTTTCTTAAAATATAGGTGGTGGCAACTTCTTCCGTCACCCTCGTTTCTGGGGAAAACAAAGTCAGGTGCTACCTTCCTTGGTCCATTGCAAACCAGCTGTATTCGAATGCTGTCAGTGATAGCTGAAGGCCAGTTTGCAGGGTCCGTAGGCAGGGGCTTGTCCTCAGGGGGTTTAGCTCGAAGCATTTCTATGAGCATACATTTCCATTAGTTAGTTATTCAGAATAAACAGCAATCATAGTGGCGGAACAGTCTTTGCAAATTATTATGCAACACACACAGATACTCAGGCTACACATAATCACACCTGAAGTGGACGCAATTGGGTCTTCATCCTCAGGATCAACATATGTGGCTGAGAAGGTAGATGGCTGCTCATCTTGGGCAGTGGCAGTTGCAGAGGGTGCTCCAAAATATTTCAGAAGTGCCCCTGAAGAGAAAACCAATATAAAACTCTGATACATGCCTGCATCATTTTCATAATTACAACAAGAATATAATTTGCCCAATTTATCAAATGTTTAGAATTATATGTTGTTACGGCCCTGGGCCGGCTGTGTACTTTTGTTGTGCTCTGTCTTTAAAACTCCACAGGTCCTTCCCGATTGGAGAGCTGGCAGTGGCTGATTGGTCCCTGATCATGTGGCCCTTTTCAAAATCCCTCACCAGCAGCTGTGCTGTGGCAGCCACTGATAGCAGCAGCAGACCTGACCCTGGCTTCCAAAACCTGTGACATTCGTGTTTGTGATTCTCGTGACTTACCGAGATTTGTATATAGTGTGTGCATTAGTTTTCACTTGTAAATAGCACATTGTAACTAGACACTGAAACAGAAGGGGTGAGCTAACTTATTATTTTTCTTTGTACTGTTTTCTCCTGTTTATTTCAGTAGAGTTAGGTGTGACGTTTGTCTTTTCTTTGGTTTCTGTTTCACATAGGGTTTTAGATAGCACCTCTTCTCCTGACTTAGCTTGTTTTGTTTGTTATTTTGACCTTTGTTCACCCCGGAGCTTCATTTTCAGTGTAGACAAATAAACCAGCGTTCACTAAGAAATTGGTTTCTCTGTGTATGGTTTTGGGGACCAGGGCGGGGTCACTTCCTTTTTTAGCTCTTATGCTACGTTCCTGTACCCCTAGACTGGGGCGTAACATATGTATAACAAGCATTTTATTGAATAGGCTACCACACCATCAGTGTTTGGAAGTCATACATTACTCTGTAATTAGAGTAAGATACAGTACAGTAAGTAACTTTCCTAAATAATGTAGCCTAATAGTGTAAGGAATTTTCTTTTTTCCCAAATCAACTAGAATACAACAGAATGCTATCGTCTGATTTTAGCATAACATAATATGCAAGCTGCTAACAAACAGTCATTATAATTTGTCATACATTGGGAATAGGAGACAAATCAACAAAAAAGCTCATCCAATTAATGGCTAATTAATATTGTGCTGAACACAGTCTAAAAGAGTCAACGAACCACATCAGTGTCTACTGTCTGTCTACTGTTTACTATCATAGGCAAGTGGTTTATGGTTAACTCGGTTTCCCTGGGTCTTCAAATTCAAATTCAAATTCAAATTTTATTTGTCACGTACACAGTCATACACAGTACGATATGCAGTGAAATGCTTGGACAACTGCTCGTGACCTAAAGAAAACAAAAAGGGAAAAGGCTATGAATAAGATAGGAAATAAATATGAAAAATTAAAAAGGGTAAATTTAACTAGGAAGGAATAAAATATAAATTAAGGTTAAAAATGAAATAACTGTACAACACAAATTAGAATGAAGGGTAAATTTAACTGGGAAAGAATAAGATAAAATATATAAATTAAAGTTGAAAATAAAATAACTGTACAACAAAATACACAATATAGAACTATATAAGAATGTATGAAGAAATATAAATAAATATATACACAATAACAGCAGCTGTACAAGTACACACACAACCCTCTGTAGAGCTCGTCTGTCCTGCATGGTGCTGTTCCCGAACCAGGTTAAGATGTTTTCCCGCCAGGATGCTCTCTAAAGCACTTTGAATCACCTTGTTGTTGAATTGTGCTATACAAATAAACTTGCCTTTTCTTGCCTATGGTGCACGAGTAAAAGTTCCTGAGCACCTTGGAGGGCAGTTGGAAGTCTCTCAAGCGTCTGAGGTGGTAGAGACGCTGACGGTCTTTTCCCATGTTGTAGTTGTGTGTCTTATTTTGAAAGAAATATTTACATGTTACCATACCAACCAGAGAGCATTAAGGGGCAGAGAGAAGGATGTTACTCTCAATGTTGTTGGCGCATTTCAGGAGGACGCTGCTAATAAAGTTACACAATTACACAGTGAATTCGCGTTTATTCTTATATTTACAAAATACCACAGTTTTTTGTCTTGGTCGCATCATTTTATTTTGTTGTATTTTACCAGTAACACCTTAAACGCCGGTCCGTGAAAATATTGTCTTACATTAAACCGGTGGTGCAAACAAGGTTGGAGACCGCTGTGCTACGTGGTGGGTAGCGACACAGTTATGTTAGCATAACATAAACACAGTGAAGCTGGAGGATGAACGCTAACTTTTTCCCACTGGATAAAAGTTAACGTGAGCATTCCCAATGGTTAGAGACAAATGCAATCGCATGGCAGGATGCTGTAAACGGACCAAACTTCAGTCAGGAGAACAACTGAGATAATCCATCCACAACACGAGGTTAGTCACTATTATACTGCTGCACGGGCTGGGCTGTAGTTACATCGGAAGGTTTTAAAAACTGAGCTTTAAAATGAACAGTGATGTTAAAAACCGAGAGAGGCCAAAAGTGATCACTGACTGTTTTTAGGGGCTGGTTCAGATTAAATAGAACAAGATACAAAACATTAAAACATGTTAAAAACACAACAGCCTTAATAAATCCAGGGTAGTTTGAACCTGGAAGCAGGATTCATCAGGTCATCACTTAAAGACCGGATATCCCACTTCCCATGAATGTTTTAATACAGTACAGTGGTTATTATTATCACTCGTCACATCCTGCTAATGACAGTTAAAATAAATAACATTCATAATAGAAATAACATTTTCTTGTGTAAACTGTATGTGGTGTTAAATAGGCCTATACTACTGTACTTTAATGTGGGTCATAAGGGTGCTACTTCAAGAGCCATATATTTTATGAGGTTTTACTCATTGTGAAAAGTTTGAGAACCACGGGTCTACTGTACAATTCAGAGTCATTCAAATTAAATTAGACTAAAACAGGGTGGAAATTATTACACTTTATTTGTAAAGAATGTATAATATAATATGGTCTGGTTTGTATATACTGGCTTTTCTACTCTTTACATGACCTCATTCACCCATTCAAGCAAGAACTTTTTTTAATGCTTTTTCTATCTACCAGTCACTCTAATGGATGTATTGGAGAGCCACTAGGGATTAGTATCTTGCCCAAGGATATTTGGCATGTAGACTGGAGCAGCCAGGGATCGAGCCATCAAGCTTCCGATTAGCAGATGATCTGCTCTACCTCCTGAGCTCCAGCCACCCCCAAACCCTGTGTAAACCTTTTCATCATACTCTAATTAATGTAAAATTATGATAGTTTGTCCATTTACTTTGAGCATCTGGAAATAAAGCACTTTCTGTAAAAATGGCTGTAATCCCTAAACAAATGGTATGCACTGTTCCTGAAATTCAGCATCTGGAAATGACAAATAGTGAGGTGAGCGGAAAACGGAGAAATGAGACAGAAAGGAAGGGGTTCAAGAATAAAAGAGAGAATAATGGATTTTAACAGAGCAGATGTGAGAGAACAAGACTGAAGCTGCGAAGAGGGTGAAGCAATTTAAGGTTGTCATGGAGGAGCTTCAAAGAAGACAATTCACAGAGTGCATTAGCTCCCACTCCACTGGAGACATATACACACAAACCAACACAAATAGTTTGTCATTTCAAAGTATTTTTGGTAAAGAGGTTTGATATTGTAAATATACAATTAAAAATTTCAAACATCAATAGTTTCTGATTAAAATGTGTAGTCAGCAACTTTTACTATGAACTATCCTGACTGACATCCAGGTAAGCTGGTGCGTGTGTTTGGCCTTGGCTTTGCTGCTGTTTCTGCTCTGTCATTAAATTGTGTTTTTGTTTTGTTTTTACTTACATTCTGAACCTTTCTGTGTGCAGATGTCTCTGCTGTATTAATCTACGATTGATGTACATTTTTGAAAATCTGACAGGAAATGAAACTTCTTTCAGAAAGTTATGGTGCTGCCTTATTGTATTGGTATGCACATGGCTTTCAGACCTAACTAGATCTACATATCTATTTGACTGCCATCAAGGCCATCTGGGTTAAATGCTAGTTGTCTGCACTTAAACTCTGACAAAATGAAACTCATCATTGCTAGTGTCACCCTGAGTATCAAACAGTGCCTTAGATATTTAAGCACCTTCGCTAAATCTAGTTTGTGTGATCTTGGTGTCACAACTGGGGCAGCAGCCGTGTGATGTGTGGAAGGAGGACTCGAATGCAGCACTTATTCAGATGTGAGGGTGATTTATTAAGAATACCGAACATAAAGTGGGGATGGCAAAACAGAACTATGGATGAACTAAACTGAGAGAAACTAAACCAAAGAGTAGCAAACCTGAACAAAGGAGGACAGCAGGGAGAGCACGCAGGGTGACACAGAGGATGAACACAGACGACGCGACGAGGAACAGAGGCAAACACACACTATGGCTGTATCCCAATTCAGGGTCTGCAGCCTTAAAGTACGCAGCCTCAACGGTCCTCAAGGGCCGCGTACTCAAAGACCGCTAAGGCCGGAAGTGCGAGGCTTGTGAAATGGGACGGTCTAGTCTCCGTCGCGATGCCCAGGTTGCCTAGCAACCATGATAGCTGGAAACGTGTGGTTGACAGAAATGAAGCTTCATATCTGTACTGAACAGTCATATAAGATTAGCTAGTAAATAACAAATAGTTAATATTGTTCATGATAGTTGGTCTGATAGAATGAAGAGTAGACTGATATATGAAATATTCCTTTATTGGGTGAGAAAATCAGACCATGTCATAACTGCTGTAAGTCACACAGAATAGATATCAGAGCTTTAAACAGGCTGACGTCTGCTAAATGGGTCAAACTGGGCAGAAAGTCTACAAACACATAACATCCTTATAGAATATGATGTAACACTATAGATCAACTTAGCTCAGAATATATAAAGCATATAAACAATTACAGCAATATGATGCAACAAACACAGCAGCTACTGATCCAAAATACTCAAAGCTTCATAGAACTGGAACCAACATTTATTTTAGCTCCATTCTGCTGCTGATACAGACTTTAGGTTTCTGAACATTAAACTTGTTGCTGCCTTTCATAGTGTGTAACTTGAAGGCCCTGAGTACTTTCTCCCACACTGGAAACACTGGGATGATCACATTATGTGAACATTAACCTTGTTGCTGCCTTTCATAGTGTGTAACTTGAAGGCCCTGAGTACTTTCTCCCACACTGGAAACACTGGGATGATCACATTATTTGAACATTACCTAATAAGACTGATTCAGCACAGACAGTTATGTTAAACTTTCCTAGCAGTCCTTCACAAACAGGGAACAGTCTGTCTATTCTCTCCATCTGTCAGCTGCTGCTGGCTCTTCCTCCTCCTCTTCCTCACACACTGCTGAGTTTGTCCTGGTGGATCATCAGGGGTGCAAAGCCTCACAGATGATGTGCAGCAGTGGGTCCCTCAGTCTGTCCTCACTCTGGACACTTGCAGTCGTCACACATGGACATCAAATGTGTGATAAGCTGCAGGATTCAAACACAAGTGTAACTTATAAACACATGTTCATACTTTTATTCCACAATCAGAGAGAAAGAAACAGAGAGTGCAGGACAGACAGACAGGTGACAGTCTCAGGTGTACACACTGCTACACAACAGCACCAGAGAAGCAGGATTTAGTGTTTGTGTCATTACGAGTGCTAAACAAGAAGAGTTCCAGATGGTGCAGTGGACACATGTGTGACTGCTGTGATTAAAGAGTCTTTCTTTCAGCTTAACGAGTGAACCGTCAGCTCGTTCAAACACACGTTAAAGTCCGTTTGGCTCGACACCACCGAACAGAGGCAGCAATATAACATAGCTCACATTAACAGTGCAGTGAATCCTGCTTGTGCCGTGATGTTCAGGACTGCAAACCGAGCAGCATCACTGACTTTCAGCCTGTTGTGTTTGTGGATATATGACTGACTTTAATTATCCATAAAATCCTCAGATTCTCTGTAAGATTAAGGTCGACTATTGTATTATTATATTTTAAAGGCTTTAAAAGCAAGTAAAAGCTGAACGTACAAACATCGCTAATTGCAAATAACTTTGCCGACATGTGGCCAACAGTAATGTTTTAATGTTCCTCATTATTAAACATTTGCACATAAATAAGTGACATCATATTCAGTACTTACTTTTCACAGTTTACTCTTTGGCCGCTCCGCTTCTGCCATCTGCGGCAAAATTATCCACACCCACCGCCGCGCTATGAATTGTGGGATATGTTGGGCCACGAAGTCTATACACTGCCACATCCTTAAAATTCAGGGAAATGAAGGGTGTCCACAATGGCGATAACGACCAGCTAGTGGCCTAGAAAACGGCCAGTGATGATGGGGCGCCAGACGCGGATCGGATGGCGGTGTGCCAGCAGCAGAACCAGGCAAGGATGAGGAGAAGGATGAGGCTGAAGTTGAAGCAGAGACCAGGCCAGGCAAAACTGAAGCTGATGCTGCAGGCGAGGATGAAGACCCGGAGTTTGGTGTGAAACAACTTGACCGGCCTGAATAAATTCCTGACCTCAACCCAACAGAACACCTTTGGGATGAATCATAGCGGAGAATCCGAGCCAGGCTTTCTTTTCCAGCATTAGTGTCTGACCTCACAAATCGAATCGGAAAGAATGGTCAAAAATTCACACTCTCCTAAATCTTGTGGAAGACTTACCTAGAGTTGAAGCTGTTGTAGCGGCAAAAGGTGGGCCGATTGATCTCCACTTGAAACTGTTCCCTTGGATCTTCAGAGCAGAGATTACTGTTGGTGGCTTGTACTTGCTTTAAAGGAGAGGCCCCATCTTATCTTAATGACCTTGTAGTACCATATCACCCTATTAGAGCACTTCGCTCTCACTCTGCAGGCCTACTTGTTGTTCCTAGAGTATTTAAAAGTAGAATGGGAGGCAGAGCCTTCAGTTTTCAGGCCCCTCTTCTGTGGAACCAGCTTCCAGTTTGGATTCAGGAGACAGACACTATCTCTACTTTCAAGATTAGGCTTCAAACTTTCCTTTTTGCTAAAGCATATAGTTAGGGCTGGACCAGGTGACCCTGAATCCTCCCTTAGTTATGCTGCAACAGGTGTAGGTGACTGCTGTTGTGATTTGGCGCTGTAAAAATAACCTTGAATTGAATTTCGGGGAATGGAATTAGTTGCCCTCATTCTTTTTGTTTCACTGATTCAGAAGTAGTTTTTAAAAACAGACATTCCCGGCCACCAGACGCTCGCCCTCGGGCACCCTCCCCGGGCCTGGCTCCAGGGCGGGGCCCCGGTAACCCTATCCCGGGCAGGGTAAACTGTTCCCTCGATATTTTTTTCATAAGGGTCTTCTGAATCGCTCTTTGTCTGGTCCCTCACCCAGGACCAATTTGCCATGGGAGACCCTACCAGGGGGCAAAAGCCCCCAGACAACATAGTCCCTGGGATCCCTGGGACACACAAACCCCTCCACCACGATAAGGTAGCGATTCAAGGAGGAGTAAAGTAGAGATCAGTTTATCAAAGTTGCCAATAGGTGTAAACAGGCAAATCCATTAATCACATAACTACTCTGCAATGAGCTATTTGTAATTATATCACGGTTTGGCATGGCAAACCGTGGGGGGTGTGGGGAAGGAGGACCCAGGCGCGGTGCTCTATGTACAAGCAGTGCGTTTATTTACAGTGATGGAACTGATACACAACAATAATACATCCCCGTGTGCTCCCAACTTCCACTCCGTGTCTTCTCCCAGTGTTTGTGCTCATGTGTCTGCTCCCTCGTGCCAGTGCACTCTGTGTCTGCTGCCCTCTCGTCCAGCAATCCTTCCTGGGAAAATAGAGGCAGTAGTTAGCACCCTCAGTTCACTTGGTAAGCTCACACTCACAAACAGACCAGCTGGAGAACTGACAGGAAGTCTCACAAAATGATCCCGCGTCGGTGGGAGCTCCAAGAGTCTCTTAAGTAGCTCCCCCGACGAGGCCTCATCAGCAACAGGTGCGTGGCTTCGGGTGTGGCCAGTCCCCTAGCGGGGCCACACCCACCAGGCCTGAAGGCGCCTGTAAACAAGGGTTCAGATACACCTGCACCCACACACACACACACATTCATATCTACAAGGACGGAGAAGAGGGGGCAGCAAAACACCAAAAATACATATAATATAACCGGTCCATGACTGCCCAGGGATCCTGGGTCGCTCAGACCCAGAACCCTGACAGTTGCAGTGCCTGCCTGTGAGTCTGTGTAAGTTCAGTCTGTGTTATGTTTCCTGTTTTACTTTGAAAGACTGTGTCTCATGTAAATGCGTCTGGTTTTGCTTCCTTTGTCTCGTTAGGCCTGATTTGCCCCAGCTGTGTTTCCCTCCCTCCCTGATTGCTCCCTTTGTGTATTTAAGCCCTGTGTTTCTCTGTGTCCGTGTTGCGATCTACCCTTATCTTGCTGTGTGTTCTGTCTGCGTAGGTGTATTTTGTAGTCTCAGTTTTGTTACCCTTTTGAGTTCAGCATTACAGCTGTTAAAGTTCACGTTTGTCTCCGGAGTCTGCACTTTGGGTCCTTTTCCTGCCTGTACACAGCTGTTCCATAACAAGAGGATGTGTGCAGACGAATAAAAACTCACACCATAAATACACAATACTGTGGCGAGAGAAGTGGAAATGCTCAGGAAACCAAGCTGAGGCAAATAAACATAATGACACAAGAGGAAGCAAAACTGAACACACTGATAAGAGACTGTGATAATAAAACAGGAAACACGCAAACTAAGACACACTAGCTTGACACTGGGACCAGGGAAGAAACAGGTATGAGAACATGGAAACACAAAGACATGACTAGAACCCAGGGAACAAGGGAGTAATGGACAAAGAGGGAGCGAGGGACACAAAAGGAGGGAGTCAGACAGAGCGAGAGAGCGAGGGACACGGAATGAGAAGGGAATGATGGGGAGACCATGGATAATAATAATACATTTTAGTTGAAAACGCCTTTCAGAACACTCAAGGACACTGTACACAATAGAATAATAGAAGCATAAGACATAAAACAAATTAAAAATAGCAGAGTGGAGAGGTTATGTGGGATGAGCTATTTTGAACAAGTGAGACAAGGAAGAGATATTTCCTAAATGAGGAGGTCGGGAATTCCAGAGTTGAGGAGCAGAGCAGCTGAAAGCCCTGCTCCCCACGGGGGCAAGACGGGGGGAGGGGATGGAGAATGAAAGGGAAGAAGAAGATCTGAGACAACGAGATGGGGCGGTGATCTTAATCAGATCAGAGAGATATGGAGGGGAGAGATGATGAATAGCCTTAAATGTGTACAAGAGTATTTTGAAATTGATACGATATTTGACCAATGAAGCTGCTGCAGGACAGGAGTGATGTGATGGACAGAAGGGGTCCTGGTGATGATACGAGCAGCAGAGTTCTGGACGTGTTGGAGCTTGTGCATGGATTTTTGAGTAAGACCATAAAGAAGTGATTTACAGTAATTGGAAGTAACAAGGACGGAGAGAAAAGGACAGAGACGATTAATGTTGGGCAATTGGACATATGCAGACCGAGTAAAATTATTAATGTGTGAATCGAAAGACAGAGTACTGTCGAGGATGACACCCAAACTTTTCACAGAGGAAGAAACGAAGACCGGCGAGTTATTGATAATAACAGAGAAACTATTGGTTCTGGATAATGTTGATTTAGTGTCGACCAAGAGGAGCTCGGATTTGTTACTGTTGAGTTTGAGAAAATTAGAAGAGAACCATGAATTTAGTTCAGCTAAGCAGAGGGTGAGGGAGGAGGGGGGAGAGCAGAATCAGGTTTAGTGGACAGATACAGCTGGGTGTCATCAGCATAACAGTGAAACTGGATATTGTATTTACGGAAAATGTGTCCGAGCGGAAGAAGGTAGATAATGAAAAGAAGGGGCCCAGGACAGATCTCTGGGGCACGCCAGTGGTCAGAGGGAAGGGCTGAGAAGTGAAGGATTTGAGCTGAATGAACTGAGTGCGATCAGACAGGTACAATTTAAACCAGGCTAGTGGTGTATGGGAGAGACCGATGGAGGCTAACCTACTGAGGAGAACAGAGTGAGAAATAGTGTCGAGAGCAGCGCTCAGATCGAGGAGAATAAGAAAGTAAACCGGAGTCAGCTGCCATAAGAAGATCATTGGTTATTTTTATAAGTGCTGGTTCAGTGCTGTGGGACTGGAACTGTTCATACAGATTATTATTGGTTAAATGTGAGTGGAGTTGTGTGGCAACTATTTTCTCATGAATTTTTGAAAGGAATGGTAGATTGGAAAATTCTCTAAATTATTGGGATCTAGACCAGTTTTTTTTTTTTTCAATATTGGGGTGATGGCAGCAATTTTGAGGGAAGCAGGCACAGTTCCAGTGGTAAGAGAAGAGTAGACGATAGCAGATATGAGGGGAAGCAAAGAAGGTACACATGACTTAACTAAAACTGTAGAAATGGGGTCTCGCTGACAAGTAGAAGGTTTTGACTTACAAATGAGATTTGAAATATCAGTGACAGAGGGAAGCTGGAAGGCAGAAAAACAGTGTGATGGAAGACGAATTACAAAGGAAAAGCTAGATGGAAAATTGGAAAGCAGGTCTTGGTGTATTTTGTGAATTTTCTCAATGAAAAATAACATTAGAGAATCACAGAAGGAGGACGAGTGAAGGTGAGCAGGTAAAGAATCTGGTGACCTGAAAGAAGAACTAAACAGTAAAAACAGTATCTTGGTTGAGTCATCTTTTGAACAGATAATGGTGGAGTAGTAATCAGATTTTGTTTGATTAATACACTCCTTATAATACAGAATATGATTATTAAACATTTCCTGGTGGGTAGTAAGACCAGTTTTCTTATAAAGGCGTTCAAGCCGTTGGCCTTTTGCTTTCAGGAGCCGGAGTTCAGCTGTAAACCAGGGTGCTGATGGAGAGAATGATACAGATTTTGTCACGGCTGACGGAGTAAACCGTGTGGAGGAAATAAATGAGGATCCAAGCGCAGGCACTTGCTGAGATGTGAAGGTGGTTTAATGTAAAATAAAGCACAAGGTAAAAAATGGTAGAACAGAACTAAACATAATCTAAACTACTAAACAGCAAACGTGAAGGAGGGTGAGCAGAGGCATATGCTAGTTGACAGCAGGGTGGACACACAGTGGATTCACAGACAGACCAGCAAACAGCACACGAGTAGTTGCGACTTAAATACACACAGAAGAACACAGGGAGATTACACAGGTGGAAGTAACTGACAAGACGAGACAGGGGAAGCAACACTGAACACACTCACATGAGACACGGACCTTCACAATAAAACAGGAAACACGAAACAATTCACAAGGACGCAGACTTGACACTGAACTAAATCAACATTAAATACAAGGGCACAAGACACTAAACCTGAGAACGAAACCCTAAACCAGAAAAACTGAAACATAGGATATCATTTTCAAAACAGGATAACAAAAGAATCAGAACATAAATCCTTATACAGAAGAATACCAAAATATAAGAAACTCAAAATACTGGGTCAAAATGAACCGTGACAGATTTGGTTTTGAGTGGCGCAACAGAGTTTAGAATACTATTGAGACTAGAGTTATAATAGGAAACCAAGTCCTCTTGAGATTAATGCAAATTACTAGAGAAAGCAAAAGAAAGGGTATCAGGATTGATTTTCTTAAGAGGAGACGAAAATGCTCAGAGTGCATTTTCTTAAATTTATTAAGCAGTTGAAGGTTCAAGTTGTTTTGGTTTTTTTTAAAGGCTGCTGTGTCTTTCTGCTTCACTTCAGAGATCTAAACAAACAAAGTGTACCACACCCAGACAGTAATGCTTTTTATTATGTGTCATAAACAAGATACTAAGGTGATCAAAAGTTGGAGGAAAGCCACGGTTCTCCATATTTGGCTGAAATCCAACACTTTGCTTCATGCTTCTTCTTGTTCTGCAGCCTTCTGGGCATCTCCACATAGGAGGGGTATCCAGATTCATAGGCTGCATCCTCCTGAGGACCCGGCCTTTGCGCTCTATGTGTACTCAAGAGGCCGGGTATGGGTAGGATATGAGGTAGATGCAATTTTCTGACCTCCTGCTGTTAGTGTTATTTTCTGTTGATTGCTCATGGTCTCTCTGTGTTCCTCTTTTCATCTCCTTCCCCTTAAAATGTCAGAAAGGAGATGACTGGTTAGCAATTATGCAAACAGTTATGCAAACTACAATGAAGAAGCCAGTCTAATAGGAGATGAAAGCACAATAATAAGTTTGCAAAAATATCTAACACATTAACCATTCATCATATATAGTCTCATTTCATTTTGCCACAGTTATTTACCTAATTGTGTTTTCTTTTTCATAAATGGCAGCTAGAGATGAATAACTCAGTAAAAACAAATCTGAGTGAGAGAAAATATTTAATTATGTTTGGTGGCCTAAAGTCACCTTGCTGAGTTTAAAAGGAAATTTAAATACATAAAGTACAGGGATGTGTTCTATTCTCTACCAACATTTGCTGAATACTGAAGGCAGCAGTTGCTTTTAAGGTTTAAATGTTTTCGTAAATCAGGTCAGATCATTTACAACATGTTCATAAACTACTTTCAGAAAAATGCTGAAACTTTTTCTGACATTTGCTTTTCGTGACATCATTTTGACAAATCTTTACTGTCAGATGGTAACTTGACGTTCAGAAGGTACAATAAGCCTTGGAGGGACAAGATTCACCCAGTGTTCAAATACTGGTAACTGATTTGTGTCATTGCTGCATGCCACGCTAAGTGGCACTGTTATTTTTCTGTTGCTCTTGTCTTTCAGGTGCCAAGCCTCCACCTTCCTGCAGCCTCCACCTTTCAAAGTTATTTGGCATCACCTGCCAGGGATGGTTACAAAAGGGCAGCTCTCTGGCCAGCTGCGCCTGCTTCTGAATCTCTCTGACCTTTGGGTTTATAAGTTTCTATATGTGAACAGAGTGATTGTGGTGGGAGGCTAGACAGGTAAGTTTGGAGTACCCCATGTACATGCAACAGAGCAACTAGGTTATGCGGTTGATGCCACTTTCTCATCCAGACAAACCCACAGCATTGTGCCCTGTACTGCTTGAGTCTAGTCACCCCTCTGCTAGGCCAGTGAGACTACCCTCACCTCCACATGGTGAGTGTGGATGCTTCTATGCCATAAAAGGGTCATCTTATTGCAGATTGTCTGGCATGAAAGCATAAACAGCATCCAAAAGTGGTGGGACTGATTAAGGCTGTAGAGAATGTGAGGAAGTTACAGACCAACCATCACCACCTTGATCCCTGTTTCAAGCCTTTCATCCTAGAGCACAGGTATCAAATTCCAGTCCTCAAGGGCCGGTGTCCTGAAACTTTTCCATGTGTCCCTGCTGCAACACACCTGAATAAAATCAGTAGATCATTAACAAGGCTCCATAGAACTTGACTGTATGCAGAGGTGGCAGGTCAGCCATTTGAATCAAGTCACATCAGCTCATGAGTGAATGAACATGATGCAACAGAAGTACATTTTTCTAAACACTTACATTTAATTACATTTATTTGAATGTACTTGAGTAGGGTTAGGGGTTGCCACCTCTAAAAGCCTGTTGGCTTCATTGCGTGATGGCCTCCAGCTCGCACTGGAACGGTTTGCAAGTGGAGGACTTTAAGTAACTTGGAGTCTTGTTCATGAGTGACGGGAAAAAGGAGATCGACAGATGGATTGGTGCTGTGGACGCTGTACCGGTCTGTTGTTGTGAAGAGAGAGAGCTGAATGTAAAAGTGAGGCTCTCAAGTTAATGGTCGATCTACGTCCCTACCCTCACCTATGGTCACGAGCTGTTGGTAGTGACCGAAAGAACGAGATCGCGGATACAAGCGGCAGAAATGAGTTTCCTCCGAAGGGTGGGTGGATGGATGGATGGATGGATGGAGGGATGGATAGATGTCTTGTGTTGCTGTCTCCTCCCTGCCTTATCACCAACTTGGGGTTGGTATCTTTCCCAAGGATATTTGCCATGCAATTTGGGACAGGCGGAGATCAAACCACCAACAAGCACCAACTTTCTGAACTTAAAAGTTGAAGCTTGTAAGAACTATAATATATTGATTACATTTGACATGACCCAAGATGTAAGTGGGCGTTAAAGCGGGAAGTCTGGGAAGGTTCATCTATGTCTCCAATGGGAATAAGCTGACAGAACGTAGGTGGAATGAATACTTTTTCAGTTTTTCAGAGTCACTTCAGTTTAGTGTGACCAAGTGGTCGGCGGGGTTATAAAAAAGGAATAGAATGACAACGCCACCTAGGGGAATTTCACCCCCAGGAAATATAAAATCGTTTGGGAATAAAATGTAATAAAAAAACAACAACGTTTGCACAGGTTCAGGGATGCACACTGAGGCCAGCTTAAATATTAATACAATTGTATTTATTAGTATAAAATAAGATAAAACATCAACAATAACAGAGCACTGAATATAGCGTCATCTAAAACTGTGTCCCAAACTACAATAAGACTGAACCATAGAACTGGGACTTACCAGCAGCGGTGGACCCAAAAAGAAAACCACCTGCCTAGTTGCTGTTTCAGGACTCCTCCTCAGTGGAGCTGCTGTCTTGTTTTGTCTTGTGTTCTGTTTTGTTGGCTGTCTTGTTTTACTCCTGTTGTTTTGCCTCGCCTCGTTGAGGCTTTGGGTTTTATTTTGAGCCCCTTCTGGACCAGAAGGGTGCATGTGTTTTATTAAAGATTTAAGTTTTTCTTTTATTCTTTTTATTGTATAGAGAGAGACTGTTATTTGGTGTCCCATGTTTTATTCTTTTAATGTCTGTCTTGTGCTCTTATTTCAGTGAACTGAGGACCCACCAGCGGCCGTGGGACCTCTGGTGGCGGGTCGTTTTCCACATTTCCTTTGTGAATAGACTGTAGTGTTTTGTTTTGTTTTTTTGTGGTTTTCTTTTTGGGTCCACCGCTGGTGGTAAGTCCCAGTTCTATGGTCCAGTCTTATTGTAATTTGGGACACAGTTTTAGATGACGCTATATTCAGTGCTCTGTTATTGTTGATGTTTTATCTTATTTTATACTAATAAATACAATTGTATTAATATTTGAGGCAGCCTCAGTGTGCATCCCTGAACCTGTGCAAACGTTGTTGTTTTTTTATTACATTTTATTCCCAAACAATTTTATATTTCCTGGGGGTGAAATTCCCCTAGGTGGTGTTGTCCTTCTATTAATTTTTTTATATCCCACCAACCACTTGGTCTCATTAGCAAAACTCTATATTTATTGTTTACTTTACATCTTTTTTTTAAAAATTAAACAAACCTGGCCTGTATGGTAAAGGGGATGAAGAAAGCAAGACTGAACTCTTTGGCCTTATTGCCAAGCATCATGCCCAAAGAAAACCAGGCACTATTCATTACCTGACCAATGTCATCCTTACAGTGATGCATGGTGGTGGCAGCATCATGATGTGAGTTTCAGCAGCAGGAACTGGGAGACTAGCCATGGTCAAGGGAAAGACAAATGCACCAAACAAATGTACAGAGATATCCTTGATGATGATTTGCTCCAGAACACTCGGGACCTTGGACTTGGGCAAAAATTTAACTTCCAACACAATAATTCATGTAGGCATACAGCCAAGACAACAAATGAGTAGTTTTGGGACTGTCAAACCCGAAACTTGAATATGTTTAACCAGACTTTATTTGCACAAGAGAAAATAGTTCACAAGGGAAAATGTACATGGGAACTCGAGCGTTGGTCTCCAAAACAGAGGGAGAGAACGATTACCAGGGACTGAATAAGAGAGAAAATATAGCAAACAAATGTCATGCAGCTTACTTTGCAGGCAGATGGAGAGTGTTTTAGGGGGTTAGCAGTGTTAGGCTAGGTGAGCGTACTGAATGACTGCAGGTGAGCCGGTGGTCCAACCTGAGATGTACAGCAATCTGGGATTGTGGCGGCAGGAGGGCAGGCAGGTGAGTGGTGTGAGCCAAAAGCACAGCCAGCGAACCGAATCTCCAGTGAGGTCAGTGTCCAGGTAAGCAAAAGGCACTGCAAATGGTGAGTATGACGAATCTGAAGAAGACGAATTGGCGAAGAATGGCTGAAAATACTGGCCTGAAAAACAACTGGATGATAATCCAGATCACCGACAGGTGAGTTGATGAGTCTGCCCAAAGGTGGAACATGGGAAAACACACAGCCACTCACCCAGTCCATGACAGGGACAATTCTTTGTTCACTTCGTCAATACGGGGTGTTTGTGTAGAATTTTGAGGAATTTAATTCAACCATTTTTAATAAGGCTGTAACATGATAAAATGTGCAACAAGTGAAGCACTGTGAATACTTTCTGGATGCAATGTAACCAGCTATGCTGTCAAACATTTGATATCTGATATTGTTTGAAACATCCATCCATCCATTTGCTTCTGCTTATCCTTTTCAGGGTCGCAGGGGGCGCTGGAGCCTATCCCAGCTGTCATAGGGCGGCATGGTGGCACGGTGGTTAGCAAGAAGGTCCTGTTTAAAACATGTACAGTTAAATAATCCACTTAATGTCAGGGTCCCTGTGTCTACCCGGTCGGCTCAGTGTGGCTACATGTGTTTTTGTTTTGGTTTTTTGCTCCTGCTCTCTCTCTCTCCCTCCCTCTGTCCCTCCTTCCTCTCACTGTCTGGGTGGAGCTCACCAGTCCACACACCTGTGGCTCATCACCCGAAAGTGTTCCAGTCACTATATAAGATGGCAGCTCTGTGTTTCTCGACGCTGGACCGTTGCCGAGTCCTGTCAGTGTTAACCCCAGCCTTGTTTACTCTCGTGTCTCTCTAGCGATCTTCCTGTAGTAGTCTTCTTGTATCTTTGTGAATAGATTTCCCCGGACCTGTCCCTGTGTTACCTGTGCGACCGAGTGTGTGAGAATTGAAGCGAGCTTTGTGTTTCTTGTGGATTGGTGGAGAGCAGTGTTGGGTAAGTTACTTTAAATTAGTAACTTAGTTACATTACTAGTTACTTCTATCAAAAGTAACTCAGTTACTTCAAGTTACTCGTTACTTTCAGAGTAACTAGTTACTAGGGAAAGTAACTTTGGTTTTACTCAGAATTCTCTTGTTAATGTGTTCCTTCTGTAACTGGATACCCAGCCAGACTGCCAGTCTTCTGGCTTGCTTACTTGCCACAGTGCACTGTGCCACCTACCAATAGAAAGGAAAAAATAATGTGCACATTTCCACGAGAGAAATCCCACGCCTGGACCGTCATTGACTGCTGCCATGATTCTAGCCTACGTCACAGCGTCATGTGCGCCTTTTACATCCAACACAAAAACTGCAGTCGTGGTGCTTTCGATTGTACTCAGAACTCGGAAATTCTGCCTTCTGAATAGGAAGATGTAGGTAACACCAGACTGCAGATGAGCTGCATACAGGGCTGGACTGGGACAAAAAAATCGTCCCGGGCATTTTGACTAGAGACCGGCCGCCATTATAGGAAAAATCATAAAGCCTTTGAATGAAAACAAACACTGTTGTGACAGTGATGTTCACTGTTCTGATGTATCAATCTATCAATCGTTTGTTGTAAGATTCAGATAATTATTTTTTTAAAAGTGAGACATTTTAAATGAGAATAAGAAAGTATTTCTTTGTGCCCCCCTTTCCCTGTTAATGCCCTACATGGCCCCCTGGCAACACTTTGCTAGACCCGCCCCTGCACAGTTACCAGCTGTCAGCTGCTTAGAAAAGGATCCTGGTGTTATTTGTCTCTCAGAAACAGTTCATAACTTCAACTCATTCATGTCAGCTAAAAGGTAAACCTGTTTCTCCATCACAGCTCTGATGATTCAGTAAGGACATCTCCTGGTTTCATGTTTCCCTCTCACCACATATACAAACAGACATCATGACCAGCAGCTTTACAGCTGTGGCTCCAGCAAACATCAGCTGATACTAGAAAGTAATATTAAATAAATTCTAACAACAGCTGATCAAACTTAAACGTGCTGCTGTTGTTTAACGTGACATCTGCTGGTTTCTTCTTTCTGGCGCAAAGTGGGCGATAAACAAACGAGAGAGCCGATCAGCTGATCATTGATCAGTTTTCATGATTGAAGTAGAAACAGGAGAGGGAGGGGGGAGAATGAGAGAAGAAGAGGCAGCTGTGCAGCGTAAACACAGAATAAATCCGGCTTTGTGTCTTTTTCATTGTAGCTGAAGTCCGGGACAAACTGTTCTTTTTCAGCTCAACACGAAATGCATAATAATTTATCTGAATATGAGACGATTCCGTTTTTTACTGGACGGTTGGAAACTCTAATAATTAACCTTATGAACAAAATAAAGTTCAACATCAGTAACATAGCACCACCCAGCTGAGAAACCCCGTCATGCTAGCTAGCACGCAGTACGAAAACGTCAGCATAACGAAAATAAACTCCACCTAAACTTGGTTTATATCTGACCCAGATAGACTGCAGGTCATAACTTCTTACCTGAAGTTCAGTTCACCTGACACTCGGACCAGCGGCCGCCTCGGGTCTCTCCTCTTGCCTCCCTTTTCCTTCATCCACCTGCTGGCCTCCACCACTTGCTAATGTTACTGAATCTGTGGAAGCTCCGCGATAGCCACCACACGAAGTAACGAATAACGAGCCTATCTAAATCCCAGTAACGACTAACACGTTCCCGGTTTTGGCATAATAACTAGTTACCGTGCTCGTTACCACAATAATAACGTAGTTACTGTAACGCGTTAGTCCCAACACTGGTGGAGAGTGAAGAGGAGCATGTGGCGTGGAGCGTGGACGGAGTGTGGACCTAGGAATGCGTGTGTTGAGTGAAAGCGTCTTTCCCTGTTTGTGTGGATTCCCGGATCCCGTCTTTTCCCCCACTTTGTAAATAGCTCACCTGGTGTTTCTGTAAATTAAGACTCTTTAATGTTCCCGACCCAGAGCCTGCGCGTGAGTCTGCTCAGTCCAGTTCTGACATTTAATTTCATTGCAGTCTTTTAACGGGTTAAGGCAGGTTATAATGTGATAACCGAGCTGCTATCTATTATGGCCTATTGTACTTGTTGCCAGATAATATTCTTTTTGCTTCAGTAGATATAGTTATCTAAAGCTTATAGTGTGTATTTGTTGTCAGATTTCTTCTTGTTTTTTAAAAATGTTCCTTTTTTTGGGTTCTGATTGACATCACAGAAACAAAGAAACTAGGACATTGAATAGATGTGCAGCCGCATAAATGGAACAGTTAATTTTAGTCAGTGGATGTAAATCTGTGAGAAACTGACATTCACATTTATATGTACTGCTTTTCTTATTAATATGCAGACTCAAAGTGATCAGTTGATGCAGATCCGTATGCTGGTGTAAAGAGGAAGTTAAAAGAATAACAGCAAAGTAATTTGAACTACTTTATTATTTATTATAAATGCAACCCCCCCCCCCCCCCCCCCCCCCCCCAAACAAACAAACAAAAAACAAACAAACGAAAAAACAACATGGATGGGATCAAGATGTGTGCAAGGTAAAATGGAATTAGCTCTGGGTAAATTAATATTTGAAAGGTTAATTATTATTATGAGTCCCAGATTACTTCTAGTCCTCTCCTTTAATATTCATCACCTTTGTTTACAGAGCTGTGTTTAAGAGAAAGGTTAATTGCATAGCCTTTACAAATTATACAGTAACTTGGAAAACAGAGGGTTTATTAGCCAGATGTATTATTATTATTATTATTATTATTATTATTATTAGGCATTCCATTAAATTATCAAAAGTTTAAACTACAACAGGATTCTGGGGAAATTTAATTCAGTGGTCCCAGTGGTAATCAGAGCACTGGGTGGAGTGATCCCTGAGCTAGCCAAGTGTCTCCAGCAGATCCCGGGAACAACATTCAAGATCTCTCTCGAGAAGAGTGCAGTCCTAGGAACAGCAAAGCTACTGAGCAGGACGCTACAGTGCCGAGGCCTCTGGTAGAGGACCCGAGCTTGAAGGATAGACTGCAAGGGACGAGCGGGGAATATTTTTTATTTTTTAGGCAAACGTTTGGACACAACCATTTTATGGTTTTTCTTTGTTTTCATTCTATTTGCATGGTAGATTCTCACTGAAGGTATAGAAACTATGAATGAACACATATGGAATATGTAGTACTGCTTTGATTCCTGCTTTGCTCATTCTTGGCGTTCTTGGCGATGAGCTTCATGAGGTCGTCTCCTGAAATGGTTTTCCAACAGTGTTGAAAGAGTTCCCAGAGATGCTGAGCACTTGTTGGCCCGTTTTGTCATGCAGGTAGAATTCAGTGCAGTTTATTTACAAACACACCAGGTGAAACTATATACAGTGTGCGGGACAGGGATTTCCAGGGATCCGGGGATGGAGGGAAAACACACTTCACATGGCCACTTCTCATGCTCCACTTTCACACTCACGTTCTCTCCACACCTCACGGACGGACTCAGGGGAACAGGTCCGGAAACGAGGATGGGGCCAGGAATCTATATCCAAAGGAACGCAGTTAGAACAGACTAGAACTTCACACGGAAAACAGAGTTTAACAGGGCTGTACTGACGAGAGTTACTGATCCAGTGAAGAAGCATTCTGAACCACCAGATTCACTGCAGGTGGGTGATTACAACAGGTGCGTGGGCCTAGGACAGGAGCCCAGCTGAGCTCTGCATGGGCAGACAGAGGAGAGACAGGAGAGAGAGACAAAAGCAAAAACAAGATGTGGAGCTAGGTCAACCAAGGAGACACAGAGACAATGACGCTTTTGCCTTCAGTCTGCGCTCCATCTCATCCCAAATCAGCTTATTTGGGTTCAGGTCAGGTGACTCTGGAGACCCCTGTGGAGACTCTCCTTCTTGGCCAAACAGCCCTTACACAGCCTGGAGGTGTGTTTGGGGTCATTGTGCTGTTTGAAAATAAATGATGGTCCAACTAAATAACCCGGATGAGATAGCATGTGGCTGCAGGATGCAGTGGTAGCCATGCTGGTTCAGTGTGCCTTCAATTTTGAATAAAACTCCAACAGTGCCACCAGTAAAGCCCCCCACATCACCACACCTCCTCCTCCATGCTTCACAGTGCATGTAGAGACCATCCGTTCACCATTGTGCATGGGTTTTCGTTTCTGAACTCGGTGTCATATTTCTGGGTCCTTTTGACCCGGCATTTTGTGTTTCCTTTTTTTTTTAACGACCTTTTTTCTACGGTTTATTATTTAAGGTTAATATTGGTAATCCTGAGTTTATTCTATGTTAACTTTATATATTTAGGCTCCCCTTGTGTCTTTGTCCTCTGTGTGCTATTCTGTGTGTATGGGTTTAGGTGTCCTTGTGCCTTTGTTCCCTTTTCTGTGCCCGTGTTCCCTTCCTTGTGTGTCCAGGTTTCTCCATCTGTTTATCTCCCTAGACCTTCTCATTTTCCTGAGTGTTCTGTCCTCCCACTCCCCCTGTCATATTATGATGTTTTGTCTCCCTTCGTCTCATGTCGCTCTCCCGTCCTCCCTCTCATGCTCCCTCATGTTCCCTCACTCTCTCTCATCTGCCTTTTCCTCCACTTCTGTGTAATGTTCCACCGTTTCCTGTTTTACTGTGAAAGTCTCGTGTTTTCATGTTTGGTGTACTTCCCCTGTGGTGTCTTGTTAATTTATGTCAGCTGTGTTTCCCGTGTGTTCTCACTTCCCTCGTTGTCCTTCTGTGTCGCCTTGAGGCTGTGATTTAGCGCTATATAAATTAAGTTCATTAGGTTTCCCAGTTTAGTTTGCATTGTTTATTCGTTCAGAAAGTAAGCCTGTTTTTTTGAGTTTAAGTTTCACCTTCGAGTCTGCCTTTGGGTCCTTTCCGGCCTGCCATACACAGCCAAGTCAATCCCTCCACTGAGCTCCGGACAGACCTTATCTACACAGTGGAGTTTCTGTGCCAAGAGTGGGTAGCGCTCCCCGTTAAGGAATACCAGGAGAATTTAGTTCTCCAGTTACAAAGGATGATTTCCAGGCTCCCTTGGTTATTCAGCTCACTACATCCTCTTACCCAGGACTTCCTCGTCTCCACCATGCACATCCGCCCAGAGCAGCATCTTCAGCACCAGCTTCACCATAGTGGCCATGCGGTTGGCCTCCGGAGCAGCTCTGTCACCTCACTTTCCACACGGACTGCCCGTTATACCCCGTTATACCCCGTTATACCCCGTTTTGGACTGTTATGCCGTCGGCCTCCGGGTCACCGCCCTGAACTGCATCGTTTCTTTTCTGTTTTTTTTTTTTTAAAGACTCATGAGTCCACAAAAAAACTCAAAACTCTGGGTCACAGACCAAAGTCCATGACAAGAAAAGTTCACCTTTTGAGGTTGAAGAGGTGGCACAAACTTTGTAGTTTTGTATATTCGGGGTTCATACACCTTTTCCAGGGTCAAATACAACCGGTTTTTAAGCACTTTTAAGGTTCATTTCAGGCTTTTCCAGCACATTACCACTGTCATAAATTACATATTTATTCAAATACATACATGCTCAGAATGATTTCACTTTTTTAATCGCACAAAAGGTTTATGCCATATGTCACTTGACAAATAACTTCACAATAAAAATGAGAAATATAATAGAATTTGTCTTTCAGGTAAGCATTGAATTGAAGTAATGTGCAAATCAAAAAAAAAAAAGAGTTAATGAAATAACTCAAAAGAGTGCAAAAATAGAGGGGAACCCTGGTAGGGGGAAAACTGCATTATATGCATATCTACCGTATTTCCCGGACTACAAAGCGCACCTGAATATTAGCCGCACAAGCTAAAATCAGGGGAAAATCCTGTTTTGTACATACATTAGCCGCACCTGACTAAAAGCCGCAGGTGTTTCAATGTTGACTCATCATATGTAAGAGAATATGCACAAAGGGAATTGTCAGGAAAGAGATGGCTGTTTGGAGACACACCCCTTTTATTAATATTTTGAAAAACAAGTTATGGGTACATATTTGCATAACTTTTTAGGTATATGTACAAGTAGCGGTAATTACAAGTACAAAACATGTACTGTGCTTCATAAATGAGTAACAAATGTAGTACATAACAATAACCTGCAGCACACCAGAAAAATAGATCCGGACTACCTTTTAGGCTCAGGTGCAGCGACACAGCTTTAACAAGAAGAAAAGTCAGTCATTCACCATCTTTCTCTTCTTCCTGCGCACTTAAACCACCAAAGTCCTCTTCTCCAGTGTCGGATACGAACAGGCTCAGGATGGCTTCGTCATCCACTCTCCACTTCTCTCCTTCGTTGTCACTTTCAAAACCAAAGAAATCCTCGTTGTCAGAGTCGAACACCCTCTGAAGGGCCGTGGCGGTGTCCTCCTCTCCATCATGCAGCAGTCCAGCCCTTAGAAATCCGTTAGTGATCGTGGATGTTTTCACACTTTTCCACGCTGTCAGAATCCACCGGTGGAGTTGAGCATAACTTGCTTTTCGCAAGTTTATCGCCGCTCATCATCCACGCCTCCAGCTGAACGCGTAGCGCTACTTTGAAGTTTGTTTTTCGCGCTACTTGTACGGCACTACGTTGCCTGGCGGATGGACATGTGACCAACATACCACTCTTGAACCCCGATCCTTCCGCCAGGCAACGTAGTGCCGTACAACAGAGGAACAAACAAAACAAATCGTCTTACGATATGACAAAAATCATGGACAATCCATAGAAAAGCCGCACCTGACTAAAAGCCGCAGGGTTCAAAGCTTGTGCAAAAAGTAGCGGCTTATAGCCCGACAATTACGGTACATATGTAGTCCATAAAAAAATGCATTCAACAACCAAAGTGCTTCCAAAGGCACCAAGATAATACTTGAAAAAACTGCACATTGCAAAACACATAAAAATGTAAACATTATTCTTCTAATCAGCTTGTGACAACTTCGCTGCTTTATAGCCTTTATTCAGATACGTTAAACTGGCTAGTTATGTATTGGGCTAATGTTTAAAGCTTCAGTTGAGGGAAGTAACTCAAGTTACTGTTACTGCTAAGCAATGTAAGCTAAGCTCACAGCATATTCCATAAATTACCATCCCATAACTAGATGCTATACCAGCGCTGCCATATTGCATCACACTCAGTCCAGTTTAATAATTTCTCCCGCAAATTTGCTAGCTGACATAAACAAATTAGCATTGAAAATTTGTTACTAGGACTTAACTTTCATGTGACGCCAAATGACAGATTTCCCCACTGTGAAAAGCTGCAAATCCTTTTTCCAAATTTAGCAGGAGGCTACGCGTGGATTTGGACCTCTTCCTAGCCATAATTTGTAATTGTCCTTTTCCAGCCAGCACTTGCTAAAATGGCAGGCGTGTTAGTGCACTCATTGCTGACTGTTCGGGGGAGGGGTGGTGTCACATATTGAAACAGACTGACAGATAACAAGCAGAACGTCCTTTTAGACATTGCGACTTATTTTATTTCTCCATCCAATAACGATTCAATGAGATACTTATTTGTTGTAAATTAAAAGCAGTTACAGTTTCAAACAGTTTCAAGGACCACATCTGAAATCCAAACACTTTTCAAACAGTAAATAACCCTACAGATTATGTTGGAGAGGAGCTGTCCACACCAGTTGGAGGAAGCTGACAGGAACCTTGGCCCGAAGTTCTGTAAAGATACATTCAGATCAAAGAAGAGGGTGGGGGAGGACTAGATAAATGGGAGATAAGAGGCCAAGTACCAATGCCAAACCAAGAAGAGCAAAGAGGAATGGAAGTCAAATTGTGTGGAACATAATGATTCAATTTTAAGATTGTCATTTCAGCCACTTTCAGAAGACACCCTTTCTTAAGAGAGTCCATTCTGAGGTCACACTCCAGTTATGGACTGTATCTCAAAGTAATTTAGTGCTGGAAAAAATGGTTAGAATTTTGACAAAGGAGAAGAACCAGGTTTATTCACTTTGGCTGCATTTCACCATACTTTCAAAATCCTCTAAATGATTAAACTTCATTATTCTAAATCAGTTCCCTCCAAAATAAATTCAGAAGGCCAAAGATTATAGTTCAGGATTTCTATTAAATTTTATGTGCATATATATATACACACACATAAAGTTGCAGGGATTTAGTATAATACAACTATCCTTCAAAGCAGGGATACTTTAGCCTGAGTGTCAATAGGAATGTAAAAGGTTCAGACAGACTGCCTGAGGCTTAGAGAGGACAAAGACCACCCTTGCTTTATTCCTGACAGCAACTGGATGGGTTAGCCGGTGGCAATGCTCGCTTTTCTCCTTTATCCATTTTTCTTTCATGCAGGTGTTAGACAACCCAATGGCAACGTGCAACTGGCCGCGCGGGCACACACACCGACACACACATGCTTTAGCTAAGCAGGGGTTTATGGTTTTGTGTGTGTGTACCATGTTTAGATATCTTTGTGAGGAACAAAAATTGGAATGCTACTATTGGAGACCAACAGTCCTTCAGCCTGTCCCCACGAGTCTGACAGCATTTTTGAGACTGAAAATGTGGTTTTAGTTTCAGGGTTACGATTAGGTCATGGTTAGGGTTAGGCATTCGTTTTTGATGGTAAGGGTTAGGGTAAGCAGCTACAGAAAGCATTATGTCAACTAGATGTCCTCACTATGAAAAAAGTGTGTGTGTGTGTGTGTGTGTGTGTGTGTGTGTGTGTGTGTGTGTGTGTGTGTGTGTGTGTGTGTGTGTGTGATCTAGATACACACTTTAAATTGTCTGTCAGTCACATGTTGTTTAACCTCTGGATGATGGTGGGATGTACAAAACTTATCGCAGTAGACACAAGCAGACACAGCCTTACTTATTCAACATCACTATTATTCAGAGGTTATTATAAAAAGGTACTCTGTCATGTTTTATTCATTTTGTTTGGCTCATAGCTTCTTTTTTTTAAATAACTCAGCTGTGTACAGATGTATAATAAAATTTTAAAAGCAGTATTTAGAGGAAAGTGTTTGAGACTTAATTTGAACCAAATGTATGCTGGCTTTTAAGATGTTAGTGTGTGTGTTTTAATTTATTCTATTTTAAATTTGAAAGAATAATGAAGATAAACATTAAGAAGCTCAAAAGAAAAGAAAATGTAATGTCAGATGAAACTAGACTCCGACTGTTATATATAGGAAAACAAGCACAAAATGAATATATACTACCTGCAGCAAAATGCTTTTTATAGCCTGACTAAATGAATGTGTTTTTGTAACACGTTAACTAAGCAATGATCTCGGTAAGGGGGCGTTTTTAGGTAGTTCGACATCTTGGGAAAAGAAAGTATTCTTGTGCCGTGAGATGTTGGTTCTGATGAACAGCGGCCTCCTACCAGACGGAAGTGTCACAAACAGTTTTTGACCAAGGTTTGATGGGTCAGCAGCAATCTTCCTTAGAGCCCACTATCATCTCCACTACTGTGGCAGCATTGAGGTCCAGGTAGCTGTCACTGCACAAGGTCACCAGGCTGTCAATCTCAAGCCTATAGGGAAACTAATCTCCACCAGAGATAAGCCTGATGAGGGTGGTGTCATCTGCAGACTTCAGGAGCTTTATGGACTGGTGTCTGGAGGTGCAGCTCTTAGTGTACATGGAGAAGGGCCAATTCTGAGCCATGCCTGGCCAGTCTCACATGACGAGTTGAAGATATCAGTGAACACTGCAGACAGCTGATCTGCACAGTACCTCTGGATAGATAAAGACGCCGAGTCTGGTCCCGCTGCTTTGTGAGTGTTCTGTCTCTTTTGTTTACAGAGATTTTTACATCACTTTCAAATATGGAGAGAGGTTTCGTGGGAGATGGAGAAACGTCTGAAGGGGAGCATAGCGGGGGTTCTTTACTGTATTGTAAGCGGTGGAGGTGATGGGATTGGGGAGCCGCAGAAGGTGAAAGGGTAGAAGGTGGGCAGCTAAAAGGAATGGACATTTAAGCTCTTTGTCCATTAGTACCTACTTGGATCAGCTGAAGGTGACTCGAGGTGGTACGACTCGGCTCGACTCATTTTCCATTACCCTTGATGGGTTTACGGCGACTGAGGACTGGTTAAACTAAGATAAATACAAACACGTCACTGTTATGAAAAAGACACACAGCTTATCATCTTATAGTTGTACAACATCTAAAATCACTCTGTTGTGTGAGATCTTTATAGCAACACGGTCAAACATCCCATGACAACATTTGTATGTGACACGAATGTTACAGCAAAGGTGCACGTCGAGGCAAAGTTAAACCTGATGCTCTGTCTCTGGCTTTTCATCAGGCTCTGGGACCACGGGGTTGTTTCTGTGTTGCCATTTCCATCATTTCCTCGTGGTGGTTTTGATTTTCATGAAGAAGATGCTCTCACGACTCACTGAGGGACAGCACTGACTAGCCAGTCAGTGGCACGCAGTCTGTTGCTGTCACATGTTTGGATCACTTGGAATCCCAGTCAGCTAGGCGCCAATTGCAAAACCCTAAAAATTGTTTTCAGCTGACACACATAGGTACTAATGCGAAAAGGGCTATAACTGTCAAAGCAATGATAAAAGCTGTTCAGGTTGCTGGCTAAGTGTAAATTGTTGGTGGAGTGGGGGGCTTTAGGCAGTCTGATTCCTTTCCAGACAGAAGCAGATCTGAAAACTGCTTTTACAGTTTCTTTGCCTCTCTTGACTCCCTGCTAAACCTGTACTGTCTCTGTCCCTACTCTGAAATGTTTCCTCTGTGGGGAGGTCCCGTCTGAGGTGTTCTTGGTTCACATCACCAAGAATAACGAGTACGGAGTCTGGGTATTTGTTCAGCAAGCAAGTGCTGGGCCTCCTTTACTTTGCTGTGGAACATACCCGCCAAACAGAGTGAATGAAGTAAACTCACATGGGGAGGGAATAAATAAAAATTCCACATGACAAGAGCAGAGTTGTTGAATATCACTCACATCATTATTTATTAAACATAACTCCACCTTTTGTCTTGCCGGAGACCTCCATGTGGCGATCCGCTATGAAGAGCCGGAATCCCGCGAGCTGGAGCGCAGAGTCCGGTATCAATCCACAGAGCCAAGTTTTCAATACAGCCAATGAACAGAGGTCTCTGTTTTTCCATCAATATCACCCTGTTTGGCAGGTATGTTCCACCGCAACGTACGGGATGCCCAACATTCGCCTGCTGAGCAAATAGTTAACTACTGTTTACTATTGGAGAGGAATATTGATGGTAACGAAGTACGGGGACTGAGCCAGTGGAGACACACAAATGTACCGGTTCGCTTTCCTCTCCTATGTCATTTAACTATGTGAAAACGAATGGCCACTGAGTTTATAAACAAATAAATAAAAAAGAGCGCACCAAAACACAGAGGCGGCCATCACAGGCACCATCTTATTATAGAACTCGTGAAACATCTCATGATACATCTTGTTGAACTCAGTAGTGATCAACTGTAACAGTACTTGGTCTCCGACCGATGACATATCATCGGTCCACGAGAACACAAGTACACACAAGTACACATATTGAGACACAGCTAGAGTTTCTGCAGTAGTGACTTGAGGTGGAGTGTCTGCATCACACTCCTGCCCACACGCCTGCTGGATGTGACCACGCCCCCCTACACTTTTTACGTAGCCTGGCTGCTCCAGTTTATCTGCTGATGGGTTTACGGCGACTGAGGACTGGTTAAACTAAGATAAATACAAACACGTCACTGTTATGAAAAAGACACACAGCTTATCATCTTATAGTTGTACAACATCTAAAATCCCTCTGTTGTTAGTTTATTCGCTACATTAACCGTTAGCATGGTGTTAGAGGCCTGTAGCTAGCCAGTTAGCGATGCTACATATTTGTTACTCTATTATGGTAAATGGACTGATTCTTATATGGCGCTTTTCTACTCTCCCAGAGTGCTCAAAGCGCTCTATACAACATGCCACATTCAGCCACTCACACCCACTCATACAAGCACTTCCTTCTATACTTAAGCATTCACACACATTCACATTCCGATGAATGCATCGGAGAGCAACTTGAGGTTAGTATCTGGCCCAAGGATACTTGGCATGCAGACTGGAGGAGCCAGGGATCGAACCACCAACCTTCCAGTCAGTAGCTGATCTGCTCTACCACCTGAGCCTCAAAATAATTAGTCTCTATGTTTGAATGAGCACTAATTAGTTTTTGTCATCCATTTTCAGACAGAGACTGTACACTCCACAGAGGCTCACAGTTACTGTTAATATCAGAAATGCAGTGTTGCCCTTCGAGATTTTAACATCAGACTGAGATGAAATAAAACTTTAAATAAAGATTTAAATGGTTTCAGCTCCATTACACTCACAGAGCACTCGACAGCCTGGTAACTAAACACAGCAGCAGCGGGTTTCCTGGAAGTGTCAATAATAATAATGCAAATTATTATATACAGCTACATCCACCCTGGGGGAAACCTTTGACCTTCATCAGGTTTTATTTATTTGTGTCAGAGAAAATCCCATGTCCTCTTCATACAGCTGCCTTAGCAATGATGCTATATGAGCTAATGTGAAACACTGTGAGTTATTGTTGTCCACTCACCTCTTCTCACTCCCAATATATTTGTGTTAAGTTACTACTGAAAATGTCATTGAACTTCTCACTCTCTGTTTTGTCCTTTCTCCCGCTGCTCAGACAGGGTTGTTTTGATTATTGGGGTTTTCTCCAGAATTTGCCTCAAAGCACTATTGTGAGTTTGCACTAATATAAATAAACCTGAATTTAATTTAACTAATTTGAGTGGCTGTTTCAGGTCATTTGTAGGGCTCTGCCAGTATTTGTCCTGGTCGTCTTTCCACAAGCAAAAACCAGTCCTGCTGCTAAACCTGTCTAGCTCTCCTCGTGTAATGTCCCTACAAGGAACCTGAACTGTACCTACTGTCAACTATCTGGTATGCAACAGTTTATCGGTCCACTGGTAGCTGCTCTTTTTGAGATGTATGCAGTACTAGCAGGACTTGCCAGTGACAACTCCAGCGTGCCAGGTCGCATAGCAGTGCTTATGCAAACTTTGACAAGTTGCTTGAAGACGTTTCACCTCGCATCCCAGAAGTTTCTTCAGTTCTAAGGTCAAATGGTGGAGAGTCCCAGATTTAAACCCAGTGGGAGTTTCCCCCCAAAAAGGGATGATCCTCTACCTAATCACATGAGCCAAGGTGTGAAGGTGTGGGTCACAATCATTGTGAAACCTGGCCCCCACCCTATCATGCGAATTCCTGAGGTCAGATGGCCCAGGATGTGAGTGGGCGTTAAGGCGTCTGGGAAGGGATCTCAAAACTGGATTATAGATGGCAGAGAGTTGGTGTCGTAAACCCCGCCTCTGTTCAAAGATGGTCGCTCACAGTGGACATAGATGCTTCTTTCACTCCTCTTTCAAACCATCTGTCCTCTCTGTCCAAAATGTGAACATTGGCATCCTCGAAAGAGTGACCTTTGACCTTTAGATGCAGATGGACCGCTGAGTCTTGTCCCGTGGAGGTGGCTCTTCTATGTAAGTTCTGTGTTAGTTAACATTTAATATGGAGATATCAATACAACTGTTTTGTAATCCAGACACTGGCATTTTAAAATTGTAATATGCAAAACCAAACTACTGAATCATAGGTGCTGTTTTTTCAAAACTAATATTTTCTGCACTATGGTGGTAACCTCAAACTAACTGCAAAATACAGAGCGGGAGAGACCGTAACAGACCAGCAGGCTGTTGTATGAAAACAGAAGCTCTGCTATACTTGACCCCTGGGAAAGTATTTAGTATAAGTACTTATGAGAGAGAGTTGTAACAGCTGCTTTTTTACCCAACTAAACAGGTCAGTCATTATGACAGCAGCTGGAGGAGGAAAGTGTGGGAGGAGATGCACACAGCAGAGCCAGTAAATATCGCAGCTGCTCTACATAAGTAATAATATGCGTAGAGTGAAATTTTTATTCCTGTTGATTATCAGTGAATAGATAACTCACAAATTACTGACCACTCCACCTGATGTGGATAAGCAGGAGATGGATGGATTTCCTCTCAGAAGATAGACCGATCTGTAACTGTGAGAGTAAAAAATGTTCGTTTTGTGAAATATAGCCCTTGTTTTTGCTAATACATTTAGCCACATCACCTCATTGAATTTTTAATCAAACAAGATGTCACTGAAATACAGACTTTTCAGGTTTATTAATTGTTTTTACGAACATTTTATATATACAGTCACATATCTAAATTAAATTTTGGTGGAAAAGACAAAGTCAAAGGGACAAAATCATCAAAGTGCTCCTAGACAGTGTCACTGCCGAAGACCGTCCCAAGGAAAAGGACTCAAAATGCAGGATGCAGACGGAGGCACTGGTGAGCGTGATTAACAAAGTTTATTTACAGGACTAGTGAACATACAAGGCAACAATCAAACTGTGAGCAGTGAGCTAAGAGACTTAACATGAACTATGAATACGGTTTGAACCTGGCTGCCTGGTGAGTAGCTATGAACAAAAACATAAGGACAGGTGAGGTAATTTACTACGATACACAGAGACAGTATGGTGGTCTACACTAACAGTGGCTAGCTGATGATTGTGTTGTCTTCGTAGAGCTTTGAAAAATAACACAGCCTCCACTTGTCTTTTGTGAGCTACCGCTCCAAACATTTTTATTCACCATTCACAGACCAGTCTTCTTTTATGGAGGCAATGCCCCTGGGGGCATTCATGAGCCCTCTCCAATACAACTCCCCCTGCTGGCAAACCCTATCACCACATGAACACCCACACATCACCACATCCCCTTTTCTCTGACAACATAGGTCCCACGAATCAACATATACACATAATTGTTTTACATCAATATATTTTTTTTCAATTGTTCTTTTTTTTTTTTCAACACCATCAGAATATAAGATAAAAACAAATCCAGTCCTATCTTTACAGATTAAGCCTAACTGGTCTTTTGACCTTACGCTCTGACCTCCTCAATACAGGTTCTGAAACAACTGCACTTTTCTCCACATGCTCATGTCCATCCAGTGGTTTCAAATCAGACACTGTCTCTGCATGTGACACATCAACATTTTCATCTTCCTCACCATATTGTTCCTCCTGAAATGTCTCTTTAGTCTTCAGCAAGTTGCGACGGTTCCTTCTGAACACATGACCTTCTTCAGTTCTTACGTCATATGATCTCGGACCTGCTTCCTGAAGAACAATGGCTTTCCTGCTCCATGCATTCTGATCTTGGATTCTCACTACATCATCCTTTGCAAGCAATCCAAGTGCTCTTGTTCCTTTGTCGTATTGCAGTTTTTGTTTCCATTTCAGATGCTCTTGTTTTTTTTATAATTCCTTCACTCTGCTTGCTTTCTGCATAGCAGGGCAAAGTTGTGTGTAGCTTACGATTCATCAGCAATTCTGCAGGGGATAAACCACAGTCAAGAGGAGCAGTCCTGTAGCTCAGCAGAGCTAAATAAGGATCTGATCGACTGTCTGTAGCCTTCTTCAGAAGCTGCTTGATGATATGCACTCCTTTTTCAGCCTTGCCATTTGCCTGTGGATGTTGAGGACTTGATGTGACATGTTTAAAGCCGTATTCTCTTGCAAAATTCTGCCATTCTTTGCAATTATAGCAAGGACCATTGTCACTAATGACAGTTTCAGGTATTCCATGCCTGGAAAAGATAGACTTCACCTGTGTGATCACATTATTAGCAGTTGTACTTGTAAGCAGAGCAATCTCAGGAAAGTTAGAGTAATAATCTATCACCAACAGATAGTCTTTCCCATTAAAATGAAATAAATCTGTTCCGACTTTCCTCCAAGGCGCTGTAGGAAGTTCAGGAATCATCATGGGTTCTCTTGCCTGTCTGCTCTGAAACTTGTTACATGTTTCACACTTTCCGACCATGGTCTCAATGTCTTTATTAATGCCAGGCCAGTACACAGTGTCTCTAGCCCTCCTTTTACACTTTTCTATTCCAGAATGTCCCTCATGTATTCTTTGAAGTATCAGATGTCTCAGACTCTGTGGTATCACAATCCTATTGCCTCTCAACAGCAGTCCATTAAACACATTGAGCTCCGATCTAACATGATAATACTTTGAACAAGACCCTTTGGGCCAGTCTCCTTGGATATTTTCCATCACCGTTTGCAGCTCCCTGTCTGCAGCGGTCTCCTCACATACTTGTTTTATCTTTGCGTCAGACACTGGCAGAGACTCCACTATCATATTAACATGATCGTCTACTTCTTTCTCAGTGGAGCTTGCATGACACACCTCTGATGCTCACGACAGTGCATCCGCTAAAGCTAAATGCTTTCCTGGTGTGTATATCAAGTCAAAGCTGTACCTCTGCAGTTTCATCATGAGACGTTGAATCCTCGGCGACATCTCGTTCAGATGTTTCTTAATGATTGACACCAGAGGACGATGATCTGTCTCAACTGTAAAGGTAGGAAGACCATAAACATAACAGTGAAAAATATCAAGTCCATATGCCAGCCCAAGACATTCTTTCTCAATCTGAGCATATCTGGTTTCAGACTTAGTCATGGATCTAGAAGCATAAGCAACTGGTTTCCAGCTCCCCTCTTCAGCTTGAAGTAAAACAGCTCCAAGCCCATCCTTTGAGGCATCTGTTGAGATTTTCAGACTCTTAGTTGGATCATAAGGTTCAAGGTTCTCAAGGTTCTTTATTATTTGTCACATGCATAGTTATACAAGTATAACATACAGTGAAATGTAGCCTGACACGCTCCTCGACATGTGCAAAAATTGGGGGGGGGGGGGGGTGTAGAGGAAGAACATTATATATATATATATATACACATATAGTATATACACTGGGTGAATGTGCAGTAGTAGCAGCAAGCAGGTGAATTCTGTACATTAATATGAATAGACATCTGACTATTTTACAGGATAGACAATATAAACATATTTAAAATTAAAGGAATTGAAATGTACATTGTGCCTTGGTTTAGTGTCTGGAAGAGTCCTGACTCAGTCAATTATAGATGATGTGAGAGGGCGGGTGTGTGTGTTTAGGGCACGGATGGCTTGGGGATAGAAGCTCCTCTTGAGTCTCTCTGTCCTTGCCCGGAAGATGCGGAACCTTCTACCAGATTGCAGAATATGCATAATATGCAAGCACTGGGCGCGTTGTCAGTGTGGTTTTTAAATCATTCTATTCTTGTTCATGCCTCGCTGACCATTTAAATTCTATGGAATCACGAAGTAACTCCCTTAGTGCTGATGTTCTCACTGACAAGTTAGGTATGAATTTTCCTACAAAGTTTATCATTCCCATCACTCTGAGCACACCTCTCTTATCTGTTGGGCGTGGCATTGTTGCGATGGCTTTTATTTTTCTTTCATCTGGCTCAATATCTCCAGCAGAGAATTTGTCTCCCAGAAATGTTATTTCCTTTACACCAAAATGACACTTGACACGATTTAGCTTTAATCCATTCTCCTTCATCTGCTGCAGCACCTTCACCATCCATCCATCCATTCGCTTCCGCTTCTCCTTTTCAGGGTCACGGGGGGCGCTGGAGCCTATCCCAGCTGTCGTAGGGCGAGAGGCGGGGTCCACCCTGGACAGGTCGCCAGTCTGTCGCAGGGCCGCACCTTCACCAGTCTTTCATTATGTTCTTGTAGGGTGGAGCCCCATATAACCACATCATCAACATAACAGCGAACACCTTGTAAACCCTCTAACATGTTGTCCATGGCACGATGAAAAATCTCAGATGCTAAGATTATGCCAAATGGCATTCTGAGGAATCTGTACCTGCCAAAAGGTGTATTGAAAGTACAGTATTTTGAACTTTTCTCATCCAGCTTTATTTGCCAAAAACCCTGTGCTGCATCCAGCTTTGAGAAGTATTTGGCACCTGCCATTTCACTTGCAATCTCTTCACGCTTTGGTATCTGGTAGTGCTCACGTTTTATGGCTTGATTTAAATAGCCAGGGTCCATGCATATTCTAAAATCATTGTTTTTATTCCTTTTATCCACACACACCGTTGAGTTTACCCACGCAGTCGGTTCTTCCACTTTTGTAACGACCTGCAACTGTAACATCCTGTTAAGTTCTTTCTTTAAACGGTCCTTCAGTGGAGCGGGGACTCTACGTGGTGCATGGATCACTGGCTTTGCATCCTCTTTCAGCTGGATACTGTAATTGCATGGTAGACATGCCAAACCTTTGAAGACGTCCTCATAATGCTGTACAATGGAGTCAACTGCTCCTCGCTGTCCACTTTCTGTTTCTGGACAGCTGATGTGATACACTCTTTCTACTAGGTTCAATCTTTTGGATGTCACGCCACCCAGCAGTGATTCACAACCTTCTGGAAAAACATTAAACAATACAATCTTTATGTTTTATTGTCACTTTAAGCCTGCATTGACCACTGCTCTCAATATGCTTTCCATTGTAGTCTTTCAGAGGTACTCTTTTCTTTATTATTTTGGGCTTTGGTTTCATAGCATGGATCTCTGTCATGCTGATTAGGTTCGCCTGCGCGCCTGTATCAATCCTTAGTGCCACCAAAGTTCCTTGTATTGGGAGTGAAACAATCCACGTGTCTTCATAATCTGAGCATCGCTCACTGTCTTCTGCTTCGCTATGCTCACTTTTTACATCCTCAAGTGACACTATGCCCACAAAGAAAGTCTCGCTTAAGTCAGTCTCTTCAACTACATGCACTGATTTGGGTTTGGCTTTCGACAGACATTGTTTGGCAAAATGATTTTTTCCATCGCATTTCAAACATCTTTTGCCATAAGCTGGACACTGTCTAGGTTCATGTCTGCTACCACATCGCTTACAGGAGTACACTGTATCATCTTTGCTGGGCTTCTGCGACATATTCTTCCTCATTTTCTTTTTAACCACAGCTATTCTTGCACTATCATGTACTGCAGCGACGCTCGTCTCATTAAATGTCTTTGCATGCTGCAGGGCTAACTCACTTGCATGACACAGTCTTTCTGCTTCATCCAGAGTTAGCTTGGAATCTCTGAGCAGCCGTTCTCTAGTCCGTTTATCATGGATCCCATACACAATTTGATCACGAACCATAGAATCTTTTCAGCTCTCCAAAATCACATGACTGTGCCTTTAGCTTCAAATCAGTCACAAAGCAATCAAAAGTCTCTTCTGGTTGCTGCATCCGAGATCGGAAAACATACCTTTCATATACTGTGTTCTTCTGTGGTGAACAGTGTGCATCAAACTTTTCAACCACTTTGTCGTACTTATTCCTGTCACCAACTTCCTCAAACTCAAACGTGTTGAAGACTTCAATGGCTTGAGGACCAGCTACCGTGAGCAGCAATGCAATTTTCCTGGCATCGGGTTTAGAGTCCAGTCCCATGGCAGCCATGTACAGCTCAAACTGCTGCTTAAAACACCGCCAGTTGCTGTCCACATTCCCCACCAGTTTCAGTCCTTCCGGTGGCTTCAAACTTTCCATCTCAAACAGAACTTTGAGCTGCTATCGCTTCCACTCTCCCACTTTTACTCCTGGTACCATGTGTTGTCTTCGTATAGCTTTGAAAAATAACACAGCATCCACTTGTCTTTTGTGAGCTACCGCTCCAAACATTTTTATTCACCATTCACAGACCAGTCTTCTTTTGTGGAGGCAATGCCCCTGGGGGCATTCATGAGCCCTCTCCAATACAGCGCCCCCTGCTGGCAAACCCTATCACCACATGAACACCCACACATCACCACAATGATCTGGGCCCTGTTTCAGGAAGCCGGTTTGGAAAACTCAGAGTGAAAAACGACACTCACGGTTGAGTAACCCCGAACTGTCCAACTCGGAATATTCCGTTTCAGAAAGGCTGATAAGAATTAGTTCAGTCAACGCGGAGTTGCTTTAACCCCAAGTGAAGCGCGCGGACGAGGATACATAAAGCCCTGATAAGCGGAGCACAGATTAAGCGAGTCACCATGGAGACGGAGGGAAAGAAGGCGCGGTCAATGTATCTTACAGCGCTTGAGGCCGAAATTCTGATGGCAGTATATGCCGATAACATGCAAATTCCGCGGAAAAAAGTAACACAGCCACAGCTGCAAAAGCATGCATGGCAAAACATAGCCGACAGAGTCAATGCGTGAGTGTTAATTTAAACATTGATCGAGGGATTTCCACCCATTTAACACGTTATTTTATCATATGTTATTTTATTTGTTATTTTATACATTTTATTTTGTGATGTGATGTGAGCGCAGGTGCAACCCAACAGGCCCCAAACGTGCCTGGCAGCAAGTAAAAATGAAATATAAAAATATAGTCCAAACAGGTAAGGTGTAATTGTATTATGAGCCATAGTGCTTGGTCTGTTTGTCCCATGTAAATCAATTGCAGTTAGAGGCTACATTAATTTTCTTTCTGTAAGCACTTATTGAAATTATCTGAGCACATTACAAGTACATATTTGCTTACTCTGTATGCTCAAATGTGGCCCGTTATAGCCAACAGAAAAAAAGCGGAGGCCCGAAAAACAGGTGGGGGTCCTCCACCACCACCACTCACAGAGGCTGAGCAGTTGGCCCTCAGCCAAAACAGTGGGCGCCCTGTGGCTGAAGGCATCTCTGCGGGGACATCCTCTGAGTCAATAACCCCGCAAGACACAAGTGCCTACATAAGGGGTAAATTCAAAATAATACATGATGTGCATACATCCTTTCTTCACAGTCACCTTTGCAGTGCGACACATTCCTTTGATAAACTCTTTACCATAATGAATTATTTTGTAGTGAAGTTATTTTCCTACTGATTTTGCCTTGCCTCAGTCTTGGTTGTCTTTGAGAGCATAATGACAATGAAGTGTAAGGTGCTTGGTATGTTTGTTAATTGCCATTTGGTCCCTTGTAAGTTATAAGTGACCTGTATAAACCTCATATTCTATCAGTTGATGGTGATGGTGTACTGCATCTGGTGCAGCCTCCTGTTGAGCCAGACCAACATGCAGTTGTGAGTACTCTTAATACTCCACAGATTATATGAGTTTACAGTAGAACAGCAATGTTGTCTATTTCTTTACTACAGGAAAATAATGAAGAAACATTGACAGCTGTTACAGAGGAGGAAGCAACAGAGACACTTTATGAGGTTTACATCTTTTAATACTTTGTGTACAGGAAATACAGGCGACCAATAAAGCCAGTTGAACAAAAAATCTGTTTATTCTTCTTTCAACATGTTGAGGTGATGGGTCAAAGGAAATGATTGTGACATATGGTGTCTCTGACTGCGCTTCCATCTTGTATGTCCGTGGGAGGGTCAGGATGTTCATGGTTTGGATCACTGCTGATGTTTGGTTCAGAAGGACAGTGTTCTCCTCTAATTGTGGCAATGTTGTGAAGAATCACACATGCCACAATAATGTAACATGCCCTTTCTGGGGTGACCCTGAGTCTTTGCAGGCACTGGAACCGGGCCTTAAGCATTCCGATAGTCATTTCAATTCTGGCTCTTGTCCTGCAATTAGCCAGATTATATCGCTGCTGTGGGCCCGGTTCAGGGTCAGGGTAAGGGGTAAGCAAATAGGGTAAACATGGATACCCCCTATTACCAAGCAAGTAGCCAGTGAACTCTCCTAAGACAGAAGGATACACTTCAGTTCAAATGTCCCTGAAGCAATTGGTCTTTATATATTTTAAAGTATTTTCAACTCACCATGTCCAAATTTTGTGCTCAGTGTACATTCACGGAATATTTGTGAGTCATGGACAGAGCCTGGCCACTTGGCTTCCACATTTGTGATAATGTTGGCAGCATCACATATGATCTTCACAGTGCAGAGAACACAAATTAGCATCCATTACTATAATGAAATAATTTGTTAGTTTGACATGCTACAGGGAACTATGTACCTGTACATTAATGCTGTGGAAAGACTTCCTGTTCACATAGTCTCCTTCATTTACTAAAGGAGCAATGACTGGAATGTGAGTGCCATCTATACACGCCTGGGAATCCTGAAAATAAATGTGCAATTTAAGTAGTAGTCCAAGTATCACCACATCATGAATTAAGTTTTGTTCATCCTGATACCTGCAATTTTGTGGCATCCCTCTTTGATAAATCTTGTGGGTCTATGACCGGGGAACACCACAGACGAGTACAGGAGACGTTTCAGTGCAACTGTAACATTCCTGACTGCCCGACAGACGGTAGCCTTGGAAACGTGCTCAGCGTCACCAATATTATACAGAAAGCTCCCGTTTGCAAGAAACCGAAGTGCAATACAAATAATATGTACAGAACTGAGAGCATGTCCGCGATGTGTCACATGCGTAATATATGGCCTGAGGATGTTATCCAAATAACTTATAGATTGTGCTGAGAAACGGTAACGTTCGCACAGAAAACCATCAGGAAATGATAAAATGTCCAAACGCGCTCTGATCACTCTCTCCCGGCGGAGAGCTCTGCGGAGAATTTGGGCTTCACGATCTACTGGCTCTTCAAGGAAGTGGCACGCCATGTCTGACACTTCCTACTGTCAGGTTTCCGACAAAGGGGCGGAGACAGTCAGGGTTAGTTGTAGTAAACCTGCTAGGGGGCAGGTTAGCTTCACGGAGTGTGTCGTCATAGTGACTCACTCAGGCTGCAGCTGAACTCGCTTTGTGAAACCGAAAACCCAGAGTTTTCGTTAACTCAGGGTATACTTACTCAGTTTTTCCACTAAACCGGCTTCCTGAAACAGGGCCCTGGCGAGTAGTTGAGAATGCTGGCCTTATGTACTGACAACCTGATTACCTGCAGGTGAGAACAGCTAGCAGGTACATGGAGGCTCCTCCCAGAGGTGGAACTGCCAGCTCTGTGGAAAACACAGGCAGTCACCTGGACCGTGAGAGACACATTCATTTCAAATAAAGTTTAAAATGTATTTTTTCTTATGGCATGGTAATGTTTAACTTCTCTGATTGATGCAGCTGTGCTGTCTTATTTTGATTTAAAGACGACATGAAACACTGCACATAAAAAAAGCTAATTTAAGTTATTGAGCCCTGCTCTCAAAAACTGACATACACGTAATTCTGTCTGTGAAGCTAGATTTAAGAAATAAGTGTTTAAAGTTTAAGTCTGAGAAACACGTGTAGCCCCATCTTTTGTCAGTACTGAACATTACATCATGTGGTTGGTCGGCTGAAGCAAATACACTTACATCAGTTTCTGTGACTAACTACTGACAGAATCGATAAATCAGAGGAAAATAAGGACTCTAAAACTAAAAAATCTGTTTAAGGGGATCAAGGGAGCCACTTACTGCTAAAAAGACAGACAGCGAAAATGGACAGTATATCCTTGGTTTCTTAACATAAAACTCATTGTTGCAGCCAAGGGCCGCCCAAAAGTGATCCCCTTAGATTGATTTTTAGATTTAGTGTCCTTATTTTCCTCTGAGTTATCAATTCTGTCACATTCCGATGTCATTGCTGTGGTGGTGTGGATCAGTGAATCGTTGCCCCGTTCACTCCTGGCATGCAGCTTGTTGTCATCCATGTACAGGAGGTGGATGACAACTGCTCTGATAGGTTTGTAGCTTGAACCTATTCGCTGGAATGTTGAAGACAATATAATTACACAGCAAAAGCATTGAACACCAAGTAGGCAAAGTTCTTCATGTTACTCATGCATGAGGGAGACCTGCCTGGAGCCAAGTGTCGTCCCACCACTTGACCTCCATCAGACTCTCAGCCAGGTTCCCCATAGCACTCCTTTTATTGTGGTTACACGAATATGCATAGGTTCATTAACATACAACGTCTACATACACACAAAGAGTACCTTGCCTCTATGTGTGTGTGTGTGTGTGTGTGTGTGTGTGTGTGTGTGTGTGTGTGTGTGTGTGTGTGTGTGTGTGGTCAGAGTGTGACCCCATAAACGATTTCCCTTAACCTGCTGGTCTGGAAGATCCAACAGTTCATCTAAACAAAAAGCACTTAGACTAGAACAGACATAGCTACGTTAATCCTACCGTAAAACAATAATAGAATTAGAATAGAATTCAACTTTATTGTCATTGCACATGCACAGGTACAGGGCAACGAAATGCAGTTTGCATCCATCCAGAAGTGCTTTGGTGATATAGATGTATTACAATAAGACAAGGTACGACCTCTCCCATGCTCCCAGAGTGCTCTCTAATGCTCACAAAGTTTGCAGACTATTAAGGATCAAACCTCTACCAATCTAAAACTAATCATAAAACTCTAAGCATACATGGTTAAATATTTCTAAGCATAAATGACAATCAACAATACAAAACCTAACATGCTCCTTTCCATAGTCAGTATCGGTAGCCAGTCTTGTCAATGATCTTACTGAGGGGGTTTAGACCTATGCAGAACAGCAGTGAGGACAGCGCATCTTTGGCACATCCCACACTTGATGGTGACTTGTGCTATGGCCTTGAAGTTAGCCTTCTTGTAATCAATCAAGGCAGTCCACAGGTTGGTCAGTCTAGTGTCTGGCAACTATTCTGTCTACCAGTAGCTGGTATTCCTCCTCTGGTGTTCCTGCTAATTCCTTTCTGTGCCCCGCTCATGTATTAAGCCATGTGCTTGTTCATCTTAGCCGCCATGATGCCTGACAGGAGGTTCCATGTGGTACTGAAGAAGGTTTTTTTCCCCATTATTTGAATGGTACCGATCCTTTCTAGGGATCCTTGGAGATCAGGACTGTCCAGCCTTCGGTGCGTCTCATTAGGTATGTCTAGTACATTAAACGCTGGTGCGTTTGTGCTGCCAGAAACTCATGAAGTGCAGTTAGCTTCTTCAGTCAGTAAGCATGAATCATGTTGGGGCCTGGAGTTGTCAACTCTTCATATTGGAGACGCTTCCATGCTCTTCCAGTACTGCTCCATCTCCAGTTTTGGTGGGGCTAATCTAATATTGTTCCCCTGCCACTGAGAGTACACCTTGGATTGTTCCAGTGCAGCTGGTTTATTTTCCTGACTTCTATCTCTCTGGTGGCCAAGGCTGTGAGTCTTTGCTGAGCAGTGGTGTGGGTGATGACATCCTCCCCTGACCTGACATTCTTGCTCCCCCTTGCCAAAGCATTTGTGTTGAACCTCATCGATCTTAAATTGTGATAGCAGTTCCTTCTTGTTGGAACACCGAGCTACTACTTGTTTCACCATCAACCTGGATGCTGAGTGTCAAAGATACCATTGGTCCTACATCCTCTTTAAGTAATCCCGTGCACTAGGGTTAATTGCAATTCCAGTAGAACTGTTCTCCATATCAACAAGACTTTAATGACTTTGATCAGAGTTATATTTCTGGGTTAAGAGAACATCTTGGATTTGCCACAAAAGCTCACTTTTACCAAACACTGAAGAGATTAGAATTTGGCAAAGGCCAAGTTCATTGGGACCTAAAAAAAACTATGTTTTTAGCCATGACTCACGTATTCAAGACTGTCCTGACAACATCCCAAATCCATCAATCCATACTTCGATCAATTTTCTTTAGCGTAATGAGGTGCTGGAGCCTTTCCCAGCTGCCACAGGGTTAGAGGCAAGGAACACCCGGAACTGGTTGCCAGTTTGTCGCAGGGCTAACAAATTCAAATTCAAAATTCAAATTCAAATTTTATTTGTCACATACACAGTCATACATTGTACAATATGCAGTGAAATGCTTAGACAACTGCTCGTGACCTAAAATAAAAGACTATGAATAGGATAGGAAATAAATATGAAAATTAAAATGAAAGGTAAAATTAACTAGGAAAGAATAAAATTAAATATAAAAGTTAAAGTTAAAAATAAAATAACTGTACAACAAAATACACAATATAGAAAATATATAAGAATATATGAAGAAATATAGAACAATAACAGCAGCTGTACGAGTAATAAATGGTAATGAAGAAATGTAATGTCCAGGGTTGTGCAATCCACATATTTAAGTTACTTGTGACTGAGTGATTTGATTAGATGACCACACAGTGTAGTTGTGCAGCAGCCACTAGTGTAAACAATGTCCAGAAAGTCCAGTGTGTGTGTAAGAACCATATGTGTGGGTCAGTACTGTGTGGTGGTGTGATTGAGAGACCGTATCGCCTGCGGGAAGAAGCTCCTCCTCAGTCTCTCTGTGTTGGTCTTCAGGGAGCGGAATCGCTTTCCTGACCTCAGCAGAGAGAACAGTCTGTTGTTGGGATGGCTGAGGTTCTTCACGATCTTCCTGGCCTTGGTCCAGCACCGCCTGCTGTAGATTGAGTGCAGGTCAGGGAGCTCGGAGCGGATGGTGCGCTCAGCTGACCGCACAACCCTCTGTAGAGCTCGTCTGTCCTGCATGGTGCTGTTCCCGAACCAGGTTAAGATGTTTCCCGTCAGGATGCTCTCTATGGTGCACGAGTAAAAGTTCCTGAGCACCTTGGAGGGCAGTTGGAAGTCTCTCAAGCGTCTGAGGTGGTAGAGACGCTGACGGGCCTTTTTCACCACGGTGTTGATGTGACAGGACCATGACAGGTCCTGCGTGATGTGAACTCCGAGGTATTTGAAGCTGTCCACTCTCTCCACTGGGCACTCGTTGATGACGGGGGTCTGGTAGTTCCTCTCCTGCTTAGTGCTGAAGTCCACTATCAGCTCCTTTGTCTTACTGACGTTTAGAAGGAGGTTGTTCCTCTGGCACCAGTTCTCCAGATTCCTAATCTCCTTCAGGTAGGCCGTCTCGTTGTTATCAGAGATCAGGCCCACCACGACGGTGTCGTCAGCAAACTTGATGATGGTGGTGGAGCTGGTAGTGGCCACACAGTCATATGTGTACAAAGAGTACAGCAGGGGGCTCAGAACACACCCCTGGGGGGCTCCAGTGCTGAGAGTGGTGGAGGCTGAGACATGTCCGCCCATCCTTACTGCCTGTGGTCTGCCAGTTAGGAAGTTGGAGATCCACTGACACATAGATGAGCTGAGTCCCAGATGCTCCAGCTTGGTGGTGAGTGTGGAGGGAATTATGGTGTTAAATGCAGAGCTGTAGTCTATGAAGAGCATTTTAACATAATTCCCCCTTCTAGTGTCCAAGTGAGTGAGTGATGTGTGGAGGAGATGAGAGATGGCATCGTCTGTGGAACGATTTGGACGGTAAGCGAACTGTAGTGGGTCCAGTGTGTCTGGTAGTGAAGAAATGATGAAGTCTCTGACCAGGCGTTCAAAGCACTTCATCACTACTGAGGTGAGGGCTACAGGGCGATAGTCATTGAGAGAAGCAGGGTGGGGTTTCTTCGGGACAGGAACAATGATGGACTCTTTGAAGCATGTGGGGATCACCGACTGAGATAAAGACATGTTGAATATCTCAGTGAACACAGAAGCTAGCTGGTATGCGCAGTCTCTGAGGATACGACCTGAGATGCCGTCTGGTCCTGCTGCTTTCCTGCTGCTTTCCTGCTGCTTTCCTGCTGCTTTCCTTTCAACCATTCACACTCGCATTCAACACTCACCATTTCAAGTATCTGATAGGAAAAAAATGAAAGGATTGACATTTTATATCCAAGGGTTCAATTCAATTCTTTTGTATTGATACAATGCGAAATCACAGTTCAAGGCGCTTTATTTTGTAAGGTAGACCCTACAATAATAGATACAGAGAAAAACCCAACAATCATATGACCCCCTATGAGCAAGCACTTTGGTGACAGTGGGAAGGAAAAACTTCCTTTTAACAGGAAGAAACCTCCGGCAGAACCAGGCTCAGGGAGGGGCGGGGCCATCTGCTGGGTGAGAGAAGGAAGACAGGATAAAGACATGCTGTGGAAGAGAGACAGAGATTAATAATAAGAAATAATTCAATGCAGAGAGGTCTGTTAACACACAGTGAGTGAAGAAGAAACACCCAGTGCATCATGGGAATCCCCCAGCAGCCTACGCCTATTGCAGAATAACTAACAAGGATTCAGGGTCACCTGGTCCAGCTAACTATGCTTTAGCAAAAAGGTTCAAACTTTACTTCAATGTAAGCACACATAAACTAAGATGTCACTAACCTGTTGTACATTACTCTGTCATGTTTCAGATTATAGACTGTAAAACACAGTTGTTGCAATGGCATTGCAAACTGGTTTATGACATCCCTGGTCATATTCGAACTATAATTTGAAAAATAACAAAAGCTCATTCTGTTTCCATGTTGTGCAACTTCTTTTGTAAGAGAGCATGACCTCTTTGCTTCTGAGGAGCTTCAATTGTCCTCCCACAGACTTTCTTCTCAAGGCCTGGATTTATGTGTTTGCCTTGCGGAGTTTGATTGTCTGCTGCTGCCTGACTCCTCAACACCCTGCTGTTTAAAACCCTGATTCTCGCTGCACCCTGGTGAAAGCACACTGACAGCAGTGGCATCTCAGCTCTGGTTTCAGCATCTAAAGGCTTTGTTTTTATTTTGTCTTTGCTTTTGTAAATTAAGTGTATAGAAAATAAATAGAATTCTTAAATAGAATGAATAGAATGTCTTCTCTATCAAAGACTAGTTAATTTGTCTTTATCTGTGGTAAAGGACACAAATTTTTGTATTCTAGACCTGTGAGAATTCAACATTGTTTTATTAACCAATATTCTGCTGTGAACGAGGCATACAGCACATGATATTACTTACCAGATTTTGAAACGATATTTCTGAAAATATCAAAATGCTGTCTGGTACAGCAAATATTCAGTAATACGTGTTTTAATCATTATTACTGGGCTGCTTGAATAAAGATCTGTATATCTGATATCTGATTTTGTAACTTAGTGATTTGACACTGAGTCAGTTCTCCACAATGGAGCAGCACAGTGCTTTATAATTTAATAGCTGGAGGCCGGGATAAAACAGGGGTGTATGGCTGCCACCCTCTGACACACAGATGGCAAGACTAATTATAAGAGCACAGGCCTGCAGGCCTGCAGCACACACAAAACAGCGTTATTGCACAGCTAACAATACAGTTATGTGTAATACGTAAATTTATTAACTCATTATCCAATTGACAAGCCCTTACACTAAGATTTGGAAATAAAATTACATTTGAAATATCAAACTTTTCCCGTAAATCACAACTAATGTAATCACATGGTGACATCACTAATTAGAAAAAAAGCTGTTACAAACCACTGTATGTTCACAGTATTTAGGATTGCTAAACAAATAATGCAGGTATAAAGAAAATTACCGATTATCTAACTAAAAAAACGAATTCAGTACATACAAACAACAACATGTATGAAGTGGACAGTTGCCTAGGTATAGATGAAAATTGTTACGTCTCACTTAATAAAATACTGAACGTCATAAAGCTTTGTCGTATCGAATGCAGGACTCAGGAAACAGAAACTAAATTAAAAGAAAAAACTTTTATTACTGTATGTTCGATGAAATAAACAAGTCCAAGAAATCCAAGAGCATTTATGGAAATATCCCAGGGTAGAAAGAGCAAAGATACACACAATTTAGATACACACTAAGGACTAGTGAGGACTAAGACAATATATACACAGGATAATAAGAAGAAAATGAAACAGGTGGGGAACACAGGTGGAAATCAGGACATCTCTCATGACTTTGAAAAAAAATTATTTGGTCACAAGTTGAGTTTGGATTTGATCGTATCCACACACAATCAAAAGTATGCATACACCCCCACAGATACGGAGAAAAAAATGGCACCAGATGGGCCGAATGTTGTAATGTATGGATATAGGATTTGCTCTAATATTTGAAATACATATATTTTTATTTCATGGTAATAATACTTCATTATAGGCTTTATTAATGCTAGTTATTGACCCATTCCCAAGATTTGAACCTTCAGACAGTATAAACATACTGTAAAGATTTTGTATATTTCTGATGTTGATCTTCTGTCTTTGGCACTGTTTACGTATGTTTGTATGGATGTCCGTGTTTGAAGACATTAAGTCATGTGATGCATATAATTAAATCCTAACCAACACAGTTACATGCTAAACTCTGACCATTGCCCTAATCCTAATTTAAATATTTCTTTAAAGTGAGGAAAATGTGAAATAAGAAGGAAAAGAAGAAAATGGGAATAAGAAATAGGGAAGTAAAATTAACTTTCATGTTAGCTTCTCTTCATTGCCTCCCTGTGAAAGTCAAAATCAATTATATTATATTATATTATATTATATTATATTATATTATATTATATTATATTATATTATATTATATTATATTCCTTCTCCTCATTAAAATTCCATGTTATCTTAACCCTTTAGAGCCGGTCAGAGCGGGCACGCTCTGTTTTACGTAACTATTTTTAAATCCTGGTAGCACTGCAACCACGTAAGCTAGCGCAATAATTTTTTTTGCATATGAAACCGGAGGAGTTGTACTTACATCTTATGCCATCAGCTTGTCCTCGGTCACAGTTTCCTTCCACATATAGCTTTGCAAAAACTGCATAAAAAGCGCTTGCAGGAACAAAAACATAATATTCCAGAAACACGCTTTGCCGATCCGATCAGCTGTTCATAACACTTCCTACGTTGGAATAGACGTCAGCGCAAACTTTTGCATGTCCGCCATTACCTGCCCGAAACCGGAAGTGACGTCATTTTTGCGGAAATGTAGTCTTTTTTACCATCAGGGCCTCATGAGCCTATACTGGTGTTTTTAAAAGTTATGTTTGACTTTATGACTTTCTGTGTCGTTTCTGGGATGCTGAGGACTCATATTGCACTGCTGGAAATAGTTTATTTTGATGCATATGCTGCTTTTTTGCAAATTTGCAGTATAAAATTTATTTTCGTTTTTCCTGCAGTGTATAAAAATTGGTGTATTTCAAAAATAAAACTATGAAGACACTTAAATTAAGTTTCCTGTGGTGGGAAACTATTTTGTGCAACTTTTTTGTATTTACAGTTTTGAGGGATAAACCTCTTAAATTTCTCTAACTAGAAATATATGTTAAAAAAGCAAAACGATTTTCAATTTTTTTGTAGTTTATTGCACTTTTTTGCAATTTATGTAATTACTATGCACTTAATGAATACATATTATTAAAATCTGGGCTATAATTGTTGTATTGATGTATAGCAACTTGAAATGCTCCCAAAAATGGCTCCACACCATGTAAAAATATAATATAAGCTCTGGCGGACTTGGTTCTATGGTAGGTCTTAAAGGGTTAAAGACCTGATAGAACCATATTACCCCAATAGAGCACTTAGCTGCAACACTGCAGGCTTATGCATGGTTCCTAGAATAGAATAGAATACAATTTTATTGCTCTGCACCAACTGTGCATAAAGTAAAAATATATAGGACATCAAGAATAAATAACAGACAAAAGGAGTATATAGTATATGTAAACAAATTCAAATTCAAATTCAAATTCAAATTTTATTTGTCACGTACACAGTCATACACAGTACGATATGTAGTGAAATGCTTGGACAACTGCTCGTGACCTAAAGAAAACAAAAAAGGAAAAGGCTATGAATAAGATAGGAAATAAATATGAAAAATTAAAAAGGGTAAATTTAACTAGGAAGGAATAAAATATAAATTAAGGTTAAAAATGAAATAACTGTACAACACAAATTAGAATGAAGGGTAAATTTAACTGGGAAAGAATAAGATAAAATATATAAATTAAAGTTGAAAATAAAATAACTGTACAACAAAATACACAATACACAATATAGAACTATATAAGAATGTATGAAGAAATCTAAATATAAATAAATATATACACAATAACAGCAGCTGTACATATTTATTTACATAATATAATATAATATAAACATAATATAAATGTTTGTTTCCAGTCCGAATGGCCCAAGGGAAGAAGCTGGTTGTGAGTCTGGAGGTGTGTGACCTGACTGACGCGAGGCTCCCATCAGAAGGCAGTGGGTCAAACAGGTGATAGGTGGAATGCAACGGGTCATGTGATGGCGCTGATTTTCCTGAGACACGAGGAGCTGGCAATGGCCTCCAGGGATGGCAGAGGGCAGCCAGTGATCATTTTAGGCAGTATTAATTACCCTTTGTGCAGCCTTCCTGTTCTTAGTAGTGGTCCCTGTGTACCAAACACCCGGGCAGTAGGAGAGTATGCTCCCCACTGAGGAGCAGTAGAAGACCAGCAGCAGCTTGTTTTTCAGGCTGTTCTTCCTCAGAACACAGAGGAAGCGCAGCCACTGCTGGGCATTCTTTACCAGCACGTTGGTGTTATGAGTACAGGTGAGGCTGATGGAGATGTGGGTGCCCAGAAGCCTGAAGGTGGAGACAGATTCCACCCATTCTCCATTTATAATGAGAGAAGATTGGACCCGTCTGTGAGAACATAGCCCTACGAGATCCAGTGCTGGGGCGGGGTGGGTGGGGGTGGAGTCTGACAGGTGCCAGTTCAGGAAGTCTTTGATCCAGCAAAGGGGGGCTGGGGGGATCTGAGGGTGGCCCAGTTTGGTGATAAGGATGTCTGTGATTAAATTTAAAAGTAGAATGGGAGGCTAAGCCATCAGCTTTCAGGCGCCTCTTCTACCAGAAGACAGATACCCTCTCTACTTTGAATATTAGACTTCAGACTTTCCTTTTTGATAAAACTTGTTGATGGGACTGTATCAGGTGGCCTGAAACCCTTCATTACATTCGTCACAATAGGCATAGGCGTCTGGGTCTTCCTATGATGTGCTGTTTTTTTGTTCTTCACTCACCTTTTTTCACTCACTATGTGTTTATACACCTCTCTGCATTTAGTCATTAGTTATTATTCATCTCTGGCTCTCTTTCACGGCATGTCTTTTATCCCGTCTTCCTCCCTGATCCCAAACCAGTCATGGCAGGTGACTCCCCCTGAGGATGGCTCTGTCAGAGGTTTCTTCCTGCTAAAAGGGAGTTTTTCCTTCTCACTATTGCCAAGTGCTCATCTGATTGTTGGGGTTTTCTCTGTGTTACCGTAGTTGTGTTTACCTGGAGGTAACTGTTGTTGTCATTTGTCATTATATAAATAAAACTGAACTGATTTAAGTCGAAATCTTCCTTTCTTTTAAAGTGTTCCAAGTCCAGTGGCTTACATCTCAAACTTGTTGAAAGTGTACACACACACACACACACACACACACACACACACACACACACACACACAGAGTTCCTGTGTCATCTCTTTTACACTAACACAACTTTGAAGAGCTAATATCCAAGCACTGTTATGAAAATTAATTCCACCAGCCCCAAATGTGTTTAGCATTGATGTAAGCGAACCTAATTAAATTTCCTAGCATTAAATGTGTGTGAAAGTCTACATATGTGCGTGTGTGTGTACTTTTTTAATTAATTTAACTGACACCCCTAGGGTAATGTTATTACAAAGGTGACAGAGACCTCCTGGACAGTGACTAAACACACAGTGTTTTCATTTATCCACTCATGCACCTTGTACTTGTGTGTTCATTTACTGTGTGCGTGTATGTGTGTGTGTGGGGAGGGAGGGGGGGGGGCTATTAATGTGTGTGTGGAGGTGGGAGATAATGGCTTCAGGTGTCACACCATATCAGTCTGTCTTTTTATTACACCCTGACTGTAACAAGTAATTAACTTCCTGCCGAGAACATGTTTGCTCCACTGTCGATGTCATAAAGAGAAAGCCACTGGTTAGAATTTACTTTTCCATGCCAGAGGCTAGAGAAACTGTTTGTGTATGTGTGCGTGACATATAGAGGATTCTTTATACGGGTAGGCTCAGATTTGACATTATCATGGAGCATCTTTGTATGTGTGTGCCTTCTTATAGAAAATTTAATACCAAATACTGTCAAGCAACTTTATTTTTCATGAGAAAATTGAACTCTGTTCGCAGCTGTCACATTGTCCCACCTGCACATGCACTTTTTCATCCCTGTCACATTTATGCACGCAGATGTCTGTAATGTTGCAGTCATGGTACTTGAGCTTGTAGCTGAAGTGGAGCGAGCATAAACAGAGTTACTGTGTCAGACAATTAACAAAAACAAACATACCTGCTAAAATTATAACACCAAGAACAAACATGCTCTGCACAGTTTGCCACACAACCTGTCTGCTAGCTAAAGCAACAGTACAATAGAATGTGAATATGTGGTAACACAAGGGCGTAGATTTGGTTTTGGCATTGGTGGGGACGGATGATTCAACCACCAAACCCTGCCCTGTTTCTTTTTGTTTTTCCCTTTTTGACTTTGCTTCTTGATAAAAAAATAAATAAAAAAGGAGAAATATACTTGCCTACATATGCTATTGTATATGCTGTTAAACCATTTCAAATTACAATTCATCTCTTTATATATGAATTATATAATGTTAAATTACAAAATACATGCAGTCACACATGTGCACCACCAAGTCATCATCCAGTTTCACCTGTGATCTTGTGTCACCATTACTCTCTGAGCTTTGTGTTGGTTCTTCTGTCACCTGACAAATAGGACAAACATGACAATAAGAATAAAATGTGGAGCTGCTTCAGTGTTTCTGTCAGTTTGTGCAGATCTTGACTTGTCAGTAATGTTTGTAGTGTGAGTGCATTTTTAAAACAATTTGTGCAAACTGCACTACAAGGTGGAATATTTGCAAAATCATAACTACCTCATGATATTTTGTCTCAAAAATTAACCCTATGAATATGTCAGTGCCACTAGGATGAAATGACTGTGTCACCAACATTTTAACGTTAGACATATAATTCTAACAGCCTCTGTGAACTAATATCCTCCAGACATCTCCGTGTCTCCTGATGACACCAGACCAATGGATGCCCTTTTTAACTGTATTTTAGATATAAGATCTTGGATGGCAGAAAACTTTTTACAGCTTAACCAGGACAAGACTGAAGTTTTAATCGTCGGTCCCGAGGCTCAGAGAGAGAAACTCTTGTCTAAATTACAGGCATTTTCACTATGTCCTTCGCTACAAGTGAAAAACCTGGGTGTTATTTTTGACTCTGAGCTTGGTTTTATCCCACATGTTAAACATGTAACTAAAATTGGATTTTATCATCTAAAAAATATAGCCAGAGTCCGCCCTATTCTCTCTTGGGCCAACACGGAGATGCTGATGCATGCTTTTATTACCAGTTGCATTGATTACTGTAATGCCCTGCTCTCTGGTCTTCCTAAGAAGAATATTTCAACTTTACAACTCTTGCAAAACTCGGCAGCTCGTGTGCTGACGGAGACCAGAGGGCGGGCCCACATTACACCGGTTTTAGAATCGTTGCACTGGCTCCCCGTGTGTTTCAGGATCGATTTTAAAGTCCTTTTACTGGTTTTTAAATGTCTTAATGGTCTTGGGCCTTCTTATCTCTCAGATTTGCTTTTACCATATGAACCCTCGCAGACCTTGAGGTCCTCTGGTACTGGCCTTTTGATTGTTCCTAAAGTCAGGACACATACTCACGGAGAAGCAGCTTTTCATTGGTATGGTCCTCGTCTGTGGAACAGCCTGCCGGAGGAGCTCAGGGCCGCAGAGAACGTACATGTTTTTAAGAACAGGCTCAAGACCCACCTTTTTAATTTAGATTTTACCTAACGTTTATTTATTTTATGCTTATTTACTCTATCAGTTCAGTTCAGTTCTTTTTTATTTCAAACATATACATTCACCAATGTTTCATAAAATCATTCCATACAGTTGTTTGAAAAGGAGTAGGCAGAAGTATATACTTATTTAGCCCTACCCCCTCAGGTTTACATCCTCATCATCTAAATTTGAACAACAAAAACGTAATGCCGGTCACCGCTGAGAGGACCCACACAGCCCCAGCAGCCATGGTCGATCACAGCCCTTCAACTTAGAACATAACATCACAAAAAAATATTTTCACATGTTCAACTAAAACTATATTTAGATTTGCTAATTTGCAGAAGAAAATAAACATGAGTTTGACTGCTGTCTTGGGTTAATTGCATTTTCTTCATTCTTATACTTATTTAATATTTATTTTTTGAGTTTTATTTTAAACTGGTTTATAGCACTACTGACCTTTATTTCTACTTTTAACTCATTCCAGAATTTAACTCCCGCTATTGAAATAGACATCCTTTTCAATGTTGTTCTTACTCTTTGTAATTTTAAATTCCACTTCCCTCTAAAATTATACCTCCCTTCTCTTTCTAAGAACCATTTACTTATTTCGAGTGGGAGCATCCCTTTCCTTACCTTATATATTATTTGCACTGTTTTAAACTTCACCAGATCCTGGAATTTTATAGCTTGCGTCCTAATAAAGAGTGCATTTGTGTGAGCCCTATACCCCTCCTGATTTATTAGTCTAATGGCCCTTTTCTGCATTATGATTATAGTCTGAATATTACTTTTATATGTATTTCCCCAATCCTGTTATTCTATTTATTAATTTAGGTTTTACCTAATATTTATTGATTTTATTCTTATTCATTTTTTATCTTCTTACTCTATTTATATTTACATTGTATCCCATTCTTATTTATTTTATTTTTTTATTCTGTATATACTCTTATTAGGTCATATCTCCAGTGTTTCCTCGGAAGAGGCTCTCTGCACTGGGGCTGTGATCGACCATGGCTGCTGGGGCTGTGTGGGTCCTCTCAGCGGTGACCGGCTCCCTGTGCACACGGCTCCCCGTGATAGTGTTTCCTCACCTGGCTCATGTGTGCCCAGCCCAATTTTACTCTTTAAGTGTGTGTGTGTGTGTGTGTGTGTGTGTGTGGGGGGGGGGGGGGGGGGGGGGGTATGTATCCATGATTGTTTATGTTAATGAGAGTGTGGGGGAGTTGGAGGGCGGGGTGGGGTGGGCTGCTTTTAGAATAGAATAGAATAGAATTCAACTTTATTGTCATTGCACATGCACAGGTACAGGGCAACGAAATGCAGTTTGCATCCATCCAGAAGTGCTTTAGTGATAAAGATATATTATTTATTTATTAACCTTTATTTTACCAGGAAAAGTCCCATTGAGATTAAAAACCTCTTTTTCAAGGGAGTCCTGGCCAAGAGGCGACAACATGTTAAAATTACAAAGTTACATACATGTTATAAGTAACAATTAAATTTTAAAAAAGATTTTTCTCTGGCTCTCTCAATTTGGACTTAAAAGCATTTAATGAAATAAGATCTGCTATCTTCCAGTGTTTTTGCATCATGTTCCATGTAAAAGGGGCAGCATAAGTAAAAGCCCTCTTTCCCAGTTCAGTTCTGGCAAATGGAACATTGAGCATTACATTACAATATATATTAGCAATAATATAGATATATAAGTATATTACAGAAATGGGTCTATTATGGTATGTTATAATGTACACGGTATGAAGTATGTTGTGAATATTCTATAACTATAAGGAAGGCAACGGCGGCCGCTCAGGCGAAGAGGGTCCGGGGGCCGTCCGTGCGGAAGGCAACGGCGGCCGCTCAGGCGATGGCGGTCCGGGGGCCGGCCGTCCAGAAGGCAACGGCGGCCGCTCAGGCAATGGCGATCCGGGGGCCGGCCGTGCGGAAGGCAACGGCGGCCAGTCAGGCGATGGCGGTCCGGGGGCCGGCCGTGCGGAAGGCAACGGCGGCCAGTCAGGCGATGGCGGTCCGGGGGCCGGCCGTGCGGAAGGCAACGGCGGCCAGTCAGGCGACGGCGCCCGGCCAGTAGCCTAGCCAGCGGTCTAGAAAACGGCCGTTCAGCTCCAGACCCAAATGAGGCTGGGCCAGGCGAGGCTGAAGGCACGGAAGCCGGGGCCGCAGCGGGCGAAGATGCTGAAGACGCTGCTGCAGGCGATGGTGCGGATGCTGAAGACGCTGCTGCAGGCGATGGTGCGGATGCTGCAGACACGAAGGCTGGACCAGACGAAGATGCAGACACGAAGGCTGGACCAGACGAAGATGCAGACACGAAGGCTGGACCAGGCGAGGATGCAGACACGAAGGCTGGACCAGGCGAGGCTGATGAGGATGCTGAAGCTGGACCAGGCGAGGCTGATGAGGATGCTGAAGCTGGACCAGGCGATGCTGATGAGGATGCTGAAGCGGAGGCTGGACCAGGCGATGCTGATGAGGATGCTGTGGCCGAGGATGCGGGCACGAAGGCTGGACCAGACGAGGATGCAGACACGAAGGCTGGACCAGGCGATGCTGAAGCAGAAGCCGAAGCCGGACCAGGCGTGGATGAAGCTGGAGATGAAACCGGGCCAGGCGTGGATGAAGCCGGACCAGGCGTGGATGAAGCTGGAGATGAAACCGGGCCAGGCGTGGATAAAGCCGGGCCAGGCGTGGATGAAACCGGGCCAGGCGTGGATGAAACCGGGCCAGGCGTGGATGAAACCGGGCCAGGCGATGAAGAAGCTGTAGCTGAAGCCGGGCCGGGCGAGGACGAAGCTGTAGCTGAAGCTGGGCTAGGCGAAGCTGACGCTGTAGCTGAAGCTGGGCCAGGTGAGGATGGAGCTGGACCAGAATCAGGCAAGGATGAAGCTTCAGGCTGAGGCGTGGCAGTAGCAGGTGGTAGCGCTGCAGGTGATGGTACTGCAGGAGGCGGCGCTGCAGCCACAGGTGGAGAAGCAGCCACAGGTGGAGAAGCAGCCACAGGTGGCCGGACGGGATCCTCGGGCCCCCCAGCCGACGTGGCAGTCAGTGTGGCATGAGGCTGGACGGGCTCCTCGGGCCCCCCAGCAGGCGAAGCAGGAGGCTGGACGGGCTCCTCGGGCCCCCCAGCTAGCGAAGCAGGAGGCTGGACGGGCTCCTCGGGCCCCCCAGCGAAAACAGCCGCAGAACCAGTGGGCACCGGGGCCCCCGGCACACATGAAACAAAACCAGTAGGCACGTGGGCCTCTGGCACACATGAAACAAAACCAGTAGGCACGTGGGCCTCTGGCACACATGAAACAAAACCAGTAGGCACGTGGGCCTCTGGCACATATGAAACAAAACCAGTAGGCACGTGGGCCTCCGGCACACATAAGGAGGGCTGCAGCTGCGCAGAGCACTGACCCTGCTCAGGCAGTGACAGCCCGGTGCAGTTCACAGCTGGCATCTTGGCCTCCAGGGGTCCAGAGTAAGCTGAGGGCAGTAACCCAGCCTCTGGGGAAGCCCCGGAGTGAGCAATAGTCTCTAATGTAGCCAGCTTTTGAGGAACAGGTCCGTAGTGAAACAGTTTGTCTCCCTGCTCAGAAACAGCGGTGGAAAAACAGTGTGAAAATTGTGGCTTAAGGGAGGCTAATGGTTGAGCTACAGACTGGGAAGCTTGTGGTTGGACACAGAACTGAGCCGGAGAATGGCAATAAAGTCCTGGCTCAGAAGGAGCGGCAGAGACACAGTCTGTCAGTTTTGCAGCGGGTATGTACACGCCCACTTGGGAAGGATCTGTTACCACGAAGGTAGGTAAGCGATCCATACAGTCTCCCATCCCGCTCTGAATAGCCTCAGAAAACAAAGTCCCGGAAACTGGGGAAAGCAATGCATCCCGCTGACTCACCGCATCGGGCTGCTCGAAAGTGAATGCAGACGGGGGGTGAAGTCCAAGGTCCAAAAGGAGAAACTCCCGCTCCCACGAACAGAGCGAGTCCAGAAGCCATGGGAGACCGGTCACCAGACGCTGTAGCCGCCTCTCTATAGCGCGCTGGGATGTGCCACCCGGGCTTTCCAGCCACAGGTCGATCAGCTCCTGTGTGGCATCGATGAGCGTCTCCCGTAGCTCCCTGGACGGATTAAGCGCTGCTGGGTCCATCTTGTGGTCGCGTCGTACTGTCACGGTCCGGGGCAGCGGCCGTGTGAAGAGTGGAAAGGAGGACTCAGATGCAGCACTTACTCAGATGTGAAGGTGATTTATTGACAATACTGAACATAAAGTGGAGATGGCAAACAGAACTAGGGATGAACTAAACTGGGAGAAACTACACAAAGGGAGTGGCAAACCAGAACATGAAGGGAGAACAGCAGGGAGAGCACGCAGGGGATTCACGGAGAAATGCAGAGTACGCAGGGTAACACAGAGGATGAACACAGACGACGCGACGAGGAGCAGAGGAAAACACACACTATAAGTACACAAAGAGACACTGGGAAATCACACACAGGTGGGAGACACAGCTGGACCTGATTAACCTGACGAGACAGGGGAACACTAACACCAGGGACCAATAGAGGGAGCACAAACCCAAAACCCAGTATCTAAAATCCCAAAACACAAACCATCCCAAAACAGCCCAAGAATAATAAAGAGAATAATAACAATAAGGAACACAAACACAAAGTCACTGAGTCATGGCCGCAGGACCATGACATATACAGTAGTGCAGTTGTCACGTGGCCGGGTGGCCGGTACTGAACAGGACTCAGGTGCAGAAACCCAGAGCGGAGACAGCAGATGATGCAACAATTTATTAGGTTTAAGTGCAAGAGAAAAACGTGGCAAAGACAAAAAAACAACGAGACGTGGAGTCTTGGTGCGGCGTGGCCTGGGGAACGTGGCTATGGCGAGGGAATGAGGCCTGAGATGCGGAACGGAGCTGAGTGGGGAACAGTCACACTGAAGGAAGAGGATATAGGAGTTAGGTAGGTAGTGAAGGCAGCTCTGCAGTGGCCAGTTGTAAGAGCAGCAATTCTTACTTGCAGTTAGGGACCTGGAGTGTTGAGAGGGGGGTGATGAAGATCCAGGGGAGGCTGAGTGGCGTGGAAAAGCTGGCCTGAGATCCGGGGCTTCAGATGGAGTGTGATGGCAGGCAGGTGAGGCACAGAGAGATTTCCAGAATGATTACTAGGTATCCTGAGTCCAGAGGTGGAGTGTGAGCCAAGGTGGATACAGCAACTGTAGCACAAGAGAGTCGTGTTAACAGGATGAATCACAGCAAGAACTTAACGTATACGGCCTGTTACCAACATGTGTTGATGACGAACTGGCAGTGAATGAACATCAACGTGTGGTTTAAATCCCTCTGGCTTGATTGCCTGCAATAGGCTCCAGGTGTGCGGGAGCTGGAGTTGGCCCTGCCCAGGGGCGGATCCCAGGTCAGTTCAGGAGCCTTATGGAAATTCCAGCCACCCACCGCAGACCATGACAGCAGTGCTAAAAGACTGTGCTGCGGACCTGGCGGACGTCTTCACCTCTATATATAACACCTCGTTGTCCTGTTCACTGGTACCATCCTGTTTCAAAGCAGCAACCATCGTTCCCATCCCAAAACAGCCAAATGTCACATGTCTGAACGATTTCAGACCTGTGGCACTCACCCCCATTCCCGCCAAATGCCTGGAGAGACTGGTCATTAAACACATCAGAGCTGCTTTTCCACCATCCCTGGACTCGCACCAGTTTGCATACAGGGAGAACCGGTCAACCGAGGATGCGATCGCCACAGTGCTGCACACATTACTGAAGCACTTGGAACACAGGAACACCTATGCACGGCTCCTCTTTGTAGACTACAGCTCGGCTTTTAATACCATCCGGCCATACAAACTCCGTCCCAAACTCCACCAACTGGGACTTAACTCCTCTCTGTGCAACTGGATTGTGGACTTCCTCACTAACCGTAGACAGAGTGTCAGAGTGGGTAAGAACACCTCTTCCACCCTTGTGGTCAACACCGGTGCCCCTCAGGGGTGTGTTCTGAGCCCTCTGCTATACACTCTCTTCACCCATGACTGTATTTCCTCCTGCGCGTCCAATCTCATTGTTAAGTTTGCAGATGACACTACAGTGCTCGGACTTATATCCAACAATGATGAGACAAACTATAGGACAGAGGTGCAACAACTAGAGTCATGGTGCCACGACAATAACTTGGTCTTAAACACCAAAAAGACCAAGGAGATCATTGTAGATTTCCGGAAGAGGGGCCATAACAACCATCTGCCTCTCTTCATTGGCAGTGAGGCGGTGGAGAGGGTGAGCAGTTTTAAATTCTTGGGGGTAACTGTGACCGAGTACCTGTCCTGGGGCAACCATATCACCTCAGTTGTACGGAAGGCCCAACAGCGCCTCTACTACCTGAGGAGACTGCGGAGCGCACACATTCCCAGATCTCTGATGTTGAACTTCTACAACTGTGCCATCAGCAGCGTTCTGACGTATGGATTTCTAGTGTGGTTCCCCAGCTGCACCAAGGCCGATCAGCAAGCACTCCAGCGGGTGGTGAAAGAAGCTGGCAGAATTATTGGAACAAGTCTGCCAGAGATCAGTAATATCTTCCCCACTCGCTGTCTGAGGAGGGTGCACAGTATCCTGCGGGACCAACATCACCCTGCGCGCCACCTTTTCCATCTGCTGCCCTCAGGGAGAAGGTACAGGTCTATACAGGCCAGAACATCCAGACTGGCCAACAGCCTGTATCCACAGGCTGTGAGGCTCCTGAACTCTCTGCCCCCCTCTCACGGACAATAACCATATCCAACTTCTTAATAGCAATGAACTGGTCTGCATTGGTGCATCATATCTTTATTCTCTTCCCCCTCCTGCCCCCCCCCCCCTTTCTTAAATAGATAACTATCATATCTGATATCATATCTCACAGTACAATAATATTGAATGGGTTGCATTGTTGTATTTTGTCATGTTTCTCAGGTCTTTGTCTGAATTTCTACGAACATTATTGCTAAGGATTGTCTTATTGCATTGGAGTCACACTGGGTTAAATATGTACACTTGGGTTTTAAGGGGTATTTATTATTTTCTTCTTTTTTGGGGGGTTGTATGGAAGCCCCAAACGCAATTTCATTGTTCTTGACAATGACAATAAATAAATAAATACTAAATACTAAGATAAGTGAGGGTGTAGATAGTTTCTACAGAGGCTATATAAAGTGCTAGTGGTTGTGAGTGGTGGTTCAGTCCATGTTATTATTGTGTGTTTGAGGGTACAGTTGTCCATTGTGGGTGTGTGTATGTTCAGTCCATGTGTTAACGTGGGTCAGATGTCAGGAAGCAGAGTTCAGGAGTCTGACAGCTGTGGGGAAGAAGCTGTTCCGGTACCTGGTGGTCTTAGTCCGGAGGCTCCTGTAGCGCCTCCCAGAGGGCAGGAGGGTGAAGAGTCCATGTGATGGGTGACTGGGGTCTTTGATGATTTTCCCAGCCCTTTTCAGACACCGCTACTTCTTTTATGGCAGGAAGTGGTGCTCCGGCGATGCACTGGGCAGTTTTCACGACCCTCTGCAACGCCTTCCAGTCCGAGGCAGAGCAGTTCCCGTACCAGACTGTTATACAGTTGGTCAGGATGCTCTCGATGGTGCAGCGATAGAAGTTCACCAGGATGTCTGAGGACAGGTGGTTCTTCCTCAGAGTCCTCAAGAAGAAGAGGCGCTGGTGAGCCTTCTTGACCAGCTTGGAGCAGTTGGTTGTCCAGGTGAGATCCTCGGAGATGTGGACTCCCAGAAACTTGAAGCTGTTCACACGCTCAACAGCCGTCCCCTTAATGTGGATGGGTGGATGTGGGTCAGCATTCCTCCTGTAGTCCACGATGAGCTCCTTGGTCTTCTTGGTGTTAAGCAGCAGGTTGTTTCTGTCGCAACACTCAGCCAGACGATCCACCTCCTCCATAGGCCAATCACCGTGGTGTCATCTGCAAACTTAATGATGGTGTTGGAACCATCAGCCGGTCTGCAGTCGTGGGTGAAGAGGGAGTAGAGGAAAGGGCTCATCACACAGCCTTGTGGTACACCGGTGTTCATTGTGATCGTAGATGAACAGTGGTTATCCAGCTGGACATGTTGGGGGCGGTTGGTCAGGAAGTCCAGTAACCATTTGCAGATGAGGGAACTGATGCCCAGGTCTGTCAGTTTCCTGATGAGTTGTGAGGGGTGGATTGTATTGAATGCTGAACTGAAGTCTATAAACAGCATTCGGGCGTAGGTGGTGTTGTTGTCCAGGTGTGAGAGGACAAAGTGTAGTGCGATGGAGACTGCATCCTCTGTGCTCCTGTTCTGGCGGTATGCGAATTGGTGGGGGTCCAGGGTGGGGGGAAGACAGGATTTGAAGTGTGCTAGGACCAGCTGCTCTAAGCACTTAGTGATGATGGGGGTGAGGGCTACTGGGCGGTAGTCATTGAGGCAAAATGGGTTGGAGTTTTTCGATCGTGAGCGATCGTGGCTCAAGAGTTAGGAGTTCGCCTTGTAATCGGAAGGTTGCCGGTTCGAGCCCCAGCTTGGACAGTCTCGGTCGTTGTGTCCTTGGGCAAGACACTTCATCTGTTGCCTACTGGTGGTGGTCAGAGGGCCCGGTGGCGCCAGTGTCCGGCAGCCTCGCCTCTGTCAGTGCGCCCCAGGGTGGCTGTGGTTACAATGTAGCTGCCATCACCAGTGTGTGAATGTGTGTGTGACTGGGTGGATGACTGGATATGTAAAGCGCTTTGGGGTCCTTAGGGACTAGTAAAGCGCTATATAAATACAGGCCATTTACCATTTACCATTTTTGGGTTTCGGGACGATGGAGGTGGATTTGAAGCAGGCTGGTACCACAGCGTAGGACAAGGACAGGTTGAATATGTCTCTGTGAGCACTCCTGCAAGCTCCCCAGAACATGCTCTGAGAACACGCCCGGGGATGCCATCGGGACCTGCAGCCTTGTGGACATTGATCCTGCTCAGCACCGCTCCTACATCGGTGGGGAGAGAGTCAGAGGTTGGTGGTCTGGCGTCACGTCTGCTTTGGGTGTGGTTGTGGGGTTCCCTCGCTCAAAACGAGCATAAAAGTTGTTGAGCTCGTTGAGGAAGGAGACATCAGAGGATGCGGGGGAGGGTTTGATGGTCCTGTAGTCTGTAATGGTCTGGAGTCCTTGCCACATGCGTCGGGGGTTGGAGTTGGAGAAGCGTTCTTCTACCATCCATCCATCCATCCATCCATCCATCTTCATCTGCTTTTTCCGAGGCCGGGTCGCGGGGGCAGCAGCCTAAGCAAAGAGGCCCAGACCTCTCTCTCCCCAGCCACCTCCTCCAGCTTATCCGGGGGAACTCCAAGGCGTTCCCAGGCCAGCCGAGAGATATAATCTCTCCAGCGTGTCCTGGGTCTTCCCCGGGGCCTCCTCCCGGTGGGACATGCCTGGAACACCTCACCCAGGAGGCGCCCAGGGGGCATCCTTGTCAGATGCCCGAACCACCTCAACTGGCTCCTTTCGATGTGGAGCAGCAGCAGCTCTACTCTGAACCCCTCCCGGATGGCTGAACTTCTCACCCTATCTCTAAGGGAGAGGCCAGCCACCCTTCGGAGGAAGCTCATTTCTGCCGCTTGTATCCGCGATCTCGTTCTTTCGGTCACTACCCACAGCTCGTGGCCATAGGTGAGGGTGGGACGTAAATCGACCGGTAAATTGAGAGCTTCGCTTTTACACTCAGCTCCCTCTTCACCACGACAGACCGGTGCAGCGTCTGCATTACTGCAGCTGCAGCCCCAATCCGTCTGTCGATCTCCGGCTCCCTTCTCCCATCACTCGCAAACAAGACCCCGAGATACTTGAACTCCTCCACTTGGGGCAGGAACTCATCCCCGACCTGGAGTGGGCACTCCACCCTTTTCCGGCTGAGAACCATGGCCTCAGATTTGGAGGTGCTGATCCTCATTCCCGCTTCTTCACACTTGGCTGCAAACCGTTCCAGCGCGAGCTGGAGGCCCTCACCCGATGAAGCCAACAGAACAAAATCATCCGCAAAAATCAGAGATGAGATTCTGAGGCCACCAAAGCGAAAGCCCTCCACCACTTGGCTGCACCTAGAAATCCTGTCCATAAAAATTATGAACAGAACCGGAGACAAAGGGGAGCCCTGGCGGAGCCCATCACCCACCGGGAACGAGTCCGACTTATTGCCGGCAATACGAACCAAGCTCTTGCAACGGTTGTATAGGGATCTAATGGCCCGTAGCAATGGGCCAGACACCCCATACTCCCGCAACACCTCCCACAGGACACCCCGAGGGACACGGTCGAATGCTTTCTCCAAGTCCACAAAACACATGTAGACTGGTTGGGCAAACTCCCATGCACCCTCAAGTATCCTCGAGAGGATAAAGAGCTGGTCCAGTGTTCCGCGACCAGGACGAAAACTGCATTGTTCCTCCTGTATCCGAGGTTCGACTAGCGGACGAACTCTCCTTTCCAGCACCCTGGCATAGACTTTCCCAGGGAGGCTGAGGAGTGTGATCCCCCTGTAGTTGGAACACACCCTCCGGTCCCCCTTCTTAAAGATGGGGACCACCACCCCGGTCTGCCAGTCCACAGGTACTGCCCCTGATCTCCACGCAACATTGCAGAGGCGTGTCAACCAGGACAGCCATACAACGTCCAGAGCCTTCAGGAACTCAGGGCGGACCTCATCAACACCAGGGGCTCTGCCACCAAGGAGTTGTTTAACTGCCTCAGTGACCTCGCCCCCGGAAATTGGCAGGTCATTCCCCTCATCCCCAGACTCTGCTTCCTCCTCAGAAGACGTGTCAGTGGGATTAAGGAGGTCCTCGAAGTATTCCTTCCACCGCCTGACAATTTTCTCAGTCGACGTCAGCAGCGCTCCGCCAGCACTATACACAGTGCAGGTAGAGCACCGCTTTCCCCTCCTGAGATGCCTGACGGTTTGCCAGAATCTCTTCGAGGCAGTCCGAAAGTCTTTTTCCATGGCCTCTCCGAACTCCTCCCACACCCGAGTTTTTGCTTCAGCCACTGCCCGAGCCGCATTCCGCTTGGCCTGTCGATACCTGTCGGCTGCCTCCGGAGTCCCACAGGCTAACCAAGCCCGATAGGACTCCTTTTTCAGCCTGGTGGCTCCCTTCACCTCTGGTGTCCACCATTTGGTTCGGGGATCACCACCACGGCAGGCACCAACCACCTTGCGGCCACAGCTCAATGCAGCAGCTTCGGCAATGGAGACGCTGAACATGGTCCATTCGGACTCAATGTCCCCAGTCTCCCTCGGAATGTTGTTGAAGCTCTGCCGGAGGTGTGCGTTGAAGATCTCGCGGACTGGGGCCTCTGCTAGACGTTCCCAGCACACCCTCACTACGCGTTTAGGTGCACCAGGTCTGTCCAGCGTCCTCCCCCGCCACCTGATCCAACTCACCACCAGGTGGTGATCAGTTGACAGCTCAGCCCCTCTCTTTACCCGAGTGTCCAGAACATATGGTCGCAGGTCTGGTGATACGATTGCAAAATCGATCATCGACCTACAGCCTAGAGCGTCCTGGTGCCACGTGCACTTATGGACACTCTTATGTTCGAACAGGGTGTTCGTTATGGCCAAACTGTGATTAGCACCTTCTTTTTGTAATGGTGTTTGGCTTTTTTGATGCCCTTCTTTAGATTAGCCCCGGCTGTACTGTAGGCGTGTGCATCTCCTGACCTAAAGGCAGTGTTACGGGCCTTCAGGAGGAGACGAACATCCCATGCTTACACAACTGCTCGTGAGCTGCTGACTAGGAAATAATCCTGCAGAGAGTAGGAGTGATGGACATGTGAGAAGAAAGAATATTCCTTACTGTTGGGGTGAAGGGAGCGCCATGCATCGCAAAGGCCATAGTTGCTCATATACTGTTTGATTATATTTGTGGACTGCCAATTGCGCTGAGTTCCTGTTGTGTTGAGCCTATCCATTTCTTCATTTAGTCCAAGGTTGAGGTCGCCTCCAAAAATAAGTGTGCAATTAGAGAGTGCACTAAAAAATCCGTGGAAGAATGAGGGTTCATCAACATTTGGACCATATATACTTACAATACATAGCTATTTGTTAAATATTGATAATTTAATAATAAGGAATCTACCCTCTGGATCCATAACTGTATCGCGTACTGTAAAATTAACATTTTTATGTATTAAAATTGCTACTCCCCTTTGTCTAGAATTATAACAGGCTGCAAACATATTAGGAAACTCAGGTGTTTTAAGTTCGTTTAAACCTGTTACAGGCCTGTGAGTTTCTTGTAATAAAACAACATCTGCCTGTAGTTTTTTAAGCTGGTTAAATATCTTTAACCTTTTTTCTCTGGTGCCAGCTCCATTTACATTCCATGTGACAAACCTTAGTGTGCCCATAATTGTGTGTGTATGTCTAATGATGTACGCTGGGTGTTTCCTTTAGACGGGTGAAGAGAATGTGGAAACATCACTTGTTTGTAAATAGAAAGAGTGGTGTGTGGTGAGAGGCTCCATAAGTCTGACTATGTGTCATGACCCTGTGCCATCTTGGCTGACTCTGTATGGCTACAAGTGTTTTTGTTGTGCTGCGTCTCTCTCTCTCCCCTCCCGCGCACTGCGCTCTACCGGGGCGGAATCATGACGGCTCCAGCCCCTGGCTCGGACACCTGCAAACAATCGTCTCATCTCATTCACTTCTTAAGGTGGCTGCTGAGAGTGCTTCTTCGCTGGATTATTGTGTAACACTCGTCAGTGTCACTGCAAATCTGAGCTTTTTCCCGAGTTTCTTTCGTGCCGCAACTTACCTGTTCTTCCTTCCTGTGCCAGATTTCTCGCCAGCCTGAGGACCGCCGTCTGGTGAGCTAAAAGCCGGAGTCCGAGCTACCTGAGCTTCAGCGAAGGATTGTGTACATAGCCCGTCCCCTTCCCGTGCCTGTGTTCCCCGGAGACCCTCTTCCTGTGCCCCCTCACCTGTATATATCCGCACCTAGTGTCTGTGTGTAAATAAATTGTGAACTTAAGTGACGGTCTGCCTCCGAGTCTCTCCTGAGCCTGACAGAATAATCCAGCCATTGCTATGGACTCAGCAGACCCAGCCTCGGCAGCGACAGCCCCCATGTCTCTGGAGGAGCTTCTGCACCGACACGAACAAATGCTAGTAAGGGTCAGCGGAGAAGTGGCATCTCTAACTCAGGCTTTCGCCCAACGGATTCCACTGCCCGACTACCCGCTTCCTGCGGCTCCTCCCCAGGTAACACACGCTCCTTCCGTCACTACAGCAGCCACAGCTACTCCGGCCGCTAGCGCGGTAGCTTCAGTAGCCTCCCCGGTTTCGCTGGATAAGCTTTTACCTTCACCTGAGGCTTTTTCTGGGGAGATGGGAAAATGTGCAGGATTTTTGTTGCAGTGTTCCATGCAGTTTCAATTACTAGCTCATGTGTTTGTTACTGACGGGGTTAAGATCGCTTACGTCACCCAGCTACTACGTGATTGAGCCCTGGCCTGGGCCCAGGCCCAGCTGCAGGCGTGCCCCGGAATGTCTTACGATGACTTCCTGTCTCGCTTCAAGTCGGTGTTTGATAAAGGCTCTAGTACGGAGGCTGCCGGCTATCGTTTGATTAATCTGAAGCAAGGTAGGTGAAGCATGGCTGACTTTTCTGTTGATTTCTGGACCCTAGCTGCACAGACCAAGTGGGGACCTGAGGCCCTGAAGACCACTCTGCTAAATAATATCCACGAAGAGCTCAAGGATGAGATAATGATGCGGGAGCTTCCTGCTTCTCTAAATGCTTTAATGTCCCTGTGTATTCAGGTGGATGATCGCCTATGGGCGTGCCAGAGCTCAAGAAGACAGCAGTTTTGCGAGCCCCTGGCTTCCCGGGACCCCCAGCCCGACGCACGGGAGGCTAGAGCTTTTGGAACTGAGGAGGAGGTACCCATGTAGCTGGGACGTTCTCGATTCACTCCTGCGGAGCGACAACGCCGGTTTTCCGCAGGTGAGTATTTGTATTGCGGTCGCAAGGGGCATTTCATCTCTGCCTGCCCGGCGCTGGCAAAAGGAAGCACCCGCCAGTAATTGAGAGGGTACTGGTGGGCGACCTGTCCAGCAACAAGCCTCTTCCCCGTCTCTTGCTGTCTGCAAAACTCACCCTCCGGTCATTGTCCCATTCCCTCTTTGTGTTAATTGACTCTGGTGCAGAACAGAATTTCATTGATGCATCGTTAGTCTCCAAGTTCAACATTGGCACACGGCCACTGCCTCATCCTCTCCGCGTGTCCGCCCTGTCCGGTCACCGGTGCCTGACATAACGCACATCACCCTACCTGTCACACTCACTCTCTCTGGTAACCACGTTGAGAACATTTGTTTCTGTGTGTTTAAGGCACCAGTGACCCCGCTCGTACTAGGTTATCCATGGCTTTCACAACACAACCCACACATCGACTGGAAGAAAGAGCAAGTTATGGGGTGGAGTATGGGCTGCCACATGACCTGCCTTCGGGCCGCCACGCCTTCTGTCCCTTCTTCCCTCTCCGGGAAGCCTTCTAAAGCGCCAGAGCTATCTTCAGTTCCTTCCGTCTATCATGACCTCGCAGCAGTTTTTAGTAAGGATGAGGCGAGCTCGCTTCCACCACACCGGCCCTATGACTGTGCCATCGATCTTCTCCCTGGGGCGCCTCTGCCCTCTGGCCGCCTCTACAGCCTCACACAGCCCGAAAGGGAAACCATGGAGAGATACATCAATGACTCTCTGGCTGCCGGGATAATTCGCCTGTCATCTTCCCCGGTGGGGGCAGGTTTCTTCTTTGTTGACAAGAAAGACAAGACGGTCCGGCCGTGTATTGATTACCGCGGCCTCAACAGGATCACTGTAAAGAACAAGTACCCTCTTCCCCTCCTGAATTCAGCTTTCGAGCTACTCCAGGGGGCCACGGTGTTCAGCAAACTAGACCTGCGAAACGCTTACCACCTGGTGAGAATCCAGGAAGGAGATGAGTGGAAGACCGGTTTTAACACACATATTGGACGCTTCGAGTATCTCGTCATGCCCTTTGGCTTAACCAATGCACCCGCGGTCTTCCAGGCCCGAGTTAACGATGTTCTGAGGGATTTTATTAATCGCTGTGCTTTTGTGTACCTTGATGACATTCTCATTTTCTCTAAGTCCCAGGCGGAGCACGAGAGTCACGTGAGGCAGGTCCTGCAGCGCCTCCTGGAGAACCGGCTGTTCGTAAAAGCGGAGAAATGTGAATTTCACGTTGACACGGTGGCCTTCCTTGGCTATATCATCTCTCGGGGGGATCTCAAACCTGACCCTGAGAAGGTCCGGGCTGTGTTGGACTGGCCTCAACCGCCGAACCGCCAGCAACTCCGACAGTTCCTAGGATTCGCCAACTTCCACCGACGCTTCATAAAGGACTACAGTAAGATTGCCTCACCTCTCACCGCACTTACCTCCCCCAAAGTTCCTTTTCAGTGGGACCTCTCTGCTCAGGAGGCCTTTTCCCTACTAAAGGAGAAGTTCACTACCGCCCCCATCCTCCGTCAGCCCAACCTCAGGCAACCGTTCATGGTGGAGGTGGATGCTTCGGACTCTGGAGTGGGAGCAGTTCTGTCACAGCGATTCAAAGGTACGCTCCATCCCTGTGCGTTCTTTTCTCGTCGTCTCTCACCCGCAGAACAGAACTATGGCATCGGTGATCGGGAGTTGCTAGCGGTCAAACTGGCCCTGGAGGAGTGGAGGCACTGGCTTGAGGGCACAGAACACCCGTTCATCGTGTGGACCGACCATAAGAACCTTGAGTACATCCTGGTCCGCCAAACGCCTAAATTCACGGCAAGCCAGGTGGGCCCTCTTCTTCACAAGATTCAATTTCTCCATCACTTACAGACCAGGGTCGCGCAACGTGAAGCCCGATGCACTCTCCCGTCAGTTTTCCAGTACGGAGGGGGACTCCGATCCTGAACCGATTCTTCCAGCTACTTGTGTTATTGGAGCTGTCACATGGAAGATCGAAGCTCTCGTGCGCGAGGCCCAGGATACTGACCCCGACCGGGCACGGGCCCCCCTGGTCGGTTGTTTGTCCCTGCTGCTGTCCGACCCCAGGTGCTCCACTGAGGCCACACTGCCCGGTTCACCTGTCATCCAGGAGCCCGCGCACCATCACCTTCCTCCAGCGGTTTTTCTGGTGGCCCTCCTTGGACAAGGACGCCAGGGAGTACGTTATGGCATGCACCACATGTGCCCGGAACAAATGTCCCAACCAACCACCCGCCGGGCTTCTTCAACCGCTCCCCACGCCAGGACGGCCCTGGTCCCATATAGCGCTGGACTTCATTACGGGGCTTCCACCGTCATCAGGTAACGCCTCCATCCTCACTATCGTTTTTCTAAGGCAGCTCATTTCATCGCCCTCCCGAAGCTCCCTACGGCCCTGGAGACCGCCCAGCTGCTCACCACCCACGTCTTCCGGCTTCATGGCATTCCGATGGACATCATCTCCGACCAGGGACCCCAATTTACCTCTTGGGCTTGGAAGGAGTTCTGCACGCAGATCGGCGCCAAGGTCAGTCTCTCTTCGGGCTTCCACCCTCAGAGCAATGGACAGACCGAGCGTACCAACCAAGAGCTCGAAGCAGCACTCCGCTGTGTCGTCTCTCACAACCAGACCACTTGGAGCGAGCAACTCCCCTGGATTGAGTACGCCCACAACTGCCTGACCTCATCAGCCACTGGACTGTTGCCGTTCGAAGCCTCACTGGGCTACCAACCACCCCTGTTCCCGGCCGTGGAAGGTGAGCATACCGTCCCATCAGTGCAACATCATTTCCGCAGGTGCCGCCGGGCCTGGCGGTCCACCCAAGCCGCTCTGCTGCGGACAGTGGAGCGCAATAAGGCGCTCGCCGACCGCCGCCGGATCCCTGCACCTGCCTATATGGTTGGGCAACAGGTATGGCTCTCCTCACGCTTCGTTCCCATTCGTGCTGAGTCGAAGAAACTTTCCCCGGCTTTCATCGGTCCGTTCGAGATCGAGGCCCTGGTCAATCCGGTGTCTGTCCGTCTGAAGCTGCCTCGCAACATGCGTATCCATAATGTTTTCTATGTCTCCCAGGTCAAACCCGTGCTCTCCAGCCTGTTGTCCGTCCACGTAGAGCCGGTCCACGGCAATGACAGTGCGGGAGCCTCTCTGGATGAAGCTACGTCGAACTGGGAACAGGACCTTGCGTCGTTCCAGGATCTCTTTGGGGAACTGGTCGTTCACGCTGAAGTCTGTTCCTGCCTGTTCTTTCTGTTTGAATTGGCCGAATTTGGCCACAATTGGACGTGGTCTCCCAGTTGGCGACCTCACGGCCCCCAAGCGATACACTCTTTCAAAGGCGATGTTCTTTACGGTGTCCTCCAGCAGATTCTGTAATACCAGAAAACACAAGGTTGTCTCGCATGCTACGGGCTTGTAGATCGATAACTCCTCATTCACTTCCGGGTTCTTTCGAAGACCAAGAAGGCCAGAAAGGCTGTGAAATGTCTAGCCTTCAGATTTGCATCACCGCTGTCTCGTTTCAACCTAAGATGCAGACAAAGCAGAGTTGTTCCTAAGAGCTTGCGCCTTGGATCCACTGTCAGGGGATACAGAGCAGACTTGATTCTACAGAGAGCACGAAGTCAGCTTTTAAGTGAAAGGATAAGACAGGTCCATTTCACCATAGATGCCCTCCAGATCAAGATCAGCCAGACTCTGCAGGAACTGGAAACCCTTCTACCCTCTCCAATCCTGGAAGAGGTTTACAAGTTTGTGGACAAGGCCCAGCGGGCCCAACACTCTAAGGGAAAAGAAAGACAACGCAGGAAATTTCACACCTTGCTTTCAAAAGCACACACTCCTCATTCTGAACCTACACAACTCAGAGAAGAAAACACACCTGAAGACAGTCAGGAGAAATGGGTTAAGAACTTTTCAGACCGGAATCTCACTGAACCTGAAAAGAGAGTATTAGCCAAAGGACTCAATTTTGCCATTTCCCCGCAACAGTTGCCCATAGTAGACCTCATCACAGCCACAGAAACCGCCATATGGATTAACTGTGCACATTGAAGAGAATAGCAAACTCAACATCGAAGTTTAGTGGAAGCCCATACACACGGACCAGTACCTCCTCTTTCACTCCCATCACCCTCTGGAACACAAACTTGGAGTGATTAGGACCCTACACCTTAGGGCCTTAGGAGGCACAACATGTTCCTCCTAAGCCTGAAGGAAAAAAGAAGGAACACACATGTAAAGGAAGCACTCAAAACGTGCGGCTATCCTAAGTGGGCGTTTATAAAGTCAGCAAAGAGGCACAGAAAAGAAGATCAGACACCAGCGAGGGAGGATAAGAAAGACAGACGCAACAACATTGTCATCCCCTATGTAACCGGTGTATCAGAGAAACTCAGGAGAGTTTTCTCCAAGCATGACATCCCAGTGCATTTCAGACCCAGCAACACACTCAGACAAAAACTGGTTCACCCGAAAGACAAAACGCCAAAACACAAACTTAACAATGTGGTGTATGCTGTACAGTGCAGCGAGGAATGCCCAGACCTCTACATTGGAGAGACCAAACAGCCACTTCACAAGCGCATGGCACAACATAGAAGCTCCACAGGACAAGACTCAGCAGTCCATCTGCATGTAAAGGATAAAGGACACTCTTTCGAGGATGCCAATGTTCCCATTTTGGACAGAGAGGACAGATTATTTGAAAGAGGAGTGAAAGAAGCATCGATGTCCACTGTGAGCGACCATCTTTGAACAGAGGCGGTGGTTTACGACACCAACTGTCTGCCATCTATAATCCAGTTTTGAGATCCCTTCCCAGATGCCTTAACGCCCACTCACATCCTGGGCCATCTGACCTCAGGAAATTGCATGATAAGGTGGGGTCAGGTTTCACAATGAGTTCTCCCGAAACACTGGCTGATTGGGGCCCACACCCATTTTCACACCTTGGCTCATGTGATTAGAGGACCATCAGGGGGTCCTTTTGTCCCTCTGTGGGGGAATACTCCCACTAGGTTTAAATCTGGGACCCTCCGCCATTTGACCTTAGAACTGAAGAAGCTTCTTGGATGAGAGGTGAAACGTCTTCAAGCAACTTAAAGAAGTTCAGACGCTTTTCTTTGAAAGCTACTCTGAATTTTTTTTTAATTAATGCAATTTAAAATATGGTGTTGTAATTATATATTTTTTTTATTTCTAATATAATTTTTTATAATATAAAGGACACCAAGTTTAAAATAAAATTCCAAACTGTAATACAACTCTTTACCACTAGGGTCCGATGCTGAGTGGGCAAAGTGTCACACACACCACTAGAAAACGGGACTGCAGTACCAATGTGTGTCCACTAGAGGCGCAGGGATTTTACACTCACACTGATTTCAGGTTTTGACCACGTGGGGACCTGATTTGAGGTCCCCACCATGAACCAAGTCCCCACGGGGTGGTTTGTATTCAGGTTGAGGTCCCCACCCAGCAGCTAGGGCCTTATCTAACATTTGCACAAAAACACTCTGATGGATGCATTGGGGAAACCTTAGGATTCAGTATCTTGCCTATAAGGATATTTTGACATGCAAATTGGAAAAAAAGGCTATATAAATATTTGATTGTCTCAAAGTATGTGGAATATTGTTGACGAAAACTGTACATGTTAAATAACAACCCAGAGATTTATAAGTTTTCATTGCATTTGAACCCATTTTAATCAAATATATTAACTGATTAATTGATTAGTCTTTACCTCTGAAAACACAGCTTCTCAAAGTGATATATTGATCTCTGTGTTGGGAAGTTACAAAGTGTCCATGAGACGAGTTCCAAATGAACATAATGAGTCTGGTGCTGTGCAGAATTAGGATGGCGTCAGAAGAATCTTTATGTGGGCGGAATGCGGTGGGGCTGACTGGCTGTGATTAAATCAAATTAATCAAGTAAAACAAAGCAGTCACCATGACTTGCTCTCGGGAAGATTACATAAGAGACAATGGGCGCAAGATGATCTTCTCACCTATAATTGCTTAAGGCAAGAAACCAATGAGCAGTACACAGAATATTTTAAAAGTGTGAGCCACATGAGGCCTTTTTTACTCTAAGACGCCCTTAAATTAAATATTTTTACTACTTCTGACTGTCTAAACTTAAGTAACTACATGGCCACTCAGGGTGCTGAGTCAGGATGCCTGACTCACATCCTGTTATTTTTATTATTAGAAATATTTTAAATTATAGTGTTTTTCAGCATATTTCTCCAGCACGCATTGGTCTGCAGAGACAGAAAACCATCTCTAGTTTTTTCTCCATAGTGTCTGACGATTTAGAGCACTCTCTTTTTCAACTGCTGGCACTTCAGCTCCGCCCAGCTCGTCTTTTCCACTTGTACTTCACACAGTCAGCTCTTGGGGACCTACTGAAAAAGTGGAGGCATGATTAGATGATGATGTGATGTGTTTGCCAGCATCCTTTGACACTCCACCCTGAACCCAGTGCTCCACCCCTCCCCTGCAGCTGAGCCACATACCCCAATCATCTGACTTAGGCTGGGGACCTATCCTGCTCACAACCAACCTGTTGGGTTGGCTCTAAGCCCGGCCTGTCTCAGGGACTCCATTCAAAATGGTGCTTTATGAGATTGGTGCGACCGGGCAGCAAGTGGAGACCACATCTGCAAAATGTTGCTGTGACGCAGGAACATCAGCTTTCTGGGCCTTTGTGAGATGGTCATCACAAAGGAGTGAGGATGAAATAGCACCTCAGGCCCCAACTCATCTTGATCCTTAACCAGGCTCACCAGAGAAATGGGTTTAGCCTCTCTTTATGCTTCAAGGAGGTTGAGGTAAGATCTGTGTGGCTCAACCACTGTTTGACCACAGCAGCTCATTATCAGCGTACCCCAGTTTACCTCCTGATGTAAAGCCTAGTCCCTCTGTTACACAGGGACAGGCCTCTCACACAGCAAATAACAGAGGCTCAAGCTAGTGATCCCAATTGCGTTCATCCTCATGAATGAACTCATGAATTATGGACTTTCAAGTCTTATTCCGCTAACACATCAGACACTGAATCAAACAGATTTAATGGCAAATAATTCTTACAGTTGTTTGTTTTTTTGCGTGTAAGATATGAACTAATACAAAGTGATATCTACATAGAGTCCGTTGAAATGGCCCAATGAGCACAGCACAGACATCACAAGTCGCTACCAGTCGTGAGTGCACCCCTGCACACTTCTCCTATTAATCTCCTGAAGTTGGGCCAAACTTGCCTGATAATAAAGGGGTGGCTAGGCAGAAGCTAACCACAGCCTTAAGTCTGTGTTTTTAACCTGCATTTAATTACATCTGCAGTAGTTAATCTGATCCATATATCAAAGATGGGGGACATTTAATACTTAGAAGTAGGTTTGGAGTCTTCTCACACCCCCATTCTCTGCGGCCTGATGGGGCGGGGGGGCTAGGAGGAGGAGTTGGCTGTCCAACTGCGGTCTGGAGTGTGGGGCCTCCCTGCTGCTGCGGAGTCGGGGCGGTCTGCCTCTCCCCACCGCAGGGAAAAGGGTAACACCACCTGGGTCTGGGTGCAGTTCCCCCCTCCAGGGGCAAGGGTACCTAGACCCGGTTCGTAGAGTACGCTTGGGGAGTGTGATCGTGTGTACAGCGTCTCTTTATGTCTGTCTCCACGTTGGTTGAGTGTGGAGTAAGTGCATATGAGAGCATGAGGGTGGGAATGGATGTTTGTATCTGTGTGTGCCTGTATGTCTGTGTCTATATGTCAGGTTGGGTATCAGACGTCACCTCTCTGGGGACATCTCAGGCCCTCCAAGGTTTGGAGGCCTATCTCCACCCACCACCACTTCCCCTGCCAGTGGCGGACTCCCTCAGACATCGGTGCGTTGGCGGTTCTTTGTGTCCGGGGATGGGCGTCCAGGTACACACCGGCTCACTCCTTGGCGGCTGCTTATCGGGGCCTGGAGCCTGGGGCTCGCTCGAGTCATTTCGGAGGTGGGGTGCCCCCGGCCTCTCGGCCTGGGGCTCGGTCACTCAGGCACGGCTGGCTGCCGGCGGAGCTCACGGGCGCGTCACTGCAACTCCCCCTGGCTTCTGCTCCGCGGCTGCTGAGTGAGCCCTCATCTGGGACTCTCCTCAGCTCTTTCTGGGACAGTGGTGCGGCTGCCCCTCTGTTGGTCTTCCTTGGTCGCTTGTGTTCTGGGGGCCTCTGGATGTCTGGAGTTTTGATCTCCTCCATACCTGCTTCATGCCCTGGAGGACGGGGCTGTGGCCCCCCCACACCCTCTAGCAGATTATTACATGAAGGAACCTTTTAAAAACAAGCGCGTCCATGCTCACAGGTGTACACACGGGTGATCACACCCACAAACTACACCCTTTTTGGCTCCTACCTCAAAGCACGCTGTGTTCTGTTGATCTTATGTGCTGCACAATAATGTTTAATATTTAGTATTTACTGTCATATTCCCATATATCATTGTGATGTTGTTTATTCTATTGCTCTCGTTTTCTTCTGCTTGTTTTCTTTTTTCTTTCTCAGCAGGTGATTCAGAAAAAAAAGACAAAGGTGATGAAGCAGATTTTCATTGTCTTTTCTCTCTGTCTCTTTTCTCCTTTTTCTTTTCTCCTTCTGAACTTTTCTTCTTGTTTTTCTTTCCCATCCCCAAGTCCAGTCTGGCCTGATTACAATAACTTAGAATAAAATTAACTAAAAAAAAAAAAAAAAGTAGAATTTGAAAGTAATACTGGTTCATGTGTAGTGAGGTGTTTTCATGGTGTTTTATTGCTTTGGCATTTTTAAGAAAAACAGCACTCAATATTGTCACTAACAAGTACAAATGTATTTATCTATGAAATAAAATTTTACATTTTTAAAATGGACAACAGTGAATCATCAGGGAATCTAAAACTAGATCCTGCAATAAAATTAGACTGTAACCTGTACAAGGAGTCAAGGTGTAACCTGCCTCTTCCCATATAACAGGTAGATAGGTTCTAGCCCCTGAAACCCTGAGTTGAATTACTGGTTTCAAAAAACAGCAAAGGCAAACCAGCACAAGTTCCCTAGTAATGAAATAACTTAATTCATTTTTATTTACACAGCACCAAATCACAACAGCAGTCGCCTCAAGGTGCTTTATATTGTTATATTGTGTTCTGGGGGCCTCTGGATGTCTGGAGTTTTGATCTCCTCCATACCTGCTTCATACCCTGGAGGACGGGGCTGTGGCTCCCCACACTCCCTAGCAGATCGTTACATGGAGAAACCTTTGGAATGCAAGCATGCTGATCCACACAGGTATGCACACAGGTGTACACACGGGTGTTCACAGACGCGGACTACAGCTTTCTTGGCTGCTGCCTCAAAGCACATTGTGCGCTGTCTATCTTGCGTGCTGCACAATATCGTTTATTATTTAGTATCTACTGATATCTACTGCTAGCTAGTTTATTGTGATGGTGCTGTTTTTTTTTTATTATGTTGCTCTTTGTTGTTTGCTTTCTCTTCTGTTTTTGTTCTCCATACAGGTGACCCAGGTGTTTTGTTTTTTTGTTTGTTTGTTTTTTTTCTTTCTTCCTCCCCTTCTCACCGTCTCTTCTCCCCTTTGGTTTTCTTTCTCTCCCTCTCTTTCTTTCATTCTTTCTCCCTGTCCTATCCCCCAGTCATGTTTGTCCCGTTTGTAGCAACTGAAAATAAAATAAATTCATAATTATAATAAAGGTCAATCAAATGGACCAATATGGCAAGGCCATGATGATCCACTTGGTAAAATAAATCCGCTTGGCATCTTTCTTGGCCTTAAGACAACAATTCTGATGCTAAAGATCCAAACGGGACACAAAAAAAAGAAAAAAAAAAAAAAGGTGCTTTATATTGTACAGATGACCCTGCAATAACACATACAGAGGAAAACCCAACAATCAGATGATCCCCTATGAGCAAGCACTTTGGCGACAGTGGGAAGGATAAACTCCCTTTTAACAGGAAGAAACCTCCGACACAACCAGGCTCAGGGAGGGGCGGGGCCATCTGCTGTGATTGGTTGGGGTGAGAGAAGGAAGACAGGATAAAGACATGCTGTGGAAGAGAGACAGAGGTTAATAACAGATATGATTCAATGCAGAGAGGTCTGTTGACACATAGTGAGTGAAGAAGAAACACCCAGTGCATCATGGGAATCCCCAGCAGCCTACGTCTAATGCAGGATAACTAAGGGAGGATTCAGGGTCACCTGCTCCAGCCCTAACTATATGCTTTAGCAAAAAGGAAAGTTTGAAGCCTAATCTTGAAAGTAGAGATAGTGTCTGTCTCCTGAATCCAAACTGGAAGCTGGTTCCACAGAAGAGGGGCCTGAAAACTGAAGGCTCTGCCTCCCATTCTACTTTTAAATACTCTAGGAACAACAAGTAGGCCTGCAGAGCGAGAGCGAAGTGCTCTAATAGGGTGATATGGTACTACAAGGTCATTAAGATCAGATGGGGCCTGATTATTTAAGACCTTGTATGTGAGGAGCAGGATTTGAATTCTAGATTTTATTTTGATTTGATATTTGATTTGATTTGATATACCTTTATTAGTCCCACAAGGGGAAATTTCATAAGGCTGCCGACCTATTGCACGCAATGGCGGCGCCATCTTACCCTCCGACCATACATACATTACACAAAACATCACATGGGGAAGACAGGTCAGAGAGGTATAACAATGGAAAATGCACCACATGAGGAAAGATAAGGAGAAAAATATAACTCCCCCCAGACTGAGCTCCAACAGGGAGATCAGTTTGAGGACAGAAAAAAACACCTCTGCACATGAAACAACTCTTAATACACCAAAGAAACACATGACAAGCAACGGGGGGGGTAAAGGGTGAGAGACAGCCGAATTAAATGGCCTGCATTTGTATAGCGCTTTTCTAGTCCCTAAGGACCCCAAAGCGCTTCACACTACATTCAGTCATTCACCCATTCACACACACATTCACACACTGGCGATGGCAAGCTACATTGTAGCCACAGCTGCCCTGGGGCGCACTGACAGAGGCGAGGCTGCCGGACACTGGCGCCACCGGGCCCTCTGACCACCACCAGTAGGCAAACATGGGGTTGGTATCTTGCCCAAGGACACTTGGCATGCAGCCAGGAGGCAGCCTGGGATCGAACCACCGACCTTCTGATTTGTGGCTGACCTGCTCTGCCACCTGAGCTACAGCCACCCCAATTAGACAGCACATCCAGGCCTGACTGAGAAAAGTCAAGCGTGCAGCTGCCAAGATGCCACTTGCCACCAGTTTGGCCATATTTCAGAGCTGCAACATCACTGGAGTGCCCAAAAGCACAAGGTGTGCAATACTCAGAGACATGGCCAAGGTAAGAAAGTGTCATGGTCCTGGGTCGGTGACCCAGCGCTTTTGGTTATCATTTTCTAGTTTATGATGATGATTATTATTTTTTGAGTTCTATGTGTTATTTTTGGTCTGCCTTTGAGTCTGTGTCTCTGTCTGTCTATGGTGTCACCCCATCTGTTTGTGAATCTGTCTGTTTAGTTCAATGTCTTGTCTGGTTCCATGTGTCTGAGTTTCCTGTTTTATTGTGAAGGTCTGTGTCAAAAGTGAGTGTGCTCAGTTTACGTTTCCCCTGTCTCATCAGCTGTGATTTCTCCCAGGTGTGTTCCCCTCCTGTCTCTCATCCCTTGATTACTGCCATCTGTGTATTTAAGCCCTGTGTTTCTCTGTGTTAGTGTCGTGTCGTACCCTTAACTAGCTGTGTGTTCTGCTTCTATGTTCCTAGTGTTTGGTCTCCTGCTCCAGTTTAGTGTTTCTTTCCAGTGTTTCAGTCCTTGGTTCCTCTGTTCTGACTTTTGGTTTTCTTTTGGTGAGTTTAGTTTGTACGAGGTTTAAGTTTCACTTCCGTGTCTGAGTTCTGCATTTTGGGTCCACCACTCCTGCTTGCCTGCCACACAGCGATTCATGACAGAAAGGCTGAAAGATGACCACCACTGAACAAGACACACAAGCTGAAACGTCAAGACTGGGCCAAGAAATATCTCAAGACTGGTTTTTCTAAGGTTTTATGGACTGATGAAATGAGAGTGAGTCTTGATGGACCAGATGGATGGGCCCGTGGCTGGATTGGTAAAGGGCAGAGAGCTCCAGTCCGACTCAGATGCCAAGAAGGTGGAGGTGGAGTACTGGTTTGGGCTGGTATCATCAAAGATGAGCTTGTGGGGCCTTTTCGGGTTGAGGATGGAGTCAAGCTCAACTTCCAGTCCTACTGCCAGTTTCTGGAAGACACCTTCTTCAAGCAGTGGTACAGGAAGAAGTCTGCATCCTTCAAGAAAAACATGATTTTCATGCAGGACAATGCTCCATCACACGCGTCCAAGTACTCCACAGCGTGGCTGGCAAGAAAGGGTATAAAAGAAGAAAAACTAATGACATGGCCACCTTGTTCACCTGATCTGAACCCCATTGAGAACCTGTGGTCCATCATCAAATGTGAGATTTACAAGGAGGGAAAACAGTACACCTCTCTGAACAGTGTCTGGGAGGCTGTGGTTGCTGCTGCACGCAATGTTGATGGTGAACAGATCAAAACACTGACAGAATCCATGGATGGCAGGCTTTTGAGTATCCTTGCAAAGAAAGGCAAGGCAAGCTAGCCTAAGTAAACAGTCTTCCAGCCAACCCAGGTGGCCTTGCATGGAATGGGAAGAACATACTAAACACAGTCGTTATCAGGGTGTTGTTGTTCAGCTCCAGCCTTGAGGCCGCAGCTGGTGCCAAAGGGGTATCCGCATGAAGTGATGGTGGTTTTTACTTTAGTGCAAACAGCTCATATGAATTTCAAAGCTGTTCTACAGTCCAACACTGGTCTCTCAATCTCCCGTTGGAGAGCCGTGAGCTTTGCCATACTTGCGCTCTGTGATGTTGTCATTTCTTGTGCTCAAGGAGCCAATTCTGAGAACTCACAGCAGTGTGCCTCCCCAAGATGTCATCCAATTTGCGCCCAGAGATGTTATTCCGAGCGAGCCCTTCTTAGATGTATCCAGTCTGCAGTCAGAGATCTTATTCTGAGTATTCACAGCAGCCGTAGCTTCTCCAAGATCTTCTCCGTGCTGCGTTCAATCAGCCCATTTTGAGAAACTCACGCCTCTTCCCATCGTTCCAATCCCAGCGGGCAGCCTTGTGGGGGTTTGAACACCCGTTTCCGCTTCCTTAATTCTTCGATAAGTCAGGGCCAAGCCAGCTCCGATCAACCAGAACCCTGTTACCATGGTTCCGAATAGGTAGATATCTTCAGCACTCAGGCTCACCCGAGCCCAAACTTCTCGTTGAGAAAGGGGTGTCAATTGCATTTAGGGACCAGTTGATCAAAACCATAATTCCTCTTTTAGGTTTTAGAGAACAGACTGTGAGAGAATGTTCCAGGGAAAAGTAATACAAAAAACACGAGACTAGACAAGGACACAAGAGGCTAAGCAGGGAAGATAAGGGAGAGGAGAAAAGTGCGACCGCCTTCGTCAAGAGCAAGAGCAGGAATTTAACAGGGAGCCTCCTGTATTGACTTAATGAAGGGAAGCCAAAACAGGAGAAACCTGCTCTCTCTTTCTAGTCCCTGTCAGGACTCTTGCTGCAGCATTTTGGATTAGCTGAAGGCTTTTTTTAGGAGTTTTTAGGACTTCCTGATAATAATGAATTACAGTAGTCCAGCCTGGAAGTAATAAATGCATGAACTAGTTTTTCAGCGTCACTCTGAGACAGGATATTTCTAACTTTAGAGATGTTGCACAAATGGAAGAAAGCAGTCTTACATATTTGTTTAATATGTGCGTTGAAGGACATGTCCTGGTCAGAAAGGACTCCAAGGTTCCTCACAGTGTTAATAGATTATAGATAATACTATCCATACTAATAGTTGGAAAAAAATAAGATGGAGACAAATGGAGAGAGATCATGTTATTTTGCTGTGAGTAATTTTTGTAATTTTGAAATTTTATTATCAAAACCTTATTATTTTCTATTTCCTGCTTAGTCATAATGCACACTATAAAGTTTATTCATACACTTAATCACTGATAATTATCACTGTGGATAAAGTCTGTTGCCACTTGTTAACTAATCAGGAGATCTTTCCCAAATTTCTTTGGGGTTATCAAAAGCTAACCAAGTTTGCTGTTCAGCACCATCTCAGCAGTCAAGAAGCAGCATCGGGGGGAAGTAATGCTTGAGTCTTCAACTAATGTAGTTTACAGGACTATAGGATTAGTGTCTGTCTGACTGTATAATACTGTCCAGTCAATATTTAGCTGAATCCAAACTCTGTGACGTTGCAGCACAACAGTGGCCTGCAGAATATCTCTCAAGTAATATGCAAAGTTCAGTTAGCCAGCTTAGGTTTTCTTGTGGTTTAACATGAATGAGTTATAACAATAGAATTTAAAAAATTTTAACAAAAGCAATAAGAACCAGAAGCCTCCTCCACTTCACCTTCTGGGTGATCATAAAACAGTGCAAACACCTGTGATCAAGAGGAATTCTGAAGTTGTACAATGCAGTCAGTTTAGTGACATGCTGTAAATACAAAGGTCACATTTGTTCTCTCCTCAGACTTCTAAACAATATTAGAGCCTCTACCTCACTCCCTGTGAAGCTGTTGAACATGTATTGATGCTTCAAGGAGATGTAAAAAAACAAACAAACATTGGTCTCTCTTTGGAAAGTTCAATTTAGAATATTCATGTTATAGTCATGAAACTATTCACCTTTGTTTGTCTTACTTGCCCTGTGGCTGTCCAACCACCTCAGATGTGTTCACATCTTGGCTAGTCTCTCTAGAAGATGTAAAAGAAAACGCCAGTAAACACCTGCTGCAGGTGTAAATGTCACATTTAGACATTCATTCAACTTTAGCTTCATTAAAATGCCCCCAAACTATTCAGAACACGATCTTGAACCACCACCGTCTTTGGTTAAAAAAACTGTGCCATAACATCTCATTTTTTGTTTTCCTAATGTTTCTATCTTTAACATTTCTCAAGCTGCCCAATTCATTTCACACAGCTGTCCCTCTTCTGTATATGCAGTTATTTTGTTTGAAACAAGATGGTTTATTACAGCCATCTAGTGGTATACCTTAAGAACCGTGACGTTCTCTTCAGTATAAATGTATAAATACATACAAGCACTACATTTTCTACATGCATATTTCATGACTTAAGTACATGATGAAGACCTTGGTTCATTAACATTACACAGTGTAATTTGTGTTGATTCAAATGGTTGAAGCAGTGTTTACCTGAAATGTCCATATTAAACATTTTTTAACAGCAATGCCATAACAATCATTATGCATCCTGAAGATACTTTGCTACTGTAAATATGAGTTTATTGACCCCAATAAAATGTTTCCAGCAATTAAACTACATTTATATTGATCAGTCCCTTTCCTCATTTTATGCATTCTACCACAAATGTAATATACACTGGTTAATTCTAAAAGCAGTGGTTACAGGAAGAGGGTGACAGACATTGAATCAAATCAAATCAAATCACTTTTATTGTCACATCACATGTGCAGGTACATTGGTACAGCACATGTGAGTGAAATTCTTGTGTGCGAGCTTCACAAGCAACAGAGTTGTGCAAAATACAATAATGTAAACAAGCAAAATACAAGAATGGCTAAATCTGAAACTAATAAATACATGTACAATATATAATAGTATATGCATTCCTGGATGTGTATACTAAATATTTTTCTATGTGTGTGTGTGTGTGTGTGTGTGTGTGTACACATATTTTACAAATTAAATAGAGTCAACAATAAATAAAATATATAAAAAGCAGTTAGCATTGAAGCAGTTAGAACAAGACAATGCTATTTCACATACAAGGGTCAGTTCTACAGGCAGAAACATGGGTGCACCATGGTTTCCCCAGTTTCACCCATCGTGGCCAATTTGCACATGGAAGAAGTGGAAAAAAGGGCTTTGCTATCCTACCCTGGAACACCACTTAGTCATTGGTTCAGGTATGTGGATGACACCTGGGTGAAAATCAAATCTCAGGATGTACCACAACTCACGGATCACATTAACTCGGTGGACCGACACATCAAATTCACCAGGGAGGATATGAACAGTGGCAGGTTAGCCTTCTTAGACTATGAGATTTCCATCAGTAATGGAGGACATCTAAAAGCTGACGTGTACCGTAAACCTACACATACGGATCAGTATCTAAGGTTTGACTCTCATCCTCCACTGGAGCACAAACTGGGTGTCATCAGGACGCTACAACACAGAGCGAACACCATCCCCACTGACACAGCAGCCAGGGAGGCAGAAGAACATCAAGAAGGCCCTGAGTAAATGTGGTTATCCCAGCTGGACTTTTGTCAAAGCTGGGAAGAGAATTGTCCTTTAATTGTTCCACAGGGGGAAATTTGCTTGCAACAGCAGCAAAAAAAATACATATACAAACTGAACAGGACACAGGACATAGAACAGAAACACACAAATTTTTTACATATTTACATCATGGACAATCGTTACCAAAACAGTACTGTACAGTTATTAAAATTAAAGTATAGATAAGTGGCAAACCCAGGTTGTAGTGTGTGAGTATGCCTGTGTGTAGAGTATGATACTGAAAGATGTTTAAATAGTTAAGAATACTTAGAATAATTAGAAAAGTACACAGCAAATTCAAAAGTGTTAAATGTTTTGGTGTTAATAGTCTCCTTGCAAAAGTAGAGTTAATTTTACTCTAAGTAGAGTCACATTCTTTTAATGTAACTCTGAGGTGTAAAATGATAGTAGTTAAAATCGAGTGTTAAAAATGAGTGTTTCTCTGTCAAATCTGGAGGTGTTACAATGGAAACATTAACTCTTGACCTCTTAACTCTGAACTCCTAGAGGGGCTATGACACCAACAGAGTAAATTCACAGACTCCGCCCCCAGCACGGCTCCAATCGAAGCTGAAGTGAAGCCGTTTCAGAACATTTTGCTCTACATATTTGAGTTGTTTGCCATGCTTGGTAAGTCATTTTTTCAAAGATTGTTTCAATTATTATTATGAGCTTTTACTTCTGTGGCTCTTTGGAGTTGAGACAAAGCTGTGTGAAAGGCATTAGCCATGTTGCTCGCTGATAGCATAATATTCTGTTTTAGCTAGCTGAAAGGTATTGTTTGCAGGCAAATACCACAGCCTTGAAAAAAGCTTGCATGTGAATTTTCAGTCAAATCTTTGGTCAAATACACCTAAAACAATGTCTAGAATGTGAAATGTTGGTATAATGGTGCTGCTTGAAGCCTGAAAACGATCGCCCATAATAAAAAAAAACGAGCAAACAGCAGTAGCAGACGTCCTGACTGGATTCTACGTTAGCATTTAGATAACTCCAGAGTTTTGTGCACAAGGTAAAAATGAAAAAGGTTGAGGTTTTACATTTAGTTCAGTATTACCTGTTGTCTGTGTCCTTGTCTTTTGGGAAAATACTTTACACAAGTAATGGCTCAAAGAGGATTCCTTTTTTTTTTTTTTACTGGGCTGCAATTGTTTACTGGATTATTTGTGCCATTAATTAGTGTCAACTAATTTTTATTCAATCTCCGCACAGGATATGCTTGTGAAGATGGAATATGGGGGAGAGCAGAAGTGCGTTGAAGTTCCACAAAGGGATGAATGAAGGACATGCATATTGTATTGAAGAAATAAGTGATGAGAATGCTGTTATTTGCATTTACCATGTCAGACCTTTTGATAAACAAAATTCTAATGAAAGTGAGAACATGTAGGGGAGACCGGGGATAGTTGTAACGTGGGTCAGTTGTAACACTTCCAATTTCTCCAATCAGGGCTAAGTTTCAAATGATGTGACTCATCCTGTGCATGCCCAATTCAGTTCTGCTATCACATGTGAAAAATCAGCACATTTTGTCAAACACAGACAATTTAACATGGAAAAAAGTAATTTGTATGCCAAAAAGTAAATTTTTCTACTTTATTTCAATGTGTAATAGCATTATCTGCTTTGCAGTTAAACTCATCAAACTTAAATTATGTTATTTGTATGTCTATGGGGATATATTCTGTGTAAGTCTTTAGTGCTAATGTTTTAGCCGTTGGCTGTAATGTTAGCTAGTTCATGGCTATAGGAGTCTGGGTCAGTTGTAACAGCAACAGTCTGGGTTAGTTGTAACAATAATGCAGATGTTACAACTTGCCACACTATTACTTTAACTTATATTAAACAAGTTGGGGCAACGACATCAGCAGAGAGAGGTTCACTGGTCGCTTTTGTATATGCGGTTAATGCCATTGGCAACACAATTCCTCCACTGTTTGTGTTCCCACATTATGCAGACCTCTGTGTCAGAGATGGGCCAGTAGGAAGTACTGGTAGTGGAAATAAATCAGGATGGGTGCAAGAAACAGATTCCCTCATCTTTCTGAAGCACTTTGCAAACCACACCAAGGTAAGCCATGATAAAAAGTAATGGAATTGCGATGCTGGTGAACAACTACATTTTTTCAGCTTCATTGTTATGTTCAAAATTGGTGCAAGAGTTGTAAGTTATAATGCCCACTGAGCCAATGAGGCCAAACTCAAGGAAGACCAACCAAAATTAATGAAATATTCAGTTGCAGAAAATTCCATAATTTGTCTTTTTTGGGGGGTTGGAATATGTTCAAAAGCTAGATTTCTGCATTCTGTCACACACACAAATAGCTACATAAATGGATGTAAGTGCATTCATGTGTTGAATAAACAAAGATTACATGTTAATGTTTTGTTAGTACCCTTATTTCATTGTGTTACATTTTACCCCAGGATATGTTACAACTAACCCAGAATATGGGGTTAATTGTAACATTTCACTCTTTGTGTTTGAGACCATACCATGCAATGGGTAATTGTGCTGCAGAGAAAATAGCTGCATTATTTAATAGCAGAGACATGTAAATACTTTGCATTACATTTTGAATCCACTACCTTAAAAGAGCTTCAATTTACAGACAGAAATGTCAAAAATGTTACAACTATCCCCGGTCTCCCCTACACTGTTACATCTTTCAGAAAATTGAGGTGCACAGTTCAGAATAAATGTTTTTCAAAAACCATTGCATCTTTTTAGTAAATGTTTATTTCCAAAAGAAATTTCTAGAAGTTCAGAACAGTAAAATTCCCGCTTTTTAGAATGAATTAGAAGATAACTCTTACGTAGTTAAACTAAAATACTCTTTGAGAGTTAATATATAAACTCTTAACACCAAGTGTTAAATTATCAACTCCAGACAGATTTGGTGTTTAACACTAAATCAGAGTTAACGTACCAACTCTCCAAAAAGAGTTAAATTAACACTCTCTGGTGTGGACCCATATAGACACTTTAATAGTGTTGAAATCAAATCCGACAGTGTTAATTTGGACATGCTGGATTTGCTGTGTACAGACTGTGTATTGTACCTGTGCATTAAAAAGTAGACAACTTCCTTTTTTTTCTTTTTTCTTTTTTTGCCTGTCCCGTTTGGCTCTTTTGCATCAGAATTGTTGTCTAAAGGCAAAGAAAGATGCCCAACGGATTTACTTTACCAAATTGACCATCCCAGCCTTGCCGTAATGGTCCATTTGATTCACCTTTTATTGTTTCTTTTATTTTCACTTAATGAATACGGGACAGACTTGACTGGAGGAAAGAAGGGGAGAAAGAAAGAGGGAAAGAGAAACAGCTGAGAAGAGGGACGGGGGAGAAGGGCAAAAAACAAAAACCAACAGAACGGGCAGAGAAAAAAAAATGCATATATCAATCACCTGGATCACCTGCTGAGAAAGAAAAAAGAAAACAAGCAGAAGAGAACAAGAGTAATAGAATAAACAACATCACAATGATATATGGGAATATGACAGTAAATACTAAATGTTAAACATTATTGTGCAGCACATAAGATCAACAGAACACAGTGTGCTTTGAGGTAGGAGCCAAAAAGGGTGTAGTTTGTGGGTGTGATCACCCGTGTGTACACCTGTGAGCATGGACGCGCTTGTTTTTTTAAAAGGTTCCTTCATGTAATGATCTGCTAGAGGGTGTGGGGGGGCCACAGCCCCGTCCTCCAGGGCGTGAAGCAGGTATGGAGGAGATCAAAACTCCAGACATCCAGAGGCCCCCAGAACACAAGAGACCAAGGAAGACCAACAGAGGGGCAGCCGCACCACTGTCCCAAAAAGAGCTGAGGAGAGTCCCAGATGAGGGCTCACTCAGCAGCCGCGGAGCAGAAGCCAGGGGGAGTTGCAGTGACGCGCCCGTGAGCTCCGCCGGCAGCCAGCCGTGCCTGAGTGACCGAGCCCCAGGCCGAGAGGCTGGGGGCACCCCACCTCCGAAGGGGCCCGAGCGAGCCCCAGGCTCCAGGCCCGCCAAGGAGTGAGCCGGTGTGTACCTGGACGCCCATCCCCGGACTTATGTATGTTAGCATAAGATTAAATTCAACAGAAGCAAGGCATCCCACATGCACACAACACGCAGCAGGAGTAGCAAAGATAATTCAGAAAACAGCACACATAGTGAGGGAACACCCACTGAAAGTGCTTACCACACACAGTGTAGTGGCCTATGTGAACTCACAGGCATTCACAATGACTCCACTGACGCAACAAAGGTTGAGCAAAATTTTAGAGGCGCCAAATTTGATATTCACACATGAAGGAATAAATATGGCAGACCTAATGGGGTCAGGAGAACCACATGACTGTATTAAGAAAGCCCAAGTTGAAGGAAAAATCAGGGAAGACCTGAAGGCAGAGCCCATATATGGAGCTGAGGATTGGTTCACAGATGGATGCTGCCACAGAGATGAAGAAGGATTGAAAGCGGGCTATGCAGTAGTCTGTAGAGTAGGAACTGAGTTTCAGGTGAAAGAAGCAGGAAAAATTGAGGGACAACAGTCGGCCCAGAGAGCTGAAGTGATAGCCCTAACTCGAGCCCTGAGGTTGGCTAAAAACATGAGAGTGAACATCTACACTGACTCAGCATATGCGTTTGGAGCAGCTCATGTGGAACTGGCTCAGTGGAAGAGAGCCGGGTTCAGAACGGCCACTAATGCACCCATCTGTCACAAAAAGGAAATGGAGGAACTGGAAAAGGCCCTGGAGGACCCAGACGAGGTAAGTATTATAAAATGCAAAGGCCACTCACAAGCAGACAGTATGGTGGCAAGAGGAAATCAGAAAGCTGATGAAGCCGCAAAGGAAGCAGCGGGCTACAAAGGACAGAGACAACTGGTGCAGGTAACCCCAGAAGAGGAGGTTAGCACTAACAGCATGGAAGAAGTTAGACAGGCTCAGGAGGAGACATCCCCAGAGGAAAAGGGGGTGTGGGAAAACAAAGGAGCCTGGCAAGATGGCGGTTTGTGGAGGGGGCCAGATGGGCGTCCCGCTTTAACGGCCAAAATGGCGGAACAGAAGGTGAATGAGGCTCACGGGCTTGGTCACGTGGGAGTGAAACAGATGGAGAGAAATTTGTGCCGATGGTGGCATCCTGATTTGAGAAGGATGATACTGGAAAAGGCCAGAACGTGCCTAATTTGTGGGGCACACAACCCAAAGCCAGCAGTAAAACCTGAAGCTGGTAAGTTTCTCATGCCAGAAAGGCCAGGAGAAGAGGTTGTGATTGATTATACCGACATGATTGATACAGGCCCAGGTGGGGTGAGGTATTTGTTGGTGTGTGTGGATGTTCTGACTGGATGGCCTGAAGCATGGGCGACCAAATGTGAAGACGCGAAAAGCGTGATTAAGTGCTTAATCAATCATTACATTCCAAGGCATGGGTTTCCCAAGAGAATTAGGTCAGACAATGGTACTCACTTCAAGAATAAAGATTTGCAAGAGGTAGAGAGGATGTTGGGAGTGCAACATAAGTTCGGGACGGTCTATCATCCTCAATCTCAAGGAAAGGTAGAGAGGATGAACCTAAATTTGAAAAACAAGCTGGCTAAAATCTGTGCGCAGACAGGGCTAAATTGGGTCGCAGCCCTGCCCATTGCTTTGATGACCATAAGATGTTCTGTTAACCAATCCACAGGTTTCACCCCTTATGAGCTGCTGACTGGGAGACAGTTTCCAGCACCCTGGACAGTGGTCCCGGTGGAGCAGCCCAGGACAAGCAACAGGTCTCATGCAGAATATTTTAATGAGTTGAAGGCTCTTGTGTCCAGCTTTACAAAACAGGTCACTTGTGAGAGACCCACGGGGAACGGAGAGGTCCCGGACGCAAAGGCAGTGTGGCTGAAGGTCATTAAGCGAAAGTGGAAGGAGCCCCGCTGGACTGGTCCGTATGAGGTGACCGCCCGGACGGCTACAGCAGTCCAGCTGAAAGGGAAAGGCGACACCTGGTACCACTGGTCGCAGTGTGCACCCGCACACGAGAGCTTGGTGGAGGAAAATTCGTCTTCAAAGAACGCAGGTGTCAAGAAACAGAGGCAGAATAAACCTCTTCACCTGTGCAACGGGCCGACCAGTAGTCCACCTGGAAGGCCGAAGAAAGAAGAGCAGCCTAGGAGGAGATCGCCGCGCCTACAGAAAGGAGTGGTAACAAATTGAGAGTTTGAAAAGGGGTGGTTCAAATAAAAAGAGTAAAAAGGGAAAGAGGAAAACAGAAACAAAGTTTTAAAATTTATGCTAAGTACAAATATACATACAACATACATACAACACAATGCCATCCCGCGAACCGGAGATTCGTGAGGAGAAAGGACTGATTAAAATGTTGCTTGTGATTGTTAGTTTGATGACTGTGATGATATTGATAATGGCCCTATGTTTGCTTTGAGTAAGTTGAAGATCAATTGCTGTTTCCAGTGATCTTCCCACATGTGAATTAAAATCTTCGTTTGACTTCACCCGGCCGGACCAGTGTGATTATTTTTCGATCACCTCTTGTACCCTTTCTCAATTTTTGAATCTTAACACCGGACACAAAGAACCACCAACGCACCGACACCTGAGGGAGTCCGCCACTGGCAGGGGAAGTGGTGGTGGGTGGAGATAGGCCTCCAAACCTTGGAGGGCCTGAGATGTCCCCAGAGAGGTGGCGTCTGATACCCAACCTGACATATAGACACAGACATACAGGCACACACAGATACAAACATCCATTCCCACCCTCATGCTCTCATATGCACTTACTCCACACTCAACCAACGTGGAGACAGACATAAAGAGACGCTATACACACGATCACACTCCCCAAGCGTACTCTACAAACCGGGTCTAGGTACCTTTGCCCCTGGAGGGGGGAACTGCACCCAGACCCAGGTGGTGTTTCCCTTTTCCCTGCGGTGGGGGGAGGCAGACCGCCCCGACTCCGCAGCAGCAGGGAGGCCCCACACTCCAGACCGCAGTCAGACAGTCAACTCCTCCTCCTAGCCCCCCCGCTCCAGCAGGCCGCAGAGAATGGGGGTGAGAGAAGACTCCAAAGTAGACAACGTCCAATAAGTCAGTGTATATACATTGAGAAAAGTAATGTGCAAGTTATGACAGAAGTTTTTTGGTTGAGTAGTGCAAGTTACAGCGCTGATGTAAACATCTGTGTTTGTTGGGAGCAGGTCTGATTGTACAGTCTGACAGCTGCAGGGAGGAAGGACCTGCAGAAACGCTCCTTCATGCATCGAGGATGCAGCAGTCTGTCACTGAAGGAGCTCTGCAGTTCAGTAACATTTACATGCATAGGGTGGGAGACTCTGTCCATCAGAGATGTTATTTTGGCCAAAGTCCTTCTGTCTCCACCACCTGCACTGGGTCCAGGGTGCATCCCAGATAGGGCTGGGCGATATGGCCTAAAATCCATATCATGGGTATAATTTGAAGCATTTGTGGTAACGATATATATTGCAATATATTCTTTTCTTCTGTATCATGTATTTCCCACACTATAAGGCGCACTTAAAATCCTTTAATTTTCTCAAAAATCGACACTGTGCCTTATGTATGAATTCTGGTTGTGCTTACTCTCCTCGAATCGATTTTATGTGGTATGCGGCGCGCAGAAATCTGTCAAAATGTTTCAGTACGACTTTGGTAAGCTATGAAGCCGCACTGCTTGATGGATTGTCGGAGCATTACGGCTACCGTAATCAGGAGCTTCACGGAGTAATCTGGGTCCTAAACTCCGTCTGCTTCAGGTCCCAAAGTCAAACAAACACTGTAACATCACTGAGAGTTACAAACTTTCTAAATTCTTTCATTTTTAATAAAATGATCAGCGTTGGTGGTTCACCAGGTGTAACAATTAAGTTTAACATCCAGGCATCCATGAAAACAGAATTTATTAAGTTCAACGGAGTTAGAAGTGGTCATGTGATTGGGTTACCCTGACTACTTTATTCTTCCTCAGTCAAACAGCAGCACTCATGTGATTGTTTTGCCCCCTGAGCTCCAGGTGTTGTGCCAAAAAGTGATCGTCTACCAGAAAGTGTTTACCGCCCGTGGGAGCGTGTGGAGGTGCTTAAAGCTGTAGCGCCCAGATTACTTACAGCTACTTCCGTGCAACTGATGTAAGGTGCGGTAAGCTGAACACAGCTTCAACCATTTGTTTGTTGAAAAATAGTAATGTGACCACACCGCATTTTCCTGTTAGTAACGGTAACGGCGTTGTAACGATAGGAATAGTAATTAGTTCGATTACTTGTTACTGAAAAAAATAACACCGTTAGTAACGCCGTTATTTGTAACGCCTGTATTCACATCACTGGTTGCTGATCACCTTTTCAGACGCACAATGTTGAAGACGCACATACTGTGGTCTTCTTGTCAGGTAATCAACAATCCAGGACACCAGAGAAGCATCCACCTGCATCGCTGTTAGCTTATCACCCAGGAGGGTCGGCCTGATGGTGCTGAATGCACTGGAAACTTCAAAAACATGACCCTCAGTAATCTGGTCCAGATGGGTGTAGGCATGATTGAGCAGATAGATGATGGCATCCTCAGCTCCAAGATGTGGTTGGTAAGCAAATTGAAGGGGATCCTGATGTGGTCTTACTATGGGTCCGAGCTGGTCCAGGATGTCTTTCCAGGGTCTTCATGATGTGGGATGTCAGTGCCACAGAACTGTAATCCTGGGGGCCACTGGGACATGGGGTCTTTGGTACAGGGACGAGGCATGATGTGTTCCACAGCACTGGGACCCTCTGCAGACTCAGACTCAGCATGAACAGTTTATGAAAGACTCCACAAAGCTGGGGGGCACAGGCCTTGAGGACGCGGGGACTCACTCCGTCTGGTCCAGCAGACTTACCTGAGTGGAGTCTCCTCATTTGTCTTTGAACCTGGTCATGAGTGAAAGTGACAGGTGGGGGTTAGGAGTGGTGTGGCTGCGGACTGCAGGCTGACTACAGGTCAGTCTGCACGGGGGTGAGCATTCACTGCAGTGTCGAAGCTGTTAAAAAACACATTCAACTTATTAACTCTGTCCTCAACACCCCCCAGCTCCTCTGCTGATGGATGACCTGAATCCACTGATTGTCTTCATGCCACTCCACACCACTCTCGCTTTTGCTGGAGTTTCCACTCCAAGGGAAGAGAGAGGTTATTCTCCTGTAATTGTCCTTAGCCTCTCTGATCTTGCCCTTCAATAACACCTAAATCATTCTCACCTCCTCTTTATTGCCCACTCTGAAGGCCTTCTTCTTGTCATTCAGAGGAGCTTCGATGTCACTCACCCACAGCTTGTTTTTTGAGTAACAATGGACAGTCTGAGTTGGGACAATGGAGTCGGTGCAGAAGGTAGTCACTGATACACTCAGTAAGCCCACTGATGGGAAGAGGAAGGCACAATACAGTAAGGCACACATTAGAGGACAGGTTGCAAAGTGCTTGAAAGTAGCGCAGTAGACTTAGTCTGAACACAGAGTCTCTGTATTCACATGAGTCATTCAGATGTGTTTGTTGTTACAGAATTACATTCACTTGAATGTTTTGTTTTGGGGGGTTTTTGCCAACTTTCCAACCCTGCAGATATTCTGGCTCAAAAATGTAACAGACAGGAACATTTGATGAAAGTCTGATATGCATGTTTGTGCCGTACGATGTCAGTACGATGGATAACAGTAAATAGAAAACGTAGCAGGAAAAAGGAAAAAAAATAGGAGCTTGTTATGGGGAGCAGGTGTTTGTGTCTTTCCAGCATTTCCAGTGAAAATTGATCCTCCCAGTTCATTTCTTTTGTTTTTTGTTAGTTTTTTTTCACTAGTTCGTTGTTATTGAGCTCAGACAGTAAGTAAAGTCTATTTAATAAGTGCTTTTCATAGACAGGCAGTCTGCACAGAAAGGGTAACATAACCAGAATGTTAAGTAACAAAATCAACAATATAAACAATACAAAAGGTTACACGTACATAAAAATGTCAAATTAAAAAAAACAGTAGATACAGTGGAAAGTTATTTGGTTTGGATTCTGCAGTCCCACAGAAGATTAGGTCATCTCAAAGTGATTATAAATCTGATATTGTTTCTCATATATCTCTGAATGTGGTTGAATCCAAACTATTTTTAATATTCTGATTTTCCTGTTGGAATCCCGACAGCATTAGATCAATGAAAATAAATATAGCACAGACCTTAGAGAAACCGCTGTCTGGGTTAATTCAAGTCCAGTGACCAAGAGCATGAACAGGTTTGCTTATTGTTGCATTTTTTGTTCAGGAAAACTTAGCTGGTGAAACAAAACAGGACAGACGATTAACAAGCCCCTAAAATTAACAAGTGTCCAATGTCAGCCTCTTATATAGCCTCAAACAGAGTTTCTGTCTGATTTAGTGCTCAGCTCAGATAAAATAATTATTGTGGGTGATTTTAACATCCATGTAGATGCTAAAAATGACAGCCTCAACATGGCATTTAATCTGTTATTAGACTCAATTGGCTTCTGTCAAAATGTGAAAGAACCCACCCACCACTTTAATCACACTCTAGATCTTGTTTTAACATATGGCATAGAAACTGAACATTTAACAGTGTTTCCTGAAAACCCTCTAATTTGAGGTAATCTCAAAGTGTAATTGTTACGGTCGCTGACCTCTAGTGGCTCTGTGTAGGAGTTTTTTTCTCCTTTTCTTGTGTTGCAGTCCTGCCTCATGAGCCACAGCTGAGGTGTGTTCCAGCTCGTCAGCCACGGCATATAGTCTGCCACGTCCCCCATTTTTGCCAGAGCTGTGAGCTGTAGTGTTTTGAGCAGTGTGTGTGTGTGTGTGTGTGTGTGTGTGTGTGTGTGTGTGTGTGTGTGTGTGTGTGTGTGTGTGTGTGTGTGTGTGTGTGTGTGTGTGTGTGTGTGTGTGTGTGTGTGTGTGTGTGTGTGTGTGAGAGAGAGAGAGTGAGAGAGAGAAGGTGAACTCTGTGAAACTTTGGTTTGCTTCTCTTTTATTGTAAGCAAAGGTGTGCCCTTACTGTGTTAATTAGTTCATCGTTGTGGAAGCAGGTAGGGGTTCTCTGCCATTTTTGTTTCAACTGTTTTCTCCTGTTTCTGTTAGACAGGGAGCTCAGCCATTGTATTTTGTTTTGGTTAGTGAGTACTTGGTTTGATTTCTAGCTAAAGGGGGTGTTTTGTTTGTTGTTTTGGCCTTGGAGACCCTGAAGAAAAGAGCTTCCCTGTGTTTATTTTTACTGTAGTAGTTTTGGGCAATAAATCATGTTTAATGACATCTATTCTCCGGTAGTTCATGTGTTCTCTTTCACTTTGTGTTACCCCTCACCCCAGTCAACACTTCATTTTTAAGTGGGGCGTAACAGTAATCAAAGGTAATCTCATTTCCTGATAACATTTACATTTACAATATAAATTCAAATTCAAATTCAAATTTTATTTGTCACGTACACAGTCATACACAGTACGATATGTAGTGAAATGCTTGGACAACTGCTCGTGACCTAAAGAAAACAAAAAAGGAAAAGGCTATGAATAAGATAGGAAATAAATATGAAAAATTAAAAAGGGTAAATTTAACTAGGAAGGAATAAGATAAAATATATAAATTAAAGTTGAAAATAAAATAACTGTACAACAAAATACACAATATAGAACTATATAAGAATGTATGAAGAAATATAAATATAAATAAATATATACACAATAACAGCAGCTGTACAAGTATTAACCGGAAATGAAGAATATAGTGACCAGTGTTGTGCAAAACCAAAGTCCAGAAAGTCCAGTGTGTGTGTAAGAACCATATGTGTGGGTCAGTACTGTGTGGTGGTGTGATTGAGAGACCGTATCGCCTGCGGGAAGAAGCTCCTCAGTCTCTCTGTGTTGGTCTTCAGGGAGCGGAATCGCTTTCCTGACCTCAACAGAGAGAACAGTCTGTTGTTGGGATGGCTGAGGTCCTTCACCATCTTCCTGGCCTTGGTCCAGCACCGCCTGCTGTAGATTGAGTGCAGGTCAGGGAGCTCGGAGCGGATGGTGCGCTCAGCTGACCGCACAACCCTCTGTAGAGCTCGTCTGTCCTGCATGGTGCTGTTCCCGAACCAGGTTGAGATGTTTCCCGTCAGGATGCTCTCTATGGTGCACGAGTAAAAGTTCCTGAGCACCTTGGAGGGCAGTTGGAAGTCTCTCAAGCGTCTGAGGTGGTAGAGACGCTGTCGGGCCTTTTTCACCACGGTGTTGATGTGACAGGACCATGACAGGTCCTGCGTGATGTGAACTCCGAGGTATTTGAAGCTGTCCACTCTCTCCACTGGGCACTCGTTGATGACGGGGGTCTGGTAGTTCCTCTCCTGCTTAGTGCTGAAGTCCACTATCAGCTCCTTTGTCTTACTGACGTTTAGAAGGAGGTTGTTCCTCTGGCACCAGTTCTCCAGATTCCTAATCTCCTTCAGGTAGGCCGTCTCGTTGTTATCAGAGATCAGGCCCACCACGACGGTGTCGTCAGCAAACTTGATGATGGTGGTGGAGCTGGTAGTGGCCACACAGTCATATGTGTACAAAGAGTACAGCAGGGGGCTCAGAACACACCCCTGGGGGGCTCCAGTGCTGAGAGTGGTGGAGGCTGAGACATGTCCGCCCATCCTTACTGCCTGTGGTCTGCCAGTTAGGAAGTTGGAGATCCACTGACACATAGATGAGCTGAGTCCCAGATGCTCCAGCTTGGTGGTGAGTGTGGAGGGAATTATGGTATTAAATGCAGAGCTGTAGTCTATGAAGAGCATTTTAACATAATTCCCCCTTCTAGTGTCCAAGTGAGTGAGTGATGTGTGGAGGAGATGAGAGATGGCATCGTCTGTGGAACGATTTGGACGGTAAGCGAACTGTAGTGGGTAATTGATTACACTGGGCAGGGAACGGGCAGCACGGTGACACGGTGGTTAGCACTGTTGCCTCACGGCAAGAAGGTCCTGAATTCAATTCCACCATCAGGCTGGGGTCTTTCTGTGTTGAGTTTGCATGTTCTGCCATGTTTGCCCGGGTTCTACCCGGGTACTCCAGCTTCCTCCCAAAGACGTGCACTCGCGGATAGGGTTAATTGAAAAATCTAAATTGTATGCGGGAGTGAATGTGAGTGCGAATAGTTGTCTGTCCCTGTGTGTTAGCCCTGCAACAGGCGACCTGTCCAGGGTGTACCCTGCCCTGAAAAGGATCAGCGGAAGCGGATGGATGGATTACACAGCAGTGGGGGGTAGAGTTCATCACAGTAGATGTCTTTCTGACTTAGAAATATGGTATCTAAGCAGATTCTTCCTCTGGATGGCATTACCTTGGCCTCCAGTAACACTGTGAGGAACCTTGGAGTCATTTTTGACCAGGACATGTCGTTCAACGCACATATTAAACAAATATGTAAGACTGCTTTCTTCCATTTGTGCAACATCTCTAAAATTAGAAACATCCTGTCTCAGAGTGAAACTAGTTCATTATTACTTCTTTCATTATTATCAGGAAGTCCTAAAAACTCACTGAAAAGCCTTCAGCTAATCCAAAATGCTGCAGCAAGAGTCCTGACAGGGACTAGAAAGAGAGAGCAGATTTCTCCTGTTTTGGCTTCCTGTTAAATCCAGAATTCAAAATCCTGCTCCTCACATACAAGGTAAGTAAGTAAGTAAAGTTTATTTATTAAGCGCTTTTCACAGACAGGCAGTCACAAAGCACTGTACACAAATATTAAAATAAACAATACAATCAATAGACATTATACACAATGTAAAGGATCAAATGCAAATAATGCAAAGAATATAAAATACATAGATCAACAAAAGGCTTGTTTGAACAGAAAAGTTTTTAACTGCTTTTTGAAAGAATCCACAGAGTCAAGCAAACGTAATTGTAGTGGTAAACTATTCCACAGCCTTGGTGCAACAGACTGAAAGGCTCCACCCCTTTTGTCTTCAGTCGTGTATGGGGAACAACCAACAGACTCGGAGTCTGTGAGCGGAGACGGCGAGCAGCAGAGTATTTTATAAGAAGCTGGGATAAATAATCTGGGGCCATTTGGTGCTCTGTATGTTAAAACATGAATTTTAAAGCGAATTCTAAACTCTATTGAGAGCCGATGTAAAGAATATAAGATGGGAGTAATGTGAACACGCTTGGTAGAACGAGTTAGAAGTCTGGCTGCTGCGTTTTGTATTGCCAGGAGGTGAGAGAGAGTCTTAAATAATCAGGCCCCATCTTATCTTAATGACCTTGTAGTACCATATCACCCTATTAGAGCACTTCGCTCTCGCTCTGCAGGCCTACTTGTTGTTCCTAGAGTATTTAAAAGTAGAATGGGAGGCAGAGCCTTCAGTTTTCAGGCCCCTCTTCTGTGGAACCAGCTTCCAGTTTGGATTCAGGAGACAGACACTATCTCTACTTTCAAGATTAGGCTTCAAACTTTCCTTTTTGCTAAAGCATATAGTTAGGGCTGGACCAGGTGACCCTGAATCCTCCCTTAGTTATGCTGCAATAGATGTAGAACAGCAGTCCCCAATCCCCGGGCCACAGACTGGTACCAGTCTGTGAGTCGTTTGGTAGGAGGCCGCAAGTGTTGAGGCTCAGGGGTGAAATTTATGGTTTTCAGGGTTTTCAATCATTTTTTTATCATTATTGTTTTTGTCTTTTTTATCGTTAACTCTGTTTCCCTGAGTCTTTTCCCATGTGTTATGAATAAATACTTTTTTTGGGTACCGGTACTAGTTTTATTTTGTTGTATTTATCTGCGACACTGGTCCATGGCACAAAAAAGGTTTGGGACCGCTGGTGTAGCCTGCTGCGGGATACCCAAGACGTGTTGTGTTTAAACATCACACTGTATTGAATCATATCTGTTATTAATCTCTGTCTCTCTTCCACAGCATGTCTTTAACCTGTCTTCCTTCTCTCACCCCAACCAATCACAGCAGATGGCCCCGCCCCTCCCTGAGCCTGGTTCTGCTGGAGGTTTTTTCCTGTTAAAAGGGAGTTTATCCTTCCCACTGTCGCCAAAGTGCTGCTCATAGGGGGTCATATGATTCTTGGGTTTTTTTCTGTATGTATTATTGCAGGGTCATCTGTACAATATAAAGCACCTTGAGGCGACTGCTGTTGTGATTTGGCGCTGTATAAATAAAATAAAATTGAGTTGAATCAGATATGCTTAATTTTTGTATGTATATATGAAAGAGAGAAAGTCTGAAAGAGCTGCTTTGCTTCTGGGTGTGTGTTTTCTGTTCGTGGTCGCTGAACTGTAACAACTATGATTTCCAGAAGATGGCGCTGTTTGACAGAGCATGAATATGGGAGTTCATTGAGATGACTTCGGATACACAACAGGTAAAATGAAGCATAGTGTTGCTGCTTTATCGCACATGTTTGAGTTTATAAATGCAAATTGTTTACCGACTTTTATTCTGAAATAACCTGGGACAACACTCTATTTTTGCAACAGTTTTGTTTTAAACGAGATAGCAAAGAGTTAATTGGCCTTGAAAAATCAAGACATCACAGTCACATTGATGTGTGTGACTGTACTAGTAATACAGTCACACACATCAATCATTTTCAATGAAGAAGGAGGAACATGAAGTTAGCATTCAAGTAGTTTAGGACCAAAGTTCTGTGAAAAATGTATTCCAAAGTCAGTGCTTTAGGAATTAAAAGGGAAAGTAGCAGCCAGGTGCCGAATGATAATTAAATAGACTTGAATCATGTATCCTCTGCAAGTGTGACCACCTTTATAAAAGCAGACTTTCTTGCTGGTCTGCTGCATTCAGGTATGTGTTGTGAATGCAATGCCAGATTTTCTCCAGGAGTGGACATCCTAGAAAGTTTACCCCAAGTTCAGATCAAGCAATGCTTAGAAAAAATACATTAAAAAGGGGGGGGGCAGCTAAATCTCAGACTCTACGGGTTTTAGTTACCATGATAAATGTGCAGAGTTATGACAGTGCAATCAGAAAAACACTGAATAAGTATGGCTTGCTTGGAAGTGTTGTGAGAAGAAAGCCTCATCTTTTGAAAAAGAACATGACAGCACAGCTTACATTTCTCTAAAGTTGCATGTGGAGAAACAGCAACCACTTCTGGTCATAGTTTGGTCATAATGCACAACACCACACTTGGAGTACATTAACTTAAACACGTCATAGCACCTCTCAAGCATGGTGGTGGAGGGGTGATCATTTGGTTTGATTTACTGTCACAGGGCTTGGGCACCATCTTATTTAGTTGAGTATGAATTCTATTTGGACAAAAGGATCCATGAATGTGAGGCCTGTCTGACAGCTGAAGACTGGGCCAACGGGACGATGATCCCAAGAAAACCAGCTTATCTCAACCAGATTAGCTGAAAAATAATCATGGTGTCACAATGGCCCAGTCAAAGTCCATACCTCAACCTAACTGAAGTGTTGTTGCAGGACCTTGAAAAGCTGTGCATAAACGAATGCCCCCCAGACTACAATGTACTGAAAAATACTTATATTCCTCAACAACAGTGTGAAAGATGAAGTCAGACACCAGACAATTACTTCAAGTTATTGCTGGTTCTAGAAGTCACTGAGTTATGGAATGTAATAGTTTGTCACAGTACTCTATTTAGTCACGTGAGAAACTCCAGGTCCACAAACACATGCATCTATCCATCCATTTGAGTAGCTTCTCAGCTCCCTCTGAGCAGAAGAATGCAGAGCACTGCATCAGCTCAAGATTATCATCTATATTAAGTGTATGCTTAAGGTTCTGTATGATCAGTGTTCATTTGTAATTTTACTGCAGCCTTTGTTACCAGGATTTCATCCTTTCGTGTTAGCCCTTTACTAGATCACAAGCTATCTGAACTAAGTGACACAAAAATAAAACTGAGGAATGAAAACGAATACTGTTTTTGACTTGGGAAGAAACAAAATACGATATTTAGGGAATATGCTGCCTTTTGTTTCACATTGTTTATAGCGTAAGTTATGTTACTAAAGTTATATATAACTAGACATTAATAATGTAACGATGTACAACTTGAAAACTATGAAGGCATTCCTGAATGTTTATGAATATTGAAGCGTCCCAATTAATTTTACCTCGTGTAATCAGATTCGACCCACGCAACAGGTTGTGGTATTATTTTGAAAAGTCAAACAGGAAGCAAAGTACTATTTGATCACTGACAGCTTTGAGCTAAATGACTTGTGAGAGACGAGTGGGGGAGTTTCCAGTACGCGGTATGGAAGCGGCTGTGGCAGCAGTGGCGACTGCTTCCCATCCTTCCACGTCCCTCTTTCAAATCCCGGCACACCGCTGCCGGTACACGCCGCTCCTTCATATCTCCGCCTAGAACTCCTGTTCTGACCTGGACTACACTGTCAGTCTTACATCACTTTTAACAGCAATTCGCAAAATCGGAACGTCACTGGAAGCTACAGAGTAACACTTACCCTCAAGTTCTGAATGACGGGCGGTCGATTCGACTTTGATGATGGGGGGACCTACTGCGGAGGGTGGGAGGATGGCAAAGCCCACGGCCACGGTGTGTGCACCGGACCCAAGGGCCAGGGAGAGTACTCTGGCTCCTGGTCGAACGGTTTCGAGGTAGTTGGCGTCTACACCTGGCCCAGTGGGAACACGTATCAGGGTTACTGGGCGCAGGGGAAGAGACACGGGCTCGGGATTGAAACCAAAGGGAGGTGGATTTACCGAGGAGAGTGGACTCATGGGTTAAAGGGCCGTTACGGAGTCAGGCAAAGCGTAAACACGCCGGCCAGGTACGAGGGTACCTGGAGTAACGGCCTGCAGGACGGGTATGGCGTGGAGACGTATGGTGATGGAGGTAAGATAAAACGGTGCACAGGTGTTGACTGTTCTTCAACCAAACTCCCAGAATAACCAAAGCACCCTTTTCTTCTGTACAGTAGTTTATCTTACACACTATGATAACGAATTTGTGTGTGTGTGTGTGTGTGTGTGTGTGAGTGAGTGAGTGAGTGAGTGAGTGTGTGATGTGACAGCACACTCTAGAAACCCCCACCTGGCCTGATCAAAGATACACCAACCAGCCCTCACGTTGAACATAAAAAACAACTAAAATGCTAATATTTAATTGTTAATGTGGCCATAATGTGTCCTCTGTGATAGAACTACTCACATGCATGTAGAACAGAAGTGGCCCATGTGTCCCTGAGCCCATCATGGATGTTTTGCGGCTGCTCTGAAAATGGGGATTTTAAATGGTGGCAGTCGTTTCATTCTAACCCAAATCAAAGGGTGATTAAAGGATTGCGAGGGGACATCAGGTCACACATAATGTTTTTGTCACCATCAACTAAAATGCTTGTGCTTACTAGTGATGTTCCTAGCCACTAATTTCTTTGTTGACTAACCTACCAGTGTAAAACTAAGGAACACTCACTGAGTTAAATGTGAAAGCTGTTTAATAGAATATGTCAAAAACTGATAACAAAGCCGTTTTAAATCACTGATCACGTTCTTCAATAATGAATCATGCTGTGCCTTATCAATGTTACATGTTATATTTCTGTGAAGGTTCTCAGTCATCCAGGTCATCGTAGTCTAAGGAGCTTGGAGAGACTTCTGGACTTCTGGACTTCTTTAAATTGCTTGAAGACATTAGGGGGTCCATTGTCCCTCCCACAGGGCTTAAATCTGGGACTCTCCACCATTTGACCCTAGATCTGAAGAAGCTTCTCGGATGAGAAGTGAAACGTCTTCAAGCAACTTAGAGAAGTCCAGACGCTTTTCTTTCCAAGCTCCTTAGGTTACATGTTATACTCCAGACGATGAAGAAGAAAAACACTTAAAACAAACAGATGTTAAATATGAAAACATGTTACTACAGAAGATGTTCACGTATTACTAAAATATGACAAATTAACCACTGAAAAACTCATAAATTGTGACGGAAAAGTGTGCCATGCATTATGAATGATGGACGATGTTTGAAAATCCATGACAACGCAATAAATCATCCTGCCATTTTCTTCTGCTTATCTGAAGAAAATTATCCCTATACCACACCTTCTCATTTAATGTTTTTTTTTTTACTTTCATGTCTATTTACATTGTAGATTCTCACTGAAGGCTTCAAAACTGTGAATGAACACATAGTAGGGGTGGGTTTTGATTATCGATTTATCAATTAAAATCACTTCTAGCTTGGATAACGATTCATTAAAATCCTGAATTGATTTTTTTAATATAAATTTATTTTACTTCATGCACAGCTCTCTAAAAATCTGTTTTCTGCATTATTCGCTTGCTTACTACGCACCAGTCTACCGTAGTTTACAGGCTGTCGGCCGCTGGTTTTTTTCCTTTTACTTACTTACTTACAAAGAAGCCTCATTTCTGCTGTTCAACACTGAACAAATTTAAACTTTTTAAAATTGAAAAACTCTCAGCTGTGTCTCTAATAAAACCTCTGTAACTTTGCTTCACTTCAGCAGCATCAGGTAACGTTCATATGTTGATTAATGGTTTTCTTTCGTTTTTGATGTACTGCTGAATATTTTTATAAAATCCCAGAACAGGAAAATCACCTTCATGTTTTTCTATGTTTTATTCTCAGTTACTTTGACACAAAGGCCTCTGCTGTGATGCTCACACCTTTGGTAAAGTCTCGCAAGTGTCAGTTTTCTTTTTATAGATATAAAAATATGGAAATGTACTGATACGTGATCTGAATTATACTATTTCTGACTGTCTGAGGCAAAATTTCCCCGAATTGAATCGAATCGATTCAAGAAATCAGTGACGATACCCAGCCCTAGTTTCTAGTCACCCTTGCATTATTTAGTCTACCAGCCTAAATACATGGCTTGGCTTCTGTTTCATGACTATTTACATTGTAGATTCTCACTTAAATTATGTAGTAAACAAAAGTGTGAAACAACTCAAAACATGTTTTATATGTTAGATCCTTCCTAACAGCCGCCCTTTGCTTTGATTCCTGCTTTGCTCACTCTTGGCGTTCTCTCCATGAGCTTCATGTCACCTGAAATGGTTTCCAACAGTCTTGAAGGAGTTCAGAGGTGCTGAGCACTTGTTGGTCCTTTGCCTTCACTCTGCGCTCCATCTCATCCCAAACCATCTCCACTGGGTTTATGTCAGGTGACTGTGGAGGCCAGACCATCTGGTGCAGCACTCCATCACTCTCCTTCTTGGTCAAACAGCCCTCACACAGCCTGCAGGTGTGTTTGGGGTCATTGTCCTGTTGAACAATACATGATGGGATGGCATGTTGCTGCAGGATGCTGTGGTAGCCATGCTGGGTCAGTGTGCCTTCAGTTTTAAATAAATCCCCAACAGTGTCACCAGTAAAGCCCCCCACACCAGCAAACCATCAACTCCATGCTTCATGGTGGGAACCATGCATGTAGAGACCATCGTTCACAAAGTGGAACCAAAGTTCTCCAATTTGGGCTCATCTTGTGTTTCTTGGCCCAAACAAATCTCTGCTTGTTGCTTTTCCTTAGTCGTGGTTTCTCAGCAGCTATTTGACCATAAAGGCCTGATTTGTACAGTCTCTACTCTACTCAGATGTGTCTCTACTCTGTGTGACATCTATCTGGGCTCTAATCTGAGCTGCTGTTAACTTGTGATTTCTGAGGCTGGTGACTCGGATGATTGTATCCTCAGCAGCAGAGGGACTCCTGGTCTTCCTTTCCTGGGGCGTCCTCATGTCAGACAGTTTCATCGTAGTCTTGATGGTTTTTCTGACTGCACTTGGGGACACATTCAAAGTTTTAGCAGTTTTCTGGACTGACTGACCTTCAGTTCTTACAGTAATGATGGGCTGTTGTTTCTCTTTAATAATAATAATAATAATAATAATGGATTGGATTTATATAGCGCTTTTCAATACCACTATTCATTCACTCTCACATTCACACACTGGTGGAGGCAAGCTATGGTTGTAGCCACAGCTGCCCTGGGGCAGACAGACAGAAGCGAGGCTGCCATATCGTGCCATCGGCCAGAGGGGCCGATGGCACGATATGGCCTTTACTTAGCTGATTGGTTCTTGCCATAATATGAACTCTAACAGCTGTCAAATAGGGCTGTCAGCTGTGCACCAACCTGACTTCTGCACAACATAGATGATGGTCCCAACACCACCAATGAACCCTGACAGGCTCACCTGTGAGGCGAAACCATTTCAGGTGACGACATCATGAAGCTGAGAGAAGGCCGAGGGTTTGCAGCTGGGTGGCTTCTTTCTTGAATCTAAATTCTAAAACATATTTCGAGTTATTTATCTTTTCTTTTTTTGCTACATAATTCCATACATGTTGCTTGATATATTTGATGTAATTAGTATATATCTACATATGTACATATATTGTGCATATATAATGCATGTGTGTGTAATCATCACAGCTGCACAGAAAGATTAAATTGATTAAGTGCTTGCTGCAATCTTGGTGTTGCTGTTTAATGCTAAAGCTGTGTGTTAAAACTGATAAAATTAAAAAGCTTGATTTTTGTGTCCACTTCTGACACCATTGATTGATTGAATCTTTATTTTGAACATGTTGAAAAAGTATAAAAAAAATAGAATTAAAATAGACAAATGAACAAAGCAAACAAAAGGAAAGCGAGCAACCACAACTCCAAATAACGTTCATGTTCAAAAAGGAGCAGGAAGAAGCATAAGCTTATTTAATCCCACCCCTTTTCCACTATCTAGTATCAATAGACTACAGAAATACCTCCTTGCAATTACATTATATGTTATGTGTAATTTTTTTTTAATATATACACATATATGTTTCTATCTATCCATACATACGTATATACACACATACGCACATATACACATTTTCAATAACCCCATTAACACCTCAAGGATACACAACCTGCAATTATATTTATTTATATATATATATATATATATATATATATATATATATATACCCCCATACCAACAAACCCGTGCATGCGCACACACATGAAAATATTAGACAAGAACACCCTATCAAATCTCTACCTTTTCCCTGTACCCTGTAAAAACCATATCCTTAAACCGCTTTTTAAACTGCGCCATGCTTGGACATTGCTTCATATCTTTACTTAGTCTGTTCCACAGCTTCACTCCACACACAGAGATGCAAAAACTTTTTAATGTTGTACGGATACGAGGATGTTTTAAATTTAATTCCCCCCTCAAATTGTATCCCCGTTCCCTTTTAGAAAACATTTTTAGAATATTGTCAGGAAGCAGGTTATTTATTGCTTTATATATAATTTGTGCTGTGAGAAAATGAACCAGATCTGTGAATTTTAGAATTTTTGATTTTAAGAATAGTGGATTTGTATGATCTCTGTAACCAGTTTTATGGATTATCCTTATGGCCCTTTTTTGTAATATAAAGATTGATGATAGCGAACATTTGTAAGTATTGCCCCAAACCTCTGCACAGTAATTCAAATACGGTGCAATCAGGGAACAATAGAGAATGTGGAGTGTTTGTGGTCCAGAATGTGTTTTACTTTACTCAAGATTGAGACACTTCTTGAAATTTTGTTATGTATATGATTTATATGAGACTTCCAGTTTAATTTATCATCTATAATCACACCAAGAAACTTATGTTCAAGTACTCTTTCAATTTCCACACCATCTACTTGAATCTGCACTTGTGCATTTCTAAGGGAATTCCCAAATAAGATAATTTTAGTTTCACTTAGATTTAGCGAGTTTGTTCCTGTTAAACCATTTTTTAATTTTGCACATTTCTGAAGTAATTGTATCCAGCAGCTCCTTTAGATTCCCCCCAGAACAAAAAATATTTGTGTCATCTGCAAATAATACTAATTTTAATATATCAGATGCCTCACAAATATCATTTATATAAATAATAAATAATTTTGGACCCAGTACAGAGCCTTGTGGAACACCACAAGCAATGTCCAAGCATGATGAGGAATGGACACCCAGCTTCACAAATTGTTTCCGGTCACTTAAATAATTAAATAAATAAAAATAACCATCATGCCACAAAACGAGAGTTGGAAATCCATTAATGTTGTTGCTTAATTTTATTGCTTGAATGGGCATTGGTGATAAATCGCCTACATATGCAACTGAAATCAAATCAGTATAATTTGTCAGCTCAATTTGTAATTCTTATATGGCACTTTGATATTTCAGAAGGCCTTCTGCTTCTAGATTATGATAGTTTTTTCTGTAAAGCGGATGTAGGTGGTATTATGAAAGGAATATAATGAAAGACTGGCTCAATAGACCTAAATGACAGAAATCATAACAGTTTTATAGTTATGTATACAGTTATTCATAGATCTTACAGAAACCAGTCTAGTCTGGTGTTTTCAGTCGGACTCTGGAGGCTTATGCCTCATTGCAAAGTAGCTGCTTGGAGTTATGTTTGGCCATCCAACAGACTTCTCAGTGTCTCAAGTTACTTCAGTCTTTTAAAATAGAACATCCTGACATTCTACAGCTGAAAGTACCAGTGCCACAGCTCTCCTAATCAGGCTACAAAGCGAACAGTTTTTTCACTTAATGTCAGACACTGGTCGTAGTTTTAGAATCGCAAAAACTCCCAACTGTCAAAATCTTTTCTTAGACTCAAACATGTTAAGAGAAACATACAGTTATTTGTCTCCAGTTGTGCTTATTGTTCATTTTTTGACTTCAAGACAAGCTCCAAAGATTGCACAGGGTGTAGGATTTGGAAACGGAGCAGAGGATTGAAAATCAGCATGTATTGGAACTCATAGACAGTTAATACATGCAGCACAATAGCACACTATACTCGGTAAATGCAGGGCAGCACAGTGGTTAACTTTTTTCTTTATTATGATTGTAAAGAAATCTAAAATGGAATTAGGTTGCACTTAACAATGAATATAAAAATATGTTATAATATAAATATATTTCTTTCATTCATGCACATTAAACATGGAAAACAACACAAGACCACCAAAATGCATATTTTGATTTATTCCTGTAATTACTGCATGTTTAGTATATGAGGTGTGCTTTCAGTTCACTGTTCATGATGGTAGTGACTTTAAGGTAAAGACTGTTGGTGAATCGTCTGGTGCATGTTCTAATCGATGTTGTCCTGAAGTTGACAACAAATCTTTTTTCTAACAGCGGGAGATGAAGATGTCTTCCAGGACAGGCAGCTGGTTTGTTTGTCTTTTTGTGTGCTGCAGAGCTGCTCCCTTACTATAACAGAATGGCATAAGTGCAGACACCTCAGTGGAGTTCTGGTAGAAAGACACCAAGAGATGCTGCAAGAGATTTACTTCTTGAGCAGTCTAATGGGGGCATTATGCTCACTGTGTCATGGGTGTGTCGTGATGATTTTGACCTCACATGTGTCGCCCACAATCCTTGTGGTGCATCGGCGGATCACGCTCCGCTCGCTTTCTGTAACCCGGGTCTTTGTGCTGCATCCACCGCAGTAAGCCGAAGACACGACTACAATCGTGTCAGTTTTTACCACCATTTTCTTTCCAAGCTTCTCGGACCACCACGACCTGGGTGACTGTGAACCTACACAAACCGTCAGTTTAGTTATTGTTTGCAAACTGTGTAGTTTTGTTTTATTCGATTTTTAATTGACTTGAACATTTTCTTTGTGCTTCACCTTTTTTTTTTCTGGAGAAGACTTTTTCAAGAATACAGATTGGTGTGTGTGTTTTCTTTTTTGGTTCAGTGTTTTTCTGTTTTGCCACCGTCATTCAAAGCAAAGGTGCAATTAACAAATAAAGTGGAAGCGACTGGCAACAACAGCAACTCAGCCATAAAGTGTTAGGCCACATGAAAGCTGTTCTACCTGCAAAGGGTGGGCCGACATCCTATTAAATCATCTGGATTAAGAATGGGTTGTCGCTCAGGTTCATATGTGTGAAGGCCAACAAGGAAATTCTTCTGCAGAATATAGTGTAGATTAGAGTTGGATGTGTCGAGACCAGTCGTGGTCTCGAGACCACTTTTACGTGGTCTTGGTCTTGTCTTGGTCTCGACGGACTTTTGTCTTGGTCTCGGTCTTGCGTTCTCAAATCGACATAGTGTTCGGGAGATTTGGAGTCAACCATCAGCGGAGCGGGGGGGTGGCTTACTGGGCTTAAGCCCGGGTCATTTTTTCAGAAGCATGGGGTCTTTTGGAGTGTAATTTGTTAGCTAGATGCCTGACTGACAACTGTATAAAACAAAAATAACACACGAAGCACAGATCGCACCGTCGTAAATTCCCCCTAATTTTGGTATGATCCAAGCTCAGGCACTGGGCGACTGAGCACAGCACCCATGTGAGCGAGGGGGGAGAAGCTGCTGCCTGCGAGTTTGCTGCAGACAGAGGAGAGCTTAAGTTTGACCAGGTACCAAAGCAAATCATTCGTACTGAACTAATAATGTAAATATGACGGTGCATCACAAAAGATTGATATCAAACTGATCACTTGGTTGCGTTACTTGCTCTTCGAGTGAATCAACAAATGGATAAATAAAAAGCCGAACAGCAACGCTGATTTTTTTAGAGAGTCTTAGCTTACACTTCATATTTTCAGTTGTTTCCCTCCACGGCTAAACAAACTCTAAATCGGTTTCAGTCATGTACTGATGAACACAACAATGGACATAAGGAGCTTCTTTCAAAGAAAAAACTCAGGTAGATGTTATTTTATATATTATGCTTTGGATGTTGTTTAGTATATCTATGCAAAACAAGAGGAATTTCAATACACAGCAGGATATTCACAGCTGAAACCAGATATTTACACTTTATGGAGAAAACATAAAAACTTTTTTTACTGTTAAACATCAATTTAGAGTAAACTTGTTTTAGATAAATAAATATTGAAATATCTTTTGAATTAGTTAAATGTCAGAATAAAGAGAGACAGAGCTTCTATTTTAGTCACTTTCATCAAATGTAGGAGCACATGTACACTAAGTTTATTGTTAATTAATAAGAAAACTCCAGACGATTCCATTCTGAGCTGAAGAAGCTTCTGATAGGTTAGTAGAGTCCATGTGAGTAAATTGGTGGCACAGCTGTGGATGCATATAAGGCAAAACACAGAGCCTGTTTCTGTGACATGGGAACATCAAGAGATGTCAACCAAAACACCAGGAAAAGAATCGTGGAGCTCCATAAGTGTGGCTCAGTTTGAATACAATTTGGTGCCATTTACAATTAAGAAATACAGATAGTTTCTCTCTTTACTCTTAAAGTTAACAAATATGTTTTTTATATTTATCAATCTAAAAAATAAACATTTAGTCTGATTTGATGTTACAATTAAAAAAGTGTTTGTGTTTTGATCTGAAGAGTTTGTAAATATCTGGTTTCAACTGTGTATTTGATGATGTTGGTGTTTGGCTTGATTGTCAGCACAAAGAGGAACAGAGAGAGAGGGAGAGAGAGAATGAGGACAGAACAGAGATGAATAAGAGCAGGTGAGACACACATGTTAGTCAAATGGTTGTTTGCCAAAACTCATCAGAACATGTATCTCGTACCTAGTGTTTCTTTTTAGGTTTGTTACTTTTCAAATTCTGTATTTATTAAGTTATGCAGCTTGTTTGCACAACAAGGCTGAATAATTATATAAACGTTTCTCAATCTAAATAGTGGACTTTGGTAGAATTAAAAAATAAGTGTAGTGCAGGTCTATGATGATTTTTAGTGCTGCTATCATCTAGTTCTGATTCTGGTTCTGTCTTGGTTAAGTCCTCAGTAGTCCTGATTTTAAACTGTTGTAGTCCTGTTTTAATTCCGGATCAGTTCTGGGTCTGGTTGAATTGGGGTTTAGTCCTCGTGTCTTGATACAGCCCTGACTTTGTTCTGCCTTGCTGCTTAATTAAAAAACTAGTTTAAGGTGTCCTGCACATGTGTATATATAATAGCATCTGGCTGCAGTTTAAAGACTTTTTTTGTCTCGGTCTTGGTCTTGGTCTCGTCTCGGTCTCGTCTCAACTTGGTCTTGGTCTTGTCTTGGTCTCGATACCCTCTGGTCTTGGTCTTGTCTTGGTCTCGGATTAGGCGGTCTTGACTACAAGTCTAGGGTAGATTAGGGAATTTAAATTGATGTCCAATACTGATAAATTGTTGCATCCTAAATGTTATGGGGCCATTTGCCTTCAGATGGAGCATTGTTGTTTACAAACATAAATCTGTTAATTTAGACATGAACACTATTAGAATGAAAGAGCAATTTAGCTTTCTCCGAAGGGTGGGTGGGCTGTCCCTCAGCGACACAGTGAGGAGTTCAGTCATTCGGGAGAGGTTCAGAGTGGAGCCCGTACTCCTCCACACCCAAACGAGCCAGCTAAGGCTGTTGCCTCGTGGGCACAGTGTTTCAGCCGGGCATGCCAGTTGGACCCAGAACACACTGAAGAGATTGCATCAATCAACTGACCTGGGAAAGGCTCAGGATTTCCTCGGATAAGCTGAAGGAGGTGGGTGAGAGGGAGGCCTGAACTTTTCTCCTTCGGCTGCTTCCCAGCAGCCTGATATCAGATAACTGGAGGAAAGCCCTGAATGATTTATTGATCTGTTATTTCAGATTTTAACTTTCACTGAAGTGGTTTTAATGAAGTTTCGTACATCATTCATAAAGCATGGCTCAATGTGCTACACTTTTTACTTGCTGTTCAGTTTTTTGGATGTTGATTTGTCATATTTTAGTAATATGTGAACGTCTTTTGTAGCAACATGTTTTCATTTACATGTTTATCACATCATATTCAGTTTAAGTGTTTTTCTTCTTCTTTGTCTGGAGTATAACCTGTAATATTGATGATGCGTGATGCTGCACAGTTAAGCGACTGAAAAATGTGATTAATGGTTTCAAATGCCTTACAGTCTTTGACATTGTCCACTAAACAGTTGTCAAATTTAACTTAATGTCTGAGTGTTTCTTAGTTTTAGACTACTCAGCTAGTCTCATTTTTACCCTCATTCAGTCAACTAAGAAATTCGTTTCCAGGAACATCCCCAGTTTATATACTGTTAATACTCACACCCACACCCCAGAAATCTCTATCAGCATTTGCCCCAGTGATTCTGAACATGAAATAAAGCTTAACATAGAGATACACAAATTTCTAATTGACTGTTGCATTAATAAAACCATCCATTTCAAATATTTTTGTTATTTCCCAAAAATTGGGATATTTTTATTGTCTTGTGAGTGAAAAAATATTTTCATTTCGGAGTAAAAAGAGACCTACAATACAACCATGTGTTTGAATAAAAACTCAACAACATTAAGCCCAGCACCCAGTTTTAAACATCGCTAACACAACAGCTACACTGATGATGACGCTGGCACAGTTTAATGTGGAGCCATTAGTGACATGGCGAGCTCAAGTTCAGTAAAAAAACACAACATGTTTCTAGCGTCCAAGACAGCAGCACTGTTTCAGTAATCACCATTAAAACCTTTACTGTGAAAAAGCTGTTGGGCGTCTTTCATCATAGCAACCATCAACAAACTCGGACATGAAGACTTTGAGCAGCTACAATCCACCACCGTTTGTTTTACACCGCGAAAAATCTTCCAAGAAAAAGAGTAAAGGTACTTTTTTTTTTTTCATGCCTTAGTTATTTCACTTTGACTAAAATTATTTATATATTTTTTGCATTTAAGAAAACATAACATTTTAGCACGGCACATAAATACTATCACAGGTTTTTGTTTTGAGATGTTTTTTGCAGTTAAACTTTAAAACGTTGTAATTTCTAAAATGGACACTAGTGAGCAGTTCATTTTGAAAAACCTGTTTTTTCTCTTTTGAATATTCATTACTATTCATTAATAAGACAAAAGTATTTATTATCCATGGTATTTTACTTGATTAAGTCATGGAATAATCAATAGATTACTTGATTACTAAAGATGACAATATTTGTGGTTATAAATAGGCAGTCTTGTTGTTAAGTGATGACTTATCAACTCAGATAAGTCTGAGCTCAGTCTGCTCGTGCGGCTGACCGGCCAGCTACCTAGCCTGACCGGTCTCTCCAATGTGATGTTTGTGTATTGTATGTACGGTCGGCAAGGTCAGTCTCGTAATTGCCCCTTGGGAATAAATAAAGTCTTCTGAATCTGAATCTGAATTTTCAGGTCCAAGCCTCTGCTGTGCTAACTGAGGCATTGTTATTAACTTTTTGTTACGGTTTGTCATGAGGGCTCACACGCAGGACTCCGTGATAGGAAGCTTCACAAGCAATTTATTTACACAGTTCACCAAATGTATATACAAATGTGCAGAAATACTGCTATATATAAAAGTGGGGGGACAGGGCTCCAGGGAAATCCAGGGAAACAGACTCTCGCTCCTCTTCCAATAATCCACAAACACGATCAGGCTAGAGAGACCAGGTTACATTTGTGACACATGGAAGATATTGTGAATCCGCGTATTCCGGGGCAGTCTTAGATGGACAGAAACAGGGTTAATCAGGGTGTCAATTTCAAAAGGGCAGATGAAGGTGGGAGATAGTTTTTTGGATTCAGACCTGAGTAGGATGAACCTGGCAGACAGCCAAACCTTCTGTCCGGGCGCGTAAGGTGGTGCCGGGGTCCAGTGACAGTACGCCAAGCGCTCGGCCGTGCAGAGAAGGGCAGCTTGAGTGGCTCTCCTGGCGCGCCGACTCCTCTGGCGATGCTGCTGGAAAGAGGGCACAAAGTGCTCACCTTCAACGGCAGGAAACGGAGGTGGTTGGTAACCTAGGGACGCCTCGAAGGGGGACACTCCGGTGGCAGGGGAGGTGAGGCTGTTGTGAGCGTACTCGATCCATGGGAGTTATTCGTCTGGTTGGTGGATGTCAAGCATTGGAGTGCCGCTTCGAGCTCCTGATTGGCCCACTCCGTTTGGCCATTTGTCTGCGGATGGAAACTGGAGGAGAGACTGACCTGAGCTCTGACGACGTTACAGAATTCCTTCCAGACGCGCAACGTAAACTGTGGACCCTTGTCTGAAACTATGTCCGTGGGGATTCCATGGAGGTGTAAAACGTGGTCAGTCAGGAGCTGGGTGGTCTCTAGAGCAGAGGGGAGCTTGGGGAGGGCAACAAAATGAGCAGCTTTAGAAAAGCGATCGATGACTGTGAGAATGACTGAGTTACCTGATGAAGGTGGCTGAACGGTGATGAAGTGGATAGCAATGTGCGACCAGGGGCGGCTTGGCGTAGGTAGTGGTTGGAGTAGGCCGGAAGATGGCTGATGGACGTTGTTGTTTTGGGCACAAATTGGACAAGTGGCAATGCATTCACAATCATCTTCTGCAAGAGAGGGCCACCAGGCGAAGCGCTGAAGGAAGGTAATGGTGCGGTGGACCCCCGGGTGACAGGTGAGCCCAATGTAGCACTCGTGACCTAACAGAGGTCACGAGTTCTACAAAGAGTAAACCTGGAGGGCCCGTTCAGGGGCCCGGTTCTGTTCAATGACCCTCCCTAATGGCAAATTTGATCTCCCAGGTCAGGGTCCCAATAACACACGTGGGAGGGAGAATGGGGGAGTCCTGAGCTGTATCTTCCGAGGCAGTGAATCGGCGTGAGAGAGTGCCGGGTTTGACGTTATGAGAGCCAGGTCTGTAGGTGATCGAGAGCTGGAATCTGGTGAAAAACAGGGCCCACCTGGCTGGCCTGGCATTTGGCCGTTTAGCTGACTGAATATACTCCAAATTCTTGTGGTCCATCCACACCACGAATGGCTGGGCAGCGTTCTCCAGCCAGTGACGCCACTCCTCCAGGGCGAGCTTGATGGCTAGCAGTTCGCGGTCTCCCACGTCATAATTTCCTTCTGCGGGGGAGAGACGGCGAGAGAAGTAAGCACAAGAGTGAAGCTTACCACTTTGTTGCTGGGAGAGCACGGCCCCCACTCCGGCGTCCGAAGCGTCCACCTCCACGACAAACTGTAGACTGAGATCTGGTTGGAAAAGGATGGCCGCCGAGGCGAAACGTAGCTTCAGATGAGAGAAGGCTCATCCCAGCTGACAGGAACCTTGGGTGAGTTGAGACGAGTTATTGGCAAAGCAAGCTTACTGTAGTCACGAATGAAACGAAGGTAAAAGTTAGCAAAACCCAGAAAGCTTTGGAGTTGCTTGCGGTTAGAAGGGGTTGGCCAGTTAATGGCGGCTTTAACCTTAGCTGGGTCGGCTCTGAGGTTACCTTGCTCAATGATGTAGCCCAGAAAGGAAACTGTAGTTACGTGGAACTCACACTTCTCTTCCTTAACAAAGAGATGGTCCACAAGGAGATGTTGTAAGACCTGTCTGACATGGCGTTCGTGTTCGGTGACGGAGCGTGAGAAGATGAGGATATCATCCAGGTAAAAAAGACAAAGTGGTTGATGAAGTCCCGGAGCACGTCGTTTACCAGAGCCTGAAAAACAGCTGGAGCATTGGTGAGACCAAACGGCATGACAAGATATTAAAATGGCCAAGATGGGTGTTAAAGGCCGTTTTCCACTCATCCCCCTCACTTTTCCTGACCAGGATATTTGCATTTTGCAGGTCTTAGTGAAGATTGTGGCCCCCTGGAGAAGCTCGAAAGCGGAATTCAACAGCGGGAGAGGATATTTGTTTTTAACCGTAATGTTGTTGAGGCCTCGATAACCAATGCAGGGCCATAAACTCTTGTCTTTCCTGGTCACAAAAAAGAAGCCAGTGGCTACTGGGGAAGATGAGGGGCGAATTAAACCTGCAGCAAGTGACTCGTTAATGTACTTTTCCATGCTTTCACATTCAGGCTGTGAAAGGCTGTATAAACAGCTGGTAGGGAGCGGTGCGCCCGGGAGAAGGTCAATCCCGCAATCGTACGGCTGGCAAGGAGGCAGCGAGCACGCTCTATCTTTGCAAAAAAAACCCAGTTTGAGGTCACTCCTCCCCCCACCCCAGGTTACTCTCCTTTCTCCAATCAAGGACTGGGTTATGTTGACGCAGCCAGGGGTAGCCTAAGACTAGCGGTGTGAGGGGGGCTTTGAAAACTGCAAGGTTTCAGAATGATTTCCAGAAAGGGTTAAAGAAATGGGCTCTGTAATGTGGGTGATGTCTGGGAGACGCTGACCACTAAGGGCTGTAACTTGAAGAGAGTGTGGTAGTGTTTCAGTGCTTAGTTTTAGCTTATGCGCCAGCGAAGCGTCAATAAAGTTCTGTTTGCCCCAGAGTCAATCGGAGCCCTAAGAGAATGAGTCTTGAGTTGCACAGTTCATTTTGCTGCAATCATGAGACGTGGAGGAGACCGTGAACAGGAGACCTCATCCACCCATACTCTCCTCTCTACTGGCGGGCGGTCTTTTGGCCAAGCGTTGGCGATATGGCCTTTGCAACTGCAGTAAAAACACTCACCGGCCCTCCACCGTCAATGTCGCTCCTCAGGCATTAGTCTGGAGCGCCCCAATTGCATGGGTTGTTCACCCTCTTCCATACTGTCCGACACCTGATTGCCTCCGCCACTGGTCGCGCCTCCGCCCAGCGCCATTTCCGTGTGTCCCAGATGCCTCTGGGTAATATAGTTTCCGGTTCCCCGGCTCACTCTTAAATGCTCGTCTACCTTCATACACAGTGTAATCACATCAGAGAGAGTCAAAGGTAAGTCCCTCATTACCAGTTCATTTTTCAATTCATCACAAACATTATTCAGTGAGGTACTTATCAATGCCGACTGCCCCCACCCGGTCTCTTCAGCCAAAGTCCAAAACTCGACTGAGTATTCCGCTATACTCCGTCTCCCCTGCTTTAAGTTCAACAATCAAAGAGCAGCCACCTCAGCCCCGGTGCCTCTTTCAAAACCACTTTTAAATTTAACGAGAAAGTCCTGCTAAGTGATCTCAGGGTCAGTTCTTAGCATGGCTTGTGCCCAGTTCAATACCTGCCTGTAACAACTGAACAATATAGGCAATTTTGGCCCCATCAGTCTCATAGGTCTGTGATCTGGGTCAAAAATCCTGCACACTTATGAAACTCACCCGAGTAAGATTCCATAGCAGGTAAAGATTGCTCCGGGGGTTCTGGGTGAGCCGGTGCGGAAGAGGTAGATAGTACGGGCGCCAGAGTTTCGGAAGCCGGTAACTGTGGAGAGACATGCAGAGGAGGCGTGGATGGGCGTTGAGCGAGGGCTTGGGTGAGCGTAGCCAGTTGCTAGTTAGTGTGCTGTAGCATTTGTTTGTGGCGTTCCAGAATTGCTTCCGGGGTGAGGACAGGCTGCAGGGTGGGGGTTGAGTCTGCTGAGTCCATGGTTGGCTGGATCATTACTGTTACGGTTTGTCGTGAGAACTCACATGCAAAACTCAGCGATAGGAAGCTTCACAAGCAATTTATTTACACAGTTCACTGAATGTATATACAAATGTGCAGAAATAGTGCTACGTACAAAAGTGGGGGGACGGGGCTCCAGGGAAATCCAGGGAAACAGACTCTCGCTCCTCTTCCATTAATCCACACACATGATCAGGCTCTCTTTCTCCAACTATCACCACACAGGAAACAGGGAAAAGGTCAAGGGAGTCTGTACACAGGGAAATGTTTGTTAGTTCAATGCTCAGAAACACAAAGGGGAAACATAGCTGGCAACTTGACGACACTAACACGAGTCAAACACAACGATCCAGCGAAGAACAGCAGTCATCGCCTGGCTTAAATACTGGTTGTCAATGTCATGTCAATGGCTGTGAACAAAGAGAAACTTGTAAATAACTCATGAAAGAATAAAGTTACGTTGAAACCAAGCACACCATTGTTTTTCTTGTGACATTACCAATAAGTTTGATGTGTCACATGGCCCTCTTCCTATTGAAAAAAACAAAAGTTGTATCCAAGATGGCCGACTTGTAAATGGCCACCATGGTCACCGCCCATCTTGAGGAGTTTGCCCCTTCACATATACTAATGTGCCACAAACAGGACTTTAATATCACCAACCATTCCCATGTTATTACGGTGTATCCATATAAATGGCCCACCCTTTACTTAAACATGGAGTCTGCCTCACAGTGTTTTACACTTCACACGTGTCCTGGATATGTCATGCTTAAGCACATCTGTTGAACACTTTTGGATATAGTTATAATCACTGATACATTTACACAATTATATGATAACAACTTTGTAGATGGGCAGCCTGTTTATGGCAGTTGAAGTTTGTACAGTCTCCTGACACATTGCTAACATTTCTGTTGGCTAGGAATGTCACCTAAGTTGTTAATAAAATAAAATTATATTTTTACTCTACCTCTGCAGTGACTTTGTTTTTGTTTGTTTTTTTTAGCTTAGTATCCTACGCTGTCATAAAGTAATGTGGTGTGGTACGATATTTGTCTTGCTATAATGATGCATGGCCAAAAGGTTGATTAAAATGACTTTCATTCGACTATATAAAGTAGTTGGTTCATTGATTCATTGTTGGATCTCTAGTTGCATTCTTCTTTGCATTCTTGATCTTTTTTATTTACTTTGGTAGCCTCTATCACTCACTTTGTATTCTACATTATTCTGTATATGCTTTTTATTCTGTCTCTGCTTATTTTTTATGCTTTACTCACAGTCTGTCTTCTCTCTGTGTGTCTCTCTGCTACTGCTGTAGGCACGTATCAGGGTCAGTGGAGTGGTGGCATGCGTCACGGCTATGGAGTACGTCAAAGTGTTCCTTATGGCATGGCTTCTGTCATCCGCTCACCTCTACGAACTTCGCTGTCTTCACTCCGCAGTGAGCAGAGTAATGGTACAGTACTGCGTGACAGCCTATCCGATAGCCCTGCTGGCACACGTGGTGGTTTTGTGCTCAACTTCCAATCAGATGGAGAGGGTTCAGAGAAGAGAAAGGGTCTTTTTCGCCGTGGCTCCTTTTTTGGTAGCCTTCAGCGACTACGCAAATCTGATTCACGCTCATCAATTTCTAGTAAGCGCAGTTCAGCACACAGTGACACTACTATGAGCCGCATCAGTTCAAGTGACGCCAACTCTACCATTAGCTTTGGAGATGGAGACCCTGGCGATGACTACCTGCCTCTTGAGGACAGTGTGGATGCTACCACCACCGAGTCGTATGTGGGCGAGTGGAAAAATGACAAACGCAGTGGCTTTGGTATCTCTGAGCGGTCTAATGGCATGAAATATGAAGGCGAGTGGTTGAATAATAAACGCCATGGCTATGGCTGCACCATCTTTCCTAATGGGACGAAGGAAGAAGGGAAGTACAAGAACAATATGCTGATCCGGGGTATCAGGAAGCAGCTGTTCCCACTAAAGAATACCAAGACCAAACAAAAAGTGGATCGTGCCATTGAAGGAGCAGTGAGAGCAGCAGCCATCGCCAGAACCAAAGTTGAGATTGCCATCTCCAGGTAAAATATCCTGAGAACCATAAGGAAGTTACAACTACTTTTACCACCTTTTTCTTTACTACATTGGAAGTATATTGGGTAATATATACTGTACAAAATTTTATCCATATTTTATCTATACTATTGTCAGAGCATATACTGCTCATTATTAAATACTATTAGTAATACTCTTAATACTACTCTGCATATTTTGGCTTGACACAAAGACATTTTATTGCTCATTTTGACACACTGGCTTACAAATGTAATTGAAACTTCATAGTAAGCATATGGTACTTAGTATTCTGTGGAATGAAAAAATATTTGCTGCTTGTTAGTTTGGGATTGTCTTTCATATGTGTCACATGTTTCAGATGATCAAATATATTTTAAAACTGGACAAAGATAACCCAGTATGTAAATGCTCATTTAGTTTATTAAAAGAAAAAAAAAGCTATCCAACCCTACCTGCTCTATGTGAAAAAGTAACCGTTAAATCCCCAAAACCTTTGGAAAAATATTCTGTCTAAACTTTTTTAAAGGGTTGAGTCTGGTTACATCCTGGTGTAAAACTAACACACCATTTCAAGCCTGTTTTTCAACAGTTTTAACTGCACATCCCCCATCTCAAATATCATCAGCACCCCTAGATGCCCTCCTCCCACTGCCTCACTGATCTGACCTCCTGTGACACCTGCATATTCACCTGTACTCCTAACCAACCCCGAAGTCCCCACCAGTCAAGCCAACACCAGCATCACTTCCACCTCAATCTCCTCTGCCGGCATGCATCTCAGCCCCAGAAACCCATTTTAGATGCCATACCTAGAATCTACTGGAGCCACTCACTCAATTTTGGGCACAGTGACCCGAGTATTCTGATTACTACAGGGACAACAGTTGCCTTCAGCTTCCACGTATTTTCTATCTCCTCTCTCAGCCCTTGTTATTTCTCAGGTATCTTGTTCCTATTTCCTGATGTTGCTATTGCTACATCTTATCACTACAGCCTTCCTCCTCTGCTTGGACCCAACTACTATGTCTGGCTGGTTAGCCTTGGCACTTCCAGGCCATACTCTGCAACGGTGTTCCTGCATGCTATGCCATCCACTTCATTATAGCTTTCCATGTATGATCTGCCAACTAGTATTTATGATCTTTGCTGTTCTTGTTCCTTTTCTCTCTTGGGTTTCTGCTGCCTGAGGTATCACCAAGCACATGATCATTCCTGGCCATCTTTCTGATGTACTGATGGATTGTTGTTGTTGTTCTTACATCCTGGATAGTAATTCTACACTCACTATTCGTTGGCCTGGATTTGGTATGAAACCTTCGATACGTGGTAAAGGCTTTTCTTTTTTTAATGTCAGTGGTTTCTATCTCCTCCCTTGGCTAGCTTATTATTCCAGCAGGGTATCTGGCAGGGCATAGGTGTTGATTACCTAGAGCTTGTTCTTCCCATTCAGCAGACTCCTCAGGATTTGCCTTGCTCTTTGGCGAAGGCAGCTTCTCTAGTGGCCTCCTCATTGTTCAGTTCACCTCTTGTATTCCCATGTAATTCTAGCTATCCTCAATATCTGGAATATTGCATTCTGATAGTGCAGTCTGCTCAGTTCTGACTACTTTCCATCTTTTTGTTGTTCAGGCTTACGTAGAACAGCAGTGGGGACAAGGTAGGGCTGGGCGATATGGCCTAAAATCCATATCACAGTATAATTTGAAGCAAGTGCGGTAACGATATATATCGCGATATATTCTTTTCTTCTGTATCACGTATTTTACACACTATAAGGCGCACTTAAAATCCTTTAATTTTCTCAAAAATCGTTAGTGCGCCTTATGTGTGAATTCTGGTTGTACTTACTGACCTCGAACCAATTTTATGTGGTACATGGCGCGCAGAAATCTGTCAAAAATGTTTCAGTACAACTTTGGTAAGCTATGAAGCCACACCGCTTGATGGATTGCCGGAGCATTACGGCTGCCGTATTCAGGAGCCCCGCGGAGTGATCTGGGTCCAAAACTCCGTCTGCTTCAGGTCCCAAAGTCAAACGAACACTGCGGCATCACTAAGAGTTACAAACTGTCTAAATTATTTCCAGTGTTGCCAACTTGGCGACTTTGTCACTATATTTAGCGAGTTTTCAGACCCCCTTAGAGACTTTTTTTCTAAAAAGCGACTAGCGACAAATCTGGTGACTTTTTCTGGTATTATTGGAGACTTATTTATGACGACTTTTTGACGTGAAAATGCATATTGCTCTTACTCTCAACAAGCAGCGGTGCTGCCGTGGGCACCTCACCCGTGCCAAAGCACTCACAGGCGGATGATAGTCCTCCCCCATCTGCTATCAGGGCACAGAGATGTTGACCCCTATGCGTCCAAACTGCAAATGAATCGCGCATGAGCGAAGCCGCTGCTCTCGCACTGACTGTAACGCAGTCAGTTCTTCTTTTACTGTTATGCTGTTTTGTGGATCACAAGGTTTAAAACTACTTATAAACACACACACACACACACACACACAGCAACTCCACCAGAGTGCCAATTTCGGGTCACTTTTGCAGGTGTTCTGGGAATCCATCCTACCTCAAAAAAACATCCTACCCAATGTTTCTGCGCAGACGCGGCGCATGTGCACAACACCAAAGCCGAATTAACTTCTTTTTCTCTCACCCATCTGGAATACTTCTTAAGGTTATGGTTATGGCGCGCTTTTAAGCGCTTTGGGTGCCTTGAAAAAAGCTATATAAATCCAATCCATTATGGTTAGGGTTATGGTTAGGGGTAGGGTTAGGTTTAGTCACAAGTCACCGTCAAATTATAATACGGGTAGGACGATTTGTCAGAGTAGGATGGTTTCTCAGAACACCGGTCCAAGCCCGGATAAAGGAGCAGGGTTGGAATTGTGACATTAAAAAACAATAATTGCTAAAAGAAATTTAATTTATAGTTCTAAATAAATTCTAACTGCATTTAGGACATTTTTTACTCACTTTTTGCCTCTTCCACGATGTTATTTCTCTGTAGGTTACAGAGAGGTTACAATTACATTGGCAGAGGCTTCCATGTGGTGTTAGGCAGTTTATTGGACGTTAGTTAGATGGGACCAGTCCCTTCGAAGGGTCCTTGGTAATCAAGACTGTCCAGCCTTCAGTTAGCTGTTCCAGTTGCATCCATTAGCAGCTGGTTCATTTGTTCTGCCAGGTGCTCACTGAATACAGTTAGGCTCTTAGGCAGTAGGTGTGAATGATGTGCGGGCCTGGTGCTGGCGAACTCATGCTTGAGACTCTTTCTTGGATGTGATGGTCACATCACATGACATGCAGTTTAGAGTGGTTGCTATGGGGTGCTCTTAGATCCACTAAACACTGAGTATTGTTGTTGTGTTGCATCCATCTCCCATATGCTATTCCAGTGTTGCTTCATCTCCAGTCTTGGTGGGACTGCTCTCATATTGTTTTCCTGCCTTATATTAATGCATCTTTGATGGTTTAGTAGAGAACATCTGGTTTATTCTCATGGTTTCTACTTCTGGTATACCTCTTAAGGCGGTTAGCCAAGACTGTGTATCTTTGTTTGGTTGTTTCAAAGGCCTCAGAATTAGCAGCTTGTTGTACTTCTTCTACACTCCATTCTTCCTCATACCTTTCTGCAGTTTAAATATTTTGCTAACTTCCTGCAGTTTTCCCTTGATCTCAGCCTCTTTCTGCATGGCGGGTATTGCTACTTGTGGCTGGTCAACTTGTAGCCAAGCATCTCAAGGATCACTGTTGCTGTGGTATAGATCAGCTGGTTGGTTTTAGTAATGATCACAGCAGGGATTTTATGTAATGTTGGATTCAAATGTTGCATCGCTTTGACCTTCAGATACTAACCCCAAGTTGCTCTCCGATACATCCATCAGCGTATGCATGTGTGTGAATGCTTAGATAGAATGCACTTAAAGTGTAGAAGAAAGTGCTTGTGTGCATGGCTGTGAATGGGTGAATGTGATCTAAAGTGCTGTGAGTGCTCCAGGAGAGTAGAAGTGCGCTATATAAGAATCAGTCCATTCACCATTTTAAGTCTGGATGAGCTGAATAGTGTTCATAAAAATTGATGCATATTTCTAATCAAATGTGATACCCATGTAACCCTCTACATAATTTTAATGTTTCTTTTTCTATACTGTTCCATTTTAATCACCCTTTGGTTTTTACCTCTTTAGCCAGTTTGGCAGAAATACTTTGTTAGATTGACAGAGAAACCACATTCCTCAGTACAGCACCAAGAAAGCTCTTAGGGGTTTATACCCCATCCCTAAGACATCTGGGAAGCTCTTGGGGGGGGGTAAACAAACATATGTGTTAGTTTCCTCATTATTTCATCATTAAGGAGATAAAAGAAGTGAAGTTTATTCCTTTAGAAAAATATCAAATCAAATCAAATAAATTCAGCAACACTAAAAGCCCTGAAAGACCCCTCAAGGCAACGAAAGTAGATATTTACAAAATCCTTTCCTTGATTAAGAGAAAAACTCTTCAGTTACTAGCCAAGTCAAAAACACACAAAGACGAAGGCTTATCGTTGTCAAAGTCTACAATTAAGAGAAATGTCCAGCCAACATCAAAGGAGAGAAAAAAACCTAAAAGCTGTGTGCATCACATTTCTTCACAGCTGCCTTGCATATCAATGCTTTTTAGAAGCCCCAGATGGCAGCCCCATGGAAACTATTGAAACACTTCCAAATAAACCAGACAGAGCACACTATGCTGAGTATGTTAGTTACTAATGAGTATATGGATTCTTGCAGGACGTCCCATGCCCAGGTCAAAGCAGAGTGTGCAGATCAGGCTTCACAATCAGCCTGCCAGGATTCTGATATTGCCCGAGCTGTGGCCAGGGAGCTCTCCCCATCTTTCCATCAGCCAGGTACTGTAACACCTGCACATGTTGTAGAGCTGCTGCTTGTAAACATGCGATGTTGAACTTCTGTTGTTAGGTTTAATTTGTGACCTTCTGTATGATTGAAATGCCTAAAAGGTTGTGAAAGGTTTTAGAACAACTGTTTGAAGGTTGGGTTTGAAACCCTTTGAGGTTGTCTTGGTCCTCCCCTATTTTCTTCAAATTTTGCTACCAAGGAGCCAGATCATATTGCAATGTTTTTTTTTAAAATTGTCTTTAGCAATAGTTCTCCATGCCTTCTGAAGGTTCTTACAAAGGTTTGGATATCGGCTGCTTTTTCCACAAATTTTCAGTCCGGTCTTTGTACCTGATCATTTTCAGTGGAATGTTTTTTGTTAACATTAACCTGTGAACTTCAGACAAAAAAAGGCGTGAAACAGTGTTGTATCTGCACACATTTTAAATTGTATCTTCAGGCACAAAAAAAACTATTTTGATTGTATGATAAATGCCAAATATAACACAGTTTGACAGGCATAAGAGTATTTTTACATCGAAAAGTGATTTCCAAAGAGCTTTTAGTTGAAACCTTGGCATATCTTGGCATGGTGTGTTCTTTAAAAAATTAAGAACCGGGGTGGCAGGAAGTAGAGCAGATAATCTACTGACTGAAAGGTTGGTGGTTCAATCCCTGGCTCTCCCTAGTCTGCATGCCAAATATCCTTGGGCAAGATATTAACTCCAAGTTGCTCTCTGGTACATAGTAGTTAGTAGGTAGTTAGTAAGCACTTCAAAGTATAGAAGATAGTAGAGCAGGGCGATATGGCCAAAAATATTTATCACAATATATATTTGAAAATTTGCGATAACGATATAACTGACGATATAATGGATGCGAGACAAAATACAACTCCACAACATTACTAGCGCAAAAAGACAACCTTCCATTTATTTTCACTTAAACAAGAAGCTGGTTTTTATGTACATTAAAGCTTTATAAAAATGCAACAGTGCAAATGCAAATTCCTTGCTGAAAGTTTAACCAAAAGGCATTTCCAGTACAAATGGGCTGACATATCCTGAGCATAACCATGTATAATATCCACTGAAGTTAAAAAGAGGTGCTTTGCAACATTAAACTGCAGTGTGCAGTACGTATGTTTCGGACCATAAGGTGCACGGGATTATAAGGCACATTAAGTGAAACAAAGCAGTCAGATAAATCAAACTTTATTAAACTCATTCTTCTTGCTTCCTCCACTTCTGTACCATTGATTCATTAATGTTGAATTCTCTGGCAGCTGCTCTATTCCCATGTTGTTGCAGTATATTAATGACTAACCTCGTATTGTGGATGGATTATCTCAGTTGTTCTCCTGACTGAAGTTTGGTCCGTTTACAGTATCCTGCCATGCGATTGCATTTGTCTCTAACCATGAGGAACCTTCACGTTAACTTTTATAAGTGGAAAAAAGTTAGCGTTCATCCTCCAGCTTCACTGTGCTAATGTTATGCTAACATAGCTGTGTCGCTAGCGATCACGTAGCACATCATTATATACCAGCTAGCCCAACTTCAGTAACCCTACAAACGTCACTGCTGTTTAGTTTCCTGTCTTCATTTATGTTGGAAGTGATAGCAGAGCTGTAAGTTTGATTTTTTTCAGAAATCTCTCAGTCAGAACATGCTATATCATGCTTAGGTAACTAGCGAAACTAGCGAGCTAACTTCCGCTAGCTTCCTGCTAACTTCTAACTCCGTTAAATGTAATAACTTTTGTTTTCATGGATGCCTGGAAGTTAAACTTTATAGTTATACCTGGTAAAGCAGCAATGCTGATCGTTTTATTAAAGATGAAAGAATTTAGACAGGTTTTAACTCTCAGTGATGCTGCAGTGTTCGTTTGACCTGAAGCATACGGAGTTTAGGACCCAGATTACTCCCAGATTTAAGAGCATCTTAGTCCGACAAATACGACAATAACAACGGCTGCTTGCATGTTCTGCAAAAAAATGTGCTTTGTTGTGTATCTGACGGACAAACACCAAACCAGTTCCACACCACTGAAGTTGCACCATTTTTACAAACCAATTCTGGTTCATCTGTTTCACTCAACAATCGGCCATGTGCGTATGAAAACAAAGGCACTGCGCATGCGTGTTTTACTCCCATTCTATCGCGATATTTCATTTTCCTATCGTTGCCTAACATTATACCGGTATTACCGTGAACGGTATAATATGGCCCAGCCCTAGAAGATAGTGCTTGGCTGAATGTGGCATGTTGTGTAGAGCGCTTTGAGTACTCTGGGAGAGTAGGAACTGCTATATAAGAATCAGTCCATTTACCATTTTTAAATGATCTTTAGGGCTGGACCTGGTGACCCTGAACACAGCCTTAGTTATGCTACAATAGGTCTAGGCTGCTGGGGGTTTGCATGATGCACTTCTTCTTCACTCACCTCTTTTTTTTATACAGTGTGTTTATACAACAATGATTCAATCATTGGTTTTAATTAATCGTTAGTTATTGTTAATCTCTTTCCGTCTTCCTCCACTCACCCAACCCCTCGTGCCAGATTACCACCCCTCCCTGACCTTAGTGCTGCAGGAGGTTTCTTCCTCTTAAAAGGTTTTTTTTTTTTCTTCCTACTGTCGCCAAGTGCTTACTTAGGGAGTGCAGAATTATTAGGCAAGTTGTATTTTTGAGGAATAATGTTATTATTGAACAACAACCATGTTCTCAATGAACCCAAAAAACTCATTAATATCAAAGCTGAATGTTTTTGGAAGTAGTTTTTAGTTTGTTATTAGTTTTAGCTATTTTAGGGGGATATCTGTGTGTGCAGGTGACTATTACTGTGCATAATTATTAGGCAACTTAACAAAAAACAAATATATACCCATTTCAATTATTTATTTTTACCAGTGAAACCAATATAACATCTCCACATTCACAAATATACATTTCTGACATTCAAAAACAAAACAAAAACAAATCAGCGACCAATATAGCCACCTTTCTTTGCAAGGACACTCAAAAGCCTGCCATCCATGGATCCTGTCAGTGTTTTGATCTGTTCACCATCAACATTGCGTGCAGCAGCAACCACAGCCTCCCAGACACTGTTCAGAGAGGTGTACTGTTTTCCCTCCTTGTAAATCTCACATTTGATGATGGACCACAGGTTCTCAATGGGGTTCAGATCAGGTGAACAAGGAGGCCATGTCATTAGTTTTTCTTCTTTTATACCCTTTCTTGCCAGCCACGCTGTGGAGTACTTGGACGCGTGTGATGGAGCATTGTCCTGCATGAACATCATGTTTTCTTGAAGGATGCAGACTTCTTCCTGTACCACTGCTTGAAGAAGGTGTCTTCCAGAAACTGGCAGTAGGACTGGGAGTTGAGCTTGACTCCATCCTCAACCCAAAAAGGCCCCACAAGCTCATCTTTGATGATACCAGCCCAAACCAGTACTCCACCTCCACCTTGCTGGCGTCTGAGTCGGACTGGAGCTCTCTGCCCTTTACCAATCCAGCCACGGGCCCATCCATCTGGCTCATCAAGACTCACTCTCATTTCATCAGTCCATAAAACCTTAGAAAAACCAGTCTTGAGATATTTCTTGGCCCAGTCTTGACGTTTCAGCTTGTGTGCCTTGTTCAGTGGTGGTCGTCTTTCAGCCTTTCTTACCTTGGCCATGTCTCTGAGTATTGCACACCTTGTGCTTTTGGGCACTCCAGTGATGTTGCAGCTCTGAAATATGGCCAAACTGGTGGCAAGTGGCATCTTGGCAGCTGCACGCTTGACTTTTCTCAGTTCATGGGCAGTTATTTTGCGCCTTGGTTTTTCCACACGCTTCTTGCGACCCTGTTGACTATTTTGAATGAAACGCTTGATTGTTCGATGATCACGCTTCAGAAGCTTTGCAATTTTGAGACTGCTGCATCCCTCTGCAAGATATCTCACTATTTTTGACGTTTCTGAGCCTGTCAAGTCCTTCTTTTGACCCATTTTGCCAAAGGAAAGGACGTTGCCTAATAATTATGCACACCTGATATAGGGTGTTGATGTCATTAGACCACACCCCTTCTCATTACAGAGATGCACATCACCTAATATGCTTAATTGGTAGTAGGCTTTCGAGTCTATACAGCTTGGAGTAAGACAACATGCATGAAGAGGATGATGTGGACAAAATACTCATTTGCCTAATAATTCTGCACTCCCTGTAATATCAGATATTTATATTGAACTGAATAAAGACAAAAACACAGCTTTTTTGATATTTGCATAGAAAGTAAAATCAGATTATGACAGAAAATGTAGATAGATACAAAGATACAGTTTAGTGAGAAGTAAAAAACTTAATGTGTGAAAACTATAAATAATTCTGCACTCCCTGTAAGGCATAGGTGTCAAACTCTGGCCCGCGGGCCAAATTTGGCCCGCAGCCTAATTACATTTGGCCCGCGAAGCCATACCAAATGACTATTAGAGCTGGCCTACTGGTATTATACAGCTAATATATATATTGTTTAGTATTAAGCTTTGCTTGTTCTATATTCAGTTTTTCAGCAAAACGTGCTTGAGTCCATAAGAAAAGATTCATTCTTATATCTGGAGGAAGATTTTTTTTTCAGTAAATATTAACGTTAGCCCGCGACTTTGTTCCAGTTTTGAATTTTGGCCCACTGTGTATTTGAGTTTGACACCCCCGCTGTAAGGGTTCATCTGATTGTTGATCTTTTCTCTGTATTATTGTAGGGTACCTTACAAAATAAAGTGCCTTGAAGAGACTTAAATGGAAGTGTACAGAGTGCTTTCGGTTCAGCACCCACGTCACTCAGCTCTCTAGCTGACTGCACTAAAAAAGGAAAAACGCTCATTGGAGAAACTATCATCACCTGCTGGTTAATGTTTTAATTACACAGGTGGGTTGCACCTGAGACATTTGTTGGTTTTGAAGTCTCTTCATGTTCAGTGCATTGTCAAGAATTGTCGAGACTTTGATAGAGGGACAGACATCAGTCTTTTGGGCAACGGGTGACATGGACTGCTGTGGTACAGGAGAGTAGTGGATAGGCCAGGCACTACCTGTGGGTGACCCCACAGGAACTAGATAGATCCAGTGTGGTGACTGTGGGTGCTGTTGTTGACCAGGACACCAAGTGGTGGTGATAGTACCAATTATCTTGTTGCTGGCCTTGCATAGACTGGAATCTCCTTTTCTCTGCCTCTGCTGCGCTTTCAAAATCTATCAAATGCTTCATTTTCCTGTTTTAGACATTTCTGCTCAGCTTCATATAGTTCCTCCAGCTTCCTTCTCTGTTATGTATGACTGTGACAGATTCAAAGTTGTATTAGCTTTGGCCTCGTGTTTGCTCACATGAACCTCAGGAATGGCCAGCCTTTCACAGCTTCGTCCACTCTCACCATCGTAGTCTGGATTGTTTTGACTTTACCGGGGATGTGTGCTGAAATGCAACAACAGGGCCACTTTTTTTCTCCATAACTCGGTGTCCTGATGGAAGTTTCTCATCTGAATATTCAAACAGTTATATGCTACGTACTGTATACATGGCATGCACTAAGTTGTCCACTGTCAGAGGCCATAAGAAGATCATTTGTAACCTTCACTAAAGCTGTTTCTGTGCTGTGATGAGCTCTGAAACCTGACTGAAACTCTTCAAATAAACCTCTGCAGATGATCTGTTAGCTGTTTGACAACTACTCTTTCAAGGATGTTTGATATGAAAGGAAGGTTGGAGATTGGCCTATAATTAGCTAAGACTGCTGGGTCTAGAGATGCTTTTGAGTAAAGGTTTAACTACAGCCAGCTTGAAGGCCTGTGGTACATAGCCGATCATTAGAGATAGGTTGATCATATTTAACCTCCTAAGACCCGAACTCTTCCACGGCATGCATTTTTAATTTCTATTTGGTATTTGGACTGATTGGGTCCTGATGAATGTAAAAACAAAGATTTGCCAGATTTTTTTTTTACCTAATTTTTGTTTCTGAGAAAAATGAGAGCCACATATGAGGATATTCATTTAAAATTTCGATAGAACAGTAGCAGTATAATGTCCTCGGTGGAGTGGATATCAGGCCCTTGTAGAGCAAAATTGAGTATTTTGGTCTAAATAACCCAAAATGTGATGTCCACATATGTGGACGCCAGGTCCTAGGAGGTTAAGATCGAAGAATTAATTAATGGCAGGACTTCTTTGAGCAGTTTTGTAGGAATGGGGTCTAAAAGACACGTTGATGGTTTGGAGGAAGTAATTATTGAAGCTAACTCAGAAAGATCAATTGGAGAAAAAGAGTCTAACTTAACATCAATGGTACTAAGAGTAGCTGTAGATAATAATACATCTGTGGGATGATTATTGGTAATTTTTTCTCTAATGATAAAAATGTTATTTGTGAAGAAGTTCATGAAGTCATTACTGGTTAACGTTAAAGGGATGGTTGGCTCAACAGAGCTCTGACTGTTTGTCAGCCTGGCTACAGAGCTGAAGAGAAACCTGGGGTTGTTCTTATTTTCTTCAATCAGTGATGAATAGTAAGATGTTCTGGCTTTGCGGAGGGCTTTCTTATAAAGCAGCAAACTATTTCTCCAGGCTAAATGATGATCCTCTAAATTTGTGACACGCCATTTCCTCTCCAGCTTACGAGTCATCTGCTTTAGGCTACGTGTTTGAGAATTATTCCACGGAGTCAAATACTTCTGATTAGAGACCTTAGTTTTCACAGGAGCTACAGTATCCAGAGTCGTACAATATAATTATTTTATCTGAGCTCAGAACTAAATCAGATAAAAAGTCTGAGAAATCAGACAAACTCTGTGTAAGGCCCAGGTGGACGATAGATGATAACAAGTAAGACTGGTTTCTGAGTTTTAAATCTGGGGTGGACGAGGCTAAGCATCAGGCTTTCAAATGAATTAAAAGTCTGTCTGGGTCTTTGGTTGATTAATAGGCTGGTGTGAAAGCGTTGTGCAGCGTTCGATACTGTCGACCATAATATCCTATTAGAGCGATTAGAACATGCTGTAGGTATTACAGGTACTGCACTGCAGTGGTTTGTATCATATCTATCTAATAGACTCCAGTTTGTGCATGTAAATGGAGAGTCCTCTTCACACACTGAGGTTAATTATGGAGTTCCACAGGGTTCAGTGCTAGGACCAATTCTGTTTACATTATACATGCTTCCATTAGGCAGCATCATTAGAAGACATAGCATACATTTACACTGCTATGCAGATGACACCCAGCTCTATCTGTCCATGAAGCCAGATAACACACACCAATTAGTTAAACTGCAGGAATGTCTTAAAGACATAAAGACCTGGATGGCCGCTAACTTTCTGCTTCTTCATTCAGATCAAACTGAGGTTATTGTACTCGGCCCTGAAAAGCCTAGAAATATGGTCTCTAAGCAGATTCTTACTCTGGATGGCATTACCTTGGCCTCCAGTAACGCGGTGAGGAACCTTGGAGTCATTTTTGACCAGGACATGTCCTTCAACGCACATATTAAACAAATATGTAAGACTGCGTTCTTCCATTTGCGCAACATCTCTAAAATTAGAAATATCCTGTCTCAGAGTGACGCTGAAAAACTAGTTCATGCATTTATTACTTCCAGGCTGGACGACTGTAATTCATTATTATCAGGAAGTCCTAAAAACTCCCTGAAAAGCCTTCAGCTAATCCAAAATGCTGCAGCAAGAGTCCTGACAGGGACTAGAAAGAGAGAGCAGATTTCTCCTGTTTTGGCTTCCTGTTAAATCCAGGATTCAAAATCCTGCTCCTCACATACAAGGTCTTAAATAATCAGGCCCCATCTTATCTTAATGACCTTGTAGTACCATATCACCCTATTAGAGCACTTCGCTCTCGCTCTGCAGGCCTACTTGTTGTTCCTAGAGTATTTAAAAGTAGAATGGGAGGCAGAGCCTTCAGTTTTCAGGCCCCTCTTCTGTGGAACCAGCTTCCAGTTTGGATTCAGGAGACAGACACTATCTCTACTTTCAAGATCAGACTTCAAACTTTCCTTTTTGCTAAAGCATATAGTTAGGGCTGGACCAGGTGACCCTGAATCCTCCCTTAGTTATGCTGCAATAGACATAGGCTGCCGGGGATTCCCATGATGCATTGAGTTTTTCCTTTCCAGTCACCTTTCTCACTCACTATGTGTTAACAGACCTCTCTGCATTGAATCATATCTGTTATTAACCTCTGTCTCTCTTCCACAGCATGTCTTTATCCTGTCTTCCTTCTCTCACCCCAACCGGTCGCAGCAGATGGCCCCGCCCCTCCCTGAGCCTGGTTCTGCTGGAGGTTTCTTCCTGTTAAAAGGGAGTTTTTCCTTCCCACTGTCGCCAAAGTGCTTGCTCATAGGGGGTCATATGATTGTTGGGTTTTTCTCTGTATCTATGAAGCGCCTTGAGGCGACTTTTGTTGTGATTTGGCGCTATATAAATAAAACTGAATTTAATTGAAAAATTGCTGCCACACCGCCCCCTCGGCATGTGCGTCGAGGTTTCTGGTAGTTAGAATGACTCGGGGGTGTTGATTCATTTAAACTAACATAATCATCCTGCTGCAACCAGGTTTCTGTAAGGCAGAGTAAATCGATTTGTTGATCAATTATTAAGTCATGTACTAACAGAGACTTGGAGGAGAGAGACCTAATATTTAATAATCCACATTTCACTGTTTTACTCTTTGGTTCAGATGTGGATGCTGTATTGTTCTTTCTTTGTGATTGTTTATGTTTAAGTTGTTTGTTGCTGGTTTTTAGTTTGTTTTTTGTCTGTTTGGAAGCTGACACAGTCTCTATGGAGATGGGTTTTTGGGGAAGTAGCAGGAGGAGAGAAGCTGCAGAGAGGCGTGTAAGACTGCAACTCTGCTTCCTGGTCCCAACTCTGGATAGTCATATTTTGGGGGGTTTAATAAATTTGTCCATATTTCTAGAAATGAGAGCTGCTCCATCCAAAGTGGGATGGATGCCGTCTCTCCTAACAAGACCAGGTTTCCTCCAGAAGGTTTGCCAATTATCTATGAAGCCCACATGCTCCACCAACCTGGCTGTCTGAAAGTGGTAGATGCTGGTCCAGATAAATTGAATCTCTAATAATTTGCACATTTCTTTCAGTGTGAAAGACATGAGCGATGTGCACTAGTCAGTCAGTCAGTATCGCTTTCAAGAGATACTCACCCACTCTGACTCCAACCCTGGGTTAGATCAGAGTTTGGGGGACCAGGTTCTGGATGCAGCCCAAGTCCACCATATAGCCTTGTGTATACCCCCTTGGTAACTTACCGGTGTGCTGTACGTCCCTCTCAGATGGATAGAGGGTGTTGGAGGGCCTGCAACATGGAACACCTGTCTGACCTCCATCCATAGACATTCCCAGCAGATGTGTCCTTATCACGTGCACCTCCAACACTCCTGCCCCAAGCTCGTGTGGGTCCTGGTGCAGTGCCTGGGAAGGCAGAACAGGGAGATGTGATTGCAGCACAGAAGGGAAACCAGCATCTCGGAGCTGAGACTGGCCTCATCCCACTCGTTAGGCGGCCGCGTCTCTCAGTCTCCTCTAGCCATGCTGCTTGTGGATCTCTGCCAGCATGACTACCACCTCCAGGCTCGCTGGTCGAGGGCAGTGGACCCATTGCGCTGTCTTCCCAGGGAACCCCTCCACGAATTGTTCAAGGTCCACCAGCTCAAACTGCCACGCTTCCCCCTCTGATCCCCCGGGCTGCAGCCACCACATCAGAGAACCGCTGGGCCCATGAACTGCTGAGTGAAGGGCTAATACTCTGCCGACATTGCACTTTTCCAGAATTGCCAGCGGTCCAGCATGGCCCGGCAGATGTTGGGAAAGCACCGCGATGCCGGCAGCAAGCTCAGGGCCACCATCTAAGCCTCCCTCCATAGCAGCAGCAACCACTCGTCCATAGGCCACTGACACCCCTCTGCTGTGGCCAGGAGTGTCTTCAGTTTCCCCTTACGCACCACCATGTACTGTTTGTGCACGGCTGTGAGCTCTGCCGCCATCTGACCCAGCAGCTGGGCCAGCTGTACAGGCTATGGATCTGACATGCGTCCTGCGTTTTCGGGACAACTGTGATAGACAGACCCAGTAAACAGCGTTTTCAGGTAAGTGACCATTTATTTAAAGACTTCTTTGAGTTTTGTTGTGGCAGCTTTGCAGCTGACATGTCTCAGCTTGGCAACAACAACCCTCTGCCAGGTCCCTGCGTCAGTAAAAAGGAAGAGCCTGATTAGCAGACTGGCCCCAGCTGCACTGCCAGCCTCTCTGGCACTGTGCTCTGAGCCCACTGTGCCACCCCTCTTCTGCAGCGGAGCTACAGACCACACCTCCACCACAGTGGTGTTGATACATGGTGTCCAAATTTGTAACTGTTCCAACTGTAATTATTTTTTGTTTTTTTGGGGGGTTTTTTAAGGCAGCTGTGTCCGATCTGACTTTGATCTGTCTTTCAAACTAAGTGTAGAGAACAAAAAGTCTTTGTGTGTGTGTGTGTGTGTGTGTGTGTGTGTGTGTGTGTGTGTGTGTGTGTGTGTGTTTGTGTTTGTTTCTAGGACCCGACTACACACTGCAGAAGTACAGTGACTCGCAAGATGTAACTGAGAAGCCCAGAGAGGAGACAAAAGAGAAATCTCTTTCGGGGAGCCCACATTTCTACAGGAAAGGCACAACACCAACCCAGTCTCCATCTGCAAGCCCAGGTCCCAGCCCTAGTCCTTCACCTACTGCTGCTAAAAAGGCTTTTTACAGCAGTAAAACTCTTGCCTCTGATGCAGCAGAGGAGGCTTTGACAGCAGGTAAGCAACTTTATTGCATGTTTGTCTATCAGATATTAGCTGTAATAGTAATACAGCTAATTTCTACATATTTACTGCAACAGGAGGTTTCCCAACAGTCTGGAGGAAGTTCTCCTGAAAGCTGTTATTTTTTCTTTGACTCTGTAGTTCATCTCATCCTGAACCATCTGTGTTTGGTGGGTTTAGGTTGGATTAGGTTATAGAGACCCATGGTTTGCCAATTAGGAAGCTGGAGGGTCTTTTTGCTTATTGTCTTGCTGAAAATTAACAGCATCCCGCAGATACTGTGAAGCTGAACTGAGATGTGAAGCTTGACTGAAAACTTGAAATTCTACCTCCTGAACCAGTATATTGTATACGCATTAGTCATTTGGTTAACTGTGGTCTCCATTACTCCTGTCTTTTTTTCATTGTACAGGCATAACAAAAGCAGCGTCAAAACTTTCTCTGAGACAGCAAGTAAGGCAACAAGAGGCTTCTCCAGCAGTCAAACAGTCTGCTACCACTACAGTCAGCAGTTACTCAAGCAATGGACAGATTCACTCCCAGTTCCATGGTTACCATGTTAAAGCAACTCTTAAGATTCAACCCCCTGAAGAACCAATTGGTGTAGTGGATGATCTTCACCCATCTGACCTTGTACACTTGCTGCCATCACCTGTCAAACAAATTCAACCACCAGCACCAAAACCCCTGCCAGCCCCTATCCCTTCACAAGTTCCAGCAAAAGATGGCACCAAAGCACAAGAGCCTCCCAAGGAACCGCAAAAAAAGGAATCAAGCAAATCAAGGAGCCTTGCAGAAACCAAGAAAGCCAGTATGGAAATGGATCCTGAAATTGTAGAGGACAAATCGGTGAGTTGAGTTGCCACACATATTTTTATAATATAGTATTCTAACAATCAGGGAGAATCGAACGCACAGTGAGTGTGCGTGTTCAGATTGTACTGACATGACTTATACTTTCTAGAATTTCCCACCAATGTTACAATAACTATAATCTGAATATGGATATATGTCCAGAATTAGGGCTGTTGCCATATCATGGTGCCCACGGTAATACCACAATACATTTTTACCTCATATAAAAGTGCCATATTTTGATATTAATGATATAACAATGCTATACATTTACATTCCCTAGCACACACACACAGACAGACATGTTTAGCAGTGAGGCCCACATGTCAGCCTTCAGTGGGATCTGATTATTCCAGATGTTGTGTGCGATGAGATGGATTTAAATTAGAGTCTGGATTTAACAGGAAGCCAAAACAGGAGAAATCTGCTCTCTCTTTCTAGTCCCTGTCAGGACTCTTGCTGCAGCATTTTGGATTAACTGAAGGCTTTTCAGTGAGTTTTTAGGACTTCCTGATAATAATGAATCTTTGAGCTCAGAGAAGAAATTCAGCTGTTTTTACAGGAGGAAGACATGCATGAAGTTGCAAGGAAATGCTGTAAAACTTGTGAAAATCCAGTTAAAAGTCCAAAGTTACTGGTTGTACTTGTTTGCGGTGAGCAGCAGATCAAACAAGTTAACAATTATAAATGGTTTCAAACACACATCCAGGCCTGTGAGACTCATTTAGACACTCAGACACTGACCGTGGTTCTCTGGTACACTTCTGCATACTTTTTGTATATTTTGTGTAATATGTGTAATAAACTGTAAATTTGGACTTTTTCAAGGAAGCATTTTTTTATTCAGTGTTTTCATTTTTTAATGAATTTACTCCTACTGGGGAGAACACACATGAGGTTTAAGGCCTGGACGATGATGAAACCTGGAAAATGGTTGCAAATAAATATGGGTACCACTTTAGGCAGCTCCTAATTTTATGGATTCGGCACCCAGCTTTGCTTGTCTTTTCACTTTTTCGCTACGCGATTGCATTTAATTCCCGCTCGTCTCTTTCTGTAGCTAGCCTGTATCACTACACTAGCTGTCTTGAAAGCGTCTAACTCCCTCCCTTCTTTCACATAACAGTATGATTACAGTCAGTCTTGTGATTTGCTGCATGGTGTGCCCATCAAAATAAAGTCCTTCCTACATGGATTCTCAGCAGGGTTGAAGATTCAGCTGCCACATACCGACAGGCCATTAATCAGAATCAGAATCAGAATACTTTATTGATCCCTGGGGGAAATTATTTTTTGTTACAGTGCTCCATTTTAAACCAACATTAAGACAAGACAGACAATACACTAACTAAGAATAGTACAATATATACATATATATATATACATACATACATACATAAGTCACTCATAAATAAATAGCTGAAAAAGAAACATGTGTAGTTATAGCAGCAAACAGTGTGTTAAGTGGATGCGTTGTACAGGGAGCTACAGGCAGGAATGATTTCCTGTGTCGTTCAGTGGTGCATCATGGGTAATCTCAGTCTCTCACTGAACGTGTTCCTGTGACTGACCAGCATGTCATGGAGTGGGTGGGAGGTGTTATCCAACATTGTCTTTATCTTGGACAGCATCCGCCTCTCCAACACCACCTTGAGGGAGTCCAGCTCCATCCCCACAACATTGCTGGCCTTACGGATTAGTTTATTGAGTCTGTTGGCATCTGCGACAATATTGACATATGAAATTATATCGCGGGCCGGATGTGGCCTTCAGACCGTTTAGGAGCAGTGCTCTCTCACACAGGGTTTAGTGGGGGTGGGGTGCTGCTGACTTCAACTGTGGATATAGTCGGACAGCAGGAAGAATACTTTGAGGACCTGCTTCTGTAGAGGACGCAGAGTGTGTGGATGAGGGGCACGATTTGCCTGTCACCAGGGGCAAGATCAACAAAGTAGTTAAACAACTACTTGGTAGCAGCAGGGCCTCTGGGGTGGATGAGTTGCTCTGACTTCCTTAAGGCTCTTGTTGTTCTAAGTCTGTCTTGAAGATCTGGCAAATTCAAATTCAAATTCAAATTTTATTTGTCACGTACACAGTCATACACAGTACGATATGTAGTGAAATGCTTGGACAACTGCTCGTGACCTAAAGAAAACAAAAAAGGAAAAGGCTATGAATAAGATAGGAAATAAATATGAAAAATTAAAAAGGGTAAATTTAACTAGGAAGGAATAAAATATAAATTAAGGTTAAAAATGAAATAACTGTACAACACAAATTAGAATGAAGGGTAAATTTAACTGGGAAAGAATAAGATAAAATATATAAATTAAAGTTGAAAATAAAATAACTGTACAACAAAATACACAATATAGAACTATATAAGAATGTATGAAGAAATATAAATAAATATATACACAATAACAGCAGCGTGATTTAAGTAATGAAGTGAAACAATGTCCAGAATGTCCAGTGTGTGTGTAAGAACTGTATGTGTGGGTCAGTACTGTGTGGTGGTGTGATTGAGAGACCGTATCGCCTGCAGGAAGAAGCTCCTCAGTCTCTCTGTGTTGGTCTTCAGGGAGCGGAATCGCTTTCCTGACCTCAGCAGAGAGAACAGTCTGTTGTTGGGATGGCTGAGGTCTTTCACCATCTTCCTGGCCTTGGTCCAGCACCGCCTGCTGTAGATTGAGTGCAGGTCAGGGAGCTCGGAGCGGATGGTGCGCTCAGCTGACCGCACAACCCTCTGTAGAGCTCGTCTGTCCTGCATGGTGCTGTTCCCGAACCAGGTTGAGATGTTTCCCGTCAGGATGCTCTCTATGGTGCACGAGTAAAAGTTCCTGAGCACCTTGGAGGGCAGTTGGAAGTCTCTCAAGCGTCTGAGGTGGTAGAGACACTGTCGGGCCTTTTTCACCACAGTGTTGATGTGACAGGACCATGACAGGTCCTGCGTGATGTGAACTCCGAGGTATTTGAAGCTGTCCACTCTCTCCACTGGGCACTCGTTGATGACGGGGGTCTGGTAGTTCCTCTCCTGCTTAGTGCTGAAGTCCACTATCAGCTCCTTTGTCTTACTGATGTTTAGAAGGAGGTTGTTCCTCTGGCACCAGTTCTCCAGTTTCCTAATCTCCTTCAGGTAGGCCGTCTCATTGTTATCAGAGATCAGGCCCACCACGACGGTGTCGTCAGCAAACTTGATGATGGTGGTGGAGCTGGTAGTGGCCACACAGTCATATGTGTACAAAGAGTACAGCAGGGGGCTCAGAACACACCCCTGGGGGGCTCCAGTGCTGAGAGTGGTGGAGGCTGAGACATGTCCGCCCATCCTTACTGCCTGTGGTCTGCCAGTTAGGAAGTTGGAGATCCACTGACACATAGATGAGCTGAGTCCCAGATGCTCCAGCTTGGTGGTGAGTGTGGAGGGAATTATGGTGTTAAATGCAGAGCTGTAGTCTATGAAGAGCATTTTAACATAATTCCCCCTTCTAGTGTCCAAGTGAGTGAGTGATGTGTGGAGGAGATGAGAGATGGCATCGTCTGTGGAACGATTTGGACGGTAAGCGAACTGTAGTGGGTCCAGTGTGTCTGGTAGTGAAGAAATGATGAAGTCTCTGACCAGGCGTTCAAAGCACTTCATCACTACTGAGGTGAGGGCTACAGGGCGATAGTCATTGAGAGAAGCAGGGTGGGGTTTCTTCGGGACAGGAACAATGATGGACTCTTTGAAGCATGTGGGGATCACCGACTGAGATAAAGAGATGTTGAATATCTCAGTGAACACAGGAGCTAGCTGGTATGCGCAGTCTCTTAGGATACGACCTGGGATGCCGTCTGGTCCTGCTGCTTTCCTGGTGTTCACTCTCTTGAAGGCTCTCCTTACTTCATGCTCGGAGATGACGAGCACGTTTCCGGTGCTGGCAGTATCTTCCTGTCTGCAGCCGTTAGCGCCGCTAACACTAGCATCGTTGGAGTCCTTAGCTGCAGCCTCGAAGCGAGCATAGAAAGTGTTCAGCTCGTCTGCCAGAGTCACGGCCACGTTCGTCATACCGGTTGTTGGTGCTTTATAGTCCGTTATTGTCCTTAGTCCCCACCACAGGCTCCTAGAGTCACTCTGTTGGAGTTGTGACTCTAGTTTCCTCCCGTAGCGCTGCTTCGCCTCTTTCACCGCCCTCCGCACGTTATATGACGCGGCTTTGTACGGGTCCATGTCCCCCGTCGTGAGTCCCGTGTTGTAGGCAGCGGTGCGGGATCTCAGAGCGTCGCGGATGGTTTTATCCACCCACGGCTTCTGGTTGGGAAACGTTGTGATAGTCTTTGTCTCCACGGTATCATCCGCTAGTTTCCCGATGAATCCCACAACCGCTTCCGTAAACACGGTTGTGGCAAGGTGCTTCTGGATTGGTAGACTGGAGTGGTGATTCCCATCTTTAAGAAGAGTTTCTGGAAGGTTATAGGGGGATCACACTACTCAGCTTCGCTGGGAAGATAGACTGTACCAGGGTACTGGAAAGGAAACTTTATCCATTAATCAAATCTCAGATTGAGGACTGTTGCAAGAGCTACAGTTGTACACTGCCAGCAGTCAGTGTTGGACTTATTCACAGTAGGTGTTGGACTCAGTCACCAATCCTGCTCATTATTTTTATGAACAGAAATTTTAGGCATAGCCTCGTGCCTGAAGGCTTCCAGTTTGGTAGCTTCAGAATCTCACCTCTGCTTTTTGCAGATGATGTGGTTCTGTAGGCTTCAGTAGGTGGTGGCCTGTTTGACAAGTATTTGTCTTGCAAAATTTAAATAAAAATTTGCAGTTCAGATTTATTAACAAAATTCATAAATGGTATAATAAAGGTTGCATGCAAACGAGCAAAAAAGAAAAGAACGACACACACACACACAGGGTGATATGAGTCTCTACAAGAGCAAAAGGTGAAGCAACAAAAGGATTATAAGAAGATGACAAACAAATGTTACCAAAGACCTTCTGCAGAAGAAGAAAGTGGGAACTCTGAACTAGACAGCTGTCTTGGACAACTACTATTTTCTGTGGCCATCGCCCTGTACAACTCCTCCATCTAATACGCTGTAAACACTGCAATAGTTCCACACTGTTGCACACGCTCTACAGTAAAAAGGTCACAGGTTAGAATTAAATGTCAATCATATATATTTCACCTCTGTGATACTCTTCATACTTATAGTTGAGCGATTTGTGCCAGCTCTTAAATTGGTAAACTCTGCAACATATTGTATTATTTAAATCGTTTAGTCTGTTACTGTTACTGTCTTTGGGCAACTGTAATCCACACAATTTCCTGAGGGATTAATAAAGTATTCTGATCTGACTGAACTGAATTCAAGAGGATATCTTTACTAGTTTCCACTACATACTGCATGCTGTCAGTGGGGCCCACTGCTTGTCTTGTTGATTTTGATAGCGTCAGTAATCATAATGTTGCAAAATAAATGAAATAACTTAAAGAGCTTTCTTGTGTGTCTCCACAGGGCCCTAACTCTATCTTGGTGGTTCTTGTGATGCTGTTGAATGTAGGTCTAGCAATCATTTTTGTCCATTTCCTCACCTGACCAAATATGGGCTCGGGTAAGAATTTGCAGCTGTATGAGTATTTCACAACTGAAACTGGTTTGCTGTTGTGTTTATCGTGCACTCAGGAAAGATCGGTCATTTAGAATACAACCTCAATACAAACTGTATATAAAAACAGAAGTGCAGTGATCTGCAAAGCTATAATTTATTCACAACAGAAAACAGAAAGAGTAGCAAATGTTTACAATAAGACAATGTACCCCTTTAAGAAAATATTACTTTATAAAGAAGTTAAGACGGTGGCAATAAAAGACTGGAAACTGTAAGTGGTACTAAAAAGAGGAACATTTTACTAATACATACTAATTATTATCATTTTACAAGTAATCAAAAAGGAGTTATCTTTAAAATCCTTCTATTGCTTTATACAGGTCCCAATGCTTTTCCCTGCTTTGTCCCCTCTCCACTACAGTGTCAGACCTCTCAGGTCATCAGGTGCACATCTTTAAACTGTTCCCAGAATTAGATCCGAGTGTGGTGGGGGGGCTTTGAGTTACTGTGGTCCTTGTTTTTGGAACACGAGTCCCTCTTTAGTCCAGACATGTTTTCCACGAACGATCTAAAGAAGGACCATCTTGCTTTGTTACCTGTGCTCAGTTCAAAAGTCTGCATATCTGATGCTATGGGATGCATTAGTGCTTATGGAATTGGCAACGCCATCATCAATGCTAAAAGTGTTTAATATGTGGTTCCAGCTATATGACGTCTGACGTTCTTGCACATTTTTAATTTGTTGGTGTAAACATGATATTTTCTGTTGTGAATAAAATATGGCTTTATAACATTTGCAAATTATTGCATTGCATTTTACACATTTTTGGATTAAAGGCTCATCAGTCCGAGTCAAACATGGCTGCTGATTACATTCAAAACTGTATTCACTCCACTGACATGACTGTTAACACATTTTTGTTCTATCCCTGCATTGCACCTTCACAATGGTACGGTTCTACAGTTCTGCTGTGGTAATTCTTCTGTTTTCAGTTAGCCTGGAACGTTTGTGCTCCAATTAGCAAAACTGACCCCTGGGCCTGGTTTGAATATATGTTTGACACTGACGGATGCACAGGACACGATGGAGTATCCATGGAGACTCCATCCTTGCCTCATCCTCTGGTGAAAGGACTACGAGGAAGAGAGAAATTAATAATTCAGTAATTTTTTCCAATCATTGTATTTTTTCAGGTTTCAGTGTATTGCACATCAAGTGTTACTGTGATGCTGTGGAAAGCCAAGTGAATAACTGGAACTGAGTGCCTAAGTAGACTGAGGGAAAGTGAAGCTTAGTTGGTTGTTTAAAGGGCAACACTGGTCTTTTTTTAAAAATTGTTACTACTACTATTGTCCTACAAAAGGACGATAAACAGCTACTAACGGTGATGTAGCCCTTTTCTCCCGTTTTTACAGAACATAAAACAGAACACTGTCCCACTGGGTGGCGTTCCTTTAAAACAATGAGTTCTAGAGTTGGTCTAACAGTTACAGATGACCAAAGCTGTTGTCATGTTCAGACACAGTCCTGTTTACGCTGCTTTGCTTGCTTCTTGGCCCACAATCATGACCTATAAACTTTAGGCCAAGAAGGTCTCGATCAGTCGTCCAGGTAAGTAAATCCATCTGGATGTAGCGTAATTATGTGATTCCGCTACATCCAGATGAACATAATCAACCTTTTGGGGTTTAAGCTAAGGAGAAATTTAAGATGTGAGGTAAAACGTCCTGACAGTCCTGTATTTCTGACACACAAGAGCAAACTATATTAGTATCAGCTAGAGTATTCAGAATTGTGAGGGCAGCTTTGGATATTATTAATTTCATGAACTGTTTGTAAACAAACTGTAGTTTTCAAATGGTTCATAAAGAAAGGAGACTTTACCAGGTGTTGCTTTGTTATGTGCTTTTAATAAACTAATAGGTGTTGGTAGAAATAATTAATTGTTCACATGAAAGTTGTGAGAATCATTCTGTAAAGCAGACATGGGATCCCTCTGATTTATACACAGGTTTCTTTTCTTTTGTGGCTTAAATTGGAAACCTTAATTCAAGTACACATTATAGCATTCAGTTGAAGGAAGTCTTCTGTCTCGCCAGCCGGACAGACATAAAAACTACAAACATCACAAAGCTTTGCTGGTAGCAGGTCGATGCTCCAGGAAGCAAAATAAGTACATTTGAGTCTATTGTATGATGGATTTACCTTAACCATCAAGTTCTGCTGCTATTTTAAGAGCACTCCACTTTCTGTCTGCTTATGAAACTGTGATGTGAACAGTATATTATTCAGTGTGTCACAATGATGACAACACTTTAACTTGAACTTTGTTTGGGGATGGGGATGAACATGAATGGAGTACGATGGGGCAGCAAAGGCTGTGTTGGTCCCATGGATGTGCACACAACAGCATGCAAGAGCTTGTTTGCAGTGAATGAATCTCCTGTGATAATGCTCAGTTTATTAGAAGATTTGCTTCTTCCACAAATTTGAGATCACATAAAAGTGGTCTCAGTGGAACTCTGAGCCATCTAAAATAGCAGTTGTACTGGAAGTGGTCCAGAGATACCCAGGAAGGCACATATGTATAAACCAGTGCTGTGTCTACACATAAGACAGTTTAGCAAAGAACCAGTTTTAAAATGTATCTTTGCTAGCAGCAGCATGTTGGAGGGAAAAAAACATGATTTGCTTCTAATTTTTTAGTTGAATTTATGAAAAAATTTGGTAAAATGCCAAATATAAAACAGTTTCACATTTATAAAACTAAAAATTCGATTCAGAATGAAACATTTTAAATTGTTGGTTCAAAGTATCATCAATCTGTAGGAGGGAGTAAGATAAAGGCCCCGGGGTGGGTGTTGACAGCCATCTGTAAAACACCGTGGATGCTCTGCCACAGTTTGGGGCTGAAGTCACTGATGTCATTGATCTCGTCAGTATTAATGGAATTATGAGCAAAGAGAAGTACTGTGACATCATCCAGCCTCCCCACAGTCTGGACCTCAACATTATAAAACTGTGAATCCCACTGACAGAGACTGGAACAAAAGGTGCTTCAGAGAGTTCAGTCTGTATTGAGTAAAAGTCACTTTAAGCTTGTTAGAATTTTTTTCTGTTTTTAACCTAATATACTGTATTTACGTGTGTGTGTGTGTGTGTGTGTGTGTGTGTGTGTGTGTGTGTGTGTGTGTGTAAGTAAATGTAATTTTTAAAAAGGAGTGACTTTACACTCTTTATGGTCCTTGGAGAGTGAGTGTGTTTGTTGATCTGTTCACATCCATTGCATATAAAACTTGATAACTTGTTCTCTGCAGCAGTGACCGGACTCCTGAATGACTTTACTCTAACAGCTACTTTTGTGACCTTGCAGTGGATCCATCCAGACTAGTCAGAGGGGCCTTTTTAAAAAACGACAGCAGACAGAACAGCAGACACAGACAAAACGGAGGCCTGAAAATAGCCGGGTGGAGGAGAGGATAAAAACACATGGAGGAATGAGGGGGGTGGCAAGGGAGAAAGATGAAACCATCACCACCCCTGGACTGTGTGAAAGTCTTTGGTGCCCAAGTCCAGCCTGATTGGACTGTTGATGACGTGTGACTTCAGAGTGCAGTGAAAGCTGAAGCTGGGAGTAGCTAGTTGGAAACCAGGCCTTTACCCTCAGCGAGATGAGCCAATGGGAGCAGAGTGGATTTGAGTGTCGGGCCTAGCATCTAGACTGCCCATAAAAACCTGGAGTATGTGCCTGTTTAGCAGTCAGTCTGACTGCTGAGTAAATTTTCACGTTTTGAAATGCTGCAATAAAAAGTTTGTGCCTTATCCAGCTGAGATGTAAAGAATTTGTTTTGTATATGATCAGTGAACAATAGCACGGACATTCAGTCGTTATGTTGCTCTTCTGTTCAGTTAGTTAGCCGTCATTTACTTTGCACCAAGCATACATTGTCTAGAAGATAACTTTGCACTGATGCTTCAGTTCAGCAAGAACAACTCACCTTTTCTCTCACATGTAAGTTCTCATAAGACTGTTGTGATCTAGCTTGTGCACAGATTTGATCACATATGTGTGTGCTTCAGCAGTTTGTGTGTGAGAGGATGGGCAGGTGTTGGGCTGGATAAGTTCAGAGATGCACTTTGAGTTGATGGAAGCCAACAGCTGCCTTACCGTTTTACAGAGTGACATGGTAGTGGGTAAGAATGGCTGGACAGGAATGTGAAGCACCAAGCTGCTTCCCTGTGCCAGCTCCTAGGAGAGCAGCTCTATTTCTATTGGTCTGTTTAGTGATCTGTTCACATCCATTTTTATCTGATTCTGTCTCAGTCCCTGCTTTTTTACTTTATTAAAACTTAACCATAGACGATATTTTCATTCACAGTCCACATTATTTCATTTAAAACTGGTTTATTGCACTTATAGTTTTGATCATTATGATGGCTGAATACCAGTCTGTATATGTTGAATGTTAATATTTTAGTTGACAAATGAATCTGTCTTCCAGTGGGCTGAAAATGCACTCGAATCTCCACCGAAGCAGCTCACTCTTTGGACGATATTTACTTTTAAAGGAATATTATTTTATTTTGTATGTATCCATTTGTTTTCTTTGTTCTTTTTAAACCTTAGTTTATAGTGCAGTAAAAAGAAGTGCAAAGTGCAGGCTTTTGTTTGCCTTGTTAAAATCTATTTTAATATAAATGACAGAACTTTGAGTATAATTATTTTGTATTTATGTGGATATGAAACATGCACCATTCATTTTATTGTATAATGAGTTTAAATGTGTGGTTCACTTGATGGCTATTACTCTGTTGACCTTGAAGGAGAGGTCACAGGTCAAATATGACATAATATTACCTTAATAATATTACCTTAATAATATTACCTTAATAATATTACCTTATATTCGAAATATGGTAGTTTTTGACAATGCACTCTTTCACATTGTGCTTTCTAAGTTCTGAGGTTTTTTGTCAATTTTCAACCAATAAATCATTAAGTTGACCTTGAAGACCTGGATGGATGTAGCCCAAACTTTAACATGACCCCACTCTAGACCCTACAACGTTTTATCAAAATGTGCTCAACACTTTTTTAGCTATTGTATTTTCAGACAGAACGGTACACACATACATACACATGCAAACATGACAAACAAACATAACCATCTTGGAAAATTTAAAGTCTTATTAAAATTCTGGATTTTCCCCCAGAATCCTGGACTGGCTGGTGGAGCGACGGAATAAGACTTTGAAGCCCATGATTCATAGGTTTATTCACGGGGATGAAAGCAATCAGGATCACGGGTTAGAACCTTTGTTGCTTGCAGTGCGGGAGGTGCCCCAGGCCTCCATGGGATTTTCTTTCTTTGAGCTGCTGTTCGGCAAGAAGCTTGATTAAGGAAAACTGGGAGGAAGGTCCAAGCCCAGCTAAGAAGGACATTCAGTATGTTCTGGACCTGAGAGCAAAGACACGCACTGGGAAAGTTATCACGAGAAAATTGTCTCCAGGCTCAGGAACTTCAGGAGTGCCTGTATGGCAGAGCGGCTAGAGGGAGACAAAGTGCTTGCATTACTCCCTTCTTTCATCTCAAAGTTGCTCAGCAGGTTGCAAGGAGCCTTCATGGTCACACAGTAAATGGGTAACAGGTGTTGACTATGCAGTGGTGCGGTCAGACAGGAGAGGAGCCACACAGGTATATCACCTTAACCCTCTCAGGCTCAAATTAAACTTTTTGTTGCTAATGCACAACCAAGTCCTGCAGTGGTACTTCTGAGTAAAAAAAACTCATAAAATATGTATGTGAGGTAATCAGGTTGTTAGTTTTTAACTGTTGCAAATCGGCAACGCCTGCCTCGAGAGGGTTAACCTTCTCAAAACATGGAGAGAGGCCAAACCCACTTCTCTGATGAGGGAGAGAGATGAGTTTGGCCAGAGGTGCCCAGTTCCTCCTTCCCTCCATTATGATCACACTCAGGCTGAGCGAGTGAATGTTGCTGCGTTGCAACAGCATTTTGCAGATGTTCTCCCCATGCCCAGCCGTACCTCTCTGATAGAGCTCCAGTTTGAAATGTGTCCTGGTGTGACAGTGCACTCACAGCCCTACAGGTTACCTGAAGGACAAATTGTTCAGAAAGAATTGGCTGAGGCGCTAACGATGTGGGAGTATTTCACTAGCAGGGTCCACTCCCTTGGTAACGATGAGCAATGAGGGATGAGGGAGTGTGATTAGTGCTGCGGTTTGGGGAAGGCCTTGAAGGGGACTGGCGATGGCTCTCAGGCCGTGCAGAACCCCCTGTACTAACGAGAAATAAAGGGAGGAAAGGAAGAGAGGAGAGGACAGGAGAAGAGAGGAAAGAAAAAAGGGGGGGGCATGAAAATGAGAACAGCGGGTATTGGAGAAGGGGGGCTTTTATGGCCTGAGGCCAGAGGGGGTGTGAAGGAGGAGTAGTCCCGCTCCTGAAATTCAGATGATATCTCCACTAGAAGAGTCTTACAGCGCCTTGTGTAGCCCCATAGTTCGTGTGGGAAACAAAGATGGGTCTATGTGGTTCTGTGCTGACTATCGTAAGGTGAATGAGGTGTCACTTATCCCAGGGCCTGGGTCGACAAGCATCTGGACCGGTTAGGCACTGCTCATTGAACCAAGGGATAGTGGCAGATTCTTTTTGTCCAGAGTTTAAGGAAAAATACGTCGTTCTCCACTCAGTACGGTTTGTACCAATTTGTCACACTTCTGTTCGGCTTGTTTGGAGCCCCAGTCAATTTCTAGCTTCTCATGGACCAAGTGCTGCGTCCGCATGCTGCATGTGCTGCCACCTATCTGTTTGGCTCGGTAGGCTCGGCCAGATGGCTCCCCGGCCTCAGGGCGGCGGAGGTATGTGGTAGGAGTGGTCTGCGGCTGTGCTGCAGAAGAATGGAGAGGCAGTGGGCTGGGACTGCTTTGGGGAGAGCTGTGCCAGGAACAAGTCGGCTGCAAAGCTGCTCAAAGTGATCTTTGGAGGGGGGGATGCAAATAAAACATTACTAGTACTGCAACAGCGTGTAGTACATTTTATTCCTGTTTCTGTACATTTTTCACTTTGAATATACAGTACTGTGTGAAACTTTTCTAGTCTAAAATAGGTGCGGTGTTATTGAGCTGTGCAATATACATGAAAATACAGTCCATAAGGCAAAAGTAGAGTTTGCACAATTATAACAAGGTTTAAAGTCAGTATTTGGTAGGACCAACACAGCTTGAACTATCTTCAAGAAGCTGTTTGGTAATATTTTTAAAAGTAGCCATCAGAAATAGTTCTTTGGGTTTGTCGAAGGATATTTAAAACTCTTTGGATGTTGGCTGACTTTTTTCTGTTCTCTGTCCAGGTGACCACACACTGCTTCAATAAATAACGCTGTGGAGAGACCCAGCCATACACTCTGAATTGCTGAGCTAAAATTGAGCCACTGAGTAATTCCACCTGAAATGAACATAGGCCTTCTGCTCTAACAGTCTCCGATTTGCACAAAATATAAAGATAAAGATTGACATGAAATTTAATCTTCATATATCAAATACCTGATCTTTTTTGTCAAAGGTCAAACAAAGGTCCATCCTGCAATTTTCAGTCCTTTTGGTTTCTGCACATTGAAATTTGAGGCAATATTTGAACATATCTCAAAAACTCTTTACTGCTGTTTCTTACCATCAGAATTAATCAGGAGCTGTAATTTGTGTTAATTAATTTACTTTAGGCGGTTAATTAAAATATGGAGAAAAAAATCTTGCTGACCTGTAAACAACTTAACTTTGCAAAAGATTAATGATAATGTCTGAATGGTATATAGTTATATTTCACATTAATCCAGAATAAAATATGTCCAATATTTTTTTTAACACGAAATTCTTATTTAACAAAATGAAGAAAATATTTTCAATGAACTTTGAATTGTTGAGCACATATGACAAAAATAGTAACATCATCAGAAAGGCTTATGTGAATGACACAAAGTTTGGCTCTGTGTGTCAGATACTGTTTGTCTGATGTAGATTTTAGATAAAATTATAATTTGATTCTAGTCAATACTCTGTCGCCTTTGGAAACGTTTGGTAGATTCAGACCTTGGAAATTCCAGCGTCTTGCTCCTTGGAAGAAAAATATGTAAAAAAACAGGGATGACTCAAGACTTTTGCACGATGCTGTAATTCTGAAACTATTTGCTCTTCCAGTTTTTTACAGAGTGCTGAATCCTTCCACATCTTTACATTTGGAAGTTGCATTGAATCCTTTTTGGAAATCAGGTTGTAGACGACCGGATTCTGATTCAAAACTTAACCTGATGAAATCGTCTGTTCTACTATTTCCTTCATGCTTCTCGCTACAGACTATAAAATGATCCCGTTAACTTTCTTAGATGTCAGCTCCCGTCTCAGGAGTACCATGCAGTGTTGGAGCATCTGACAGGCTGATTAATGTATAGTATGTCATCTTCTCAATATAGCAACAGGCCCACACATAACAGGCCCTCCTGCTTTTTTAGTGCTGTGCTATTTTAAGCCTGAACACTTGCTTATTAGGAATAAAGTCTGTGTCTTTCCATGGTCGAGGTTTATGGCAGGCAGTGCGTTATGAAACATAATATTTTACTCAGGTCTGATTTTTTCTTTTCTTTTTTAGAGTCCAAGAAAAACTGTTGATATAGAAAGAAGTTGTATGAGTAGCAAAGAGATGGAGACAGCCCAGGACTGACAGTTTGATAATATGCTGTTTGTGACGACAGACTGGGAGAGTTTCTTTATGGAAAATAAATGTCTGTAATGTGTAAATGATATTTTGTCTGAGTTAGATTTCAGCCTTTGTGACAAATAAAAGTATGTGATTGGATTAAGCATTAATATCTCTCCTGTGAAGTCTATTTTAGTATTGATTTTACACCAACATGACAGTCTCCTCTTTTCTAGGGTTTGTACTTGACTCTATGCTGTGTGTTTCTGAGGCATTTTAAGAGTCTTTATTTTAAGGGTTTTTTAGATGTAAAATGTCCACGTAGTCAGGCCACTGGCTGCCCAGTGGGTGGCAAGTATGGAGTGACACATCAGTGTAGTGATTTATGTGCAAGTATACCATCAACACTGACACAAATACAAGACAGCAGCCTTTGAATAGCTGTCCACTGTAGTGACCACTATGGCTTGACTTCTAAAGGTAATTATCATCTTGACTGTTACAAGTGATACGTTTGTCATGTTGTCACGTGTTATTGTGCAATAAATGTTTATTTTCTGTTGTTTTTTTCCCCTCAGTTGTTTCTAAGGAGATGCATTTAAAACTGGATTTCATGTTACATGATGTGTTTGTGTAATCTGGTCCAGTGTCTTTGTTTTCAGTCTGTGCCAAGGAAATTATTGTTACTGTAATCACTTTGGTAAAATGGAATATAGATAATTAGATCACATGCATACCAAACTTTGATGCCGTGGCATTCAACAGTCAGGGCCGTTAGGGAATGGCAGGGAGCATAACGCTGTATTTTCCTTCTACTCTGTCCTATGAGAAATCCTCCAACTCATAAGTGGGCGTGGCTTTTCTATTACCAAAATGGTCATGGCTGCTGGAAAGTGCAACACAACATCAAAGATTATTTTTATTGCAACTGTGAAAGAAAATAGTGTCATTGTCACTGCTAAAAATAAACTTGTAAACTAATCTTTAGGTTCTTGTTCTGTTTTTATTTTATTTTTAGTGCTGCACAAAGTTGAGTGATAGATATTACACAGACGTGTTCTTAGGTATGTCATTCATTTGATTCCATTCATCATTCCGCATGTAGACAGTCCCATTTTGTTACATTTGTGTAAGATCATTTTAATTAGTTGTAGAATCTAAGTGGTGCTTTTTGTCCGCTCTAATAGAAAGCTTTTTTTATTTTTATTTCTTTTGCCATGCCCGTGATGCCGCCCCCCACCACGATGCCGCCCGGGCAACCGCCCGTGTCGCAATTTAAGATAACTTTTACTAAAGGACAAGCTTAATCTACTTTAAGTATTTCTATGTTACGTGTTATGTTGCTTCTATTCTGGCATATTTTGGATGAAAATATTGTACTTTGTATATCATTCTAGTTATGTTAAAAACCTCTGCTTCGTCTATGGAAACATTATTATATATAAAGCTATCCAGCACCATAGACATAATGATCTGCAATGATTCAATAATATAATGTAGATTCTGAAAAATGCCATTCTACGTAATGAGTACATTTACTTTAGGCAGTTTAAGTAACTTGTGCACAACGTAGCTTTTCATGATTCTTGGTCTGTGACCCGGTGTTTTGGACTCTCTGTTTCTCTCATTTAATGTTTTTGTGTCATGCTTCTAAGAAGAACTAAAATTAGTTCTTTTTGTCGTTTTTGCAGTCTTGAGTTGTGACACATTTCCGGTTTGGTTTCTTTATGTTTTCTCATGTGTTTGGTGACATCTGGTGGCCAAAAATATGAAGAGCAGCTTGAATCATTATGATTGCCCAGTCTGCAGAGCCAGCTGATAGCTTCTGTTTAGTATGGCGTTATTTTTGAGAGTTAAACGCGCACGGGCAGAAATGTTGAGAGCGCGAGCAAGACATTGCGAGCGAGCGCAAATGCAAAAACTGAGCGAGAGGGGCTGCTGGTGTGTGTGTGTGTGGATAATAGCCAACACTGGAACACAGTTTTTGCACGCAGGAATGAATTTTGTTCACTCAAATTTAGCTTTTCGTCGCTCAAAATAAATTTCTCCTCAAAATGCAACACTTGCACCTGCAAATTTTTTACGTGCGCTCAGAATAGTGGCACAACTGTTCTGTGTGATACTGAGCTCCTATTTTGGTGCTTTGAACTTGCATTTTGGGGGGGTGAAAAAATGATGTTATGTCCTGTTGATTAATAAATGTATGCTTGTGCTGTAAGGTCCCTGCCTCCACATGGCTTTGTAATGGACCAGTGACAGGTACATTTACATGTATAGTCTATTTCTTATTTATGTTTTGGACCTGTGGGTAAAATTGCTTATGAACTGGTGAAATAAAAACATAACACATTATGTTATTCTGTTTGAACCAGTGAGGAAGAGAGGAGTTCAATCTCTGTCATTGTGTCTGCTATTTATCACAACACAAATCCCACCAGTGATTCACTTTCTTATAAACCACAGAATCAGGTCCCTGAGTGACGTAGATCACTGCTTTGATACCGAGCTCAGTTGTTTAGTAAATGACCTGTATTTGTGTAGCCAGAAGGCAACGGGTGAAGTGTCTTGCCCAAGGACACAATGTCCGAGCCGGGGCTCGAACTGGCAACCTTCCGATTACAAGACGAACACCCAACTCTTGAGCCATGATAGGATGAACTGTTTGTTTGTTTGTTTGTTTGTTTGTTTGTTTGTTTGTTTGTTTGTTTGTTTGTTTGTTTGTTTGTTTGTTTGTTTGTTTGTTTGTTTGTTTGTTTGTTTGTTTGTGTCAGTGTATCTATTTGAATAAATAATTGTTTTGTTTAAGCATGTGCCACGGTCTCCCTTTGCCTGTGACATCTTAATGTTTGTAAACATATTCAATAAAAATGACAATATAAATAATAATATACAACACAATCGTATAATAAGTTGGGGGTGTGCTGTGAGGTTGGACTGGTACATTTATATATAATATATAAAAACTTATACATATAGTGTATATTTTATTTATGTTTTGGGGGTAGAATTGCTTGTGAACTACTAAAATAGAAACAGCACATTTATTGTTATTATGGTTATTCTATTTGGTTTTTATTTAGGAATGACAGCGCATCCTCTCTTGCTGGTGTGAAAAAATTTGCTAATTATTCACTTCCTTATAAATAATTGAATCAGGTGCTGAAGCTGTGATACACTGAATAAAGCTTCGGACGTCACTGATCACGTGACCCTGGCCAGACGGACCAAACCTCGACACAATGCTTCTGTTTTGGTGTTTCTTTGACACGTGTCAGAGCTTCAGCTTCAAACGGTCCATCTTTAGCCATCTGTACCTGCTGCCTCATTAGATAAAGGTTTGTTTCTGTTTATTAGAATCTGTCGTGAAGCATTTTAGGTCCAAATTCCACACATATTATGACAAGCTTAGAGTCCAAGTACATTTCCAGAGATATGAGCGGATGAAGCTTTGTGGCGCTTTTGTGAGGTTTCTTCCTGATTGTACAAAAAACGATTCACAGACAATCCTGTCAGTGACATCTAGTGATCAGCTGCAATAAACAGAGAGGCAGATGTTGTCCAAGATAATGATTAAGTCTAAGGAGCATGTTAAGTGACAGACTGAGATGACCCAAAATGCACCACTGAACAACACAGGAAATTATTCCTGCCTGTCGCTCTGTCCGTGTACGACTCCTCCATCTAATCCACAGTAAACAGTGCAATGACTGAACCATTTTGCATGAGCTCTACAGTGAAAATAACGTTTTACAGTTCAGAGCATTTTTTTTTATCTCTGTGATATTCTGGATATTTATGATTGAACTATTTGTATATGTTAGATCTATTTCTTTTATTTTGTAACTTTGTTATATGTTGTATTATTTAATTTGGTTATTATGATTCTGTAGAATTATTTCTGCAGATTCTATAGAATTATGATTCTGATATAGCAGAAATGATTCACACAACTCATTGATTGCAGCTCCACTACAAAAGCAGTAAATAGTGTTTTAAACAGCTGTGTCTTCAGTCTAAGATTCAGAGCCCACTAATGAAAATGTTACAACATTTTGAAATGTAAATTTACTAACAAAATGTTTAACACTAAAACCACCAAGTGGTCATCAGGAATCAAAACAACTACTGTGGCATGCTGGGTTGACTAGCAACACTTATTGTTTACAGACACATAAAGGCTCTGTAACATAAGCTAAATGTGAAAAACAAATGCATAATAAACTGCAGTTAAAAAAAGATTAGACGACTGTAGACCTGAATGGGTGATGCAAAAAAAGTATTTAAACCATTGTAAATGGCTTGTTGTCCTATAGTCTGCCAAACATGTCTGTCATGAATGGTATCGAGTCATTTTGAGATGGAAGAACATTTCTGTCACAAGGTAGATGTCACGGGAGTGGAACGGACTCAGGCGCAGACCGAGGTAGCACAGTTCAACGACACTTTATTAATCACACTGGTGCACTATATACACGTGAAGGGGGGGGGGGGGGACACCAGGGTCCCGGGGATCAATAGGCTGGGGAGACACACTTCTTCGCACTCGCTCTGCTCCTCGTCCAAACAGTCTCCACACAATCAGCTCACTCTCCTACTCACGGGGTCCAGGGGTCACAAAAGGGCTGATCCAGGTAAACCTGTTTACACAGACGAGGGTAAGTCGAAGGCAAACACGGGAACAGTAGAATCGCAAGGAAGCCAGGCAATACTAACGAGAGTTACTCAATATTCCAGCGACGAATAGCTCAGAGCCCCAGCCTTAAGAGCCAGAGAACTGCAATTCACTCGATCAGCTGCAGGTGCGTGGGCCAAGGGCAGGAGCCCAATCAGAGCTCCGCCCAGGCAGACAGGTAGGAGAGAGAGAGCGAGAGAAAAACAACAAACACTTGTGGCCACACTGGGCTGGCCGGGGAGGCACAGGGACCATGACAGTAGAAGCTGCAATCAGTTTTGGCAAAGTGCCTTTTTTTCTATCCTTCATTTAACCAGGTATCAATGTTTACTGAGATTAAAAATGTTTTTCTCATGAAAGATCTGGCCAAAAGGAAAGCATACATTGCAGAAACAAAGATAACATTTCATTAGGGAGTTTTGAGGGTCCAGCGCAGCATCTTAGCTGTTCCTAGGACTGCGCTCTTCTGGACAGAGATCTTGGATGCTGTTCCTGGGATCTGCTGGAGTCACTGCCCTGAGCGCTCCGATTACCACTGGGACCACTGTTACCTTCACCCTCCACATCTTCTCAAGTTTTTCTTTTAACTCTTGGTAACTTGTGTTCCTTCTTCCTGATGTTGCTGTCATTTGGTATCGTTACATCGATCACTACAGCCGTCTTTCTTTGCTTGCCCAACACCACTATATCCATTTGTTTAGCCACCACCTCCATTGTATCTGGAAGTCCCACAAGATCTTAGCTCGGTCATTCTCCACCACCCTTGGGGGCGTCTCCCATTTTGACCTCGGGACTTCCAGGTTATACTCGGCACAGATGTTCCTGTACACTATGCCGGCCACTTGGTTATGGCGTTCCATGTATGCCCTGCCTGCTAGCATCTTGCACCCTGCTGTTATGTGCTGGATTGTCTCAGGGGCATCTTTACACAGCCTGCAGGTGCAGGTTGATCACAATAGTGATGTTAACTGTCATCACTTCTGGTTTGTCTGACCAGTTGGCCTAGCGACGAGCAGCAACAACAAAGAGTGAAGTGTGTGGAATTGCCGTTGTGCTACATCCACAATTTAATGGACGTCATCGTTTTTCTTGTGACATTACCAATAAGTTTGATGTGTCACATGGCCCTCTTCCTATTGAAAAAACAAAAGTTGTATCCAAAATGACCGACTTCTAACTGGCCACCATGGTCACCACCCATCTTGAGGAGTTTGCCCCCTCACATATACTAATGTGCCACAAACAGGACTTTAATATCACCAACCATTCCCATGTTATTACGCTGTATCCATATAAATGGCCCACCCTGTAGATCCTGTTAGTTTTTCCTTCACACTGTCACCAAAGTGCTGCTCATAGGGGGTCATGTGATTGTTGGGTTTTTCTCTGTATGTATTATTGTAGGGTCTACCTTACAATATAAAGCACCTTGAGGCGACTGTTGTTGTGATTTGGCGCTGTGTAAATAAAAATGAATTGAAATTTAATTGAATATATGGACTGTTGTTTTGACCATTTCTGCACAATGAATAAAAACAAGCAAAAACATATCAAACACATAAAGCTCAGACTTCTAAAAGATCTCGTCCAACTCCAAGTAGTTTGGATAACTCACCTACATTCCCTGCTGATCCAAGTCCTTGAGAGGTGAGTGACATTTTATTGTCCATTGAACAAAAACTGAATTCAACAATAGACTTTCATTGATCGAGCTATTATACAAAGAACTTCAAGCTCTGCGTGAAAGCTTCGAATTGTATCGACTTACAAATGTGCAGCATGAGGGACAATCTGATTTTCTCCAGCATCAAAGAACAAATAAACAAAGATCCTGAACAGCTGATCAAGGACTTATAACATTGAAACTTAACATTTCCAGAGAAATTTTCAGCAATATGTACAAAGACTCAGTCAGAAGAAATCATCAAACAATGGCCCTCTACCCATAATCACAAAATTTGAAAGATTTAAGCATAAACAAATGGTACAGCAACAAGGGAAAGAACTGAGAGGAACAAATTACCGACTAAATGAACATTTTCCACAGGAAATATATGAAAGGAGCAAGAAACTTATCCCAGTCAGAAAGATGAAGATGACAGAAGGAAAGAAAGCCGTGATAATAGCAGACAAACTGTACATAGACAGTAGATTGTACTGGGACAAAGATGTCACACCCTGGCTGTCTTTACCAAAGAACTGTCACTGTTATTTTTGCCTTTATTTGTTTGTTTCCTCACTTGTCATTGTCGCCTGTCACATGCTTTTCTTTCATTTTCTTTGACATTGTTTACTTTACTATGTAAATGTCACAATCTGTGGAAGCAGACTGTGTGGAGTGAGGAGGTGGACCCAAGTCCAGACACGCAAAACGAAACTTGATTTTAACAAAGGGTGAGCCGTTTATTGGAGGCTGATAAAACAGTACAAAAACAAAGGCGACACGAAACAATAACCTATACTGGAAGAAGTCTAAACATGAAAAACCCTGAAACATAAACATAGAAACCTGAAACATGAAGACTTCATAAACCTGGAAACGTGGCGTGACATTGCAGGTAAGCAGGCAAAACAGATGAATGGACAAAGAATGACAGGAGCTCAGAGATTAAATACCCACAGGAGGTGATCAGGGAAGTGGAAACACGTGGGGAATCAGCTGATTCAAATAAACATGATGGGAAGTGAAACTAAACACACTGAACATGGAACAAATGACCTCTTCAAAATTAAAATAGGAAACATTACAGGACGCAGACATGACCACACAAACCTGATTACACAGAAAATGCAGACATGAAACACATGATGGACTTAATATGACAAACTGACGAGGAACACACACTGTAAATACACACACAGGAAAAAGGGGATTGGAGATGAGACAGACGAGGTAACCTAGGGAAAATAGAAGGAGCTGAACTTACAATGAATGATAAAAATATAACACTCAAAACGCTGGGTCACATGACCCAGGATCATGACAGTAAAACAATACAATCACTGAATGTCATTAGCTGGAATATTAAGGGTTTTGGCTCTCATAAAAAAGAATGAAAACATTTAAACATCTATCTGACCTGCATGCTGATACAGCAAACACATCTCTCTGAGCGATCATATTGATCTTAAAACAACCAAAAATAATCAAGTATTTTATTCAAATTATAATTCAAGACAAAGAATTTTGATCAATAAAAATATACAAGCAATATAAAACCACTGTAGATCCTGAAGGTTTTGCACATACACACCTACACTCTGCCGATAGATAGATACCCTACTGGGATAATAAGCTGCCCAAAGGAAGTGATAGAAACAGCTGATATCAAGACAACAAAGCTCCTGACCATGTATGGAGGGTTTCACCCCAAATCCAGCACCCTGAGATTATATGTCAAGCAGAAGAAAGGAGGCCCAAGACTACTGTGTCCCCTATCCAGGATGAAACAACATGAATGTCCATGAATGCATCAGGAACACTAAGCACCAGTGCTTATTGAATACCTCAGGCAGAAGAAACCAAAGAAAGAAGATGAGCAAGTGGAAAAACCACCCTGGAAGAACAGGCGCCCGCAGGATTTGTACTGAAGGCAGAAAAAGTGACTGACATCCAGAAATCCTACCGGTGGCTGGTGAAAGACAGCACAGAAGCACTACTCATGGCAGCACAAGAACAAGCCCTTAAGCACACGATCAATAGAGGCTGGGGTCTATCACACTGGACAAGACCCCAGACACAGGCTGTGCAAAGATGCCCCTGAGACAACCAACACCTAAGAGCAAGGTGCTAGCAGGCAGGCCATACATGGAATGCCATTACCAAGTTGCTGTCATAGTATGCAGGAATATCTGTGTCGAGATGACCTAGAGACTCCGAGGTGACTGACCGAATTAAAATCCTGTGGAACTTCCAAATACAGACAGACAAGCTGGTGATGGCTAACCAAAAGGATATAGTCGTGGTGGTGTGAGATTATTCTGTTATTATATGTTACCTTATATATGTAATCAAAGTAGTTGGATTAGAATACTGCTGTAGATCATATTATACCCTTTAATATAGAGTGTGTGATCAGTATGTAGTTTAGTTCTCATTATACTTTTGAGTTAAAAGAACATATTCACTTATTAGTTTATTAGATAAGTGTGCATCACTCTGTATCCTTGATCTGCTGTGAATGTCTCATACTGTGTTCTTGACATGTTTTATTGCTGAATCATAAACAGAAGGAGACTTTGTGTCTAGAGCAGAGGAGCAATGATCCGAGGTCATAACTTAGGGAGAAAGAATGTGAATGTTTGGGCTTTTACGACTAGGTGGGGGCCACTAGCGGCTATAAGAAGCTGAGTAACACGTCACCATTTTGAGACTTGCGGTGACCCTCTTCAGGCATGTCTCCCCATCATGATGGTCCTTATGCTCTTAAGTGTTGAATTGTATGGAAATAAAGTATTGTTGATTGAGCATAAATACACCGAGTACTGTCCTTCCTTCAGCCCAAAATTGGGAGATTTCAACAGTGGACAAGCAGAGGAAGACAGCTGCAGTGATAGACGTAGCTATACCGAATGATAGCAACAACAGGAAAAGGAACACAGGAAGATGTAGAGGGTGAAGGCAGCAGTAGTCCCTGTAGTAATGGGAGCACTCGGGGCAATGACCCTCCAAACTGGGCGAGTGGCTCAGATTCCAGAAGATTCAGAAGACTCCAGCGCCCTGATGCACTGGTGCTGAGACAGCCATCTCACCCTCAATGTCACAAAGACAAAGAAGTTGATAGTGGACTTCCGGAGGTGCAGCACACATGCCCATCACCATCAATGGAGATGCTGTGGAGAGAGTCAGCAGCTTTCATTTCCTAGGTGTAAATCTGGGGGAGGATCTCACATGGTGAGTACACACAAACAAAACAGTGAAGAAGGCGGAGCAGCGCCTCTTCTTCCTCAGGAGATTGAAAAGATTCGGCATGAGCCCCCGCATCCTCAGGACCTTCTATCGCTGTGCCATTGAGAGCATCCTCACTGGATGCATCACCACCTGGTATGGCAACAGCACCACTTATGACCGTAAAGCTCTCCAGAGGGTAGTGCGGTGGGACGAAAGGATAATTGGGGGTGAGCTTCCCTCCCTCCAGTTGTGCTGTCCTCGCCCTTTGTTTTCACCGGCTGGACAGTAAGATAATGCTCCAGTAAGCAGACTTATTTTCTTTTTTTGTGCTGATTTATTGAAGAATGGCCTCTGATCATCGCCTTCTCTTTGACTATTGTAAAACTGAAAACATACAAAATATTGCATTAGCAAACTACTATCGCAAACTAGCTTGTTACACACTTACTGCGAGCTGACAAGAAAAAACTTTCATAACTCACACGTACAAATTATTATACAATTTGTAAATAAAACAAAGAGACAATTATTATTTTATCATCACTCATACTTTTGGACAAATCTCATCCAAAGCAACATTTTAAGGTCCATGTCAGCTTAAAACAGTAATACTTTGGCATTACGTTCAGCCATCTTGGATTTTCCGCTTTCTCTATTTTTCTTTTTCCAAAGTAATCAAAAGAATATTACAAAGCAGCCACCAGAGGGAGCTCTAGGGCAGTTTATAAAACTGTATAAGCCAGTGTAAATTATAAAGTCAGAACAAGCGTAGTCCTTGGAGAACCAAAGATACCTTGAAGGACCCCCAAGACCCCAGGCCTCTGGTAGAGGACCCAGTGGGTGTTCATGTGAGAATGGGCTAATGATAAAACTGCATAAACTGAATTAAACATGAAGAGAATTGTATTCATATGTGACTGAATGTTCATAATTATTGGAACTTCCTAACATAGAAAAGAAAAATAAAAGCCTCATCTCTGCATCCAGGAGGGCAGCGAGTCTCAGACGGCCTTTAATACTCCGTTTAGACACTTTGTCACTTGGATTAACAAATGTGTCTGCTGTGTTTCAGGCTCTGGAAAAGAAGGTCTTAAGACCAATTTCTGCTGTAATTTTCACCTTTATTGTTGAATACACCAGTTTTCAGTTGGGTGTTTCTAAGATAAGATCACCTTTATTAGTCCCGCATGTGGGAAATTGGTTTTGTCACAGCAGGAAGTGGACAGTGCAAAAGTTGTATAGCAAAAATTAGAATACAATACGAATAATATACTGTACTTCATACTGTATTGTTTTCTTCAGTGCACTCAGTTCTTTCTGGCTTTGCTCAGTGATGTAGTTTTGTACCCACTGTTTTTCCCACACATAATTTGCGTGCAGGCAATGTCAGTAACTGCATCCCAAAGCACTCTTTGGTTACAGACGGTGGATTACACTCTTCACCTTTATCTGTGTCAGTTATCTTGACTTGCTCACCTTTGTGGACAGTCTTTAACCCAGTGAAAAACAGACGGATAAACTGCACATTTAGTACTGCAGCCAAACAGTGAGTTTCTTCCTGATCCCTTTGTGCCAGTGGCTAGCCTTTCTGTCACTTTTGCTATGGGATATTTACCATTTCTTGGTTAATTCACCTACTTGAGACAGCCTCTGATTTTCTCCCAAATATCCTTTTTAGAGTCGACTTCATAAATGTAAAAGTCAGATCTGAACATGCTGTAAAGACTTTAGCATCCAAACATGCAGCATCTAATGATTTAAAAGCCAAGACTGCATTGGGAAGCTCCATCGTGTACGTCCACGTGTGACTGTATCATTGTTCAAAGTCCATGGTAGAGCTTGTCACAGTTACACTGGGGTCTGTCGTTATCTTCTCAAGGCAAGAAACATCATAGGTCTGGTCTTTTTCTTCAAGAAACAAACTGTCAAGATTCGTGAGTAATGTGTTCGTACCAGGGTCCTTGTTCAAGTCATCAACCAGTGTTTCCCCCACTGTTTCTCTCATCCAATTGGAAACCATGAAAACACCAGTTGCTTGCTTATCTTTGTTGAGCTGTGACTCGTATCCAGAAAGCACCTTCATTCTTTCAGCTTTCATTCGTCAAAGTCTGGAGGAAGTCTGTCATTGCGAGCCATCCTCTCCTACCAATATTGATCTATAATGAAGTCAGACTTTAAGGTGGTTTAATATTTACTTTATTAGTGTACATCACCATCCTGTTGACTTCCCAAAACAACTGGGATGTCCCCACTTAGAAAGTCCAACTGGAATAAGCTTGCAAGTCAATAATGTCATCCATAAATGCAGTTTAAAATTATGTCATGCAAAGAAAAAGCCAAACGATTAAAGCAACTGTTTTTGGGAAACATGGATGGCACGTGGACATCCAGGTTGTTGTCAGCGCTCAGTTCAAAAGAAGAGTTCTTTGAATTCTCTATCACACAACAATGGGACGACATTCCTCTGCTACAAACGCAGCATTCCTCACTTCCCAGATATTTATGAAGGTTGTTGTTTTATTGTGAATAAACTGAGGCTACGTCCACACGTACCCGGGTATTTTTGAAAACGCAGATTTTTCTATGCGTTTGCACCTTTCGTCCACACGTAAACGGCGTTTTCGGTCACTGAAAACGGAGATTTTTAAAAACTCCGGCCAGGGTGGATAGTTTTGAAAACTCCGTTTTTGCATTTACGTGTGGACGAAAAAAACAGAGAAAACGCAGAAAACGCAGCGTCAAAGGTGTGCGCCATTTTTGACGTCACACTGTGCGCCACGTAATTGTTTGGGTGAAATGAATTTCTACAATACTGTTACTGTTAATTCTACTCTCTGCAGTGTTTAAATGCTTACATACACACAAACAGTTACTGTCCCTCCACACATACGATTCGGTTCTGCTTCTATGCCCCAGCCTTGTTTACTATTTCCCACCGAGGCTTCTAGACTTCTGATTGGCCAACATTTCTACAGGTTAGGAATATATCGCCACCTGTTGCTTTGGCATGTTCATAGCAGCGTTTTCCTTCATTTCTGCGTTTATGTGTGGACGGGATTATTTTTTAAAACGAAAACAGAAAATCTCCGTTTTCAAAAATACCCGTGTACGTGTGGACGTAGCCTATAAATATATGTGACTTTCAAATCACTGCATTTTATTTACATTCCACACAGCATCCCAAATGTTTTTTGAAACAGAGGTATAAATGTAACTATCATCCAATGAGATCAAGGAGTTTCCCTTTAACCTTGGCAAAGCTCTTGTATTTTGCCTGCCAGTTCCAGGCAGTGTAGGACCCTGACTCTCTCTCTCTGGAGCTCTTCAGGACTCACTTGGCCTGCCAGCTTAGCAGAGAAATGGATCAGGTCTTGCATAAAAAGGCCCACGGTCCCTCTTGGTGCCGGAGGAATCTGAGTCAGAGGCCCTGAATCAAACTGAAAGTTGATGTTTTTTGCTCGGGGGAGGCCTGGTTGCCGTTCCTCAATCCATGTCAGAGATCTGGATGGACATAAGATGAAATGATTACACGTCATTTACGCCTCTCATCTGTCCTTTCGTCATGACAACCAAATGACTGGGACATATTCTCACTCAGTGGCTACTCCAATGGCTTTCTGACTTTAAAAATACTTTTATTTATTCCAGTTAGGTGAAATGAAGTTATGACGCATGTACTGCACAACTGACAACAGAAAAGAGTGATGTTTCAAACAGACTTTTGGCTATGATTTTTGAAATATTATCCACATGTACATTCCTGTTGTTTGGGGTTTAGTTAGTCTGTTTGGTCCAACCCTGCTCTGATGTTGGCCCTAGCCCCCAGTCTTGTGTGCTGACATGTGGGATAAGATGTCCTATTTTCACTTAGGGTATAGTCCTCCTCTTGTTCTTCATTCAGATGGATCTATCCTCCGTACCTGTTGTCAGATGTTAGCAGCTTTGCAGTCATCTTGCTGTAGCTGTTAGCAGGGTCCTCCTCCAGTGTTGCTGCAGATACTGAGAGCTCACCAAACAACTCAACCAACCAAGTAAGGCGGGCGATGCCGCTGAATGATGGGAAACCAAATCCAGGCTTTAAAGCTCCACCTTGAAGAAATTACAGCACGTACATTACTAAGAGTTTCCTGAAGTTTGAATTAGAGTTGATGAGAACTGTTGTGTGTTTAAAGCATCGTACAGATGACTGAATTATTAGACCTCACATCAAATTTTTGTCAAAAATTCCCCTAATACTGTTTCTAAGATTGCAAAGGATAGCATTTCTAAAGATACGAGTTTTCTTTAGAAAGCATAAATTTCTATATTTCTGTTTGTATAGAATAACAATTGTTTCTGAAAAATACCAAGCTCAACGTTACTACCTCTGAACTTAGTCTTACTGAGTAACAGCACACACCACTCCTATGCTTTAACTCGCCGAAGAAGAATGTGCTGGGATTGCTCAGGAGACGTGTGCTGTCGCAAACAAACGTCTGCAGGCTGCTATACACAAACAGGATACACAATTCACTATTTAAATCACAGGCGGTAACTACACCAACAATTTTCTTTAAACACTACAGGTGCTGCACAGAATATTATACATAGATACACATACAAGCATATTTAGAGTTTTCATATTCATCTGGTTTTCACTGGTCATTGTGCTTCTGCCTCGCGTGCAGGGACTGTAAACGAGGGCCTAGTTCATCCTTTGCAGATCCTCACAATATTCCCTTCCCTGGGTAACGTTCTGCTGGTGGAAACGTGATCAGATTTTAAACCCAAGATAGGGCTGGGCGATATGACCCAAAATTCATATCTTGATATTTTTTAGCTGGATGGCGATATAAGATATATATCTCGATATATTTTTTTAAAGCCATAAAGTAAGAACAAGAAGAGAGTTCTTAGTCAAAGCTGTGTCCCAGATGTCACACAGGCACTTTTATTAACATAGAGCAGATGTACATAAAATTTACTCAAAAATAAATTATGAGCATTTATTAAATAATAATGCTCCATAAATAAAAGAAAACAAGGTTGTTTTTGTGCTAAACAAAGAGCTCACAATTGTGCAGTCAAAATGTAAACTAAAAGACGCCGAGCACAATAACAAAGACAGATTTCACAGCTGCTCTGTTCCCAACTTGTGACTGACAGCCTGGAGTTTGAAATCCACTTCGCAACCACGTCTCTGAACAGGTGCCATTTATGGTCCTTATACACAGTAGGGTACTATTACGTTGAAGCACAGTACGTATCACTCCGCGAAGCTCAGCCGTAATCCTCCGACAATCCATCAAGCGCTGCAGCTCCGTAGTTTACCAAAGTCGTACTAAAACATTTGTGACAGATTGCTGAGCGCCGTGTTCCACATAAAATCGGTTCGCGGCCATCAAGCACAACCAGAATTCATACATAAGGCGCGCTGTCAACTTTTGAGAAAATGAAAGGATTTTAGTCAGTGCAGCACCTCTGGGCTGCATGGCGTTAGCGTGGTTAGCTCGTTAGCGTGGTTAGCTAGCTAACACATTGACGCCGTCCAGCCCCATGCACGGTATGCGCAGTAACTCGTTAAAGGAGATTTGCCGTGTCCATCTTGTTGCTTCCTGCAGGTGAAGCGATGGGGGAGGAGGGGGAGTTGTGTTCAGTGAAGGAGAGACGAGGCCGAGTAACGTTGCGTAGAGACAAAAGTGGACGAAAGAGAGGCAAACTTGCGGCTCCACAAGTATAATTATAACGTAACATAGACTATATCGATATAAAGGATATTGTCAGATCTTATATCTAGTATAAAAATATATCGATATTTTTTAAAAACTCGATATATCGCCCAGCTCTAACCCAAGGGTTATTTAAAAAGACACTCTTTAGCTTCTGTCTCTTACCAGTAAAATGAAGAGTACCTTCTTGCAAGGTTTTCCCCTCTACCTCTCTCTTCAGCTGTTTGTATTCCTCTGTCAGCAGCTCAATGTGTTCTTCATGCAGAATCACTCCTGACAAACAGACACAGTTGCTGAGAATCAGAGGATTCAAACTTTTACAAACAAAAAAAGAAGGCATGCTACACAAAATGCAAACAGGCGATGCAATCATGTGTGCCCGTATTTTATTCTCAGCAGAATACAGAAAACATCAAATGTTTAAACAGAGGAAATTTACCATTTATGAAAAATGTTGTGAAAATATTAGCTCAACTTGGATTTGAAGACAACGCGTCTCAAAAAGATGCCAGCCACTGCGTAGCATCTCATTTCCTCGTGTGCCAAATGTTGTTGTCTTACTCAGGTATGCAAAGACCCTCCCTGAGTATAACCTGGAAGAAACATGTTGCCCTGAAGCCTCTGAAGTCTGTTCCTGTCTGATGCACCTCCATGATGATCCCTCTCGTCTTTATATTTTGGGGAAGGAATTTCAAATTTTGATTCAGCTTCAGAGGTTTGGCCCACAGCAGATTTCTGATGGCTTCTTCTTTGCAGCTTTAACCTGCTAACTGTGTTAAAAGACAATTATTTCTGGATGCGTTCCTAAATCCATGCTGTCATTTCCATGACAGAATCATGTCTGTTTTTAATGCAGCTCCCCCTGAGGGGCATTCAGCCTTTCTGTGCCCATGCACACAGACATTCCTCCAGATTCTTGGAATCTAATATATCATTAATATCATTTGCTGTAGTTGGAGACATCTAGTCTGTGTGGTCCATAACAGAAGAACATTATTCTAACATTGTTCCACAACTTTTGTAGACTCGGTTTTTTGCAGATTAGTGACTCTCTGTCCATAATATTACTCTGGCTCTCTAACATGCTCTTTCTACAGCCAATCATATTACTGACCTGTTGCCAATGAACCTAATTTGTCGCAAAATGTTCCTTCAGCTGTTTCTTTTAGTATAACAAATATTTTTTAGCCTTTGTTTCCCCATCTTGACACAAGTGAAGCGTTGCTGCAATCAAATCCAAAATGAGCTACTATTTTTCTTAAATAAAACAAAAAGTCATTTCCCAAAGTATCATCAAACTGTGTTTCTGCAAAACAACCGATCCAAATGCTATTATGAATTAGTGATCACTTGCAGAACCATCAGGGGTAAATGTTCATGCTGTTCTCACAGCAGTAGTGATGACAACACTGTACTTAATAAAAGGAACTTCCATTACTCTGAGATGTTACAGCTGAATTGCTTCACTTTTTAATTATCTGTTTGACAGCATTTCTCCGAACTCAGCGTTTGACGTGCAAAGGGAAAGTGCATGGTAGCACACAATCATAAATGATCACCTTTTTCTTCAGCTAAGTCCCAAAGCTCCACCGCAGCCTTGTAGCTCATGGTCATAGGATACTCAACACAGACATGCTTCTGTGCCTGCAGAAACATCCTAATGAGACACGAGTTCTTGGTCAAAATGAAGGCAACAAGAATAAGTAGTAGGTCACGTAAACATTCAGAATTTTGTTACAAATGTTTTCTACGATGGGAGAAAAAGACTCCTGTCAGATAATAGAGCACTATTGGGGACAAAATTAGATATGTAATTACATTTTACATGAGCGCTTAGGCATATTTGAACGTTTGTTTAGACCCCCCCGCACAAACACATCCTCCAACCACACACGCCCATATTTTGCTCCACTGCGGTTTATTTCACACCTCAAACATTTAGTAAACAATTAAGCAAATGCAAGTAAACAGCAATAAATTAATAAAATAAACTACTAACTCTTTTACACTGCGTTAACACCCACACAGGTTTTTTTTAAAACGCAGCTGTTTCTGTGTGTTTGGACCTTTCGTCCACGTAAACGTGTTTCAAATCACAGAAAACTGAGATTTTTTAAAACTTATTTTTTGCCTTTACGTGTGGAGTTTGTAACACAACATCAAAGGTATGCGCCTTTTATCACGTCACGCTGTGGCCACATTATTGTTTACATGAGATGAATTGCAGAATGGCAGATAGAGACAAAATACTGTTAATCTGACTGTCTGCAGGTTTTACACGCAGTTACTGTCCCTCTATTTACAAAGGCAGAGGCGTCACGGTGTCATTATTTTACTGTAGTTGTTTTTTCCTGTGTAATAATATTCAACATTGCAATCAATACATTTTTCAATTCCTCTGCGAAATAGGTTCAAAAACATAAACAGCTGTAGGATCCTGTCTGTCTGTGATTTGAACCGGGGGAACAAATCGTGGCAGGATCAGCCTGATGTTATTTGTATCCCGCTGTAACTTTACTGTATAAAGAGCTAACATCTCCAAAATGTCAGGAGTAGTTAGTCATTACAACAAGTGTTTGTGAACTAAAAATCACGAATGTGGGATCCTGTTTGGCTGTGATTTGGAGAGCCCAGCGCTGCTCCCGATGAAGGGAAAAACAATGTGTTACTAAGTCTAGATGCAGTCTGGCTACTGATTCAGTGAAAAAAAATTGCGCGGTTTCCACTCCAGGAAAAATGACTCAGCATATTTCCTTAAATCTGATGTTTAACCTCTTTCACGTTTGTAATCTAAGTATTCCCAACCCCCTGTACATTTTTTCTACAACATTTTGTAGTTGCACAGACATTTACCTGACATTGTCCTCGTGTGACATGTTCTCAGTACAGATGAACGCCACATGAACGTCGTCTCTACCCAAAGCCTCCTCCAGTGAGATCCGACTCACTCCCTGCTGAGGCTCCAGGCTTCTCCTTTGGTAAACCAAAGCAAAAGAAGCAAAAGGAAGAATACAGTAGTCACAGTTAAGACAACATCCGATGAGACTGAAGATTCACAAACAACAAAAATGAAAATATACACCGATTGTCAACATAACAGCTTTACATTACAACGCTATGAACTTTAATTCACTAACAGTCTTACAAACTGTTCGTAAACACAGTCTGCAACCCTGGGTGCTTGACTTTACACACCTGAATTCATGGAGTTGGACGGGACAGTGAACACTGTAGTGTACTGTGACTTTTTATGGGTACATGGCAAGTCATGGCCTCCAGTTTGGAAGGAGCATGAATTAGTGTGTGAGGTTGAGAGATACCAGCTGGAAACAGCTGACTTCACCTCGTCACAGCTTGGGGGTTCTGGAACCAGACCCTGGAATGGGGCTGGAACCTGTTCCAATCCTGGGAAACAGTTCGGCAACTGAAGAGGTGGAAGAAGTGTTCTACTGTATCTGTGACTGCTCCGATGGAGAATCTCTGGTTTGATGGCCTCAGGGTGGCCTCTGCTTTCTGCAGATGATTTGTTTCTTTTGGCTTGATCAGATGATAACATTCAGCTAGAGTGGTTAACAGCCCAGCTGGAAGCAACTCAAATGAAAACCAGCACCTCCAAGTCTGAGGCGATGGTCCTCTGTAAAAAAAAAAAAAAAAGTGGCAGAGTGCCCGTTGATTGGAGGGGAGTAGCTACTCCAAGGGAAGGAATTTCTCAGGGTCTCACAAGTGAGAAGACTGACATCGATTGGTGCAGAGCTGAGTCTGAAAACAAATCTGCTGGTTTACCAATCGACCTACATTCTATCCACGTGCTTTGGTTAAGGGCTCACTGTAGTTTTACTATTCCTCTGCATGATGACTAGGATGCCTCCTGTTTTGAAGAGGTCTTCATGGAAGAACCCAGGACAGATTAATTAGAGAGATTAGATATCTCAGCTGCCCTTGGGAACTACTCAGTGCACCCCTGGAAGAGCTGGAGGACCTGGGTAGGAATAAGGACAACTTGTCTCTGCTTACACTGCTGCCCTTGCAATGTTGTGACATCCATCAGTTAGCTTTATTTTCATTCACCTCTGGACTCATCATGAGCTAACGATTTATGACAATAATTTTGCTTGACAAAGACCACATACACTATATCTCATATCATTAATGAGCTGCATCAGCATGTGTGTGTTACCTGGATATAAATCCTTTGACAGCGAGTTTCTCTGCAGGACTGCCACGTAGTGGCACCAGCATGTCTCTGATCCTAACACAACCAGCTGTGCCAATGCCAATCACCACTGCTCCAAGCATGCTGCGTGAGAAAAGGTTAGGTTGTGTGCAGGATGTAACAAATATAATGTAAACAATATATGAACAACTATAATGAACAGTTTCATGTTTCATTCTCATCCAAAACACACAATCTCCAAATCTCCTCCTTTTTAAACAGACTTGCTTTGTATCAGTGCTTGTTTCTTAGCCAGCCCCTAATTTTTAAACCTTGGACTCTGTGGAGGTCTGATGGGATCTTCCAGGAATGGTGATGCCATTTTCTGGAAAACTGATTGGTGAATGGGTGATGATGTCATACTTCTTGATCTCTAATCTGGAACTTAACCTGTTTGAGAGTAGGTTAGGCTCTAAGCATAAAGACTGCAGTACACCTGTCAGAGCTCTAGACTAACTTGTTGTCACGGTTGCACTGTTGTATGGCGTTATTTTTGTGCCACTATTCTGAGCGCACGTAAAAAAAATTTGCAGGTGCAAGTGTTGCATTTTGAGGAGAAAATTATTTTGAGCGAAGAAAAGCTGAATTTGAGTGAACAAAATTCATTCCTGCGTGCAAAAACTGTATTTCAGTGTTTGCTATTATCCACACACACACACACACAGCAGCCCCTCTCGCTCAGTTTTTGCACTTGCGCTCGCTCGCAATGTGTCGCTCGCGCTCTCAACATTTCTGCCCGTGCGCGCTCAACTCTTTCTGTACACCGTTATATTTGTGAGACAAAACCAGCCAATCACAGACTTGGATGCAAAAAAAATCTGATTGGCTGTTTTTGTCTCCAATCAGCTCAAAATGACAAAATGAAATATCCCAGAATCCATTTTGTCCAAAACTCAAACGAGGCAGTGGCAGAGGAACGCAGAGTGGCAGAGTTTGAAATATTACTCTTTCTGGGTCACACAATAAACCTTTGAAGATGATTCATGTGAGAATGGTGCTGCGTAAACTTCAAATACCTGCTCGATTCATCAAGACATCACATATAGCCATAAGTGTTTATTTCCAAACTTAACAATGTGGTGTTTGCTGTACAGTGCAGCGAGGAATGCTCAGACCTCTACATTGGAGAGACCAAACAGCCACTTCACAAGCGCATGGCACAACACAGACGAGCCACCTCCACAGGACAAGACTCAGCAGTCCATCTGCATCTTAAGGATAAAGGACACTCTTTCGAGGATGCCAATGTTCACATTTTGGACAGAGAGGACAGATGGTTTGAAAGAGGAGTGAAAGAAGCCATCTATGTCCACTGTGAGCGACCATCTTTGAACAGAGGCGGTGGTTTACGACACCAACTCTCTGCCATCTATAATCCAGTTTTGAGATCCCTTCCCAGACGCCTTAACGCCCACTCACATCCTGGGCCATCTGACCTCAGGAATTCGCATGATAAGGTGGGGCCAGGTTTCACAATGAACACACCCGAAACTCTGGCTGATTGGGACCCACACCCAGTTTCACACCTTGGCTCAGGCGATTAGAGGATCATCAGGGGGTCCTTTTGTCCCTCTGTGGGGGGAAACTCCCACTAGGTTTATATCTGGGACTCTCCACCATTTGACCTTAGAACTGAAGAAGCTTCTCGGATGAAGGTGAAACGTCTTCAAGCAACTTAAAGAAGTCCAGACGCTTTTCTTTGCAAGCTCCTTTGACTACAATGACCTGGATGACTGAGAACCTTCACAGACAATGTTAATAGTACATTTCCTTTTTTTAGGAAATGACCTGTATGTATCTGTGTGACATCAATAAAAGGATCCAGTGCTGCATTATCTTTAGTTACATTGATGTTATTTATTTATGGTGAAACAGTGGTGGAATATCGCTGTTGCTTTCGTATAAATGAAGCGGACATACCTGCGTGGCCGCGATCTAATCCTGTTTACATAAAGTAAACCTGCTCCCGAGCAGGTTTACGCTTACAGCTCTGTTGCTACGACAGCAAGTCCCGGATGAGCTTCGGGGAACCGAACGATCCAGGATCACGCAAAATCGTCAACAATCAAATCCAGCTAACTTACTTAGCGAGGTACGAAGAACGGGCCCCAGGTGATTGATATATGCATTTTTTTTTCTTTTTCTTTCTGCTCATTCTGTTGGTTTTTGTTTTTTGCCCTTCTCCCCCGTCCCTCTTCTCAGCTCTTTCTCTTTCCCTCTTTCTTTCTCCCCTTCTTTCCTCCAGTCAAGTCTGTCCCGTATTCAGCAAGTGAAAATAAAATAAACAATAAAAGGTGAATCAAATGGACCATTACGGCAAGACTGGGATGGTCAATTTGGTAAAGTAAATCCGTTGGGCATCTTTCTTTGCCTTTAGACAATGATTCTGATGGCAAAAGAGCCAAACGGGACAGGCAAAAAAAAAAAGAAAAAAAAAGAGGAAGTGATAGCAGAGCTGTACGTTTGAATTAGCTTCAAAAATCTCTCAGTCAGAACATGGTATGTCATGTTTAGGTGTAAACTAGCGAGCTAACTTCCTGTTAACTTCTAACTCCGTGAAATTTAATAAATTCTGTTTTCATGGATGCCTGGATGTTAAACTTAATTGTTACACCTGGTAAAGCAGCAACGCTGATGATGAAAGAATTTAGACCGTTTTTAACTCTTAGTATTCGTTTGACTTTGGGACCTGAAACGGACGGAGTTTTGGACCCAGATTACTCCGCGGAGCTCCTTACTACGGCAGCCGTAATGCTCTGACAATCCATCAAGCAGTGCAGCTTACCAAAGTTGTACTAAAACATTTTTTAACAGATTTCTGCAGCCAAAATCGGTTCGAGGTCAGTAAGCACAACCAGAATTCATACATAAATCACACTCTCGATTTTTGAGAAAATTAAAGGATTTTAAGTGTGTGGGTTATAGTGTGGGAAATACGTTATACAGAAGAATATATCGTGATATATATCGTTACTGTCGCGGCTGGGAAGGCGAGCCGTGTGGTGTGGAGGAAGGAGGACCCAAGATGCAAGCAGTGGATGAAAACGCTAGTGAAGTTTATTTACAAGGTGTAGTGGCAAACAAGCAGTGGGGGCATGACAAATAACTGAAAACATCTAAACTGGGAGAACTAAAATAACAGACCTGGGAGCATACGACAAGAGGATGAGAGGCAGACGACGAGCAGGCCACCGAGGAACACAGACTGACACGGAGGAACACAGACGAACCAGCAACAGGCAGGAGAACACAGGGCTTAAATACACACACCAGTAATCAGGGGATGAGAGACAGGAGGGCAACACAGCTGGGAGGAATCGGAGCTGACGGGACAGGGGAAATGTAAACTGAACACACTCACATCAGACAGAGACCTTCACAATAAAGCAGGAAACTCAAACACGGGGAACCAAACAAGACACAGAACTAAACAGACAGCTTCACAAACAGACGGGTTGACACCATAGACAGACAGAGACACAGACGCAGACTCAAAGGCAGACCGAATATAACACATAGAACTCAAACAATAATCATCATCATCATAAACTAGAAAATGATAATAAACTAAAAGTGCTGGGTCACCGACCCAGGACCATGACAGTTACCGCACGTGCTTCAAATTATATCGCGATATGAATTTTAGGCTATATCGCCCAGCCCTAAGCAGCAGTCACAAATGCAGTATTGCCGCTTGTGGTCTTTCCACACTCATCACAGTAAACGCAGTGCATCAGGTGGTCAGCTTTACTGTATCTTAGCCAGGGAAACTGGTCAAACCACTCTCTTTGAAATGTATACACGTCCCCCTTTTACTTTCAGTGGGCTCTGGCTCAGAGTCAATCGTGTGTGGCTCATTATGGGATGCCGTCTCCGGACCGGTGTTAGACATAACCTGAGAGGTTGATGGCTCCATGTCAGAGCTGGCTATGAATTTCAGATGGTTCAGGCCTTAACGAAAAAGTTATCAATTGTTCTTTTCATCTTTTCTCATTACCCACAGCTGCATCCACTTCTGTCAGGCCTAGGCTGCTGACTAGGGCTGGGTATCAACACTGATTTCTATTATTGATTCAATTCAGGTCTGACTCAGACAGTGTCAAAGTAACTGAGGATAAAACAGAAAAAAACATGAAGGAGATTTTTCTGGCCTGGCTTTTTATAGCAGATAACCTTAAAAATATTCTGCAGTAGGACAAAAACTGAAGAAAACCATGAATCAACAAAGGGCTGTGCGATATGACCAAAATCTCATATCCTGATATAAGACATCTATCGTCCCGATAACGATATAAATCACAAAAATTTTACATTTTCTGTAAATTCTGCGAATCTCGGGCAGCTCGACTTGCGTGAAGTGTTTTCAGCTGGGCGCTGTGTACCTGGAGTTGAGACTTTTAACCGATGCATGAAACGATACATTTTTAGACATAAGTTGTAACGGCGCCGTTTTCTTTGTGAGTATTTATTACACGGCGTGCTGCGGGGAAAAGCCTGTTCTAAAGTTTGAGTCTAAGGTTTATTTTTTAGCACCTGATGCCTCTTTTATGCTTCTCATCTGTAAACACTCTGAATACTCTTTCACGGGATTTCGTTTATTTTTAAAAGTCTCAACAGGATCTTGAGCTTTATTGTGAAAGGTCAATATATTAATAAGCGGACGGTGGAGCCACGCCATTGTTTAACCGTCGTGGTTGCTAACGACAACCGGCTTCGTAGCTTAGCAAAGTCGTACTAAAGCATTTGACAGATTTTCGAGCGCCGTGTACATAAAATCGTTTCGAGGTCAGTAAACACAACCAGAGTTCATACATAAGGCACACGGGATTATAAGGTGCTCTGTCGACTTTCAGACAAATCAAAGGGTTGATTTTAAGTGCGCCGTATTTTCCAAACAACACGGTAATAACGACGGCCCGCTAGCATGCGCTACCAAAAATAGTGCTTTGTTGTGTATCTGAGGGACGAAAGCTAAACCAGTTCCACACCAGTGAAGCTGCAGCATTTTTACAAACCAGTTCAGGTTCATTCGTTTCATTCAACGATCCACTTTCACTCTTCTCATTCTCCGTGGCCGCCATACTTTTTCCGCCATGTGCATATGAAAACAAAGGCACTGCGCATGCGCGTTTTACCCATATTTTATCGCCATATTTCAATTTGTTATCGTTGCCCAACATTATAGCGGTGAACGGTATGATATGGCCCAGCCCTAATAACCACCATGCCACCATGTTGCCCACATTGCAAAACCTTTATAATAAATACAAGATAATGGAAATTCAACTCAAAAAATATTTAATAAGATAGATAATAACATGTGTCTATAAAATGTTTCTCAGCTATATTATTATTTTCAGTCACATGATCACTAACTGAATATTTTTCTATGTAGGCATTGACTTTTCAGGTGTTTTTAATTTTTTGTTTGATAATTCTTCCTAATTAAAGAATTAGAACAAGAAGTCTGATGTCTTGTATTTATGGACGACCTGAGAACTGTCGACATTGCCTGGGACGAAGCTGAAGCAGTCGCTGCTGACCGACATCGATGGAGATCACTAGCTGCCCGATGCGCCGCTCGGCGTAGGAGGAACTAAGTAAGTAACTAAGTAAGTAAGTAAGATGTCTTGTATTCTTTATGAAAGAATAATTTGAAATACATTACTTTTGCTTTTGAGTTTCCACACATTACTTTTTTGTACAAAGTATCAGTATCAGATCAGTATCATCGATACCAGCCTGGATTTTCAATTTTCAATTCAATTTTATTTACACAGCACCAAATCCCAACAACAGTCGCCTCAAGGCGCTTTATATTATAAGGTAGACCTTAGTGTGTGAATGGGTGCATGACTGAATGTGTAAAGTGCTTTGGGGTCCTTAGGGACTATAAAAACGCTATACAAATACAGGCCATTTACCCTACAATAATGCATATAGAGAAAACCCAACTATCATATGACCCCTATGAGCAAGCACTTTGGTGACAGTGGGAAGGAAAAACTCCCTTTTAACAGGAAGAAACAGGCTCAGGGAGGGGCGGGGCCATCTGCGGGGCGAGGGGAGGAAGACAGGATAAAGACATGCAGTGGAGGAGAGACAGAGATTAATAACAGGTACGATTCAATGCAGAGAGGTCTGTTAACACATAGTGAGTGAAGAATGTGACTGAAAAGGAAATACTGAATGCATCATGGGAAGCCCCCAGCAGTGAGCCTGCAGTGTGAGAGCAAAGTGCTCTAATAGGGTGATATGGTACTACAGGGTCATTAAGTTAAGATGGGGCCTGATTATTTAAGAGCAGCAGGATTTTAATAACCACCATTTTCATGAGAATCCTGCAAGCTCAGAGAGTGTGTCCAAGTGTTGAAACAGTTTGCATATGACGCAATATTGTCCAAGTGGCGAGACCTGTCATTTAGGAGAATACTGCAGCAGCTTCTTGCCCCTTAACAGCAGGTGTAAATGATGAACAACAAACGGTGAGCAAAGCAGGTAATATTGGCCCCTTTAGACGATCCCAAAAATACATGTACTCTCCACTGTGTTCCTGTTAATGACAAACTAAATGAATTTACCCCAAATTACTAAAATATTGATATTTTAAATAAGAGAATCGACTGGAACATAGATATCTGGTGTCACAGACACTTCGGTGCAGCTGTCGCATGACACAAAGATGGTGTCATGATGACGTCAGAATTGGTAAGCATAGTGGCCATGGGGATGTACTCTGGGAAGAGTGAACCACCTTTGCAGCAGAGAAAACTCAGTGTTAACCCTGAAGTTACCTGAATATGCCAAAACTCATCTTCGTGGTACAGGCCTCTAAACGATTTTGAATGTGTTTGCTTCTGAAGTGAATCTCAAGCGAGCTCAGTTCAGCATGCTTCTTTAAGAAGGCGCATAAATGACCAAGCAATGGTTAGACTACATGCCTGTGATGTAACCCTGTTAGGTAACTGGTGACAATAACTTGAGGCATCAGCATTTAAAAAACGAGCACGGTTACTATCGGTTTAACCTGTGCTCAACTTCACCAGAAAATTCAAAAAAGTTGTGCCGCAAACAGATTGTCAGCATTTAGCAGTTGTGACGTGTTGGTCTATAATCTGTAAAACATATGTCAAACATATCTCTCTTGAATGATGTCAAGCCAGAAAGATAATTTCTGTTATGAGGTAATAGCTCCAGTTCCCTTTTTATCCTTTATTTGTGAATGTAAAATGCTCATTAACATTAAAAATGTCTTTTACAGGAGAGATCAGCAGAGGGCAGCAGAGGGCAGTAACGTGATGTATATGGGTTATAAAACACAGAGCACTACAATTACACGGAGCGATGAAGATACTTTCAAAGCAGGTCATTTCTTTATTTTTATCAAATAACCCCTTTCAATGTAGATTATTTATTAATACTAGTTTTGATGTATAAATTATTGATGTAGGGCAAACAGTTTGGGTGGGACAGGACGAGAAAGACAAATTTTTTAAATTATTCTCCACACTCTGGTTTTTTGGCAGTTGACAGTGGGGCGAACATTCCGTGAAAATCTAAATCTTCCTAAAACTTAAACTGCTCTTGTGAAACAACCGTAAAAGATATCGCAACGAGGATTTGGACAATAAAAGTCCAAAATCTTGTGACCCGTTTAAAGTACGACAAAGTATGGCCGAGCGGTAGGCCTTCAAAGTGGTCTGTGTTGGCGCCTTTTTTCGGGCCCATCCCCATCGAAATGGATGGGGGAAAATGGGGTCTTTTTTTGGGAATTTGGGGAAAACTGTGCGACGAATCCCTACCAAGAGTCGTGGGGTCGTCTCATAATTTCAGGCGGAAGAAAAATAATAATAAGAATAATAAATCTGTCGAATAGTAATAAGTGTGCCATTACATAGGCACACTTAATAAGGAAAGTATGGCGTTATTTTTGTGCCACTATTCTGAGCGCACGTAAAAAAGGTTTGCAGGTGCAAGTGTTGCATTTTGAGGAGAAATTTATTTTGAGCGAAGAAAAGCTGAATTTGAGTGAACAAAATTCATTGCTGCATGCAAAAAATGTATATCCGTGTTTGCTATTATCCATATACACACGCACAATAGCAGCCCCTCTCGCTCAGTTTTTGTATTTGCGCTCGCAATGTGTCGCTCACGCTCTCAACATTTCTGCCCGTGCACGCTCAACTCTTTCTGTACACCGTTATATTTGTGCCACAAAACCAGCCAATCACAGACTTGGATGCAAAAAAATCTGATTGGCTGTTTTTGTCTCCAATCAGCTCGAAAGGACGAAATGCAATATCCCAGAATCTAGAGCTGGGCGATATATCGAGTTTTTAAAAAATATTGATATATTTTTATACGAGATATAAGATCTGACAATATCCTTTATATCGATATAGTCTATGTTACGTTATAATTAAACTTGCGGAGCCGCAAGTTTGCCTCTCTTTCGTCCACTTTCGTCTTTACGCAACGTTACTCGGCCTCGCCTCTCCTTCACTGAACACAACTCCCCCTCCTCCCCCATCGCTTCACCTGCAGGAAGCGACAAGATGGACACGGCAAATCCGTTAACGAGTTACTGCGCATCGCCCCGTGCGTGGGGCTGGACGGCGTCAACGTGTTAGCTAGCTAACCACGCTAACGAGCTAACCACGCTAACGCCATGCAGCCCAGAGGTGCTGCACGGACTAAAATCCTTTCATTTTCTCAAAAGTTGACAGCGCGCCTTATGTATGAATTCTGGTTGTGCTTGATGGCCGCGCACCGATTTTATGTGGAACACGGCGCTCAGCAATCTGTCACAAATGTTTTAGTACGACTTTGGTAAGCTACGGAGCTGCAGCGCTTGATGGATTGTCGGAGCATTACGGCTGAGCCTCGCGGAGTGATACGTACTGTGCTTCAACGTAATAGTACCCTACTGTGTATAAGGACCATAAATGGCACCTGTTAAGAGACGTGGTTGCGAAGCGGATTTCAAACTCCAGGTTGTCAGTCACAGAGTAAAACTTGGGAACAGAGCAGCTGTGAAATCTGTCCTTGTTATAGTGCTCGTCTTTTAGTTTACATTTTGACTGCACATTTGTGAGCTTTTTGTTATGCACAAAAACAACATTGTTTTCTTTTATTTATGGAGCATTATTATTTAATAAATGCTCATAATTTATTTTTGAGTAAATTTTATGTACATCTGCTCTATGTTAATAAAAGTGTCTGTGTGACATCTGGGACACAGCTTTGACTAAGAACTCTCTTTTTGTTCTTACTTTATGGCTTTAAAAAAAATATATCGAGATATATATCTTATATCGCCATCCAGCTAAAAAATATCGAGATATGAATTTTGGGTCATATCGCCCAGCCCTACCAGAATCCATTTCGTCCAAAACTCAAACGAGGCAGTGGCGGAGGAACACAGAGTGGCGGAGTTTGAAATATTACTCTTTCTGGGACACAAAATAAACTTTTAAGATATTTTCATGTTAGAATGTAGCTGTGTGAACTTCAAATATCTGCTCGATTTATCAAGACATCACATATTTGCATAAGTGCTCCAACGTTTTCGGAGATGCCTGTTACCCACCAGCTGACCGGGTGGGAACTCGGGTTAAACATAATATATAAGGCTGAACTGACAAAAAAATCACCGACTACACCACCAGGTATTATTGGAAAAACCATAAAGCCTTTGAACGAAAACAAACGCTGTTGTGACAGTGATGTACACTGTTTTGTTGGTATATATGTATGATTTGTATCACCTTCATGTTTCCAGCTTTACAGCTGTGGCTCCAGCAAACATCAGCTGATACTAGAAATTAATTTTAAATAAATTCTAACAACAGCTGATCAATTTTGAACTGCTGCTGTTGTTGTTTAGCGCAACATCCGCTGGTTTCCTGTTTCTGGCGCAAAGTGGGAGATAAACAAACAAGAGAGACGATCAGCTGATCATTGATCAGTTTCATGATTGAAGTAGCAACAGGAGAGGGAGGGGGGAGAATGAGGAGAGAAGAGGCAGCTAAGACACAGAATAACTCCAGCTTTGTGTCTTTTTTATTCTCGCTGAAGTCTTTTCCCCTCAATACGGATGTATTGTAATTGGTCCAGCCCAGAGTTGATTATTACCAGCTGGCTAATCCACCACCTTTCATTGTTTATACCATTACAAAAACAAACAAACTAACATAAAAATGAAAAATCACCATTGGCCCACCGGGCAAATGCCGGGTAAATGCCCAATGGCCAGTCCAGGTATTCGGTCAGCTGGTGGGTAACAGGCATCTCCAAAAACGTTAGAGCACTTATGCAAATATGTGATGTCTTGATAAATCGAGCAGATATTAGAAGTTTACACAGCACCATTCTCACATGAAAATATCTTAAAAGTTTATTTTGTGACCCACAAAGAGCAATATTTCAAACTCTGCCACTCTGTGTTCCTCTGCCACTGCCTCGTTTGAGTTTTGGACGAAATGGATTCTGGGATATTGCATTTCGTCATTTCGAGCTGGTTGGAGACGAAAACAGCCAATCAGATTTTTTTTGCATCCAAGTCTGTGATTGGCTGGTTTTGTGGCACAAATATAACGGTGTACAGAACGAGTTGAGCGCGCACGGGCAGAAATGTTGAGAGCGCGAGCGACACATTGCGAGCGAGCGCAAGTGCAAAAACTGAGCGAGAGGGGCTGCTGTGTGAGTGTGTGTGTGTGTGTGTGGATAATAGCAAACACTGAAATACAGTTTTTGCACGCAGGAATGAATTTTGTTCACTCAAATTCAGCTTTTCTTCGCTCAAAATAAATTTCTCCTCAAAATGCAACACTTGCACCTGCAAACCTTTTTTACGTGCGCTCAGAATAGTGGCACAAAAATAACGCCATAGGAAAGATATTACACACACCGCACTGAAACACCGGAGATCACTTTTTGTCGGACCATCACCGGCAGAGCGCGAAATATTCTGTCAGCGCCGCCGGTGATGGTCCGACAATCATTCAGCGTCATTGCTACAAAACAAACTACATCATGTTTGTCTCTTACCTGAATTTCTTTATGTCCTCTGTGATTCCCACAAAAACTGCAGCTATTACCGAAGTGCTGCTTACGTACAAGTTACATATGCCGACCTGACATAACAACACTTCGCAGCGAGTAAGCGAGCAGCACCGACTGTGACGTAGCTGCTGAAAGCCCCGCCCTGCTTTAGGTGCGCTTGTTTTGTTCAAGCGGAGTTATATTTGGTACACGTGCAATAGGACGCTATACAGAGCTACACATTATATGTTGAATGGCTGCATTTTTTTAGACTATTGTTGGTCAGCACAAAATTGTACTTTGTGAAAAATCTACGGAAGAGTATTAGGGTCTCATTAAGAAAACAAAATATTATCGACCACATTTTGAGATTGAAGTCATAATTCTGTTTTGAGAAATGTGGAGAGGCACGGCTGCTGTTCCCTGTGAGTCGGTTTTAGTAACAGGGAAAGAAATGATTTGTCTTAGAACATAAACACAGTCATGAGTGCAACGATGTTGAAAAGCTCTTGGTCACATGTGAAAACACAAACTTGGAAGAGTGCATTTGTACAAAATACAATGACAGTGGACAGATGCAAGCTTATCAATAGTTTACCCTCGTACAAGAAAGAAGATGTGTGCCGTGTCACACGACGGCCCATCGACTTGTTTCACTAGCTTATCTGCACGAGGCATTTTGCAAACGTGGCTTTTTATCTTGAAAGAACAAAAGTAAGCTCCACATTTCGACTTTCTTCTCAAAATAAATTTTTTACTTTAATCTGGAAATTTCAACTTTATTGTCCAAATGATAAAACAATCAGTGTGAAATACAACTACAAACGTTGGAACACCACATTTGTTTTTCAAAGAAGAAAGAATTTTTACTATCTTGTATTGGCTGAAATATTTATGTCTTTTAAAAAAAACTGTCATTGCCACATGGTTGACATTGTTTTTATCTTTATCATTTAGTCTGCTGTCAGTAACTAAAACTGGACTTGTTTGTAACCCAAAAATAAGAAATGACCTTGTTTTATCGTGAGACTAGGTGTAGAGGTGTAGGTGACTTTCTTGTCCGAGTTATTCTTGTGACTTTGTTAATGTAATTGATATTTAACAGTTAACCAATTTAACACAAAACTGAGTTTTCCTGCATGACTATTCAAGCCAACAAACAAATGACTTCATCCCAGACCTCTCCTATCTTAAATCAGAATCAGAATCAGAATACTTTATTGATCCCTGGGGGAAATTATTTTTTGTTACAGTGCTCCATTATAAACCAACATTAAGACAAGACAGACAATACACTAACTAAGAATAGTACAATATATACATATATATATATACATACATACATACATACATACATAAGTCACTCATAAATAAATAGCTGAACAAGAAACATGTGTAGTTATAGCAGTAAACAGTGTGTTAAGTGGATGCGTTGTACAGGGAGATGGCCACAGGCAGGAATGATTTCCTGTGTCGTTCAGTGGTGCTTTTCGGTAATCTCAGTCTCTCACTGAACGTGCTCCTGTGACTGACCAGCATGTCATGGAGTGGGTGGGAGGTGTTATCCAACATTGTCTTTATCTTGGACAGCATCCGCCTCTCCGACACCACCTTGAGGGAGTCCAGCTCCATCCCCACAACATTGCTGGCCTTACGGATCAGTTTATTAAGTCTGTTGGCATCTGCGACCCTCAGCCTGCTCCCCCAGCATGCAACAGCATAGAGGATCGCACTGGCCACAACAGACTCATAGAAAATCCTCAGCATTTTCCGGCAGATGTTGAAGGACCTCAGTCGCCTCAAAAAATAGAGACGACTCTGGCCCTTCCTGTAAAGTGCTGTGGTGTTTTTAGCCCAGTCCAGTTTATTGTCAATGTGAACTCCAAGGTATTTATAGTCCTCCACAATGTCAACACTGACCCCCTGGATTGAAACAGGGGTCAAGTGTTTCCTGGTCTTCCTGAAGTCCACGATCAGTTCCTTGGTCTTTGCCACGTTGAGCTGCAGATGATTCTGCTCACACCACGTGACAAAGGAGTCGACCACAGCCCGGTACTCTGTCTCATCATCCCTGCTGATGCATCCAACCACCGCAGAGTCATCAGAAAACTTCTGAAGATGGCAGGTCTCTGTGCAGTGGCTGAAGTCTGTGGTGTAGAGGGTGAAGAGGAAGGGGGAGAGGACAGTCCCCTGTGGTGCCCCTGTGTTGCTGATCACCTTGTCAGACACACACTGTGGGAGACGTACATATTGTGGTCTTCCTGTCAGGTAATCAACAATCCAGGACACCAGAGAAGCATCCACCTGCATCGCTGCTAACTTATCACCCAGGAGGGTCGGCCTGATGGTGTTGAAAGCACTGGAAAAGTCAAAAAACATGACCCTCACAGTGCTCGCCGGCTGGTCCAGATGGGTGTAGACACGATTGAGCAGGTAGATGATGGCGTCCTCAGTTCCGAGACGAGGCTGATAAGCGAACTGAAGGGGATCCAGATGTGGTCTTACTATGGGTCGCAGCTGGTCCAGGATGAGCCTTTCCAGGGTCTTCATGATGTGAGAGGTCAGTGCCACGGGCCTGTAATCCTGGGGGCCACTGGGACGTGGCGTCTTTGGTACAGGGACGAGGCATGATGTCTTCCACATCACCGGGACCCTCTGCAGACTCAGACTCAGCATAAACAGTTTATGAAAGACTCCACACAGCTGGGGGGCACAGGCCTTGAGGACAAGGGGACTCACTCCGTCTGGTCCAGCAGACTTGCCTGAGTGAAGTCTCCTCATTTGCATCTCAACCTGGTATTGAGTGAAGGTGATGGGTGGGGGAGGGGTGTCAGGAATCTCACAGGAGGCAACATGTGAAGAGAGAGGCTGGCACAGTGGTGTGGCTCTGGATTCCAGGCTGACTGCAGGTGAGGTTGTGGGGGTGGGAGCAGACACTGTGGTGTCGAATCTATTGAAAAACAGATTCAACTCGTCGGCTCTATTCTCACCTCCCTCAGCTCCCCTGCTGTTGGTTGGCCTGAATCCAGTGATGGTCTTCATGCCCCTCCACACCTCTCTCATGCTGTTCTGCTGGAGTTTCCACTCCAGCTTCCTCCTGTAATTGTCCTTAGCCTCTCTGATCTTGTCCTTTAGTAACACCTGGACCTTCCTCACCTCCTCTTTGTTGCCCCCTCTGAAAGCCCTCTTCTTGTTGTTGAGGAGGGCTTTGATGTCCTTAGTCACCCACGGCTTGTTATTTGGGTAACAATGAACAGTCTGAGCTGGAACAATGGAGTCGGTGCAGAAAGTTATGTAGCCTGTGATACACTCAGTAAGCCCATTGATGTCCTCGGCGTGAGGCTCACAGAGTGTTTCCCAGTCGGTCACCTCGAAACAGCCCTGTAGTTCTGCTAAGGCCTCCTCTGACCACCTCCTAACAGTCCTGGTGGTCACAGGTTCCCTCCTCACAATTGGCACATAGCGGGGGGTGAGGTGAATCAGGTTATGATCTGACCTACCAAGTGGGGGGAGGGAGGAGGAGCTGTATGCATCCTTGACGTTAGCATACAGTAAGTCTAAAATTTTCTCTCCCCTGGTGGGACAGTCCACATATTGTTTGAATGTTGGTAGTGTATTGTCCAGTGATACATGGTTGAAGTCACCCGAGATCACAATAAAGGCACTCGGGTGCTGAGTCTGTAACCGAGCTATGGCAGAGTGGATAGTGTCACATGCAGCTGTGGGGTTAGCAGAGGGAGGAACATAAACAGCCACCAAGATGACGTGAGAGAAATATATAGCCAGCCAGTTATCAGAAAAGCCACCCTGATCTCTCAGTTACTGCCCTCAGGTTGAGCTGATAGCACACTGGCCTGAAGAGAAAGATAACCCACAGGAGCACTGTTTTTCCATTCATACTCTGTGTGCTTGTGTGCATTTAAAATGAATACGTGTATGCATTTTTAAACTCTGTTTTCAAATGTGCATTAGTTATTGATAAGAAAAGGTTACCAATCCTTCACAGGGCTAAGAACAGAGACAACCATTCACACCTACACTTTACAATTTATAATCACCAGTTAACCTAACCCCATATATGTCTTTGAACCGTGGGAGGAAGCACCCAGAGAGAACATGTACATTCCCCACAGAGAAGCCCCAGACTGGATTCTAACCCAGTGCAGAACTATCCTGCCCCATTTTCAGGGACCTGCCAGTTTTGTGAACGCTCAGTGGCTTTTCTTGATGATGTTAACTTTCACCACAGGTTCTTCCAAGATTTCAGCAGGGTGGCTACCCCATTAACTGAACGAAAAAACCCCTACCAGTTGGCCATTGAAGACCTGAAAGAATAGTCCAGGCTAGGTGCTGTACTATCACAACACTGCAATAATAAAATGCACTGAAACTGCATTTTGGTGTTCATGAAGTCCACCTTAGCAGGCATGAACAAATGCTCAGACTTATCTCTGGACAGCAGTCATTCAGCTAAAAGCTATGATAAAACCTGATTCAGAACCTTATGTTAACTCTCCTCGTCCTCCTCCTCAGAGCTCAGCACAGGCATGACGATGACTCCAGAGAAGTTACCGTCCACACCTGAAGTTTTTACTGGTGAGTTAGAGAAAAGTGGGGGATTTCTCACTCAGTTTTTGGTTTTCTGGCAACAAAGCAAAACAGAATCCTCTGACTATGCAAAGATTCCCTGCTGGGAGGGTCACTGGGATCCTACTGTCACGTTTTAGAAGTTTAAGTATGATTGCCATGAGTGGTCCTCACGCAGGTACTGGGGGGGCAGCTAGGGTGACCTCAGAGTTAGTCACAGCAGCCCTGTTTCATTCAGTGCACGAACGGCCTGCGAGCTGAAGTGCTTGTGCTTCTGTGTTTGCAGAATGAAAGAATTAAAGGAGACTATTATAAACTCATGCACACCTGGAATTGTCTTTTTGTCCAAGTGTGCAACATAACCAACGCAGCCGGGCCGAGCCCATCTCTCTGCTTCTGTCTGGAGAAGATGCCCGGTTCCCAGTCTCTGGGAACGGTTCTTTGACATTAAATCACAAAGCGTAACCTGTCTCTCTCTCTGTCTGGCAAACAGTCTGAGTAAATCAGTCTGATCCTATTTGAGGCCCTGAGCTCCCCTCTGGTTCTTGATCACACTTGGTTTAATGTTCATAACCCAAACAATGATTGGAATAAGAATTGCATTTCCAGTTGGAGTCTCACTTGTCAATACAACTGTTTGAAATCTGCCATTTCCCCTACACTGTAACATTCACCATCCAGACCTGTAGAACCACCCGCACGGTCTCACTAAACCAGAAGCTCTTGAGAAATGTAGAAATGTTTTGGGGGGGGTTTAAACATAGCGGCTAAGCCACTGAGGTGTTGGATGGTGGGGTTGCCACTGTTACAAATGATGCTTGAGAAAGTCCAATAACTCCAGCCATACTTAACTTGTCGGTTTAACACATTTATTGCTCATCAGTAGCTGCTTTTGTTGTTCAGCAATTCCTCTTAGTATTCAACATCATTTAACATACATCACAACAGTGCAGCAGACAAACAAAAAGCGTCCCCTAGCAGCAGACATGAGGTAACAAACACAAATGGCTCCTACAACAACCATCAAGTGAAGCTCTGCTCTCTCCTATAATCTAAGACCACACTGTACTGTGTTTATTCTGCTCCACAGCCCTTTCTTCGATATTGGGCTTCTTGTTAGTGTGTGCATGTGTTCTGTTTGATTTACAGTAAACATCAACATTTAAATGTCCCCCAGCATTGATGGAAATCTCAGTCTAAGCTAGCCTGTCATCTTTTCATACCCTCCCTGGTGAACTTGATGTGATCAGTGTAATGTTCGGAGATTTGATTTTCACCCAGGTGTCATCCACATACCTGAACCGATGTCTTGGTGGTGTTACAGGGTAGGATAAAAGTAGGGTGACCAACCGTCCTCTTTTCCCCCAAGATGTCCACTTTTCACATTCTGTCCGGGGCGTCCGGGAGGATTTTCGAGATGGATGAAAATGTCCGGGTTTTCCTACAGGCCTACAGAGGGCCCATATGTGCAACGTCATCCCTGAACTGCTGTGTTGTAAGTGGTTGTTCCGCGCTCACAGACAGGACAGAGCGCAAGCTGTGCGCTGAAAAGATGCCAACGCGCAAGTGCATCTTTTCAGACAATCTGCAAAAGAAATTTGTGGTCGGAATAAATGGGAGGCGTAGTGCACTGTGTGCAGAGCTGGCACATACGTTTGTGTGTCTAACAAAGGTGCCGGAGATCTTGTTGCTTACATGGACACAGAAAAACAAAAAGGCTGTGCGAGGCGAAAATTCATCTAGTAAGTTGACTGAGTTCTTTGTTACACCCGGGAAAAACAAGGATGCTGTTGTATCTGCAGTAGAAGGCGCACTGGCATTTCATGCTATGAAGCATCACGATAGCTACAGATCCATGGATTGCACTAGTGTGTTGCTAAAGAAACACAGCTAAAAAGTTCAGTAGTGCACCAAGACTGAAGCTATTGTCAGTGATAGTGCTACATTCAGTGGAAGTCACTCTTGAAGCTCTTTATGAAATCCAGTACTGTGGCACTTCTCAGACTTAAGTAACCATGGAACAGGGAAAATATTCCCAGTCATACTTTGACTGGAAGAATGGTGGCGTGCAAACAAAATTAATTAGGTTAGAAACGCCAAATGAAACAGCAGAAACCATTGCACTGGTAATTTTTCTTATAACTCTCATATATACTCAATTGTATATAGCATTTGTACTCTATTTTATTTGATTGTATATTGTATTTTATCCTATTCTATTGTGTACAGTTGTGTACATTCAGTAAAAGGACTAGATGTTGTCCCTGATAATTGTCAAAAGAGCTTGCAAAGAAATTGGATGACTGGATGACTGAGAACCTTCACAGACATACGTCCCTGATAATTGCATTGCTTTAAATGGCAAGAATCTTGAGGGATGGCTGTTATAAGAAAAGGCAGCCCAGAAACTTTAAAGGCAGCACACATCGTTGTGTGCCTCAACTTTCGGTCTTTTACCCAGGCTAATCTGCAATTTATTTTATTTTTATTTTTTTTTGGGGGGGGGGAATTAGACATCTGATATAGATTATCATATTAAGATTTGGGACACATCATCAGTTGTGGACCTTGGATTAATCGGGTGTTTCGGCCATTATCACTAGACACCCTCATCCAAGGAGGCCCTGCCAGGGTTGATCAGGCCCTGGAGTGTGTCTGGTTTATGTTAAATTGTTATTTCTCTCCTTTCTTCTGTTTACAGTTTATTTTCTATCTATTCACTGCAACTGAGAAATAATACTTACCTCTTTAGCATTTATGGAGCCTCACTTCTTCAAAGGGACAGAAAAGGTGATCGAGAGAAGTAAGACAAAGGGGACACGATAGGAGAGAGGAGAGCCAGAAGGGGGGCGCTCGATCTGGCTTCCCACACCTCCACGCCGGATCGGGCTGTACGCTCTACCTCCCCACTGCCTCCCAGAAAAGGGAAGAAGAGCAGAGGGGAGAAGAGCATAATATTTTCTTTTCTCTTGCGGTTAGCTGACTGCCTTAGCTGCCCAAGTGAGGTCAGCCCTTTTTAGCCATAGCCAGTGACTGGTCCTCTCAGCAGTGTTAGCTAGTTCTCTTATAGCCTGTCGTTGCACCTGTCCTCTGATCCCAATCTCTCTAAGCAGTTTTGCTGTTGTACTGGCAACAAAGCCCCTGCACCCCACTTCCATTGGGCGCACCTTGATCTTCCAGCCTCTGCTTCAGCTGCCAAGTTGGCATACCGCAGCTTCTTACACTCAATTGCTTCCTCCCATGGTACCGTCAGCTCAATGACATACACAAATTTTGGGGAGTTAGACCAAAGGACGAGGTCTGGTCGCAGAGTAGTTGTTACGATCTCTGTGGGAAAAATTAGCCTCTGATCCAAGTCCGCTTGCATCTGCCAATCCCTGGCAACCTTCAGCTGGCCAAGATCTGGTGTTGAAGGGCTCGTCCTCGACTTGTCTCCCTCCCGGACAAATGCTGCTGAAAACTGATGCTCCTCTTGGCTCGTGAAAGGTTGAGCGTTGATGGATTTTCTTTTGCGCTCAACTTTCTCGGCTAGACAGATGAGATGCTAGATGTGCTTGAGTGTTGCTGGGACTGTACACAGGGGGCAGGCTGGGTCCTTTCCAAACCACAGCTGCAGATTTATTGGGGAAGGTAGAACATGGTACGTCGCTCGGATGATGAAACTTAGTCTATTAGACTCCATTGAGGTCTGCGTTATACCACCGTCCCAGGCTTTTTCTGGACTTCTCTAAGACTGTTGGAATTGGTTCTCCACTGATATAGAAATTGCTCGGCTGTCAGTTTTCCTTTTATGATGGAGATGCTGCCAGATTTACTTGGCTTAAACTTCATTCTTGCCCATTCATGTTTTTCTAGAGCTTCTGTAGCAGTCACCTAGTACATGGTTTTGTTGTTGTAATAATGGTCATGTCATCCATGTAGGCCCTAATGGGAGGAAGATGAAGGCCACTCTTTCGTGTGGAACTGACCCAAAGGCGTTGGCAAGGTCTAAAAAGACCACGTGAAGATTCCTTTGTTCTTTCTTGGCACTTTGAATCTGGTGCCAGACGACGCTGGCATGCTCCAGACATCCTGAGAAGCCCCGGATGCCAGCCTTCTGCACTGATGTGTCAATATAGTTGTTTCTTTGCAAGAAAGTAGATAGTCTTTGGGCCAAGACACTGAAGAAGATCGTTCCCTCTACGTTCAGCAGGCTGATCTGGCAAAACTGGCTGATGGATGAGTTCTTCTCCTTAGGGATCAGAATACCTCCTGCTCTTCGCCAAGCCTTTGGAATCACTCCTTTCTGCCACGCTACCTTCATCAGCTTCCACAGGTATTTGAGAACTCATGGGGTGTTTCCATAGAGCCTATATGAGATGCCATTAGGTCCTGGAGCCAATGCTTCTCTTTCCTGCTTCGCTGCCTTCTCCACTTTACTCCATGTAGGTGGTCTTATGTCCATTTCATGTTCAGGTGCCTGGATAGGTGGCATATCAGTCAGAATAATAACTGGCTCATGCCTCCGATGCTCAGAGTAAGTTTTCCTCAGGTGATTTTCCAGGTCTTTTATGGGCATTTGGAGGCACCCACTCTTCTCTTCAACAAAAAGGCCCTTAACAAAGTTGTATGGGTTGCTGTAGAAAAGGGTCCTTGTCCGTTCTTTCCTCTTACGTTGTCGTCTGAGTTGTTCTGCTCTTCGCAGCTTGGTAAGTTGTTGCTTTATTTCCTCCTGCAGGGCAGTGAGTCCCTCCCTTTCTGTCTCATATGCCCTCCTCCACTGCTTCCTCAGCTGTCTTCTCTCTTTAATTAATCTGTCAAATTTCCGCTGTCTCCTCGACTTTGACTGGTTTAAAGGGCCTTTCTGCTGTCTCTGAGTCTTGTTCTTTACCCCAAATCGCTCAGCCCCATAGCTGCAGATTATGGTTCCCAGGTTCCCCAACTTCTTTTCAGGACTGATTGTATATAGTATTTTATTTTATTCTATTCTATTTTGTACAGTTGTGTGCACTATCTTATTGGTATATTAGTCCAGTGTTTTGTTTGTTTGTTTGTTTCTAATTTTTCTATGTAACTTTGCACTGTCCACTGCTGTAACAAAACAAATTTCCCACGCATGGGACTAATAAAGGTTATCTTATCTTATCTTATGATTCTGATTCCTCTATAATTGTAATCGTTTTATCTCTAATAATAAAAAAAATCTTCCCGAACTGCTTCACGAGCCACTGTTTTCTTTCATTGCCCCTCACTCCATACACATGTCCAACGTACAGCTCTCACTTCCTTAATCTCGTGAGCCTGCTACCACTACGGCAAACCCAGAAGGACAACAAATACCAAGTGCACACAATATAAACAATAACAACATCGCTCACCTTCTCAACAAAGCCCAAACTCTTCTGGGATTTTCTTACCTTCAGCTCTCCTCCTCCCAGGTTATTCACACTACTGCCTACACCAGGATGGTCAGACATTGCTCTGGATTTTGTTACATGCCTACCTCCATTGGCAGGTAATACTACAATACTCACCATTACTGACCGCTTCTCCATGGCTGCCCATTTTTATTGTACGGTCAGTTACCTTTAGCTATTAAGATGGCCCAGTTGCTCCCTGATCATGTGTTCTGTTTGCATGGCCCGCGTTCAAATCCAGTGTATCGAATGAGTTCTGTTTCACTATCAGAGCCCAGGTCAGTTTCTCTTCTGGTTCTCTCCTCAAACAAATGGTCAGACTGAAGAAGCGAATCAAGATTTGGAGTCTTTGCTGCAACACCTCATGAAATCTCTCTACTGGCCTGGGTGGAACATGCCCATAATTTGATGACATCGTCAACTAATGAACTGTTCCTTCTTGAATAGTCACTCAGCTATCGACCTCCTCTGTTCTCTGTTACTGAAGGGGAGCTATGTGTCCCTTTTGTACAGCATCACCTTTACGGTTGACAATCACAGCTGGATTTCTGCGCCATCATACGGATCAGAAAGTCTGGTTATCTGCAAAAAATATTCCTTCATGCATTGAATCAAAGAAACTTTAACCTCCTAAGACCCGAACTCTTCCACGGCATGCATTTTGAATTTCTCTTTGATATTTGGGCATATTGGGGCCCAATGAATGTAAAAACAAAGAATTACCAGATTTTTTTTAACCTTATTTTTGTTTTTAAGAAAAATAAGAGCCACATATAAGGATATTCGCTTAAAATTTTGATAGAACAGTAGCAGTATAATGTATAAGTGGATATCAGGCCCTTGTAGAGCAAAATTGTGTATTTTGGCCTAAATAACCCAAAATGCGATGTCCACATGTGGACGCCTGCTTGAGACATCCTCTTAATAGAAGGATTAAGATGTTTGTCATGTTTTTCACATGTTAAAACTAGTGTGTCCTCCTCCTAGTAGGGTTGCAGCAATCTTCAGCTTCAGCTTGTCAATCAACCAAAGACCCAGACAGAGGTTTCATTCATTTGAAAGCCTGACCTCGTCCACCCCAGCTGTGAAACTCAGAAACCAGTCTTATTGGTTATCATCTATCGTCCACCTGGGCCTTACACAGAGTTTCTGTCTGATTTCTCAGACTTTATATCTGATTTAGTTCTGAGCTCAGATAAAATAATTATTGTGGGTGATTTTAACATCCATGTAGATGCTAAAAATGACAGCCTCAACATGGCATTTAATCTGTTATTAGACTCAATTGGCTCTCAAACTGTAAAAGAACCTACCCACCACTTTAATCACACTCTAGATCTTGTTTTAACATATGGCATAGTAGTAATTAGTTACTGATTACTTTTTTCTAATAACTTGACCAACACTGGTGAGCATTTATTAAGACAAAGTCATCTGGAACATGAATAATTATTTCCCCAGGAAATGTTCATTATCCGTTATCAAAATGCAGATAGTTTACCGAGAAGCAAAACTGGGTACTTGTTTAGAGCTTCAACTTATGTAAATATGAATGTCATTGTGAACTTTTGAACTATGCTGGATTAGTTTAGGAGGTTGGTGGGGCCGACATCAGTGCTAAGTTTCTAAGGTGCAGTGGTTCAGCCCTCGTAACAGTTTCATTCAGTTTCTGTAATTCTGCTTCACATTTGTCTCTAGCACATTTTCACTCTAATCCATTATACTGGTCTACACGCTGTACCGTTCCATTGTGATGAGAGAGCTGATGTGAAAGCTAAGCTCTCAATTTACAGACCAGTCTGCATCCTTACCCTCACCTGTGGTCACGAGCTTTCTGTAGTGATCGAAAGAACACGATGGCGACACAAGCAGTGGAGAAAAGGGTGACTTGGTTGGGAATTATTTGTTTTAATGTCTATATTTAGAGTTTCAATGAGTATTTTTTTTCACTTTCAATACAAAATTTTTCTGTTTATTTATTTCACTTACAATATTCTTTTTCAATGTCAGTATTTTTTTTTGTTTCATTTTAAACTGGCTTCTTTTTAACCCCATAAGAAATCAGATGAATCAGATGATAGAGCACAGAGAGCGGAGCTGCGGCACTACATGAAGAAGCAGTGATGTGCCACCGATTTCCTGTCCGATCCGATACAAGTAAAAATCAGGGTGGTATCGACGATACTGATCCGATACAAGTAAAAATCAGGGTGGTATCGACGATACTGATCCGATACCGATACTTTGTACAAAAACTTATTTTATTTATTGTGTCTCAAATTATAGCTTCATAATGCTTATAGGACATCAGATTACTTGTTCTTATCACTTAATAATAAACAATTAACATATAGAAATAAGAACCTGAAGTTGTGCTATTTGAACACCTTGCCTGCCTGCAGCACTAAAGGACTCCCTGAGAGACGTCTGTCTCGCCCTAGCAGCACCTGTCCTCCTCTTCAGTTCACCTCAACATACGCTCGTCATATTCTGTGATATGATTTACTCTGAGGTGCTTGATGAGGTTAGTGGTGTTGCCACAACACCTCACTGTCTTGCCACATGTATCGCAAACCACGTCTTTGCTGTTTGTGGAGGTAAAATACGTCCACATATGACTCCGTTTACGCTCAGCTATTGTTGTGAGTGCGCACACCAGGGGCTGCCACACATTTATACAGCCGTGTTTCACACATGACTATGAAAGACGTGAGAGGAAGTAGTTCCTTCCAATGTAGAGAATCAGAATGATATAGTAATTTACCCTAAATTACTAAAATATCGATATTTTAATATGAGAATCGCTTCTAGAACATAAATGACTGGTATGGGAGGAATCGATGTTTCAGTATCGATCACATCACTATGAAGAAGTCGGGAGTGACATGTGAGGGTGATGCAGGGCATGTATGATGGTGGTGAGTAGTGATGGGACGTTCTGTATCGAGGCTTCGGAGCGTGTGTCGAGTAATGGAGGGGGCGTTTCCGCGAAGCGCGTATCGAGGCTTGCTTCATTTATGGGAGGAGCTGAAAATGATGACGTCCGAAGCCTCGCTGCCCGGCTGTACCACGTGACTGGTTCATGAAGCGGTTCGAACTTTGCCGCGAGATATGACAGCGATATAAACCCCTCAGACTTCAATCAAAATGTGGGTGTTTGATGGAGAGTTGCGGTTAGAGAAAGTTTGGAGACCGTTTGGAGGTTTATGAGAGTGAGGAGAGAAAGTCAGGAGAGAATGGAGCCAGCTAAGAAGAGGAGGATGTCCTCCCCTGTGTGGGAACATTTTGATTTTATTCCTCCCAACAAGGTATGTAAATTTCTACAGAAGATGTATTTTCCTGATACTGATGGTGCAATACAATTTATGTTGAGCTGTCTTGACTTTTGTACAAGGTGAAGTGTTTGCTATGTGCCAGGGAGCTGGGATATAACAACAACACCTCATCCATGCTTAGGCACTACAGAGCTTTGCATGAGAATAAGGGGAACACCGATTGTGGAGCAAGACCAGGTGAGCCATCAAATGCAATGATAATATAGGATGCAGTAATGTTACTAAATGATATAACAATATTATACAACTGTTATAAGTTACGTGTGTGATATTTATATCTGTGCTTTGTCTTTATTGTCTTTCCTCAGGAGAACAATCTCAAATAGATGAAGACCTGGTTAGCATGGTGATTGAGGACTCACAGCCATTTAGCATTGTGGAGGACAAAGGATTCAAAAGATTTGTTAAATCATTAAATCCCAGCTATGTTCTGCCCACTAAAAAGGTCATAAAAGCAGTGAAAATTTAGTTTTTACAGAATAAAATGTGAACAGGCAGGACTGAGCCTCAAAGCCTCAGTGTGTAGCTGTCCATACCTCAACGTTACAAAAGCACAACCACTGTCCACACCCCAACCACACCTCACCTCACAGTAAATGATCATTTCCATTTCAAGCATTTCCAAATAATCATTTCCCATACTGCCACTATAAATATACACAGTATACTGCCATCACTACAATATACATGTTTTACACACTCCTTTTGTTGTTGACATTTACAGGCTGTGTGCAAAATGCCACACTCTTCAAATTCATGCCAGCTATTATTTTTACGTCCAGTAGGTGTCCTGCTAGAGCAAATGAAGCTTCATGAAGCTTCGCGTTGGGGTGAACCAATTGGATGAAAAGCTTCAGTGCTTCATGGGGCTTCATCTGCCCATCACTAGTGGTGAGACGTGCTGCTGATGGACCACCATAAACAGGTCCCGTGTAGTACTGCAGTAGAGGAAGGCTTCCAGCTTCAGCTTCTTTCTGAACCACGCCCGACAGGGTCTAATATCATATTTCGATAAACACCCCCTGCGTGAACAAGCGACAACCGGCCCATCCGGCTGTTTGATAAAGCGCACCCACAACCGATTGGCTACGGGTTTTGTGACGTTACCGGATGTGGAGAGAATACAGTGGTCCACCGTAACGCGAGGTGAGTGTTTGTGTCGACGTGTGGTGTTATAGTTGTCTCCAAGGATGCACCTTAGCTGTTTAAATATCATTGTGAGCAACCTTGACACGCAGCGAATGCGCGGTGTTTGCGGCTGCATGTGTTTCAGCATTACTCTTGCTGGGACCCAGTATGCACAGAACACGTCTGCCTGCCTTGTGCACTTCACACCGGTGCTTATCTGCTCTCAACGACGGTCAACAGTCTGCGCAGCCACGACGGTGCTGCTGTTAGATCTTTTCCTTTCCACTTTCTTTGCATTCTGACGGATTATTGGAGGACCTGTTGCAGCGCTGCGTGTTTCACTCATGCACTGAGTTAGTGCAATGCTAACGCTATCTGTAGGCAGTGATAGACCAGATGCTGGTGCAACCCATTCAGTCCACACATGTAACGAAATCAAACCGCAGATGATTCTGTGCAATAACGAGAAACGACGCAGGGAAAAAGTATTGAACATGCGAAGAAAGGGAGGCGCGAAAAGTCACCACACCGTCTCAAACCTGTCAGGAATTACAAAGCAATCTTCCAAATTAGCATCAGCTGGTTCAGTCCCAACCGGTGGCCTATGAAGACGGTGTCATTAACAAGGTTTAATACAGGACACATCCTGTAATAGGTAAAACCAATGAGCTCTCTCAACATGTACTAATACAGTCTGCTCAAACATGTAACGTCCAACACATGTTTGCAGGCCAAAGGCGTGCGCGTCTCTCCAAAAACACCAGACCAACAGTGAAGCTGTTACCGGTCATATTAAAATCCCACAGCTCTCTTCTGCATTCAGAATTTACTTATTTATTTATTTTTAGAAAGAGGGGCAATACATATTAATGAACATGTTAACAAATGTAAATATGCCAGATTATAGCCTTGGGCTAATTTCCATCTGCAGACCCTCTGGGGAATAACATCAATGTTGATAAGATTGAAACTGTTTAGATCAATCAATCAATCAATCAATCAATCAATCAATCAATCTTTATTTATAAAGCACTTTTCATACAGAAAAAATGTAGTACAAAGTGCTTTACATAGTTAAAAGCAGCCCACCCCACCCTCCAACTCACTCCCCACACTCTCAATACACATATATCCCCCCACCCCCACACACACACACGCGCACACTTAAAGAGTAAAAATTGGGCTGGGCTCGCATGAGCCAAGTGAGGAAACACTATAACAGAGAGCCGTCTGCACCGGGAGCCGGTCACAGACCGCAGCCTCCGGGCTGGGCACACAGCAAGAGGGAGGCAAAGGAGCCCCCCAACCAGGCTGAGAGGACCCCAGAGACCCAGCAGCCACGGTCAATAACAGCCCCGGTGCAGAGAGCGCCCTCCGAGGAAACACTGGAGATATGACGCAATACGATATACACAGGGTAAAATGATAAAATAAATAAGAACAGGATACAATATAAATATAAATATAAATAGAGTAAGAAGATTAAAAAATGAATAAGAATAAAATCAAGAAATATTAGGTAAATCCTAAATTAATAATAGAATAACAGGATAGAATAAATAAGCATAAAATAAATAAACGCTAAGTAAAAGCTAAATTAAAAAGGTAGGTCTTGAGCCTGTTCTTAAAAACATGTACGTTCTCTGCGGCCCTGAGCTCCTCCGGCAGGCTGTTCCACAGACGAGGACCATACCACTGAAACGCTGCCTCTCCGTGAGTATGTGTCCTGACTTTAGGGACAATCAAAAGGCCAGCACCAGAGGACCTCAGGGTCCGCGAGGGTTCGTATGGTAAAAGCAGATCTGAGAGATAAGAAGGCCCAAGACCATTAAGACATTTAAAAACCAATAAAAGAACTTTAAAATCGATCCTGAAACACACGGGGAGCCAGTGCAGCGATTCTAAAACCGGTGTAATGTGGGCCCGCCCTCTGGTCTTCGTCAGCACACGAGCTGCCGAGTTTTGCAAGAGTTGTAAAGTTGAAATATTCTTCTTAGGAAGACCAGAGAGCAGGGCAGTAATCAATGCGACTGGTAATAAAAGCATGCATCAGCATCTCCGTGTTGGCCCGAGAGAGAATAGGGCGGACTCTGGCTATATTTTTTAGATGATAAAATCCAATTTTGGTTACATGTTTAACATGTGGGATAAAACCAAGCTCAGAGTCAAAAATAACACCCAGGTTTTTCACTTGTAGCGAAGGACATAGTGAAAATGCCTCTAATTTAGACAAGAGTTTCTCTCTCTGAGCCTCAGGACCAACAATTAAAACTTCAGTTTTGTCCTGGTTAAGCTGTAAAAAGTTTTCTGCCATCCAAGATCTTATATCCAAGACACAGTTAAAAAGGGCATCCACTGGTCTGGTGTCATCAGGAGACACGGAGATGTACAGCTGCGTGTCATCAGCGTAACTGTGGACGTTCACTCCATGCCTCCTGATGACACTGCCGAGAGGCAACATATACAAATTAAAAAGTACAGGGCCTAGAACCGACCCTTGAGGCACACCACATGTCATTTCATGGATCTTAGAGGAGCATGTTCAATTTTGTCTATGGCGACATCCTGAATAACATCCAGAAGTCTCTCTAACAAAAATCATCAGTATGTCAGCAGATCTCCCTGCTCTGCTGACATACTGACAACAATCAGAACCAAAAATGTCACTTTTAAACGAACCACTCAGTCAGTCCAGTTTTCTTTCATTCGGCACACCTCAGCCCTCTCCTGGTTTCCCTTCCTCAAGAAGCAAAATGATATTTAAGAAAGAAAAGTGTTACTTTTCAAAACCCCGTGTACTTAACTATACTTGTTTACTTGTTTCTTATGTAGATAGTTTGTCTTGTGAAAAACACGTGATGAGTTGAACCTTCTAAGGCATAGGTGTCAAACTCTGGCCCGCAGCCTAATTACATTTGGCCTGCGAAGCCATACCAAGTTATTATCAGAGCTGGCCTTCTGGTATCATACAGCTAATATATATATTGTTTAGTATTAAGCTTTGCTTGTTCCATATTCAGTTTTTCAGCACAACGTGTTTGAGTCCATAAGAAAAGATTCATTCCTATATCTGGAGGAAAAAATATATTTCAATAAATATTAACGTTAGCCCGCGACTTTGTTCCAGTTTTGAATTTTGGCCCACTGTGTGTTTGAGTTTGACACCCCTGCTCTAAGGCCTCTGCATGTCAGCTAAACAGAGACTCTCAGCTGCAGTTAAACTTCCCTATTATAGAGGTGCAGCCATTGATTTCTTCCTCAGTCTGAGGAGCCACTTGCGCTGATATAAAACTGCCAGGCTGAGCCTAACATTTTGGCTCATTAGCTTCAGTTATATTTGTCATGTGCACGTTAGCACAGGGTCAAAATGTATTTGACGAGCAGAAGACAGTCACTCAGCAGGACAGTAAGGGTTAAGGGTCAGTAAGAGGAAGGGTTTTTATTTTTATTTAAATACTAACAAAAAAATAAGAATGGGGTGACCAGTGCAGAGTGTATTGTGTACCTGAGAAACTGCAGGACAGCTGTGTGCATCCTGTGAAGTGTTGTGGTTGAGGTGTCGACTTGGTGGTAAAATCTGTTTTTGAGTCTTGTAGTCCGAGCAGACAGAACCTGTAACGTCTGCCAGATGGTAACAAGGAGAAGAGCTGATGTGCTGGGTGGCTGTGGTCCTTGGTGATGCTGTGTGCTTTACGGAGGCATCGCTGGAGATAAATGTCCCGAATGGCAGGAAGCCTCATGCCAGTGATGTGCTCTGCTGCTTTCACCCTCCGGAGTGATTTCCGGCTGCTGGCACAGCAGCTTTGTACCAGACTGTGATGCAGCTCGTCAGCAAGCTCTCGATCGCACACCTGTAGAGGTTTGAGGGGATGTTGGCATTCATGCCAAACGTCCTCAGCCTCCTCAGGAAGTAGAGTCATCGTTGTCTGTGATGAGGCCTTTGATGGTTGTGTCATCCGCAAACTTAATGATGGTGTTGGACTCATGTTTAGCCACACAGTTGTGTATGAACAGGGACTATAGGAGGGGCTAAGCACACATCGCTGTGCTCATATGGATTACCTGTGCTAGGTTTGGACATGTTCAATCTTAGCAGCCACCATAAACACAGGATACATATGACTGAAAATAAGGGAAACCAGACTTGGATGCATTCACAGAATGTGCATGTATGTGTCTTTGCCTGTGTTGGCAACCTTTACCATCATTAGCTGAGCTGTCTCATGGATGTAGGCGGTGATATTAATAGTACTTGTTGAACTGTATGTGTGTAGGAGAGGGGGTCAGGGGGTCACCATATGTTTTGCTATTAAAAATGACAAAACGTGTTTTTTCTCTTTCAGAAAATTGGAAATGTGTAAGACTGAAGCCTCTCAGAAGCTTTTAGGTTGTGTCCTGTAGTTACCACAGAATTCATGGCAAACCATGAATACTTCCTTATTAAAACACAGACGCTCTCTGTATACTGACCAGATCCTCGTCATTATTTTCAGGAAAGAAAGCAAGCATGAGGATTTCCAACAGTCACCTGCAGCAGCTCACCATCTTCACCACCGTGCTGACGGGTGCAGGGATCGGCACAATGTACTACCTGCTACAGAGTGAGTACAAAAGCTTACAGTTAGTGAAACTTTTCATTTCAGCAGCTTCGATCATGTACTGTCGCGCTCAGAAATGTGTCATTTGAGAGTGTAGAAAAATTCAACTTGACGTTAACTTCAGCTGCACTCCTGAGAGTGAATTCTTCAGGTTTTCAGCTCCAGCTGACCTGGGCTGGCTTCAGGATTTAGCACCACTCTGTGGTTTGTTGCACATGTTCAAAAACATGGTGATCTAATTACTGTTTGAATGTCATCACCTGTTTTGGTGGTTTAACATAATTTAAGTTGGGTTTAACCTCCTAAGACCTGAACTCTTCCACAGCAGCATTTTTAATCTCTTTGATATTTGGGCTGATTGGGACCTGATGAATGTAAAAACAAACTATTACCAGATTATTTTTTTATCTTTTTGTTTTTAAGAAAAATAAGAGCCACATATGAGGATATTTGTTTAAAATTTTGAAAGAACAGTAGCAGGATAATGTCCTCGTAAGTGGATATCAGGCCCTTATAGAGCAAAATTGAGTATTTTGGTCTAAATAACCCAAAATGTGACGTCCACATATGTGGACGCAGGTCCTAGGAGGTTAAAAGAAATGATAAAAGAGAGGTGCATGATAATGTACTTTTACTAATTGTAAACATTTTGCACGTTATGTGTGCAGTGAGTGAATGATAAAGCCTAACCCTTCTTGCTCTAATATCTGACCCTCTTCTACCTCGACAGCTGACAACACGACTTTGCAGTTGTGGTGTCCTCTTCTAGAAACTCCACAATCTGAGCACATTGTCATTCAAAAAGCAGCTAAAAGCTCACATCACTACGCAGGATGGTGGAAATCCTGCCAGGCATTTCTGCCTCACCCACCTTTAATGATGCCCTTTAGCTCAGGTGCCCCTTGAAGGCCTTTGCCTGGGGGAGCCACAGTAAACATCTATGGGTGGCATCAGCTGAGGACCACCAGCCAAGGATGTTTATCCCCTGTTGTTTAGCCCCCAGACCTTGTGCGATCTCTGTAATCACAACCACATGCTGGCTTTATGCTTCTGCTGCCAGTTTTCTGGTGGCTGGCATCAGCGCTGCTCCCGTGCAGCGTAGACTGCAGAGGAGGAGTGAAGTTGAGGAGCCAACAAAGCCCTGATACCTGACTTCCAGTGAGCATATTACAGCATTTCAGTCAGCCTCCCGAGACTCAGCTGCCAGGTCGAGTACTTGGATTGCTTCCTCTCATTGCCAACCTCAAACCCTCCTCCCACATCAACAAAGAGAATCGTAGCAATTTCAGAGCTGGATCTCTGCCCCTTCATCGCTTTTCTTGCCAGCCTCACCATCATTTGCTTGATCTGTCTCCCTCTTTCCTTCCAGCCCTGGACGACCCTTCTTCTCCGCACATGTCGTCCATGAAGTTAAGCTTAGCTTCGACCTGGCCATGCACTGAATGCTTCAGAATGATGCTGAGGTCGTTCTCCAGATCTTGCAGTTGCAGTCACTTCCCTTTCTCTCGGTGACTTGATTGCCTGTGTCCACTCTGGTTCTTTCCTTTCTCTATTTTCTGCTCACTTTAGCGTTTGTTGGTGCACAACGTGCTGCTGCCTTCAGAGGGACTACTTTGCACCGTTGGTTCGCCTGCCTCCACTTCCTGCCTTCTGTCTTGCGCTGTGGTTTGAAACCTTGGCTTTGAGTCCCACTTGTCTGGCCTGTTATTACTGTGCAGTGTTGCCCCTCGCCCTTTTCCTTGCACTTGCATCTTCCCTGTTGTATCTGCAGCCCTCTGAAGGTAGTCACCTCTGCCCACTCGTATCTGCACTACCTCATTACCTTGGAGAGCCATGGTCAGTCTGATAGGTCTACTTTTATGGGACTAGCTTTGTTAAACTGGAGGACCAGAAAGTGAAATTCAGCCACAGTTTAATGACGGTGAGATTAACCCAGACAAGACCTCGTTTCCCAGTTCCAGTTGGGCCAAAGGTTTTTCCATCAGTGTGACTGCTTATTAAAGTTAATAGATCTGTGTTGTAATTATAATAAGAGTTCATGTTAAGTACAAAAAATAGCAAAGTAACGATTAACTGGGATTTCATTGATTGGAAAAACTTCTCTTGCTCTGCTACGTGATTTGATAGCAAATCTATGAATGAGAGAATGAATCTGAGTGTCAGCAGGTGGGGAGAAGTTGCTTGATGAAGAAAACCTGCCAGCCAGCATGTTTACTTCAGACTCTGTTGCCCTGGTAACTGACTTAGCCCTTATCACAGACTTAACAAATTCAGAGTTTTAGCTGAGCCTACTTCCTGGAATAGGGCCAGCTATACCGTTGCCTCGATGTCCTCCATTGTAGCCGTGTGCAATAGCAGCAAGACACAGAACACCTGCAATGGAGCTTGGATGCTCAGACAGCATTTAATCGACCATTCCTGGAACAAACATGAATAGAAACATGAATAGAAACATGAATAGAAACAGGACAGGAAAAATTTGCCGCTTCCATCTGTTTGAGAAAGTGGGTACAGAAGTTGGATCACAGAAGGTCTCAGCACAATTAACCTGCTGTTTAAGGGAAGAGAGCTTAATTTACCCAGCTTCAGTCCAACTCTTCATACTGGAGACCTACTGGATGTCTGCACTGTGATGGTTACTGGAGCCTGTTGCTCCGTCTGCTCTCACATCCACTAGCCACTGAACAATGCTGTTATAGGTTGTGTCTTCTCCCCTTCTCCATCTCTAGCCTTGGTGGGGCTTTTCTCATATTGTTCCCCTGCCACTAAGAGTACAGTTTATTCTCTTGCCTTCTGTCTGATAAACCTTATCAAGTGGTGACCAAGGCTGTGAGTCTTTGCTTGGCAGATTCTTAGAGATCACACTTAGCCAACTTTCAGTGCTTCCCCAGAACGTCCCTCCCTGCTAACATACGGGGGCACTGCTCCTTGTGGTTGTTCGTTTTGTAGCCAAGCACCTCAGCGGTCGCTGCTGCTGTGGTCTAGATCAGCTGATTCGTTTTGGAGATGGTTGCAGTAGGGATTGTCTGTAATGCTTTGTTCACATCTTTTAGTAGAGAAGATAAAACTTAGATAAAACTTTATTAATCCCTCGGGTAGCTTCCTCTGGAAAATCCAGTTTCCAGTAGCAGAACATTGACAGACATTTGCATAGTAAAAAAAAATTTAAATTAAAAATAAAGAGGGGAACACCCAGCGTGTCATAAATAACAGATATTAACCCTTTCTGAGATGGATACAAATATAGGAACATATCAGCCGTCTTCAAGCCTCTGGAAGTAGGACATCTGAGATTGAACAAAGTGTCTGATCTGAAGCTCTCTGAGAAGATTTGTGTGCAGGAGATTGAATGTTTCAGAGAGTTTCATGAAAGATACGAAGCACCTACTGCACCAATCCTGAAACACAGAATCGCTTAAGGATGGTTGAAAAACATAATGTGGTGAGACTGGACTCAAAGGAGAACAGTCAGTTTCACCGGTGTTTTTTCATCTGAGTGTGTGCCTCACCACTGGATTATCAAATGACTTGATGGAGGCCAAGGAAAGTGGAGATCCAAGTATTGCCAAGACAGATGTGTCTTTAACAGGAATTGGAAATTAAACCAAAACCTGGTCCAGCATATATTAGATGCCCAATAGTAATACTGGAAATTATGCTTAGACTTGTGGAGACCAGAGTTTTTCACTCAAGGGTGTTTGCCCCTCCAATAAAATGAAAAAGGCGTGGAAGTGTTGCAGTGTTTACGGTGTATTCAGTTCACTTTGCATCCTGCAAACATACGGAGTAAAAATGTAGAAAATAGGATGTATAGATTCACATGACAAGAAGACCAGGTGATCCTCTACATACAGGGATACTTTATGCATGACTCCTCTCCTCCACTTCCCAGAGACATCTGCTCAGCCTCGTAGCATGGCCAGTGGCTCTATATCCACATCAAAGAGTAACGGACTTGAGGGGACACCCTTGCTGGGTTTGGAGGTTAAACAGCTGTGACTGCTGGGAGTTTGAAAGGATTGAGGGTTTAGGGCAATTTTATCCAAAAATTAAATTTGGGTCCAAACTTGAATTTTCCCAAGCTTGAGAATAGATACTCGCACTCCACACAATCAAACGCCTTCTTTGTATCCAGGGAGCAGATACAGTCTGGAGTCTCCGTGCGAGGAGAATATAATATATCAAACGGATGACAGATACTGGTTTTTAATAAAGCTGGTTTGATCTTCAGATGCGATTGATGGTAAAACGATTTCCAGCCTATGCACTAAAACTTTGGTCAGTGAGTAAGGAGACTGACCTGTAAGATGAGCATTCGAGTGGATCTTTACCTTTCTTTAGAACAACAGTCATACATGCTTCATAGAACGATGAAGGGACTTTGGCTGACTCCTTTAAATATGGCAATGCTACACACAGTTGAGGTGAAAACAATACTGAGAATGCTTTAAAAAAAAATCAGGAAATCCATCTTGGCCCGGAGACTTTCCAGACTGATGAAATCTTAACTTCCGCCTGTTTTATAGGTTCCTTTTTATAGGTTACATTTCGGAGAGAGCGTGGGATATTCAAAGAATTAAAAAGTTCTCCATCAGAGTTTTCTCCTGTGGAAGCTCAGAGGTATAAAGTTGAGAATTGAGAGACCTGGATGTGTTGTTACTCTAACATGATCTGAGGTGATGGTACCATTGGTCGTTCTGTTTTTGGGAATATGCAGTTTTGCCTGGATGCCCTTCAGCTGTTGGATAGCATCCTGTCAGCTCTGTCTGTGCATATAGAACAAACTCTTACACTTTAGAAGCTGACATTAAACTGAGTGTTGAAAGGATGTCAAACATAGTCTGCAGCATTACCGTCTATTATATAATTGTGTTTTTTTTAATCCTTGGATATAGCTGAAGTATTTCTTTGATTTGGTTAGCTAATTCAAGTCACTCCCTTTTTCCTCATGTTTGCTGAATAAGAAATGAATTGCCCCCTCAGAAAGTCTTTCAGTGTATCCTAAATCGTCAGGCTAAATATCTCATTTGTTGTATTCGTTTGGGGGAAAGCAGATTTGTTTTTTCATGAATTTTAGAAAATTCTTGTCTGCAAGAAGAGTTTAATTAAATCACTAATGTTTTCCGTATTTTGGGGCATCGGGAAGATTCATGATTGGCACGAGAGTTTAACGTATCAGAAATGACCTCATGTTTTTCAAAGCACACATCTGGATCCGTAACGACTGAAACACCTCTGGCTTTGGCCTGACGAGTGGAGTGAAAATGCTGCCCCTCCCCCAGTGAGATGGGTGCTATCCGACCTGCAAATGTGTGTTTCCTGTTTAAACAACACAAAACAATATAAAACAAACCACCGCTGCCCTGCACTGTTTGATGTGTGAGAACATCCTTTTAGCAGGGTGGTTTACACCTCAATATTCCACCTAACGAGTCTACAGCACTACCCAACCTCGACAGAGATTCGTGCACAGATAGAGCCATGCATGTACAATAGGGTAAGGTTGTCCTGCAAACACAAATGAAACCAACACAACCGAGGCCACTGTGCCTCCTAAAACGTTACTATTAGAATCAGATCATTCCCACCCCTCCATACTCACTACTCCATAACCACCCCCACTACTTTTTCCCCAGCTGATGACGGCTGCCAAAACGAAAAGCAGCGAGCTCACCAAAACACTTCCTACCTTATTCAAAAAGAGAAAACAAAAATTCTGTAGAATAGATTCGTAATTAAACCTTAAAGCTTCTGGTCAGATATGGCTGTGCCTTCAACCACATCAGAACAGAACATCTTACCAGATACACAAATGTTGAAAAGTGAGAAAGAAAAAAGTAAAATAAAAGCGGCACCAATACGTGCATGTATGTACCGTATTTCCCGGACTACAAAGCGCACCTGAATATTAGCCGCACAAGCTAAAATCAGGGGAAAATCCTGTTTTGTACATACATTAGCCGCACCTGACCAAAAGCCGCAGGTGTTTCAATGTTGACTTATCATATGTAAGAGAATATGCACAAAGCGAATTGTCAGGAAAGAGATGGCTGTTTGGAGACACACCCCTTTTATTAATATTTTGAAAAACAAGTTATGGGTACATATTTGCACATGTAGTACATAACAGTAACCTGCAGCACACCAGAACAATAGATTCAGACTACCTTTTAGGCTCAGGTGCAGCGACACGGCTTTAACAAGAAGAAAAGTCAGTCATTCACCATCTTTCTCTTCTTCCTGCGCTCTAAAACCACCAAAGTCCTCTCCTCCAGTGTCGGATACAAACAGGCTCAGGATGGCTTCGTCATCCACTCTCCGCTTCTCCTTCGTTGTCACTTTCAAAACCAAAGAAATCCTCGTTGTCAGTGTCAGAGTCGAACACCCTCTGAAGGGCCGTGGCGGTGTCCTCCTCTCCATCATGCAGCAGTCCAGCCCTTAGAAATCCGTTAGTGATCGTGGATGTTTGCACACTTTTCCACGCTGTCAGAATCCACCGGTGGAGTTGAGCATAACTTGCTTTTCGCAAGTTTATCGCCGCTCGTCATCCACGCCTCCCGCTGAATGCGTAGCGCTACTTTGAAGTTTGTTTTTCGCGCTACTTCGTACGGCACTACGTTGCCTGGCGGACGGACATGTGACTAACATACCACTCTTGAACCCCGATCCTTCCGCCAGGCAACGGTAGTGCCGTACAACAGCGGAACAAACAAAACAAATCCTCTTACGATATGACAAAAATCACGGACAATCCATAGAAAAGCCGCACCTGACTAAAAGCTGCAGGGTTCAAAGCTTGTGCAAAAAGTAGCGGCTTATAGCCCGACAATTACGGTATACAAGTATGCAGAGTGCTGACATGAGCAAATACTTAAAACCACTGCTGAACAGTCTTCCCGTAACCATAGCAGCCAGGTATCATCTAGCCTCCTGCATACTGCAGCAAAGGATAACGTGACTGCGGTAGTTAATAACATAACATGGATGCTCAGGATGATACAAATACAGTGGATAGGTTGTCCACATAATCCCTCGCATCAGCGGCTGAGCAAAGCCATCCCTTCTCTCTGCTGGTAATGTTATTGCAACTTCCCTCCCCGCCGAGCCTCGCGGATCAGAAGGTCCTTTATCTGATAGCGATAAAGGCGAATGATTACAGGCCATGGTCTCTGAGCTAAGTTTGGCTTAGCAACAGGTGAGCGATGGGCTCTGCACTCACCTTCGATGGATTCCACCAGACCTGCATGTTCTGTCGGCTTTCCAGGTCATTAACGCTGGCCACCAGTTTAGCATTGCTTTCACTAAAACTGGAACAGACATCCTCGTAATTCTCTAACCAGCTAACGTCTATACAAGTATAGAAGTGTGACGCTTATGTTCTGAATAAAAGGGAATAACTGTCTCCTCGTCCTATCACATCCCTGCCAAATTCACTCCATATGAACCTTTTTAAAAACTAAACTCTTGGTTTGTGTTCTGTGAAAGCTTATTTTAACTTTAAGTTTTGAGTAAAAAGAGTAACTGTTTCCATTCATACTTTAAAATGTTGTATTATTTTCTAGCTTTCCTGTTTTTGTTCACTCACATATATCATTCTGTCTGCTGTCTACTTAGAGAACTTTGCTGCGTCAGACTACCACAGGCTGGCTTTGCAGGAGTTGGAGGCATGTCCAGTTGCCATGGAAAGCCTGGGGGCGCCACCTTTAAAGGTCCACAACATCCATCTGACTGACAGATACAACCGTGTAGATAAGCACACTGCACAGGTACTGTCCTTTAGGAGGGCAAGTGTGCCAATAACACAGACAACCGATGCTGTCATCCCTGACTTCTTTCTTTTCTAGTTTTGCATGTGCAGCTAAACTGGTTTTCCTTCTGCGTATAATTAAAGTATTTGCTTACAAGTAGCTTTTTAAAAGTATTTAGATGTATAGAAAATTGGTGTAGAATCCACATAGTGAGCAAATGTAAATCACAAACTCAATCCTATTGCAAAGAACTCTGAATGTATTGAGTACTGAGTGTAAATTGCTTTGCAGATAAAGATTCCTGTGACAGGGATTAAATCCGGAGGCTATCTGTGTGCGTCTTCACTGAGGGATCCCAACACAAACAGGTGAGACAGTTGTGCCACAACTGAACTGCTGCTGCTGCTGAATTTGTATTCAGTTTATTTTGACATAGTGATGTGACTGACGGGCGCCAGTTTAGGCTGACATCAACATGACTGACATGCAGACGCTGCCATTCGTCATCAGCATATTACATTTTAGTGTGTGTGTGTGTGTGTGTGTGTGTGTGTGTGTGTGTGTGTGTGTGTGTGTGTGTGTGTGTGTGTGGTATATCATGCATATAGTGCCGTTGATATTTGAGTTGTATTTACATTTTCGATTAATGAATAACTAATGGAGAAAAGCAAAAATCATTATTTTTGAAAATATCACAGAATAATGTAACACTTCACATGCTTTATTGTAGAGTGTTGTGTTGAGCTGACACATTGACAGTAGTCATTTTTTAGTCATTTTAGGACACTTTATATTGTAAAGACCGTGTGTGTTTCAGGGCTGTGCGTCCTGATAGAAATCTTATGTAATGTGTTTTGGGTACATTCAGTGAATAGTTTATATTCACTTTGTAACTGACTAACAACCCTTTACCGTGTTAGTAGTCTCAGGCGTGGCTTCAACTTTAACACTAAAAAGCACACAAACACACATCCACACAAATAACAACAAAGCTGAAACAACATCTACGGGTTTCTAGGCCTTGAATCGTATTTGCAGCCGAACACTCTTCAGCACACTGTATGATGACTGCTGTGAAACTGTCCATAATTGTTTTAACCGCCGTCAAAAACAAATGAAGCAGGATGTGAACGCTAACCATAGGGACTGATGTGAAAGCTTGATGGTCGCTATTCCTCACACGCATTCGTTACTCCTTGCAGGTGGAATCTGAAGCAAGCAGTTCTAAAGCTCAGGGAAGGAAATGCCATTGACCTGCTGAATCCTCCATCAACTACAGCACAAAGCCACGCAGCAGGGCACGCAGACGGGGTAGACGTGGGCCGCTGGCACTGACCAGCTTTATGAACAAACAACTATGCCTGCTAGAAGAAGCAGGCGCTGAAGATGTTTTGAGCTATATTTACTCCACATTCATTGTATGGTCTTCTTTTAAGGGAACCATCAAGAAGAAAAGCTCTGTCAGTGCCGCAGACTGCTGCAGACTGTCAGAGCTGAGTGGACTTGTGCACTCACTGCTGCCTCTGTCACAAATCATGAGAAATGTACAAATATGCACCAATCAATAAATGTTACAAATGTATTAGTTTCTAACATAATTGACTTTCACACAGACTTGCAGATGTGTGTGTCTGTATGTGTTCAGGGGAAACGGTCTGATATTCATAAAACAGGACGTAAAGCTGTGGTTTCACTTTTACCGTAACCTTCTGCTTCCTGTGCAGATGTAGAGCGAACGCACAACCACCGATATAAAGAAGGCATGTTTGCCATGCTCGGCTTTCTGTGGTTTCTCTTCAGCTTTTTATCCTGTTATTTTTGCTCTCGGTCTCAGTCAACATTTCCAAAATAACAAATTTCCAAAATAGCAACACTTGAAGCTATGTGTGCGTGTGGATGCACTATCATTTGGTCATAACACTTTTCCTACTGTCACAAAGATTTTCAGACAATGTTTTATGGAGATGGTTGGACTTGTGCACTCAGATCATTACATTTTAGGACAGTGACGCAGTTTTTGTAATTTTGTCTCTGCACAGCACCGCAGTGGATTTTACTTCAACCAGCATGTGATTCAAGTACAGACAAAAGAACCGATTCGTTTTAAGTAAAGAAACTGTTGTTTAATACTTGGATGCAGTCTAGAGTCCATGAACATCACCAAATACGCTTTTCTGTTCTTCCTGTGTTGCTTCGTGCAGGTGCAGCAGTTCCTCCTTTTTTCCTGCCTGTCAGCTTAGACATTGTCATACTGCACTTAAACTATAACAGCTGAAATAACTCTAATAGAAATGAATACATAAAGAGACAAAAGAAACCTGGGAACAAGAGGAGCCTGTAGAGCATTTATCGAGCTCTGGCTGCAAAAGCTTACTGACAAGACAGTTTGAAAACAATATATTAAAAAGAACAAAGTTCATAACTTCATATTAAAATTTCAGGTCTGGAAAACACATTTGGGTTCAGTTTAATGACAAGTTGGTCTGTTTCTATATTTAAAATTAAATGACACGATGATCTGACATCCTGGCTTCCTCTTGCTGTTGAGTGTGTGTTGTACCTCATCTCTGTTCGGAGTTGAACGACGAGTTGTTTTGACTTTAGTGTAGATGCTTCAAAGATTCCATACATCCCACATCCTCTTCATGTAACCCCTTCAGCTTATTACACATATCTCATTATATATTAGCATTCTATAGCAGATGTATATGACAACATGAAAACTCTACTTTTATGTCCAGCTTGCACTGGGACAGTTTGTGTGAGGCGGCAGGAATGAGAATCAGCACTTCCAAGTCTGAGGCCGGAAACAGGTGGAGTGGCTGCCCCAGGTGGAGGAGTTTAAGTATCTTGGGGTCTTCTTCACAAGTGAGGGGAGCAGGAGATGTATAGATGGATGGGTGATGCAGCCACTGTGCCGGTCCATCACGGTGAAAAGCAAGCCAAGCATAAAAGCAACCTGTGGTCATGAGCTGTGGGCAGTGACCAAAAGAATGAGATCACAGATACGAGTGGAGGAAATGAGCTTTCTCTGAATGGTGACTGTCCTCTCAGAGATGGGCTGAGGAGTTCATCTGTGAAGGGCTCTTCTTTGGTAGACTCTGTACTCATGATGCATGCTCAATTATCCAGGTAGCTTTTAAACCACAAAACACGCTGTGTCAAAAAACGGGTCCACCCCAAGGATCGGGTCCCCGACACAGAGTATCATAGTGTACGCTGGTAAGTGCAGGAGGACTGGCAGGATTTATACATCGGGGAAACCAAAGAACCTCTGGCTACAACACAGAAGAGCCACCTCGTCAGGCCAGGACTCTGCAGTCTATGCACACCTACAGGCCAGTGGACACTCTTTCAATGATGAGGATGTAACATCCTGGACAGGGAGGAACGCTGGTTTGTGGGCGGAGTCAAGAAGTCCATTTACGTGAAAAGGGAAAGACCATCTCTGAATCGAGGAGGGGGCCTAAGGGTCCATCTGTCACCATCTTACATGCTGTGATTGCAGCCATTCCCCAACTCTCTGTGACTGGGACTCATGGACATTGATCAGTGGGCTTTTATTATTATTATTATTATTATTATTATGTTTATCAATTGAATTAATTAAAGGAACTGACCTCACAGCCCATTGTTCATTCAGTCACTGTGCAAATGTCCTGTTTATAAGGTTGGAAACCTGCAGTCAGCTCAGACTGAAAAAGTCACCTGGATGATGACTAAACACTGAAAACGTCCAGATGAGCAGAATCAGCCGTTGGGACTGTGTACTAAACATTACCCAGTAGTTCAATTGTTTCACGTATAATATTGAAACATTTGAAATTAAAGAAACGTGTCTCAGCAGTCAGTGTCGTCAGAATCATTTTATAAACATAAGCAATATCTTTTTCAACATCAGTTGTATCTACAACCGTAACAACACTTTGATTCGTCTGTTTTTCTGCACACAGTCTAATGGGTGGTGTCTCTGCAGGGACAGATATCAGGTATGAAAAGAAATGATTGTTCAAGGAAATCAGCAGCTGTTTCACACCTTTTCTTTTTCTTATAGTTCCAGGAAAGAGGCACATATGTTCTTGTTAAGTGCGTGTGTGTGTGTGTGTGTGTGTGTGTGTGTGTGTGTGTGTGTGCGTGTGTGTGTGCGTGTGTGTGTGTGTGTGTGTGTGTGTGTGTGTGTGTGTGTGTGTGTGAGTGAGGGGGGGGTGTAAATCTGAATCATTTCACCAGCAGCTTTCTGAAGCTTCCTCTTGGCCCATCAGTTTTGTCTGATGTGGCTGTCAAACTGCTGTTTATAGTTCTGTGGTATTATAACTATATAATTGTAGATGTAGATGTGAATTCTCCAGCTGCTCAGCTTATCCATCTTTATAGACATATGACTGTCCCCATCACGTGGGTTCTTTTATCCCCACACAACGTCCTAAGAAAACAACAAATTGCATTCGTTTCAGATCTCTCGTTTAGTTTGGATATTATTCTTTCCAAAGTGGCAGCAATCTTATGACTGACGTTACCTTTAACTTCTCTTTCCTATTGTTGGACAGAGAACCAAAACTGAAATATGTGTGCAAAGAGGAAGAAGAAAGGAAGTGGTATCAGATATGATCAACTATCATTATTACACAGAAGTTTTACACCTTTGCAACCTGACATTGTTCTTATTAGCTATTGTGCTTTAGGGCAGTTTTTTAATGCTTTCAGATGTATAGATAATTAAAAACATTTTCCACACATATAAATGATTTTGTGTGTGTTATTGGCAGAAGTGTTTAAAGCCAACATAAATACAGTTACAACTGAAGTCTAAAGAACAAAAATCCTTGTTTGCATCAGTCTTCTTTTTGTCTCTTTAAAAGTGAATCAGATGGTTTGGAGACTGCTGGAGTCCACCCTTTGTCTCCTCACACTCTACCCTCTGCAGGTCTGCTCTGAGACGTCCCCTTTAAACACTCGCTGATCACTGACACGTTCAGTTGCCGTGAATCTTCCAGTGGCTCAGCATTCTTGGGTTCCTTGTTGTCCATTTTGCACTCTCTCCACGGGTGAGTTTGATTGCCTTTAAGACATTAAAATCAAGGACTTTATTTTTTTTCAAAAATAGGTGTAATATTTATATGTAACTAAAACTTCTTTATTAACTCTAAATATTCAAAGCTGGAGATGCAGAATAAATGCAGGGGGGAGATGAAGGTTTTTCATCATGTCAAACGAAGCAGATGGCTGTACTTAAAACTGAAAACCAGTTTTAGTTTTGATATTAACAGTCACGGTAACCTGACTGAAACTTACAAACTGAACTGCTTATGTAATAGGTCCAGTTATTAAATATAGTTTAAAGTATCATTAACATTTTATGATGACGTGTATTTCAACACACACACTTGTTGTGTTGATATTTTCTTATTCTATTGCTTATTGTTTATAACTATTTATGAATAAATAGGCAACCGTAGTGGAAACAGATGTTTCCATGGGAACTTGTGTTATGGAAACATCTGTTTCCATAACTAAACATCTGATCAAAATAATATACACTAATACTGATAATGAGCCTTTAACAATCATAGCATTCAAGTTTACAGTAAGCATGCTTGTGCAGGTATTAACTGATTTATGAGTTAACCTTGTAATAGATTATTTATATGTGCAGGTTTGGTCAAACACACTTTCTCATACACAGCAAAATGTTTCTGTTTAGTGTTTTTATTTAAGTAAAGTAATGGGCACAAGTAAGTGTTTTTGCAACAGGTTCCTAGTAACAAACTGCTTAAAGATACAATTTAAAATTGTTTTTTTATGGTCTGTTATGTGTAGACGGAGCGCCGGTTCATATCTTGTGTCTTTTTATGTGTGAATGATTCATCGCTCAGTGTAAACTTTCCTCTGAAAATAGCGACGCACAAAGCCTCGACTGAAAGTGAGATAGCAGTATTAGACTTCTGTTTAAAGAGTATCTAGAAAATTTTGTGAAAGTGAGTGAAAAGACATCCGATGTCCAGCGACTAAACTCTGAAGGATCTTCAGAAAGCTTGGACATCACTGCTGATGAACACTTTTTAAAAACAATTTCAAACCATGACTCTTTGAAAGCAACATTTAAAAAAATTAGGGCTGGATCAAGACTTTTGCACAGGACTGTAACTCATGGCATATAACCCTTTTAATACACTTTTAACTTTAAATCAACCCTTAACTATTCTTAATAATAACAGTAAACCGTACCGATGTTTTAAAGTAAACTCTCCTGCAATAAGAATTGAATGCAGTGTTGAACTCAGCAGGTTGAACTGAGGGCTGCACCAGCAGTGAAACGAGATGTGATATTACTCCACGTCGCTTTTCTTTTGGTATGTTATCGCAGTCTGACGATCAAAGCTGCGGTTAAGTGACAAAATACTGAAATCTATTCATTTCAATGAAGAGGAAACATTACATGGAATACTTAATTGTGCAAGACCTGCAGATTTCTGCTATTGAGAAACGTAAAGATCTGGATAGCGATGACCTTTACTAGTTATCATGCTGCGTTTTATTAACCAGTTTTTAAATAAAACAACAAAATTTGCTCCTCGACTGACTGTTGAAGTCCATGTCAGTAAACCTGCACAAACTTGATTTGTTAATCGTACTTAGAATGGATTACAATGTTCCACCATCTTTTCACCACCTTATCTTGCATATTTTTGTGTGTAGTCCAGATTGGAATTTTGGAAAACACATAATTCCCATGGACTTAAATGCAACAGTAACATAAGGTATTAACAGTTAATGTTATGTGATGTGAATGTGACCTGAATGTAATGTAGATACATTCATACACTGGTGAATGAATGTGAATGTGGTTGTTCTTCTTCCCGAAGACTTCTTCCCATCACTGCTCTGATGAGCAGTGATGGGAATAACGGCGTTACAAGTAACGAGTAATCTAACTAATTACTATTCCTATCGTTACAACGGCGTTACCGTTACTAACAAGAAAATGCAGTCGCGTTACTATTTTTCATCAAACAGACCGCATCTTACATCAGCTGAAGGAGCTGTCTATGGAAGTAATCTGGGCGCTACAGCTTTAAGCAGTGCCCAGCGCTCCACTGCTTAAAGGTTTGCTGTATGTTAGAGTTTTGTTTTATGCCTGCCTATGTTCCCTCTGTCTGTCCATGGTGTCACTGTGTCTGCTCGTGAGTCTCTGTTAAGGTCAGTGTCTAACAATGAGCCTGGTCCTCTAACAGACACAGAGTCCTCTGTGTCTGTTAGTTTCCTGTTTTATTCTGAAGGTCCTTGTCTCATGTGAGTGTGTTCAGCTTACGTTTCCCCTGCCTCGTCAGCTGTGATTTCTCCCAGGTGTGTTCCCCTCCTGTCTCCCCTGATTACTGCTGTGTGTATTTAAGCCCTGTGTTCTCCTGCCTGTTGCTGGTTCATCTGCCTTATATGGTGTTTTGTTCTCTGGTCTGCGTCAATCTCCTCCGTCATCCTGAGTGGTTTCCCTGTGTCTGTCTGTGTCTCTGTGTCATTCTCCCCGTTTGGTTATCATTTCAGGTTTGCTCTTTAGTTTTCCCAGTTTAGGTTTACCCAGTTCTGTTTTTCGCCATCCTCGCCTTGTGTATTTTCCACCTTCTTTATAAAGCTTCCTCACATCTGAAGTGCCTGCGTTTTGGGTCCTTTAACAATTCCACACAGCTCATCCTACGAGCCGCGACAGCTTATGAGCAAAAAGCCCAGCCCTTTCGTGTTGGTGGAAAAATGCACCGTGTCGACCAATCAAATATGATATGGCGACATGACATTTGGTTGTTTAGGGAGAGGAGTGACGGCGAGAGAGAGAGAGAGAGAGAGAGAGAGAGAGAGAGCAGAAAAAGAGAGAGAGCGAGTTTTGAGATGTGAGAGATTTGTGACGTTTAGCGTGTTTGGAGCGTGTAGTTAATGTGTTGTCTTGTGTAGTTAATGTGTTGTCTTGTGTAGTTAGTGTGTGGTGTTGTGGATAGTTTTGTGTTGTGTGTCAGAACAATGAGGCGACTGCTGTCTCCAGGTAGAAACAGCAGTGACACACCTGCTGCTGTCAGACCTGCAGGTATCAGGCTGTGATGTTTCCTTTATAGTGGACAGAAATTATTGTTTTGTAGTGGCACAAATCATTTGTGGCATCTTATTGAAGAACAGCTGATTGTTCTGTAAATAGTTTGAAATGGTCATTAAAAAAAGGTAAATGGCTGCAAATAACTTTGTTTGCAAAACTTGTGCGTAGGATTTTAAAATTGACCATTTATATTTGCATTTAAAGTTATGAAATATGATTCAATAAACATGTTTGTGGTTGTTACAGTAAAAATATCACTTTTTCTACTCGGATTTTATGTTTTTTGTCTGATTTGTGTCTGAACTGTAGATTCAGACAGGTGAGGTTGTGCTGATGATTCCAAACAAGGCAAATAAACAGTTTTTAAATGTGGAGGGAAAATCAAAAGTAGTTACAAATGGCCAATTCAGAAAAATTCAGAGGAAGAAATGTAGTTTCAGTTTGCAATCTGATGGGACTGCAGTGGCAAGTTAAACATGTGAGGTATTTATAAATATTTTATTGTTTTTGCAAAAGAGCACTTTTAATAATCACGTTGTGTTGGGATGAGCCTGGTTAATGTAACATTATTCCAGATTGTTACATTGCAAATACAACAGCCTACTCTAAAGTTCAAATGTAAATGAGCCTGTTTTGCTGAAAATGAGTCATTTCTATTACACACCAGTGGAGAGGATCAGGGCTTGTTTAAGTCAGCAGTTTCTCTTCTCCGTTTTGAAACAAATGAACCCAACAGGATGGAGTATGCAATGATTGTGTCAGGGCTCTGTGTGCGGGTAGGCGGAGAGGAGGATCCAAGTGCAGGACTCGAACACAGAATTGTAAATCAGAACCTCAGCTTTATTGCTGGCATGAAAACCAAACGTGAAGTGACGTGACTACAGAAACCAAAGAAACACACAGGCATAATCTGAGGGTACAACGCGACACCGAGCATGGGAAAACACAGGGCTTAAATACACAGGGTAGTAATGAGGGAATGGGCAACAGGAGGGAGACACAGCTGGGGGAGATCAGGGCTAACGAGACAGGGGGAACAAAGCTGCACACACTAACCTAAGACACAGACTTTCACAATAAAACATGAAACACTAATAATAAACATCACTACAACAAGAGAATGAGAAAACAATCCAAAACACCAAGATAACTGAAACACAAAGTACCAGAGAAACAAAGAATAATCCATGATGCAAAAGTAAACCAAAACATAAACTCAATTGCTGGGTCCAACGGACCCAGAACCGTGACAGATTGGGTTAGTTATTTCATAATGCTACTCTGTCCTTATATCTTTGAAAGGAGTGCCTTATATTGATCTTCAATAGTCCTGGCCATTTTTGTACCCATCAAACTGTGTCTGATAATATATAGCATGAAGTTGGGATGCTCTGTGAAATAGGAATAAAAGCAGAATGCAGTAATTTGCTAATCTCATCAACCTGTGAGAAGTTGGAATAAACTTCTTTGGAGCCCATTGCTCCTGAGAAACCAATTATTGTTGTGAATTTTACATTGGAATGATTACTTGTGCGCTGATTTACATTAGTGCACAAATATAGTGTCATAGCTAGTTATATAGCTATGGGAATAATGGCATATCATGCTGTCCCTGAGATCCTTTGAGATGTTTTAGCAGAACCCTGTCTGGCAGTCTCACACTAAGGGACAAGGTGCCTAAACTCATCAGATGTTCCTTCTTGTGTTTTATGAGCATTTTTTTCCTGACTAAAACGAGTCTTTAATGTTTCTTGTGCCACAGGGTAAACCGCAGCCATGGACGATGGAGATGACCAATTTAGTATCTTCATGACTCTGTTTAACGACACAGAGACGACTGACCAAAGCTACGTGGTCAGTGAAACTGTCCAGCTCTGTGACAAGAAAGGTGTCAATGAATTTGGTGCAAAATTCATCCCAGTTTTCTACTATGTCAATTTCCTCTTGAGTTACCTTGGCAACGGGCTTGTCCTCTTCATCATCTACAAGTATGAGAAGCTCAGCACAGTGACAAACATCTTCCTCCTGAATTTGGTCCTGTCCAATATCCTCTTTGCCGCCAGCCTCCCCTTCTGGGCCACGTACCATCTATCTGAGTGGATGTTTGGAAATGCCCTATGTAAGATGGTCAGCAGTGCCTACTTTATTGGTTTCTACAGTTCCATCCTCTTCCTTACACTTATGACATTTGACAGATACCTAGCAGTGGTGCATGCAGTGGCAGCTGCCAAGAGCAGGAAAAAGCTATATGCTATCATTGCATCTGTGATCGTTTGGTGCATCAGTATTGCAGCGAGTGTGAAAGAGCTGGTTCTTCGAAATGTCTGGAAGCATGCTGTTACTGGACTGATGTGCGAGGAGTCCGGATTCACAGAGGACACCATGAAGCGCTGGCGTCTTTTCAGTTACTACCAGCAATTTCTGCTCTTCTTTCTTCTCCCCCTGTTCATGGTGATGTACTGCTACATCAGCATCACCATACGCATCATGTCCACCCGCATGAAAGAAAAGTGCCGTGCCATAAAGCTCATATTTGTCATCATCTTCACATTCTTCGCCTGCTGGACTCCATATAATATCGTCATACTTCTTCGAGCAATACAGATCTCCAGTTCCATTGAAGAATCGTGTTCTAGCGCAGAAAGCTTGGACTATGCACTTTATGTGACCCGAAACGTTGCCTATTTGTATTGTTGCATTAGTCCTGTGTTTTACACCTTTCTAGGAAAGAAGTTTCAGAGCCACTTCAAGAGGCTGGTGGGTAAGAAGATTCCTTGTTTGAAGAGACACATTAGCTTCAATAGCCAGAGCACCAGGACAACGTCACAGCGGACACCACACTCTTTATACGAGTACTAAACACCCACATGTGTGTTGGTCTACTGTTGTAACGTCTCTCACTGATGCATTCTTTAGGCCATCTGTCACCAATGTAACTGGCAAAGGTCAGAGATGATGGCCACAATCATTTTGTTATATCCCTGCAGCACCAAACCAGTCTGGCCCCGTGTTCGTTGTGTTGCGTTACAAAGTAATTACATTACATTTTTCAGTGATGCAGTAATGTAACATTTTACTGTAGCAAATTCAGTAATTACATTAGTTACAATTATGTTGTTACTTACAAAGGTTCTTCAGTTGTCTAAGTACAAGTTGGTTTTTACAGCACATTTCACAGACAGATGTCAGAGAGGCATCTGTGCACCAAGCAGATACAAAAACAAAATCTGTTTCATGTTTATATGGTTTTTTTTCTTCCTACTACTTGAACAACTGATTTCAGTTCATGTGCAAGTGGAGGAAAATGCTGGCGCTTTGGGAGATGTGAACATTTATTTTTCTTGTATAACAGCGTGGTAGCACAGTGCAAACTGCATCCAGGGCAGAAAAAAACTCTTTATACTGCTAACACAACTTTGGCTCAATCATCGGCTCAGACAGCATGCTAATGCAACGCTAGCTGAGAACCCAGAGAGATTTTAAAGCTGAGTCTTTGCCAACCCAAGCTCAGCAGACAGAACTTGAACTGCAACAGGTACCAAAACGTGATTAGCAGTCAAACTTCCAGTGTGCTGTGGCGACCGCTTTGAAGGCTGGTTCCATCTTTGCTTTGTTGTCATTTTTGTGTTCATATGTAAATACTAGAAAGAAATCATATAGGTAGCCTAATATGCAACGAATCCTTCTCTTATTAAACATAAACAATGTAGAAATACTATTGAAGTGTACTTTTATTTGATACCTACAGACACTGATACAATTATTAGGCTACTTAAAAACACGTTGCCTTGAATTATATAATTATAATAATGCATGTGAAAGTTTGATATTCTGAATCTTTGTTTAAGGAAAAGTTTTTTAACTGGACAATCTAACGTTTTAATCTAATACTCTTCACTCCACCCTGATAATAAGCAATCTTTAGTTGACTTCACTCGTCTCCTGCTGCGCCGCTCTGTCAGATTAAGTTTTAAACCTGCTTCATGTTTGTCACGTGTTTAAATCAAGAGTGCCTAACTGAAATCATCCAATAATGTTCTATTTGTGTTAACATGTATTAGACTCATACTCAAGAACAGCTATGAAATTACTTTTGGTATGCATACTTCATGTGTTACGTTACAGCTATATCTACTATAGTCATGCTGTAGAATTATGATTATGTGTTGCCGAAATGAAACGACTGATTGTCTGGTCAGTCTCTGGTTTGTGATTTTCAGGCAGCAGAGCAGAGTGGGATCATATATTTGAGAAAGTGCGAGCTAACAGCTCTATGTTTGCTGGATAAAGTGATGTTGGTATTAATCGTTTGTAGGTGTTATGTGGATGTAGCCAAAAAGCTGAATGAAAAGATCAACCCAGGATGCTTCTGGAAACATGTATTATTACCAGGCTGATATGTAGTTATGTTATAAACCCATATGTTATTCACAATACAGAAAACATTGCACATTTAAACTGAGACATCAAATTCAAAATGAACTATTTGATTTGACACAGGCTTTTTGGAACTGGGGTTTCATTTCAACAGTTTAAAGCTACTGAATGATGACGTTTTGGCTACTTCTGCACCTACTGCATATTTCTGTATTCTGCTTTATGATTTGATGGTTTTTATATTGACTGTTCTTGTATTGTAACATAATGTATATGTTTGCAATGCATCTGTATCTTTTAAATAAACTGTATGGATGATTTAAACTTTTCCTCACTGCCGTCTGTCCTTTTATGGAAACATTTATTACCACTTTGGGAGTCTTAGCAAACGACCAGATTAGTTCCCTTTTCTGACAGAACATCTGGTTGTTGCTTCCTGTCACATACGCATTTTCTAGTGAATCACCTCATGCAACAGGACAAAATAACTATGTATTGCAGCAACATGCTGAAATGATGAAATAGGCTTGGTTATCTGTACAGTGTGAGTCAGTGTTGTTACAAATATTGTTCGTCATTTTCATAAACACTGGCCTGAGGATCTGGATGGCCATCACCCTGAGCACGCCGTATCTACTGAGCTGGGTTGGGTCTGGTATGCTCCAGCACTTACAGCAAGAAGGTTCGTAGCTAAAAACCCAGCTGGGGCCCATTGATACTGGGATGGTGTGACAGGTAGGGGGCAGGACACGACCACGATTCACCATTCAGGACATCTTTACACACGGTTGCTGTACAAACCACAGCTGCAGCTCTCCGCTCACAGCTCGACATCCACATCAGCAACAACACAACAACAGGCCCTAGTTCATTTATGTGCAGGGGAGGAGTGACGTGCTGATTCCGCTCAGGTGCGCCAACCTCCCCCACAGCCACGCCACGGACCACGCCCCGCCACATTTGAACGTTCTCCCTGTGCAGCAGCAATTCATTAGTAATTCCAAATTGGCCATGGATGTTAGATGAAGGGTATAACATTCGAGTTGTGTTCCTGCCATCAAATTCAAAAATGGTTTTTCTGAAATATTGGATATGTTTAATATGTTCTATTGTCAATTATAACCATTATGACTGTAGTTCATAATGGTTATAAGAAGAACAGTTAGATGTACTAAACAGATTCTTTGTAAATAAAAACTGTAAACTGCCACAAGCCCCTGAGCTATGCTTTTGAGCAGGTATGTAGGTAGACTTGGTCTGCAGTGAGTTCCAACCTCACATATAAGATACTAAACTATGACTTGTTTACCAAGTCATGGATGCAGGGAAGCTATGCACTGGCTAACCCGGCGACTTCAGAAACCCTGAATGACCATGGAGGACAGCTACAATGGATGACTCCAGAATTTTCCATTCATTAAATAAAACCTCTGCACAACATCTAACCAAGTCAAGAACAAGAGGTTTGTGTATCATGTAAGAGCCTACAATGAAGAGGCACCAGATGGAAATAGAAAAGGTTTACAGCATGGTGTGACCCACCGGTTACACTCAAGAACAGGAAGGCCAGATTAGACTTAGGAAACATCTGCAAACTGCACAGATGAAACCAAAATGAAGTTGTATCCCGATGACTGGAAATGGCCAAAGCATATCTCATCATCTGTCAACGAGTTTAGAGGCAGTGTTATGGCACGGGCATGTATAGCTGCCAGTGAAACCAGCCTACTGAATTCTGAGGTGCACACCAAATGCTGCAAATCTGATCAGACAGCATGTTACAGTGCAAATGAATAATAACCCAAATCACAAAGCAAAACTGAAAGAGTTTCTCAAGGCAGGTCAGTCAGCTGATCTCAAACCAGCAGAGTGTCACAGTACTGGGACCGCAGCGTTTTTGAGTTTCACTGTATTTTGTTATTCATTTGTGTTCTAGTTTCAGTTTAGCTTATCTAGTAAATCTCTACGATGTCCAGGTTGGCGTTTTAGTCCTTTGGTTTTTAGATCCTTATATATCATCTCCCCCTGTACTAAGTCTCCCTGGTTCATGTTTGATGCCTGTGTGGTTCTTGTTGTCAAGTTCATGGCATGTCTGCGTCTCGACATGTTTCCTGTTTGTTTCAAAAGTCTTGTTTCCATGTTCTATGTGCTTTGTTTACACTTGCCCTGTGGTGTCATTATGGTCAATTGTGTCAGCTGATTCCCCATGTGTGTTCACTTCCCTCCATCACCCTCCTGGGTATTTAAGTCTTGTGTCTCTTACTGTTAGTTGTCAGGTTGCCTACTTACGCTCCCCCCATGCAGTCACAGTCATAGTTAGTGTCATAGTCACAGTTAAAATCATAGTTTACTTCTCAGTTTAAGTCACAGTTAGAATCACAGTCAAAGTTATAAAGTCATAGTCTGGTCTTAGTTCTCACTTTTTGGTTTTGTAGTTCATGAATCAGCCCAAATAAGGCTCGCTTTTGTTTTGCAACCTTAGCACAGTCTTCCTCAGTGTTTGCTTTTGGGTCCCCTTCCTCCCTCCACACAGTCTGCCAGTTCAGATCGTGCCAGTAGGACCTGACCATGCCGGACCCAGTGACACAGGAAAGAGAAATTATTCAAGCTGTGGAATCACTATCGACTGCATAGCTCCGGAAAGGAGGAATGGGAAGCGTTAGTACACCAGATGTGTGTCAGTCTTTCCCTGGTTGTGGGAGGGGCTACCCCCGATGGACAGTGACTTTCTCAGTACCATTCTGCAACTCTGTTTGCAACTATAGAAAGTAGCTGTGTAAACTTCAAATATCTGCTCGGTTTATCAAGACATCACATATTTGCAAAAGCGCTCCGATGTTTTCGGAGACGTCTGTTACCCACCAGCTCGATAGCTGACCGGTAGTTCAAGGCTCACTAGAGCCGGCGAGAACAGCAAACTCCCGACACATCATTTTCAAACCCCCGTGATCTTTCGCTACTCAGGTTAAACATGATATATAAGTCACTTAGATAACTTAAAGATGTTATCGTTTGGCTTTTTTCAGTGTTTTATTTGTTCGTCAGTAAATCGGTTTGGCTGAGATTAAAGTTATAGTTTTTACACAGCTGAATAAACGTCAAACAGAAAACTGATAAAACAGAAGTGTGAGATGATAGAGAGTTTACTCCAGTGTGCTGTTATATTTTAGATAGAAAGAACAGACGAGGAGCCAGCCAGCAACTACTTGCGTCAGTTATGAAATCAGCTGAGCTCATCCAGCCTCCTCATGTTTCCACTGGAGGTTCTGGAGAAACACTCCAGCCATCCGTTCCAGCTAGAGGATCCGAGGTGCCCGTCCAACCATCTTCTGTCTCCGCTGGAGGTCCTGAGGGGTCGCTTCAGCCGTCTGTCTCTGTTGTAGGTTCCGAGGAGTCCATCCAGCCATCAGTGTCACCTGCAGTACCACCACCTGCTCCATCGCTTGCAACTGCCACGCTGCCATCTGGTCCAGCTACCTCGCCTGTGGTTGCCACACCACCGTCTGATCCTGCCTCGTCTGGTCCTGCTCAGCCCGCACATCCACATCTAGTACCTCACCGTCACCGGCCACTTTCCAGGCCAGCGGCTGGGCATCTTCAGTGTCATGGATGGCCTCTTGAACTCTGTCACCGCCATCTTCCACATCCTCAACTGCTCCATTGTCGCCGCTGGCTCAGAGGTTGGCACCCTGAACTGTTCTGCCATGGACTCCTCAGGGGTCGACCTCCTGAAATAAGGAATATTTAATGGCTGTGTGGCCGACCTTCAGGTTGATCTCCCGAACAGTTAGATTACCGGCTTTTGTGCTGCCAACCTCCAGGTTGACCTCTAGAACTGTTTTGTTACGTTGGACCTTCAAAGTTAGGCTTTTTTGACTCGTTTTGCTCATGTTTTGGTCTGGGGTCCCTTGTTGAGGTTTGTTTATTGGTTGGTTTCAGCAGGTGGATTTAGTTATGTTTTGGGCTGCTCAGTCGCTTATAGTTGGTCAAGAGTAGCTAGCAAAGGAAGTGATCATTATGTCAGTTCACAGATGATGATGATATCATTATTTAATGCATCACCTGACCTTTCTGCTAACTATACAGTAAATATACACCAATCAGGCATAACATTATCATCACCTGCCTTATATTGTGTTGGTCTCCCCCCAAAAAACAGCCCTGACCCGTTGATGCATGGACTCAGTTAGACCCAGCCACCAGGGGGATGGCTGTAGCTCAGGAGGTAAAGCAGGTCATCTACTAACCAGAGGATGGTGAGTCGATCCCAGCGTGCGTGCCAAATATCTTTGGGCAAGATACTAACTTCAAGTTAATCTCCAATGCAGTATGAATGTGAGAATACCTAGGAAAAAACTATGGAAAAAGGAGCTTGTATGAATGAGTGAATGAGGCATAAAGTGCTTTGAGTGCTCAGGTAGAGTAGTGCATATAAGAGCCGGTCCATTTACCATTTACCCCAGGGACGGGCCCAAGGTTTGCCAAAAGCATCACACTGCCTCTGCCAGCGTGCCTTCTTCCCATAGTGAATCCTGGTGCCAGTTGTTCCCAGGTAAGCGGCATACACACACCTGGCCATCGATGCAGTGTAAAAAGCAATCCGACCAGACCGACTTCTTTCATTGCTCTGAGGTCCAGTTCTGATGCTCACTTTTACATTGTTGGTGCTTTTGGTGGTGGACAGAGGTCAACATAGTCAACCTGGTTGGTCTGGAGCAGCTCTGCAGTGCACGGTGTGCTGGGACACCTTTCTATAAGAACCAGCTTTAACTTTTTGGCAATTTGAGCTATAGTAGCTCGTTTGTTGGCTCAAACCACACAGGCCAGCCCTCGCTCCTCGCATGCATCAATGAGCCTTTACGATCGTGGCTCAAGAGTTGGGCGTTCGCCTTGTAATCGGAAGGTTGCCGGTTCGAGCCCCGGCTTGGACAGTCTCGGTCGTTGTGTCCTTGGGCAAGACACTTCACCCGTTGCCTACTGGTGGTGGTCAGAGGGCCCGGTGGCGCCAGTGTCCGGCAGCCTCGCCTCTGTCAGTGCGCCCCAGGGTGGCTGTGGCTACAATGTAGCTGCCATCACCAGTGTGTGAATGTGTGGATGACTGGATATGTAAAGCGCTTTGGGGTCCTTAGGGACTAGTAAAGCGCTATATAAATACAAGCCATTTACCATTTACCATTTACTGCCCATGGCCCTGTGACTGGTTCACCACGTTTCCTTCAGTGTGCCGTCTTCAGGTGCCATGTTTTCTTTTCAGCAGGTCACAGCTGGGGAGACAATGGGAAGTGAAATTAAAGTGGTAACAAGCATTTTGTGAAGTGTTAGAGACACAAAAACTGTAAAATCCACCGAAAAAGGGGAATAAAAAGGAACATGAGGAACAGAGAAGGGGCTTTTCCTTCCCACTGTTGCTAAGCGCTTGTTTGAATGTAATCATTAGGTTTCTCTCTATAGCAACCTTAGATTAATATATAACCTTACTATGTAAAATACTTCAAGATGGCTTATGTTTGGATTTCACACTGAATAGAAACTGACTGACGGTGTGTTAGGAATGAAATGATTTAGCAAAGTTTTTTTTGTGATTTTTATATACACATTGGAACTTTGCTTATTAACTCTGTGTCATCAATTCAGCATCAATTCAGCACAATGACTGAGTTGAATATTGAGACTGACATGTTGAGCTGCAGAGGGAATTGCAAACATGCTTAAACTTCATAACTAGTTAAAGTCAGGGCGATATTTCTCTGTGCCAAGAGAGTCCGAACAGAATGTCCCGGACTTGGATAATAAGCAGAGAACAACAGGCTGAGAATTGCTATATAATATTAATATAGCGAGGTTAGGTTAGGGAGGTGTTTTTTCTTTGTCTATTTTTTTCCAAAAAAGGAGCAGATGCAGACGAGGTCAGACGAGGATGAAGTGCAGGAGAAGATCCACTCGCAGGATGGCACGACCGGCCACATCGTAGAAGAACACAGTCATAATCAGACTTGTTCTTGTTGTGGTATAAAAGTGTATTGCAGGGTCATCCTTTGTGTAGAGCAGACCGTTGATCCAGCGCTGAAACTTCAACTGCTGAAACAAATGAAATCTTTTAAAAGATAATCACTCTCCTGTTCTTCCTTAAAGAAACAAACACTAACAGAAGTGGGTTTAGTAACTATTTATGTTTAATTATTATTTATTTAATTATATATAAATAGTTACAATGTTAATAATGTTACATAAAAATAACTACATTACACCTGAAAATGTGTCATTTAGTTACATTGCCAAGGATTACAGTGTCTTAAAGTGTACCATCATTAAGCTCCGTCTAAATCTTGTTTTTGTGAGAGTAACCTGAGTGTAAATACTTTTTACACTGTTTTTTGTTTGTTTATTGATTTTGATCATGAAGTGAAGTCACCCAAAAATGCGCTTACATTGTAAAAAGGATTTCATGAAGTCCTGAAATTTGACTATAAGACAAAGAAGTTGTCATCATTCATTTATCCTTGAAGCCTCATTAAGAGCTGCTTTGTGATCATTTCTAAAGAATATTTCATTATGTTTATTTCTTTGCTCTTTACAGGAGCAGGGACACATCTGTGGTGTGAGCGCACTGTCTTTAGTATGCTATGGTGTAAACTGGCCTGTTTTTACTCCGAACCATTTCTATATATTAATTCAGGCCTTTTGTTTTTGTGTGTTTAATGTATCTTTTAGTCTGAATTTGTGGTGTGAGTCTGTCGTGGAGGCTGATTTCCATGTTTTTATGTTAAAAATAAACTGAAGATGATATTTTGTTCCAGGCCTTTCTGTGCTTTGTGCCACCTCTCTTGTGTTTTCCCTCCGGGACGCGTGCGGACCCTTCTGTTACCCCTCTGTCCCCCCTCCTTTCAAAGAACCCTGTATTGTTGTACATATCAGACCGTACCAAGTATTGTGGAGAGTGGGGGTGTATCGATTGCTCCTGCGGTGTATTGATTGCTCCTCCATCGCACTGTCTGACCACGCACCTGGAGCTCGAGGCCCGGCCCGCAGCACAGTCGCGTCCCGCTCACAGGCTGGTACCGGAGGGTGTCGTTTGAAGTCAGCTGGGGTGCCGCTGGGCAGATTGATGGGACAGGAGAGAAAGCAAAGACGTACACGACGCAGTGGGCGGACAACCATTGCTCCTGGCTGCTAATAAAGGAAAACCGCGTCTCGGCTGTGTGTCGCTGGAACAACAGACAGCCCAGCGGAGGGAACGCGGCACGGGATCCCGCCTGCACCTGCTTTGTTGTCTGTGCTCGTCTCGTTCACCGTGCGGATAACATGTTTCATCGGAGCGCTTTGTTACTGCTGCCCGTCTTTTGTAACATCATCAGCAACTCCAGCGCTGCATCCTCAGCATCCCGTAAGTAGGCTGTCGCGCGCGCGCGCACGCACACACACACACACACACACACACTACCGTAGCAACCGAGGTTAATTTGGAAACATTCATTCATATGAAAATTACGCTCGTACCAATATTTCTGTCTAACGTGTAAAAGGATTGGGCTTCAGTAGAAATAGCAGCTCTGCGTGGAGACACACTCGTGTCTCGGTCCACCGTGGACTTCTAGACAGAATCTCAACAACACATCAGAATAATAGCATGACCAATACACACCATCTGTGACTGTGTAATATATCCATGCATGCTCCACAGATGGAGCTATAAATAGCAGGAGTCTCAGTGTAGCTTGTATTTATTTAGATCACAGCAGCTGTTCTGTTCATGGAGCTGCTGATGCAAAAGGTAAGAGCCCCAGCAGTCACACAGAGCCCTTCAACAGGAAGAGAGCTCCGACAGAATGAGGCTGAGGGAAGGGCAGCCATCTGCTGCGGCCGGTGACTGGCTGGGCAGTGATGGGAAAGGGAAAAGAGGAGCATCGGGAGACCCCCAAAGACCACACAGTATAAAGCAGGTAGAACTAATCACATGTATTAGGGACATATAAGCACATATGGAGGAGGGAAGAAAGGCATCATGAATGCACACAGGACAATAAAGAAAAAGTTGAGAAAACTCTAAATGCCAACATGATCCACGGGCTTTTTGACTTTTGTCTTGTTTTTGACTGGTTCTGGTAACTTGGATAATCTTATTAATCTGTTTAACGTATTCATGTGACGTAATCAGTCAAATGTTTGGTTTGGCACAGGTTTTTCAGCCAAACACTCTTCCTCATACAACCTTCCCATTTATCTACACTTGAGACCAGTAGCAGACCCAACCCAAAAACCATGGGCATCAGAGCTTTTTAAAATTTGACTCTGGATTTAATAAGGAGCCAATAAGAGTAACTGAATATGACAGAACTGTGATCTTTTATTGGGCTGTGACCAGAGCCCGTATTGATTTTGACACAGAAATTCTGATACCATGACGATAGTTACTCTGAAGTGGACACATGGAAGAAATGAACGGATGGATAATTTAGTATAAGGTACTGTGAGCAGCATATTTACCGAGGCTCCAGTTCTGCTGGAACTGAAGGGGGCAGCACATGCATGCAGCTGGTGGTGACGAAGAAGAATAAGGACCCAGCATACACACTGAAAACTACAGCTAGGCAGCGCTGCTCCAGCTCAGTGATAAGAAGGGCAGAGTCGGGTATGAAAGTTTGTTGCATTCAAAGTCAGTGACCAAAGGTTAACAACGGATAATATGCAACCAGTGCTATCATGCTTTTTATACTGGGAGAGAAAATGCTTCCAGTTTACCAGAGCACCTGAACGTCTGGCATCTGTTCAAAGAATTACAGGTTTCAATTCAACATCAAGCAGCCTCCAGTGTTGCCCTTCTGTTACTGTGAAAGACACACAAGTGTTCTCTGAGGCCATTGTAGAAATGCTTAAGCTAACATAACTGCTGTTTTAGCTCACAGTAGCATTAACAGGCTACAGCAGCCACGCTAACATCAGGCTGTGTCGTGTCCTCTCGTGGTCTATCACCACCGTGTCACTGATTTTAAAGACGATTGTGGTTACGTAGCTGGGACAGTCATTTTAATTTGCTATCAAAATGGGAATCACATAATTGTACTGGGACTGTTCCCACTACTAATCTTCTGGTATTGTGACGTCCCTGCTTTCTAGGCGTGTTTTTTAATTAAGTACATACAATAATTAACAAAGGTTTGCATCGAGTATGCTTTACAGCAGGACATTCTGTTTTTTGTTTTAAAAGATAATAAATAAGACACAGAGACAAAATAGATTTAGTTTACACACTGCAAATGAATCTTTCCCTGGTTAGGAGAGCAGCTCAGAGTCTGACTAAGCCTGCGACTTGTTGCCAGATGTTTACGATTTCCAACACTTACAGAGTCAAACGTGGTACAGAGAGAGTGGAGAGGGAAAAAAAGAAAAAGCCATCCTGTAATCTCCCCATGACAAAAACGCGGGCAGGTAGGACTCCATCTCTAACCTTGAGCGCCTTAGCGGAGCGTTCAGAAGTACTGTCATAGCTTCATAAAGGAACAACCAAACCAGTTCACAGAAAATAGTACAAAGTAGCACGCATGATAACCAGTTGTTGCATATAACAAAACAGTGTTTAGACATTTAAGGTGCAGCTGATAGTTTCTCATTTCAACGTTTACATCATCATGTGTAACAGTGGTTTACTGTAGGCCTCTTCCACACTGGACAGGAAAGGTTCCACCTCAGATGGAGGAAAAACTTCATGTCAGAGCCACAGTTTGGTGGGATAAGTGCTGCTGTACTCAAGGTTCTTCTCTCAAAGTTTTTTTCTAAAGCCTGGGATGATGTAGCCAAATACATCATCACCCTCAGACTTCTCTGGGATATTAACAATCGTAACATTAGCTCTCCTGCTCTGTGCGTTGGCCAGGTTGTCTTCATTAGCTCCATCGTGTCTGCTTTGCAAAGAACTGTAATACAGCTGTTTCTGTTCTGGATGCATTTTCCCCTGTACTCGCACTTTTGCATTTTTGCCCAACAAAAATAAAAGTAACGGCCACATCCATGCTGTAGACTGTTTCCCACCACCGTGAACTAAAATCATCTGATTGTAGTGCAAGTGCAGCTGGAACTGGTAAGTAGAATCGATACCACCAGACTAACGAGTCTGGTTCTCTACAAGAGTGCGCTCAGCTTGCTACCAGCTGGTTGTATTTTGGTTGGTAACATGTTACTTTATTTGGTATTTGTATAAATCAGGACATTCGCTGAGTGCAGATGTAATAGTTAAATGTGAATTTATGTCTAAGCAGACAGTAACACGTGATTTTTGATGACTTATCACAGTTTATTGGTGTTTTATCAGAAACTGATTGCCTGTAATTGCCAACTTTACCCCAGTTAATCACAAACTTGGAGCAGAAGTAGCAGCTTGACTCTGTATTATGGCAACATTTATGTTGGCTTTCAGTCACAGTGTTTCTGTGATCGATAGTCTGATTTTGCAGTAAGAAAACTAACAGTTTAACTTAGAGGACGTAATCTAAAACTCAGCGTATTGAAAATGTAAAGAATACAATAATATTGTGTGGTGATAACACAGTACCGTGGGGTGTTTGCTGATTCTGACCTCTAATATGTTTCTTTGTACGTACATGCATTCCTAAATATATGTTTGTATCCGTTTGTCATTTCTGGCGCCAGTGAAACACTCCGACTGTTTCAGCCTTTATAATCATGTCAAAATAAATTGGCTGACGGCCTTTCAGCAAATATTTCTGTTGCTTTTTTTGGCTAATTTCCCCTACATGTTATTTTTAAAACTGTGTTTTAGGTCATTGCTGAGGTTGCTGGGTTTTCCTGCCTGTGCTCAAATAACTGTTGAAGTTCATGCATTTAGTTTTGTTTCCATTTGAAAAAAGTCAGCTGAGTCAACATCTTTGACCTTGTCAGCCGTGATTGGAGCATCGATGTTCATCACTTCACAACAGCTGGTTAAAAAGGATATGGTCAAAAGTTGGTGAAGAATGTTTGATCTAAAGTGAACCAAATGTCTGCCTTGATGACGTCGGTTGACAAATTGTGCTGATTCAAGGGGAAATGGCCCAGTACAGTCGTCTGGTTTCATTCTTTATCCCTCATGTAAAACTACAACAAAGCAGCAGTTTTGGTTTAGACTTCAGTTCAGTGCAGAAACAGAAAAAACATCAGAAATCATTCACAGTTTTCTTGCATTTGCATATTAAAAATGATGATGAAGAACAAAAGCATGGATGGAGGTTGTTCAGTGGTCGGGTGAACAGCAGTAGGGCTGCTCGATTATGGCAAAAATGATGATCACGATTATTTTCACTGAAATTGAGATCTCGATTCTTTGGCGATATTTATTTAACAATAACAATGTATTGTAACGTTCACAAGAACCAGACGGTTGGGTCTCAGTTTGTCCGTTTATTCGGCACATAAGCAAGCGGGTTGCTAACTCAGGGGAGAGCGCCCTCGTGCTACACCTCTCTTCAGCCTGGCACCCACACAACACAGAACCCAGGTCCCCCCTCCCCTTCCTCCACACCACCCTCCCTACTTCCTGCAGCACAACCAAACATGAATCTTAAAGGAACAACAACAGTGTGCAAAGATAACCAACATGTACAATAACACTTAACCATCGTTACACTGCCCCCCCAGCAATAAGTTCCTCGTCCCTGAGGGAACGACACAGTCTCTGAGGCGGGGTGGTAGCCTACGTTCCCTCCTTGACCTCCTGAGCCCCTGAGGTGGGCGCAGAGCGTCGGGGCTTTGGGGTGAAGAGTCCGAGGGAGGGGAACGCAGCCCCGGTCGGGGGCCCCTCTGAGCAGGGTCATGGACGCTCTGTACACGTCCCTCTGGAAAGGAGGGGAGGGACTGCCCTCTGTAGGGGGCCATCCGGTCTCTGTGCAGCGCTACTATCCTCCCCCTAGGAGGCAACTGCACCCTGTAAACAACCTCCCCCACTCGCTCTAGGACGCTGCAAGGCCCCACCCAGCTGCTATCCAGTTTAGGACACCGTCCCTTCTTTCTCTTTGGGCTGTAGACCCACACCAGCTCCCCAGCACGGAAGTGCCTCCCCTTAGTGGTGATGTCATAATTCCTCTTTTGGCGCAGGCCTGCCTTCGCCAGCTGCTCCCGGGCGTAGGAATGTGCAGAATCCAGCCGGTCCTGCAGCTTCCTTGCGTAGTCCCGGCCTGGTGGTGCTTCTGGCGCGTCCGGGGGCTTCCCAAAAGCCAACTCTGCAGGAGTTCTCAGCTCTCTCCCTAACATGAGCAGGGCAGGCGTACATTGGGTGGAGTCTTGCACTGCCGACCTGTAGGCCATGAGGATAAGGGGAAGATGGTAGTCCCAGTCCCGTTGGTGTTCTGAGGTAAGGATGGCTAGCTGCTGGGCCAGCGTCCTGTTAAACCTTTCCACCAGTCCATCGCTTTGGGGGTGAAGTGGGGTGGTGCGGGTTTTCTTAATCCCAAGGCGTTCACACATGGCAGCAAATACCTTGGACTCAAAGTTACGCCCCTGGTCACTGTGGAGGGTCTCTGCTGTTCCAAAGCGGCTGAACATCCCCTCCACTAATACATCAGCGACAGTCTCAGCCTCCTGATCTGGGATGGCGTATGCTTCCGGCCACTTGGTAAAATAGTCCATGGCCACAAGAACATAGCGGTTTCCTCTGTCTGTGCGAGGAAATGGGCCCATGACGTCCACAGCTACTCGCTCCATTGGAGCCCCTGCTGGTTGCTGCTGAAGCTGAGCCCGGGACTGGTCCTGTGGCCCTTTGTGTGAGGAACATGCATCACAGCTGCGGCAAAAGTCCTCCACATCCCTCCGCTGTTGACCCCAGTAATAGCCCTGGCGGAGGCGGCAGAGAGTCTTAGAGACCCCAAAGTGGCCGGAGCCAGTGCTCCCATGGCAGGCTTCCAGCACCGCTGACCTCAGCGACCTTGGCACCACAACCTGCCACCTCTCCTCCCCCGTGGCAGGATCCTTCCAGGCACGCTCCAACACCCCCTCCTTCAGCCTGAGAGCTGCAAACTTGGCCCATAGCCCCCTGGTACAGATGGAAAACCCAGTGACCTCATCCCAAAGGGGTTGCTCCCCCTTCTCCAGCCACTGCAGGACCGGCAGCAGGTCCGTGTCTTGTTCCTGCCGTGCCCTCCACTCCACTGCATCCACCACCAGAAGAGCCCTGCAGGCGAGCTGTGCTGCTCCGTCTATTGTCGTGAGTTCCCGCTCTATTTCCTCTCGCTTCTCACAGTAACGGCAGCCAGCTGCAGCACATGGGCGGCGAGAGAGGGCGTCTGCGTTAGAATGGTGCGTCCCTGCTCTGTGCTCCACAGTGAAATTGAAGGCTTGGAGCTCCTCCAGCCAGCGAGCCACCTGTCCCTCTGGCTCCCTGAAAGACATCAGCCACTGAAGGGCAGCATGATCAGTTCTGATAACAAATGCTGTGCCGCACAGGTAGTACTTAAAGTGTCTCACCCCTGCCACCACAGCCAGCAGCTCTCGTCGTGTGACACAGTAGCGCCGCTCACTCCTGTTCAGGACCCGACTGAAGTACGCCACCACCTTCTCACCTTCCGGCCCAACCTGCGACAACACAGCTCCCAGCCCCACATTACTTGCGTCAGTGTCCAGGACAAAAGGCAGGGTGGGGTCAGGGGGGGGCGAGGACTGGGGACTCTGTCAGCGATTTGCGGAGGGTGTTGAACGCCTGCTGACAGTCCTGGGTCCAGATGAAGTCACGGTCCTTCTGCAGCAGGTGGAAGAGTGGTGCGGCTATGGAGGAAAAGCCCTTCACAAACCTCCTGTAATAAGACGCCAGTCCTAGGAAGCTTTTGAGCTGTTTCTGGTCTGCTGGTGTGGGCCACTCGGTAATGGTGTGAATTTTTTCCTCCAAAGTGCTGATGCCCTCACGACCCAGCTTGTGGCCCAGAAACTCCACCTCCCTCCTCATGAAGTGGCACTTGTCGGGATGCAGCTTCAGGCCTGCAGCCGCCACCCTCTCCAACACTTGTCTCAGGGCATCCAGGGCAGCATCAAAGGAGCTCCCGTGCACTAGAAGATCATCCAGGTAAACCAGACACCGTTGCCGTGGGACGCCAGCCAGCACACTGTCCATAAGCCTCTCGAAGGTCGCAGGAGCGTTGCAAAGACCAAAGCTCAGGACTTTGAACTGCCATAGTCCCCTGTTAGTGCAGAAGGCTGTCTTCGGTCTGGATTCCGGGGACAGTGGCACCTGCCAGTAGCCACTCCGCAGGTCCAGGGTGGAGAACCAGGAGGACCCGGCTACTAAGTCGAGAGACTCATCAATCCTAGGAAGGGGGTAAGAGTCCTTCTTCGTCACTTTGTTGAGTGGTCTGTAGTCCACACAGAAACGCATCCTAGGACTTTTTTTCTTAGGCACCATCACCACCGCGGAGGCCCACGGGCTATCAGATGGCTCTATGATGCCCGCCTTCATCATTTCACACAACTCTCTGTCTGCAGCCTCCTGATGAGCCAGGGGCAGGCGGCGGGGGCGCACTTTAATAGGCTGGGCATCCCCGGTCTCAATGACGTGCTCTACCAAGTGTGTCAAGCCAACATCATTTTCTGTCAGGGCAAAAATGTCACTAAACTCTTTTAGTACCTGCCATAGACTCTCTTGCTGCTGTGGAGTCAGCCCCTCACAGTTCTTTGACCAGATACTCCTCACTGCTGAGAGCCTCTCCTCCTCCTCCGCTCGCTGTTCTGCTGGCGGGTCTGCAGGGGTCTCTGCGGTGGAGGTGGACGCCGCGGCAGATGCTGTGCAGACCGGGGGGGGAATAAGCGGCACCTTCTTCCCATCAGGGAGTGCGAGGAAGCCTTTGCCTAAGTCCAGTACACCACCAATGGCTCGTAAAAAATCCAGCCCAAGGATGCAGGCGTCCTGCACGTCAGCCACCCAGGCAGCATAAGACACACCGAGGTCCCCCACCTTGAACTGGAACACTCCCCTCCCTCTCATTGGGGCCAGATCACCGGTCACAGTCTTAAGTTGCACATTAGTCGGTTGCACAGCAGCTCCGGGTGGGACAACATCGGGTCGGACCAGCGTTGCATTGGACCCCGTGTCCAGCAGGGCCGTACAGGACACCCCCGCAATCGTCACTGGAACATGGCAAAAGCCGCCAACCTGGGTCCAGCCCACAGCGATGGCCGCACCAGGTGGGGGTGGCGGTGGAGTGGGGATGTCGTTCTCCCAGGCCCGTGTACTCCCGCCTACACGGGCCCATGGGCGTTTCCCTGAACCGCTGCAAGCTTGGGGCACTGCCTGATGAGGTGTCCGACTTGTCCACATCTCCAGCAGCTCTGCGGTCGGCGGTGTGGGCCAGCCCGAGGGGAAGGCGACTGCAGCGAAGCCGCCTGCACCAAACTGCACAGGCCCGCTGGCGTCTCCGTCTGTTCCACAGGTGCTGACACAGCCCTCACCACGTGTGCGTCATCAGCGCCCCCAGAGGATCCCGCAAGCATCTCCCTCTCCAACGCTAGCTCCAGGGCTGCACTGAGTGTGGCCGGCCGAGCAAGCTGAGTTTGCATACGGAGCTCTTTAGGGCTCAGGGCCTGCAGGAACTGGTCCCGAGCTAACTCCGCCTGCACTGATGGTGGCATGCTGTCATACGCCCTCCGGCAAAGGCACTTGACTTCATGGGCCAAAATGCGGAGGGGCTCACCTGGCAATCTGCGTCTGTTGTGGAACTCCGACCTCAGCAGCACTGGTTGGTTATACTGCCCGAAGCGCCTCTGAAGTGCTCCGACCAGAGCATTATAATCTCCCCTCTGCTCCTCGGTCAGCAGCAGCAGGCATGCAGCTGCATCCTCACACAGGCACAAAGCCAACTGGAGAGCTTTATGTTCCTCAGACCAGCCAGCTGCAACAGCTAACAGCTCGAACTGTGCGATAAACACTTCCCATGGCGTCTTGCCGCTGAACTTAGGCGTTTTTATATGCGCTGCAGCTTGCTGGGCGCCGCCATGTTTGTTTACATCACGTGACGGCGCGCCAAGCGAGGTCGACTCCTTCCCGCCGGAATCGCGGCCGCTGTGCGAACAGTTCCCGAGCCTAGTCAAACCTGGAGAAAATCCAGCCTCGGCAGACAGCCGCAGCACCGTTTCCCTCACTCCATGGGCGGGCGAGCGCGGACGAACCTCCCTCTCCTCCGTCTCCTTCTTAATCCTGCCCGGCAACATCCTCGTCTCGTAACGGCAAGCGTCGCCGGCAACAGGGTCTCGGGCGTTCTGGGGTTCTTTTTTCTTTCTTCACTTCTGACACCAATGTAACGTTCACAAGAACCAGACGGTTGGGTCTCAGTTTGTCCGTTTATTCGGCACATAAGCAAGCGGGTTGCTAACTCAGGGGAGAGCGCCCTCGTGCTACACCTCTCTTCAGCCTGGCACCCACACAACACAGAACCCAGGTCCCCCCTCCCCTTCCTCCACACCACCCTCCCTACTTCCTGCAGCACAACCAAACATGAATCTTAAAGGAACAACAACAGTGTGCAAAGATAACCAACATGTACAATAACACTTAACCATCGTTACAGTATTGAATAATGACTTTAAAGATTGTCAAAAAATAATATAAAATAGTGCAAATACTGATAACAGTGCAAATGTTTGCAATATAAGAAATGAAAAATGTAAACATCTATGTTTAGTGAACTTTGCAGTGTTGCTCTGTGGTGCAGCTACGACACTGTAGCAAAGTTTACACACTGTGTCCACTTGATCCACGTCTGACTGAACCCATAATGTTTCCACACCACTGAAGGTTTTTTACCTCTTTTCAACCAACAGCAGTCACTCTCCTCTCCAAATAACTTCTGCTTAGCTTTCCGAGCTTCCCTCGGGTCCTCTTAATCAGCGGTCCCCAACCCCCGGGCCTCAGACCGGTACCGGTCCGTGAGTCGTTTGGTACCGGGCCGCGAGAGTTGAGGCTCAGGTGTGAAATGTATAGTTTTCAGGGTTTTTATCGGTTTTCAGCGTTATTTTGTTATCGTTTTTATCGTTTACTCTGTTTTCCTGGGTCTTTTCACGTGTGTTATGAATAAATTTTCTTTTTTCGGTACCGGTACTAGTTTTATTTTGTTGTATTTATCCGCGACACCTTAAAGGCCGGTCCATGAAAATATTGTCGGGCATAAACCGGTCAGTGGCGCAAAAAAGGTTGGAGACCGCTGCTCTTAATTGTTGTGACACGTGTTCGAAATGCAGAGAGGTGCGCTCGATTTGCCAAACGGAGCAGCGCGAGAGTAAAGCACGAGGGAGGGGCTAATAATCGGCTCAGTCATTTTTAATGATCGTTGAAAGCCCAGATCGTAATCGAGATTAAAATTCGATTAATTGAGCAGCCCTAAACTGCAGGCGGGTCAGCTTCCAGAAGCAGCAGCGCTGTCATCACACGGGAAACTAAATTAGAGCCTAGATCAACTCTGCACCACTCAGTTTATTTTTCGATGTGATTAAAAAAGCAGTTAGACTGGATTTGTAGGAATATCATCATTGTGGTTTTGCAGCAGGAGCTCAGACGTACTGCTGTCAGAAAGATCAGGTGGAGACGCTGATTTCAGGTCGTCTGCTGACGACGTCGTGTTTGTCTCCTTTCTTTATGCTGCTGAATGCATGCGAGGCTTGTTTTGTAATGCATATGAGCAAGCTCATCACTATGCTCAGCACCTGTCTCCCTCTTTCTCTCTCACACACACGTGTTATACATCGGTTATGTTGCTGTGCTGAGTGTTTCTGCTCTCTTCCTCTGATAGCAGATAGTGTGTAGTTTCAGCAGATAATAATAATAATAATACATTTTATTTAAATAGCGCCTTTCAAAGCACCCAAGGACACTGTACAACAGATAAAAACTGGAAATATACACAATGATAAGAATAGAAGATAAAAGTTAAAACATACAGAAATTTAAGAATAGGCAATTTTAAACAAATGAGTTTTAAGGGTGGACTTAAAAAGAGAGAATGAGCTAATATTTCTGAGGTCCGGGGGTAGGGAATTCCAAAGTCGAGGGGCAGAGCAGCTAAAGGCCCTCCCTCCCATTGTGATCAGACGAGCAGAGGGAACAGAGAGAGAAAGAGAAGATGAAGATCTGAGGCAGCGGGATGGGAGCTTCATCTGTAATAAGTCAGAGAGGTACGGTGGAGAGAGAGAATGAATAGCCTTGAATGTAGACAGAATTATTTTAAAATGGATGCGAAATTTGACCGGGAGCCAGTGAAGTTGCTTCTTGATTGGGGAGATGTGGTGGGTAGAAGAAGTCCTAGTAATAATACGGGCAGCAGAGTTCTGGACACGTTGGAGCTTGGAACTCTAAACTCTCTAAACTCTAATCAGAGAATCTCAGACGCAGTCATTAAACATCTTTTTGTTGTTACCGTGTCATCACACCCAGTTTCATCAGTTTCCATCCAAATGTTCACAGAGCTGAGATCAGCAGCATCAGCCTCACACTCCTCCTAACCTCCCAGTGTCAGTTATACAGATGAGTTAATGTCGGTGATGTCGTGTTAACCTTGGCTCGAACAAACGAGTGGGTTCAGTCAGCTTTCAATTGTTTGATAAACAGACGAGAACATTGGTTCTTTGTACAAGTGGAACAAAATGTCCAAATGATGGATTTTGGTGTTTGTCTGCTGGGTATTAAGACACATCAATCAGTTCTCATTAGAGTGTAAAATAATGTCCTCAAAGCCAACTTTGTTATCAACATGAAGAGCGGATTACGTGGAGTTATGAATATTTACCTGAAAACGCAGGTGAGCAGCTGCAAACGACTGCTGTGAGTTCGTGCTGCTGTTTTCGTGTCTTGGATGAGGATGCGATGTAGAAGTGCAGCACACGGTAAAACGTTGGCCTGTTGGTAGCATTGAAGGAAACATCTGTGGGCTTCTGTTTCAGGTTCAGGGAAGTGTGAGGACAGCTTGGCCACTCCTCTTCCTTACAGCTCCTTCACCGGGTCGTCTCTATACAGCCGAGGAAACGGAGCCGGTTATGCCAAACTCAGCCGGAAACAAGGTATGCCTCGGGAATCTTGAGGATGAGGTTGTTTGTATTTCTGGGTTGTGGAGGGGTTAATATTAAACCGGTTTCTGGGTCCATTCATGGCTGCATTTCCACAGCTTTGGTGTTAAATGTCAGCTTCTGTTAAGACTCTAGCTCACAGTGCCGACATGTATTAGTTGTATAATTGTGACTAAATAATTATGTCGAAGAAGAAAGCGGTTTGCAGACTCCTGCTGAGATGCAGCTCGGCCCCTCAGCTGAACATGTTTATTGAACTTTGACTTGGACTCAACATCAACATAAAGTGTTGATCTTGTCATAAACGAACACTGAACACTGAACAAGCTGTTCTAATGCTCAGTAACGTCTCAGGTATCAACGTTTTTCTTTTTTATGTGACTGTAAACATAACCATGATTCGTGGGTTTACTGGTTCCCATGTGAAGTTTTACCTCACCTGACTATAAACATCTGGCTGCCTGTAGAGCATATGTAAATGTTAACAGTATAAAATAATAATGACCATTTAATTTAAGAGATGATTAGATTAGACATAAATGAGAATTGATATATTTATTCTTTAGATACATCATCTGTGGGCATTTTTTCACTGTTTTAAAAATCGCATTTGGCATGTGAGCTCATGTGTGCAGTGTTTTTGGCTTAAAGTTCGTGTGGGCAAAGCCTCAGAATAATTCTCCAGATAAAGTAGTGCAGACACTGAAGACGATTAGGCTCTAAATGTCGTTTTTTCTTCATCTACTCACTTTTTTCTCTGACATCTTTAACCCTTCCCAAACTTACAACATCCCAAAATCTAGGTTCTGGAGGGTGGTCGCCATTGGATACAGACCGTTACCCGTGGCTACAAGTAGACCTTGGTTCTAAGAAGCAGGTGGTTGCCATAGCAACACAGGGTTGCTATAGTAGCTCTGATTGGACCACAAAGTATCGGCTACTTTACAGTGACACACAGAAAAACTGGAGACCTTATCTACAGGATGGAAACATTTGGGTAAGGAAATCAGTCGGACCGACTTATCGACACAAATATCATTTCAAGTCGACGCTGATGTTAAAATATTCCACCTGTCAGGGTTTAGGAAGACTAAACCCTGACAGGTGGAATATTTTAAATTTAGATCTGTGGCACGGTGCTATTACTGAAACTATTACTCCTCTTCCTTCTAGTCTTCTTCTTTTGCTCCTCGTTCTCACACTGTAACGTAAGCCTGTGTTTAATGTTGCAGTGTGAGTCAGTTTCACAGGTGTGGACCTGTGGTGCGTATTTGCTCCGTTTAGAGTCTCCAGTATTTATGGATTAATGGGTACTAACCATGTTATTATCAGGACAAAACCTCCGATTTGACTTCTGTTTTTTTTAAATGTAACACCAAATCACATCAACAGCTGCCTGAAGGTGTTTTTCACTTTTCTAATTAACCAATGAAAAAAAAACATGTGGTTTAATGTTATTTGATTCATTTTCTAATGAATAAAAACTACATTTAGATCTGATTTTCTCTTTAAAACAAATGTTGTTTCAGACATTTGAAGGGAATGTGAACAGCGAGGGTGTAGTTCGCCACGAGCTGCAGTATGCCATCCTGGCTCGCTACATCCGTTTCATCCCAGTGGACTGGAGCAGGGCGGGTCGCGTCGGGGTGCGCCTGGAGCTGTATGGCTGCTCATACTGTAAGTGCAAGCTGAAGATACCTGATTGAAACACCATGCATGTGATGTGGATGTAGATTTACAGTACATGACCTGTGGGCACCTGCGTCTGGCCACTACAGGATAGGCAGTTCTTGAAAACTGGAAAGTACAAGTTCATCCTTTGTTGGACAAATATACACTTCTTGCAGTTGTGCCTCTGTACAGCACGACAGTGGATTTAAAACCCAATGAGGATTTTAATACCTGGATGAAAATCCTTTGCAGGAGTCAGACTGCATGGACATCGCTGTGGACCAAAGATGTTCTGGTGCTGCTGACCGGTGCACCACACAGTTTGCCAAGTTTTTGCGTCTGTCTGAACTATTTAGATCTTTTGCACCGCACACAAAGGCTAAAATAAACTGAACGTTTGGTACCAAAATAGACGATATAGACAAGTCAGTGAAACGCAGTCAGATTAACAGGTAGCAGCAGAAAGCTTGTTTAAACAGAAAGGTTTTTACTGCTTTTTAAAAGAATCACCAGACGTGGTGGTAGACGGTCCTCGTTACTCTGCAGCCGTGTTCAGGGAACAACCAACAAACTCTGTGAGCGCAGACAACCAGCAGCAGCAGCGTGTAAGACGCTGGGATAAATAATCTGGGGCCATTTAGTGCTCTGTATGTTAAAACGAGAATTTTTAAACTAATTCTAAAATCTATTAGAAGCCAATGTGAAGAATATAAAACAGGAGTAATGTGAGCATGTTTGCTGGAACGTGTCAGTAGTCTGGCTGCGGCATTTTGTTTGGCTTGGAGGCAGAAAGAGACGATTTGCAGATCGTTAGATGAAGGAACCTTTAAATACAAGCGTGTCCATGCTCACAGGTGTACACACCGGTGCTCACACACTTTCTCCCCTTTCTCTTCCCCAGTCAAGTCTGTCCCGTATTTAGCAAGTGATAATAAAATAAAATAAACAATAGGGCTGGGATGGTCCATTTGGTAAAGTAAATCCGTTGGGCATCTTTCTTCACCTTTAGACAATAATTCTGATGCAAAAGAACCAAACGGGACAGGCAGAAAAAAAAAGAGAGGATTTGTCCAAGCTGGTGAACAGATTTTACATGTGGGTTAAGGCCCAGAGAAGAATCCAGTATTATTTCGAATGTTTGGCTCAGCAGGAGGACAGAAAAGCAGAATGTGGTTGAGGAGGAGCTGTGATCATGGTCTCAGCCTTGTTCATGTTTAAAACAAGGATATTTCTATACAAAACAATGTCACGTGTACAGATGTGTGATCTAAAAACATGAGGACTTACATGTTAGCTTTAATCTTCCGGTTTAACAGCAGTCCTTCCCTTTAAATCTAAGCTCTCTTCTTCCTCTCCTGTCTTTCTCATCTTTCTCCATCTCTGAGTGAAGTTCGCTCTCTTTCTTTTCTTTCCATGTGAGATGCAGCAGTTGGACTTTCAGCTGCAAACTGTTGTTCTAACTGCAGATTGTAGATAGTTAAGTTTAGGATTTTTTTGGATCTCTCAGTCATGCAAGTGTAGCTGAGAGTAAGTTGATGTAAGAGGCTTTGCTCATCAGATCAGCTTCTCAGGCCACAAATGATGATTGCATGCTACTGGCACATTACGCTCAGCTGCAAAGTCTGTGCAGTAACAGGTTCTGTGACACACAACAAGCTCACACTGCAAGCAGAAAACCATCTCTGTGCAGAAGAAGTTGCACTTGGTGGAAAGTGTCCCCAGTACATTTGTTAAGGGCGAGATTTAGAGCGACTGAAAGTCGCAGGAAAAGATCTTTCCTGAAAGCTGCTGATGGCTGAGAATGCAGCCGGACGTCTGCTAATATGTTCCTATAGTTACAAATCTGTCTGCTAGCAAATGTATGTTGTTGTGTTACAAAGTCTGAGGGCCAGCAGAATACAACACCTTTGTATTCCTATCGCTGATGTCTATGTATTGATGAAAGTCACAAATACACTATATTTTGAATTATATGTTAGTGTTTAACTTTCATTTAATACGTTTCAATGAGTTCATACTTTTGCTTTTGCATCTTTCAGGGGCTGATGTGATTGGTTTCGATGGGCACGGGGTCATCTCCTACCGCTTCAGGAGTAAAAAGTTAAAAATTGTGAAGGACGTCATCTCTCTGAAGTTTCGCACCACAGCAGGAAACGGGGTGCTGCTTCACGGAGAGGGGCAGCAGGGGGACTACATTTCCCTCGAGCTTCACAGAGCGAGACTGCTGCTCAGCATCAACTTAGGTAGCTTTCTAATCTTCCTGGTGTTTGTATCAGAGCGAGTTCTGTTAAACTTTATTAACCACTGATTTCATGACTGATGTGATGTGTCTGTCCAGGCAGCAACCAGAACGGTTCTATTCAGGGTCACACGGCTGTGACCAGTGGAAGCTTGCTGGATGATGACCACTGGCACTCTGTTGTCATCGAGCGTTACCGCAGGAATGTCAATTTTACTTTAGACCGCCACACTCAGCAGTTCAGAACCAATGGAGAATTTGATCACCTGGACCTGGACTACGAGGTACACCCTCCACACGGCTCAGTGAATCATACATTTGACTTAAACTGTGAATGTGTGTGTTCTCATTTAGCAGGAACCTGTTTATTCATGTGTAATCACTTTGGTTTTAAATGTGCTATAGAAATAAAACGTGCTTCCAGCCATCCGCTCTCTTCTGCTTATCCTTGTCAGGGTTGTGGGGGTTTGGATCCTATGATGTACTTATTTAATGAAGTACTTGCTAGGTTCTAAGAATCCTCTCCAAAGTCTTAATTGAAGAGGAAAATATCTTCTTAGTTTGGATGTCACCTCGAAAGGAAGACACACAATGTTTGTTCACATATAAACCGTATTATATGGAGGTAGTCTGACTTTCAGCTCCTCGTCTCCAGCATGATTTAGGTTCTGCTGATGTTTATGGTTATATTAGGCATGCAGTGAAATCTGCTACTTCCTTTTAATGACTTTAACTGAGGCTTCAGTGTTTAGAGGACACGTGTGCACAGGTACGCATATCTGCTGCTAATGTATGTCCTAGTTATCCATCAGCCCTGTCAGCCGGAGCACAGGTTCCATCGTTCAGTTATATTCAGGGCACTGTGCACAGTACACCATTAAGAGTAACTCTGCAGTCACTGCTTGAACAGATTGTTGGTGAAGCTGGAGGAAGAAACTTACCTTTGACAGGAAAAGTAAAGATTCTGGCAGAAATGAACCCACTCGTCATGTTTCACACACAGTTCCTGCTTTGGCACAGCAACAACACAACACTGTCATGATAAAGCTTTCACAAATAATTAGGTCACTTAGTTCAAATGCCTGGGGCTCAATTATTTTGTGAAAGATCAGCTCAATATTTAAGATATTGTCTTTCAAAAGAATTTGACCATTTAATCATTTAGGCTACATAAATTCACATCACTTCATCGTTTCAAAAACATTACTGAATGGCTGTTTGGGAGCTCAGGGCGCATTTAAAAATAGAATACTTTGTGGTGGACATCGTAGCGTGACCTCAGGATCACATCTAAGAGCTACTGTCAGCCAACATTTGTGTTCATGTTTTTAAATCAGAATACTTGTTAAAATTAAGCGTTTTTGCCCCGTGTTTACTTTGTTTACTGGTCTTATTTACATTATTATCCAGTGTTTTTTTTGTTTGTTTCTTTGGTACTTCTGATACTCTAGTGTGAGAGTGAGACAGGTACAAAGTTGAGGCTGGAAGCAACAGAGGTAAGTGAGCTTAAATACCTGGTCAACCATCCAAGGACAGACGGTGCACGCAAAGCATGAAGAAGGGTGTGCAGAGAGGCAGCGAGGGTCGAGACGAGTGTCTTTGTAACAGAAGGATTGCAGCAAGAGTGCAAGTGAACACAAAATGCAGTTTCTAAATGAAGGTGTTTCTTACTAAAAGAAATCCAAACCTGCATGACCCCACGTGACAAAGTGATTGACCCTAAACCCAATGACTGGTTGGGCCACGCTTGTCAGCAACAACTGCAGTCAAGTCTTTGTTGTTTGTTTAACATGCAAAAAAATCTGAAGTCAGGAAGGAGGCAAACAGTTTGTAACAACACTGTACGGAGCTTATCTCACTGTGTATATTTGATAGTCCGTTTATTCCTGCTGGTGTTCCTACAGTTTACAACATTACTGCGGTTCATCTGTGTAACGCCTGAAATGTTCATTTACTCTTCACAGTTGAGTGAAGTGGTTGTTGTCTGCTGTTATTAGCAGACCTTAAAAAGCGAATCGTTTGACTCTGTGTGGTTGCAGAGATGCAGAATCCCCCAGTGTTGCTTTGTGTTGTGTTCCTCAGATCAGCTTTGGAGGACTTCCTGTGTCTGTGAAGCCAACCTCAGGAGGCAAAGAGAACTTTGTTGGCTGCATGGAGGGAATTACCTACAACGGGGAAAACATCACTAGTCTGGTGCGCAGGAAGAAGGTTGACACCACCAGCTTTGTAAGAAGTGTCTTCTCTTTGAGTTCATGTGCCCAGCCTTGTGTAAATGTAGACTCGAATGCTGCAATGATCTTAAAAACCCTTTTGCAGTTTTTCTGTTATTTGGCAGTTTGCATCTTTTCCTAAACTAAATATGTCATGGCCACTCGTCTGTGGAGGAAAACTCTTCTTCAGCTTCAGTAACATGCCTCGATTCGTCGTGACCCAAACAGCTCTGAACGTACTTTTTAAACCATATATTACTGTTGTTTGTGTTAACCTCTGCCAGACAATGTAAAATATTTTTCTTCTTTATTGGGATCTTCTTAAATAACAAAGTTAATTGAGTGGATTTAATTGTTTGTTGCTCCTGTGGATTTGTCCCAAACAGTCTCTAACCTGAACACTTTCGACCTGTCAGAACATTAAAAGGAGCTCCGGTAGTTTCTTCACTGTTGCTCAAACTCCTGAGCCGTGTTGGTCAAATTACTTGAAAAAAGTAATCAGTAACTAATTACCGATTACTCCCCCAAGAAAGTAATCCCATTACTTTACTGGTTACTGATTTTCAAAAGTAATTAATTACTTAGTTACTTAGTTACTTTTTAAAAACACGATTTACAACCTGAAGAGGTGATAAAGCGATAGATCTTTCAGCCCAATTCTACTTTTTCTGCATAATCCATCATACAAAATGTAATCAAGTGGAAAAGTCTCTTTTTAAAACTTGTTTTATTAGTTTTAATCTTTTAACTTTATGCATCAAGCAAACATTTAATTATATGCAACATTCTCTGACTGGAAGAAATTAGTTTAACATTTAAACCTATTTTCTGCACATTCCAGCTCATAAAATAAAATATTTTTTGTGTTTACACTCACTCTTTCAAATAGATGCAAGTAAAACACAGCAGAAAATAAATAAAGTCAAAGACTCAGCGGTCCTGTTGCTCTATTTTCACCTGTAAAGCAGGAGTGGGGTAGGCGGAGGGTTACCCTGGTGCAGGTGTGCCGCGGTCAGTGGAAGGATACGGCAGTTTCTCTGTGAGTTTCCCATTACGTCGTAGCTACTCGGTGCTTGTTGGAAGTTTAGGGGTTTTTTCGCTGTAAAAAGAAGTTTTCTTCCCACGCACAGCGGACACTAATGTTTTTGTCACTTTTTTTGTTACTTCCACGCTTTAGACGCTGCACGCTCATACTCTCTCCCACACTTGATATATGATCCATTGTTGATCTGCACACAGCTGTTGTCACCAATGGCGCTCTTGCTTACGTCACTGTCCTGAGACATTCTCGCAAAAAATCACGGTTTTAGTAACGCAGTAACGCAGCGTTCCTACGGAAAAGTAACGGTAATCTAATTACTGTTTTTGCAATAGTAATCCCTTACTTTACTCGTTACTTGAAAAAAGTAATCAGATTACAGTAACGCGTACTGCCCATCTCTGTTCGTCACAACAACAGTCACTGTTATACAATATTATGGTCAACAGTATCAAGTGCTCTTCAAAGTAAAACACTTCCTGTAACAAGCTTTTACAATAAAATAAATAATTACCATTAACTGTTTGAACACATTTTCTACACATTCACTGCAGTAATGAGAAGCAGAGCATGTTTTAGTGTTTCCTGCATGTCCAAGTAGTAACACGTAAAAGATCAATAAATCACAACATCCTCCCAGCTGATTAACAGCTGTTCATCCGTGTCCAGCTGCTTCAGTGCGTTTACTCATCTCGAGTGGATGCAGTAACTGAGCAGGTCTGTGCAGCAAGCTTTAAACTGTGAACAATGCAGGAACAGCTGTGTCCGAGGAAATGCGTTTGTCTGGGCGAGTTATTCTCTCCAACCAGGACAACATCGCCCACGTTCATCACACTGGGTGTTTTTACTGGTAAAAGCCACCGACCTTCTGGTTAGTGGCCGACCTGCTCTGCCACCTGAGCTACAGCTACCTCCAAGTGCTCACAGCTCTGGAACTGTGCAAAGAGGACAGAGGCCTCAATATCGCCTCTACTTCTGTCAGTATACTAGTGAGCTCCTCAAAGTTCAGCGAAGCCCTCCCAGGACACTCCTTAGATTTGTTTTCACAGAGTTCTCAGGCTTTTCCCAGAAGCCACCCCACCAAGCTGCTCACTCAACAATAAACTGAAGAACGTCTCTGATGGTCTGCTCTTTCAAATGTCATGAACAAGCCTACATAACCTTCGTCTTGCAATAAATCTCTTTACTTTACAGTTCTAAATAAACCACCCCAGTGATGGTGCATTGAACAGTGCAGTGTAATCACAGGCTGCCAGTTAACCACAGTGAATCTGTGATTCGTTGGCAGCACCCATGGGTGTTGCTATCTGAAACTAAAACCAGAATACTGTAGCCTCCCACACTAAGACTGTGGTTGTCCTCTAAGAATGGATTTTGAATCTCTCCTTCCTCAGGTGGCACATTTCTTGTCTGAAACTTGTCTAACTCGTTAGAGCTAATTTTGATTGCCGGTTCTTTTTTCCACTCCATAGTAACCACTGTGTTTTTAGCTCAGATGTTCAAACTGAGTGGACTTCCTAGTCTGTGACTAGACTGGCTTTTAGTAACGTATTCACTGTGAAAATGTCCGAAATGTAAAAAACAGACATGCACGTGGATCCACGCGCCCAACATTTGATGACGTTCATGTTACTCAGACCTACGCTGGCCCTAGAGGACTCGCAGAAGTGGAAATTATAGCATCAAGTCTTTATTCCACACACTCTGAGCACCTAAACTGCCTGACAACCGTTTTCAATTTAGAATCGCCAAATAAAATGAAGTTTCAAAATAAAAGTCTGTTAGGTACTGTCTCCATAAATCTCTTTATCGGTTTCTTTCTTCCACTGTAGCGTAACCTGACATTTTCCTGCTCCGAATCCAACACCTCCCCAGTTTTCTTCAACTCCACATCCTTCCTGCGGCTGCCGGGTCAGACTGACAGCGACACCCTGTCAGTCAGTCTGTCTTTCAGGACGTGGAATCCCAACGGCCTTCTGATGTTCACCGCCCTGGCGGATGGCTGGGTGGAGCTGGGCCTGACGGAGGCAAAAATCACCGTCTATATGAATGTGACACAGAAGAAGAACACACGTATAGACATTTCATCAAGTGAGCTCAGCTCGTTGGTTTTCGGTTGTTTAATTATTATCTCGAGGTCCTTTTTGGTCTCTTTGTCTTCACTTCGATCGCTGTTGTGTTTTCCTGTTAAACTTTTCTTCATGTGTTTTCCCTCATAGGTTCAGGTCTGAATGATGGACAGTGGCATAGTGTCCACCTGAATGCACTGGAAAACTATGCAATGCTGACAGTTGATGGAGATGAGGCCTCCACAGTTAGAACAGCTATCCCCATCCAGATCCAGACTGGAGGAACATATTACTTTGGAGGTGTGTTAAGTCTAATTGTTGAATGTTGTCATTGTGTTTCTTAAATTTGTAAAGTCTTAGTTCAAGCAGTAGCAAAGAGATCCCTGTGATCCTGAGCACCTCTGCAGCCTCTCTGTGCTGGGGGAGGTTTTATTGTAGACACATCCTCTCTGACAGATCTGCTTCTTGTGTTGTTGCTTCCTGCTTCTATGACCCTTTTGGTCAGGAGGAGGTCTCACACACACACACACACACACACACACACACACACACACACACACACACACACACACACACACACACACACACAGTGCCTTGTCTTAGAACCATTGGGGGCTTTTACATGGGGAGGTGCTTGTGTTGTGTAAACTGTAACTGTCGTGGGAATAAACAGCTGTGAGGAAGCTGCTCTTTGAAGGATTTGGGCTACAGACAGCTGATGAGCACTAAGCTCCACCGCCTGGTTCTGACCAAAGCTTCCCTCGTTAGCGGCTGAAGATGTTCTGTCTTGTCTTGTGTTCTTCATGAGGAATACGTCTCTAAACTAGCGGCGCCTGTGGAAACACAGACTCAACAAGGTGATTACTGAAAAATGGGAGTAAACATGATCCAGAGTAATTTGATGTTTTATCAAGTGTGTCCAAGTTTTCTCTTCTCTCCTAAAAACACAGTGTGAGAAAGCAGCACTGATGCAAGTGTGAATTTAAAACGTGCAATAACAGGCTATGACTGCGTGCTACATCCGCGTGGGTAAAATTAGTCCAAGTTTCTTGATTATCAAACAAAATGAAAGTAGATGTTTGTTTTGTCCTGAAGCACAATGACTTTATTTTCACAGAAGCTCGCATCGACCTTCAAGACCCGATTTTTGGTGCCTGAAATAATTGCATGTTTTGAATCCTGCTTAAATGAGATTAAACCGTGCCGTCCTCACCAGCTTCATTCCAGTATACTTCTGCTGGTGATAATAATGCCTTTGCTGCTCTCCGTCTTTGTCTAGGTTATTTTCTGCAAACTAACACCAGATCACATCAGCGCTCCTTCCAGGGCTGCATGCAGATGATCCACATAGATGATCACCTGGTGGACCTCAAGGCGGTGGAGCAGGGCCTCATTGGAACTTTTGAAAATGTCAGCCTAGATATGTGTGCCATCATAGACAGGTATTTATCCCAGAAGTCCAAAGCTAAGATTGTAATAAAGAATTAAAAGCACAGTGGATTGTTGTTGGGACCTCCATCAGGCTGGAGGGTGGAGAGGGGTTGAAGTCGTGTTCTCACTGAGTTTCCTGCTGTTTCATGTGTCGCGGTTCGAATTTTGAGGAAGAGACATACGACTGAAAGTCCATAGTGGGTCAACACAAATGATTTTATTAAAACACATATATGTGGTGAAAATGGGCTCTGCGAAACATCAGGCTCCATCTCCCCCTGACAATAGGTGGGTGTGATATTTATACTTATGATGACCAGTAACTCCAGCGAGGACATATTCTAAAAAGGAACCGCTACTTCCTCTGTTCCTCCAGATGCTTCCTGTTATTACACTTTTCTAGACTTACACAACATTTGCAATCAGTTTACCCAGACAGGCTATGTGTCTGTGTCGTTAATCTAAGTGCATGACCCCCCTCTAAGTCATCTGTTACCAGGCAAACATCCACAGCACAGGGCACACGGCCTTTATTTCCTTTCTTAAACAATCATAGAAAATATATGTTAAATTGTATATATATAAGCAATCCTTCCAGCTTGAACTTTGCTCCATTGATCGGCCAGACATCGCGCTGCCCGTAGCTTCAACCCTTTAATTATGCAATATGTGTGTAACATGATTACAGTTGCCCCTGCAATGAAAGATTATGTGCTTACACCTGAAATACAGACTTTACTGTAACCTCACCAGTTTCAATAAATGTGTCAATGAAATGACAATAATGATAAATCATAAATGATGCAACAGCAATAATAAGGATTATGGATGTAAAATAATATTTCATCTCGACACATGTCAGGTGTGTTCCAAACTACTGTGAGCACAGCGGCCGCTGCTCTCAGACGTGGGACGCATTCACCTGCAACTGCAGTGGCACTGGCTACACTGGAGCTACTTGCCATACCTGTAAGTGCAGTTATACTCTGGCATTTGTTTAATTAATGGTAATCCTAATGTTATGTTAATCATAAGACTGGTTTTTAGTTAGTTGGTTATTTCATGATCTATTTGCTCAGGTTCCCTGAAAAATGTTCGATTTTTTAAAGATGCTCGGATTCTTTATCAAGTTCATTCTTTTAGGCTGAAGGTAGCTGTGAACATCAGTGTTTTTGTTTTTTAATCTCTGCCCACTCAGTGGTACAGTCAGGGCAACCGCCCAGATCCTGTTAGCATCTAGTTCTAAGGCTTTCATTCTGCATTTATCCATCAAATACACTGTTCCTCCCTTTATTCAAATACTGTACCATTATTATTACTACCAATATTTTCCATGCAACCTTACATGGCTGCAGACACAAGTCACAATACTGAAAGGTACCAGCAGCAGTCGTTGAGGCTGCCAGTAGAGTAAATTCCTGTGACTGAACTGAGTGCCCAGGGTTACTTTTCTAGACGTTTCCAGCTCTGGGACGGGCTGCTGACTTGTGTCATATTGGTGCCAACTTTTTGGCTTTTGCGTCTGACTCTATGGTGAAAATGGATCCACACAGACAGACTATACCTTGCTTCCCCTGATAGCACTGTATCAGCAATCATGTGAGGAGTATAAGCACCAAGGCAAGAGTTCGGGGAGCTACTGGATAGACCCAGATGGCAGCGGCTCTATAACCCCCTTCAGAGTCCACTGTGACATGACAGGTAAGATATTCAATCTTTATTTAAACCAGCATGAAGAATATATTCCAGCACAAATTACTTCAGGTTTATCATGTGACTGATTGTATTTAGGTAAATCTGTGATGTAGAAGGAGCAGAGAATATTTACATGTCGGTTGTTTTTCTTAGAGGATGTGGTTTGGACCACGCTGAGGAACGACCTGTCTCCTCAGACGTCAGTATCCAGTGCAGACAAGGGCAACGCAGTGCTGCAGATTTCTTACAATATGACTGAGGAACAGGTACACACTTAATGTTACACACTCCGTTTCCTACATGCACTGCACTTTTTCTTTTTTAACAAAACAGTTTGCTAACAATAAACATGCAGACACAAAACTGAAGCAGAAACAAAGTTCATCTTCTAAGCATTGTTAATCGACTGTTCAGCGTTACAGATATTTTGGGGAGAAGTCCAACGATTCGATGGGTTCATAAGCAGAATGGTGTTGGTCGTACGGGGCTGGCTGCTTGAGTCACAGGTTTTTATAGTCATGTTAAACAGTTGAACCTGTTCAGGACTAGATGGCTTTAATCAGTCCACAGTGCTCTAAACAATAAAGAAGAACCCAGCTGTTCGGTTGGTTTTCATTCCAACACACGTCACAGACCGTAAATATCACAGACTAAGAAATGTTCTTAGCAGACAAATGACAAATCAGCATACTCGTGTCTGTCTCGTGTGTCCAGATGTTGTCAGTAACCAGCAGTGCAGAGTACTGTGAGCAGTACGTCGCCTATGCTTGCCGAATGTCCCGCCTGCTCAGCGGTCCAGGTGATGATGCCTATTATCGACCTTTTCACTCACTATAAAGAATGTGTTTACTCTGTTCATCAGACTGCCCATCATTATTATCATAACACATACTGTAAACATTAAAGTGATATTTTTGAATGGTGCGTGTGTTCAGAAGTGTTTAAGTAGCAGTACACTGTAGCTGTTTGGTTCGACCTCCAGATGGCGTCCCTTTCACTTGGTGGTTCGGAAGAGCCAATGAAAAGCATTCTTATTGGGGGGGTTCAGGACCAGGGATCCAGAAGTGTGCCTGTGGTATTGAACACAACTGTACTGATTCCAAACACTACTGCAACTGTGATGCAGACCTGCGTGCCTGGTGAGTGTACCCTCACTCAGCCGCTCAGCTGAGCTGTATCGTGTTACAAACTAGAGTTTATAGTTTCATCCTGTAGGTCAGGGGTCGGCAACCTTTCTGGTGATGAGTGCATCTAAAGTTTCCTCAGAAGTCAGTGTGCCATATGACTGCATTAGCAATACATTTAATAACGCTCTATATTAACAGTTACACACTATATAGAAAAACTTTACAGAATTATATTTGTTCACAGATGTTGGCAGCTGTCAGCGAATAGTTATCAGCTGTTTGGAAACAAAAAAAGACTTTTTATCCATAACAGCAAATGAACTGAACAACAGAAAATGCAAATGCTGTTTATCCTCACAACAATGTTAACAGACGCTGTTGTGACAGTGATGCACAGTCTTGTTGGTATATGTATGATTTCTATACATTTTACATCAGACAAAAACTTTGGTTGTAAAATTCAGATAATTATTTAAACAAGAATAAGAAAGTATATCTTTGTGCCTGTCACGGCTGCACAGCAGTCGTGTGGTGAATTGAGAAAAGGATCCAAGATGCAGGCACTGACTGGGGTGCGAGTGAAAATTTATTTGCAGAGGTGATAAAGTGACAAAACAGGAAGAGCAGAGCGGGGAGTAAACAAACCTAAACTGGGAAAACTAAAGAACAAAACTTAAACCAGACACTCACGGGAGGAGGAGCGAAATGCACAAAGAGAGATGGCAGAGAGACGCAGAATGAATACCAGGTAACAGAATAATGCAGACTGACATGGAGTTAAACAGACGACACGACAGAGAGCACAGGAAAACACAGGGCTTAAATACACGGGGAGTAATCAGGGAATGGGCCACAGGAGGGAGACACAGCTGGGAGCAATAAGGCTAACGAGACAGGGGAGAGGTAAAACTGAACACACTGACATGAGACATGAACTTTCAGAATAAAACAGGAAACTAACAGACACAGAGAACCAGACCGGACACTGAACTTGACAGGCAGACTCATGAGCAGACACAATAACACCATGGACAGACAGAGGGAACACAGAGAAGTGGAAGCAGGCAGGCAAAGAACAGAAACCTAACAAATGGCAAAATCACAGAATACACACTCTGAATGAACAAAAGCACAAGGAACACAAAACACTGAGTCCTCAGACTCAGGACCATGACAGTGCCCCCCTCTCCCTGTTAATGCCCTACCTGCCCCCCTGGCAAAACTTTGCTAGACCCGCCCCTTAGAAAAGGATCCTGGTGTTATTTGTCTCTCAGAAACAGTTCATAACTTCAACTCATTCATGTCACCTAAAAGGTAAACCTGTTTCTCCATCACCTGTTCAGCTCTGATGGTTCAGTAAGGACATCTCCTGGTTTCATCTTCATGTTTCCCTCTCACCAGATAACCAAACCATATCATGACCAGCAGCTTTACAGCTGTGGCTCCAGCAAACATCAGCTGATACTAGAAATTAATATTAAATAAATTCTAACAACAGCTGATCAAGCTTAAACGTGCTGCTGTTGTTTAACGTGACATCTGCTGGTTTCCTCTTTCTGGAGCAAAGTGGGCGATAAATAAACAAGAGAGAAAAGCCGATCAGCTGATCATTGATCAGTTTCATGATTAAAGTAGCAACAGGAGAGAGAGGGGGAGAGAATGAGAGAAGAAGAGGCAGCTGTGCAGCGTAAACACAGAGTAACTCCAGCTTTGTGTCTTTCTCATTGTAGCTGAATTACGGGACAAACTGTTCTTTTTCAGCTCAACATGAAACGCGTAATATTTTCTCTGAATACGAGACGATTCAGTTTTTTACGGGACGGTCGGCAACTCTACTAACCTTATGAATAAAATAATGTTCACCATCAGTAACATCATAGCACCCACCCAGCTGTATAGAAACTCCATCATCCTAGCTAGTACGCAGCACGAGTTATTGTAACTGACTGTAAAAAGTCAGCACAACGAAAATAAACTCCACCTAAACTTGGTTTATATCTGACCCAGATAGACTGCAGGTCATAACTTCTTACCTGAAGTTCAGTTCACCTGACACTCGGACCTGCAGCTGCCTCGGGGCTCTCCTCCTCCTGCCTCCCCTTCCCTCATCCACCTGCTGCCTCTGTAGAAGCTCTAAATAACTGAGTTATTTTTACACATCTTCCAGCATCTGGCCAATTCACCACCTTTCCTTGTTTATAACGTTACAAAACCCCCAAAACAACAAGCAAAAAAACAACAGAAAACCATCGGCCCATAAAAACGAAAAATCACATGGCCAGCCCAGCTATGGTCGTGCCATCAGTTAACCCTTCGCGTGCCACAGGGTTGCTGACCCCTGCTATAGATTATAATCCTCATAATCCTCACTCAGTGTTTGAATGAAAGCTTGTGCCAAACCCTGATCAGCCCTTCAGTACTTTCTTAAATGTATATGTGAATGATGTAATAACACAAATTAGACAAAATTGATTTAAAAAATCAAATCTAAAGTAAAGGAAATATTTTTAGCTGACATAATCCTGAGCTGACTGTCATGTCTTCTTTCTGTGTGTGTCCGTGTATGTAGGAAGGAGGACTCAGGCCTGTTGGTCTACAAAGACCACTTGCCAGTCAGTCAGGTTGTGGTTGGTGATACAAGCAGAGCTGGATCTGAGGCCAAACTAACCATAGGGCCACTCAGATGCCGAGGGGACTGTGAGTCTCACACACACACACACACACACACACACACACACACACACACGTATTTCATGTTGTTTCATAGACAAATATATTTTATATCTTGTGGTTATTTTCTATAGCAAACTTCCGGAATGCGGCCTCCTTTACAAGCCCCGCCTCTTACCTCCACTATCCTTCTTTGAGAGATGAAACCAGCACTGACATCTCTTTCTACTTTAAGACGTCCTCTACTCATGGAGTCTTTCTAGAAATCCTGGGAAGCACCAGCTTCCTTCACATTGAGCTCAGAGGTGGGTCAGTGTGTGTGTACTACTGTAATACTGTTGAGACCTTTGCACATGTGCAGTTGAGATATTAGGTCCTTTTTAAAGATATAATCCCCAAAGGTTGATTCTGTTCATCTGGATGTTTTCAGTGGGAGAAACGTGTCGTGACTCATCAGCTGACTTCTTCAGTCTCAGCTGATAAACACTGCATTTGCATAATGACTGAAACCAGCTGACTGAATGAACAATGGGCTGTGAGGTCAGTTCATTGATCAGCTGAGACTGAAGAAGTCAGCTGATGAGTGACGACACGTTTCTCCCACTGAAAACGTCGTTTTAAAATATCTGTTGTTTTATAATAATATTCCTTAAGTGAAACATGTATAATGTAAAAAATATTGGTCCCAGCATGGAGCCCTGTGGAACTCCATTCATAACTTTTAAATTCAAATTCAAATTCAAATTTTATTTGTCACACACACACAACCATACACAGTATGACATGGGGGTGAAATGCTTGTAGCTGTACAATGCCCGACCATTAAATGACAGAAGAAAAGTTTTACAATATTTACAATTTACTACAAAAATTTACAAATTAACTTAGGAATTTACAGTAAAAATGTGCAAATAGCAGAAGAGATTATAAAGATAAGGATTATAAATTATAGGAATTATAGGATTATAGGAAATGTGTGGTGGTGCGTGTGGTGACGTGTGTGAGAGTCCAGTCTTATAGTGACGTGTTTGGGAGAGTCCAGTCCTACACCTGGTTCAGGGCCCGAATAGCCTGGGGGAAGAAGCTCCTCCTCATTCTCTCTGTTTTGGCCTTAAGGGAGAAGTGTGTGAAGAAGACTCCCGTTTATATGGATAAATTGGAGTCTATCAGATAGATATGATTCAAACCAGCACAGTGGCGAGTTCTAATCTCTGTAGTAAAACATTGTGCACTGAGGTCTGTCAGGACAACCATGGAGAGGAGTCTGCTATTAGAACCCATAAGTAGATAATTCATAACCTTCACTAGTGCTGCTCCTGTGCTACGATGCACTTTAAGTAAACCATTAAATAAACCGTTCCTTTGCAAATGCAAATGGTCAGTGTTTGGTGACGTCTCTTTCAAAACATTTTGAAATGAAAGGAAAGTGGGTCTATATTTAGCTAAAACATTTGGATCAAGTAAGAGCTTTTTGAATAAGGATTTAAAAGCCTGTGGTATGTAGCCTGTAAACGGAGATAACTTAATCATCAGTGTTTATTACTATCTGTCTCTAGGAGATGAAAATTTTAACTATTTCCAATGTTTGACATGTTTGACTCCACAGCCGACTCAGTGGTTTTATTCTCTTTTGGCATTGGCACTGAGAAGATGGAGCTCAGTGTCCGCTCACAAGTGCCGTTAAATAATGACCAGTGGCATCGTGTGGAGGCTGAAAAAAACATCAAGGAGGCAGTGCTGCAACTTAATGGACAGCACAGAATGGTCAGGCCCACCACCTTACAGGGCCATGCAAAACCAGAGCTCTACAGTGATCTCTATGTTGGTAAGACTTGTGTGCCACATATGTTTATGGTCCCATTTGGACTCATGAGGAGTATGTTACTCTTCTTCATATATGTCTTCAAACCGCAATGAACAAGCATGTGTGCTTCATTCAGTATATTTGGTCTTTTTTTTTATGTTTTAAAATGTTATGTTGTGATCATCAGAGTCTGAACTATAAAAAATCTTTTAAGTTTTTGTCTGAATTTATTAATGGCTGCAGATCATCCAAATATAAAAAAAATGTTAATGGTCCTGACTTTGACGACAAATTTCCCAAAGGGTGAGAAGGTGCTATCGGGCATGGGGCGACCGTGCCCGATAGCACCGTGGCTCAGGGGGTTGGGAAGCGTATCTGTAACCGGAAGGTCGCCGGTTCGATCCCCGGGCTCTCTGTCCTGGTCGTTGTGTCCTTGGGCAAGACACTTTACCCTACCGCCTACTGGTGTTGGCCAGAGGGGCCGATGGCGCGATATGGCAGCCTCGCTTCTGTCAGTCTGCCCCAGGGCAGCTGTGGCTACAACCGTAGCTGCCTCCACCAGTGTGTGAATGTGAGAGTGAATGAATAGTGGCATTGTAAAGCGCTTTGGGTGCTTTGAAAAGCGCTATATAAATCCAATCCATTATTATTATTATTATCACCTCTCTGGTGGGGAACGAGCCTGAGTTAGTGCGTGAGGTTGAGAGGTACCGGCTAGATATAGTCGGGCTCACCTCTACGCATGGCTTGGGCTCTGAAACCAGCCTCCTGGAGAGGGGTTGGACTCTGTCTCAGTCTGGAGTTGCCCCTGGTGAGAGGCGGTGGGCTGGGGTGGGTATTCTAATATCCCCTCGGCTTGCTGCCGGTATGTTGGGGTTTTTCCCGGTGGATGAGAGGGTTTGTTCCCTGTGCCTTAGGGTCGGGGAACAGGCTCTGACTGTCATCTGCGCTTATGCGCCGAGTGGCAGTTCAGAGTACCCAGCCTTCTTAGAGTCCCTGGGGGGGGGGGGGGGGTGCTGGAAGGTGCTCTGTTGTCCTGCTGGGAGACTTCAATGCTCACGTGGGTAACGGCAGCGAGACCTGGAGGGGCGTGATTGGGAGGAACTGCCTCCCTGATCTGAACCCGAGCGGTGTTTTGTTATTGGACTTCTGTGCAAATCACAGTTTGGCCATAACGAACACCTTGTTCGAACATAAGAGTGTCCATAAGTGCACGTGGCACCAGGACGCGCTAGGCCGCAGGTCGATGATCGATTTTGTAATTGTATCACCAGACCTGCGACCATATGTTCTGGACACTCGGGTAAAGAGAGGGGCTGAGCTGTCAATTGATCACCACCTGGTGGTGAGTTGGATCAGGTGGCGGGGGAGGACGCTGGACAGACCCGGTGCACCTAAACGCGTAGTGAGGGTGTGCTGGGAACGTCTAGCAGAGGCCCCAGTCCGCGAGATCTTCAACGCACACCTCCGGCAGAGCTTCAACAGCATTCCGAGGGAGACTGGGGGACATTGAGTCCAAATGGACCGTGTTCAGCGTCTCCATTGCCGAAGCTGCTGCATTGAGCTGCGGCTGCAAGGTGGTTGGTGCCTGCCGTGGTGGTAATCCCCGAACCAAATGGTGGACACCAGAGGTGAAGGGAGCCACCAGGCTGAAGAATCACACTCCTCTGCCTTCTTTGGGAAAGTCTATGCCAGGGTGCTGGAAAGGAGAGTTCGTCCGCTAGTCGAACCTCGGATACAGGAGGAACAATGCGGTTTTCGTCCTGGTCGCGGAACACTGGACCAGCTCTTTATCCTCTCAAGGATACTTGAGGGTGCATGGGAGTTTGTCCAACCAGTCTACATGTGTTTTGTGGACTTGGAGAAGGCATTCGACCGTGTCCCTCGGGGTGTCCTGTGGGAGGTGTTGCGGGAGTATGGGGTGTCTGGCCCATTGCTACGGGCCATTCGATCCCTATACAACCGTTGCAAGAGCTTGGTTCGCATTGCCGGCAATAAGTCGGACTCGTTCCCGGTGGGTGATGGGCTCTGCCAGGGCTGCCCTTTGTCACCGGTTCTGTTCATAATTTTTATGGACAGAATTTCTAGGCGCAGCCAAATGGCGGAGGGATTTCACTTTGGTGGCCTCAGAATCTCATCTCTGCTTTTTGCAGATGATGTGGTTCTGTTGGCTTCATCGGGTGAGGGCCTCCAGCTCGCACTGGAACAGTTCGCAGCCGAGTGTGAAGCAGCGGGAATGAGGATCAGCACCTCCAAATCTGAGGCCATGGTTCTCAGCCGGAAAAGGGTGGCGTGCCCACTCCGGGTCGGGGATGAGTTCCTGCCCCAAGCGGAGGAGTTCAAGTATCTCGGGGTCTTGTTCGCGAGTGATGGGAGAAGGGAGCCGGAGATCGACAGACGGATTGGGGCTGCGGCTGCAGTAATGCGGACGCTGCACCGGTCCGTCGTGGTGAAGAGGGAGCTGAGTGTAAAAGCGAAGCTCTCAATTTACCGGTCGATCTACATCCCTACCCTCACCTATGGCCACGAGCTGTGGGTAGTGACCGAAAGAACGAGATCGCGGATACAAGCGGCAGAAATGAGCTTCCTCCGAAGGGTGGCTGGCCTCTCCCTTAGAGATAGGGTGAGAAGTTCGGCCATCCGGGAGGGGCTCAGAGTAGAGCAGCTGCTGCTCCACATTGAAATCAGCCAGCTGAGGTGGTTCGGGCATCTGACAAAGATGCCTCCTGGGCGCCTCCTGGGTGAGGTGTTCTGGGCATGTCCCAACACCTTGGTGTTCCCCCGGATAAGCTGCAGGAGGTGGCTGGGGCGAGGGAGGTCTGGGCCTCTCTGCTTAGGCTGCTGCCCCCGTGACCCAGCCTCGGATAAAGCGGATGAAGATGGATGGATGGATGGATGGACAAAATAATAATCAAATCACCAGAATTATGCTTATGTACTTATACTAATTACCCTACTCTAATGCTAATATTAGGGTGGTGAGTTGGATCAGGTGATAGGAGAGGATGCTAGACCTAAATGTATAGCGAGGGTGCGCTGGGAATGCCTGGCAGACGCCACAAGATCTTCAGCTCCCACCTCCAGCAGAGCATTCTACAACACAGGTGTCCAGCTCCAGGTCTCGAGGGCCGATGTCCTGCAGGTTTTAGATATGTCCTTGAACCAACACAGCTGATTTAAATGGCTAAATTATCTCCGCAACATGTCTTGAAGTTCTCCAGAGGCCTGGTAATGAACTAATCATTTGATTCAGGTGTGCTGACCCAGGCCCTCCAGCAGGACACCGGCCCTCGAGGCCTGGAGTTGGACACCCCTGATCTACAGCATTCTGAGACACGAGACACTGAGTCTAAATGGACCTGCATTGCTGAAACTGCTGCACTGAGCTGCAGCTACAAGGTTGTTGGTGCCTGTTGTGATGGTATACCCTGAACACCAGAGGTGGACACTAGGGGTGAAGGGAACCACCAGGCTTTAGATGGAGTCCTATCGGGCTTGGTTAGCCTGTGGGACTTTGGAGGCAGCCAATAGGTACTAACAGGCCAAGTGGAATGTGGTGACGGCAGTGGCTGAAGCAAAAACTCGGGTGTGGGAGGAAAGACAATGGAAAAAAACTTCCAAACTGCCTTGAAGAGATTCTGGCAAACTGTCAGGCGACTCAGAAAGGAAAAGTGGTGCTCTACCTGCACTGTGTATAGTGTGCTGACTTCGCTGCTGACTTCAATTGGGGTGGCTGTAGCTCAGGAGGTAGAGTAGGTTGTCTAGGTTCGATCCCTGGCACCTCCAGTCTAAGTGGGGCATGAGATGTCATTATTTTCTGATTTCTGTACCGTTAGCTGGAAGCCACTGCAGACTGGAGCACACGAAAAACAAGAAACTCATTCAACAGTAATGTGCTAATCTGCATATCACATTGAATTACTCGTTATTTGAAGGTGTTCTTAATGCTGTTCTGGATTATTCTGCCTTACATCTATACCAGGTGCTTCAAGTGGTCAAAGGGGTTTTCTGGGCTGCATGCGAGCTCTGAAGATTAATGGTGTGACCTTTGACCTGGAGGAATGGGCAAAAGGGACTCCAGGTGTGAATCCAGGCTGCCAGGGCCACTGCAACAGCTACAGGATGCACTGCAGAAATGGAGGAAAGTGTGTAGAGCATTACAATGGTTACTCCTGTGACTGTTCCCTTACTGCTTACGATGGACCCTTCTGCACTGATGGTATGACCAACACCCTGTTTGAGATTAGATGGGTTCAGATTTAATAATCAATAAGAATTTCCGCTATGTTTTAATGTTCTTTATTCTTTAATTATACCTTAGATGTAGGCGGCTACTTTGAGACGGGGACATTGGTGCGTTACGACTTGCTGCCAGAGGGGGGACCTTTTGCATTGAGGGACGTGAAGAGTCTGTCAGGTGTTGGTGTTTCAAGTGAGGCCAACCTGACTAAGGAGGAGCTTGTGTTCAGCTTCAGCACCTACAGTGCTCCCAGCATTCTTGTCTACATCAGTTCCAGAACTCAGGACTACTTGGCTGTGGTTCTCAGACACAATGGTAGGCTTATTAGTGTCGTATCTGATACATTTAATGTGTTCTCATCTTTGTAAACTTTATCTAGGGTGGTCTCCATGCCAAATATACTTGGGAGAGATACTCAGCCCAAGTGGCACTCTGATGCATCGGAGTGTCGGTGTAAATGTTAGATAGCAAGCACCTTTGTAGAAGAACAATTGAAAAAAAGTGCTTGTGTGAATGGATGAATGAGGCAAGTTGTAGAAAACACTTTGAATGCTCAGAGTAGAAAAGCACTATGTAAGAACCAGTCCCTTTACCATTTATGAACTGTAAGAAATGTACGTATTTCTTTGTGTTTTCAGGCACTCTCCAGATCCGCTACAGCCTTGGAAGACTCACAGAACCGTATACCATAGATGTTGACCATCGTAACATGGCCAACGGTCAGCCACATTCTGTCAACATAACTAGGAACTTAAGGGAGATACGGCTACAGGTTAGTGAATCCTGCCACTACAATACGCGATGAATTGCAAAATGCAGTCAAGTTAATAATAAAAGTCTTCAGCTGAAAATTCTTTTAGTTTGAAGCTGTAGCAAATATTTAATAGTGAGTATTAAGTTTGTATTAGGAGTGATTTAATGCAGCACTTTTTGCTGGAATGTCATCAAAGACACAATTTATAACAAAGACTTATTATATAGAATAATTATTTACATGCTGTTACCCCTGTGTTACTGAGATATGTATGTGTAAGTTCTTTGTCGCTTTCACAAATTTTTTTCCATGTGTAAATAGAAATAACAGAAACTAGGAATTTTTCTTTAGCTGGCGATACACGCTGCTTCAAAACTTAGTATTAGAAAATATACACTAACCACTATCAAACGTTTGGACACAGCTTCTCATTTAACGGTTTTTCTTTATTTTCATGACTTTTTACATTTTAGATTCTCAGTGAAGGCATCAAAACTATGAATGAACACATGCAATTATGTAGTAAACAAAAGTGTGAAACAACTCAAAACATGTTTTATATGTTAGATCCTTCCTAACAGCCGCCCTTTGCTTTGATTCCTGCTTTGCTCACTCTTGGCGTTCTCTCCATGAGCTTCATGTCACCTCAAATAGTTTCCAACAGTCTTGAAGGAGTTCAGAGGTGCTGAGCACTTGTTGGTCCTTTGCCTTCACTCTGCGCTCCATCTCATCCCAAACCATCTCCACTGGGTTTATGTCAGGTGACTGTGGAGGCCAGACCATCTGGTGCAGCACTCCATCACTCTCCTTCTTGGTCAAACAGCCCTCACACAGCCTGCAGGTGTGTTTGGGGTCATTGTCCTGTTGAACAATACATGATGGGATGGCATGTTGCTGCAGGATGCTGTGGTAGCCATGCTGGGTCAGTGTGCCTTCAGTTTTGAATAAATCCCCAACAGTGTCACCAGTAAAGCCCCCCACACCAGCAAACCATCAACTCCATGCTTCATGGTGGGAACCGTGCATGTAGAGACCATCGTTCACAAAGACACGGCGGGTGGAATCAAAGTTCTCCAATTTGGGCTCATCTTGTGTTTCTTGGCCCAAACAAATCTCTGCTTGTTGCTTTTCCTTAGTCGTGGTTTCTCAGCAGCTATTTGACCATAAAGGCCTGATTCCCACAGTCTGCTCTGAACATGTAGAGATGTGTCTGCTACTGGAGCTCTGTGTGACATCTATCTGGGCTCTAATCTGAGCTGCTGTTAACTTGTGATTTCTGAGGCTGGTGACTCGGATGATTGTATCCTCAGCAGCAGAGGGACTCCTGGTCTTCCTTTCCTGGGGCGTCCTCATGTCAGACAGTTTCATCGTAGTCTTGATGGTTTTTCTGACTGCACTTGGGGACACATTCAAAGTTTTAGCAGTTTTCTGGACTGACTGACCTTCAGTTCTTACAGTAATGATGGGCTGTTGTTTCTCTTTACTTAGCTCATTGGTTGTTGCCATAATATGAACTCTAACAGCTGTCAAACATGGCTGTCAGCTGTGCACCAACCTGACTGCTGCACAACACGACTGATGGTCCCAACCCCATTAAGAAGGCAAGAAACTCCACCAATGAACCCTGACAGGCTCACCTGTGAGGTGAAACCATCTCAGGTGACGACATCATGAAGCTGAGAGAAGGCCGAGGGTTTGCAGCTGGGTGGCTACTTACAGGAATCTAAAATATAAGACATATTTAGTATGGCTTATGTTCAAGTTAACGCAGCTTTCACAGTATCAAAAAAGAAACACTGGCACTAATCGTATCACTCAATGCAGCATTTGACAAAGTAAGCTGGAAATTTCTGTTTGCAATATTTAAGAAATTTGGATTTGGAGAATCATTTATCAGTTGGATAAGAGCGTTTTACACATCGCCAGTGGCCACAGTCACCACCAATGGGTTAATTACACAAAGCGTTACTCTTCACACTGGTGCCAGGCAAATATGTCTAGCTGCTACTATAAGACAAAATGGCAATATTAAAGGTATTTCAATGTCTAATATACAACAAAATTCTTCTTTATGTAGATGTTTTATTGCTCCTTCAGGATCCCCACTCTTTGCAGCAAACATTTGGGTTATAGATTTGCTTTCAAAAGTCTCAGCTTCTCTATAACCTGGTCGAAATCCACTATTTTGCCACTCTGTATGGATGAGGAGGACCGGGCAGATCTTAAATATTAAATATTAATGTTTCCTCCAAGCTGACCAAATCCTGTTCAGCATGAATTTCACCCCCTTGCTTAAATTGGTTCAAAAGAATCATCCATCCATCTGTCCGTCCATCCATCCGTCCATCCATCTGTCCATCCATCCATCCATCCGTCCATCCATCTGTCCGTCCATCCATCCGTCCATCCATCTGTCCATCCATCCATCCATCCGTCCGTCCATCCATCCGTCCGTCCATCCGTCCATTTCACAGGGAAAGAACCTTTTATTAGATTATATATCCTAAGAAAAAAAGTCACCTGCTCTCAAACAAAAATCAGCTGAGTTCAATAAAAACTGGTCCATTATCATCACTAAAATAATGTATGCTACTGCCTGATATATCTTAATTATTTTTTTCCCTCTCTCCTCGTCTCCCATTTCACATCCTAATCACCTCTAACCACCTTTGATTCCCCCTTGTACACAAACAAAAAACAAAAACGCAAAACCGTTTAACCTGATCACCGATCCACTTATAAACAGGCTTTCTCCTTTGGCTCTGGGGGCTAATCTAAAGGGGGCCATACACAGGGTTCCCTCCAATCAGGTCTGGGGGCAGCCCAGAGCTCTATGGTCCTAACTCCAAAAAGGAAGAGAGCAGTGGGTGCCAGTGGCTTGGGATGTAGAGCAGATTGTCCAATAAACAGAGGGCTGGTGGTTCGAATTCTGCTCCATACCAGTCGTATTATTACCAGTCATTCAAGACTTCAACACTGGTGTGAGTGGGTGAATGAACCAAGTTAAGTAAAGCACTTTGAGTGTTTAGAAAAGAGCTATATACGAACTAGTCCATTTACCAAAAAGGAGGGGGGCGTATGAAAGGAAAGAGAAAAAGACCTTTCCTACCCTGCAGGCAAAGCCTCTGAATCATCCCTCCAGCTTATTTTAGCAGAATACCGCTGTGAGCTATTATATTCTTCTTATAACGATGTTACTGTTGTCATGGTCATGACTGTTATTGTTCATAGCTGGTCATTGGTCATACTTATGGCTATTATTATCGTCATTATTATGATTGATGGTGATAATACTGAGTTAATGTTGCTTTAACTATTATTATCATTATTGTTATAATTGTCTCCTAAATTACATTAATCCTGGACTGAATACATTAACACGTCACGCTCACTTCACTCTCACTACTCACAATCACACTTGTATTATTTTCTTCCAACTCTTATATCTTATCATAATTATTATTATTATTATCATGATAATAAAAAAGAAAGTAGTAAAATTAAGGAAAACCATTAAATAGGAATGTGTGTCCAAACCCTTGACTGGTAGTGTATATATTTCTTAAAGTCACTACTTTGAGATAAGCTGCTAAAGGTGCTAGTTTGATATATTGATAGTCAGAGTAGAAAAATGTATTTAAACCCTGAGTTCACCTGAATTGCAAATTGTAATTAGTTGCAATTGTAAATTACATCTGCTGAAAGAATAATTCTATTATAAAAAGTATGTCTGTGAAGGTTCTCAGTCATCCAGGTCATCGTAGTCTAAGGAGCTTGCAAAGAAAAGCGTCTGGACTTCTTTAAGTTGCTTGAAGACGTTTCACCTCTCATCCGAGAAGCTTCTTCAGTTCTAAGGTCAAATGGTGGAGAGTCCCAGATATAAACCTAGTGGGAGTTTCCCCCCACAGAGGGACAAAAGGACCCCCTGATGATCCTCTAATCGCCTGAGTCAAGGTGGGAAACTGGGCGTGGGTCCCAATCAACCAGAGTTTCGGGTGGGTTCATTGTGAAACCTGGCCCCACCTTATCATGCGAATTCCTGAGGTCAGATGGCCCAGGATGTGAGTGGGCGTTAAGGCGTCTGGGAAGGATCTCAAAACTGGATTATAGATGGCAGAGAGTTGGTGTCGTAAGCCCCGCCTCTGTTCAAAGATGGTCGCTCACAGTGGACATAGATGCTTCTTTCACTCCTCTTTCAAACCATCTGTCCTCTCTGTCCAAAATGTGAACATTGGCATCCTCGAAAGAGTGACCTTTGACCTTTAGATGCAGATGGACTGCTGAGTCTTGTCCTGTGGAGGTGGCTCTTCTGTGTTGTGCCATGCGCTTGTGAAGTGGCTGTTTGGTCTCTCCAATGTAGAGGTCTGAGCATTCCTCGCTGCACTGTACAGCAAACACCACATTGTTAAGTTTGTGTTTTGGCGTTTTGTCTTTCGGGTGAACCAGTTTCTGTCTGAGCGTGTTGCTGGGTCTGAAATGCACCGGGATGTCATGCTTGGAGAAAACTCTCCTGAGTTTCTCTGATACACCGGCTACATAGGGGATGACAATGTTGTTGCGTCTGTCCTTCTTATCCTCCCTCGCTGGTGTCTGATCTTCTTTTCTGTGCCTCTTTGCTGACTTTAAGAACGCCCATTTAGGGCGTTCTTTATAAAAAGTACATCAAGTACATCAAATTATATTAAAAAACTAGTTTTTAGCTTAAACAAACTTCTTTTCACCAAATCAAGGACAGGAGTCTTAAAACTTGCCAAAGTTTAAAGAAGATTCAGTTTATCAGTTAAACTTGACTGTTGCTTTTCTCTGTCCACATTATCCAGCTGGACCATTATCCAGTGTCCACATATACGCTGCCTGAGGCCTCTGACACCCAGTTCACTTTGGTCAAAAGTATCTTTCTTGGCAAAGTCTTTGGTGAGTCTAGAGATTTGTGTGTGTGTGTGTGTGTGTGTGTGTGTGTGTGTGTGTGTGTGTGTGTGTGTGTGTGTGTGTGTGTGTGTGTGTGTGTTTATATGGCTCCTGTTTTTGCATGACTGACTCCATGAAGGGATGCTGAGTGATGTTCTATGATCTGAATATTGTCCTATTTATTCTTGTACCAGTCACTTATTAACTTTTTTGTGTGCCTTTTTTCCTACCTGAAATGATGAGCTTCTACTTCTTAGAATCCAAATATGTTTTGTGTTGAAAAAAAATAAAATAAAAATGAAGTAAAAAGTAGAAATGGCATTTAGCTTTTACTGTTTCTAATATCATTAGAGCAACACTACAGGGTGGGCCATTTATGTGGATACACCGTAATAACATGGGAATGGTTGGTGATATTAAAGTCCTGTTTGTGGCACATTAGTATATGTGAGGGGGCAAACTCCTCAAGATGGGCGGTGACCATGGTGGCCATTTAGAAGTCGGCCATCTTGGATACAACTTTTGTTTTTTCAGTAGGAAGAGGGCCATGTGACACATCAAACTTATTGGTAATGTCACAAGAAAAACAATGGTGTGCTTGGTTTCAACGTAACTTTATTCTTTCATGACTTATTTACAAGTTTCTGACCACTTGTAAAACATGTTCAATGTGCTGCCCATTGTGTTGGATTGTCAATGCAACCCTCTTCTCCCACTCTTCACACACTGATAGCAACACCGCAGGAGAAATGCCAGCACAGGCATCCAGTATCCGTAGTTTCAGGTGCTGCACATCTCGTATCTTCACACCATAGACAGTTGCCTTCAGATGACCCCAAAGATAAAAGTCTAAGGGGGCAGATCGGGAGACCTTGGGGGCCATTCAACTGGCCCACGACGACCAATCCACTTTCCAGGAAACTGTTCATCTAGGATGCTCGGACCTGCACCCATAATGTGGTGGTGCACCATCCTGCTGGAAAAACTCAGGGAACGTGCCAGCTTCAGTGCATAAAGAGGGAAACACATCATCATGTAGCAATTTCAAATATCCAGTGGCCTTGAGGTTTCCATTGATGAAGAATGGACCCACTATTGTTGTTCCCATATACCACACCAAACCATCACTTTTGTTGGTCCAACAGTCTTGGAGGGATCCATCCAATGTGGGTTAGTGTCAGACCAATAGCGGTGGTTTTGTTTGTTAACTTCACCATTCACATAAAAGTTTGCCTCACTGAACAAAATCTTCTGCGTGAACTGAGGGTCCTGTTCCAGTTTTTGTTTTGCCCATTCTGCAAATTCTGTGGCCGATCTGGGTCATCCTCATTGAGATGCTGCAGTAGCTGGAGTTTGTAAGGGTGCCATTTGTGAGTAGCTAATATCCGCCGAAGGGATGTTCGACTAATGCCAGTGACATGCGGCGAGTGCTACGCTGCGGGCTCTTGCTGAATGAAGCTGGGACAGCCACTGATGTTTCTTCATTAGTGACAGTTTTCTTGCGTCCACATTTTGGCAAATCCAACACTGAACCAGTTTCACGAAACTTAGCAAGCAGTTTGCTGACTGTAGCATGGGAGATGGGTGGTCTCGTAGGGTGTCTTGCATTGAAATCTGCTGCAATGACCCGGTTACTGCGTTCACCAGATATCAACACAATTTCCATCCGCTCCTCACGTGTTAACCTCTTCAACATGTCAATGGCTGTGAACAAAGAGAAACTTGTAAATAACTCATGAAAGAATAAAGTTACGTTGAAACCAAGCACACCATTTTTTTCTTGTGACATTACCAATAAGTTTGATGTGTCACATGGCCCTCTTCCTATTGAAGAAACAAAAGTTGTATCCAAGATGGCCGACTTCTAAATGGCCACCATGGTCACCGATCATCTTGAGGAGTTTGCCCCCTCACATATACTAATGTGCCACAAACAGGACTTTAATATCACCAACCATTCCCATGTTATTACGGTGTATCCATATAAATGGTCCACCCTGTATATCAAAAAAAGGACAATCTCACTTAGTAGTACAGGGCTCTGATGATGTAAGGGTGGCCTAGAAGTCAGAGGGTTTAACTTTAAAAACCTAACCTTAAAAGGTAAGTTTATTGGATTGTGAACAATAAACACATTTAAAATATTGCTATTATATTATTTTTGTTATTTAAAATATTTAAATATTTATTCACAGTGAATATTTTAAAGACTAACATGCTTTTAGGCCCAAAAAAGAGTTTCAGTCGTAGTTGCATTGGGCGAGGCCCCCGCCTGTATCACTGAGCTTCTTCAACCCTACTCTCCAACTCCAATGATAGTGGTCTCCTGACTATTCCACGGAGACATTTAAAAACAAAGTGGGATTGCGCTTTTCAAACCCTACCTCCAGTACTGTGGAACTGTTTACCTCCCCCGCTACGCTCCATCGACTCTGTGGCTTCTTTTAAAAAACAGCTTAAAACACGTTTGGGTGATGTTTGTGTGTAATATGTTGTTTTGTTTGATATGCTTTTATATTCCCATGTGAAGCACTTTGTTATAGCTTCTTGTCTTAAAAAGTGCTATATAAATAAATTTTGCTTACTTGCATTGCTTCCAGAAAAAAAATATTAAAGCTGCTTTCTCTTTCTTTTAGAAACAGGCCAGATTGACCCCATCCTGATCGAGCGCTACAACACACCGGGTTTCATGGGCTGCCTGTCAAGAGTTCAGTTTAACAGTGTAGCACCGCTGAAAGCTGCCCTGCGCTCCAGCATAGCAGCACCTGTCAGCACCCATGGGATACTGGTTCCTTCAAACTGTGGAGCCTCCCCCCTGACCATCTCCCCCATGGCTTCAGCCAGAGACCCCTGGCACATAGAAGGTGGTAGAAACACATAGAACATAGGAAAGGGGTGTCCAACTCCAGGCCTCGGGGGCCGGTGTCCTGCAGGTTTTAGATGTGTCCTTGATCCATCACAGCTGATTTAAATGGCTAAACGACCTCCTCAACATGTCTTGAAGTTCTCCAGAGGCCTGGTAATGAACTAATCATGTGATTCAGGTGTGTTGACCCAGGGTGAGATCTAAAACCTGCAGGACACCGGCCCTGATGCCTGGCGTTGGACACCCCTGACATAGGGTTTCAGCATACATAGGGGCATGCCACTGTAAAATTCTAAAGTTTCTCAGGATTCAGATAGATAACAGATGTTTGCTTTGTTCACAGCTGGAGCTGTTTTCAACCTCAATGAGGACAAGTTCAGTGGTGATGGTGTGGATCGCAACTCGGCTGTCATAGGAGGTATGTTTAGTTTTAAGTATACCAGGATTCTGAGCTGCTGTTTTTGTCGATATAATTGGAAAATGCACAGATTGATGTACATAAAACGAGGTGATGTATGATTTTAAAACTGATACCATAGGTGTATCTATTAAAAATCTCTGAGCAGTTTGAATCTCAGTGATGTTGTCTTCAAGGTCGAGGTCACAGGTCAACTTTTCTGAAAACTGCCTCAGGAGGCTGAGGGGGAACGCCCGGAGCCGCTGGTATTTTTCAGTTTTTCGGTCACATTGAATTTTTATGCTGTCTGGGACAAGTTGAAGGTTGCCCAGAGGTCACCTGGTGGAACCTAACCTGTCTCATTGTGACTCAAAGCGACTGCCATCTGCAAATAATCACCATCTAATTTATTAATACAGATTGTTAACCGTTGCAACACATTAGAATCAGTCAGCACTGATAAGTGCAACTTGTCTGTTCCAGCACAATGTGAAACACACACCTGAGTTTACTGTGCATTACACTAAATTTCATGAAAAAGTGTCTTATTTTGCACCCGATATGTGTGTGATATTTGATACCAGGAATATTAATTTGGAATGAGAGAAGTAAAAGTCCTTCCATGAAACGCTGCCTTACCGTGGTGGAGGGGTTTGTCTGTCCCAGTGATCCCAGGGCCTGTGTTGTTGGGGGCTTTGTTGCTCCCTGGTAGGGTCTCCCAAGGCAAATTGGCCCTGTGTGAGAGGCCAGACGAAGAGCAATTCAGTCGACTGCTATGGATAAAAGAAGACCAACGGACGAGTGTACCCTGTCTGGAATAGGATTGCTGGGACCCCACCCTGGAGCCAGGCCTGAGGATGGAGCTGGAGGGAGCGTGTCTGGGAGCTGGGCCTTAGCCCATGGGACCTGGCCGGGCACAGCTTGAAGCAGCGACATGGGCCTGCCCTGCTGTAGGCCCACCACCCACAGGAGGCACCATTAGGTCCGGGTGCAATGTGTGTTGGGAAGCAGACAGGGGTCCAATCCCCGGCTACCAAGGCTGGCTATCAGGACACGGAAGGTCACCTCTCTGGTAGGGAAAGGAGTCTTTTATATGGTGGGGCTCACCTCAATGCAACATTTGGGCTCTGGAACCAATCTCCTAGAGAGAGGCTAGACTCTGTTCCAGGCTGCTATTGCCCTCGGTGAGAGGTGGTGGCCAGGGATGGATTTTCTTGTATCCCTGAACGGGTCCTGAATGTAGTTTGCACTTATGCGCAATGGTGTAGCGTCCACACCGCTGTGGAAACATCTTTCAGGCATTGATGTGAGTGACTGAGTAGAGTTGCGCTGATTTCCCATGTGGTGGAGTTTATGCTGCACAGTTTCATGTCTCTTTTAAAGATATCTTTAAAGCGCAGCCGTGGCGTCCAGTGGGTTGCACACAACTGATGGTCCCAACCCCACTAAGAAAGCACGAAATTCCACAAACGAACCCTGACAGACTGACTCTGAGCTTGGTTCTGCCAAGTTTTTTTACAGGTTTCTTCCTGTTAAAAGGGAGTTTTTCCTTCCCACTGTCGCCAAAGTGCTTGTTCATAGGGGGTCATATGATTGTTGGGTTTTTCTCTGTATCTATTATTGTACGATCTACTGTACAATATAAAGTGCCTTGAGGTGACTGTTGTTGTGATTTGGCGCTATATGAATAAAACTGAATTGACAGGCTCACCTGTGAGGTGAGACTACATCATGGAGCTCACTGAGAGAAGGCCGAGTGTTTGCACCAAAGGGTGGCTACTTTGAGGAGTCTAAAATATAAAACATATTTAGAGCTATTTTTCCTTTTTTTCTTTTTCTTTCTACATAATACTGTAGATACATGTAGTAAAAATAAAGGAAAACCACTAAATGAGAAGGTTTGTCCAAACCTCTGACTGGTCGTGTATAATAATAAAATTATATCTTGCTCTGAGCTAATGTTGGCGTTGTTCTGATGTTTGAGAGGAAAGAGGTTAGAAACATCCAAGTCATTGTTTTCACTGCATGAGGTGATCCACATATTCTCTGTAGGAAACAGTGAGAATTCAAATCCTCTTTATAATCTAACATGGCAAAAATGAGCAGAGCAAAAGCCAAAAGACATCAACCCAGTTTGTAAGTTCACAGTTTGAGCTGCGGTTGATCCCTCTGGTCTCTGGTGTAACTCTCAGTTCAAATCGTGTGAACTGCTAATCAAAGGGAAACTCTTCAGAACACAACGTTTACACCTCGGTGACCTTTCTCCCGCCTTTCTTGCTTGATGTTACATCTTCTGAGATGACATCTGGCATCTGTGCACTTTTACGTTAATTAGATGGATCATTAGCTCATTCAAACGTGACTGTGCATTTCTACATAATCTCTTTTTAATTCAAAAACACAGGGATACTTTTTTTATCAGTCTGTGTTGGTCAACGACAACATACGATTCCTTTTATGAAGTCATGCATTTCAAAGTCAGACATTCTTGTTTTCAACTTTTTTTATTAAACTTTAGACATAAACAAAACAAGAGAAATAAGTTTTATCATACTCTGTTTTACACTCACCTCCCACTCCCCCCATTACACACCTCTGCACCTCAGGTGGCAGAGAGCCAGCTACTAAAAGGAGACCAAATACAGTTTGTCTAATAGGCCACAAGTCACTTTTTTGTACGATGCTATTTTAACCATTAACCATTCGTCATAGCGAGGCCGGCGGCTTTCCCAGCAGTGTCTTAGCAGAATCCCTTTAGCTGTGTAAGGGCCAGGATGTCTCATTTTTATGGGGAAGTCAGAAAGTTCTGTGGTTGAACCAAACATGGACAGTTTTGGTGAGATGTGAAATCTTCTTTTCAGAACATGAAGATGACTCCATAATATCAAAGTCAGACATTACTTTCGATTAGTGGTTCCTTAGTATCGCCCTCACTCCCCATCCTGCTTACATACATGTGATCACACAGCCTCACAGGCCGCCTCTACACTCAGTGAGACGCCTGAATCATTATAATGTTTTCATACTCATTGTAGTGGTTGAACTTATACCTGATTCCCATCAGTATTAAGCTTGATTAACTATCATATCAGCTATGATTCTGTTTACAACATACTTTTCTCTTATCCAGAGTCACATTTCTTATCTTTCCACTTTCCTGCAGCCACACAAACACTTCATCGTGTCTACACATAATTTAGACATTAGAAAAATCTCCATTACTCAAACTGTATTTCTCATATATATACTTCAATATTCTGTATTTCAACGTATTAATTAGACTTATCTTTGATTTTATCTATTCAATTCAGTTTCATTTTATTTTTATATGTCTTTGATTAAGAATTAAGAATAAAGGGTAGCACTTTCTACACTTTCTCTGTAATAAAGTGGTAATAGTAGGGTAACAAGGGGGAAACGAGTATAATGTGTCTAAGTTATTACTATGCAATTACCAAAGTAATAGCCACTAAATAGCCAAGTAATATAACGGTAGTAACAGTGGTTAAAGCTGAGAAATATTACTCTGAAATATATGTTATAGGCTAATAAGAGCCCAAAAACTGGGGTAATAATATGGAAATACAGCTCAGTAATAAAGTGGTAATAGTAGGGTAACGAGGAAGGAAGAGGATTGTAATAATGTGGTAACTTCTAAGTTATTACCACTGTTACCCGTGGTAGCATCTGTGTAATAAGCAGGAAAGAGAGCTGCCTGTTTCCATTTAATAACACATTATTAAGCTATTGAAGCTAATTTAAAAAGTGATTATCATCAGGAAACAGCTGTGGTAGTTTTCTGTAATAAGCAGGAAACAGAGCTGCAAAATATTCACCAGTTATGGCGATTCTAAATCGCCTGTAGGTAAATGTGAGCGTGAATGGTTGTATGTCTCTGCGTGTTAGCCCGGAGACAGATTGGCGACCTGTCCAGGGTGTCCCCCGCATCTTGCCCTATGGTATGAACCATAGGGCAACCCCCCTCCACAACCCTGAGAAGGATAAGTGGAAGTCAATGGATCTCTTAACCTTAATTCCATCTCTGGTTCCTGGAACCGCGACTGGTCCTCAGTGAGCCATTTTCCAAAATGATCATTGCTTACCAGTTTAGTCATTTCTGGCAATGTTAGCATGCCATTAAAAATGACTAGCTCAACATGCTCAACAATGCTGTCTTCAGTCCGTTCTTCAAATGCTGCATCAAATATACTTGAAGTTCACTGTGTTAGAGAAAGTGCTCACTGCGTTGCTCATGCTTTCTTCCAGGAATCATCTCCATGGTGATCTTCAGCGTCCTGTGCATCATGGTGTTCGTGATCCGTCACATGTTTCGTCACAAAGGCTCCTACCACACTAACGAGGCAAAGGGAGCCGAGTCAGCAGACTGTGCCGACGCAGCGATCATTGTCAACGATCCGGCCTTCACCGAAACCATTGATGAGAGCAAGAAAGAGTGGTTCATCTGAACCCTCGTCGACACGGACACACGTTAGGATGTAGTTTTGCAAGCTTAGGGAGTAGCTGGAGGTGACGACCTACTAACCCTGGAGGAGCTGAGGACTTTAGAGACAGAGGAAACCATTGGTATTTTAGCTTGGGTATTAAAGCACAGGGCGCAGACGTGCCTGGCAGCGACAGTGTGGAGTGATTCATATGATGGAAGGACGGCCTTCAGTGTACGGTGCCATAAAGTTTCAGGCCTTGGATCAGTCAGTATGTTCATTTGCTTTTATCTTATATTTTTATATATATCGCTCTGACTTTGATTTCAGTATGTAATGTATTTATTTATTGATATTATATTTTTTCAAATGTTGATATTATTTATTCTTAATTTTCTTTGTGTTTTTATTTCATGTGTTTGTGCTTTACTTCTGGTACTTTGACTTTAAGAACTTTGGCATGAATTAAAATAATTATGAATTAGTCCCAATAAGCCTTTGTGCATATAGCGACAGTAAACAATTCTAGAGTGTTTTTGTATATTAAGTGTGATACGTTATAATTTGCCTTATTTTTATAAAATGATTTATTCTGTATGTTGGTAGTTTAATTTTGGTTCTCAGACTAAAAACTATGTTGTGTGTGTGTGTGCGCGACACACGCACGTGCATGCATAGCTGGCTTGCTTGTCTGTAAAGGAGATGTAGCCATGACATTGTTTGCATCATCTGAACTCAGAGCTTCTTTTGATTTCTGCATCTGAATGTGTCTTTCAAAGACTTCTTGATACTTTTTTCCGTGAGTTCAGGAAACACACTCAGCTTGTCTTAAGCTGCCGTTTGTCCAGGGCCAGACTACAAAAACAGAACAAATAACTTTATTAAACTTTACCTTCAAATCCACAGTGAGGCAGCATTAAGTTAGTGATTCCACTACCAAGGCTGGTGAGGGACGAGTAAAGCACAGCACTGTAGCAAACAAATACTCTAACTTCCCTAAAGTGAACCAAATTCCTTCCAACAGCTCCCAGAGCCTGCAGATGTTTTCACTGTCAGCTGCTGAGTGCCGCAAACTCCACAATCCAGACTAAACTGTGCCTCTAACAGCACCCCCGTCACTACCTTCACATGCTGAAGGTAATATGTTTGACACAAAGCTGGTGGCAGATCTGCGACGTGTCCACATTGAATCTGAGGTCAAATAAAGACAAAAGTAGGAAAAAGCAGCAGCCTCATAACACTGCACTGGGCTTATGGATCAGGAAAGAACTCTTATCTTGGATAATATTCAATTTTGCACAGTGTTATTATATCAACGAGCCCTCCCTGTAATATAAGACAGAGTGGGCTGACAGCAGAACGGTTTCCTCACGCTCACACAAGTTCAGGTGAACAGCAGCTGAGAACAAACGCCTCGTGGAGACTTGCTGTGACTGAACTAGGCTGCAGAGTCGGTTTCATTCGACTCCAAGGTGAAACACATTTAAACACCATCTCTGTAGATGAATGTGACATGACGCAGATACTCATCATCAAACAAGCAGCTGGTCATATTTTGGCAGCAGGACATTTTCCACACTCAGAGAAATCCTTGTTTTCATTTAGCACAGTCTTTCAGAGGTGTTGTTTTCTCCTCGGTGTCCCTGAAACTAGAATAACGGGTCCGATCATGCTGAGAGCTGCTCCTTCCTGTAGAGCAGCTACGCTGACCGGATTCAAGCTGGTGATAAGAGTGTTTTTGTTTCTTGTATCTGGAAATATGTTTCTACAAAGGAATGTTTGTCTGTCACACGCTAACGGCTTACACTTGACATTTGATTGTACTGCATTTGTATTCGTTTGACTGCATTGAGATGTATTGGCATGCCATTTGTCACTGATGACACGTTTCTGTTGATGAACCACTGTAGCATCACATGGCTTTTTCTTCATTGTTCTGTGTATAAATGATTATCATTTATAGCTGATTTCTCATTCTTTGTGCTTGAAACTAACGGCTCCTGGAGCAGCCTGTGAAATACAAGTATGACTCATACCTCAGTGATATTTCAGTTTTTAGGAAACGCACTTTCATCACGATGACGATGACTCTATAAAGGCCCTGGAAATGACTCTTGTGCTTTAGCACTATAAAAAAACTGAATGAAATTGAATACTTGTGAAAATAGTTACATGGATACATAATTGCAATTTTAATTGCATCAGGTCACTGTAAGATAAACATATTGTAGTATGGATCGTGTGTCCCTCACTCCAAAGCCGTAGCTCAGGATGTAGAGAAGGTCGTCTACTAACTGGAAGGTTGGAGCGTGAATGCCAGCAGCTGCTAGTGCTACCCCCCTGCCTCCTAGCAGACACACCTACTGTATCAAACTAAATCCTACATCACAGCGAGATGTCAAAAACTTTATCTCCAGGATTTGAAGTCGTCTGAGATTTGCAGTAGACACACTCATGGTATCAATTTCAAAATTCTACGCCACCTTGTTCACGAGTTATCGCATTCACAAGATTTTCAAATAAACCTGACGTTTGATCGGAGATTAGTAACAGATGCACCTGTGGCATCAGACTGAAGCCCCTACACTGCCTCGTTTTCAAGATATCGCATTCACAAACCTCGATCTGCAAGACCTGCCCGCCTGCCTGGGCCGGTGACCCCATCATCAGAATGTGGAGAGGTGGAGTAGAAAGGTGCTATATCAGAACCAGTCCGGTTACCATCCTAGTGGCAGCTATCAAAGCTTTGCCCCCCACACTGCACCTCTTTAGCAAACACATAAACAGCTTTTTAAAAGACGGTTCTGCTGTGCAGATGTCAATAACTCTGTTGCTGATGTAGTTAATGTCTTTGTCATCTGCCAGTCTTAAACTAAAATGTACCAAAACATTGCATAAAAACAATGAGAAAAACATTTTATTAGGCTCAAATGTAGAATAAAAGGACAAAATAAAAACAGATATTATAAAGATACAGAAAATGGCAGGTGGGTAAGCTGGGCCAGGCTGATCTGCAGAGTGAATCCTGTGTGGATGTGGTTCAGTAACCTGGAACAGAAATGATGACAAACAGCAGAAATGATGTTCGGTCCGTTCTCCTTCATCGTCGCTCGTACTGGTGCTTGGCTTAGCCCGGGCTTATCAAGCTGCCAAAGTAAGCAGTCACTGTCTTCAGCTTGTTGTTGAGGAAGTTCTGCTCGACCTCCACCTTCCCTCCTGGGCCGGCTAAAGACGCCACCTGTAGAGACAAGATTTCAGTAAGACAGTCCCAACACAAGCTGAGCAAAGCAAACACAACTACAACACAATACTCATTACAAGTATAAGAGTCTGGGTACATAAAGAACGATGCCACCGCGGCGTTGCCAGTCCAGTGGAGCATGAACATCCAGACATCCACGGTCACACGAAATATGTCAAAGTACAGATTACATTACATGTTTGAGAAATCCTGAACACACTGACCTGATCCATGTCAACATTACGCGGAAGAAAGTACACAATGTTGTCTGATATCAGTTTGGCCAGGCGGAAGATCTCAAATGTGCCGAGTGTCAAGGATGAAAACTGCATGTTCAAAAAAAGAAACTTTCAGATTGAACAGACTGACTGTGTTACCTGCAGAGTGCCTGAAATAAAGTTCACCTTTCAGGGCTTAACTGTAGGGACTGTCTTACAATACAGTGGGGCAAAAAAGTATTTAGTCAGCCACCGATTGTGCAAGTTCCCCCACCTAAAATGATGACAGAGGTCAGTAATTTGCACCAGAGGTACACTTCAACTGTGAGAGACAGAATGTGAAAAAAAAATCCATGAATCCACATGGTAGGATTTGTAAAGAATTTATTCGTAAATCAGGGTGGAAAATAAGTATTTGGTCACCTCAAACAAGGAAAATCTCTGGCTCTCACAGACCTGTAACGTCTTCTGTAAGAAGCTTTTCTGTCCCCCACTCGTTACCTGTATGAATGGCACCTGTTTGAACTCATCATCTGTATAAAAGACACCTGTCCACAGCCTCAAACAGTCAGACTCCAAACTCCGCCATGGCCAAGACCAAAGAGCTTTCGAAGGACACCAGGAAAAGTATTGTAGACCTGCACCAGACTGGGAAGAGTGAATCTACAATAGGCAAGCAGCTTGGTGTGAAAAAATCAACTGTGGGAGCAATCATCAGAAAATGGAAGACATACAAGACCACTGATAATCTCCCTCGATCTGGGGCTCCACGCAAGATCTCATCCCGTGGGGTCAAAATGATCATGAGAACGGTGAGCAAAGATCCCAGAACCACACGGGGGGACCTGGTGAATGACCTGCAGAGAGCTGGGACCAAAGTAACAAAGGTCACCATCAGTAACACACTACAACGGCAGGGAATCAAATCCCGCAGTGCCAGACGTGTTCGCTGCTGAAGCCAGTGCATGTCCAGGCCCGTCTGAAGTTTGCCAGAGAGCACATGGATGATACAGCAGAGGATTGGGAGAATGTCATGTGGTCAGATGAAACCAAAGTAGAACTTTTTGGTATAAACTCAACTCGTCGTGTTTGGAGGAAGAAGAATACTGAGTTGCATCCCAAGAACACCATACCTACTGTGAAGCATGGGGGTGGAAACATCATGCTATGGGGCTGTTTTTCTGCCAAGGGGACAGGACGACTGATCCGTGTTAAGGACAGAATGAATGGGGCCATGTATGGTGAGATTTTGAGCCAAAACCTCCTTCCATCAGTGAGAACTTTGAAGATGAAACGAGGCTGGGTCTTCCAACATGACAATGATCCAAAACACACCGCCCGGGCAACAAAGGAGCGGCTCCGTAAGAAGCATTTGAAAGTCCTGGAGTGGCCTAGCCAGTCTCCAGACCTCAACCCCATAGAAAATCTGTGGCGGGAGTTGAAAGTCCGTGTTGCTCGGCGACAGCCCCAAAACATCACTGCTCTCGAGAAGATCTGCATGGAGGAATGGGCCAAAATACCAGCTACTGTGTGTGCAAACCCGGTAAAGACCTATAGTAAACGTTTGACCTCTGTTATTGCCAACAAAGGTTATGTTACAAAGTATTGAGTTGTATTTTTGTTATTGACCAAATACTTATTTTCCACCCTGATTTACCAATAAATTCTTTACAAATCCTACCATGTGGATTCATGGATTTTTTTTTCACATTCTGTCTCTCACAGTTGAAGTGTACCTCTGGTGCAAATTACTGACCTCTGTCATCATCTTAAGTGGGGGAACTTGCACAATCGGTGGCTGACTAAATACTTTTTTGCCCCACTGTGTTAAAAACTTGGGTGTCTGTGCCACGTGCCTGTCAGTGTGATGTTTGCAGCTGAGATAAGGACTGAACTGCAACTGGATGTGGAAGCAGCCAATCCAGAAACTGAAAGCTAGAAAACTGTTCAAAGATGACAAGAAAGTCTGACTGATTGGAAACAAAATATAAAAAGTGAGGGCTGGCGTTTGCACGTTATTATTCTAACAGATGAACAGATGACTCCTGACGTCTTCTGTAAAATTGAAAACGCAAAAACATTTTTCAAAGCTAAGCTGTAATTTTCTCCTCTCAGTTTTCGGTCCCTCCTGCAAACGAATCCTGTCAGTCACTAACATCCCTCCACTTCCTCATCAAAGGATATCCATCAGGCTCCATCATGGTCCTGATGTCGAACACCTCAGCAGTTAGGTAGTCAGGTCCTCCCCACGGTGGCGACAGGAAGACCACATCAGCGTGGAGGTGGGGGGCCAGCTGAAGGAAGTCCCCTTGTATGAAGTCGATTCGGTCGGCCACACTGTAAACCGCAGCATTGTGCCGAGCCATGTCCAGCCGCACTGGATCGATGTCAACGGCTAAGACTGAGAGAGAAACACGACGCAGAGGACAGACTGTGAGCTCAGCGTGTTCAGCATTTCTAAAAACACCTTATGAACTTATAAACACTTACCTCTCTTTCCAGTGAGGGCAAACTGGATGGCATTTCCTCCTACACCACAGAAGGCGTCTATGACCAGCTGAGACGCAGAGAAACTGTGCTCCACCCTGAGGGCAATGTGCTCAGCGATTCTCTCCGGTGTCACAGAGAACCAGCCCTCTGAAACACATGATGAGCACGTGTGAGACGACCTGAGCAGCTAAACCCTGCAAAGAGACGCCAGCAAACTTCCTGCTGTATTCATCACCCATTCCTTCTCAGTTTAATTCAATACAATGTTAGTTATATAGCGCCAAATCACGACTACTGTTCAAGGTACTTGTTGAACATCAGAATCAGAAAACTTTATTAATCCCAAAGGAAATTATAAGGCTGCCATGAGGGTGGTTCTCCTCAGTACGTGAGCAGAGCCCAGAAGGAGGATCTGTGTTACGCTGATGCTCTTCTCAATTTCAAAGTCTTTATATTTTGAGAGTTTTTCTAAAAACCTCAGTTTTCTCCTTCCTTACTAAGCCATGTGTCTGCTTCTTGATTTCTTTCTCTGTACATTCCTCAGTTTGCTGCTCTCAGTTACTGTTCATGTCTGAGGAGCTTGGCTAGAAAGCGACTTTGTTTCACGTCTCTTCCACAAAGCTTCTTTAGTTCTGAACCAAAGGTTGAACGAGCTTCGTAGTAGTAATGTGTGCGACTAGATGACTAACAGTCGCTATCGTCACTCATCAGTAAAACTGGTCGTTGGTATTTCTCCAGACACGCTGGAGGAGGTGGGCGGGGAGCGGCAGGTCTGGTCTCCTGCTCAGACTGCTGCAGATAAACTTATTACTGTACTGTGCACTCTGAGTTATAAGTAAGTTATAAGTAAGTTATAAGTAAGTTATAAGTAAGTTATAAGTTAGTTATAAGTTAGTTATAAGTTAGTTATAAGTTAGTTATTAGCTAATCCAGTGACAGTAAACGATGCGTAACACTGAATCGTCAAGTGTAAAAGAAATATTATATCTAATAGTTATACAGCAGCTGTTGGGAGGCGACGTCACGAGTGTCAGGTTTTTGTTTTGTTTAAATCTGACATTAAAAAATAAAAATGCAGGACAATCAGTGTTGCTGCCAGTCACTGACACTCCTCAGGGCCTAACAAAGTAATATTCAAACACTTCTTTAAACGTGGTTTATAAAAATGATCTTTGGAGCTTTTACTCACCTGGATGCTCAGCCATCCAGGTGAGAACACTGAAATGACCTGAACTGTGATGCAGAGCCGGCTCTCAGTCATTTAGAGGTTAACTATGACTCACATGTTGTTGATTCCACTGGAGTAATGTGACATAACTGCAGTGTGCAGACTAACCTCGGTCCAGTCTGATCCCTTCATCAAAGCGAGAGAAGAGTCTGTAGCGCTGAGCCCAGTATTTAGCCAGCTGTGGTTCAGCTGCCATCTCTGCTGGGACCTGCTTCTTCTTCTTCTTCTTCTTTGGTGTTTTTGTGTGTTTCACACTTAATTCTACACAGACATAAATATTAGGCAGTTACTTTTTTGTTCATTTCTTTTAAACAGCACAGCCTTACTATGAACAACCTGATTCACCAGCAGATTTACTGTGAACTTCAGGCTCGTCAGGCAGGAGAAAGTCAGGAATCTGAGGACAGGGTAAGTGTGTGCCCGGCTGCTCCTCACTCTCCTCCACGTCACTCTCCTCCGGCTCTGTGACAGAGTTGGAGGTGATGCTGGGGTAACTGCTGCCCTCTACATCTAAACTGGATGCAGAATTCTTCACCTCCTTTTTCCTCCCGTCTTTTTCTTCTTCAGCTTCTCTTAAAAATGGAGGCTTGTCCTCAGGGTGTCTCTCTCTGTCCACCTCACTCCGGTCACACTCTCGCTGGACCTGTTCAAGGAAACTTTGAACCTGTGAAACAAAAAGACTTTTTTCGTTCTGTGTAACGTTCAAACAAACAAAGCTCTGCTCGACTTCCTCCTATCTAAGCTGTTCCAGTCCTCCGTGCTTTTAATCCACGTCCACGGACATGCCAGGAGAACAGGTAAAGGACATGACTTTCAGTGATTTCCACTGTGATGCTTCCTTTCAGCTGTTACTCCAGCCTAACGTCTGAGGACTTATTGAGATTCTGGGGTCATCTTTCATGCTCACAAAACTGAAAACATCTAATCTGTCCTGGCTGATCAGGGACAGGCTTCAGAACACGTCCGCTCTTCAGCCCGTTGCAGGTCGTACCTTACAAAGGGAGGTGCTGATCTGTGGACGTGTGCTGTCTCTGCCCGTCTTTGAGAACCTGGTGCTGCTGATTTTCCTCTTGGTCCATCGCTGCTTCTGACACTTTGAAGCTGAGCTTCCTTTGAAGCTGAACACACTGTTGAACCTGAGACACGAACACATTGTTACAATTTAGACATTTAAAAACATGTTTACACTCAAACAGCCGCGCTCACATAAACCTTTGTGTTTCTAAAACACAGAGAAACGGCTCAGAAGCAGGCTGGGTTCAATCATTTCACCAGAGCCGACACCTGCAACACTTCAAGCATAAAAACTGTCAATTTGCAGCATTCGCTGCCTTGCAGGCCTTTTGTGTTCTAGATGTTGGTTTGCTGAAGTTAACGGCTTTCATGTCACATGTTTGTCTGTTAATGAAGAATCAGTGCTGTTAGCACACGATGCCACATTACATCTCCTGTGCACTACAGTCACAATCACTCGCCCTGTGCTTTCCCTGCTGTGAAAGGTCCGTTGGGAAAAGTCGTTCCACACTTCCACAGTGTGCATTTGGTCCCATCTTCCTCCCCTCAACCTGAACCAGTCGCAGAAGATACTGGGAGTTTCTTCCTGTTAAAATGGTTTTTCCTTCCCACTGTTGCCCAGAGCTGCTCGTCGCTGTCTGCCTGACTGTTGGGGTCTTCTTTGTGTCATTGCAGGGTCTTACAATGTAAACCTTGAGGCGACAGTTAATCTGATTTGGTGATAGTTCAGTGAAGTTGGATCCATACTGGCTCATATGTTTGTTTCAGTTAACTTTCTGTTTTATGAGGAGATGGGTTCCAATCAGTGATGTAAAGCATAAGGCTGCAAAATTCAATGATGAATATTTTTTGTCCTTTAATACTTTTTTACCCCGACTGTGTTTTGTTTCACCAATCTTATCTTTTTGGAACTAATATATTATATTTTTAATCTCATTTCTTATTTTCGTGTCTCTGCCTAGAAGACCATTATGTATTTTAGCAGGTAAAGTGGATGCAGTCACTGAGGACTTGTGACCTACCACAAACAAAGCAGGACATGTGCTGAATAACAACTTCAGCTTTAGGCCCATTTCTAATAATCAAGTTGAAATGTTTTCATCTGAGTGTTTTTGTTTTGCATGTTTTATATTTCTATCATAAACATAAACGACCAATCACAAGGTATCTGAGTTGGAGTCGGCAGACGAGATTCCCAAAGGAGCAGAGGAAGACTTACTGAGGCTCTGGGTTGTGTTTGAGGCCAAGCTGACTCCAGGCTTCCTCGGGTGTCAGACGTGGGCACTCGTCCACATCCAGCTCATGACTGACAACAAGGACAAACAGCAGAAACATTATTCCCGGGCTTGTTGGAGAGATGACGGTCTCCATGATAGAACATCAAACTTACCTCCGTTTGACTTTAGCGCATCCTTTTCCTGGTGGTTTGTCGTCATCGTCATTATCATCGTTTCCATCGGGTGTTTCATTCCTCGATCCGTGCCGTCCGTTATTCCCGGCAGCAGCCAGTTGGAAGCCTGTGTCAGGACGTGCAAAACGCTACGTGTTTATTAAAGCAACCACACATCCATTTACTGAACAAAGGAGAAAAAACTGTGGTGAAAACCACAGGACAAGAACATGATTAACCAAACAGAACTGAACAAGTTAAGATTCAGTCTTTGACTCATTTTCATACACAGCTCAGTAAACACAAACACATTTTCTGTGACACTGAGTTACTGAAGTCATTGTCACCAAAGTAACAAGTTCCTGTGCGATCCAAGGTTGACTGACGCTGTCGGGATGTGAGCTCCTTCCACTTTTCTGAAGACATTTGTTTTCAGTGGTTGTGAAGACCTACGCCAGCGGTCGGCAACCCGCGGCTCCAGAGCCACAGGCGCCATTTCATCCTTATACTCCCGCGTGGTTTGGGAAAGTAAATTAAAGTATTTAATTGAAGTGTATTCTATTTGTTTTAGTTCTAAATTGGAAGATGACTGTGATCTTGAAACATTAAAATCAAATTATATTTCATTATTTTTTTGACGCTCAAAGTAAGCGCCACACTCGACATCGAGGCCGCTCTTGTTCAGGATCACAGATGTCGAGACCAACCAAATCCAACTCGTGTTTGAAACATGGAGCGCCATCCCGACACATAAACATGAAGACATATGCATCTGGAGTCTTGTCGAGCTTCTGATCCACACACGTATGTGAGCAGCTATTCTCCACACCGCTCACGCCGCACGGCCCCGATCTGCAGACGCCGTGCGCAGACGTTCAGGAGCAGAAGTCCCATTAAGCAGGTGAAAGAAATATCTATGCAGGTACTTTGCAAAAATGTATTCATCATGGTTTAGTGACATTTATTTTGAAATTCAGGCTCCGCTACACGCTCAGCTTTGTTTGGTCCGTGGATCATTTAAGTTCAGCTTTTTAATCGTGTTTGTTTTTGTTAATATTTTTTTAAGAGTTCAAAATGTGTTTATTACACAAATGTCTTTTTCTCTGTAGATTTCATGAGCAACACATTATTGTTGTTTATACGAAGCGTGAAGGTAAAAAAACAGGATGCAGTCTTATCGTCATTTCAGAGTCACAAAGTGTTCGCGGCTGCCAGTGTTTCCTTTTCCGTGGAAACTGGGTCCACGTGGCTCTCTGTGTGTTAAAGGTTGCCGACCCCGGCCTATCGAACAGCTAATGTTTCTCAACATAACTGATTTCTCTTGTGTATAGGCTGTGGGGGTTTTCTACACTGACTTTATTTGATTCAATATTTAGTTTCCTGTGGGCGCCCGTACTTTGTTCTTGTCCCCCTGGACACGTTGCTGGACAGAACATGTTGGTGGACAGACATTCGACACTGAGGTCAGTGTCTCGTTGTCCCAGTGAGCTGAGCGTTTGTCTCTCACTGCCAGCACCAAGTGGAAGAACCTTAGTTTATGTTACGGGTGTCCTTTGAAACAGGTTCCACTCAAAATGCTTGAAAAAGAAAACAATGAGAAATGTTATGACTGAGACTCAGCAGACAGATAGTCTGCTGATCATGCAGCCTTGGCCACACCTCATACACACAATTGTTACCTGTAGTAGCGCTGTGATGCTGTACAGAGTCAGCTGGTCTCTTGCGGTTATTCCCATCATCAGAAGCATCATCAGAGCTGCAGGACACTCCCTCTGACTGGACCATGACTGAACCAGCCACACACTGTCCACCTGCCTCCACTGTGAAGCTCTGTCCAAACAGAACATGCAAAACTTCAGCATCATCTTCTTCGTGTTTACTCTCAGCTTCAGTAGGGCCGTCGCTCTGTTTCTCTGATTGGCTCTGTAAACCTCTGTCCGTGATTCCTGTTTCTTCTTCCCCTCCAGCGTTCCCATTACAGGCAGACTGCTCAAAGGTCCAGCCCTGTCCCGCCCAGTACGAGTACTGTTCCCAATAAGAATAGTAGGTCTCTGTAGCGTGTTTGTCCCAGAGAGCTTTAGTATCCGGGTTGTCCCAAGGAGTCCGTCCTGGATCTTCTGAAGACGGCAGCTCATGTTTCTCCAGCCAGCTACTCCACATCAGAGCTTCTCCCTGTTGTGCTGCAGAAGAGTCAAAACATTAGTTAATATTTCATGTGTAGGATTGTTGCATTAAAAGAACACGAAGAAGATATGGTGGAACTTCTTTTTTTTAAATGGTCAGTGGATACTCGGGGCGGCTGTGGCTCAGGTGGTAGAGCAGCTCAGCTCCTGATCGGAAGGTTGGTGGTTCGATCCCAGGCTTCTCCAGTCTGCATGCCAAGTGTCCTTGGGCAAGATACTAACCCCAAGTTGCCCTCCGATGTGTTCATCAGAGTGTGAATGTGTGTGAATGTAGATTAAGTTTGCACTTGCATGAGTGGGTGAATGAGGCATGTCGTATACGGCGCTTCGAGCACTCCGGGAGAGTAGAAGCACAATGTAATCAGTCCATACTGCTTTCCTGTCTGTGTTGGTCTAAACAGACGCGTGAAGCCAGAATTTTGGATGAATTGTGCAGGTTCTGAGGAGCACGATAAACAGTTATAATTATTTATGAAGTCAGATGACACAAATGAATTCGACATCAGGAGACATGTCTGCAAGACCTAAAGACCTGGATGACCTGCCAACTTCTACTCCTGAATGAAGAAGTAGACGAACGTCTTGCCCAGCAGACTGGAGGAGGCCACTGGTAGTTGACCCACTGCCTCCTGAGCCACAGCCACCCCGAGTATCCACTGACCCAACATGATATCTCTATGTCTTCCTACCAAACCCGGTGTCACAGTGCAGTGTTAGAAAAAAACAGTCTTCATACATTTCACTATAAACGTCATGTGACCATTCTTACCCCAGTAGGCTTCCCAGCCAGCATCTTGGATCCCTCCTGATACTCCCACTCGTGGATCAAACGCCTCCTCATCAACTATGACATAAAAACATCATGCATGACTAGGGATGGGTACCGGTTCTGACATAAACGGTAGTAACCAGACCGAAAAGCAGCGCACATTTCGGTGCTTTTTTTCCTGAGCTGTGATACACTTCTAGCCAATCATTTTACGTTTCCGAGGATAGTAGGCGGGCCCAGGTACGTACGTTCTTTTTGAGCAGAGCTACAGATTAAAAATGCCCAAGGCGAAGCGGTCAAAGTCTGGCTGTACTTCACAGCAAAAGATGCAAACTCAGCAGCAACAAGTGCTTTAAGCTGATACTGTGATACTGTCAAAGGAGGTAACACCTCAAATCCGATGAAACACCTGGCGACGCATAGCGTTTTTTTAAAAGCCCAGAAATGCGCCGTATTTGATAGCTTGCTGCGAGACCTCACACCGTGCACATCTACTGCGGGTGTGGTGCCAGTTATCGACCCGGAGTTAGAACATCCCCCAAAAACCCGAAGAGGAGAGTCCTGGCCCCTAGCCCTGCCAGTGTAGCAGAAATGATGAGGATGATGATGCAGCAGCAGCCATTCTTCTCTGCGTGAGTAGCTTAATGTTGTTCGTGTGTAATTTACGCTGAGTAGACTACCCACGTGATTACATTAATGCATGTAAGGTGAACTAGCAAACATCATCATAGCTACATGCGGCTGTCCTCTTGTTTGATGGCAGATACTCCCTTCACCCTGGCCAAAAAGGCTAAAATGACCAAAGAAAAAGTGGAAAACAGTTAAACATGAGAGGTTTTTGGACCAATTTTGTGTTCTCTATTCTTTAAGCACCGTTTGAGCACCGGCACCGTTTCAAAAGTGCCGGTTTGGCACTGGTGTCGGATAAAATCTAAACGATACCCATCCCTATGCATGACATCACAGTCGCATGAAAAAAAGAAGGACCACATGCAATACTCTGAAACAATGAATACGCTGTTACTGCTTCCATTGTAATTAAGAAGGTAAGGAGACATGTGCTGCTGATAAAAGCCTGTAAGCTGACCGCCTAAAAGGAGAACTTCTGGCAATTTGCTGGTCTGGAAAATTCAGCTGTGTGGACCCAAAGGTCTGATTGTGCAAGAGCTATGTCGCAGACGCCGTTAACATTTAACAGGCCTTAATTAGCATGTTGAATGTTAAATGTTCCCAACATTTACAAACAGTGGGATGGTGTTCCCAAAAGTTGATTCTGTTCATCTGGACGTTTTCAGTGGGAGAAACGTTTCGTCACTCTTCCAGCTGACTTCTTCAGTCTCAGCTGGCTGCAGGTGTTTAACCTTATAAACAGGACATCTGCACAATGACTGAAACTAACAGCACTGAGGGAACAATGGGCTGTGAGGTCAGTATATTGATCAGTTTCTTGATCATTAATATGCTGCCATTGAAAGCTCACTAGTGCATGTTGTCACAGTAATCCCAGTACCAGATGGTACCTGTCAGCTCCACCATCTACAAGCCGAGTGCAGCTGTGGCAGTAGCTGACACAAAAACTCAGGTATGGGAGGAGATGAGTTAGACCGTGGAGAAAGTGGATACTCTACCACATACAAACCTTCGTAATATTACTCGTAATAAAAACAATAAAAGCAATAAGATAATCGCATCACCTTTTTCATCAGCCTGTGGATCTTCTTCACTTTCCTCTTCTTCACTTGTTTCTTCACAGTATTTTGAGGAACTCCTGTTAGACCTCCACCCCTGTGACATGACGGAAAATAACAACCAAAGCTGCTTTTTAGCTTTCATTTCAAAAAACGGCGACTTTAATAACACAGCACTGCAAAACTGTGTGACTTACTGCTCTCCTCTGCTCGGAGGAGCACACAAAGGCTAAAGGCAGGCCCATGCTGGCCATCATCTGAGTTTCTTCATCCAGCTCCTCCACCTCAGTCTCCTCTTCCTCCTCTTCACCATCATCTACATCTATGAGTTGAGAAATGTATTTTTTAAATCATGGCAACTAAAACTAGACAGTACAGCGAGGTTAAGAGAGCCACATTCTTCTACCCCAATGCCTGATACATTTCATAGGTGATTATTTTAATCCCTGGTACTATTAAATATCATGACAGGATGTACCTTGTACAGTGTTTTCCAGGTCAGGCAGAAGTCTGTTATCAGAACGATACAACTCTCGATCCCTGTAAAGAGGCGATGGACATAAAGGACAGATGTAGGAAATCCATAGATGCATCTGTATACATCAGCGTATCCGCTAAAACTCAAGGTGTTTGGGTACTGAGAACAACAACATCTAAACGACTGTGAAAAAATAAAGTAATATATAGCCCGTGTGGGAAGCCTCCCCAGAGGAGTTGAAGCTGTTATAGCTGCAAAGGCTGGGACAGTATCATGGGATGTCACTCAAGTTCATGTGTGTGTGAAGGCAGACGAGTGAATACGTTTGGCACTATGGTGTCTGATTCCACCGCTCATACCACGCTGCCACCAGCACACAGCTGCTAACCTTTTCTTTTGGGGTTCAGCATTGTGCTAGCAACAGTAGTAGCCTTGTAATGACTGCGATTCATTCAACTGTGATTGATATGATAGCTTTTTAAAACGCTGCTTTGTGGTTGCCTTCACTCAAGTCAGTTATTCATTAAAACGACATTTATTACACGGAATTTCAAAGATTTGACTGGATTTCGTTTCTTGCGTCGTCTTTTAATGACCCACACTGGCTGGTTGCCATGTCAGCCCGGCTGAGACAAACACCGGTTTAGATCAGACTGTTGTTCGACGTGCTGCTAATGAATTACGTGTATGAGTTGTAGCGGACAGAGGAAAGGTGGTGGAGGCTCACTGTACGAAGGCTCTGGAGCAACGACAATGAATCGTTTCTTCCTCCTGCAGTGACTCCTTCTTGGTGAAGATGATTTCCGCCACCAGGGCTACTCTTCTCATTTCCAGCATCATGGCGGTTAGCTCGCTGCAACAACAAACACACTTTCATTTACCGACGAGCTGCTTGCGTCTTTAAGCAGCATGGGACTCTTTCCTTTATTATTGATTATTTCCGCACTATAAGCTAACAGCGGATTTCCGCTGTTTTTCAAAATAAAAGTTGCAATTTTTTTGTTTTGTTTTGTTTTTTATAGAAAAAAATTCTAACAAAATTTTTCCTTTAAAATCACTAAATCTCATGGTCATTAGAACACCAACTGTTTCATTTTAATTGCTTTATAGCTACATTAATGCATCTATTTTTACTGATTTTATTGCGCTTTTTAAATTTAATGGCATCTTTTGTAGCTGCCATCACCAGTGTGTGAATGTGTGTGTGAATGGGTGAATGACTGAATGTAGTGTGAAGCGCTTTGGGGTCCTTAGGGACTAGAAAAGCGCTATACAAATGCAGGCCATTTACCATTTTGACATTTTCCACTTTTACTTTTGAGGGTTATATTCTCAAAACTATGACTGTATGTATATAGTTACTGTTTGAAAGCAGGTGCAATTAGTTTTGTTTTTATTTTGAAGCGAACGAGTCGACCCGGAAACTCTTCCTTGTTCGCGAGTAGAACTCTTTCATCGGCAGTTTTAGGATAGAAATCTGCGACTCTGTGTTCGCCCGACGACGTTCCGGGTTGATGGACAGGATAGTTGGTAGCTCTAAGAAGCATAGGTTTTGCTAGTGTAATATTGAATGTCGTGCTACAGTTTAATGGCACGCTTTACCGAGTAAGCAGTCGGTAGGTACCGTTTTTATGTCTGTAACCGGGGAGTTGGCTCTTAGAATTAGAGGTTTCTTGAGAAATGTCAGATTTTCCAGCTCCTTCAATGAGACTTAGCTCACAGTCAGTTATTATACCGTAGCCCCAGCTCGCTGTTGTCATTTTGCTGATCAAATGTAGCCTCTTCCTATTCCAGTAACACTGTGGTGCTGTTCTAGATACTAATGCTATGTAAAGTTGCTGTCAGTTTAGTTGGTTTTAAAAAGCTGCTGGTGTTTACTAGAAATTGGAGTCTGCGTAATCCACTGCGTCCTCCTTTACCTCCTTTCTATGTAGCAGCAGGTGTTCTCTATGCAGTCTGCCTGAGACCTGATCGGAGCGTCAGTCGGCTGAGCTGGAGTTCTCGTGGCTGAGAGCAGAGCACTATGTCAGGCAACCAGTCATGTCTGACGGGCGCGGAGGACACGCTCTCTGTCTTGGTATGCATCCTGTCCAAGGACTTGATAATGAAATCGAGCTCACCTAGAAAGAAATGTATTATTTATTTAACATCAGCTTTGGTGTTCATGCATGACTTTATTTGAAGATGCACATAATACAATAACACTGTCCATAACGGAGGGTTAACACTGCTGCACCATCAGATCTTTCTGTTTGCATGTTCTCTCCGGGACCTTCCTCCCACAGTCCAAAGAGATTGGTGAGTCTAAATCGCCCATAGTGTTGGCCCTGCGACAGACTAGCGACCTGTCCAGGTGTACCCTGCCTCTTGCCCTTACACAGCTGGGATAGGCTCCAGCGCCTCAAGGAGAAGCGGAAAAAGATGCATGGATGGATTTTTCACAATATGTTGGCAACAAGTCCCACAGTGTGCATGATGGGATGTCTCTCCAGCCCTCTTTGAGGCCCACTCCTCCACAGAGGAGGCGTTCAGATCGTGGGCCCCACGCCGTTCTAAATTTAAATGTAGATCATTTGTCCTGGACCGTAGTTGTTATTACGATCTGACCTGGTATTAGTAAGAGTGTTATACTATCACTGCGTCACATGTTAAGCATTGAAAGGAGCTTCTATGGTGTCCGTCGCTTAGAAACTCTAGATTCTCCCACAGTGGTATTTTATGTCCAACTGTGATGTTACATAACACAGTTAACCACTGCTGATACAAAGAATGTGTTACGTATTTTAAAGTTACCCATCCAGTAATTACTGAGATGTTTTCACCTGGACCAAAGTGAGGGATGTTAGTATTGACGTTCTGGTCCTGGTCGACAGGTGTGTTTGTTTCATGCATGGGAGGAATGGGCGGGTCTTGATCAAGAGGACTATCTGAGTGTCTTGGAATACCTGTTGTGGGTCTTCACACCCCTAGCCATCGTCTTCATCGTGCCTTTCCTCATCGTTATCTTCCTTTACCTCTCTATACTCTTCCTTCATGTCTACAAGGTAAGTAAACAGTGCTTTATTGGCTTTTAAATCTCTAAATGGTCTGGCACCTGTTTATTTGTCTGATTTGTTGAAGCCCCACGTCCCCACTCGTTCCCTTCGGTCAGCTGAGCAGTTGCTGCTTTCGGTCCCAAAGTCACGGCTGAAACTTAGAGGAGACCAAGCGTTCTCTGTTGCCGCGCTGATGCTTTGGAATAACCTTCCTCTCCATATTAGACAGGCTGCATCAGTGCCAGTTTTTAAGTCTTTATTAAAAACCTATTTTTATTCCCTGGCTTTTAACTCTGTGGGTAACTGACATTTTTATTTTATTTTATTTTATTTTCATTATTTTTTTTTTATTGTTTTTTAACTTTATTGCTATGTCTATTACTATGTGCATATTAGTATTGTACAGCACTTTGGTCTAACAGGTGTGTTTTTAAAGTGCTATATAAATAAATGATGATGATGATGATGATGCTTACACTCGCAGTCACACAAATAAAAGGACCTTCACTGTTTAGTTATCATCTGCAGCTCCCTCCATAATGTTTGGGACAAAAACACCATTTTAGTAGCTTCTGACATCTGCGCAGTGTTTGTAGGACTGTCTGATTGAAACTTTCAGATTTAAATAAAGGAGTTCACAGCTATTTTTTTACATAGTTCCCTGGTTTTAGAGGTTCAACATCAATAGGACAGTTGACTGGCAAGTAGTTCCATGGACAGGTGAGGCCTGCTCACTTGTTATTTTATAAAAAATAAACCAGGCATTGATTGAAGTTGATTCAAAGTATTGAGTTTGTATTTTATAGTTTTATATATGAGGCCTAAGTAGGGATGGGAATTGATAAGAATTTAGCAAATCCAGTTCCATAATCAATTGTCATTGAGATCATCTCTAAGCAGTATGTCACAGACATTAAATCCATGCATGGTCAAATGTTTGTGCACCCTGGAGGTGTTTGTTGTGATCAGTGGTGGGGTCATTACTCCAGAAACGTCATTATTGCACATATTACACACTTTGCTTAAAAGTAAGGATTTCTATGAACTGTTCTTTTTCCAGGTTTGGAAAGATTGTACAGCATACATCTTTCATTACTTTAGAAAATAAAAATTGGATGCACAAATTAGAATCAACACTACTTTAGATAAGTAATAAGGGGAAGACACGCAGCAAAGGGCCGCTGCTCTGGGGCCACACAGCATATGCTGGCCTGCTCACCCGACATCACATTTCTGACAGTCAGGCAGGTTGTTACACTTGTGATGTTGCTGTCTCTTCGTTTGTCTTTGTTGCAGAGAGACGTGTTAGACTGAAACTCTACTTACTGTTTTTTTCCCAATGATCTGTAAAACGCACATCGTCTTTGAATGACACTCAGACAGCCAATCAGGAGACCATGTGGCCAAACACGTCACTCCCAGTCCGACTGGGGACGGGGAATGTTGGGAAAGCAAGGCTTTGTGAAACATTCAAAGCATTTGTGCCAAAATTGTATCGAAGTTTTGAAACAATCTGAAACCTCTCTCCACAGTGACACCTGCTGGCCAACTTGGGTATCCCCACATGTCGATAGTGCTATGCAGTGAGCTGATGCAGAGAAGCCCTGCACAGTTTCAGACCCACTTATTATACCAGCCTGTCAATAATTGTGATCAACACAAGTTGCCCCACAAACATCAAAAGAAAAATACTGACACTCTTAAAGACAGCAAGCTGTGATGGTGAAGAGCAATGTGCTTCAGAAAAGTTCTTTAACACTCATGAAGCTGTTTCAGCTGCTCAGCAGAAATGAATTTATAAAGTAAAGCATCCTGAGAAAAAAATACTGTGTTTACTGTAACAACCACACTGGTTTTCTCAAAGTTTGGAAGTGTTTTGTTCACTGTTAAGCTTTTAGGAGTTGATCCCGTAAGGTTTGTCCTATAAAAACAAAGCTGGCATGCCATTATTTTTTATTTTTACTCAAAAAAAATTGTTTATTCGAAAAGACTGTTAACTAAAAACCTTTGTTACTTTTTATGGGCTAATTCGTAACAGTTCCTTTCATGCCTGTGGACTAATACACTTTTAAATCATCTTCTTCTGAGCAACATCTGAACCACAAAGACACTTTCCTTTATTACGTATAGGCACTGTGGATCCTGTGTCATGTGACAGAGGCATGATGTTTTACTCAGTGAACCTGCATGCCTCCTATTTATGAGATATTTGCACCAGACGCGTCAGTGGTGACAAAATAGGGAAAAGAAAAGAACTTCATGAAAAACATTTGGTGAAATTTGTTAAGTAATAGGTTGCCTGTAATTACCGGATGGGTTTCTAGCTTTTTACAGTATAAATACTGCTGGTCTGGTCTTAAAAAACCCAAAACTATTTACATCAAATTGGCATCAAATTCTTCCCAACAGGAAGTCTTGACTGGGTTGTCAGTAACTACCCATCCAATCCACACATGCAAATAAATCCAACCATTGATGTCTATAATTAAGTAATGTGTAATAATGGAAAATGCCACAGGGAAATTTATTTAATACTTTGTATAAAAGTTGATAATGACAGCTTCAGACCACGTCCTGTATGGAGAAACTATTAGCATTTTCCCACCATTTCCCAGGCTTGTCTGACTGTTGTTCAGCAAATTTTAAATGTACTTCAGCATGCTTTGTCTTTATCAGTGGGGTGTGGTGAGCATACATACAGGCCATGGTGGTAGAGTCCTATAACTCACGTTATAAAAAGTGAATATTGATGATCTCCTGAAAGCGTGAGCAGGTGATAAAGTTCTGCTTATTTCTTCTACCAGAGGAAGAATCAGCTGAAAGAAGCTTACTGTAACAACCTGTGGGACGGAGCCAGGAAGACCTTAGCTACTCTGTGGGACGGACACGGAGCCATCTGGCATGGTAGGACACCAAGGTCCTTCATTTACGATGACACAGTGCTCTACATCCACTGCTATCAGTAACAGCCTCCATTTGGTTAAAGCCAGCACTGTACATGTGTATGAGTTCTCAGTCGTGCTTGAAAAGTTTGTTTGGTTTGTTTGGTTTGTCACCCCTCATCCAACAGTCAGTGCTAACAGCTGATGGAGAGCTTCGTGTAGCCTCTCGTGGACTTGACATCAAACTGCAGGTTTCGCTTTCTGTCCTCGTGAATCCCGAGAACAAAACACCCAAACACAGGCTAAACCATGTAGTGCAGGGTTAGGCAACTCCAGGCCTCGAGTGCTGGTGTCCTGCAGGTTTCAGATGTGTCCGTGATCCATCACAGCTGATTTAAAGGGCTAAATGACTCCTCAGCATTTCTGAAGTTCTCCAGAGGCCTGCTAATGAACTAATCATGTGATTCAGGTGTGTTAACCCAGGGTGCGATCTAAAACCTGCAGGACACCGGCACTCGAGGCCTGGAGTTGCCCACCCCTGATGTAGTGTATGCTCTGTGTGTAGAAGCGAGAGCAAACAACCACTCTGCAAATGTTCAGCCATCTTAACAGGACAAGCACAGCTGTACACATACAGTCTGTTCAGGTTACCAGTGTTTGAATTTTGGAATATAGACACAGCAGTTGACTCACCATCGCTGTGAGACGCTGTGAACAGCCGATGTTGAGGCCACGCGGTGGCTTTGCAGATGATCCCTTTCTGGATGAGTCCTGTCCTTGGCTCATATGACCTCAATAACTCACATGATAGCAGGGTGGGGCATAATAGACCACACCCTGGTCGATACCTCGGCTCACGCAATGACTCGTGTGATTAATAGTGGGTCACCAACCCTCACCTGAGAGACTCCATCAGGTGTTTTAGGACTGAAGAATCGCCTTGCAGTGGTGAAACCTCTCCACCAATCAAAAACTCTGAAGATGACAATAAAGTTCTAAGTGTCTAATGCAGCACCATCTATGCGTAATTGATTGATCCCTAATGCTATCTGTGTACTAGGGTATGAGGTTCATGGTATGGAAAAGATTCCCGATGAAGGACCAGCTCTGATCGTGTACTATCACGGAGCCATTCCAGTCGACTACTACTACTTCCTCGCTCACGTTATCATTCAGAAGGGACGGACCTGCCACTCCGTAGCCGACCACTTCCTCTTTAAGATCCCAGGTACTGTACACACCGACCCATGTGCAAACGTTAACACGGAGCACACACTAAACACTTTCCCAGAACGACTGTGTCATCATTCTTCTCCAGATGCTCTTAAACCATGAAACCACTTGTAGGATATTCACTCAGTTTTGGTTTTATTTTTTTGCTGAAAACAAACAAACAACCCAAATCACATCATTTTCTTAATAGAAAAATTTCATTCAACATACAAAGAAAGAAACTATGTTAGCTATCACCAGAATCTTTGCAGATCGAGAAGAGGAAGAAATGATGGAGATAAAATATGTGTTTTTCCAACCGAGGTCTGAAGCTGTTACGTAAATAACAACCTGCACTAAAGACGTCAACACGAGCAAATGATTATTAGTCAGTCTTACATGACATGCATTGAAGGTGTGTTGGCCCACACAGAACCACAGGTGGAAATGTGATGTTTGCATCGCTGGACTAGGTGGTCCTTTGTGATTGGCTGATGTGCAACACAGGAGCGCCACAGACAGAGACTGCTATCTTCATTGCTGTTGGCCTTTTATACCTCAGACTTTCAGTACTCTGGGTCACGCTAGCTACAAAAATACTGTGACATTTGTATTTTTATCTAACATTCCCACTCATTGGATGCACTGGGGAAACATGGGCACAGTGTGGTAAAGTATTGGTGATTACCTGCGACCGTCTGTTCCTTACTCTGTCGTCTTGTCTCATTACTGTAGGTTTCAAATTGCTCTTGGAGGTGTTCAGTGTGATCCATGGTCCTCAGGAGGAGTGTGTTCGAGCTCTGAAGAACGGTCACCTGTTGGCGATTTCTCCGGGAGGAGTGCGGGAAGCTCTGTTTAGTGATGAGACCTACCCTCTCCTCTGGGGCGAACGGAAAGGCTTTGCCCAGGTCGCCATTGATTCTCGAGCGGTGCGTTGTTTCAGTCTAATTTAGTCACATTTCAGCACAGTAATGTTTTTGAACCATCAACAGGCCACAGCAGTACATTCCTGCCCTATTTGATACAAGTGAAACTAAACTTACAAAATGTGACTGTCACATTATTTTAATACTTTATCACTGACAAACAAAACTAACAAACTGGAAGCTGAAGGCTCTGCCTCCCACGCTGCTTTTAAATACTTTAGGAACTACAAGTAAACCAACAGCCTGAGAGTGAAGTGCTCTAACGGGGTGATACGGTACTATGAGGTCATTAAGATGGGGTGGGGGCTGATTATTGTGAGGAGAGGGATTTTAAATTCTGTACACTCTTGTTTGCAAATACATGCATATCTGTGAACTGTTCATCGTACAGCTAACAGTGACAGATTGCTTTGCTCTTGTACAATAAACATGTAGCTTAGAAAGAAAAATCGATTTCTGTTATTAATGTGTTTATGAACAGCCATCTCATTATAACTATATATATATCAATTCTAATAAAATATTTTACATTTCTAACATTTAATGATAATGATGCTGTGGTAGTACCGTCTCTCTGATCATCTTTGTGTTGCACTCTCTGTTTTTCAGCCAGTAATTCCAATGTTTACTCAGAATGTGCGGGAAGGCTTCAGATCTCTGGGAACGCTCAGTAAGTTTTGACACTTACAGTATTACTCCAGGAAAACTGCTGGTGTCTCGCATCACCCCAGGAGTGTTTCAGTTTCAGGATGTGAGCCAGTCTGTTCCCGGGGTTGGGGACACATGTTCAAGGGAGCACAGCACATATTTGCAACCTATCATTGAAAAAGACTGAAAGTCGTTTATCGTAGTTTTTGATTTGCTGCTGTGTTCTGTTGTAGAGTTCAGGTTCAGGGAATCAAAGTAAGTGCGTCTGAGTTAAAGCCTTCGTTAACCTAGAACAACACTGTGGAGCTCAGCGGGGCTTGATCACAATAATGATACTGTCCTGTGTAATAATGTATTTTCATACATTTGTTTCTGTAACAAAGCACTGCTGTCTGAGCTCGTATCGAACACGCTCTTTCTCTGATGTGTCTATCCAGGATTTTTCCGCTGGGTCTATGACAGATTTCGTCTCCCTATAGCTCCTGTTTATGGTGGATTTCCTGTGAAGTTTCGAACCTTCCTTGGGGATCCCATCCCATATGACCCCAACATAAATGCTGCTGAACTAGCACAGAAAGTGAGTAAGCGTTTGCTTCCTTTCACTCTAACAGCATGGCAGTGCTTTGGTTTGCACTGCAAGGTCCTGGACCTTCTCAGAGCCTTACTCTGTGGACTTTCCATTTCTCCCTGTGTGATCTACTCTGGGTACTCGGTTGGTCATTCAAACTTGGATGTAGGTATGGATGTGACCACCTCCTGGTCCAGGTTCTTCCTCCTCAGGACACGGAGGAAGTGCAGCTGCTGCTGGGCGCAGATGTGGCTGCTCAGAAAGCTGAAGGTAGAGACAGAGTCCACCTGTTCAACACCAAAGCAGCAGGTCCGCGGCTCCGTACAGAGACCTCTGGATAAGGCTTAGTGTTCCCAGCTTGGCCTGTAGCTGCTAACTAACTCTGGGTCGAGCCAAGCGGAGAAATGGAGACAGGCGTGGGAAGACTGCACCAGCAGATTTTCTCATATTCAACTGTCATCGTCTCGGTTTTGAACTTGCTATAATAATTCAGATGTCTTCAGTTGTTAGTAAGTTAAAGTCATCATCGTGTAAACTTGATCTACTGCCCACTAATCTTGTTAATCTTTCGCTCCGCTGTCTTGGCTCGTTGGTCTTTAAATAACACAGTTAGTCTACGTCAGCAGCAGGTTTCACAATATGAACAAACATGATGTCTGCTTGAAATACACGAGGACGTACATGTAAGCTTTACCCTCAGTGAGCAGTCCTTACCTTTAAATCTAGCCTCTCCTCTTCCTCTCCTGCCCCGTCTTTCTCATCTTCCTCCACCTCTGAGTGAAGTTGTCTCGTTCTTTTCTCTCCCTGTGAAATCCAGCATCTGAACCTTGACTGGATAGATGTCGAAACACCGCAGCCACAACTTCTGGACAGCTGTGGCCGTTCCAGTGTTGTTCCAAAAAAAGAAAGAAATGAAATAAAGAACAACACCGGCCCACTTCAGCCCCTGACAACACACACGTCTCTTTTTATGCGACATTATGTCGCTCATAAACGATCAGCACTGCTGTTGTGTTACTGTTCAGGCTCAAATCGCTTTGATGTTTGGAGGCTCGGAGTGATGTAAAAAAAACTCTCCTCAAATCTGTCAAACCAAAAGTAATGAGCTGGTTTTGAAACTGCAAGAAGAAAAAAGTACAGATGTCTTTTTAAAAATATAGGAAGTAAAAGTAGTCAGAAGAATAAATACTCTGAGGAGCAGCAGGCAGGGGTGTCGCTCTGTAGGCCTGCTTAATGGCACTCAGTCCAGTGTCGTCGTCCCCCCCCCCCCCCCGGTAGGATACTTAACAGTGTCCTTGAGTGTAAAGAACTCGTTGGTTATAACTTAATAGCTGATTAAACTGGTGGAGGATGTTTTGCTTTTCCACCAAATGTTAATCTTCAAACAATCTATGTTTGGGTGCCTTGAAAAGTGCTATATACAGTAGATCCAATCCATTGTTATTATTATTTAATGAAATACACGCGTGGGGGGACCAGCGCCGTACGCAGACAGCGCTGATCTCCGACTAATCAAAGCATAAGCAGATATTTTATACCATCTGGGTTAACGCCCCCTCATGTGTCATCAGATACAATATATGCATACCTCAAATCAAAACCACAATGACTTTTAACACAGTTTGAAAAGAACATTATCTCAGATGTTTCCTGTCAACCTATCTCTGTTTGCGTTTTTACTCTGAAGGTGCAGCAAGCAGTCCAGTCTCTGATAGACACACATCAGCAAATCCCAGGGAGCATCCTGAGAGCCTTGTTGGAGAGATTCCACACCAAATACAAAGCCCACTAACATCAGTGACACTACAACAGAGACAAACTGTCCAGTATGTGACCAAACCCACGCATCAGGTGGCTGCAGTCTGCACAGGTTTGGTGCTGATGTGCATCTGAAGTCCTCGATGTTTTTATTGCACAGCTCTCATATGTATTTTTGTTTACATAGACTCCCTTTTATATATATTCGTATTCGAGACGAATCTGTTGAAATTAAGACTTTATAAGATGCAGTCAGGTTTCATAATAATATCTCTCAAAGGACGGAAAGAAAAGCAAATATTTATTTGAATTCAGACACATTATTGTGACCGTAATGTTTTTGTGTTTGTGTGGAAGAAAAGGCAAATGTGTTTATTTAAAAGTGCATTTACATCAACAAGTGATTCATAATGATTTTTAATAAATAAATGTGTTTTGTTGTCGATGCCTTTTGAGTTGATCAGTGATTAGTTTAGACCAATCAATCAATATTTCTTATAGAAAAGGTATGGGTGGGTGCTTTATGATGACAAGAAAAGCTGAACATTAATGTTTCACTACGTCCACCAACCACTGAAGTACTGTATCGTTCTCAAACACTCAGGTACTGCAGGATGTCCTGTCACGCAGCGGTCTCCAACCTTTTTTGCACCACGGACCGGTTTATGCCCAACACTATTTAAGGTGTCGCGGATAAATACAACAAAATAAAACTGGTACCGGTACCGAAAAAAAGAAGATTTATTCATAACACAGGTGAAAAGACCCAGGAAAACCCAGTTAATGATAACAAAATAACGCTGAAAACCGATAAAGACCCTGAAAACCAGACATTTCACACCTGAGCCTCAACTCTCGCGGCCCGGTACCAAACGACTCACGGACCGGCACCGGTCCGAGGCCCGGGGGTTGGGGACCGCTGCTGTAACGTATAGAGATGGAAAGGATCCACAGTAACATGCAGCTCTTTGAGGAAAGCTGTGTTGTTTTTTATGTTTCAGTACAGCTGAACACTACTAGCTACAGGCGAGTCTGGATATACAAAGAAAGGACGCAAGGAAAGAGTTCTTAGTTTCTTACTAAGGCTGGTACAGTATTTTCTTTGTATTATTATTATTATTCAATTTTAAATAGAATAGTTAAAAAAAACAAAGCCCTAATGATTTAATTCCCCAAAAACGTTAATGGGAAAATAGGTCTTGGTGCTGGATGACCTCACAGGAAATGACAAATCGGGGATCCGTGTGGAGGGCGAGTGCCCGATGTCCAGGCCTGGATTTATGGGGCCTAACAAATGACATGTAAACGCCACAGTGTGGATTTTTATGTTGCTCATTTTTGTCTTCACACACAAGAGCAAAAAGGGTTTTCTGAAACTGGAGATCAATGGTGACCAGCTGATTTTCACTGTTTAGTATTGAGACAACAAATATGTTATCTGGGACTTCTGATTGCACAAAAGTAGACATTTGAATTCTGACTCAGAAGGTGAAACTGACGGCTTCCCAAAGATGGAGTAAGAAAGGCGTTGGACTGGAAGAACTGCGCTGAAGTTCCAAAGCAATGACTGATCATGAGAAAACAAAGTGTTTAAAGACGATGATGTTGAACATGACGGTGTTTGATTGTTGCTGTAACAAATGCAACATTGCTAAAAACAGCCTCTGTTGGTCATATCAGTGTGCACACTGCATGTCAGTTTGGTGATATCAGTTTTACCCCGGGCTCTTAGCTGCTTTGTTATTAACTAATCATTTGTAACGTAAATTCAAATTTGGTTGTGGTTTGGAGATGCAGTTACAGTTTGTGTGTTTGTGGTTGCTGTATTTTTCAATATCTAAACATGTGAATATTGTGATTCAGCAGATCTTTTGTCACACTGGTGTCACTGCCAGCTCAGAGACATGTCTCACTGGAGCATTAATGTCTGCACACTGGTTGCCTTTTTCCATGTCACTAGTGTTGAGGTCTAACATGTATTTTTAATGTTTGACAGTGTAAAGTATGTGTTAAACTTTTAAATACTGAGAGCTACTCCAGCCTGTTAATAAATGTCTTTACTGAGATGTTGCTTTGTTTGTTATTTGAGGAATGAGTAGTTCATAGCACAGAGAGTCAGACGATGGATTTATGTTTTTTATTACAAGATCAATAAAGAGGCAAATTACTATGAAACTAGTTGTTGCTCTACAGTGAGTGGCGGGAAAAGCAGTGCATGCATCAGCACGGCGATCTGTGACTTAAAACAAGGCATGAGCATAATGAGCTGCTCACCTCAGCAGGAGTATCCCTCCTACTTTACTCCCAGCTTTTAGTTACCTGTTAGGTTAGAGTCCTACAAAAAGGTCCACAGCATAATCTGTGCAGGAGCAGCAGCAGTTCCAGATGGGAGCATCCAGTCCACACGGGTTTCCCTCGGCAATGACACAAAGCTTTCTACTAAAGGGTAAACACAACTTTTAGCATCACAAGCAAAACATTTTCCTGTGGCTCCAACAGAGGGCTTTGAAACCCACATCAGTCACTGCTCACACCAGGAATCCCCCACCCCCACATCCAAGTTCATAACACAACATCGAGGCCTAATTACTGCACCCGTGCTTGTAAAGAAGAAAACATACAGGAATGTAAACAGAGTTTTTGATGCTTACATTATTTTAACTTTACAAACAAAAAAATAATTTCAACAAAAACTACCAGGATCAATATCATCAGCCCCCCTGATGTTCTTTCTGCAAACATGGCCAAAGAGAGCTAGTTTCATCTGAGAGGACGTGCTTCCTGTCTGCATAATCCATCTCTGGTTGGCTGATTTTCATTGTGTGCAACCTTTTCTGTGCAGGCTTCGAGTGACTCTTTGGTTCCCTGCCTCTGCCGGGCTTGTTCTGTACTGTGTGGCTCTCTTTGAATCTCTTGATGATTCTTCACACTTGGAAATACTTTGATAACTTTGTGCATCCATCTGCTGCAGTGCGAGCACTTCTCAAGGTAGGTTGGCTCAAAAGATGAGCCAGACATACATTTAGACACGTGGAAGTGTTGGAGATTTTTGATTATGTCTTTTGCCATATCTTAGTTGCAATGAATCCGAGCAACTCTGCACACAGCAGCCCGTCCTGTGCTGTCCAGCCCCTTGGGTTAGGAGGTTAGTTGTGTAACATCGATAGCCTGTGATGGTGATTTGATTTGTGGCTCCTCCTGGAGAATCTACCACCAATGAGGTTTTGACTCGAAAATGAAATGAACAAACGTGAGGCCAGATAAATGACCACAGTGTACTTTATTAACTGAATTTTGGTAGTTTGTGTTGCATTAGATTCAAATAAAAATTTACAAAAATCTCATATGTACAAAAAACTCATTTTGATTATTTTTTTTTTATTATTCTTGAATTATTATTTTTACAATAAAATGTACTTTTCCCCCATTGAATGCTTTCATCACACAATGCAACGTACTGATAAGACCAATATTACTTTGTCTTAAACATGTTTTTTCTTTTGTTAAATACACCACATACACCACATTTATCTTTTTTTCCTCTGTGTTTTACTGTCATATTTATAGCCATCATGGTGGCATCGCACCTCTAGAGACACGCTTCACAGTCAGAACTCAAAAAGAGAGGAATGTTCTTTTTTAACATGTACACATTGCATACATTTATTTACAGATAAGCATTTAAGTTGTTCAGTTCACTATCTGTGGTATTCCATGTTTAACCAACTCTAAACAGACATCTGTACAGAATGATTATACAGGATTGTTTTTAACCTGCTGGTCACTGTGCTTGTACTAAGACTGGACGATCCCGCCTGGAGCTGCTGCTGCTGCACAAATGATGCTGACCATTCAAACTTCATAGTGTCGTTTTTGCCTGGTTCAATAGCTAAATTCTGTATTGTGCTTGGCAGGTATGTCCGGACCACAGCAGCAAAGCTTTGATCTGTTATAGATGATGAATAGAGACAGTCGCTGGACCACAATACTAACAGAAAAACACAATCTATTTATCTCATCTTATAGTGATAGTAGAATATGTGCTCGTCATGTGGAACCACTCCAACAAGTCTTTAAGACTAAATGCAGATATGAGAGTCTTGTGTCTGTGCTTTGGTTACATTTAGCCAACTACAAACATTTTACTTTAGTGGATGGAGACTTTGTAGCCTTGTTTCCCATTACACACCAATAGCAACCTCCCCAAATCTGGCTCCCGGTCAAATATCCTGTTAAGTCTCGTGTCAAAAACATGTTGGATCGTCAAACTAAATTGAGTTTTTGCAATGGCTCTATGATTGTTATATTACATATTTAACACGTGTCATGTGTCCCTGATGTTTGTAGACTTTGTCTATGGAACAGACTGGTCAAAAAAATCTTGTGCTATTAATAAATAACCGTTACTGAGAACATCTTACTCACACATGGAACATTGTTTTTCTTAGAGTCAATAAAAGTGCAAGAAAACAAGGAGGAAGAGTAAACCAAGAAACAAACTGCAATATAACTGCAAGCTTTCTATATTTTCTATTGCTTCTTCATTCCTTTATAGCAGTATTGTGCAACTGATGTTACAAATAAACACAGTCTGAGGGGTTTAGATGATGCAGTACTGAGGAACAACTTCTTTGCTAGACTAGTATAAGCACAGTAACTGCCACATATTCTGCTATCGAGTGTAAAAACATCTCTCTCTCTCGTTCACACACAGACTCACACGCATGCTTTCCAGTTTAACTAGAAAACTAAGCTGTGCCCTAAGTACAGCCTCATTGTCTCCTGTGTGATGATGTCGAAATGAAGGAAAAATCAAAATAGATTTTATTTTAAAGCAAGTTAAACACAGAAAGCAGCTAAAACAAAGTCATGAACACTGGAGCACATCTGGGATTTATAAAATTCCAAATCACAGCGACAGTCGCTTCAAAGCGCTTTATATTGTAAGGTCGACCCTACAATAACACATACAGAGAAAAACCCAACAATCATATGACCCCCATGATCAGCACTTTGGCAACAGTGGGAAGGAAAAACTCCCTTTTAACAGGAAGAAACCTCCAGCAGAACCAGGCTCAGGGAGGGGCGGGGCCATCTGCTGTGATTGGCTGGGGTGAGAGAAGGAAGAAAGATTAAAGACATGCTGTGGAAGAGAGACAGAGGTTAATTGTTATAACTAATAATTAAATGTAGAGAGGTGTATAAACACATGATGAGTGAAGAAGAAACACCCAGTGCATCATGGGAATCCCCCGGCAGCCTACGTCTATTGCAGCATAACTAAGGGAGGATTCAGGGTCACCTGGTCCAGCCCTAACTATATGCTTTAGCAAAAAGGAAAGTTTGAAGCCTAATCTTGAAAGTAGAGATAGTGTCTGTCTCCTGAATCCAAACTGGAAGCTGGTTCCACAGAAGAGGGGCCTGAAAACTGAAGGCTCTGCCTCCCATTCTACTTTTAAATACTCTAGGAACAACAAGTAGGCCTGCAGAGCGAGAGCGAAGTGCTCTAATAGGGTGATATGGTACTACAAGCTCATTAAGATAAGATGGGGCCTGATTATTTAAGACCTTGTATGTGAGGAGCAGGATTTTGAATCCTGGATTTAACAGGAAGCCAAAACAGGAGAAATCTGCTCTCTCTTTCTAGTTCTAATCAAACAAGGTCTAAAGTAATATTTTTTTAGTTGAACCCTAATCCTCAGTTCTGTTCAGGTCAAATGTTTATATAGTCAAATCACAACAACAGTCACCTTTATATCATAAAACCAACAATCAGCCCATTTGCAGTGCCATATAACTGTCATGCTACCAATGTTATACTTTGAAGGGTTTTCATAGGGTTTAATATTTATTGTTATTTGGAATTCATTTTAATTTTGGTAAACATATTTTCATTTAAACAGAAGTGTCAACTGTGCTACAGAAGAAAATGAACTGACAGACAATCTGTAAGGGTTTGTGCATGAGACAAACTGAGGTAGCTTCATGTTCCACACATATTTATATCAATGTACTGTGTGTGTTGATGGTGATGAGCAAACTAAGGCTACAGCTGATTTTTGAACTGAAAACTAAAATAAATTGCTTGGATGTCTAAGAAATACAAGGCTGCATTTGCAACCCTGTTTCCAAAACAACAGAGAAACCTCGGTGCTTAACTCAGTACAGAAGAAAGCATCAATGAAAAGTCTGCAAATAGGGAACCATGTCTACAACAATGAATGTAGCTGAAAGCTGTTCTGGAGCAACATTTACTAAAATTACGTCACTATCCAAATACCTGTGGACGAACTGTCTTCAGAGATGTGCAAGTTATGCATGGCATGCGTATTAACGCATACCACCACATCTGCTGGCTTTTGAACTGCGCACCAGGATGGTGCAGTGGTTGAGAACCATTTCTACATTTCCCACCTCACATTTTGTTAGTTTGACACATGCTGTGCTATTTTTAATTAAATATACATGTTTAGACTTTGTCTTTATCCGCTGACAGCCCAGTTACTGATTTATTTTATTCACTTTTTTCATTAAAAAAGACGAGCAGTAATTTCACTTTTTTTTATTTGAAGGGATCATGAAAGTTCTTTCCACAGCCTGCTCTTGGTTTCCTGAACAGGCAGTATGTACAGCCTTGTACAGTATATGCCTTTCTCCAACAGTATTGTGCCATCATGAAACTTGTGTCTTTATCCCAAGAAAAAAAACAAAATGACAAAAGAAAAACGCTTTACATCTACATCACATCACCGAGTTTGTTCCCAGATAATAGGTCTGGAAAAGTCCCTTCTTTAAATGGAAAATCATCAGGTTTAGTATATTTTAAAGCGTTTAGTCTTTTTAGTTGTCACTAATGTTGATTCAGCTACTGTAGTATTACTTCAGGACATCTGTCTTATGTTATGCAGCTTCTGCTGAACCCACAAAAGCTTTATGTATACAACATTTTCACTAAAGCACAAGTGTATTCCTCCACCAAACACAAGTCCATGGAAATCTCAAAGTAACCGAAAAATAATGAAGAGACATTAATGCCACGATAGAGATTGGTCTCCTGAAAATATCTGATGGAAACTCTGCGCACACACACACACACACACACACACATAAAAGTATCTGTTGTCAAACTTCAGCCGTAACACTGTTTGCATGTTTTTCGGTCCAACTGCTCAGTCTGAATAGATTTTTGCAGCCAGATTTTTATGCCAGATTTGTGGATTTATATCTACTTTGTGGATTTTTGTTCATTACAGTACAGTTTAAAATTGTGCAGTGTATGACTGTTTAAATGAAGATATCCGGTCGTTAAGTGATGACGTGACGAATCCTACTTCCGGGCCTAAAGTAGTCTGCGTTTAATATGGCTTTTGTGTTGTTAACATGTTTAATGTTTTGTATTTTCTTCTATTTAATCTCAAAAAGCTCCTAAAAACAGTCAGTGATCACTGTTGACCTCCCTCGGCTTTTATTACCACTAATCATTTATTTAGGCTCAGTTTTTAAAACCTTAGGATGTAACTGCAGCCCAGCCCATGCAGCAGTATATGAATGACTAACCTCGTATTGTGGATGGATTATCTCAGTTGTTCTCCTGGCTGAAGTTTGGTCCTTTTACAGCATCCTGCCATGCGATTACATTTGTTCCTGACCACCGAGAACACTCACGTTAACTTTTATCCAGTGGAAAAAAAGTTAGCTTGTTTATATTATGCTAACATAGCTGTGTCGCTAGCAGTCACGTAGCACATCATCATGTACCAGCTAGCCCAACTTCAGTAACCCTACAAACGTCACTGCTGTTTAGTTTCTGTCTTCATTTATGTTGGAAGTGATAACAGAGCTGTACGTTTTAATTTGTTTCCAAAACCCCGCAGTCAGGACATGCTATATTGTATTTAGATAGAAGCTAGCGAGCTAACTCCCTGCTAACTTCTAACTCCGTTAAATGTCATAAATTCCGTTTTCATGGATGCCTGGATGTTAAACTCAATTGTTACACCTGGTAGAGCAGAACGCTGATCATTTTATTAAAGATGAAAGACTTTAGACAGTTTTTCAACTCTCAGTAATGCCATAGTGATCGTTTGATATATGGACCTGCAGCGGAGTTTAGACCCAGACACGGCTAGTGACGTCAGACTGAACAACCGGATACTTAGGAAGTCTCCAATGCATTACTTTATAATTATAATAATAACAACTAACAACAAAAGTTCAAAGACTATAGTGAAACTCACTATAGTGAAAGGTTTTGCAAAAAGATTTTCTAAAACGTGCAAAACCACTGCTATAGTCCTTTAAAAGTATGTCTCTGGTAAAACACAGAGGCTTTGGTGTAAGCACAAAAATATCTCTGTATCATTCAAGATTGCTTCTTTGAATTTTTATTTTTTTTACAGAAAACATTTTTGACTTGTCACCACGAAGAAAACACAATTATTAAAAAACCCTAACATACAGTATGTAATTGAAACTTCTATCTAATAGAAACCACAAAAAATGGTGGGAATATGCCAGCACTTACCAGCATAGTATATTCTGCATACACATCATCCTGGTTCTCTATCATATCGAGACTATCTCTCAACTCCGTTACATGTTCCATATGTACGGAGTGGAGAGATAGTCTTTCACTCAGAGAACCAAGGTTACAACGTAACCGTACGTTCTCTAAGTGGTCTGTATGTAATGGGCACAATACAGAGTCTTTTTTCACTTATATCTTTGTTTAAACAAGATTATGACGGCCACTGTGCTGTGGTTTCAAATAACTGCAATGACCGGTCAGAATATCCTGATTATCATTGACTCGCTTTGTGTTTTTCTCTTTCCATGCTTTAAAACAAAGACTTTGGACAAAAGACCACCTAGAATTCCTTTTATCTGGACACTATCTTAGCACAGGAAAAGCAGGGAGAGAGCTAAAATTCTTGACTAACAGACAACTAGTCTGTGAGGTGATATTGTCTGTTGCTGCCCAGCGTTTCTTGAAGTAAAGTTATTTGGGTTTTGAGGGTAAACAGAATGGTGCAAATGGGATGGCACAGCACCTCCTTATGTCTTCAGTCTCTGGTTCTCTCTTTCAGGGATGTTCCAAGGTTTGGAATACACACTACGCCAACCGGGCCAGGACAATTTAACTGGTAACATCAAACACAGACTTACACAGTATTGTTCATATTTTTTTATAGTGCACTGCACAACATCGTAATGCACTATATCAACCTTTGAATTTTGTAAGACCCCCTGACTCCCCTGAAACTTGCTACCAGGTTGGAACAAACTTTTGGGAAAAACAGGCACCATCTTGATCCAGGTCATCCATGACAAGCTACTGGAAGTACAGCATAAACATTTTGTACAATAACAATACCTCAAACAATAAATGTTTGAGGTATTTTCATAAATGTAATTTCCACATAACAACACTATGTGTGTATGTTTAATACTTAGATTGGACTTTGAAAAATGTTTTGGCCCCAAATGCCATCTGTTGGAGCTTGTACATGTTTACAGTTTCATCATTTAACACCACCAACAGTCATTTTTGGATAACCGCCTGTCACAGCATTGCATTTCTGATTGAGTAAATCCTACATTCTGTTATTTACACTTACTGTCTTTGTTACCCACATTAAAAGTTACGTATGGAAAATGTTTGTATTCCATCGCTTATTTTCCAGAGCATGGTATGCAGTATGATCAGGATCAAGCTTTTTCCCGTCTAGGTTTCTCATTTGCCAGTGGACACTTCCAGCACTATGCTAACCTGTGTTGTGTGGTTTGGTTGGTAAATGTGTTGAGTCAAAATGTAAAAAGTGTTTTTAAAAAGGGCAATTTTTCCTCGAAAGGTGACGTGTGTCACCTGCATATCTACAGCAAAGATTCTATTCAGACAGACTAACCACACGTTCCTTTGCTTGTTTTGTGTAAACTACACACACACATACACACACACACATGACTTCAGTAGCCTCTACTTCATCTCTAAAAGAAAAATGCTGCATGTTGCATGAGTACTGTACATCCTGGTTGGAATGGCTGAGTTGGCTGCTTGTCTGTGTTTCGATCCTCAACTCATTTCCATTTCCGGTATCATCCTCTCTCCTCTCTTCGGTTCATTGGTGTCTGGCACATGCTTTCACCCTCCACATACAAGCAAAGATCAGAATAATTCTGCAGCTGTGTTTCTGAGGCCGGACTACAAATAGTTATGTTGAGCTGCCAGGAAGATTTTTTTTCTTGGCATTGAGTAAGTTTGAATGCTTCCTTTTCAGAACGAGACCATTAGCTAGTATTTGACCTTTGCCCCCTTTTCTTGCTTCCTATTATAACATTCAGCCTTATCATTTAGTATGTTTTGCCCAAACAAAACACCATCACTGCTCATAGATGCTACTTTGACCACTGTCTTCTCATAGGTCACTTTCTGGCCATCTTCCAGTGTTGATCACAGATGTCCAATAACACTGAAAGGTCTAGCTCAAAGAAGAACCTTCTGGATTATGCAGGCACCCCTAAGTTGTTTGTACAGGAATCTAGAGGATGTTCGCAATGACCCTTTTTGGCACTAAGAGAAAGAGAGTAATGACTGAGAGTACCCACCTGCTTGTGGCTGATATGGTAGGACACCAACACATTTGGACAAGTTTGAGTTTGTAATTCAGGTCTCCTTTGTTTTATGGGAGTATCTGGTGACTTAAAAGCTGTCTGTATGGACAATGGACAATTCCACTTTTTATTATTTTACAGCTTTAACTTAACACCCCTTAACACACTCGCTTCTTGTTGTTCTAAGCAGAGTGTCATTTAGTATTTAGTCCATAGAAGACAGCATTTACCAGATAAGTGTTAGTAAAAATAATAGCAACAATCTGACCAGCAGCAATCCCACCAGTGACACTAACTGAACTTGTACTGAGTTGGTCATCCAGCCATTACCAACAGTCCCGACTGCTTCTCGACACTTCTGATACCCGGAAATAGAAAAAGAACGACAGCAATGGGAGATGAAGATATTGAAACTGATGCCAGTAACAAATTCTTATTGCCACAGTTCCTGTTGCTGTTTATGTGATCACAGGATACCACTCTGTTGCTGTGCCCCTGCAGGGTTTCCGAAAGCCGAGCGGACTATAGAGTGGTCTCATATTCCAACCGCTCCTGTACCAGAGCATCATCTTTGTACTGCAGCCGTGGAGGAGTCAATGAGCAATCTATGGCCAAAATTGCTTTGCGAATGCTGCGGTCCAGAACATGACGCTCCCAGGCTGGATAGCGGTTCCTACAAAGGTCGATCTTGATGACGTTCTCCTCTAGGCGTGGAGCACGAGAAGATGGCGTTGATGGCACTGTGGATCGGACCTGAAACACTGGCATGCAGCCATCTCGCTCAGAATACTTGTCGTGTCGTTCCAGAGTTGTGGTAGCACCTCGGTTCGAACGCAGTGAATTGGTGGCACCTTCTGATGGCAGAGTGGAGAACTGAGCAGTAGGGTCCAGGTCAAGGCCTTGGCCACTTGGTGAGTGTCCAAAGCGTGGCCCGTTCGGGTGAAAAAAGGCATAGTACATGAGCATGAAAACAATGCCGGTGAGGAAACTGCTGAAAATGACGCAGAGTGCTGGCACTGCAAAGGCGTCAGTATTTTGAGGAAATCGGTAGAGATACCACAACGCACTGAGAGCAGTGTTCTCCATCAAGATTACCAGGTAATAGATAAAAAGCCGACACCTGCACAGAGACATGAGACATAATAACAACAAATAAATGCAAGTATTTGCAAGCAACTATCACTAAAATAAGCTGAAGGTCTCACAGATTGTTTCATGTAAGTCAGAGTTGTCAGTACTAAATGCTAAAGTTGAAACTAGCTCAAGAAACAGGAATGGCTGAATTTCTTTTGCATGGTAGTTTCAACTATTGCACTTACTGCAACCAAGCGCTTATAAATTTAAAAATGACAGAAGAGTTAAAGCATTGTTTAAAAATTGAACCACATCACACTGATGGAGAACGTCTTCACCTTGTCCGTCCTTCCTTGACGTTGAACCAGGAAAAGATGTAGATTATGCCCACCACCATGTCAAACACAATCTCTTCCCACTTGCTGATGCAGAAGTCTGTCTCACAGTGGACAATCCAAAAGGTCATGATGCACCAGTGCAGGACGATGAAGATGCCAAAGTAGAGTTGAAATACAGACGCAAACAGAGCAAAGGTGATAACTCGGGCTGCTATGGTGAAGAAGTGCCAACAGAACTGGATAATCACTGCCAGATAGCTGATGGGCTTCTTGTCATCCCGAGACTCTCGCAGGGCCTTCTGATAGGAGGCCAGGGCCCAGGCCATAGAGACGAGGGAGGCTGCAGCTGTCATTCCTAAAGAGACAGAGAGAAAACAACCGTTTTCACAACCACATAACGGATGGATTACAGAAGCACCACATGATGGATCTGTCTGGCACAGGCCCCCGCTGGAACGAGACAATTCTACTACAATGGCTAAAGCAACGCACAAGTCACCAGAGCTCTTTGTGTTACTCGTGCACGAGGGAGAGAACTGTGACGGGCGCCGTTCCTTCCGCTCGAACCCCAGTCGCTCTCGTCAGCTCCCTCGTAGCACTGCTCTTTATAGAGATGTGACGTCATTTCTGGGGTAAAACCGCAAAGGATTGCAGGTACGAGTGGCAAGTGGTACTAGTGCACGCAGGCTTTCATATGAAAACAGTCACACAGTGATAAAAAGAAACAAAGAATGGCAAGAAGCTGTTGTATTATTAACTGCAATAGTCACATGACAGCCAGGGGAAGCCGACGGGTAAAGAGATCGTTTTTATCGGATTCCATCGTGGAAGAGAAATTGTTCAAGTCATGTTTCCGAAGTACCAAAGAGGCGACGGATGGCCTGGATTGCAGCCATTCGAAGACCAAATATAACGTCCCAGAACACTGCAGCTCACAGGTTAGTCTGCTCCAAGCATTTCAACATTTTTTGTTGATGTAGGTTACAAATAAATCTTATATTGATTTGAATTGAATTCGTTGCTTTGTTCACTGTGGTTTTGTGGACTAATGTTTGTTGTGTTTTGTAGGAAAACCAGCCTACAAAATGCTGGGATGTGATCCAGACTGGGCCCCTCCATCAGCCTGGGTCAGACCGAGTTTAAAGCTGCTAACACAGCCAGATTTGATCGGTGAAGAGAGAGCGCGAGATCAAAACAGCCACGAAACGTCTGCATACATGTGCCCAAGTGTTGTATTGAAGCAATCAAGTGATGAATAACTGTTTCAGTATGTTGTTTTGCATTGTTGATTTGTTTTTCACCGAAGCAGCTAATAAAGCTGATGGATTTTTACAACGTTGCCTCTTTCCTGTAAGACTCTGTAACAGAACGAAACAATAATGCCAGTTATAAATAAAGACAACAAATTGAATGAATTACGAAACACTTGTTTTATTTCTACTAGATCTGAAAATGTTGTGTAACACTACAACCTGAAAGGACAAATACATGGTGTTGGTCTGTAACAGCAGCTGTGAGATGGAATCGTCCAAATCACCAAAGTAAACTGGCCCTGGGCTTGTTGCAGGATCTGAAGTTACTAAACATGTTGAGTGTGTGCGCTCACACTTAGGACCACATAATAATAAATGTGTGCGTGATGAAAGTTGTGCAGCACGCTAACGTGCTTACTCCACTCTGTGCCCGTGTGGGTCTGACCCTTCCACTCCTTTCAGTTTTTCCTCCTACCTTTCTGTCTTCGTACAGAGGTGCCGTGTTTCTGTCGTTTTGTACAGAGCTGTTTTTGGGAGCAAATAAAATGCAAGTAGGGATTAAAACCACAGAATTAATGATTAGCGGTGCTGGAAATACTAGCGCTTGATGCAGTGTTTTGACTTTGCTGCCACTCGTACCCACAATGCAATGCACGAAAGTCATCTGTGGTCTGTCGATCTCTATTGTGGTTATATGAATATGCATAGGTTCATTAACATATGACGTCTTACATAGGCATACATGAGAACAAAGAGTACCTTGTCTGTGTGTCGTGTAGGTATGTGTGTGTGTGCGTGTCAAGATGTGATCCTGTGAATGACTCCCCAAAGCTGGTCCCAGGAGTCCAGCGGTCCACCTAAACAAAAGGCACTTATACTTAAGCAGATACATAGCAGGTGTCCTCCTATACCATAAATCAGTAAGAGAAGGTACGACCTCAAGATGTATGTGTATGCCAGAGCACTCTGGGAGGCTGTGAAGTAGTCAGACTCGAACGTCAAGGAAGGTGGTGGGAAGCCGACTACGCAGACATTTCAGATTTCCAGAGGTGAGCAATTGATTTACAGTGAACTTAATTTAATGTGTAACTTAACAACCCCCCCAAAATCAAAATCAAAATCAAAATCCTCTCCTCTCCTCTCCTCTCCTCTCCTCTCCTCTCCTCTCCTCTCCTCTCCTCTCCTCTCCTCTCCTCTCCTCTCCTCTCCTCTCCTCTCCTCTCCTCTCCTCTCCTCTCCTCTCCTCTCCTCTCCTCTCCTCTCCTCTCTGCTGCAGCTGGTAGAGACTGGCTTTAAATAGGGCCATCAATTTCCCTCCAATTGCCCAGCCAGTACCACTCACTCAAACTGAGGGATCTAAAGCTCTACACAGATGATCTAAAAACACAAAACCTCTACACACTTCTAACATGCACATTTACACAACTAAATGGCAGTGTTAACGAAAGGGAAAACATTCAACAAATCCCTTTAAACCTTAACACAAACAAAAGGAAGCATCTCTATGGAAAAACAAACCCCTCCACTTGGTTTGACCTGCTGATGTCATGTGTGACATCATCAGGACTTTAAAATGAGGAAATGCCAGGCGGGCGTTTCCCCACACCTGACCCTCATGAAGACTGAAAAGACAAACAAAGTAAGTATGAACAAATGACTTAATCTGTAACATAATAAAATATAAAGAAACATAACTGAGTATTTGCCTTAATTTGCAGCATGTTTGATTTTCCGGCAACAAAACGCTTCCACAAACAAACCTGGGATAGTGAGTGAAGCAATGTTACTTGACAAATAGCAAATCATAGCAAATACATAGAAACAGAATAATGTGTACAATGTGCAAAAAAAGATAAACACATATGGGACAAATGGAGAGCATTGCAACTGCTCCTCCACTTTGTCATAGAGGCACACAGAGTCTTTGCAGGCTGCTACGGATCAGACCTCTATCATTACGCATTCCATTATAAAACTCTAAGCATATATGAGTAAATTTTTCTAAGCATAAATGACAATCAACAATATAAACCTGACACCACACTTGGAAAGATGAATGCAGCAGGTACAGATACTGCTCCAGGGCATTCTTATTCCACCTTGAATCATTTGCATAATTAGAACCTTTGTTCTCATGATTTGGTGCAATATAAATAAAATATATATAAATAAAATTGAACTGTAACACATCTTGTCATGTTCAACAACATAACAAGATATCCAACGTCTTTGTCTAGAGAAACTCATTGGTTGTTTTTGCAGTAAGCGTTTCATCATGTGCATCTTGTTGTAAAAACCCTGATTTGTAGACTTTCTCCTCCAGAGTTTTCTAGTCATGGGGTAGATGCCGTAAATGTTTTTTTCTTGACCAAGTAAAAGTTCTTTGATTGTTCTTTTTAGCTATTTTTTAGCACACACTTTTCTTTGGGCCTCATATTTCCAGATTCAGTGCAAAGCTACTAAAAAAAAACCTCCTGATCTTTCATCTGCTTCACAGGTTATTGCATAATTAGGAAATGGACATTACATGACCATGACACTGCAGCAAGTCTTGCACATCCAGGATGATGAACTAAGCACCGGGTGAGAGAACTGGATGTTTAACTACAGCCATTTGACTGAAAAGGTTTGAAAGCTAACGGAATCAGAGAATTATTCATTTATATTATTGAGAATTAAAGTTCAGAGTGCAACAAATCAGAAATACTGGTAAAACTCACAAGCAGGTTCCCAGTCAGACTTGGCCATAACACCTTGGATGTGCCTGTGAGGCATCCTTGCCTGATGTCTGAACCACCTCAGCTAGCTTTCTTTGATTTGGAGAAGCTCATTTCTACCAAGACCATAAATGAGGGCTAAATAAATGGCTAAATGAAGCCAACAAAATCAAATAATCTGCAAAAACCACAGTTGTGATCTTAAGTCACCTGAACCACAAACCCTCTGCTCGCTGGCTGCACCTAGAAATTCTGTCTATACACAGAATTACAGACAGAATTCCAATTCACATGTGACTTTGAAGAATCATTTCTATCCATAAGATAGCATGTACACACAAACAAATAGCTCTGCCAGCTTCAGCTACAATCATGGCGATCGTGGCTCAAGGGTTGGGAGTTAGTCTTGTAACTGGAAGGTTGCCGGTTCGAGCCCCAGCTCTGACAGTCTCGGTCGTTGTGTCCTTGGGCAAGACACTTCACCCGTTGCTTACTGGTGGTGGTCAGAGGGCCCGGTGGCGCCAGTGTCCGGCAGCCTCTCCTCTGTCAGTGCGCCCCAGGGTGGCTGTGGCTACAATGTAGCTGCCATCACCAGTGTGTGAATGTGTGGATGACTGAATGTAGTGTAAAGCACTTTGGGGTCCTTAGGGACTAAGTAAAGCGCTATAAAAATACAAGCCATATATAAAAATGTTTGGCATCAGTATGGTCACACAATTGTGCAGCATTGTTTGAATGTGTGTGGGGCTACTACCTTGCACAGCCTGGAGCTTGTGTGTCTGGATGATAATGCACAGCTGAAGCACCAGTTGTGGAGCGCTCTCCAGAAAGGTTGCCAGTAGATGCAGCATGCTCACATCTGCAAACTCATAGACCATCCTCCAGTAGTAACGCCAGCGCTCCGTCTCAGCACCCTGGCGACTCCGAACACCCAGGTAGATGGTGTGGAAATACCTGAGGGGAAAAATACAGTGCTTGAACATCCACCATGCATGCTCAAACATTCAAGCACAGTACATCAACTCTTCTGAAATCCAAACTTTATAACTCACCTTCTCTTGGAAGTACCAAATGGAAGGAAATTTGGACAAATGTATATAATAATGTTATTAATTTCTAACAATAGAAACATTGATAATCTGTAACACAAGGCTGCTGCTAACTGACATATGAAGACAGTTAAAGGTTACTTTTGATAATCTATTCTGGTCCCATAGCATAAAACTTCATGGCAAAAATATTACTGAGACGTCTCATCCACATCATTCAATGATTTTGTGGGAATCCGAATCAGAAAGGGTTTTAATGCCAAATGTTGAGCAGGTTTACACTTAAATAAACAGAAAAATTAAAAGTGCTAAGCAGATTAATATATACATGTGCGCAGGTGATGATCAGTGCAAAAATGGAACAGATGCACAGAACACAGTATCGGGTCATGTGTTTGTGGTGTATTGTTCATGTGTCCAACAGCAGAGGGAAAGAAACTGTTCCTATCCGATTGTTCAGTCTGACGTCACTAGCCGTGTCGGGGCCTAAACTCCGCTGCAGGTCCATATATCAAACGATCACTATGGCATTACTGAGAGTTGAAAAACTATCTAAAGTCTTTCATCTTTAATAAAATGATCAGCGTTCTGCTCTACCAGGTGTAACAATTGAGTTTAACATCCAGGCATCCATGAAAACGGAATTTATGACATTTAACGGAGTTAGAAGTTAGCAGGGAGTTAGCTCGCTAGCTTCCATCTAAATACAATATAGCATGTCCTGACTGCGAGGTTTTGGAAACAAATTCAAACGTACAGCTCTGCTATCACTTCCAGCATAAATGAAGACAGAAAACTAAACAGCAGTGACGTTTGTAGGGTTACTGAAGTTGAGCTACCTGGTATATAATGATGTGCTACGTGACCGCTAGCGACACAGCTATGTTAGCATAATATAAACAAGCTAACTTTTTTTCCACTCGATAAAAGTTACCGTGAGTGTTCTCGGTGGTCAGGGACAAATGTAATCGCATGGCAGGATGCTGTAAACGGACCAAACTTCAGCCAGGAGAACAACTGAGATAATCCATCCACAATACGAGGTTAGTCATTCATATACTGCTGCATGGGCTGGGCTGTAGTTACATCCTAAGGTTTTAAAAACTGAGCTTAAATAAATGATTAGCGGTAATAAAAGCCGAGGGAGGTCAACAGTGATCACTGACTGTTTTAGGAGCTTTTTGAGATTAAATAGAAGAAAATACAAAACATTAAACATGTTAACAACACAAAAGCCATATTAAACGCAGACTACTTTAGACCCGGAAGTAGGATTCGTCACGTCATCACTTAACGACCGGATAGGAACCTCCTGCCTGAGGGGAGCAGGTCAAACAGACTGTCCAGGGTGAGAAGGGTCAGCTGTCATCCCAGCTGCACACCCCAGTGTCCTGGAGGTATACAGGTCCTGCAGAGATGGGAGTCTGCAGACAATCACCTTCTCAGCAGAGCGCACAAAACACTTTTCACAGTGTTTTTGCTTTATTTTGTTGTACTAACAGAATCTCCCAGTTTAGACTTTTCACTTGGCCTTTAATGTTTCCTGGATGCTTGCTCTGATGTGCATCACCTGTTCCTTCATGACCCTTAACAGCTTTTTAAGCACCACACACACACACACACACAGTGTATATACTGTATTGTGCTTTTCTTCTCTAACAGCACTAAAAATAATTTTACTACTATTGTTCAAACACCCAAGCACCTTCTGTTTTTATCCTTTAGCACCATGTTTTCATACAAATTGCCCTCAATGAAGCAGCTTGGGATTCGGTATCTTACACAAGAATACCTCAACACACAGACTCACACAGCCAGGCACTGAATCAATAGACAACCCACGCTATTTAATTCAATATATTTATACAGCGCCAAATCACAACAACAGTCACCTCAGGGCGCTTTATATTGTAATTGTATTGACATGCATAGAAAACCCCAACAAGCACTTTGGCGACAGTGGGAAGGAAAAACTCCCTTTTAACAGGAAGAAACCTCCGGGAGAACCAGGCTCAGGGAGGGGCGGGGCCATCTGCTGTGATTGGGGGAGGTAGACAGGATAAAGACATGCTGCTCTCCCTCCCATTCTACTTTTAAATACTCTAGGAACAACAAGTAGGCCTGCAGAGCGAGAGCGAAGTGCTCTAATAGGGTGATATGGTACTACAAGGTCATTAAGATAAGATGGGGCCTGATTATTTAAGACCTTGTATGTGAGGAGCAGGATTTTGAATTCTGGATTTAACAGGAAGCCAAAACAGGAGAAATCTGCTCTCTTTCTAGTCCCTGTCAGGACTCTTGCTGCAGCATTTTGGATTAGCTGATGGCTTTTCAGGGAGTTTTTAGGACATCCTGATAATAATGAATTACAGTAGTTCAGCATTGCTTTTTTTTCCTTTTCTTTTTTTTAAGTAAAGCAACAAACTATTTCTCCAGGCTAAATGATGATCTTCTAAATTTGTGACACGCCATTTCCTCTCCAGCTTACAGATTATCTGCTTTAGGCTACGTGTTTGAGAAGTACAGTGGTTCCTCGCTATAATGTGGTTCACCTTTCGCGGCCTCGCTGTTTCGCAGATTATTTTGGTTGTGCAATTGTGCATGTTTTTTTCTTTTTTCTTTTTTACAGCGCATTGTGCTCTGCATCCTGATTGGCTGTAGGTAGACCATTGCCAATTATTCTCGTGCCGTGTCTCCTGTACAGTACAGAATGCATTCAGCTTGTCAAATTCACATAAATCTTCGATCGTTAGCAGTGTGACTCTGAAGTGCTTTATGTTTGTAAGTTTTCTCCACAACAAACACAACAACGTCGGCGAAATGTCGTCACCTGCTGGTGCCTTTGGTTTCATTCTATAATACTGGACTTACTTTTCTACAAAGGTCTTTGAGAGTGTTTAAACAAGATAGAAAAGTGTGAAAGCGTTCATGCCTGTCTGAGAAAAGTGTATAAAGTTTGTAGTGAGGGCTTTTACAGCCTTAAAACATCAGAAATAACTGTAAAAAATAAAGTTGGCTACTTTGCAGATTTCAGCTATCGCGATGTTTATGGCAGGATGTAACTCCTGCCATAAACAAGGGACCACTGTATACCACGGAGTCAAATACTTGGTTTCTTGATTTGAGGCCTTAGTTTTCACAGGAGCTACAGTATCCAGAGTCGTACGTAGTGAGGAGGTGAAATTATTAACAAGATAATCGACCTCTGTTGGGGTAGTGTTCAGATAGCTGCTCTGCTCTGTGTTGGTACAGGGCATTGAAGATGATAACAGTGGGTGGATTATATTCTTAAACTTAGCTACAGCGCTTTCAGAAAGACATCTACTGTGATAAAGTCTACTCTCCACCGCTGTGTAATCAATTATTGTAAATGTAAATGTTATCAGGAAATGATCAGACAGCAGAGGGTTTTCAGGAAACACTGTTAACTGTTCACTTTCTATGCCATATGTTAAAACAAGATCTAGAGTGTGATTAAAGTGGTGGGTGGGTTCTTTTACATTTTGAGAGAAGCCAATTGAGTCTAATAACAGATTAAATGCCATGTTGAGGCTGTCATTTTTAGCATCTACATGGATGTTAAAATCACCCACAATAATTATTTTATCTGAGCTGAGCACTAAATTAGATATAAAGTCTGAGAAATCAGAGAGAAACTCTGTGTAAGGCCCAGGTGGACGATAGATGATAACAAGTAAGACTGGTTTCTGAGTTTTACAGCTGGGGTGGACGAGGCGAAGCATCAGGCTTTCAAATGAATTAAAAGTCTGTCTGGGTCTTTGGTTGATTAATAGGCTGGTTGGAAGACTGCTGAAGATTTGGTGCAGATGTGGATACTGTATTGTTCTTTCTTTGTAAATGGCCTGTATTTGTATAGCGCTTTACTCAGTCCCTAAGGACCCCAAAGCACTTTACACTACATTCAGTCATTCACACGTTCACACACTGGTGATGGCAGCTACACTGTAGCCATAGCTGCCCTGACTTAAATATAAACACTGATTGTATTTATATTTAAGTTGTTTTTTACTGACCGGACACAGCCTGAGTCTCATGCTGATCAGTGCTGGTTGGGTCCCAACAACAGACTAGAAACAGGCTGACCAGGGTAAATGAGATGTGTCATCTTTTATAGGTTATTAGTGTATATATGTTGATGATACCTGATACTCACCACAGGAGGGAGGAAAGTTTTTCTACAGCACAAGAAACCTCTGACAGAACAAACCACAACCTGGATCTACCCACGTGTTCACCAGGGAAAGAAAAGTACGGTCGCAGGACACCAAACATGTCAAACAGTAAATGTGGCTGTAGCCACAGATATGAAATTCTGAATTAGAATTTGATAAATTCTTGATATAAAGCATTATAACACATCCAATTTAACTTTACAAAAAAAGAGAGTGAAAATCTATTGTGTTGGGTTGCAGCATGGACAGAAGCACGCACACTGCAGCTCAACCTTTCCTGTCTTTACCTGAAGCAAACACTCTTTTGAAGAAATGCATCATTACTACTTTTCAGCTTGCCTCCAGCCTACATTTTATTCTCTCTCTGTCTGTGAAGCATTCATTTCCATTGTCTCTTTCCCATTACCACTACCACCAAAACACACAGTCATTTAGCAGCATGCTAATGGACTGTGAAATTAAGTTGCAGTAAAGAATTTTAGAATTGAATCTGAGCTGATAGCATTTAAGCTGCAGTCTATTCATGGTCAGATGGACCAGACACATGGTGAAGCTGTGGCTCCAGAGGAGACTGAACGGTTGTGTACTAGTGACCTTTTCACTTCTTTGGTCCTAAATGATGAACCTTTATCTAAAGTTCAGGATTGGGACCACACCCCAAACATATTCTCTCTGTCTGTGTCTGTTGTGTTCTCATATCTGTGTTTTATACATTGCCACATTATGTGGCACTCACAGTACATTTCCAACCAGACTTTTTAAAGTCTTATAGTCTATCTGCTTTTCTTTAATCATCTTATCATGGACCTCCTTCTCTCAGCCTATCAATTATAAATATTTCCAGCCCAGATCCTGCAGATCCTCTCCAAACCATTCCACTGAGCTTTAGCAGGTTTCCACAGAGATGCCACCAAATACTGCTGGGAAAGTAAGCTAACAAAATGACACTGCAGTTCATAACCTGCTCAGTAACCTCAGCTAGCAAAACTTTCTCTCTGCTCCAGTCAAAACCTCTGATTCATTTTGATTTGATTTGATATTTGATTTGATTTGATTTACCTTTATTAGTCCCACAAGGGGAAATTTCATAAGGCTGCCGACCTATTGCACGCAATGGCGGCACCATCTTACCCTCCGACCATACATACATTACACAAAACATCACATGGGGAAGACAGGTCAGAGAGGTATAACAATGCAAAATGCACCACATGAGGAAAGATAAGGAGAAAAATATAACTCCCCTCAGACTGAGCTCCAACAGGGAGATCAGTTTGAGAACAGAAAAAACACCTCTGCACATGAAAAACCTCTTAATACACCAAAGAAACACATGACAAGCAACAGGGGGGGTAAAGGGTGAGAGACAGCCAGTATAGACAGTACATCCGGGCCTGCGTGCGCTGGTTCCTTGATCCCCGTCAGCATCGGAAGGGAATAAGCGTCGAAGGCGTTTGGAAAGGGAGGGGGGAGGAGTGTACAGGAACATCTGTGCCGAGTATAACCTGGAAGTCCCGAGGTCAAAATGGGAGTTATGACAGCCAATTTTATCGTTTTTTCCTTTTCAAGCGTAATCCGACTTCACCTGGCTGCAACACTGATGTTGTTGTTCACTGACAAATCAAGCTGATAAGAGATCTGGAGCTGATTCCAAATGCTGAACACAACCAAGGTGTCCATCACTTTCATCATAGTGAAAAGGTACCAAATTCCAAATATACCAACTATGGAAAATGTTGACGCAAATGAATGAGAAACCCAACTAAATCAATCAGAAAGACAGAATAAACTTTATTCGAAGCCAAACAATCAATCAGTGATCATACACCTAAAAAGCAGGAATGCACTGGTAAACTCAACAACAAAAGGTAGGAACAGTGCAGGAATTTCTCGCTTGTTAAGAGAAATGCCTTGCTAACACTGAGCCAGTTAAGAATACTCTTAAACAGGCAGGTGTATGAGTCTATAACTAAGATGTAAAGACAGTGCAAATCCACAATGACACAAAGTACGCTACAAAGCAACCCAAGAGTTTCTGAAGAGAAAGACATTTTTCAGTCACCACTTTTTCACAGCTAATTCAACACTTTGGCTAAAAACTCGAATTAAAACCTGAATTTTAATCATATTTTCATTACTTGATTAAAAACACACTATGTTAGAGTACAGAGGCAAAATCCAAAGATTGTGTCATGGTCCAAAAAACGACTAAATCAAACATTGAAACACTCGATGTCACATTGTTAGATGGGTAACTCGCAGCCCATCACAGGACGTCATCACTTTTTAGCACCACCTTACTCTCTGCCTATTGGCCCTTACAAAGGTGCAACGTTTCGAACCACCAGCCACGATGCAGTGAATGTGTCCACTATTTTGTATTTGTATTGTAGGAGAAAAAGCAGATGTTCTCTGCAGTTATGCATGTTTCTGTCCACAGGGGGCACCATCACTAAAAACATATTTCTTGTTGCATAACAGGGTGAAGAAGGTGTAACATTAAATTGATTTGAATCATTCTGTATTTGCAATAGTATCCATTTGAAAATGTATGTCAATGTGCAAAGCTTTACAGTTTCAAATGATTTTTAAAAGGTTGCTATATCCAGTGTCGGCAATGACTGCATGAATAAACATCTATTTATTTATGCCCTCAGAAAGTAAACAAATCAGCAAATAACACAAGAATAACCCTAACAGCTATTTCAACCCCTGGAGTCATATAGTTGTAATAGAGAAGTGTCATCCTGCAGTATAACAAATATATATATATATCTGGTGTTATGTACTTTAGGTAGTTTATGGATAAACTGCTGTCAAAGATTTCATATAACTGCGATCTTATTTTCATGAAAGCATAGAACTGGGGCCAGCAGTTTATTTTACAGCCTGGCTCACTGTCCATGTGCAGACTGTAGCTTTGCTGTTACAAACAGTCGACTCTGTAACCACACGAGCAGTCCCCCTCCTGCAGGAGGAGGAGCATGAATAATGTAAGCAGTCGATAAATAAGCCTTTGAATGTGAAACCCACAACAGACACACGGTTTCACAGAAGCTAACCTAAACTTAACCTGATTAAGCTTTAAGCCAAGTCAATGACGGTTCATGGTATGATGAACCGTGGACAGTTTTGTAGGTTGAAAACATCGATACAGTATTTTAACAAAAATAACATCATTAAGATTAGCCAAGAAGTCAAACAATGGTAAAGCAAATATGAAGCGTCCGTCATTGAAACGGTTTATGCAGGAAGGCGTCTTTGGGATGTTTAGAGTTTAGAATTTAGTTTGTATCTTTCATTGTTTGTACATGCTGCCTTAATTTAGATACGCTGGTATCAGGTCAGTTTGTTTTTCAAAGTGCTCTTGAATTAAACAAAGAAATTGTGTTCACTGCTGCGTATTTAAATTTACAATAACAGATTACACAGCAGTGGGGAACACATCACTGTGGCTGGTGTCTTTCTAAAAGTCAATTCCTCCACTGTTATCTTGATGCCATGTGCCAGCACAGTGCAGACCTAAACTCTCCTCCCACTGAGGATGATTATCTTGTTAATAGTCTTAGATCCTCACTGCATGTAGGTCTGGATACTGTGGCTCATCTCATCTCACTAATGTAGAAAATCTTTTAGCCTAGAAAAACTGTTGCATTTTAAAAAGGCCCTCTGTAAAGCCAGAACATCTTACTATTCATCACTGATTGAAGACAATAAGAACAACCCCAGGGTGTAGCCAGGCTGACACTCAGAGCTCTGTTGAGCCAACCATCCCTTTAACCCAAACTAGTAATGACTTCATAAAATTCTTCAGAAGTAAAATTTCAAACACTAGAGAAAATGATCCATAATCATCCCACAGATGAAACATTGCATCCCGCTATTATTTATTAATTATTTCTTGTTATTGAGTTATATTCTTTCTCTCCTGTTGATATTTCTGGGTTAACTTCAGTAATCTCTTCCTCCTGTCTATTAGAGCAGGTCAGAGAAGGCCTACCTTTAGTCAAAGACTCATTCTTTCAATATCCGTTTTAAGAAACCTGACCTGTCTGACAGTTTTGCCAAGAGGATCTACCCCAGAGGAGCAGAGGGAGGCCCCAGATGGAGTGCCCACAGCCAAAAGGCAGGAGCACCAGAGAACCAGGAGCAGGAGGCAGCAGACTCCAGCCGAAGTCGGCCTCCCAGCACGAGCTGAGAACAGGGCCACAGGACCCTAGGTGCCCAAGAACTGCCTGACACCTGGCGGGAACCCCAGCATGCAACAAAGAGGTCAAACCACTTCAGACCACAGGCCTGAGGGCCAGCAAGTACCCACATCCAACAACCAGTGGAGATGGAAACCTCCCCACACTCAAGAAGAGTGTCCCACAGGGACCAAGGCCTAGTGAGCCACACACACACACACACACACAACAAAAAGATTGTTGACTTATGTACCTGTGCATTTTCAAATGTCTGTGTTTCAGGTGCTGCATGTTTGTTTTCCTTACAGGTGCCGTAGTTGAAGAGACATTGTGCATTTCTACTTCTACTCTATCCTTTTACTGCCTGTCCTGCCTTAGACATGGTCATACTGTGTACTACGTATAATGACTGAAATAACACAGATAGAAATGACAAAATAATCAGATAAGCCCTGAACAAGAGGAGCCTGTAGAGAATCTAAGGAGCTGTTCTTGGCAAAACAAAATGTGTTTGGCACAACAGTGGATCCAGATCATTCCACCCCCAATCAAAGGACTTCCTCTCTACACAGACTACACAAACAACCATCACTACTCTGTAAGAGTGAATTTACGTGCAATCACCTACACTGTAAATATATAACAATATTGTTTTATATGTATACATTTGATATTGAAGCTGTTCAGATGTTTATGGTGCCACAGAACTGTGCACCTTACCCCCGTTTTTTCCACAGTTGCTCTGAATTTCATTGTACGTGTGTAGTGACAATAAAAAGCATTCAGATCTATAATTCTGATTGCAAAAGCTGTCATATAGGACAGGATTAAAAAGCAAACAAACAAACAAAAAGAAACAGCGTGAGACGCCCATGACACTTTTAGTCATTTTGAAGGTATTAAAGCATATTTGTGACCACAAGCTTTGATCTGTAGATATTTCTAAGTTCAGCTGATCGGGATTAAATCTTTCCTGCATAAAAGATTTAAAATGTCGATATTCAAGAAACCTGTTGTTGCCGATTCCATATTTTAAAATGTGTTCCTGATAAAGTTGAATAACATGTTCTAGATTTCTTTTATCCACTCCTGATGCCATGACAGAATGTTTTTTGATTCATTTTACTCATAAATATTTGGATTGTTCCAAATGGGTTTACAGGAGATAACTGAAGACAGAACAGAGGGTTTATGTTAAGCCATAAATCAATTATGATGCTTGATACTGTTCTGTTCTATTCTAGGCCCAGCCATGGGATGTATAAGCAGCTTGAGTTAATCTTTCTGAAACATAAAAACTTGGTAGCTCTCGACCACCACTGTGTTTAGACTTTTCAAACTTATTTGTGATGGTTTATTTTTCCATAAATATTTTCGGATCTTTGAGTCTAGTAACTTAAACCAGGCAGTGGAGGGTTTGTACGGGATCAGTGAGAGACGGTATTTTATTTTCATTTTAATTGTGGTAACTTTTCATATGCTTCAATTTTAAATACGATGAACCTGTCTCTATGAATGGGATACGTATTACAAGCCTTTAAGGTGGCAGTAATTAAACAATTACTTAAAAAGTGACCACTTCACCCAGCTTTTACTGATTTAACCGATCGTCTGCAGAGGAATGGTCTATTTAAAGAATTTCAGTTAAGTTTCATCGTGGAATTGAAACTGCTTTAGTGACGGTTCCTCGAGTAGACTCAGCTCTGTCCTGCTGGACCTCAGTGCAGCATTCAAAACTGCAGATAAAAGCATGCCAAAGATTTTAAATGTGCTGCAATGGTCTGAATTTCATCTAAATGGACTGATTCTTCTACTTCATCTGAGCACTCGAAGCGCTTTACACAACCAGCCCTTCAGTTTTTTTGCCCTGTAAGTTCTTTCAGGCATATTTGTTATGCAGACTGGATGAGATGGGGAATCACCAACCTTCCAATTAGTAGGTGACCTGCTCTACCACCTGAGCTGCGGCTGGTTGTAGCTCAGGTGGTAGAGCTTTAAACTCCACATAATACATTCAAATGTTTTCACGTAAACAGCGAGTCTTCTTCACACATACAGCTTTATTATGGCATTCCACAGAGTTCTATGCTAATACCAGTTTTATCTACAATATATATGCTTCCCTTTGGCAGTGTTAATTAAAAGGCATAGCATAGCATTTAATTCCTTTGCAAATAATATCGATCTTATCGATCCGTGAAGTCAGATATGTCATGGTCCTGGGTGTTTCACAGGACAACACAATTAGTTAAACTTAAGACATAAAGACCTGGATGACCTCTGATTTCCTGCTTCTAAATTCAGATAAAACTCAGGTTATTGTACTCGGTGTCTAACTAGATACTCTGTCATTCAATGCACACGTTAAACAAATATGCAGGACTGCTTTCTGGCATTTGTTCAAGCTCACTAAAATTAGAAACGTGTCCTCTCACAGTGAAGCTGAAAAATTCATTTACGCATTTATTACTTCTAGGCTAGACTATTGAAATTCATTATTAAATAAAAACTCCCCGAAAGCCTTCGACCGATTCAAAATGCTGCAGTAAGAACCAACAGGGATTATAAAGACAGAGCATATATCTCTTATATTGGCTCCCTGTTAAATCCAGAATTATCTCTGCATTTAAAGGTCTTGAAGAATCAGGCTCTATCTTACCTTAAGGACCTCAGTGTGCACTATTTATAAAGTTATTGGATGGTGAATAACACCTTAGGTCCTCCCATCTAAAGTTACCATTGTGTTTATAATGACAGGCTAATATACTCTCTACATAAGGATTCATATAAGTCACAGTAATTCTCTTGGAATTTGTTCTTTTCCAACAGATGTTGAAAATGATAAAGTCCCACAAACTGTTTGTATATCAAACAACACAAAGTCCAAACCCCGTCTGAGATTTGGCTTTACAGCCCTGTGTCTGTCCTTCCACATTATACGTTGTAATGGTAATCGCCTTTATGGGTCCGGCACAGAAACAGCCGCCTTCAAAGAAACCGGACTGCATGATTTTTTTCAAATAAAAGAGTCAGACATTTTCAAAAGGAACTTTATGTTCATTTTAACCAGAAAGTTTGGGTAAAGGCTTGCAAAACACATTGTGGAAAAAAAACAAAACAATGAGAACTGATATCCAAAAATGTGTCCAAAATACAACCTTTCCTTTGTGGTTACTTTTCCAATACAAAACAGATGCATTAGCCTACCTGTGCATCAAAGGTCTGTAAATAAGGGCTCCGCCCTGCTCTGCACAAACACAGAGAAAGCAATCTCACCATGGAACAGGGCCTTTTCTGACAAGGCCAGTATAATACTTCACGATTTTAAAGAAAGAAATCTTTCTTCCTTTGTCGTTGGAGATATTTGTTATTTAGGTTACTTAGAATCCACTGTGAATAAACAAACACCAAACAACCTCGACAAATGATTTGTCCAGATTTTAAGGTGTTACTCTGACTGGTTTCAGGAAGAAGGCAGAGCCTCACAAACCGACAAATATTCAATTCAATTTTATTTATACAGCAGCAAATCACAACAGCAGTCGCCTCAAGGCGCTTTATATTGTAAGGTAGACCCTACAATAATACTGATTCAATGCAGAGAGGTCTGTTAACACATAGTGAGTGAGAAAGGTGACTGGAAAGGAAAAACTCAATGCATCATGGGATTCCCCCAGCAGCCTATGCCTATTGCAGCATAGTTATGCTGCAAACTATATACTTATACACATACTTCACTCTGAGCTGAAAATGCATAAACCAATTCACAAGTTGCAGATTTTGTAAATCTGCATCGTTTGAATCTCTCTGCTGTTCGAGGAATAAAGGAGGAAAAATGTTAATGTTAACGGAAATAAAGTTTGTCAGAGGTGATTAAAGTGCCACAACACCTTCTTCCTTCAGGTCTATAGGTGCAAACCTTAGAACGTGTACAACAGATTCAGTTTAGTTCAAACTGTGAACGTATATTACAATGGTCTACTACTAATGAATGAAACTTTTCTTTCAGCCTTTTGCCTTTAGTAGATAGTGTAGTAGTGGAGAGTGGACGATGAAATGGGAGAAAGACACACAGCAAAGGACTTAAGCTTGGACTCAAACCTGCTGACCCTGTGAGCTGTTGCCCATGACCTACGCTTTTAACACGTGTCCCACATCTTCACAGGATTACCTGCAAAAGATGGGTTTATGCAATTGTAAGAATGTTAATTTGTTCAAGGTATCATTTACTCTTATTTGGATTTAGCTGTTCTTCAAGCTTCTGATTTCCACTCTGCTTCGACAGTAGTAGTTCTTCTACTACCACATTTCAAAATCTTCCTTCCATGCGTTTATCTTATTGTGAACTCTCTTATGGACAGGAGCAGTTGATTGCAGACTTTCTTTGCAATCAAAGTTTTTCTTATTTCTCTTTTATTTACTTTTTTATTTAGTTAGTATTGATTATTTCTTGTTTAAAATATGTAAAATGTTGCCAGCATCAACAGTCCGTTTTCCTTGGCTTCTCTATGCTCCAACCTTCTCTTCACCTTTCTCTTCTATGACTGATTGTTGTATATGGAAACCCCTCCCTCCCTGTCCTGGTTTTGCGGGAGGTTTCTTCCTATGAAACGAGAGTTCTTCCTCCCTACCGTTGCCCAAAGCTTGCTCATAGGGACTTGTGTGATTGATGGTGCTTTCTCGCTAATATTGTGGCGTCTGGTCGTTATATATCTACATTTGTTTTAAAGGACAACAGAAAGGAGCCACAACATTTGTACCACAAAGGCACCACTACCTTTGTGACTGGGAGGCCTGGGCTAGTTTCCCGTGTTTTTAACACAGGGTGGAGAGGTAAACACAGGAACATGTGTGTGGGGGGCTAAAGATGGCAGCTGGTCCTAAAAGCAGCCCTCTGCTCTGTCATTTAAATATTTTAAACACATACATTTGCACGCCAGCCCAAGGCCTCCATCCTACCTCCATATCTGGCCCAGCTGCATGATGTGAATGACGGACTGGCCGAACCACACACAGAAGGAGTAGTAGGCCGAGCGTTTCCTATTCCTGTTTCCCAGCGCTGTGCTCGCCGTGCTGTTAGTGGTGGTGTTCTTGCTGGCGGTCGACGCCTGCCTCTGCGGCGTGGCCGGGTGGTGTTGAGCAGTAACATCACCGTGTGAGGCCGAGCCGCTAAGCAATTTATTCCCATCCATGAGGGAGCAATCGGTGACAGAATCGGCACCGTCCTCGGTGCTGAAGTCGTGGACGAACCATCTGAAGCTAAAGAGCTGGACCGAGAAGGAACCCAACACAACGAAAAAGAGCGTCGGGCCGAACCACCAATAGTCGTGGCGGAGGTAGTAGTCGACCGACAGCCACACGTCGGTGCCCACATCGGCCAAATAAACGGCCACGGCGGCTACGATCCACAAGCAGTCCCACACCGTATATTTCTGCTGCCCTTTTCCCAGACGAAGGCACGTCGAGTTTGAGCCTCCCCCACCGCAGCACCGCGACTCCCCGTTGGCAAAATCCCCGTCCCCGGTGCCCGCAGAGTCCAGCTGGCCGCCCGGGTGGAGTCCCTGCACCGAGCCAGAGTGCTCCGAGTTTTGCAGAGGGGTGAAGGCCACGTCGCTCTTCTTCATCTTCAGGACCCCGTCCGATTTAGCAGCCATTATCAGTATCTTGATGTAATAGCTAGTCTATTTCCCCCGGTTGCTCCCCGCCTTAGCTCCTCTGCTCCTGCCTCTCTCCGTCGACACCCTTGTGCGTGTGTCTCCTACTCCTCCTCCTCCTTTCTGGGCAGGACTAGCTCGTCCACACTGTCGTCTGGTCATAATACAGAATGAAGACAAAAGTGAAGAGCGATCGAAGCCCCGTGCTTGGTCCGGTATTTTCGTCCATATCAGATTTGGACTGGCCCTATGCTTCGAGGATCATTCGCTCACATACAGCGCACACGAGGACGTTTCCGCTTTGTGTCCTTCTAAACGGCTTCCGTTTCCAGCGCTTGTAAGTCACCGGAGCTGAGGCTGATGTTTGGGATGGAGATGGAAGCAGGAGCTAAGCGACAGGAGGACGGCTGCAGCCATCTGCTTGGCACAGACTAAAAACTATGACATCATCTCCCCCAACCCCCTCGACTCTCCCTCTCTTTGCTGTTTTCCGTCTCTCGGCAGTTTCCTTATCATTTGAGCGCTGTTACAATACAAAGACTCTCCTAAATCAGCCATGAAGAGCAAACATGTCCCTCTCAGTGTAACTAAAAGCATGCAGCTGATATGTGAACCAGGATAGAAACATCCGGAGGCCTGAACACGGTTTCAGCACCATGGACAGATCCAGCTGTTAACTCAGCAGCATCTGCAGGACGTTGCGGTCCATGCTCTTACGGGAGGTTTGCCTCCCACTCAAACCTTCCACATACTGTGGCAACAAAGTGGGAAGAACACAAGGACATTAACTACTCTGAGAAATATGGACAGGGCAAAGCAAATGTTTTCGTTTACATGGAGAGTTCTCACTGACCTACTAAGGAGAAAGCACTGTAAGGGCAACATTTCATCTTTTAATCTCTTGCTCCTTACCAGTTGTTAAAAAGGTAGCCTAAAAAAAAATGCATATAAGGAAGACTTAAAGTACACTTTGACTAATGAGCCAGTGTCACATAAAAGGCACTTGATTTTCATATACAACATTCAAAGTCTGGTGTGGTAATTCCTATGAAACACCACAATTAAAAATACAATAAATATGTGTCAGTGCTCAATCTAAAAAGAAATATCCCATGGTCACTGAGTGGAGGTGCTTGTGGGTCATGGAGTCACTGCTGAGTGATATTTTACAATGAAACATCAAACATCATGTTTATCTTACTCAAATCTTCTTCTTTCTTTTTTTTAAAGCTAACCATGCTTACATTGAACAGAGTATGCACTTAGCCCTTGTAGACAGTCATAGCTACACTGTGTATAGTGCAGGTGTAGTGCTGCTGACCTCAGCTGAGGATGTTGTCGGGCGGTGGAAGGAATACTTTGAGGACCTGCTTAATCCCACTGACACATCTTCTGAAGCAGGACGAGGGGATAAGGGGGCGGCTCATTCGTCACTGGGGGTGTTGTCACTGAGGCAGTTAAACCAGGCTGTTGCTGGTTGACATTCCTCTACAATGTAGCATGGATATCTAGGGTGGTACCTCTGGATTTGCAGACTGGGGATGTGGTTCTCATCTTCAAGAAGGAGGACTGAAGGGTGTGCTCCAACTATAGGGGAATCACATTCCTCAGCCTCTCCAGGAAAGTCTATAGCAGGGTACAGGAGGGTGAGTCTGTCTGTTGGTCAAACCTAGGATTCAGGAGAAACAATGTGGTATTTGTCCTGGTTGTGAAACACAGGACCAGCTCTTTATCCACTCTAAGATATTTGGGAGTTTGCCCAACCAGTCTACATGTCAGAGAATTCTACTGGAAGTACTTCAGCAGTATGGGGTGTTCGGCCTGTTGCTACAAGCCATTGCATTTTTATTCAGCTGTTGCAAGAGCTTGGTTCACATTGTCAGCAATAAGTTTCGCTCCATCAGGGCTGCCCTTTGTCACTATTGCAGTTCATTTTTATTGAAGAGAACAGAATTTGTACTTTTAGCCAAGTGGGAAAAGGCTTCTACTTGGATCATCTCAGATTCTCATCTCTGCTTTTCACAGATCGTGTGTTTCTGTTGGCTTCATTAGGTGGTGGCCTCCAGCTCACACTGGAGTGGTTCACAGCTAAATGTGAAGTGGCAGGAATGAGAATCAGCACCTCCAAGTTTGAGGCCACGGTCCTCATCCAGAGTGGAGTGCTCACACCAGGTCAAGGATGAGTTGCTGCTCCAAGTGGAGGAGTTTAAATATCTTGAGGTCTTATTCACGAGTGAGGAGAGAGGGGAGCAGGAGATCGACAGATTTATCGGTGCTTAGCTGCAGTGATGCAGACCCTGTACCAGCCCATCATAATGAAGAGGGAGCTGAACGTACAAGCATAGCTCTTGATTTACCAGTCGAGCTATGTTCCTACCCTCACCTATGGTAGTGACCGAAAGAACGAAATTGCAGACACAAACAGCGTAAATGAGCTTTCTCCAAAGGGTGGCTGGCCTCTCCCTTAGGGCGAGGAGTTCAACCATCTGAAAGGGGCTCAGAGTAGAGCTGCTACTCCTCCAAATTGAAAGGTGGCAGCTGAGATGGTCCGGGCATCTGATAAGGATGGCCCCTTGGTGAGGTGTTCCCAATGGGAGGAGGCCTCGGGTCAGAGAACGGCTTGATGTTCCCCCAGACATGAGGTCTGGGCTTCTGTGCTTAGGCTGCCGTTCCTCTAATCGCCCCCGGATAAGCGAAAGAAAATGGATGGATAGTCATAAGAAATGCAATTCACAGTAGTAGTTTTAAAAAGTATTGTATGCTTACAATACAATAAAATACATATACAATCTCCTCAGTTACAATAAAACTAGATATCACTGCCACTGGCTCCAGGTCAGTGCTAGAGAGCACCGCCTTCAGTCCTCTGAGTGACTCGTCAAGTTTCAGGAAGTTACCCACGAGCTAACTTCAAAATCAAAAGTTGAAGATAATCCTTTTAGTTTGATGAAACATTGTTACTGTTAACTAATATGAGAGTAGAAGCATTCAAACAATCATGACTGTTTATCAAGCCAGGATTGGAAATTTAAGGTGTAGAAAGAGCTAAAAACGGCAGTATTTGTTTTTCTGCTTTGAAAGATTAAATTAAATGTTTTCTATGTTTATGATTGTTTATCATCACAGAAATTGTTTTCCTGCTCTATTTACATTATACATGCTTCCCTTAGGCAATATCATTAAAAGGCATAGCATACATTTTCATTGCTATGCAGGTGACACCCAGCTCTATGTGTCCATGAAGCCAGATGTCTCTTCAGTATCACATGGAAGTTGGTCACAATGCCTGTGACCGGACTGGCAGATAAGTGTGGTGGTACCCCTTCTCAAGAAAGGGGACTGGAGCATGTGCTCTGATTTCCGAGGGCTCTCACTTTTCAGCCTTCTTGGAGGGGCTATGCCAGGGTGCAGCAGAGGGTTCCATTTGTTAGTTGCACCTCAGATTCAGCAGGAGCGATGTGGTTTCTGTTCTGGTTGTGGCCTTATCAGGCAGTGACCTCCAGCTTGCACTAGACTGGTTTGCAGGCACGTGTGAAGCACCCAGGATGGGAATCAGGAGGTCCAACCACTGTTATCAGCTGCCCATTCCAGGTTGTTGATGAGTTGTTTCCCCGAGTGGAAGATGTTAGAGAATTGTGGATCAATATGATTGTCATCGTGCAAGGTGATTAGGTCTTTAGCATGAATGCTCACCTGTTTCCTACACAGACACACATACACATATCACATCACATGCTCATAGACACACACACAACAGATGTTCACATGTGAGTGTTTTATCTGTTGCATGATTAATGAGATGATTGTGTGACCACCGAGTTAATAAAAGAGCTGCGAGAGGGGGCCGGAGTTTGGAGTTGTCTGGGATCAGGTGAGGAACTCGCAGCTCCAAGACCCTGGTCCGATCGGCTCCCCTTGCAAGTTAAAATGGATCGCGCTCTGTCTTGCTTTGTTCACGGGAATAAGTCTCTGAGTCAGCGAGGTCTACAAGTATAGACCTAACAGAAGAGTTTAAGTATCTTGGGGATGTGAGAGCAGAGCATGAGATTGACAGATGGAGTGAGATGGATGCTGTTCTAGGCTGTTGTGAGCATGAAAGTGAAACTGTCAATTTACTGGTTGATCTATGTTCCTACCCTCAACTGTGGAGTAGGAACATAACTGAAATAATCGTGGCTGTTATTAAGTTGGTTAGGAGCTCTGGGTAGTAACTGAAAGAATGAGACTGAAATACAAGAGGTGCAAATGAGCTTCTTTCGACGGGTGAGGTAGTAGGCTCTCCCTTAATGATGGGGTGAGGAACTCGGTTATAAAGGAGGGGCTCAGAGTAGAGCTTCCACTCCTCCACATCAAAATGTTGTGAAAAGTTTTCTTAACCCTGCGTCCTATGTCATAGTGAGAGTTTCAGTGAACGACTGCCAAATGCTAGTACTCCAGCCTAACATCATATATGCAAGACCTAGAAATGCTGGAGCCTTCTTTGGACAAAGAACCACTCAACGGTCCTGGGCGCTACATCTTGGGTCTAGCACAGAGCTCGTACCCTATATTCTCAATGGTATGGGATTGTATTGATGACATACGACACACACATGTTACAGAACATGTTTTTAGCATGAATGAAAATGATAACGATTCTTCTGATCACTGTTTCCGAACTGGATTTGTTGTAAAATCACATAAATACAGGCTCTGCATAATTTGCAGATTGTCAAATTTTATTTCCATTCACGGCAATATTTAATACGGTTCCTCGAATGTCCTGCTTAGAGTCATGTCTGTGACTGTTGCTACGCACCACATCATATTGTATATGTTGTATGGTTCATCTGCTTCGTGTGTAGATTAACCAGATGATCAGCATAAACATTACCAAACTGTATAAAAAGGGTATCAGTCATGTTATGAATGCTTTATTAGACACAGTACATGACACAGAATACACTTTCACAGGGACTTATGTTCTTGCTTATTACAAACGGCAGCTTTTAAACTCTCAGTATGTTATTCATTTGGTCAAACCATTATCTGTCTGTCAAGTGTAAGCATTCTGATTTTTACATGCAACCTACCACTCTCAAATGGCCAGTAAAAACAAGTGGAAATGTAGCATTTTATAAGAAAGGAAATAAAAGATGAATTTTTATGTATCAATAGAACTTGTTTACTTTCTGCAGTAACAGCCTTTGCAAAACATGCAGTCACCTGTGGATTCTGAGTTTACAATCCTTCATTTGTTTTCATCCCTGCAGAGTGGACAACTTTTATTCTCTTGGCTCTTAACTTACTTAAGATTAATTAGGTTAACTTACTTAATCACTAAGTAAGCTCTTATGTGAGCTTACGTAGTGATGCAAGCACTTATAATTTCAATAAGATGTTAATTTGCTCCAATCAAATCCAATGTTACAGTCAAGCTGATTTCAATACATCTTTCAATAAACTTTGGTAACGTAGTAAAACAAAAAAAATATATCGCTACCTTAGTGATTCATTTGCTGCTGAAGCCAATTGAAAATAAAAGTATTTGCCCTTGTATTCACATCTGTGTATTATATAAGTAAGGCTACGTCTCACAGCTGGGGAGTGAAACAGCGAGTTTGAGAAAAGAGGAAAGTTTTGTTTTATTTGGTTGGCACAATAAAAAGATCCAGCCGAAATACTGGCTGTTCATTTGAGGAAAAAAGAAGCAAAGCCTCAGTGTACAGTACTGTGTAAACGTCTCAAAGCAACTCTCACTTCTTTGAATTTTGCGAGGAAAATGGGAGCAAGTGCAGTGATTTTTGAAACGTATTGAAACACACATGGAAGCCAAAAACAACGTCTGTACAATTCTAAAGTCCAAAAGCTGAAACGCGGCTTTTGGAACTAAACTCTGTTGATATTCACTACTGTACCTCCCTGATATCCTTCGTCCATATTGATGATGATTTAAGATCTGTTGCCACTCATTTCAGTCCGGTTCTTGTGTAGTTCGGCCTTTTCTCTGTTTCCCTTCCTTAAGAGAAACAAATCACGTAAATCACTCAGTTCCTGTGTCGGAGCTTTGACAGATTTTTCTTCCTTTTTTAGGACGTGATTTGTAGATGTTGTTTATCTGCTGTAGACAGTTTTTTGTAATTCCCTCGGCCATGATGCTGTTCTTTAGCAATCACCTTGTTGGTACAGAAATATTATTCTATGCCTGTCAAAATGTGATATCTTTGGCATTTTTCACAGACATACCTAAAGAAGGGGAAACACACTGTGTTTTTGGAAGGCTGCAAGTGTGCCTACAAATATGATTTAAAATTGATTTCTTTGTGACGTAGTTTGATATGTGAGGACACATCACTGGTTCATCTCTTGAGTTAGGAGCATTTTTTATGCTTGAATGAGTTATAGGTCAGTGTTACATAACTGTAAGTGAAAAGCAGGCAACATCCAAACTTCGAAAAAACTTGAGAAAACCTGAAGAACTATTGCTCAAGAAAGTCTCTCTGCGGAAGAAAAATGTAAAGAAATGTTGTTGCTCAACAGTTTTACACAAAAGAACATTCAGCTGATTTAAATGATTTAGTCAGAGCTTGTCTCATGTTCCAGCTCACATACGTTGATTTTGAAATGTGGTTTTCTGACAAAGTCAAACTATTTATTTACACTATCACAGAGGTATAAGTGAACACTAATACATTGTCCACCTGAAAAACAGGGATCTTCTGGATCATCTTGTCTTGTTGCTGAGTTTTAAGTTGAACGGTTAATGTAGTTACAAATGATATAAAACAGGAACTGAGCATCCTCTACTTCTTTCGTGGCACCTTATCACCGAGCGGTACTTCATCCATCAGTTTCTGAAAAGACACCACAACGGTGATTTTAACATACCTTATAGTCATGCAGATGGCCAAAACACAAAATACATTCTGGTGAAGCAAAGATGCTCTATGAAACACACAAAATGTCTTTAGAGTCAGTATTCAGTAGGGATGGGTACCGGTATCCGGTGCCACGATGGCACCGGTTCTGACATAAACGGTAGTAACCAGACCGAAAAGCAGCGCACATTTCGGTACTTTTTTTTGGTGCTTTTTTTCCTGAGCTGTGATACACTTCTAGCCAATCATTTTACGTTTCCGAGGATAGTAGGCGGGCCCAGGTACGTACGTTCTTTTAGAGCAGAGCTACAGATTAAAAATGTCCAAGGCGAAGCGGTCAAAGTCTGGTCTTGATATTTGATAGCTTGCTGCGAGACCTCACACCGAGCACATCTACTGCGGGTGTGGTGCCTGTTATCGGACCCGGAGCAACATCCCCCAAAAACCCGAAGAGGAGAGTCCTGGCCCCTAGCCCTGCCAGTGTAGCAGAAATGATGAGGATGATGATGCAGCAGCAGCCGTTCTTCTCTGCGTGAGTAGCTTAATGTTGTTCGTGTGTAATTTACGTTGAGTAGGCTAACCACGTTATTACATTAATGCATGTAAGGTGAACTAGCAAACATCATCATAGCTACATGCGGCTGTCCTCTTGTTTGATGGCAGATACTCCCTTCACCCTGGACAAAAAGGCTAAAATGACCAAAGAAAAAGAGGGAAACAGCTAAACATGAGAGGTTTTTGGACAAAGTTTGTGTTTTTTCCATTGTTTAAGCACTGCTTCCAGCCAAGAGTGATACCATATATGCCCCATAGCTGCAGAAAAGGCTAACATTGTTATCTTTTTACAAAAAACAGCTGAACATGAGAGGTTTTTGGACCAATTTTGTGTTCTCCATTCTTTAAGCACCGGTTTGAGCACCGGCACCGTTTCAAAAGTGCCGGTTTGGCACCGTTATCGGATAAAACCTAAACGATACCCATCCCCAGTATTCAATGTAGGTAATAAAAATACAAAATCATATTTCTGGGGCTACAGCTGCTGTGAGACAAAGCTCAATAAGCCAATTAAAGATTCATTCTCTGGCCAGCGTCTGTACCAGACACAAAAAAACATACTGTATAAAAACCAATACAATACACACGGATGACATAAGTACAGCAGCATCAATAATATGATGAGTGTGGATGCAAGTGTTACGGCTATATAAACAAAACACAACAAAACCAACCACGCTCACGCCTGCTTATGAAAACTAAAACAGAATATTTAGACCAAAACCTTTCAAATAACACCCAGCCTACTTCTAACTGGTGTGTCATCTTTTGGAACCCACCACTCAGTTAACAGGGAACAGGGAGAGGGGAAAGCTCACTGTGCTACTTATACAACCACTTCCTCATTAACTCGATGTCATTCATTTTTTCATTTAATTTTGGGTATTAAATTTTACCATTAACTGTGAAGGGTCCCCATTTCTGCCTGAACTCTGAGGTGGTTAATGAAAATATTCTACCAGTTGGTGTTTGCATGCTGGTGGTAGAAGTCTAACAGGGCAGTCTTACATGTCCCAAGTTGCTCAGTTAGGTTAGGATGAACTTTGCAGACTTGCTTTTTGTGAAACCAATTCTACATCTTTATGGTTAACGTGGCCGCTGCGGTCAGGATAAAAATGTTTTATATTGTAAAGGTGATAAGTTATTTACAGTGACCATTCCCAGAAACCAATGGACCTAAACAATAGCAGAATAACGATCCACATCTGAACTAAAGATGGCCAGCATAGCAATGAAATGAAATGATGAACTTATGTTCAGCAGTGAAATGTATATAGGTAATGATCCTCACCTCAAGAAGCCTGGTGTAGTAGGTGAAGGTGTCCTCCCCATCCCTGTGGGTGTCCTCTACCTTGTACCTCCTGCAGGCCAGCAGCAGCTCGTTTGAGCTGTAGAGCGGTGCTGGGTCAATGGAGTGGCTATTGATCAGGCTCACCAAGTACTCCCGGTAATGCTTCCTAGAAACCAGCACACCACCAAAAAATTATTTATATATCAAGTGATATCAATGATCAATGAGTCTTAAATAGGGATTAAAAAAAATATGCCAAAGCCAACCAGAGTTGCTCATTTTGTGTGAATACATATATAAAAATTCCCCTCTCGCCCCTGCGGGCGGTTTATCCTTCAAGCTCGGGTCCTCTGGGAGCTTGAGGGTCCTGCAGTATCTTAGCTGTTCCCAGGACTGCGCTCTTCTGGACAGAGATCTCCGATGTTATTCCCGGGATCTGCTGGAGCCACTCGCCTAGCTTGGGAGTCACCGCACCTAGTGCTCCGATTACCACGGGGACCACCGTTACCTTCACCCTCCACATCCTCTCGAGCTCTTCTCTGAGCCCTTGGTATTTCTCCAGCTTCTTGTGTTCCTTCTTCCTGATATTGCTGTCATTCAGAACCGCTACATCGATCACTACGGCCGTCTGCTTCTGTTTGTCTACCACCACTATGTCCGGTTGGTTAGCCACCACCATTTTGTCCGTCTGTATCTGGAAGTCCCACAGGATCTTAGCTCGGTCATTCTCCACCACCCTTGGGGGCATCTCCCATTTTGACCTCGGGACTTCCAGGTTATACTCGGCACAGATGTTCCTGTACACTATGCCGGCCACTTGGTTATGGCGTTCCATGTATGCCTTGCCTGCTAGCATCTTGCACCCTGCTGTTATGTGCTGGATTGTCTCTGGGGCATCTTTACACAGCCTGCACCTGGGGTCTTGCCTGGTGTGATAGACCCCAGCCTCTATGGATCTTGTGCTCAGAGCTTGTTCTTGTGCTGCCATGATTAGTGCCTCTGTGCTGTCTTTCAGTCCAGCTTTGTCCAGCCACTGGTAGGATTTATGGATATCAGCCATTTCTTCTATCTGGACATACCATACAAGGGCCTGTACTTCCATGATGGTTACTCTTGTTGCTCCTCTGATGTACTTATTGGTTGTTTCATCCTGGACAGGGATTCTGACACTCACTAGTCCTTGGGCTCCTTCGTTGTGATTAGCATACAGTCTCAGGGTGCGGGACTTGGGGTGAAACCCTCCATGCATGATAAGGGCTTCCTTGTTTTGATGTCAGTGGCTTCTATCTCCTCCTTTGACCAGCATTATCCCAGCAGGGTATGTGATGACAGGCAGGGCGTAGGTGTTGACTGCCCAGATCTTGTTCTTCCCATTACGCTGACTCCTCAGGACTCACCCTACTCTCTGCAGGTATTCAGTGGTTGCAGCTTACCTGGTGGCCTCTTCATGGTTCCAATCTGCCTGTGAGATTTCTAGGTACTTGCAGCTGTTCACAGTATCTGCAGTGTTGCCTTCTGGTAGTAAAATCATTGTCTTGATGTCAGTGGCTTCCATCTATCTATTCTTTTTTATTTTTCATTCACTATTAGCATACAGCTTGTTGCCATCCATGTAGAGGAGGTTGCTGACGATTGCCTCATTTCGTAGTCAGTCTCCCTAGCATGTTATGTAGAGGAATTCACCAAGGGGGTTCAGGGCTATGCAGAATAGCAGTGAGGACAGGGCATCTCCTTGGTAGATCCCACAATTGATGGTGACCTGCGCAATCGGCTCGAAGTTGGCCTCTAGTGTTGTTTAACACATCCCCAACAAATTCCTGATTCAGGGATTCAGGATCGATGTGTGATGCATTGAGTAACAGGCTTTCTTGTGGTCATTCCAGGCAGTGCAGAGGTTGGTCAGTCGAGTCTTATAGTCTTGGGTGACTGCTCTATCTACCAGGAGCTGGTGTTTTGATGTCATCAAGTGCTTGCTCATTGGGGGTTATGTGATTTTTGGGATTTCTTTTTAACTGTAAGGTCTTTAACTTACAATGTAAACCGCATTGAGGCAAACGATTTAGCACTATAAAAATAAAATGGAACTTAACTGAATCATTTTTATGCATGGTTTAACAAGAGCAGTTCAAGTATTCTGGGACACAGACAGAGGACAAAGAACTGTGAATTACTTTAATTATCAATTCCCTTATTTCTGTTTGTGTTCAAAAAGTTTTTAGCACACTTTTTTTTAAACTATAGTGTTTTGAAGCCATTTGAAGCAACCAACAAGGGTCACACAAGATTAAAGACAAGTGCTCCTTATGGACTGCCAGAGACTCTGGGATCTAAGGAACATATTACAAGCAAAGCAAATACTACTCATTAAAAGCTCCATACTCGCAGAGTCCAGCATGTCCAGGTTGGGTCTGAGCTCCACAGGCTGCATCTGACTGCTGCCCGCCCTCATCTTTTTGCTCTATTACTCCACACAGATCTAAAAGGAAGAGAGGTACCCATTTAAAAATATAGAAAAACATCTGTGAAAATCAATACAAAAAATTCCTTAATTGAAAAATTCATTATAATATTCAGAACTCCATTAATTCAGCCAGGTTTCTTCCTGTTAAAAGGGAGTTTTTCCTTCCCACTGTCACCAAGTGCTCGCTCATTTGGAATCATATGATTGTTGGGGTTTTGTTTTCTTTGTATTATTGTAGGGTCTTTACCTTACAATATAAAGTGCCTTGAAACAACAACCGTTGATTTGATTTGGGGCTGTATAAATAAAACTGAATTCAGATGTATTAGTATTAATTTGTATGAACATTTCCTAAGATAGCCAGTCATGGTGTCAAATCAACAACAACGTGTTACATTCTTTAAAAGAATGACTAAGCTAGCCAGGACAGAGTAGAGATTTATTTACTTGCTAAATCCTGTCCTGTCTGCCAGCTTTTTGATCTGAATGCACTGTTGTGGGTTTATCTGTTTATTTCTTCATTTCTATTCATCAAGACATAATAGAGTTACAGTTGTGACATTATAAGTGGTATACTGTATGATATCTAAGGCAGGACAGGCAGAAAAAAAGGGGGGGGGGGGGTTTGATAAAAGGATGGAGCATAAATACAAATGTTCGTGAGTGTGAACGAGAGAAAGAGCGAGAGCCCAAAGGCTGTCAGTCCCAGAGGGCCAGAAGTGACCGGCAACCAGCCCTGCTACGGGCCACCCACCCCCGTACAGTCCCAGGGCTCCAGGTGCCTAATAACCGCAGTATAATGAAACAGGTTACATTTTCAAGAACGCAAATATAAAAAGATTACCCTACAGAAAGCATGTCCCAGCGCCTAGAACAGGGGTGGGCAATCCCAGTCCACGAGGGCCGGTGTCCTGCAGGTTTTAGATGTGTCCATGATCCAACACAGCTGATTCAAATGGCTAAATTAGCTCCTCAACATGTCCTGAAGTTCTCCAGAGGCCTGGTAACGAACTAATCATGTGATTTCATTAAATTTAAAGTCTTAGCTGTCACCTATAGGCCAAAGCGTCCCAGCTGCAAACTTTTTTAAACTGGTAGAAGAAAAAGACATTTGATGAACCACATTTCTCTTTCTGTACAAAGAGGAACAGACAAATGTGGAGTAAGTTTGCCAGAAGTGGAACAAATCCAGTTTCTTTGCAATAAGAAAGGATTTACAGAGCCCACCAAATTCCCTAAAATACAAATGGTAAATGGCCTGTATTTAAAACACTGATTACTTGGATTTGACTTTTTCAAAAACATCTTATTTGCATTTCACCCTTAGTTACTATAACGACCCAAGGGTCCAGCGCACCCTGCCTGGGATAGAGTTACTGGGAGTGGATTGTGTGTCAGTCACAGGCACTGGTCCTGGCGCTCCGATCCAGGCTTCTGACACTGGTACTGGAATGTCACCTTGCTGGTGGGGACGGAGCCTTAGCTAGTGGGTGAGGTTAGGAACTACTTACTAGATATAGTCGGGCTCACCTCAAAGCATAGCTTGAGCCCTCGAACAAGCTTCCTGGAGAGGGGTTGGACTCTGTTCCCCTCTGGAGAACTCGCTGGAAAGATTACATTATCACAGTCTGCTGTCCCCATGACTCAAACCCAAATAAGTGATTGAAAATGGATGGATGGATGATGTGCATTTTGAGATACTGGTTTAAGTATTATCAAGCATCCCTGGTTCAAATATTCTAATCAAAGGTGGACGTTTGTCATTGGTTGAACACCCTAGAAAAGATACAAGGTTTCAGGCACTCTGTTTAATTCCCAGATGAAAAGCAGAGTTATTTAGATTAAACGTTATGCACTTCTCTACTTGAGTTATAGCACTTACAAGGTTTTCAGAAAACACTGGGATTCAGACGTTTTAGTAGACGCATGGTAGGAATTTTGAAATCTTAGTTGGGCGTCCATGCCGCCTGCTCAGCATCAGCCTTTTACAGCTGAGTAGTTTAAAACACAGAGTTAATCCAGCTACTTCTGTCAGCAGTCACATGGTTTATTTTACGAGTTTCAGTCAGAATTTATTCGAGCAGAGGAAAAGCACTCGTGAAGGTTACAATGATCTTTCAGTGGCCTCTGACAGTGGACTCAACTCTCTGATTCTCCTGTGCCTGCACCTCTTTCACCTCTGCTGTATTTAATCATCAGTAATGACTAAACTTGGGCTCTCTCCTATAGTGTGTCTTTCCCTGTGCTGTTTTCCACTTACTTGTGGGGCCGTTGAGTGTGTCCTCACTAATATGAATGCCATGGAGAAAATATTAGAAAGAGCACAACTCCACAGCATCATCAAAAGTATTGAAACAAAAACTTTGATGGAAGAAACAGCCTACCTGTCTGAGTTCCAGGAGGAGGTTCAGTGTTGAAAGCAACTCCGTTATTCTGTCACGAAGATAAGATATGATGAGACGTAAAACAGGCACTGACCAGATAAACACATGAAAAAGAACGAAGGGTCTTTAGGATGACAGCAAAAACACAGAAGAGACAAAACGAAACGAGTAACGGCTCTAAACACGCTAACATCTCTGTCACATGACCCTGTGTTTTGAGTTTCTTGTGTTTTTATGTCATTTTGTGTTATGGTTTAACCCTTTAAGACCTACCATAGAACCAAGTCCGCCAGAGCTTATATTATATTTTTACATACTGTGGAGCCATTTTTGGGAGCATTTCAAGTTGCTATACATCAATACAACTGTTATAGCCCATATTTTAATAATATGTATTCATTAAGTGCATAGTAATTACATTTATTGCAAAAAAGTGCAATAAACTACAAAAAATTTAAAATCGTTTTTGTTTTTTTAAACATATATTTGTAGTTAGAGAAATTTAAGAGGCTCATCCCTCAAAACTGTAAATACAAAAAAGTTGCACAAAATAGTTTCCACAGGAAATTTATTTTGAGTGTCTTCATAGTTTTATTTTTGAAATACACCAATTTTTATACACTGCAGGAAAAACAAAAATAAATATTATGATGCAAATTTGCAAAAAAGCAGCATCTGCATCAAAATAAACTATTTCCAGCAGTGCAATATGAGTCCTCAGCATCCCAGAAACGACACAGAAAGTCATAAAGTCAAAGATAACTTTTAAAAACACCAGTATAGGCTCATGAAGCCCTGATGGTAAAAAACTACATTTCTGCAAAATGACATCACTTCCGGTTTCGGGCAGGTCATGGCGGACATGTGATAGTTCACACTGACGTCTATTCCAATGTAGGAAGTGTTATGAACAGCTGATCAGATCGGCAAAGCGTGTTTCTGGAATATTATGTTTTTGTTCCTGCAAGAGCTTTTTATGCAGTTTTTGCAAAGCTTTATGTGGAAGGAAACTGTGACCGAGGACAAGCTGATGGCATCAGATGTAAGTACAACTCCTCCGGTTTCATATGCAAAACAAATTATTGCGCTAGCTTACGTGGTTGCAGTGCTACCAGGATTTAAAAATAGTTACGTAAAACAGAGCGTGCCCGCTCTGACCGGCTTTAAAGGGTTAAGGTTCATTTTGTAGTCCTGAGTTTATTCTATGTTAGCTTTTTGCACATTTAGGCTCCCCTTGTGTCTTTGTCCTCTGTGTCCTCTCTGTGTCTGTGTTTATGTGTGTTTGTGTGTCCTTGTCTCTTGTTTCCCTCTTCTCTTCCCATCCTTGTGTGTCATTCCACAGTTACATGTATGTGTGTTTACCTGGAGCAAAGCCTGCAGCCTGGATGGTTCCCAGTCTCTCAGATAGAAGAGACAGTCTCTAGGATGATGGGCATGCAGTCCAGACACCGTGCACTGGTCCACTGCACAGGTCTGATGGGAAACAAAAGAGAAAACGACAGCCATTTTTATTTTTCCCCTCAGTCTGCTCACGTAACACTGAAATTAATAAAAATTAAAAAACAAAAGGAAACTGTGACCCTTCACTAAACACTAATAGTGTTTTTAAAAGACAGGACATAAAAATGTGCAACTGAACTTCACACGTGTCATCATTTCGTCCACTTTCCCAGATGAAATACACGCAAAACTAAATTGTAATGAATGCATCAATGCTGGTTTCTGTTTACTGGAAAGATGTTGATGAACTTTTGCACCAAACACCAATGAATTGAACAAACACCGCAGCTGCCAACAGCTGTTTTGAATGTCTCATGTGAAACAGCCAAAAACAAGAAAACAAATCTGTGTGCTGCATTCGTGTCATCAGTGAATTTATGTCGGAGAGCCTTTTCCAAAGCTGCTGAGGTCAAAGGTTGCACCTTCAGAACAAGAAATGCTGTGGCCCAGATCAAACATGAGGATCAGTGCCTCGTCTGCAGCGTTATGAAGTGCTTACTTTTGTTTCAGTCACTCAAGATTTCACACAAAACAAATCAAAAACAGTGTTTTAATGATCACATGCTGCTCTCCTTTTTTAGGGATAAAAAATCAATCTAAGAGAAAATTGCCAAAGTTGTACACGTGTTTTCACTACCCACAGTCTGTGTGAAATAATCAGATGTGGACTGGTTCTTTTTCTACTTCACCTGAGGACTCAAAGTGCTCTATAGAACTGGCCTAATTCACCCACTTACACTCTAATGTGTACATCGGAGAGCAGCGGGGTTAGTACCTTGCAGAAGGGCACTTGCATGCAGACTGTTGCAGCCAGGGACTAAACCACCAGCCTGAGCATTAGTAGATGACTACTCCACACCTCTCTGTCACACATGTATCCTAGGTAGAGTATCACATGGCTCAAATGACTCCTTGGAAAATGACACCATGAAGAGGACTGTATGTGACAGACTTACAGTGTGGAAAGGGTTGTTGCAGCCACTGCAGAACTGGTAACGACACTGTGAGCAGCAGAAATGCATGCAGCCTCCTTTAGACAGCGCATACTGAAAGCGACAGTTAGGACAAGCTAGAAGGAGGGAGGAAGGAGAGGACACACAGGTAGCATTACATTCAAGAAAACCATTTTAGTCTGATGTACTTTCAACACCTTTCCTGACATAAATGAGTTAACTTTACTTATATATACTTGTTACACAGTTAATGTCATGGATCTCAGCACTCGATGACCTTGCTCTGTAAGTTTATATGGCTGAGCTGCTTTGGCTCCTAAACGCTTTCATTTTGTAATAATAGCACTTAAAGCTGATTGTGGAATATTCAGGAGGGAAGACTTTCACCAGCTGACTTGTTTCAGCAGTGGCATCATGTTACAGCATCACACTCAAATTCAGGGAGCTCTTTAGAATAACACAAAGGCAAACTGCATGTCTAGGTGTCATATACCTGTGGCAACAGACTGAGCACACCTGAATTCAAACAGAGGTGCGGCCCAATACCTTTGTTCATATACTGTAACCTTACTCGGTTACACAGCATGGACAGGAGGATAACAACGCATGCATAAATGTGCATGTTTGTGTACTTACACCACAGACCTGTCTGAAACATACATAGACATCATGAGACATAGTTTGCAGAGCAGCAACACAACACAGAGTGCATTATGGGCTGTTCATGGGGCGATCGTGGCTCAAGAGCTGGGAGTTCGCCTTGTAATCGGAAGGTTGCTGGTTCGAGCCCCGGCTTGGACAGTCTCGGTCGTTGTGTCCTTGGGCAAGACACTTCACCCGTTGCCTACTGGTGGTGGTCAGAGGGCCTGGTGGCGCCAGTGTCCGGCAGCCTCGCCTCTGTCAGTGCGCCCCAGGGTGGCTGTGGCTACAATGTAGCTGCCATCACCAGTGTGTGAATGTGTGCGTGAATGGATGGATGACTGGATATGTAAAGCGCTTTGGGGTCCTTAGGGACTAGTAAAGCGCTATATAAATACAGGCCATTTACCATTTACCATAATGCTAAGACAGAGATATGCTCAGCTCTGTAAGTGTTTGGTTTCAGATTTGTACGTCCCACAGAAAGCTTCTCATGGTGGGTTTTTTTGGCCATGGATGAAACAAACTTCACGATGAGTGAAAACAAATGAATATCATATGAAACTGCATTTTATTTTTTCAATACAACATCCTATGACATCACAATGATGCGCCACCGTGACAGGCTCATGTCATCATATAGTAGTTATGATGCTTTAATGATAAAACGTTAAAGTTTGCTCTTGTTTTCCACTTTTATCAGAAAAATTACTGGCAGAAGCCAGGACTAAACACTGAAGTTCACACATGGCATCAATTTGAAAGACTTGAGCTGAGTGTGGTAGCAGGGTTTCGTTTGTGGCTGCACTGCAGCCAGCCCGGAAACACAAAAGATACAGCAAAAGAAGTGTTTGTGACCACCCCTGTGTTGTGTTGTGTTAACCAGCAGCACAAAGCTTGCCATAGTGGCGCTATCAACTACATGATGAGAGATGTTGGACCCACAGCATGTGCAGCCAGTCCAGGCATCGCTGTGAGGTGTGTCAAAGCTACGTAGAGCCATGGCAGTGACTGAGGGCAGAGTCAGGGCTGCGGGTCTCTCCCCTGCCCTCTGGGGAGGCCCAGACAGCAATGCTGAGCCTGCTGTTGCCCTCGTGGGGAGAGTTTGGGAACATCTGCTCCACAAGATCACCGCCGCCGGTTCAAGGGCTGTCAGATGGAGGCAAAGGATCACACGTTTGCCTACGCTTGGAGGCTCCGTGTCATGGCAGCCAGGTAGCTGCAGTCAAACCCTGGGAAGGAGGAAAAGGTGGCTGCTGGAGTTTGTCGTCAAGAACCAACTCATTGAGAAGACAGCAGAATGGGTCCTCGGCCATCGGCCAGGGAGCCTTGATGCAGCAGTGACTTTGGTGGACAACCAACTACTACGGTGGATGGAGGACCCTGGGTGGATACAGTCGTCGGTGGGGAATCTGCCTGTGCCGGCCCCGAGGAGAAGAATCCTCGGCTCTCCTCCAGCACCACCAACTGTTGCGCCCCACAGAAACTCCCTACTGACCTGTTCTCCTCTGCTTCCCCTCTGCAGGTCCTGGGAGCTACAGGCACTGGACCCATCTCACAGGAAGTCACACAGACGACAGGGCAGGAGTGCTGGTGCGGGCATCCACACGGAGTGCCCACTGATGGAGGTGGGACAGGTTTTCCGTGTCACTGGCCTCCCAGCACCTTCCCCTGGCCTGGGAGTGACGTACAACGTTCCAGTAAGGCACCAAAGGGCTGTACACCAGGCTATGGTGGACTCAGGCTGCATGCAGACCTTGGTCTACCAAACTCTGGTTTGACTCTGGGCGTTGTTGGAGAAAGAGTGGGTTTAGATCCCGTGTGTGCAGCCATAGTGCCCGTTGAAATTAGGTACAAGGGCAAAAAGCATGGAGTCAAACCTGCTGTTAGCTCATGCCTGAATCTTGGGGGGTGGGGGCTATGATTTCTGGCTTAGTTCAGTGGGTTCAGGGGTGGGAGGCTGGGTAATGTAGCTCCCATCCATCCATCCATTTTACACACCAAAGTGTTCCCAGGCCACCCGAGAGATATAATCTCTCCATTGTGTCCTGAGTTTGCCCTGGGGCCCCACTGAGACATGCCACGAGGAGTCATCCTTGTCAGATGCCACTACCACCTCGACTGCCTCAGCTCTGGCCAGTTGGTTAATTATGCCTCCCCTTTCCTTAAGATATGTAGTATGCAGTGGTCCCAGCATACTACATATTTTAACTAGGGGTGCAACGATACACAAACTTCACGGTTCGGTTCGGTTCGATACTTTGGTGTCATGGTTCGATATTTTTTTCAATACAAAAAAAAAATGTTCATGCCTTTTTAATTTGTAATTTATTAAAATTATAAATATATATTTTAACTCAAAAGTACAGTTTTTAAATTTAATGTTGCTGAAACAACAAAGTAATAAAAAAAATAAATCTAAGATCGAGAAATCACTCATCTTTGGAAAAGAGAGTTTATTACAGAGAAATGGCTCTTTCCAAAATAAAAGCTGTACTATACGCTTCTTCTGGGCTATATTCTCAGCAGCATATTAAACATATCAGGTCCCCATAAGGAGAATCCTGTGCTAACGGCTGTCTAAATGACTCGGGTAAAGTTTGTAGCATGCGTGCTTGTTGTTTTTGTCTGCTTCCACTTGTCTTTGCACTAGGGTGATGTCGGAGTAAATGTGCAGTCATATTCGTTGTGTTCCCACTAGTGCTGTCAGCGTTAATCTGAAATGACGTTAACGCCACAACACGGCAAATCTCCGTTAACGAGCTACCGCGGATCGCCCCGTGCGTGGGGCTGGACGGCCAACACGTTAACGAGCTAACTGCGCTAACGCACTAGTTCCCACCCATGTAATTGAGCATTGCATGGCACATCCAACATACTGTTTTACTTTTGACCTTCAGGGTCATGCTTCACATGAAGACCAAATTAGTTCCAAACGCCAGATCTGAATGAGGGTGGGGGAGGTTCAGTTTGCTATGTTGCTACGAGCTTAGCTTCTGTCTTGCTAGCTTGCGCTGTGCTCAGTGGATCTGCGCTCGACAGTGCAGCCTAGGCGGATAAGTCGAACGCAGATCCACTGAGCTCTCAACACAGACAGCATCGTCAGAAGAAAAGTTGATAAAATAAATTAAACATTTTGTATTGTTCGATACATATGCGTACCGAACCGAAAGCACTGCATCGAACAGTTCAATATCGATACGAGTATCGTTGCACCCCTAATCTTGACCTCTTAAGTACCAACACCCCCAGATACGGGGGCAAAAGCGAGGAGATCGCATTTAGGGTTAGGCATGTATGCTTAAGAGGTTAAGGACAGTCCAGTCAGAGGACTGGAAGTGACAGCTGAAATAACTGGAAACACAAACGCAACAAGCTGACCGCCCCCGTGTTGTGTCGTGTCAGGTGAACCAGCAGCAAATTTTTAGAAAACTTGACCTCTGCCCTTAACCTTAAGGTTGAGGTAACCAGAATTGTCTTGCCTCATTTTCAAGTTATCACATTCACAAACTTGGCTGCCCATGCATCACAGGACTTTAGTGAAGAGGACTCCATGGGTTACGTTTACACAACTAATCAGAGTTTGTGTGTGTTCATATGTGTGTACTTACTGATGCCGTTGTCTCTGAGGTATCCAGCCAGGCCCTGTCTCTGATATTCTGGATCATTCTCTCTTTTCCAGGACTGGAACTGTTCACAGGACAGACCAGCATGCTGAGACTCCCACTGCACACAAACAATGTTTACCAATGAGTACAGAACAGAGCATATAAAAATGAATTACTATTGTAACAGTTACATAGAAAGATATTTATAATCACATAATATTTCATTTTCTTTTAAATTAGAAACATTTATAATATTTATAAAGGCTTGGATTGCACACAAGCACAAGTCTACGAGGACTACTTCACAAAATAAAATATTAGCCCAGGGGTGTCAAACTTATGAGCCCCATCTAGCCCATAATATAATTATATATACATCCCACCACGTGTCACTTATTAACAGCCTGGAGGCAGGGGTGAGACTTTATTTTGATGGGCACACCGTGCTGCCCATTACATTCCTAGACAGACTGGGATCATACCATTAGGTGAAAGAAGGAAGGGGGGGAGTAAGTATAGTGGTACAGCCAGGGTCTTTGAATCAGACGTCGTGCATGAGATCACTCTGCAGCTTGTTGTCTCAGTAAATGATTTCAAATTCTCAGATGAGTCCACATTTCCATCTTTCACTCGCTGCTGCCACATCTCAAGTTTTCTGACAAGTGATGTGAGTTTATCTGCCAGATGTGGGAGCTGAGCGTTTGTGCCCTGCATCTGCACATTCAGTTCATTGAGTTTCAGGAACATGTCACTGAGGTATGCCCGTTTCATGAAAACGTTGTTACAGTTAAATCTGTTGGTAAGATCACTGCCCTCTTCATTCAAAAACATGCAGACCTCCTCTCGAAGTTCAAAGAGCGTGGACGGCACCGTCCCACGTAACAGCAGGTGGAACTCACTGTGATGCAGAGCTGTGGCCGGAGCCCGTTTCTTCACACAGTGAGGAGAAAATCCAGGCTTTCACAGGTCGTGTTTTGATGCAGTTGACTGTGGCGACGACATCACTCATTATGTCATTCAGCTCAGGACTCAGCTGTTTAGACACTAGTGCTTCGCGGTGTATCTTACAGTGCGTCCGCTGCACATTGGGGGAGACGTGTTCGATTAACACTTGCAGCCCTCCTGGCTTCCCAGCCACAGCCGTCTGTGCAGATCCCCACACAGTCCTCGATGTTTTTGAACAGTTTCTCTGCGCTGGCTCTGGCAGGAACTTGTTTGCAGAAAAGCAATTCCTCCCTCAGCATCTTCATCAATGAATCTGACATACGTTATCAGCAAACAGTATTAATTCCTCCGTAACTGTGTGCGGTTTTTCACACAGTGCTCGGTAGGCAACTTTATAGGAGCTGAGCTGAGCATTGCCAGCACAGATGCAGCTTTAGTAAAGAGACACTGTTGAGCAGTTTTTGTCTGAAAAGGTCAGCTGACTTGTCTTTGTGCTCTGGATGTTTTGTCTCCAAGTGGCATCTTAGCTTGTTAGGCTTTTGTCATGGTCCTGGGTCGTGTGACCCAGTGTGTTATGCTTAACCTATTTTGATGTTTATTGTTTGCTTAGGTTCTTTAAGGTAGTCCAGCCCTTTTTGTAATTATGTCACCCTTGCATTACGTCTCCCTTGCCCTTCGTGTGTTTATGTCTGTGTGTCTTGTACTGTCAAGTTCATGCTGTCAGTTATGTCACCTCCCCCTGTACTACGTCTCCCCGGTTCATGTCTCATGTTTCCTGTTTTACTTTGAAGGCCTGCATTCACTGTCTGTGTATTCAGCTCACTCCTCCTGTCCTGTCGTTAAGTTCATGTGTGTCAGCTGCGTTCCCATGTGTGGCCACTTCCCCTGATCATCCCTCATGTGTATTTAGTCTCTGTGTTTCTTACAGTCTGTGTCGCGTCGTCTGTGTTATCTCCCCTACCCCTTGTCATAGTTTCCCAGCCTTAACTAGTCCTAGTTTGTACTTTGTTTAGCCATAGTTTTCCCAGTCTATGTTCAGGTTTTCCCTCAGTTGCTTTGCTGCCTTGTTCCTTAAGTTTTCGGCCCTAAATAAAGGCTCGCCTTCTGTTAAGTCCGGTTTTTGTGTCCTCACCTCTGTTTGCTCTTGGGTCCTCCACTCACTCCACACGGTCTGCCCCGGTGGCCTGTGACAGTACGACGCGACCAGTATGGACCCAGCGACACAGAGAAGGGAGGTCGTTCAGGCAGTGGAAGCGCTATGCTGTCAGTGGATGCAGCGTTCCGGGGAGGAGGATACGGAGGAGTTGCTTCACCCATTGCGGGTGAGCGTAACCGTGTTCCCCTGGCTATGGGAGGCGCTACCCCCCCTGATTTCTGATTACCTCCGCACCATCCTCCAACCCCATCCTCAGGAGCAGGCGCCCAGCGCACGGGCTGCGTCACCACCGTTCCGCTGTCACGCAACTTCCCCATCACCGCCTCCACCATCTTGCGGCTCCGGGGTGATTAAGGTTGGCTCACTGAGACTCGGGCGCAACCTGGGGTCGCTACCATCCATTCCTTCGTACACGAGCCGCTCACCCTCGCCGTTTCGTTCGGACTTCGCTTCTCCAGCCTCCTTTCTGGCACGGATGTGGTCGGAGGACGAGGAGCCAGCCGTCACGGCTATCAATGTTGTGTCAACAGCCGTTGCTAGGAGGAAGCGGCGCCCTCGTCGCCGCCGCACGTCAGCGCAGCCAGAGTCCGGGGTGTCGTCAGAGCAGTCGCCTGGGCTGGAACCGCTGGCCGAGGTCGCCTCCGAGTCCGCGTCAGCAGTGATTTTCGGCTCTGAGGAGATGTCCCCACAAATCACTGCCCAGGACGTTGCTGAACGGGAGCAGGTGGTTCTCGCGGAGCTGGAGGAGAAGCTCCGGTGGAAGCCGTGGCTGACCCCCGACTATGAGCAAGTCTTTCGGGGAACGCGCCTGGCTCTTGGGGGCCCGCGGAGCTGCCAGGGCCTGCCCCCTTTCACTTCCCCTGCAACCGGAGCTTCCGTCACCGCGTCGCCTTCAGGGAAGAGGCGACGGCGACGTCACCGTGGCGCCGCTCGGCAGCTGGAGGTTGGGGAGGGTCTCGTTTCATCTCGTGCCCCTTCCGACATGGAGGTGAGTGACTGTGCTTTTGCTCCACGTGTCTTTTCCATGGGCGAGATTATGCCCACTACTGAACTGCTGCCTTGCGGGCTCAGCCATAAGAGAGGCGATCGTATCAAAGAGCCAGAGTCCGTGCAAATATCTGTTTTACCGGCCAAGACTAAAGAGACTGTAAATGGACCAGCTGATAGTAACACTACGAGCAGCAAGACTGAAATTAAACAGCTAGAGAGGCCCCCCAAGGGTTGTAGAGTGTCTCAACATGAATGTTTAGCGTTTCCATGTGTGACCTGTGTTAACCACCACTCAATCACTGATGATGAGTCTGGGGGCATTCTTGTTGCTGGAAATGTGAGCAACACTGAGCGTGAACCATTAAGTGGGGTTTCCAGGAATTTTGATGTAGAAGCTCTTCATGTGGCCGTACAAGCGCCAACAGAAACCCTGCCAGTGTCATGTAGCGAGGATGGCAGGGCTGTGTCTACCTGTTCTGAGGGAGCAGATAAGGAAATTCGATACCATGTTAATGATTTAGAGAAACCAGAGACTGTTTCCTGTGTGGCTTATATAACTGAGCCTTTTGACTCCCAGTTGAATGCGTCTGAGAATTGTGACCATGAACCCACTCTAGTTGGTGAGGACGCCACTGTGAATTCTAGGCATGGGAACTTAGACCCAGTAATTAACCCACCTCCATTCCGTGAGGGCAGGGCACCTGTTTCCACCTCTGCCAGGAATAATTCAGTCCAGGACCTGAGACCAGGTGGCGAACTGATAAACAGTGAGTACATGGGCACGTTAGCCAAGAAGGTGTATTGTGTGTCTGAACATGCTCGGCCTGAGACAGTCATGACTCATGCTAGAGGGTCTATGGATAACCTGGACTGTGTTCTGGATGCTGTGGGAGATGAGCAAACTGTGTTAGCTGACCTGACTTTTTCCCTGAGCGACACTCTGTCGAAGTCATGTTATGAGTCAGAAGAAACTGTGTTTAGCTCCACAGCGAGGGCAGCCAAGGGCAGCAGAAGCCACGTTAATGGCTTAAAAGGACAAGGTTCTGTTTCAGGTGTTGCTCCCTCAGCCACACCCCATGAAGCTAATGTTCCCAAAGCTGAGATTGAAGTGCAGTCTACTTTGGTTTTCTGTGACATGACGAATAACATTGTATGTGTTACTGATCTTGACACTGGAAACGTACCCCTAGGCAATAATTCCACTAGCAGCCATGTGAATGTCGTCCATGTGACCAAGTTTTCTCACATCAAGCCGGAGACAATGAACTCTGAGTTTAAAGATTCTAAGACTGTTGACTCAGGAGCTTTAAACTGTCACAAGCTTGCACTTTAAGACAGACGACACACTGCTGCCTCTCCTCATCACCCACCGCTGTGCAGGTGAAGCCAAAGGCGAGATATGCTTTATCATATTTTATAGTCTTTGGCTTGGAAGCAAATTTGATGATGCTTCAGCCCCGTCAAAACCCGTCCATTATGCTAGCAAGGCCCAAGCATTCTTTTTTCTTTCTTTATTCATACCAGCCCCCCCCCCATATCGCACACTGTTATTATGTTTTCCCCACTATGAGGGGGAAATGTAATGATTCCTTCAGTTTCGTATTTTTGGACTATTTAGGACATAACTTTAATGTTAAGGTTCTTAAAAGAGTTGTGAAGAGCAGATGTGCTTGGAATGTCATATTTTTATGGCTTAACAAATGGATAAGACTGCAGCTCTGCAGAAAAAGTGAAACCAAACATAAAGTGGTAAGAAAACAAGAATACACAAAGAGAAACTTACAGGCTTTTTACAGTGAGCACAGAAACTGTTTCGACATTGAAAACAGGTGACCTTCAACTGGTCTCCATCATAGATGAATCCATATGAGCACTGAGGAGAACAAACACGAGAAGGGAAAGGAGAGGACAAGATAGAAATTTCATTGTACAATAACACTATAACGCAATCATAGTCCATGAAAATGACTTCTTGTATTCGGTTGAGTTGTTTAAGTAAAAAGGTGTTTTTAATTAAATCATTTCAATGGATCTTGAAAGCTCCATGACACAGAGTGCACAGACTCTCATGTAGTTACCAAGCACTCTGCAAGCAAGAACACAGGGTAAGATTAATTCATTCATTACAGCCTTTTCAAAATAAATTGCTGAACTAATAACTGGCAATGAGTCAGTCATATTGTTGAGGAAGAATTTTGTCCCACTCTTTGCAGAATTGTTTTAATTCAGCCACATTGGGGTGTGTGAGCATTTTTAAAGGTTATGCCAAATAGGAACATTTTTCTTCATTTGTAGATACTGACCCTGTGCACGAGAAAATGCTAACTTCCTGGTTTGAGACCGGATGTGGGGTTGTATATTTCCGGTAGCTTTACTTTGCGGTCAATCGCTACTGCGAAGATATCCTCCAAAACCATGTCCAAAACTCGAAAACGGAAAGATTGCGTTAAGTTACAAAGAGCAGAGGTGGGAACACTCACCGCTGTTGTGTTATACAAAATCTAATGATCAGTTTTGATGTTTAAAGCGTTTAGATCGATCAGTTGTTTACATCACTCAACACAAGCAGAACTGCATCACTGCAGCAGAAGACACATCGTCCACATTCAGAAGCACATCTCTGTATCGTGACTGGTCTTATGATTTAAACAGGCAAATGTTCAGCATTCAAACTACAGGTGAAGAATAGTCAAACCAGATGTTTCCCCCATAATGTCGAGATCAGCTAGTCAAGTACACACCTACACAGCATATTAACAAACCGTGAAAAAAGCCACACAAAAAATGAATGATTGCTGGTAACGGTTTCTATACATTAGTATGTACGAAGGGTATGTTGTGACTTGCCTTCAAAATTACAGTGGTCCCTCGCTATAACGCGGTTCACCTTTCACCTCGCTGTTTCGCAGATTTTTTAGTGCAAGTTTGCACGTTTTTTTTTACGTCACATTGTGTCCTGCGTCCTGATCGCTGCAGACGATCTCCTCCGTGACGTCTCTCCTGTACAGTACAGAATCGCTGCATCGATCGCTAGCAGTGTGACTCTGAAGTGCAGTACTGTATGTCCACGATGTCCACCAAACGTTTTGCACCGTCAAAAAATAAAATCGGCTACTTGATTTCACCTATCCTGGTTATTTTTAGAACATAACACCCGCGATAAACGAGGGACAGCTGAGAAATATAACATTTGAATCCCTTTTCTCTTTTGCTCTGAGGCGCAGGAAAAAATATCAACAAGTCGATGAACATCATTTACAGATATATTGGGTAAATGCCCGAGACATCTATAGAAATGTAAATCGCCGCTTGATTCATTCATTTGCTAAACTTGTTTTGGACCGTAAACCAGGCGCGAATAGGACACCGGAAACAAAGCTCCCCACAGGAGTTTCCGCACCGGAAGTAGCATATGCTAACGTGCACATAGTCCATTGGCTCTCATTATGGTTTACTGGAGTCCCAGTGCCTCTGAAATGGTTCTGTACCCTGTTCCAGACTGACAGACATCAGTGACTTTGTTTCTCACCTGCTTTCCTTCTCATTTTTAACCCTGTCATGTCTAGTACAGCAGTGAAATTGGGGAAGAGGTAAATATTTTTCCCAGCACTGGAGTTACATATAGAACCTTCTCCCTGTGAGCCATTGTGATGGGAGTGTTGGGGTCTGTTTTGCATCTGTGTCACGGACTCTGAAGTTAGTGTTCATCCTCCAGCTTCACTGTGTTTATGTCATGCTAAAATAGCTGTGTCGCTAGTGATCACGTAGCACATCATCATGTACCAGCTAGCCAAACTTCAGTAACCCTACAAACGTCACTGCTGTTTAGTTTTCTGTCTTCATTTATGTTGGAAGTGATAACAGAGCTGTACGTTTGAATTTGTTTCTGAACTCCCTCAGTCAGGACATGCTATATTGTATTTAGATGGAAGCTAGCGAGCTAACTTCCTGCTAACTTCTAACTCTGTCAAATGTCATAAATTCCGTTTTCATGGATGCCTGGATGTTAAACTCAATTGTTACACCTGGTAGAGCAGAACGCTGATCATTTTATTACAGATGGAAGAATTTAGACAATTTTTCAACTCTCAGTGATGCCGCAGTGATCATTTGACCTATGAACCTGCAGCAGAGTTTGGGCCCAGGCACGGCTAATGACGTCAGACTTAAAGACTATAGCTTCCATCTGGGAAAAGTGAGCTCTTCACTGGTCACCAATTCAATTTCAAAGTTTGCAAAACTACTTACTGCACTATTGTTTCATATAAAGAAAATTGAATCTTTAACACATGTGAAGCATCAATAATCCAAAAACGTGTACTCAAACTTGCATCACTTTTAAATAGAAATTAAGTAATTACATTAAGTAATTTGTTCATTGAGATTTTGTTGCAAATATTGATCCTGTACTCACGTGACAGCACCAGAGAAATTTGGGGTCCTTGATTAAAGCCTGCTCTGTCAGCTTCTTGTGAAAAAGCTCGTAGACTTCTGGCTCTAGACACTCTCGCAGCTGTGAAGACCAAGTTTTAGAACGTTAACTTCACAGAATGTACATGTAAAGACTGATTTACCTGTCACGACTAGTCCTGTTCTTCCTGTAAAAATATTTGTACAGAGTAGAAGATCTCTGGAAGATCTTCACCAAGTATGGTGTCGGTCACTCTTTCCCAGGTTTTACTCATACTGCAAACAATGCGTTGTATGTTTGTCACTCTTAAATATGAACACCTTTAACAAAATAACACAAGTAAAGACAAAATGCCGTTTCTAAGTGATGTGTTTCTTATTAAGAGGAAAAAAATCCAGACATACGGCGGTGGGTGAAAAAACTCTTGCCCCCTAATAACTGGTTGAGGCAAAAACTGCAATCAGGAGTTTCAAATAAGTTGTTAGGATGCCTGGGTCGTTGTCCCAGGGTTTTTGAGTTTATTATATTATTTATTATTTCTAGTCTTGCTTTCTTTGAGTTCTGTCTTATGGTTTATGTCTGTCTTCTCTAGTTGCTCTGTCTCCCCTGTCAGCTGTATCCCCTTGTCTAGTTGGCGTCTCTGTGTATCCTTAGTTGCTATATCCCCGTGTCCAGTCAGTGTCTGTGTCTGCCCTGGTCCCACGTCTCTGTTCCCTCTGTTGCAGTGCGTGCGAGTCTGTGTCTTTAGTTCAGTTTGTGTCATGTTTCCTGTTTTATTTTGAAGGTCCTTGTCTGAGGTTAATGTATCTGGTTTTGCTTCCCCTTGTCTCGTTAGGCCTGATTTGCCCCAGCTGTGTTTCCCTCCTGTTATTCATTCCCAGATTGCTCCCTCTGTGTATTTAAGCCCTGTGTTTCTCGGTGTCTGTGTCGCGATTTACCGTTTATTTTGCTGTGTGTTCTGTCAGTCCTCTGGTTTAAGTTTAGTTTGATTTTTTCCAGTTATGTTATATTTTGAGTTTTACATTAAAGCTGTTTTGAGTTCACGACTGTCTCCGGAGTCTGCACCTTGGGTCCTATTCCTGTCTGAACACAGCCACACATAACATAACTGGCATGAGTCGTTAACAGCGCTGTGGAGGAATTTCGGCCCACTTGTCTTTGCAAAATTGTTGTAATTCAGCCAAACTGGAAGGTTTTTGAGATTGAACCTTTTTAAGGTCGTGCCATGGCATCGCAATCATGTTCAGATCAGAACAGTGACTCCAAAGTCTTCATTTTGTTTTTCTTCAGCGACTCTGAGGTGGACTTGCTGGTGTGTTTCGGATCATTGTCCTGCTGCAGAACAGAAGTGCACTTCAGCTTGAGGTCATGAACAGATGGCTGGACATTTTCCTCCAGGATGTTTTGGTAGACAGCAGAGTTCATGGTTCCATTTACCACAACAAGTCTTCAGGTCCTGAGGCAGCCCCAGACCATCACACTACCACCACCATATTTTACTGTTGGTGTAATGTTCCTTTTCTGAAATGCTGTGCTACTTTCACTCCAGATGAAATGGCACATCACACTTTCCAAAAAGTTAAAGTTTTGTCTTGTCAGTCCGGAGAATATTCATCAATCATCAAGATGTTTTCTGGCAAAACTGAGACGAGCCTTTATGTTCCTATTGAGTCAGTCCTGGTGTAACTTTGGTCAGCCGGCCACTCCTGGAAAGGTTCACCACTGTTCCATGTTTTCACCATTTCTATGTTTTTATACTTATTTTTTATACAAGAGATATCAATTACTTATGTTCTCATTTGTTCCTGAATTTCCTTGGATCACAGCAGGATGTCTGGTCCTGTTTAAGTCTTATTTAAGAGATTTCTTAAAGTGCTTTTAATTTTTAATCACTTTTTCCACACAGGGCCACAATAATAATAATAATAATTATTATTATTATCATAACAATAATACTAACACCCTCATTTTGTGTTTACTTGTGTCATCTTTGTCTAATATTTAAATTTGTATGATGATCTGAAATATTTCAGTGTGACAAACATACAAAAAATAGGACCTCAGGAATGAGGCAAACACCTTCTCACACCACTGTGAATAAAAACTGGTGCTGACAGTCACAATCACAGGTATTAATATAATATTAATACTTCATTTCACCCTTTGTCTCCAGTAATAGAAATATAAAGATTCCAGACCTCAACACTGATTGTAACGCACTAACTCTAACACAGGTGTTCCACAGACTGACCTGGACATGCACTGCATTAGGACATAATGATATGACCAAAATGAAAGTGATTACTACCCCTCTCTTACAATATTACTCTCATGAATGTAAAAAAATCGGAATAAAAATTAAAGTTCTGTATAATTAGTAAGCCTAGAAAAACAATATTGCAATAACTAAAGATACATGTCGTGTACATGTTCAGGTTTTTGATATTTTATGGGCAGAACTATAATCGATGACATAAATAATAATCTGAGAAAGGAATGAAAATATGTTTTACTGTTAAACAGGAGAAAAAACATAATCAGTCCCTCCAAAACTTGCAGGAAACAGCATTTTGAAACTGCTGCTCAGCAGCCTGTAATTCATTTTCAACCCAAACAGCAAAGTTAGATGTTGTTTGTCAACTGAATTTTCTGGCAACCAAACGTTTGTGTACAAGAATGTTGGTACATTAACCTCTTGTATATTTTGTACATTGTCCAAAATATTGGATTGGAAATAAACTCAAAGAAGTAGAGACACTAAATCGTACCCTGCTCAGCTAACAGCTAACAGAGTGAAGCCAATGTTCTGCTCATTAATATAACATCAAGACATTTAATCCATTTTAGAAAAGCTCTGCAGCGAAACAACAACTGAGCAAAGAAAAAACAAAAAAATGCAGTTCATTGTTTTACTGAACTGTAAGTGATGGCAGGCTTTATAGTTGTGGTTGACAAGATGACAATGTAGCAGTCAGAGAGAGGAGAGACATTCTCATTCCTTTCCCGGTTTATTTGCTTCCTACCTGGATGTCCAGGGTGGAGAAGTAGCTGTTGAGGTGTTCGGGGTCATTGATGTCAGGCTCCCAACAGACTGGACACACCATGTCTCTGATGTGTTTGTCCCTTACAGCGATGGTAAAGTGCTGCTGAAAACAACCACAGCACACAGAGCACTGACACGACGTGAGAGACTGCATCTGAGAAGGGGAGGTGGGAGGAAGTAGAAAATCAAGAAATGGAAATCATTCAGAAAATTATTTAGTGACTCAAAAGCATCTGTCAAGTAACCCTAACTTTGCTGTGAGGGAAAACCGAGAGGCAGATGGGACATTCTTTGGCGAGCACTCGCTTGATAAATTCCCTGTCGTGGGACTCTTGCACTGCCTGCACCACATCTTCTAGGGAATAGGGGGCGCTGTGCTCCAGAAGAAGCGACAGTGCCAGCTCACAGCGACCCCAGCTGGGTAGATCGTAGACTGCTAGAAGCCACCGACATACACGCTGAAAAAACAATAAAATCATGTTAAAATAGACTTCACATTTTCTACCAGTAATGCCAAACATGGTGTCTTTGTAAAGTACTGTGTAACAGTTGCAAGTCACTCCTCATTTCTGTGAAGAGAAGCCTGAAGGCTTCTCTTCACTGGCTTCCTGTTAAATCTGGAGTCTTAAATAACTAATCCCCAAAAGTGGATTTTGTTCATCTGGACGTAGCGTTTTCAGTGGGAGAAATAATTTGTTACTCATCCAAATGACTTCTTCAGTCTCAGCTGACTGATCCAGCTAAATCCAGTGGAGTGGTTTGGTTTAAACTAGATTAAAGCCAACAATGGTCTTAAAAAATTCTATATTTTAAAATAAAATTATCTCCTCCTTGAATCGCTACCTTATCGTGGTGGAGGGGTTTGTGTGTCCCAGGGATCCCAGGGGCTATGTTGTCTGGGGGCTTTTGCCCCCTGGTAGGGTCTCCCATGGCAAATTGGTCCTGGGTGAGGGACCAGACAAAGAGCGATTCAGAAGACCCTTATGAAAAGAATATCGAGGGAACAGTTTAACCTGCCCGGGATAGGGTTACCGGGGCCCCGCCCTGGAGCCAGGCCCGGGGAGGGTGCCCGAGGGCGAGCGTCTGGTGGCCGGGCCTTAGTCCATGGGGCCCGGCCGGGCACAGCCCGAAGAGGAGACATGGGCCCATCCTCCCGCAGGCCCACCACCCGCAGGAGGCGCGCCATAGGGGTCGGGTGCATTGTGTGCCGGGTGGCGGCCAGGAGCGGAGGCCCTGGCGGACTGACCCCCGGCTGCCAAGACTGGCAATAGGGACATGGAATGTCACCTCTCTGGTGGGGAAGGAGCCTGAGTTAGTGCGTGAGGTTGAGAGGTACCGGCTAGATATAGTCGGGCTCACCTCTACGCATGGCTTGGGCTCTGGAACCAGTCTCCTAGAGAGGGGCTGGACTCTGTCTCAGTCTGGAGTTGCCCCTGGTGAGAGGCGGCGGGCTGGGGTGGGTATTCTAATATCTCCTCGGCTTGCTGCCGGTACGTTGGGGTTTTTCCCGGTGGACGAGAGGGTTTGTTCCCTGCACCTTAGGGTCGGGGAACAGGTCCTGACTGTCATCTGCGCTTATGCTCCGAGTTCGGAGTACCCAGCCTTCTTAGAGTCCCTGGGGGGGGGGGGTGCTGGAGGGTGCTCCACCTGGAGACTCTGTTGTCCTGCTGGGAGACTTCAATGCTCACGTGGGTAACGACAGCGAGACCTGGAGGGGCGTGATTGGGAGGAACGGCCTCCCTGATCTGAACCCGAGCGGTGCTTTGTTATTGGACTTCTGTGCTAATCACAGTTTGGCCATAACGAACACCCTGTTCGAACATAAGAGTGTCCATAAGTGCATGTGGCACCAGGACGCTCTAGGCCGTAGGTCGATGATCGATTTTGTAATCGTATCACCAGACCTGCGACCATATGTTCTGGACACTCGGGTAAAGAGAGGGGCTGAGCTGTCAACTGATCACCACCTGGTGGTGAGTTGGATCAGGTGGCGGGGGAGGACGCTGGACAGACCTGGTGCACCTAAACGCGTAGTGAGGGTGTGCTGGGAACGTCTAGCAGAGGCCCCAGTCCGTGAGATCTTCAACGCACACCTCCGGCAGAGCTTCAACAGCATTCCGAGGGAGACTGGGGACATTGAGTCCGAATGGACCATGTTCAGCGTCTCCATTGCCGAAGCTGCTGCATTGAGCTGCGGCCGCAAGGTGGTTGGTGCCTGCCGTGGTGGTAATCCCCGAACCAAATGGTGGACACCAGAGGTGAAGGGAGCCACCAGGCTGAAGAAGGAGTCCTATCGGGCTTGGTTAGCCTGTGGGACTCCGGAGGCAGCCGACAGGTATCGACAGGCCAAGCGGAATGCGGCTCGGGCAGTGGCTGAAGCAAAAACTCGGGTGTGGGAGGAGTTCGGAGAGGCCATGGAAAAAGACTTTCGGACTGCCTCGAAGAGATTCTGGCAAACCGTCAGGTTGCTCTACCTGCACTGTGTATAGTGCTGGCGGAGCGCTGCTGACATCGACTGAGAAAATTGTCAGGCGGTGGAAGGAATACTTCGAGGACCTCCTTAATCCCACTGACACGTCTTCCGAAGAGGAAGCAGAGTCTGGGGATGAGGGGAATGACCCGCCAATTTCCGGGGGCGAGGTCACTGAGGCAGTTAAATAACTCTTTGGTGGCAGAGCCCCTGGTGTTGATGAGGTCCGCCCCGAGTTCCTGAAGGCTCTGGACGTTGTAGAGCTGTCCTGGTTGACACGCCTCTGCAATGTTGCGTGGAGATCAGGGGTAGTACCTGTGGACTGGCAGACCGGGGTGGTGGTCCCCATCTTTAAGAAGGGGGACCGGAGGGTGTGTTCCAACTACAGGGGGATCACACTCCTCAGCCTCCCTGGGAAAGTCTATGCCAGGGTGCTGGAAAGGAGAGTTCGTCCGCTAGTCGAACCTCGGATACAGGAGGAACAATGCGGTTTTCGTCCTGGTCGCAGAACACTGGACCAGCTCTTTATCCTCTCGAGGATACTTGAGGGTGCATGGGAGTTTGCCCAACCAGTCTACATGTGTTTTGTGGACTTGGAGAAGGCATTCGACTGTGTCCCTCGGGGTGTCCTGTGTGAGGTGTTGCGGGAGTATGGGGTGTCTGGCCCATTGCTACGGGCCATTCGATCCCTATACAACCGTTACAAGAGCTTGGTTCGCATTGCCGGCAATAAGTCGGACTCGTTCCCGGTGGGTGATGGGCTCCGCCAGGGCTGCCCTTTGTCTCCGGTTCTGTTCATAATTTTTATGGACAGGATTTCTAGGCGCAGCCAAGTGGCGGAGGGCTTTCGCTTTGGTGGCCTCAGAATCTCATCTCTGATTTTTGCGGATGATGTGGTTCTGTTGGCTTCATCGGGTGAGGGCCTCCAGCTCGCACTGGAACGGTTCACAGCCGAGTGTGAAGCAGCGGGAATGAGGATCAGCGCCTCCAAATCTGAGGCCATGGTTCTCAGCCGGAAAAGGGTGGAGTGCCCACTCCGGGTCGGGGATGAGTTTCTGCCCCAAGCGGAGGAGTTCAAGTATCTCGGGGTCTTGTTCGCGAGTGATGGGAGAAGGGAGCCGGAGATCGACAGACGGATTGGGGCTGCAGCTGCAGTAATGCGGATGCTGCACCGGTCCGTCGTGGTGAAGAGGGAGCTGAGTGTAAAAGCGAAGCTCTCAATTTACCGGTCGATCTACGTCCCTACCCTCACCTATGGCCACGAGCTGTGGGTAGTGACCGAAAGAACGAGATCGTGGATACAAGCGGCAGAAATGAGCTTCCTCCGAAGGGTGGCTGGCCTCTCCCTTAGAGATAGGGTGAGAAGTTCGGCCATCCGGGAGGGGCTCAGAGTAGAGCAGCTGCTGCTCCACATCGAAAGGAGCCAGCTGAGGTGGTTCGGGCATCTGGGTGAGGTGTTCCAGGCATGTCCCACCGGGAGGAGCTTGTGAATCATGATTCACGAGTCAGTAAAGTGATTCTCAAGTATTGAACGATTCGTTCATGATTCGCACGTCACTATTTGAGAGTGAGAGTGACACACCGAGAGCCGGTCTGCAGATGTCTGTGAGCACACAGAGCAGAGATCTGAGCGAGAGGGGCTGTTATTGTGTGTGTGTGGATAATAGCAAACACAGAAATTAATTTTGTTCACTCGAATCGACTTTTCTGCACTGAAAATCATTTTCTCCTCAAAATACAACATTTGCACTTGCATTTTTTTTATACATGCACTCACAATAGAGACACAAAAATAACGCTGTAGAGTTTTTCCTTCCCACTGTCACCAACCACTACTCATAGAGGGTTTTCTCTGTATTACTGTAGGGTCTTTGGCTAACAATATAAAGCACCTTGAGGCAAATGTTGTTGTGATTTGGAGCTATATAAATGAAAGTGAACTGAACTGGACCTTAACACTGAAAATGGTCAAGAACAAGGACAGGACTGAAAATGAGCGAAATAACAGCAATGTCCAAAGAAAACCTTTAAATGGCCTTCAGAAAGACAATGACCACTTTAAAAAATGCCAAGAAATCCCGACTCCTTGGAAGCAAAATATAAAGAAATGAGGATGACCCATTTGAAAAAAACCTACAAATTCCAAAATAAAAATCCCCGGTGTGGCCATAAACTAAAGATCTGGGCTTTAAACTGGCCCCAGCGTAAACCAGTGAGTGACATCACACGGCTGTGGTTTTACCTGCTTGTCAGGATGGTGGATATCGACAGGAGGCTCAGGTTTCTCACTCCAGATGCGTTTGTGGAAGGGCTCCAGAAGTGGTCGTTGTAGCAACGCCAAGGCTCCTCTTACCTCACCACCACTCTGCCGTAAAACCTCATGACAGTGACTTTCATCACTAAAGCCGAGTGCACACAGCTCCTTTAACTGATAGGATAGAATGAAGAAATACAATTGAATGTCTACACAGAGGGTGGAGTCATGAAATATCAGGGAACAATGCTAAACGTTTGACCAAACATCACCTTGGCGAGTCGGTCTCTCAGAGCTTGTCTGGCAGCTCTCTCTGTGTCACCCCCTGCTGTAAGCCAGGCTTGTTTAGCTTCTGCTCTGGAAAGCTGGATCACACTTTCTGTTTCTGCAAGATCTACCACTTTGCCAGCCTCCTTGGTGAGATCCTGTGTTATGTTATTCTGTGTAGCAGGACAGTTTCACTTTCAGAAAACACAGAACTATAGTCAGAGTGATTTGTCAGGTTTAACAGGAGGTTACTGACTTTGTCTTCAGTTGAGGTCTTATCTGAAAATGACTGAAAGGACGATGTCGCCACCAACATCCTGATCTGGTCTAAAAGCAGGGGAAGTTCAGTCTTTAACCACTTGCAGGGCAGGATGTTGCTGTCCCCAGCTACCCTCATGCTTGTGTATACTTCCTCTGGACTCACTCCTTTCTTCTCCCCATGCTGACACAGACATGAAGATCAAACGAACTTGTGTTAAGACTAGAGATGGACCGATCCGATATTACGTATCGGTATCGGTCCGATACTGACCTAAATTACTGGATCGGATATCGGAGAAAAATAAAAAAGTGTAATCCGATCCATTAAATATCAAAAAAGCACCTCACAAAACTTGCGACATGGCGTAACTCGGCTCATAACCATAGCACATCGCAGCAGAACGGGTCACGTGATAGAGCGGCTGTGTGTATTTGCAGCCTCGCTAGCAATCCGGCATTTCATCTCCGAGGAAGTGATCCCAGAGAGAAGTAAAGCAAGTGTGTAAGTTCATCTCTGAGTGTTTGTAAAGCATTCCAGCGTTAAGTTTAACAACCAATATATGGAGCGACTGCCTCTCTCTCTCCTGCTGCTACTTCAATCGAAACTGATCAATGATCAGCTGATCGGCTTTTCTGTCGCGAGTCCGTCTCTCTTGTTTGTTTATTGTTCACTTTGCGCCAGAAAGAGGAAACCAGCGGCTGAACAACAGCAGCACGTTTTAGCTTGATCAGCTGTTGTTAGAATTTATTTATTATTACTTTCTACTCGAGGATCTTTTTCTACAGCTGACGCTGGTAACTGTGCAGGGGCGGATCTAGCAAAGTTTAGCCAGGGGGGCCGATAGGGCATTAACAGGGAAAAGGGGGCACAAAGACATACTTTTCTTTCTTATTCTCATTTAAAATGTCGAGCTTTTAATAAATAATTATCCGAATCTTACACCCAAAGTTTTAATCTGATGTAAAATGTATAGAAGTCTATTACTGTATATAGTAACTATTAAGTCTAATATACCCTAGTAAGCTATAGTACTTTTTCCTTTGGAAAGATACCATCTGTGCAGTCTGCAGTTCTGTTAAAGAAAGATGTTGAATCTATTTAATTGTTCTTGAAAAATAATTGATTTCTGTGTATTTTTTTTTTTAAACTGCATCAAATTATAGTTGTTTACACCAATTAAGCATTATGAGGTGGGGGTGGTTCCCTATTTTTTTTTTTTTTTTTTTTTGCTGGGAGTTTGCAACCCTATTAGTTAGGTTGCTTAATATTTCTGCTAAGTACTCTTCAAAATACCAGAATAGGGAGGATGGAGCAGGTTTAAGTTTATTAGATTGATCAGTTTTGCTGAACTATGAAATATTTTGGGTGCAGTGTATTTTTTACATACAGGTTTAACAGAATAGCTTTAGTGTGTTTTTTTTTTTAACTTGAGTATGAACTTATACAAAAAGCAGCAAGATATTAAAAAAACAGTTTTATTGATTAAAAAATACACTATATCGGATTCATATCGATATCGGCAGATATTCAAATTTATGATATCGGTATCGGACATAAAAAAGTGGTATCGTGCCATCTCTAGTTAAGACATGAAAAGAATTCTGTATGCAGATATAATGACAGTACGGTGACTTGCTCTGATTAGTTGAATCAGCTTTAGCCCCTCCTCCTTTATCAAATTCTGCCTCCAGGAGTCCAGATCTTCAGGAGCAGGTTCCTTCGGTTTGATCGGCAGAGCAGGGACACGTCTAACAGGAGAGGGAGGGCGGAGCTTCACTGGCAGCGGTGCAGGCTCTGGGCGAGCCAGGTCACACATCTCACACACCATAGCCGGAGAGTAGTTCAGATATGTGCAGAACTGACACACCCACTGGAGCAGAGTTACAGGAAGAGAGTCACTAACCACGGTGAACCATACTTGCCAACCTTGAGACCTCAGAATTAGGGAGACATTGGGGAGGGGGGCGTGTATATATATATATATATAAAAAACATGAATTTTACAGTGTTTATTTAACGGAGAAAATAACTTAAATAAGTTAAAAATAATTTTAAGTTATCTTAAGTGACTTATATATCATGTTTAACCTGAGTAGACCGCGGGGGGTCTGAAAACGATGTGCTGGGAGTTCGCTGTTCTCTCCGGCTCAGATATTTGAAGTTTACTCAGCTACATTCTCGCCTGAAAATATGTTAAAAGTTTATTTTATGACCCAGAAAGAGTAACAAGAGTAATATTGAAACTAAGTCGCTGCCGCCATTGTTGGAAATCGGAATTGGAATTGGCTGGACCGCACTATGAAATCTGGGATATGGTTTTTTAATTTTGTTGTCCCGGTGGAAAATCGGGAGGAATGGTGGCTTGGGGAAATTTTTGGGAGGGGCACTGATATTCAGGATTCTCCCAGAAAAATCGGGAGGGTTGGCATGTATGCGGTGAACAGCCACAGCATTAAACGGCTGATGAAGAGTTATGATCAGGAACGATAATCATATCTAACTCACACTATTAAAGCCTCAAAATTACAACCGTAAACCTGACAGTGATCACTCACCTCTGTACATGTAAATTATTGTACTGTAGTGTAGGTCTCGGTACAGGCATGAAATGTGGGGCCTGCCTGGAAGCCCCACTATGGGGCCTGGGTGGGGCCCCTGTAGGGAAGCTCCTGTCTACAGTATGAGCATGTGGCACTTCATACTGGCATACTGGGGTGGCTGTAGCTCAGGAGGTACAGCAGGTCATCTACTGATCGCAAGGTTGGTGGTTTGATATTTGATGAATAAATTGGAGTCCTCATCATGTCATGTGATTTTCTGGCTTTCTTTCTATTATTGTAGGGTCTTGGCCAACATAAAGAGCCTCTAGGCAACTGCTGTTGTGATTTGGCACTATAAAAAAATGAATCCTTAAACAGATGTGACTTAAACCACTGCAGCGCAGTACCTTTAATAATTACAGCATGCTCTAATCGCTGTAATGAAATGTTATTAGCAACAGATAGCTAGCAGGATGAGCGCAGAAATGTGACCACACTCACACACCTAACCTGACTGTCAGGGTCACCGGGCATCCCCAATACTGGTGCTGGAGGTCTGGGTGGGGTTATGGGTGGGTGCGACGGGGTCACTGGAGGTCGCGTCGCCAAACGAGGTCGTTCACAAACCTCACACAGAATACTACTGGCTGCATTCACCATAGTGCAGCTCTTACACTGCCACTCTAAAAAAACAGCGACAAACGTTATTACTCAAACTGAGCTTTACAACAAAATTCTTACAGAAGCCTTTGTGAGAATTACTCTGTTACAAAGGAAAAAAATGATCACGACAAATAATGGAGGTTTTTAATACACACTAAACATAAACAGATCTACATGTAGATCTTATGTGTAGTTTTTATGAATATTTTATGTTCTTTATGAATACTAACTAAGATAATGACAACATAGTATAATAATAATAATGGCGTTTTCCTGCTTCAACAAGTCGTAGATTACTTGTTTATGTTCTGCCCGACAACTCGGATCAGAACTGCCAGCAGGGAGGCTGCAGAGCGCACCCTGGTGGACAAAAACTATGTTATAATAACACTGGTAACATGGTTGAAGGAGGTTTCCTCTATGCAGTTACTAATATATTGACTATTGGCCGGGCTATGGTTCAAACCAAGAAGCTCCATGTCATTTGGAAACAGTGCAGCACTGTGCCAGCCATCAGTTTCTATGTTGAGGAAAAAAACCCAGAAAAATAAAAGATAACAACATGCTATTGCTAGAGCCTGAGATACACCAAAGGATAACAGACCGATGATAGTAGCAGGCTGACATTCCTCTTCTTTAGAGCCGAGGGGTTCCAAGCGAGGCTGCTCACACTCGTCACAGAGCACATCCTGGATAGAGTTGACTTTAGTGCAGTGAAGGCAACGCCAGGTGGAAGAACTTGAAAAGTAAAAAGATCTAGTTTAAGATGAAAAAAGTTAAACCAGCAATAGTCGTATATATGTATGTGTATATATATATATATATATATATATATATATATATATATATATATATATATATATATATATATCCTTATTATTGCTGTTGCATCATTTATGATTTATCATTATTGTCATTTCATGGACACATTTATTGAAACTGGTGAGGTTATAGTAAAGTCTGTATTTCAGGTGTTAGCATAAGCACATAATAATCTTTCATTGCAGGGGCAACTGTAATCATGTTATACATATATTGCATAATTAAAGGGTTGAAGCTCGGTCAAGTTAATTAATGGTTTGAAGCTACGGGCAGCGCAATGTCTGGCCGATCAGTGGAGCAAAGTTCAGCTATTGAAAGGTTGCCTACATGTTTACAGTATAATTTACTACATATTGCCTGTGTGCATTCAGCAGGCTGCACTGGAGTTTGCCTGGTCACAGATGACGTAGAGGGGGGTCGTGCACTTAGATTAACGACACAGACACATAGCCTGTCTGGGTAAACTGACTGCAAGTGTTGTTTAAGTCTGGACAAGTAGAATAAGTCTGGACAAGTAGAATAACAGGATGCATCTGGAGGAACTGAAAGAGGAACTGTTCTGTTTTAGTGACGCGAGGTACTGGTCATCATAAGTATAAATCACCTCCACAGGACAAGACTCAGCAGTCCATCTGCATCTTAAGGATAAAGGACACTCTTTCGAGGATGCCAATGTTCACATTTTGGACAGAGAGGACAGATGGTTTGAAAGAGGAGTGAAAGAAGCCATCTATGTCCACTGTGAGCGACCATCTTTGAACAGAGGCGGGGGTTTACGACACCAACTCTCTGCCATCTATAATCCAGTTTTGAGATCCCTTCCCAGACGCCTTAACGCCCACTCACATCCTGGACCATCTGACCTCAGGAATTCGCATGATAAGGTGGGGCCAGGTTTCACAATGAACACACCCGAAACTCTGGCTGATTGGGACCCACACCCAGTTTCACACCTTGGCTCAGGCGATTAGAGGATCATCAGGGGGTCCTTTTGTCCCTCTGTGGGGGGAAACTCCCACTAGGTTTATATCTGGGACTCTCCACCATTTGACCTTAGAACTGAAGAAGCTTCTCGGATGAGAGGTGAAACGTCTTCAAGCAACTTAAAGAAGTCCAGACGCTTTTCTTTGCAAGCTCCTTTGACTACGATGACCTGGATGACTGAGAACCTTCACAGACACAAGTATAAATATTACACCCACCTATTGTAAGGGGAGATGGAGCTTGATGTTTTGCAGAGCCTATCTTCACCACATATATGTGTTTTAATAAAATAATTTGTGTTGACCCACTATGGACTTTCAGTCGTATGTCTCTTCCTCAAAATTCGAACCGCGACATATATATATATATATATATATATATATATATATATATATATATATATATATATATATATATATATATATATACAGTGGGGCAAAAAAGTATTTAGTCAGCCACCGATTGTGCAAGTTCCCCCACTTAAAATGATGACAGAGGTCAGTAATTTGCACCAGAGGTACACTTCAACTGTGAGAGACAGAATGTGAAAAAAAAATCCATGAATCCACATGGTAGGATTTGTAAAGAATTTATTCGTAAATCAGGGTGGAAAATAAGTATTTGGTCGATAACAAAAATACAACTCAATACTTTGTAACATAACCTTTGTTGGCAATAACAGAGGTCAAACGTTTACTATAGGTCTTTACCAGGTTTGCACACACAGTAGCTGGTATTTTGGCCCATTCCTCCATGCAGATCTTCTCGAGAGCAGTGATGTTTTGGGGCTGTCGCCGAGCAACACGGACTTTCAACTCCCGCCACAGATTTTCTATGGGGTTGAGGTCTGGAGACTGGCTAGGCCACTCCAGGACCTTCAAATGCTTCTTACGGAGCCACTCCTTTGTTGCCCGGGCGGTGTGTTTTGGATCATTGTCATGTTGGAAGACCCAGCCTCGTTTCATCTTCAAAGTTCTCACTGATGGAAGGAGGTTTTGGCTCAAAATCTCACGATACATGGCCCCATTCATTCTGTCCTTAACACGGATCAGTCGTCCTGTCCCCTTGGCAGAAAAACAGCCCCATAGCATGATGTTTCCACCCCCATGCTTCACAGTAGGTATGGTGTTCTTGGGATGCAACTCAGTATTCTTCTTCCTCCAAACACGACGAGTTGAGTTTATACCAAAAAGTTCTACTTTGGTTTCATCTGACCACATGACATTCTCCCAATCCTCTGCTGTATCATCCATGTGCTCTCTGGCAAACTTCAGACGGGCCTGGACATGCACTGGCTTCAGCAGCGGAACACGTCTGGCACTGCGGGATTTGATTCCCTGCCGTTGTAGTGTGTTACTGATGGTGACCTTTGTTACTTTGGTCCCAGCTCTCTGCAGGTCATTCACCAGGTCCCCCCGTGTGGTTCTGGGATCTTTGCTCACCGTTCTCATGATCATTTTGACCCCACGGGATGAGATCTTGCGTGGAGCCCCAGATCGAGGGAGATTATCAGTGGTCTTGTATGTCTTCCATTTTCTGATGATTGCTCCCACAGTTGATTTTTTTCACACCAAGCTGCTTGCCTATTGTAGATTCACTCTTCCCAGTCTGGTGCAGGTCTACAATACTTTTCCTGGTGTCCTTCGAAAGCTCTTTGGTCTTGGCCATGGCGGAGTTTGGAGTCTGACTCTTCGAGGCTGTGGACAGGTGTCTTTTATACAGATGATGAGTTCAAACAGGTGCCATTCATACAGGTAACGAGTGGGGGACAGAAAAGCTTCTTACAGAAGACGTTACAGGTCTGTGAGAGCCAGAGATTTTCCTTGTTTGAGGTGACCAAATACTTGTTTTCCACCCTGATTTACGAATAAATTCTTTACAAATCCTACCATGTGGATTCATGGATTTTTTTTTCACATTCTGTCTCTCACAGTTGAAGTGTACCTCTGGTGCAAATTACTGACCTCTGTCATCATTTTAAGTGGGGGAACTTGCACAATCGGTGGCTGACTAAATACTTTTTTGCCCCACTGTATATATATATATATATATATATATATATACACACACACATATATAGTTGTAAATTCTGAGGATTACTGCACCCTTGTAAGACAAAGTACATTTTGCCAAGAACTGCTTATCCTGACCCTTCATTGCTCCTGTTTTTGGATGAAGTTGATGACGTGACAGCTGTTCGATGGTGGTTGGCTCTCTCAGGGTAGGAGTGATTCAGTCTGTCACAGTCTGAGCACAGCCCCTGGAGGCAGGTGAGGCAGTGGGCTGAGATGCGAAATATTCCGCAAATAGCGCAGTTCTCTGTGAAACAAAACAACAATGACACAACACTGCTTTCTGCTATAATTTGTACCCACTCACAGCAAAGATTCACCATTGTTTTGCAATGTAGCACATGATACGCTGTTAAATCTAGACTTAGAAAGTGTAAAAATACAACGTAAAAATTCATAATAACTGGAATCTTTCCTTCCAGAAGTTGAGGCTCAATTCGCACATCTGGCCTTCAGGGTAAATGGACTGCTTTTCTAGGCCTACAGACTGAAGCTATATTTCCAAATCATATGTCACACACTCACATCCACATTATGATGACACATTGATGGAAGTTGAGTGTCTTTAGCATCAAGACTGAGGAAGTCAGACATCAATTTGTCAGCTAACCTGGATGTTTGCTTGAGAAGGTGGAAAAGACCTGAATGGACCTGAGGCTTTGGTTGTTGGCAGAGAGCGAGTGGCTGCGGTTGCTCTCCCTGGAGGATCGACGGTATAGGGAAAAAGCTAGAGACTTGGTCTGGCTGTCTGCATGGCGTGACGAGATCACAGCATCAGTGTTGAGTCCCACATCCTAAGAAAAGAGAAAAGTGGCTGAACGCTGGCTTTAAAACTAGAGATGGTTCACTGATGGTCTGATAGTATATTAATATCAACATGGCTTCATTAAAAATGCAATCATAAAGACAACGTATGTAGATAATAAGAGGATGCCAATAAAGCTGGAAATCTGAAAGTCTCTATTTAAACTGTGGATGTATGGACAGAATTCCGCCCCTCACTTGTGAACAAGACCCCAAGTTTGTCTAGGGAGCTTGGGAAGAAAAGCGTCTGGAAGTTTCTTGAAGATGTGTCAGCTCTCATCCGAGAAGCTTCTTCAGTTCTAAGAGGAGTTGGCGGAGAGTCACAGATTTTTAGCCCTACTGGGAGTGTCTGTAAGAGGGCCGTGGATCCCGTATTGTTCCTCTGCCTAATGATGGTCGTTCATCTTTGAACAGAGGCTTACGACACCAACTGTCTGTCATTTTGGATTATAGCCCACTCACATCTTGGGCCATTTCATCTCAGTACCACAATAGGGTGGGGCAGGGTCTCACAATGGGTTCACCTGAAACCTTAGTTAAAATGCAGGAGTTAACAGACACCCATTTTCACACCTTGGCTCGTGTGATTAGGCAGAGGTGGTCCTCGACCCTCTTAGGGATACTCCCAATAGGTCTTAAAAATCTGGGACTTTCCACCAAATGCTCTTAGAACTGAAGAAGCTTCTCGATGAGAGGTGAAACATCTTCAAGAAACTTAAAGAAGTCCAGACGCTTTTCTTTCCAACATACCACGATGACCTGGATGACTGAGAACCTTCACAGACAAGACCCCAAGATGCCTAAACTCTCTCATTTGGGGCAGCAAGTCCCTGCCCTGGCTAATTCTAATGCTAATTCTCATATCGAACACTATCGAAGCTGAAAATCTCCACTTGAGAAAGCCAAAAAAGCCAACTGTTTCAAAACCACAAAAGAGCAAAATAATTATTAATTGTGGACTATAAACATTAGGTCACTCTGTTTCCATTTGTAAAAAATTAACAATTGATCAAAACCTGGTTACAGGAGCAGGTATTAAGGTTCAACATACCCAAGTCAGTCAAAATATTGGTAAAGTTTATTTGAAGGTTTATTTGAAGAGTGTAAGTCAGCATTTAAAGGCAAGAGTGAAACTAATGACTAATCTGACAGAGGACTCATCTCTGTGCTTGTCCTGTTAGACAAACGTATAGCCACATCGACCCACAGTACAATTACACCCAGCCCGAATAATTATATTATATCATTTCAATAATTTCAAATGTCAATTATTAATGGCCTGTTGGTATATGGCATCCGAATCTTCAGCCCTGCTGAGAATCTATGTAGCCGGGGTCAGACTTCATTTTCATGAGCACACAATGCGGCCAATCACATTAAAAAGACTGAGTGGGATCATACCACGATGTGAAAGAAGGAAGGTGGGCAGACGTCCTGGAGACAGCAAGTGTAACGGTACAGGCTGGGTACGCCGAGAGACATGGGAGAGGGATTTGAATGCAAGCATCTCAGGGAAAAATGAGCAGCATCTGGCCGCATTTCAATGATACTGGAGACTACAAAGCTGAGTGCAGAATTTATAAAATTAGGAGCTGGCTTAAGTAATACATGTTTTTATTTCCACCGTGGAGGACAAAAAGGTTTCAAAGTTGCCGGGCCTTAAACCTCCTGTGTGTTCTCCCTACTAGTATGAAATGCATCAAAACAAGGCTTTTATGAAAACACTGAATAAAAATTGCTTCCGTGAAAAAAATCAAAATTTACAGTTCAGTATTCAATATTACATAAACTACATACAAAGTGTCTTTGATTGGCAGAGATGCAGAAATGTGTGCATGTACCACAGAGCCATGGCTCAGTGTCCTAGTATCTAAGTACTCCGACTTCAATGTGTTCATGAAGCCATTTACAATTCTTGTTTGAGCTGCTGCTCACCACAAGCAAGCGCAGGCATACATTTTGGACTTTTCACAAGTCTTACAGCTTTTCCTACTGATACAAACTTCCCTTATAGCCATGCATACTACACAAAGTAATTAAGCAATAAACAGTAAAATAACAGAAACCTTCCTGTTTCTATTTTCTACTACAGAAATTTTAGTTTTGATTAGTAAGGTACCAACCTTAGGATTAGTAGATGACCTGATCTACCTCCTGAGTTACAGCCACGCCTTAAAAATCTGACAAATATGGTGTCTAATCAGGATGGCATTAACTTGGATTCTAGTAACACTGTGAGGAATCCTGGAGTAGTTTTGACCAGGATATGTCCTTCAATGTGAACATTAAACAAATATGTAGGACTGCTTTCTTTAATCAGCACAGGGCAGGGATAGCTCAGTAGGTAGAGTGGTGGCCCTCAATCCATTTTGGACAGAGAGGACAGATGGTTTGAAAGAGGAGTGAAAGAAGCCATCTATGTCCACTGTGAGCGACCATCTTTGAACAGAGGCGGGGTTTACGACACCAACTCTCTGCCATCTATAATCCAGTTTTGAGATCCCTTCCCAGACGCCTTAACGCCCACTCACATCCTGGGCCATCTGACCTCAGGAATTCGCATGATAAGGTGGGGCCAGGTTTCACAATGAGCTCACCTGAAACTCTGGCTGATTGGGACCCACACCCAGTTTCACACCTTGGCTCAGGCGATTAGAGGATCATCAGGGGGTCCTTTTGTCCCTCTGTGGGGGGTCACTCCCACTAGGTTTAAATCTGGGACTCTCCACCATTTGACCTTAGAACTGAAGAAGCTTCTCGGATGAGAGGTGAAACGTCTTCAAGCAACTCAAAGAAGTCCAGACGCTTTTCTTTGCAAGCTCCTTTGACTACAATGACCTGGATGACTGAGAACCTTCACAGACAAAGAGGGAGCATATTTCACCCATACTGGCTTCTCTTCGATGGCTCCCTGTTACATCAAGAATTGAATTTAACCCTTGTGTTGTCCTTGGGACATTTTTGTCCCTGAGGTGTAAGGAAATCGGGAGGACATTATGAGGGTTACATTCACCACACGTGAATTTGTTTAGTATGTAAAAGATGGATGAAGCCACTGTGATGTCATCCAGTGGTCTTTGGACTGTTTGTTTTATGGAGATAACTGTTTAATCTCGGTTTGCTGCTTCATTTGGTCCCATTTCCTTAACCCTCACAATGTCCTCCTGATTTCCATACACTTGTGGTCCTCAGGGACAAAAGGACAACACAGGGGTTAAGTAAATAAGTGATTTATTAAACGATGAAATACAGATTTAAACAGTTTAGTGGGGATGGGATAAAGTAAAGAGATGCACCTGAAGCTAGGCGAGTGGCTCCAGCAGATCCCAGGAACAACATCTGAGATCTCTGTCCACAAGAGCACAGTCCATTAACAGCAAAGATACTGCTCAGGACCCTCAAGCTCCCAGGCCTCTCGGAAAGGACCCCCAAAAGACCAAAGGATAGATAGAATGTATATAAAAAGCATGACATTAAGAAGTGCAAGTTGAAATTGCAGGAAGTAATTTCAACATTAGTGGATGGAGACAGGGTGGGTTTAATGTGTGTGGGAGCAGAGGGTCTCTGAGGTGTGCTTATTGTTGTTGGTGACTACTCTACTGTGATTATTATTATTTTAATGTGAGAAAGTGGTTTATGGAAGTTATATAGTGATGTATTAGCAAATGTGAGGAGTTCAAGAGATTAAAAAGAAGTAGCTGGTTCCTTATCACAGCATGAAGCGCTCCCAGTATGGAAAGTCATCATGTTTATAGAGGGTCATCTATTCTATAGGGAGTGCACAGTGTGGCGTAGGTCAGCACAATCTTAACTAAAAGGTCACGAGCAGCCTCTCCTCCAGTTTATTCCTCTTTAAAACACCTCATACCTACATACAGACAAATGGAAAAACTTCTAAACCGGAGGTTAAAGTAGTAAGGACTGGACCGAGGAGGAATTACAAGCCTGCTACGCCTACACAGCCTGGAGTGTTTCTGAAGCTGCAACCGGGGGGGGACGACGACGACCAGAAACCAGAGGTCCAGAAACAAGCTGAGCAAGGAGATCAGGGTAACTAAAGGAGTTACAGTGAAAAGCTAGAAAACAGCTTCTTAGCTAATGACCGTGCATCAGCTTTAAGAGTTGTGAGAGTGCCTGTGCTGTATATATGTATGATCTATAGCAATCAGAAATATTGTGTGAAGGCCAAGAAAAATGCCCGAAAAATGTTTTTTCCCAAGTGGATCATCACGGCTTTTGCCTTCCTTCTATCTTAGTCCTGAGTCTGTTGACTCAGTGGTTTTGATTATTATTATCTTATGTTTCAGGTTAATTCTTAAGGCTTTCTTGTTCTTAGGGTTTGGTTTCTGTTTTGTATTTTGAGCGCCTTTGGTTCTGTGTCTCTGTGCCTGCCCTGGTCCCACGTCTGTGTTCCCTCCCTGTTGCCATGTCTGATGTCTTTGCGTTAGTCTTACGTGTCTTGAGTTGAGTCTGCGTTGATTCCTGTGTCTCGTTAGCTTTGATTTGTACCTGCTGTGTTATCACCTGTTCCCCATCCTCTTGTTGTCCGTCTGTATTTAAACCATGTGGTTCTCTCTGTCTGTGCCACATCGTCAACGTCCTCCATGTTCTGGTGAAGTTCTAGTTCCCAGTTCTGCTCTCCTAGTCTATGCTTCCTAGTTCTAGTTTCCTGAGTCTAGTTAGTTTTAGTTTGTGTTTGAGGTTCTTCATTTGTTTTTTGTAAAGTTTACTTCTAACAAAGAGTGAGTCCACATCCTGCCCACACACAGCACTAGCCTGACACCTTCCTTCTTTCACATAATGGTATGATCCCAGTCATGACCTGCTCCAAATGACATGCCTCGTGCTTTCTTGGCATATATAATTTTTGATCACTGCTTGCTTGAATCCGAATTATTAAGCTTCATTTCAGCGTAACTGTGGTCAGCACAGTAGCGAGCTCTTTTTGATGACACCGGTTTTATTTCCTGCAGTTTGAGAGCCACCAGTTTAACCACTTAAATGTAAGAGAAGAGACTCACCTTGTGTCTGAGTGTAGGAATGATTCTCTCATAGAATTCAGGATGGGGATGAGCCTCCTGAGATCAAACCAAACAAGTCATAATTAATGAAAAAACTACAGTGCATGTACAGTAGTGTGTGTGTGTGTGTGTGTGTGTACACACACACACACACACACACACACACACACACACACACACATATATACATATATATATATGTTTGCAATAGCTTGACATTTGAAAGTATGTCCTGTTAATATATCTCTCCCAAAGATGGAACAGTCATTCTCCTATCTGATGACGAGCCACTCTCCATGCTGCATCATAATTGACTCGTGTTCCTCAAACCAAACATCATAAAAGGAGTTGAGCGGTTCATTTCATCCACAGAGTTGCTTCACTTGATGCAGTCAGTATAAAGTCCTCCAGGAAGTGATGGTGATGAGTCAACAACTAAGTTATGTTTCTTTTTCTTGTTTTGAAGCGTTTGCCATAATTCTGGGTTGCTTCATTCATGATTTTTACTATATGATTAATAGGAAATGAGAACACTGTTTTTTCCCCTCAATTTAATTTGTTTGATTTGTGCATCTCTGAAAGATTGAACTGACTTTTGGCACAACTATAACAAGAGTTTCCAGTTAATCACGTCACTCTTAGTCATGAGCCAGTGACCACAGAATAGCCTCCTTGCTGTTGCTGGGAAATGTGATGCCAAGATTGATGGATATACTTCTGCTCTTTTATAAGGTAATTCAAATATTAAGGTGGTTATAATAATTTGTTACGTCATCTTCATAGCTATATACACTGTCACCACCAAAAAAAGGTCACAAACTCTAATATTTCGTTGGATCGTCTTTAGCTGTGATTACGGCACGCATTCGCTATGGCATTGTCTCCATAAGCTTCTGCACTGTTACAAGATTTATTTCCATCTATAATTTTTCACCAAGAACTGCTTTGCTTTGAGGATGATAGAGTCTGAAAGCCTTCTCCAGCACATCCCAAAGATTCTCAATGGGGTAAAGGTCTGGATTCTGTGGTGGCCAATCCATGTGTGAAAATAATGTCTCATGCTCCCAGAACCATCTTTCACAATTTGAGCCCGATGAATCCTGGCATTGTCATCTTGGAATATGCCCGTGCCATCAGGAAAGAGTATAGTATAGTCAGTATATTCAGGTAGTCAGCTGACCTGTTTTGGAGCACATCGTGGCTCAAGAGTTGGGAGTTCGTATTGTAATCGGAAGGTTGCCGGTTCGAGCCCCAGCTTGGACAGTCTCGGTCGTTGTGTCCTTGGGCAAGACACTTCACCCGTTGCCTACTGGTGGTGGTCAGAGGGCCCGGTGGCGCCAGTGTCCAGCAGCCTCGCCTCTGTCAGTGCGCCCCAGGGTGGCTGTGGCTACAATGTAGCTGCCATCACCAGTGTGTGGATGGGTGGGTGAATGGGTGGATGACTGAACGTAGTGTAAAGCGCTTTGGGGTCCTTAGGGACTAGTAAAGCGCTATATAAATACAGGCCATTTACCACATACTGTTGGTGAACCTCGACCTGACCAACCAGACCCCGATCATAGCACTGCCCCCACAGGCTTGTACAGTAGGCACCAGGCATGATGGGTGCATCACTTCATCTGCCTCTCTTCTTACCCTGATGTGTCCATCACTCTGAAACAAGGTAAATCTGGACTCATCAGACCATATGACCTTCTTCCATTGCTCCAGAGTCCAACCTTTATGCCCCCTAGCAAAGGGAAGCCTTTTTTCCCGGTTTGCCTCACTGATTAGTACTTTTCATACAGCTACACAGCTGTTCAGTCCCAATCCCTTGAGTTCCCTTTGCATTGTGCGCGTGGAAATGTTCTTACTTTCACTATTAATCATAGCCCTGAGTTCTAGTGTTGTTTTTTTCTTTGATTTGACTTCAACGTGTAAGTGATCATGATCATTCAGGATTTTTTTCCGGCCACATTTCTTCTTCTAAGACGATGGGTCCCCACTATCCTTCCACTTTTTTATAATGCGTTGGACAGTTCTTAACCCAATTTTAGTAGTTTCTGCAATCTCCTTAGATGCTTTCTATGCTTGATGCATGCCAATGATTGACCCTTTTTAAACACACAATCATCTCTTCCACGACCACAAGATGTGTCTTTCCACATAGTTGTTTATGAAATGAGAAGCAACTCATTGCATCAGTTAGGGTTAAATAACTTGTTGCCAACTGAAAGATAATCACCCACGCAGTAATTTTCAAGTAAGAGGCTCATACCTATTTGCTTAGTTAAATCTAGGTGGCAGCTTCTTTGGGGGCCAGTCAGTGTATATTGTAGGGTCTAACTTACAATATAAGGCCTTGAGGCGACTACTGTGTTGTGATTTGGTGCTGTATAAATAAAATTGAATTGAAATATAAATAATAACATGAAATACTTTACTCTGGCTGCAGGTTATTCTGATGTCTGACGTAGAGTTTCCTTATCACAACCCTAGTTGTGTTGAAGTTTGGAGGAACTTCAACCAGAGTTTGAGGGTGAAGCAGCCAGCAGCACTCATACTCAGTGCAGGGCTCGCAAAATCGCAAACCCAACGTCCCGGGGCTAGCAATTTTTCCAGTCGGGCTACCAAAATCCATCTCAGCCCTGCCCGTCAGGCTATCGTAGGAAGGAAAAATATATGTCAATGCTTTTGCATTCTTTCGCAAATGTAGCTGGGTAATTATGTCATTGGCATTGATGAGCCACTGTCAACATATTGAAATCGCGTTTGAATTTACGCTAGTTTTTGCTTTCACTTTCACTTTGCGATCACGCAAACTGTGTATATGTCACACAGTGGAAAATTGTGTTTTTATAGTTTGTTTTGGATCAGACTGTGTTGGTACATAGTGTCGATTTTATTTGCATGATTTTATTGTAATAGTGATATTGCATGTTTGTTTATTGATATTCCTATTGCATGATTTTATCCCCATATTTATAGTGTGTGTTTAGTGTTGATTAAACAATATGCTTTTTTTATTCCACTGTGGATTAAGCGGACAATTGTAGGCACCTGTGAGGTTGGGGCGTTCCCTGAGGTGGCCTTTCAGCCGCCAAACTGACTTAAGGGAGATAGTGAGCGCAAAGACTGAAAGAGAGACACACGAAAAGTGAAGAGCTGGAAACAAAACGTGTGCAAGCCAGCATATGAACAGAAGGACCTCCGGCCTGACTGTGGGGCGCCACGAGACATTCGGCGATCGGCCAGCATAACCCGGCGATCCAGTCCCGACGGACAGAATAGCGACCGTGGGAGGCGACGCGTGAAATCCACAGTAGGGCAGGGGTACGCCTCTGCCTGCATCTGTGAGTATCGCTTTCCCACTGTTGGGCGCTAGGCGTAGCTTTGCCGGGGAAGGGTAACAGCGGCTGCGCCGACAACGTTGCTGGCCCGTGTCTGTTGTTTCAGGGCGGAGCTACGAGGGAGGCCGTGCGAGGAGGTGGAGAGTGGCTGGACTGCACGATTGCGCACAGTCAGGTGGAGATAGGAGCCTCCTCCCTGGTCTTCTGCTGGCGAGATTCCCCATCCCGGAAGAGGAGTTCCTCTCCTGTCTCTTTCAGCTCAGGAGAATTTGCCCGCGTGTTGCTGGACTGTGAGAATTAGGACCCTGGGGGGAGTTTTTAGCATAGGGAAAAACATTCATTTAGCTTTGTGTTTTTAGTGTTTAATCATTCCTGCCGGCAGGGTTTTTAGCAGGTTGCAAACACTATTTTTATTGTATACGGGGATTTTAGCTTGTATTCGGGGCTCTGACTGTGTTTTATCCTGAAAATAAATGGTGTGTTTGAAGCCAGCTAAGTTTCTGTGCTCTGAGCGCTGACCCACTCACTCCCCTTTCTGCTTGTATGTATACAGACGTGGTGGTGAAGATTTAGGTCCACCAGTTTAGCGGCTACATATAGAGAGCGGCAGCACTGATTGGTGAGTGACAGATCAATTGCGCACCAATTCCTCTGGCATCGTCTTACCAATCGTTAGATTACTATTCAAACGTGACAAGTGAAATCTCCTGCAGCAAGCTTAAACATGTCATAGAGGTTCATTTCGCAGAGAATCGCTGACTGTTATGTAAGTACGTGTGTAAAAGCAGATGAATTTATGAAGGTATTTTAGTTCTGCAGAGCCAAATGAGACAGGTCAGGGTGAAGACGGGACAGCAAAGAAAAGCTGATCACAAAACAGAAAACTTATGACAAATCAGACAATGAGGCAAAAAGAAAGCGCAGCTTTTTTTGTTTCATGGACAAAAGAATTTCTGTGGTTGGAATATGATGAGCTAAATAACATGATGTTCTGCCAGGTGTGTCATGAGTTTCCCTCCATTTCTGAGTCGACAAGCGCCTTTGTTACTAGGACCAGTCATTTTAAGAAAGACCCCATCAGAGCCCATGAGAAATGCAAGAAATGCATTATTGCTCAGTCTGCAGTATCTTTCCCAGAACAAAAAACAATTGCAAAAAACATACTAACAATAAACAATAAACACAGACTGATTCATGTTCTACAGTTCTTACAAGTTCATAGAAATTTCTGTTCAATTAGAACCAAGTATTTGAGTTGATGATTGTAATTTTTATACAGTTGTTGTAATTTGTGTTTTAACTTTTTTTTGATTGATGTTTTGTTTCCTTTACAATATTATACTTTAATGCAGCGGTCCCCAACCTTTTTTGCGCCACGGACCGGTTTATGCCCGACAATATTTTCATGGACCGGCCTTTAAGGTGTCGCGGATAAATACAACAAAATAAAACTAGTACCAGTACCGAAAAAAGAAGATTTATTCATAACAGACGTGAAAAGACCCAGGAAAACCAAGTTAACGATAAAAACGATAACAAAATAACGCTGAAAACCGATAAAAACCCTGAAAACTATACATTTCACACCTGAGCCTCAACTCTCGCGGCCCGGTACCAAACGACTCACGGACCGGTACCGGTCCGAGGCCCGGGGGTTGGGGACCGCTGCTTTAATGTATAACATTGTAAAGGAAACAAAACACCAATCAAAAAATTGCTCTTTTTTTAAAATTCGGGCTACTTAAATTTATTTTGGCTACCAAAAGCTGAAGAGTGCCTGCCCGAAAGGCTACCAGGGATTTTGAAATTTTGCGAGCCCTGCAGTGAGTGAAAAGTATGTGACCTGTTTCATGTGTCTGTATCCCAACAGTCAGAAGTCAACTTCACATTTAAGAGTTGAACATTTGAAAGAGCCAATCCCCTCGGCTCCAGACGTGGAATTCACAAAATTGGCCGAGTTTATTCTGCTGTAAGACACTTGCCTCCAAAATTTAATTTGGTTTTGAATAACATTCATTTGGGATCACTTTTTCAGAGGTGAGATCTCCACAAGTACGGTTTTTATGTTATACTGGAACCATTGATCAATGATATAAACACTGGACAGCTAAGGGCTAAGTCTTCCATTATCTGGGGAGCAGTTCTATGGTACAATCTCACAAATCACTGGAGATAATCTAGGGATACACAAACGTCTTGGCTTAAACGAGTCATTCAGGAGCCGTCATTTCTGTTGCCTTTGTTTAACTGAGAAGAGTGATTCTTAAACCGTATACAGTGAGGATGATCCTTCGTGGAAAAGATGTGATTGAAATGCATTGCCAGTCTCTCCAGGAAAACCCAAGTTTTTATATGGTTTGAAAAAACATTCACACTTAAGTATTTCAATGTTTGTAATTCCGACTTATTTGATATAATGCATGATATTTTTGTGGGAGTAGCTCAGTACGAGATCAAAAAGCTCTTTGAATATGTCACGCATCACTTAACATCAGAACAAGACTTGCTTTCCAGGATTTAGGGTTTTGATGATGGAGTGATTTTGGAGAGTGCTGGCAGTGGCATTGGTTTGAGTTCTATTCAGTGTCTTGTGACATTATTATTCTTGCAGGACATGAAAACTGGAATTTGTTTTTGTTGTTGTTACCTCAAATAATGAACATAGTTTTTCCACTTTCTATCACAATGACAATATTTGACTGCATTAGAATTTGTTGACCACCACAAACTATTTATCCACATAGAAACTTGATACGTAAGCATGATTCTATGATCCATTATTGGCCCCCTTATTACACATGTGGAGTATGAGGTTTGAAAAAAATTGGGAAAAAGGGCTTAAAATACTTCACTTTACATGCAATTAATGCAGAATTTATAAATGTTTTATAAATGTAGAATTTATAAATGTTTTATAAATGTAGAATTTATAAAGGTTTTCCTATTATAAACCCAGTACAGATTCATATACAACATTCAACTTTTCCCGATATTTAGGAACACTCACTGTTTCCTCAGGGAAAAAGCAAAGAGTTCACACTGACCAAAAACAAGAAAATGCAACAAGAGACTTTGTTACATATAAACTAGGGCTGCCACGATTAGTCGAATAGTCACGATGATTGTCGACGACTGATTTAATAGTCGACGCATCGTTTGAAGCTTTTGTAAGATCCTGAAAGATGCAGGAATAAGTAGCAGGAGTTAAGAGTGTAATAACGGACTGAAACAGAAGATGGCAGCACTGCATGTACAAGGATGCCAGCTGCCGTTAAACCCCGAAGAAGAAGAAGAAGCTGTGTCCCAGAATTCATAGCGCAGCCCAGCTCAGTTTCCAACAATGGCGGCAGCTAGTTAGTTTTAATATTACTCTTATTATTCTTTCTGGGTCACAAAATAAACATTTAACATATTTTCAGGCGAGAATGTAGCTGTGTAAACCTCAAATATCTGCTCAGTTTATCAGGACACCGCATACTTTCAAAAGTGCTCCGACGTTTTTGGAGACGTCTGTTACCCACTAGCTCGATAGCTAGCCGGGGGCTAGGCTCACTAGAGCCGTGAGAACACCGGACTCCCGGCAAATCGTTTTCAAACCCACTGCCGTCTTTCACTGCTCAGGTTAAACATGATATATACCGTATTTTCATGACTATAAGGCGCACATAAAAGTCTTAGATTTTCTTCAAAAAGTGCGGTGCGCCCTATAGTGCAGTGCACCCTGTGTGTTGTTGTTGTAAGGAGGACGTAGTAGAGAACACCATGAGAACGCTAAAGGGGGAAGTGTGGGCGTTGATTGTATATAAAAGAACAGGTATGTGCGTTATGCAGAACCTCGTTGTTTTAACAACCCTGAAAATGGAAAATAGACACGCTTATGAAGCACTGTTTAAACTGAAGGCCATCAGCTACGCGGAGGAACATGGAAATCGAGCAGCCGCGAGAGAATTTAAGATTAATGAATCGATGGTTCACAAGTGGAGGAAGCTAGAAAACAAGCTCCGACAGGTCAAGAAAACGCAGCTGAGTTTCCGCCAGAGGTGGGACCAAGTCATTGTTTTGCAAGTCTCAAGTAAGTCTCAAGTCTTTATCCTCAAGTCTCAAGTCAAGTCTCAAGTAATGTCAGGCAAGTCAGAGTCGAGTCTCAAGTCACTGGTGTAAAAGTCCGAGTCAAGTCACAAGTCTGAAACTTTGAATTTCAAGTCCTTTCGAGTCTTTAAAAAACAAATGAAAAAATAATGTTGCAGTTATGCTAAATGTAAATATTAGACCATGTAATTTTAAAATCTGTGTTTTTCTCAACACATGACAAAATAGTGAACGTAGAAAATATACACAAATTGTGAAATTGCACCTCTTTAAAATGCAGCTCAATTAAACCTAGCTCCAAGAATAATTTTCACCGACAGTTCTGAGATAAGCTGCATGTTATTCTTGGATGCGGTTGTAGGACCAGCTTTAAAATCGCATGACAAAAATATCATACACATTAAAAAAACTGTATCACCAACGTAGCCTGGACAACATTTGCTAGTTAGATGAAGTCAGCTATCTCATCTTAGCATATTTATATGCATATTTATAATTACACGGTTCTTGGAGTGAGTGCATACACTCATGAAGTTTAGTAACTTCAGGTCACTGCAACAAGCCCAGGTACAGTTTACCGCCGGATGGGTGCAGGACCTTGAAATGCACCGTGTAGAACGAAAGACCATCGTACGTATCATAAGTTTACCAGTCTCACAAATCGTCTTCATAAATACACATTCATTAACCGTTTATTAATAGGACCTTTGAGCTCAATGGTAATTAATTAGTAGTGGAAATAATTTCTGGTACCCATCACAGAAATGTAGCAGTGACAATAATATTGTATGCTGTAATCGTACTGGGCAATTAGTGATACAAAAAACCTGTTTTATCCTGTGAATAAAAGTATATGTTTTTGTCAATGTACCATAATAACAGAAGCGAAACGCAATATTGTGTCAGGACAATTCACTATTTATGCACAATAAACACAATAAATAAAGGAGCATAGCGCGGCAATTTCTGTTCAGCGCCAGACTTGCTTGTAACCTATATCACCAATTATGTTATGAAAATGACGTATTAACTACAACAGCAGACTGACCTTTGTGTAAATGCTTGGAGCAGACTAACCTGTGAGCTGGAGTGTTCTGGGACGTTATATTTGATCTTTGAATGGCTGCAATCCAGGCCATCCGTCGCGTCTTTGTTACTTCGGAAACATGGCTCGAACAATTTCTCTTCAACGACGTAATCCGATAACAACCGATCTCTTTACCCGTCGGCTTCCCGTGGCTGTTATGCGACCGGCTATTGCAGTTAATAATACAACGGCTTGTTGACATTTTTGTGTTTCTTTTTATCGCTGTGTAACTGATTTTAATTGAAAGCCTGCGTGCGCTAGTACCGCTTGCCACGAGTTCCCAGAATCCTTTGCGGTTCTACCCGTGAATGACGTCACATTTTCAATCTCTATATAATATGCATGTTAAATTTTATATTTGGGGTAAAATATCAAGTCTTTTCAAGTAAACCGGTTCAAGTCCAATTCAAGTCCCAAGTCATTGGTGTAAAAATCCAAGTCAAGTCACAAGTCTTAGAACATTTTTTCAAGTCAAGTCTAAAGTCATAAAATTAATGACTCGAGTCTGACTCGAGTCCAAGTCATGTGAATCGAGTCCACACCTCTGGTTTCCGCGGACATAAGGCGAGGTGGCCCGAGTTGGAGGAAAGACTCGAGCGGTGGATCATCGAGCAAAGAACGAGCGGGAGAAGCGTTTCGACGGTCACCATTCGGCTAAAAGCAGTTTCACTAGCTGAAGAGATGAACATTGAACATTTCCAAGGAGGTCCGTCTTGGTGCTTTCGTTTTATGAAACGGTGCCATTTTTCCATCCGGACCAGGACTACGGTAGCGCAGCAACTTCCAGCGGATTATAAGGAAAAGCTGACCATCTTCCGCTCCTACTGCAGCAAACACATCGCCGCCAAACACATCCAGCCCAGCCACATCACAAACATGGACGAGGTGCCGCTCACTTTCGACGGTGAGTCACACTGTGGAGAAGCAGGGGACCAGCACGGTAGCGATACGCACAATGGTCTTCTGTCACTGTTGTGCTTGGCTGCCATGCTAATGGACAGAAACTGCCGCCTATGGTGATTTTTAAGAGAAAGACTTTGCCTAAAGAGAAGTTTCCAGCAGAAATCATCATTAAGGCAAATGAAAAGGGCTGGATGGATGAGGAAATGATGAAAGAGCGGCTGAGGGAGGTGTATGTAAGGAGACCAGGTGGTCTTTTCCACACATCACCATCGCTGTTGATCAATGACTCTATGCATCTCACAGCCGATGTGAAAAAACAAGTGAAGCAAATGAACTGTGAGCTTGCTGTTATTCAGGAGGCCTGACCAAGGAACTCCAACCGCTGGACATCGGTGTGAACCGGCCGTTCAAAGTAAGGCTGCCAGCGGCGTGGGAGTGATGGATGACCAATGGAGACCACCGTTTCACTAAGAGTGGAAGGCAGCGCCGGGCGAGTTACACCACAATTTGCGAATGGATTGTCGATGCTTGGGCTAACATGTCTGCTGGCACTGGAGCAGCCAGTAATCGAAACGCGAACCTTCCAATTACTGGATGACCTGATCTACATTGAACTGACAGATCTGGTCAAAGCCAACCTTTTAAAACTCTCTTTGGTTCTGCAGCAAACTCACGTCGGCACAGGGACAACTAGTAATACGCATACAGAAAGTTTACACAAACCTTGATAAGCATTTCTAGTTCCATTCTCAGGCTCATCACTTCCAGAGTTACCGCAGCAACTCTGCCCACATCAGGATCTGTAACATCATCAGGGAAACTGAGTCCATCTGGCTGCTGATTAGAGTAACCATAGAGACAGAGTACAGCGCGTCCTCCCTGGGAATATAACAGACAGGGTAGAAGGTAATGAAATGTTAGTGGTTAGTACCAGCAGCGGTAACTGGAACATTTCTGTCACTTCCTACTAGTCTGCATCAGTAGGACCGGGCATTTTCACACAGAGCTATGATCACATCAATCATAAACATTAAAACAAGAGAAAGAGGAGTCCACAACTAATTAGTCTCAACCGGGCAAACATCACACAATTATAATAGAAACATAAATTATTTTGAACACTAAGACACACACAGCTGAACAGCGTGCTGAGTGATTACAGCTAGCATAGCAGTCTGTTGGCACGGGAACTGTCACTACATTGAAGAAGAGTAAGGACAGATGGAGGGTGAAGGAAAGAGATGCTGCCATTAATCTGTGATTGGGGAAGGAACTGCGCCTGCTGACGAGGTTTTGTACCTTAAAAAAATGCTTGTTTTGCCATCATCTTTGGTGGTGGTGGACTTTCAGTGTGGGTGGGTCCACCCACCTCCTCCACACACACCAACAAGAAACTAGGAGAGGTAAAGGCTGGCTTTTGATGTCTTAGCAGGAAAAATGTGCACCTGCAGCCCTCAGAAGCTCATTACTCTCATCTCCTTGGTCATTGTTGAAATTGCTTCCTTGTGTTTGTGTTTATTTGCTGATCTGTGGAGATTTTCTCTTAACTCTTCGTTCTCCTTTTGGAGTAACTCATATGTCTCATACTCGCTTATTTGACCCTCCGAGAGTGTGTGCTCTACTTTGTCAAGTTTCTTGTTGCATCCATTCAAGTTTCCTGTCATCGAGTGAAGCTAAAGCTTTGTCGGTCACATAATAATCAACATTTTATGTTGTTTTGCCTCTTTGCCACTTTCCCACTTCATTGTTTGCATCTAATTCTCACATGCTCCCTGGACTACTCCACCGATCTGTCAGCTTTTCACCACAGCCAATTTTCACTCCTCTTTTCAGTAAAACTTGACCTCTGACCTTTCAACCTGGCAACTGAGGCCATTGTAATTCAACCTTGTTGTTGATGGTATTGATTTGAAACTAATTCACAAACTCGGGAAACCACACCGTTCGCCACCCCGTCAGCCTTTTACATGTGAGGGGTAAAAATGTCTGTATCTGTCTCACACAGCAGCCTGACAGCCAATGAGCTCTTTGTATTCTTTCCCTTCATTCCTTTCCTTTTTTTTTTTCCCTGTCCCGTTTGCTTTCTTAGCCGTCAGAATTAATGTCTGAAAGCCAACAAAGATACCCAACGGATTTACTTTGCAAAGTGGATCCGCACAGCCTTGCCGTTTTGGTCCATTCGATCAGCCTTTGTTTTTATTATTTATTTTATTTTCAGTTATTACAGACGGGATAGGAAAGGGAGAAAGAAAGATGAAGGAACAGAAAAACAGAGGGGAAGAGGGACAGTGAGCGATAATACTTTATCATTACCTGGATAGCATCAACCGTGGCCCTGAACACTGGGTTGTTGTGTTTTACAGTCCTCCAGTACTTTGGCCTGTTGGGATTTGTCAGATTACAGCCATACTTTTCGAGGATGTTAAGCGCTGTAGATAAGCGCTGAAGAGATCCAAGAGTCTGCAAAGGAAGCAGACACATTTTAGCATCAATTTTAATCTGAAACGTGGCCTGTATTTGTACAGCGCTTTACTCGTCCCCAAAGTGCTTTACACATCCAGTCATAGAAGAATACAGTTAAGCTGAACCCACACTGTTTCGGTTGTAGTGGTGTGACATACTACAACACTGAACACATTCAAACATCTATCTTCCTGTCGACCCTTACATCACATTTGTAACTGCCTGTGTGTAGGGGGCGGTGTACCCGCCGCAGTCACATTTATACTCACGTAGGAAGCCGTTGCAGTACTCAGCGTCACCACTACTGAGCGTCGTCACTCGGACAGTTTTGCTACATAAGTGCTATAGGAGTAGTAGAAGTCAAAACCAGAAGCCTTTGTCGAGTGTTCAGAGTGTTCAGGTCATAAACTCAGCTGTCTGTATGTCTCTCAGCTCCTGAGCTGGAGCATCATTAAACCAACAGGATCACACAATCATAGACAATCTCAGGACACCTTTGACACGTTCATTTTTGGGACTCTGGCCTTGTGAAGAAGTAAACCTGATGATTTAGTATAAACCTCTTTGAAAGCAATCATTTGAAGTGCATGCCTTTATCAGGCTCTCACAGCATGTCGGGGGAACTCTGGCCCCCTCAACCTTCGCTGAGGTTTTCAAAACTTTTATTAAGCTCCCACCACAGCATATCAATCAGGCTGAGGCCTGGGCCATTGCAACATCTTGATTACATTCTTTTTCATTCATTGTGTTGTCTACCTGCTATTCTTTGGATCAAGTCACGATCCAAACAACAGAGTGTGAGATGTAGCCAAATCCTGAAAATCTTGGTCTCAGTCTGGATTGAGGTTAGACATATTTCCAGATGGGACTAATAAACATGCAGTTGATCTTTCTCACCTCCTTCCTGTTTCTGCCAAAGCTGTTCTCTATGACCATCGTTTCTGCAGCAATGTGGTGGTATTTAGAGCAGGGTGGTAAGGGCAGATTAGCCATGGCCACTACCCCAGCCCGCAGATCCACCACTCTGCCCCCAGAATACAGACACACTTCAGCCTGACTCCGCACATCCTGCAGCTGCTCAGAGAGGGACGCCATTCTGCACACACACACACACACGGTTGATGCATGCCGTTTAGTTAAAACAACAACAAATAAATCTGACGACATGCATGCACAGTATCTCAGATCAGTGTATTCAACATGAAATATGAATTCCTTTGGTCTCATATTACTGCACAAATTGGCACTTTTGTTTCGTTTAAAGTGAACTTTTTTTGGAGTGCTCTTCTCTGGAAGTTGGCACAAATGACTGTAACTGAAATGCTGTTGTGCTGCCATGCCCACATCAGATTACGTAATTTTCTCGAGTGTTCCTAAAAAGTCCTTTTTCGATTTAGTCGTTTAGATAATGCAGTAAAAACTCTTTATTCCAAGTAAGTTACATTTGTCATTGAAATGTCAATTCAAACATTCTGCTGTGCTGTTGCTGTTCCTACCATCTCTGACTTCTTTATATTTGACTTCTAAAGAGACAGACTTGCTCAGCAACAGTTCTTCAGGCCTTTTTCAGAGTTTGACTTTGACATTGGCCTTTTTCAGTCATGGCAGTCCAACCTTGTACCTGACCATTTTCACTTTTGTATTATTTAAAGCCTCTGAACTGGAAGAGTGGCTGTCAAGACACCATTCTTGAGAAAGAGAATTAATTTTTACACAAAAACTGGAATGATGAATCCAAATGTCAAATGTTTGGTTCACATCTCGAGTATACAAATACACCAGTGAGTGCCTAAGAGCCAAGTGTAAAACACGGTGGAGGCTTCATCATGGTTTGGCGCTGCATTTTAGCCAGTTGTGCTGGAGATCTGGTCTAAATGTGTGATGGAATGATGAATGCAGGAAACGTACTGTCCACTTTTAATCTGCCCTCTTGAAAGGTTCTTACTGGGAACAGCTTTCATAGCATGCATGGACTGAAAAACCCCACACAGTGGAAACGATGTGGGATCATCTCGACAGAGAACAGAACAAAAGGCAGACACATCTGTTAATATGGTTTAAGAAGCCTAGAAACTTCTATGAGCCGCTAATATGGTTCAAACTGTACAAACTCACTTTTTGCTTTATATGCTGCATTATGTGTTGGCACATGTTTCAGTAAATCACTGTATCCACATTTTCCCAATTAAATATAAAGAAACTGGGAGTTTTACACAGTCCTGATGATAAAAGTATATTTCACATGATGTTATCAGACTCCAGGTGCTAACACGTATTTGACCACAACACAGACCGGTGACTGTCTGCAGGTGTTCACTGCATCCCTGAGCTCCGGCTCCATCCGTGAGATGAGCTGGAACAAGTCGCTGAACATGCAAAGCTGCTAAATCTGTTTTCACGTGCAGTACAATTGAGTGCACTTTGCTCGAAGAGCTTGTTCTCTGATTGCAGACCTCCTGGTTACAAAACAAAGACGCAGAAGGACGATGCGCTATTTCCAGCAGTCAGTGCAAAGCAGCAGGTGCGCCTATGATCAGCTCATAGCGGCACAATGTCCTGTAAACGATTCATTATTAATGATTAAAGCAGCAAAGCTGTTATTAGCGAGGATCGGCACGGTGAGCCCGCCTCCTACCTGTGCTGCTGTCCGGCTGCACTGCGGTGGAATCACTGTTACGGCACAAATGTCTGTTTGTACCGCCGAAGGAAGCCCCGCAGAAACGGCAAAACACTCCCGCAACAGCGCGGTGTGCAACTGCTGTACTGGAGACACAGCGACAGGGCCTCCCTCTCTCCCCCTCCCTCATCGGGCAAAACGTGGAAGCGGCGCAGATTACGTCACCAGTGGACCCTCTGCGGCGCAAACGCAGCAGCGCCAGCTGCTTTCACATTCACGTTAAGGATGCTGCACCTGATGTCTCCAGGTTATTGCATTATTGCACAAGGAAATGTTAAGTGACCATCCTGTCAGGCACAGTCAAATGTGTTTGTTGCAGCAGGCTGTAAACATGCACAGTGTTTTCATGAAGGCCAAAAATGTAGCATTAAATATTCAGTCCTGTTGATGGGAATCGGAGACGATGGATGGTCAGTGTTCCGTTTATTTACTTTTTTCTCTGAGTAGTTGGTCTTTCTCTTTCACACTGGCCACTTCCTAAAGAGCAGAAGGAAGGTGCATCTGTCTCTTCAACTCCTCCCAGTTGGATGCACGTGGAGTACTTCCTCAGGGAGGTATCAGGTGGCATTTAGGTGCTCCAACACCTCAGGTTTATCACCTCATTCTGTGATAAACCCTTGCACTACCACTTATAGGGATGCCTCCCCTGCTCTTTGTGATAAATTCTTAAAGTATTACTCTGAACAAATCTCAGCTCTAAGGGCTTCTCATCCATCTCATCCATCATCAGTTTTAGACCCAGTTCCAGCCTCTGAATGCTTGACTGTCCTTCAACAGTTTGAGCCAGTGTCTTATTCTGCTTTAAAACATATAATTGATCATCTCAAAATCTCTGGTTCCCCGCATGATATTCTTCCTTCTCGTTTCTTTAAGGAAGCTTTACATATTATTGGTCCTTGTATCTTATCTCTGCTGAATGCATCATTGTCATCAGGTTGTGTACCGTCTGTCTTTAAGCATGCTGTTGTGCAACCTATTATGAAAAAGAAAAATCTTGACCTAATTGGTCTCACCAACTACAGGTCGATGTCCAAACTCCCTTTTATTTCCAAAATATTGGAAAAGGTAGTTCTAAAACAACTTCAGGCCTTTTTAGATGCAAATGGTATTAATGACAAGTTTCAGTCTGGTTTGAAACCTCGCCACAGCACAGAGACAGCCTTACTTAGAGTTTTTAATGATCTTCTTTTAACTGTTGACTCTGGATATTCTGTGGTCGTAGTTTTACTTGACTTGTCTGCTGCTTTTGACACGGTTAACCACAACATTCTTCTATCAAGATTGGAACATGTTGTTGGTCTCCAAGGTACGGTTTTATCTTGGTTTAAATCCTATCTCTCAGAGAGGTCGTTCTCTGTTGCTATGGGGCAACACTCCTCGGCTTCTGCCCCTATGTATTGTGGTGTGCCTCAAGGGTCCGTGCTCGGTCCTGCTCTCTTCTCTTTGTACATGTTGCCCTTGGGATTAATTTTTAGTAAATACAACATCTCCTTTCACTGTTATGCCGATGATATCCAGATTTATTCACCTTTGAAATCCGATGTGACTGCTTCTTTGCAACCTCTGTTCAACTGTTTGCATGAAGTTAAAATTTGGTTATCACATAATTTTCTTACATTGAACGAGAATAAGACTGAAATCATAGTCTTTGGTAGTCACACTCCGCTAGACCAGTTAGCTGATGCCCTTGGCCGTCTCGCTAGCCATCTCTCGCCCACTGTAAGAAACCTCGGAGTGTTCCTGGATGGCTCTTTTAAACTCGAGAAACAGGTGTCCACTGTGGTAAAAAACAGCTTTTACCAGTTGCGTCAGATTTCCAAAGCAAAGCCGTTCCTTCCTTTAAAGGACCTTGAAACGCTTATCCACGCATTTATTACATCCAGATTGGACGACTGTAACTCCCTCTACTCGGGCCTCCAACACTCCTCTCTTTGCCGGCTCCAGTTAATTCAAAATGCAGCTGCGCGTCTTTTAACAGGTACGAGAATTCATGAACACATAATAATAATGGATTGGATTTATATAGCGCTTTTCAAGGCACCCAAAGCGCTTTACAATGCCACTATTCATTCACTCTCACATTTATACACTGGTGGAGGCAGCTACAGGTGTAGCCACAGCTGCCCTGGGGCAGACTGACAGAAGCGAGGCTGCCATTTCGCGCCATCGGCCCCTCTGGCCAACACCAGTAGGCGGTAGGGTAAAGTGTCTTGCCCAAGGACACAACGACCAGGACAGAGAGCCCAGGGATCGAACCGGCGACCTTCCGGTTACAGATACGCTTCCCAACCCCCTGAGCCACGGTCGCCCCGTCCAATTTTAGCCAAATTACATTGGCTCCCTGTTAAATATCGTATAGATTTTAAAATTCTTTTGTTCACTTTTAATATTTTGAATAATTTAGCGCCCAGTTATCTTTCTGATTTACTCCATTCATACAATCCCAACAGAGCACTTAGATCGTCCAATCACAGGCTCCTAGCACAACCTAGGACTCGAATGAAGTCGAGAGGCGACCGGGCCTTTGCATCCGTGGCACCGAGACTCTGGAATAACCTCCCCGTTCATATTCGCACTGCCGAGTCTATCCAGTCTTTTAAATTACGTCTTAAAACTTATTTTTTTACTTTGGCTTTTGATTCAGTCTAGTTGGCTGTTTTAGCTTGTTGCGTTGTTACCTATTGTTTGTTGTCCTCTTTTATTGTTTGTTTAACTGTCTCATGTTTTTATTGACTGTGAAGCACTATGGTCAACACTGTTGTTTTTAATATGTGCTATATAAATAAATTTTGATTTGATATTATTCCACGCTTTTTTGTCTTAATTATGATCATTATCTCATATAATTATTGAAACATTCATTTTAGTAGTATTTAATAAATTATAAATACCATCAATTTTACATGTAATGAAAGTACAGGATATATGAACGCTGACCTTTGTTTGTTTGTTGTTTTTGAATATTGAATTACTTGTTGTTATGTAATGAAAACAATCACATTAGTGGGAGTGGAAGGCTGGCCTGTTTCTGCCAAACAATAAAAACTCAAAGATTAGAAACTTGAGGACATTATTTCATCGTTTCAGAAAGACTCAGCCAACACATGAAAACCGTAGGAGTTAGAATTACTGTGATGCTGCAGAAACATTTAATTAATCTAAAAGTAAAGTACTATGTTTGAGCAAATAAAGTTGAAGTGTTTTGATTTGCAGAATTTGTAGTGGTTATATTAGCAAAACTACCTGATGTGGCACAAATACAGACACAAAAATACACACAACAAGATGAGGTCACATGAACACATTTATTTGTCTTGCATTTTGATAACTGAATCAAAACTCTTTATCATTTACTATCATTACACTGAGCTATATATAATAACTCATACTAATCATTGCACAGGCTACAATTCAATAAAGTATATGAGGATGGACGAGTGGGGCATTAAAGAAGTGGAGCTGGCAGGACAGATCGAGAAGCTTTACAGTTGTATGTTTACTGTACACAATCTGAATGAACAAATATAAATAACAATTCTCCGACAAATGAGTGGAGATGAGGTTGTGAAAGCCATAACACTGTTCTCATGCTTCCCGACCTGCAGCAGCGACAAACCAACGTTTGTTAGAACCGGTGCTCTTTTTAAACTTCTCTGAGTTTGTCTTGATCTACGTTAGGCTGGATATATACTTGGGAAGAATTAACATTTAGTTAATGTTGTGCAATTTATCATAACATAAATCTAGCTGAGTCCAGTTGCACGACATAAAAAGCCGTGTTTTTAGACGTTATGTCCGTTTGGCTGTCAGTAATCTGCTGCTGCACTCGAGTCACACACCGAACGTGCTGCTTTCAGCTGATGAAATCAAATGACAGTGTGGCACTGTGAGGTTGGAACGATGAGCTATGGGGTGCGATAACGTTGATGAGATAATAATACAAAGTTGTAAAGGTACGCAAATCCAGAAAATGTGAGGATTTTCATTTAACTACATCTACTGCACAAGGACAAAGAGAGAGCACGAGAAAAGAAGACAAAGAAAAAGTCGGGCCACATCTAACAGTTTTTTTCACCTTCTCATAAATGATCTATTTATGAAAAGGCACATATTTTTAAAAACTTCATGTACTGAGATGTTAAGAACAACACACAGCTCAAAGTTTTAACCAACAACAAAAATGTGAAACAACTGATAAGCTCATCAGGGAACACAGATAAGACAGTACCATTCCCCTGTTAGCATGTGACCTAATCACCACCTGCTCACTCTGCTCTATTCACACAGTTAAATGTGCATTTGAATCTGTCAGGTTCATTCACATGAATGCAAATCTGATCTTTAAAAACACAAACAAAAGAAAAATGTCAAAGGTTCCCAAAGATAATGCTTAAAGTGACGTCAGGTCTTTTTACTCAAGTGACTCCCTGCAAAGGGAACTATTGTTCTACCTTTATAATACAGTCAGCACCTAAAGGTCACACAGACACACTCCCTCTATTTATCTCTCTGCACTCATCATATTACAATTATTCTTGGTTTAAAGCGATGTGTCTTTGCAATAACTGAAGTCCAGATGCTTGAGCCTGCACCTCCTCTCACTAAGAAGACCTCGTTTGTCTCTTTCCACATGGTCTTACTCTGGCAGCTGTTGTATAACTCGTGATACGACGAGTACAGCTGCTGAATTCTGCTAGCATGCTGACATCGATGCAAGAGATTTTCAGAAGTGTGGTCAAAATAGCATGCTAGCTTGCATGCTGCAAAATGTGACCTGTTGCAGAAAGATATCTAGTTATCTCTGACATGCTGTTCCATGTATTGGAACATACTTTTTTGTGTCATATTTATTATACGCTTAAAGCATGGAAGACAAATGGTTAATAGCCACAGTATTTTCTATCAGACAAGCCATTTGAGTCGTCTCACTGTAAACCAACAGCTTCCAGTTTTCTAAATTCTTACTTTAAGTCACATTTTGGCCGTTTTTACTCCGGCTTGCTGTTACTGTCTCAGTGAACATTTTTAACAGCGTGGCCAAAAACAGCCTGTTGCTGTACGGCACTCAAATCAGACACATTCTTTGAAACATGCTAAGACTAGCTAAGTAAACAAGGGCAATTGAATATGACTCCTGATGGCTGACTGGTTGGCCTTTTTATTTTTTTATGAAAGTCTCCATGTTACCAGATCTCATTCTTAGCTTGGTGAGTACACTAGCAAGATTAAAACGATTAGATAGGGCTGATGTTATGATAAGACACTAGTCTCACAGAGACAAAAATAAAGAAAGAAGACAATGGTTGCTTTTCATGAACTCTACTTCCACAACTCATTTTCCTGAATACACTATGCGCCTGGCCACTGTGTTGATAAAGAATCCAAAAACAAAGTCAGATCTGAGGTTCGTCAAACCTTTATCACGCACACAGTATGTGTGGGAACTGGGAATTAAAGCAGTGTATGATGAACCACAAGTGAGTAATCATGGAAACTGTGTGAGGTTTCCTTTCTGTCTTTCTGTCTCAAATCGTGTGTCTCAGTATGGGTTTGTATTGTTTTTGACTAATGTTCGTTGTTAGGATATTTCATGCTGGACATTGGTGGAAGCCCTGGGACAGACTGGTGGCCTGTCCAGGGTATACCCGACCTCTCACCCGCGACAAGGGACAAGCAGTAGAACATGGATGGATGGAAATTTGTGCAAACAGTGAATATAGTAGAGATTGTATCTCCATTTCACATATTTAGGAACAAGAAAAATGAAAAGAAAAATACAACAAAAAGTAACCAAGAACAAAAACAACAACATAAAACTGAAATATATAGAAATACTTAAAGTTAGAGCATAGATCACAGTGCTCAACAGCAGATACATATGTTCTTTTGGACAATGCAGTACTATGTGGGACTTTTGTCTTGTATCGTGTGCTTGTGGTTGTCCCGTTACAAGAATGTAATAATGAGTAAGGAAGATCTACAACACAGAATAATGACTGATCATTAATTTTTCTTGCAAGTCTTGCAAAAGATAGATTTTTAAAATTTGTAAATATAAAAAATATAATTTCCTTTCACGGTCTGTCTTTCCTTGGTATAACTGTCCATTCAAATCCGGCCTTGGGGAGCAAGTGTTAGGAAACTGAATATCTGACTCTTCAGGATAGTCCCGAACATTATCATTCAGACAAGGCCTAAAACACAGGTCAGGTTGCCACTGTTCATGTCTCATTTAAACAAAATCAGTCAGTAACACTGACACCACACGGTGTCACTTAGACTCAAGTTCAAACAGTGCCCAGTCAGGCATGCGTGTGCTTATGAATGTCCTCCAGTAATAAAGTCATGACAGCAGAACCAAGGTCAAAAAAGGAACGACCGTTCGAATGTGTCGTGAGATCGGAAGAGTTGCAGCTTTTATGATAGATTTGTTTAATGTCTTTGTCAAAAAGTCCAGTGCTCACACACACAGCATCTGTCACAGGTTATTCCTGGTACTTCCTGTCAAGCATCCCATCAGCCTTTGCTTTGCCTTGGCCCTGTCTGCATTTTTCTTTAAAGCTCACATGTTCGTTTCACAGGGCGGCGTTCGGCTTCCATCCAGAACAATGTGATTTTCTCGTTTTTCTACTCTCTGTTCTGCTTCCTCTAATCCTCCATCGGCCACTCCTTCCTTACTTACTAGGTCTTGGGTGCTGTTGAGTGAGCATGCTTTTGACAATGGACTAGCACCACCACCCGAGGCAGCAGTAGATCTCTCCATGTGATTCCTGCCCAGGTGGCTTAAGCCAGTGAGCTGCCCTTCACCTTCTAAGCTCCTGCCTGCTGAGCTTTCACCTCCCCCCTTGGGGGTGCTGGGACTGATATATTGCTGAGCCAGGGATGGAGATTGCAGGATAGCCAGCGGAGACTTAGTTTCCTGTGTTGTATAACTGGGAGATGGAGAAAACCTGGAAACCAATTCGTCAGTAAGTAGTTGAGCACACTTTGCAGAGCCAGTGGGGATGGGTGTCGCCACAGGTGTCATCACTGCCACGAGGACATCATCTTTCGATGCAATGAAGTCAAGCTTCAGGGCTCTTGTGTTTTGAGGGCTGCCGTGATCTTCCAAAGCTGTGCCGGTGCTATCATAGGTCATCCCAGAGCTTTCTGCACTCTGTGAGAACAAATTCAGATCCCCAGTCAACCTTCCTTTGGGGTTAGATGTGAACTCATACAAACCCTCTTTGATGAATGTCATTGGCTGAATGCTGTCAGGGCCCTGCTTTACCTCCATATTGCTGATCTGACTTAGGTCCAAGGGAGGTGGAATACACTGATGTCGAGTACCAGCTTGACCTCCTTCAACACTGGGGAGCAGTGAGCTTCGCTCCCCTCTTTCCAGTGCAAAATTATCCGCTGCAGTTGAAGATTCCCTGGAACAACTGACTTTAGGTGATGCTTGCTGGGCCAGAGTGGATGAGAACTCTTTCATCTCAATCTGTTCTTCTCGAATTTTTTCCTGCTGCTCTTGAATGGCTGCTGTCTTGTTGTAAGTATCTTCTAGCCGCTTTGCACTGAGGTGTTGAGGAGTAGTTTTATTCGACGTGGGCTTGAATCGCTCTGGGGAGCCCTGCCGGGCCACTTCTTGGTATTGTTGAGACCTGCCAGGGCTACCTGCCTCTGCATTGTGGTAGTGCTTGTGGTAGCTCCAGCGACTGGGTGACAGGTGATTTTCAACGGGACATTTACTGTCCTCTCTTTTTTCTACCAACACATCTGTTAATTCCATACTGCGGGCAAAAGCATCCTTTAGGTTAATAGAAACAATGCTTCCACTCCGTTTTGCTCGTTCTAGAGCTTCCCTCCTCTTGATGGCCTTCTCTTGCCTCTTCTGCTCTCGGTAGAACTCTGAGAAGTTGTTCACAATGATTGGAATAGGAAGAGCAATGACAAGCACGCCTGCTATGCAGCAAAGCCCTCCTACAATCTTACCAAGCAGGGTTTGTGGGTAAATGTCACCATACCCGACAGTCGTCATAGTAATGGTTGCCCACCAAAACGAAGCAGGGATGCTGGTGAATTTTGTAGCATCTTCATCCTTTTCAGCAAAGAATACCAAGCTAGAGAAAATCATGATGCCCATGGCTAAAAACAGGATCAGCAGTCCCAACTCGTTGTAGCTCCTTCGTAAAGTGAAGCCCAAAGACTGGAGCCCCGTCGAGTGCCTGGCCAGTTTCAGAATCCTCAAGATCCTCATAATACGGAAGATTTGAACCACACGCCGCACATTCTGGAACTGCAGCACGCTCTTGTTAGATTCAGTTAGACAGAGGGTCACATAGTAAGGCAGTATTGCCAGCAAATCAATAATGTTCAGTGGTGCTTTCATGAAGACCCACTTATTGGGTGCTGAGAGCAGCCGTAACATGTATTCCATGGTGAACCAGGCAATACAGACGGCTTCGACGTGGGCTAAACTGGGGTTGTCACTGAACTGGCCAAATTCATCTACAACCTGCAGCTCTGGCAGAGTGTTGAGGGACAGTGAAATTGTGGAAATGACGATGAACAGGATGGAGATCATGGCCAGGATCTGCAAGACAAAAGCAGGTTATTACATTAGCTGGGCATAGTGTTAGCTTCATACATGTCTTCTATTACATCTGTTTCTGTGCCTGTAAACAGTAACACGTTCTTTAATAAGACAAACCCTGTTTGTTGCTACTAATCACTGACGTGTACATTCTAGAGTAGAAGTTTCTTAGACTACATGAGACATTTTTGAGACTTTTTTGTTACCCTTCATGGTGGTACCAACTTTGTCCTGAAGGTGGTGCTATTTGAAAAGCTACTAAAGGTCAGGCCTTTTTGATTAAGGCCCTTAAGAAGATTTAGCTTTGGAAGTTGTGCATCCACAGTGACAGTCAGCCCTTAACTTTCATCTGTTCATTATGTCCAAGCAGAAATGAAAAGCTCTTACGATCCACACATCACCACATATGGGCATTTTCTGCTTTTGTCTTTGTAAGCCAGGTTACAGCAAACAGACGCTGACTTTAATGTTTTAAGCAGCTTTGTGAAAAATTCTGGCACGGACACTTTCACGTGGAACTTGTCATGTAGGAGGAGACCTGCAGCGGTGATAAGACAACAGCTTTTATTCAACCTGCAAAAAAACATTTTACAGTGTTTCCTGTGTCTCTTCAGAAAATCACGGCGATGTGCTCACATGATGTCAGATTTGTATTTTAATGAGAACACAAAAACACACAAGACTACAAACCTTCTGACATTAACTGCAACTGGAAATGATTCCAAAATCTGACAAAGCACTACAATACACGGTGCAAAACAAAGTGAGTAACACCTAAAAACACTCGTCTCTTTCTTTTTTGGGGAGGAAAATGGAAACAAAAGTTAGTTTTTGCTCCTGCGTGTTTAGCTTCACACTTGGTTTCCTAGGGTTTGAAACAATTTTGTCCTTTTTGTCGCCTTTTCAATTCAATAAAGATAAAACCTTCTTCTCAGAGAATGACTGAATGGAAAAAGGGGCCCAGGGGATTCAACTATTACTTATAGCCAATTTAAAAACTCTAACTGGGAAAGCAGAGTAACGAAGCTGAAGGATGTGTGTTCTGAGTCCTCTCAGTGTAGCCCTTGGTAGGACATTTCAGGTTTATTGTAATAGGATTGCGCTGCTATACATAGAAAGGATAGAGAGGAAGGTTAGAATTGGTTACTCATTCTTTCCTCCCCCAACAGGAAGAATCAAGCAACAGGCGGAAATAGACGATGCAAGATTATTTTTTTGTCTTTAAATACATCTGACGTGATATCTGACAAAAGACCACTGCACTGTTCTCTGGGGACAACTCAATTTCCTGTTAGCTTACATTTCAGTGGCTTCAACACATAATACGTATTGTGTGTCAGTGGAGTAGATAAAGGTACAAATGTCACACGAAAAAACTGATTACTTTTAAAGTATTTGCATGTTATTATTGCAAATCATTGTTCATTCTTCAGGTGAAAAATTATAATGATCATTATGATGCAACTGATTACAAACTGAATGTTTTGTCATTTCATAATTGCTTAAAAAGACTAAAAGTGAAATCAGCTTTGAATCCTTATCCAAATGAAACACAACAAAACAAAGATTTCATTCCACGCTTGTCAGCAGCAGAGCCATGGCTGCTGCAGCTAGCATGTTTGAGTACAGGCAAGACACTAAACCCAAGAGTGCTCCAATTCATACTCCACTGGAGTGCGAATGTGTGTGACTGTCAGAAAGCACTGAGGTGTAGAAAAAAGTGCTTGTATGAACGAGTGAATGAACCATGTTGTATGAAGCACTTTGAGTGATCCAGTAGAAAAGCGCTATATGAGAACCAGTCCATTTACTGACAGGGTTAGTGTGTTTGAAGAGTTGGGAAGTGATTCTAAAGCCACCAAACCCAATACCTCCGACTGTACCTGGAAACTGTGTCTTCCAAAAAACCAGATCAGAATCAGCCCTCACTGTGGCTTTACTGGGACCCAACAGCCTGTAATAACAAGCCCAAGAAGCCATCCTCCTGAAGCACTGCTCCATGAAATCAGACAGAGCGACTGGACAAACTCCCACACCCCCCCTGCATTTATCTGACCTTTATTTAACCAGGGAGTTCTACTGGGACCAAATCTCTTTCACAGGGAGACCAGTGTTGCCAGTATAGCAGCCATACAAACTCAGAACACAATAGAAATGCAGCATAAAACACGGTAACTGTTAGAACAGTGACAGAAAAGTGGAGTTGACCACTGTAAATGACCACGGCAGACCCGGGGGCGAGTTCATGCTTTGCAGCATACTTCATTGACTCACACGGTTGCTGTTCACAGTGCTCACAGAGCTGCAGCTCTCCCGCTGCCCGCTCAACGTTATCGCAACAACCTCAAACACAGCACCCGTTACAATATTCGGCGGGGCGTGATTGCAGATGCCGTGCAGGTGCGTCCGTCTTCCCTGCACGGCACCGCAGGCCACGCCCCGCCACATACCCCCATCGCCCGACTGAGGCTGGGGAGCCATCCGGCCGAACCTACTCCCCCCACCGCGAGCAGGAGAGGGGATCAGCCCGGACCGTCGGCGCCCCCGGGCCCTGGCCAAGCGACAAGGAGTTGTGAGTTCAGGTGGCCGCCCGGGAAATCAGTCTAATAAACTTAAACCTACACCATCCTCCCTGTTCTGGTATTCTAAACAGTACCCGAAAGTAGACTGCTTGGTCAGTTAACCTCCTGAACTATCTACAACACATGGTGAAAACCTGAAATTAAAACAGAGAAGGCTAGAGGTGAGACATGATCATTACTGATGACAGATTTAGATATATTTTCATAAACTATTCATTTGCCACATCAATAAACAGCACGGCAGGGCAAAATATTTTTTCTAACATGGCAACCTTTAAAAAGTGAAAGGAGACAGAAAGACAGGTGAGAAAGAATAAAACTTAACTGACTTTTTGATGCCATTTTACACACAGTACTGGTGCAGTATCTAGAAAAAGTGGGAAATACTGGCACCATATACAGTACTTAGTTACTTCTGAAGAAATTATGATGGGACCCTAAAAAAATTACTATGTACAATAATGATTTCTATACATTTTACATCAGATGAAAACATTTGTTGTAAGATTCACATAATTATTTTTTAAAAGCAAGAAATTTTAAATGAGAATAAGAAAGAAAAGTATGTCTTTGTGCCCCCCTCTCCCTGTTAATGCCTACCTGGCCCCCTGGCAACACTTTGCTAGATCCGCCCCTGCACAGTTACCAGCTGTCAGCTGCTTAGAAAAGGATCCTGGTGTTATTTGTCTCTCAGAAACAGTTCATAACTTCAACTCATCCATGTCACCTAAAAGGTAAACCTGTTTCTCCATCACAGCTCTGATGATTCAGTAAGGACGTCTCCTGGTTTCATCTTCATGTTTCCCTCTCACCACATATCCAAACCATATCATGACCAGCAGCTTTACAGCTGTGGCTCCAGCAAACATCAGCTGATACTAGAAATTATTATTATTATTATTATTATTATTATTAAATACATTCTAACAACAGCTGATCAAGCTTAAACGTGCTGCTGTTGTTTAGCGCAACATCCGCTGGTTTCCTCTTTCTGGCGCAAAGTGGACGATAAACAAACAAGAGAGACGATCAGCTGATCATTGATCAGTTTCATGATTGAAGTAGCAACAGGAGAGAGAGGGGGGAGAATGAGAGAAGAAGAGGCAGCTGTGCAGCATAAACAAAGAATAACTCCAGCTTGGTGTCTTTTTCATTGTAGCTGAAGTCCGGGACAAACTGTTCTTTTTCAGCTCAACATAGGGTTGCCAACTCCCTGAAAAATAAATAAGGGACACCTCGTGGCCAGGGCCGGGCAACCCAGTTGTCTTCACCCTTCCCAGTGTGGTAGCTCTTTTTTTTTGTGTGTGAAATTATTTTTTAACCATTTGACTTGAATTTGATTTAAGCAGATGCATATTCTTTGTGATATGAACACATGTGAAACAAATGATCATTTAGCCATTTATTTTTAGCTCACAATGACAACATTAACACAGTAAAACAGGTCTCTTTCTTAAACAGAAGCCTGTCATGCTTAACTTTGGAGAATATAAGTAAATCTTTCTTTAAAAGAACTCTGTCCTGCTTAACTTAAACTTATATAAATTAATAGAAAACAATAGAACAAAATCATTCTTTTAACTGTGCACATTTAGTGCATTTAGTACAATTGGCTTCAGTTGAGGTATTATTTCAGCTTTTCTAAAGCTAATCAGCTGCTCCTGTTTGTAAACCCACTTGTTGCCATGATTACGCATCATAACTCATCATCATTATTAATCTATGTATTACTTTTATGTATTAGTGATCTATTTGTTGTAATCATCTATCCTTGCAGTTGTTTATTACACAAAATAAATTATATTATCACACTTCTGGCCACATAGCGCTGATATTCACTGCACATGCCCATATTAACCTTAACCAGAGGGTTTAAAAAACCAAACCAGTGTTTACATACCATATCTGCTTCTGCCGTGGCCTGGTGGACAAAAAATTGGTTAAGGGTTCCCCGAGCTGTCACGCCCCTCATGTTCTTCATGTGCCCACCACTAGAAGCATGCCTATGGAAAAAGTGCGCCGGCACACAGTGCAGTGCGCTTTAAAGGTGTTATCGTGCACTTTTCCAGCCAGGTGTTTTCCTTTTCCCATTCTTCCCTTTCTCTGAGGGGAACAAACATTGCTGCTCTAATGCTGGGCTCACACTGTGCGGTTTTAGGCCCATTTTGAGCCGATTTTTGAGTCGTGCGACCGTTTTGGTGATCGGCCCGATTTTGGCCTTCATCGTGCGTCGTGTAGTATACGTGGGGTAACGAGAAGCGATTAACACCTCGACCAGCTCCCGATCATCAATCGCTCGTGAGGGTGTCACCGCAGTTTCTCACACTGCGCACGCGCAAACGTCGGTGAAAAAGACGGAGCAGCACGGCTGTGCAGCGTGTGATCTGGACACAAGCGATGGAGGCACAACTTGTAGAACTTTGGAAAGCTCATCCGAGCCTTTTCGATGTGGCCTCACAAAATGATCACGACCACAACAACCGTGAAAATAGTTGGATCTACACTGCTGCTCAATCACAGCTGCCTGATCATGTTTTTCATTAGCAATTTAGCAAAGTTGATGGTGGTGGTGTGTCTGTGTGAGTGAAAGACAGAGAGCGAGCGACAGATTTTCTGTTATAACCTTCATTTTATGGAGGCACAGTGTGAGCACTCAGGTCGCATCAGAGCATCGGGCGGTATAGTGTGAGACCTGCATCGTGACCTACCAACTTCTAACCCTGCGAGTCAATCGTGCAGTTTGAGCAGGAGCTGAATAACGTGACTGAAAAAATCGCACAGTGTCTGCCCAGCTTTAGGTGTACTGTCGTCCGAGACTTGCACCGCAGTGACGGCGTTTGTTTCCCTGTTGGCCATGCTTCTTGTTGTGGTCATCTGTTGTCTTCTGGTATTTTCTCCGCAAGCGACCTTTCCTCGACCAATGAGATGAGCGGTAATCTGAATTGTCATACTCGTAAGTGTGCTGTCAGCTCATTGGTCACAAAGCAGGAGAGGGGCTGGGAATTATGTTTTCAAACAAAGCGTTAATTCCATTAACATTTATAGACTACTTTTGATTCTCACTGTATTACGGGACAAAGTGCGTCCCTTATTAGCTCAATACGGGACGTGTACTTTTGTTTCTAAATACGGGACGATTCCGTATTTTAAGGGACGGTTGGCATCTCTACTAACTAACCTTCCAAATAAAATAAGATAAAAGCACCCGCCCAGCAGTATAGAAACTCCGTCATGCTAGCTAGCAGCAGTACGAGTTATTGTAACTGACTGTAAAAAGTCAGCACAACGAAAACAAACTCCACCTAAACTTGGTTTATATCTGACCCCCTCTTCAGTTCACCGCCTCGGGTCTCTGCTCCTCCTGCCTTTCCGTCATCCACCTGCACCTGCTGGCCTCCACCTGCACCTGCTGGCCTCCACCACTTGCTAATGTTACTGAATCTGTGGACTGAGCTCGGTAACAAGATTAGCAACATTCATTAAATAGAAGCTTGTCATCCATGCTTGTGTTTAACATCACTTGCAACAGTGCTGAAAGGATCAGCCCTTGTGGACAAGCTTCTGCAAAGACCAAACTTTGTCTTGGGAACATTTAAAACTTCTTGCACTGTTTGCCTTGCAGCTGGACGGTGTGTGTAAATGATGCTGATTATCAACGATGCTTGAATTCCCAGGACGGCTGCAGAGCCTAATCCTCCTGCACTGTTTGCGACTTCAGTGTGATGTGTGTTAACCAGAATAGGCTACAACATGTAGAGTTTTATCAGAGTCAGGACGAGCCTCATTCAGCCAGGGGCCTGGACGAGGGCACATTTTGTAACTACCTTGGAGAAGCCTCTATGGAAGGCCTGACAATCCCAAAGCATGACAAGAGGTCAGCAGCACTCCAACCCCAATAAATATAACAGTTTTTATGCTTGTGCAGTTGTTTTAAACTTTATAAAAGTGTGTAGGCCACATTAAAGACGTGCTGAGTTATTTATTTAAACACTGGAACATGGACTGAGCGCTGTACTGATAGCTAACACTGTGTGACTGATGAGCAGGAAATGATCAGTTAAAAAAGGAACATCATTAATCTCTGTATCTGTAGTTTTGTTCTTATTCCACCACCACAACTGTCCTGGTGTCTGTGAAACCATGTGATGGATTATCTGAGCTATTTTCAGTGGGGGAGCTTCTGGCCAATCACGGTAACGATAAAAGACACCGAGCATTACATCATTACAGAGTTTAGACAAAAGTAAAAACTGGGAATAAACTACGAAACATTGAGAAAGAAGAAAGAGGAGATAAATAGAAAGTCAAAGAGGGACAAAGCACAGGGGAGTATAAGGCAGATATATCAAACGGTGTCCACCCTGCAGCGTCTTAATGGCTTAGTGGCTGCCAAATGCTGTGACCTTGACACTCAGGGAAGATTCTAAGCAGTACCAAGAACAGACAAGCTGCTTTAGAAGCCATATAGTGAGTCTCCACGTTTGACATTCAGGTGCTCAGCAACACTTTTTTACATAAAAGTTTGAGTCGCTGACAAAGAAATGGACTCCACTCGTCACAACGAATCTCTTTAAGTGAACGTGTTAAAAGTCGGTGTTATGGGTACTGCATGTCATCTCTATTTGGTTCATGAAGCAAACAAAACATAAAGATAAGAAGTCTGTTCATTAAGAAAGATTCCAAGTAAGGAAACAAAACAGGATTCATAATTTGAAAGGACACAATGACACTGGACAAAAGATTCTGAGTCCAGTTCAGAGTTGAGCTCAGTGACTGTGAATGGACTCTGTGCACTGAATGGAGACACAGATACTCAGCTGCATGTTCAACCGTCGGTTAACGTTTCCCCCTCTAACAGCAGACGTACTGCTCGTTTATTTATCCTTTCGTCACCGAGGCGAGAGCCCGTGTTGACTGCCGTTTGATTGTCTTTTTAACAGAATTACCAGACCAGTTTCATGAGAAGACATCACTAAATTCTGGTGCAGCATTGACACACGTTCAATAATACTGCATAGCTTTTTACTTCATTCTTGTCCGAGTGTGAGGGAAAAATGTTCACGGCCGGGGTCGACAACAAACGAGCGAGACAAAGAGAGGAAAAACGTCTCTCAGATTGTGACCAAAATGGAAATCTGATAGTTTATAGAACAAGAAGACGAGCTGCAATGAAAGACTGGATAAAGCGACTGAGCAGAGAAATCCAAGCTGTGATCAATACGTGGAGTTATTTGTGGAACAACAGGCGCAGGATCTGTTGGACAGTGGCTGTTTCTGCAGAGGTCAACATGGTTTCTATTTGAAGACGCTGCTTTCATGGGTCACATTGTTTTTATCTCTTGTTACACTGAAGTTGATTCTGAGCTTCACTTATTTCCACATTCATTACTCGAGATGTTCCACAGCCCTCGTTTGATTCTTCTCAGTCTGACATAAAAACAAATAAAAACTATTTGCACGTGTGATTTTGTGAACAAACGGTAAAACAAGTGACGCTTCATTTCGTCTTAGGGAAACTCTGTGCAGTGGGCTAATATCTGGGGCCACAAACCAGTTACATTTAAAGCAACTGTTGCCCACGATGCATTTAACATAACTGAACTCAAGTCAGTTCAGTTGTTTTGGAATAATTACTTATTGGCTGGCCGTGATGCTGATGTGAATGTAGCCCAGTCCAGACCACAGATATGAAGCTCAGGCTGAATAAATGTCTCGGCTTTGTCTTTGTAACAAGAAAGAGGAATAACTCCCATTTTTCCACATTTTGAAACCACATGTTTCTGTAAGAGGATTCATTTATTGATTTTCACTATTTTGGTCAGAATTATGAAAAGTTCTACGCTAACATAAAATAATGATTTTTTTGAAAAAGTCCTAGCCCAGTTCTGACGTCACGCACTGAGAGGGATGTGTCGTGTTAGACGTGTACACACAGAAAGTGTTTTGAAAGAGAAAATGGTCAGATGTGTGAAGGTGAACTTAATAAGCTGCGTATGTTTCGAGGTTTGTAAAGTACTCCTTGGTGCACACATTTGTAAATCTTACTTTGAGCTGGTGGAGCGTATCATATCCATCATGAGAGACGGTAATAACCACGTTTAAGAACAGGCTGCTGTGGCTGAACTCACTGCTCGACTCTACAGCAGGAAACATAAGGACTGAATACATCAACATTTTCTCAGTAAACTGTACATAAAGATGTCTAATGGGCCCAAGTAATCTACACATACAAAGAAATCTGAATCTAAAAAAGTCCATAAATTATGTGGAATAAAGTGGAAGAACAAGCTTCTGGAAGTACTTTGACTTTTAGGAGTGAATTTGATTTATTTTTTCTGTACTGCAGTAACATTTTGTAAGCAGTACCAAATATTTCTAAATAAAAGATCTGACTACTACAGGAGATGCAGGAAAGATTAGTAATGCCTCGTGGCTTTTGTATACAGTTGCAGAAAGAGGCTGCTAGCACGTTAGCTCTGCACACTCACGGTGGAGATGTGCGCCAACCAAAGATTTACAGCTGACAGGCTGAACTTGGCTGAAGAAAAACCACTTTGGCTTTTGGGCTTCGTGCTGCCACAGCCATAAATTCCCATCCGAATGGAAGCATTTCAAACTGAAAGCTACAGTACATTAGTGAATCACTCTACCGCTCCTATGTGAAGGCACAAGGCCAGTAAACTATAGACCTCTGAGTAGCTGCTTATAGCTGTCAGGCAAGCTTATTTAGCTGAACCAGACACTTTACACACACACGCAGTGACTCAGTGTTGTCCTGCATTTCACTCAGGATTTCACTGTGAATATTACATTTCATTCAAGTGTTGAAATGATTACTAACTGCTACATGAACACAGGTATTCCATGTAAAGTGGCTGTGGGTGTGTTATGACTCGTTTCTCTTTAAGCTCACAGGTTGTTGTGGATTATTCCTGCACTTCCACAGTGTTTTACATGAGTCCACACATCATTAACAAACTGTGTGCACAAAAAGACACAAACAAACCCATAAAGCAGAACGCATCCTTTTTTAGCGAAACAGATTTACAGCCTTCGTCTCACTTTGAGACATGCGGATCAGACACTAATCCCATCATTTTGTATTATTATATAATCTACTTAATGGAGACCTAAATGTAAGCAAACGCAGTTTAAAGGTTTAAATAGAAAAATGCAAGTACAACGTCAAAGATGAGGCAGGAAGCAGCTGTCAAAAATCTAATGGACAGTCTTTTAATTCTGTCTCTGACTGATCCCGTCGGCTTAAAAAGCCTCTGTGTCATATCATCGACGGGTTTTCCTCCTCTGCACACAATACAACGTATACACAGCTGATATGCTAGTGAGGCACATCAGTCCTGAGCAGAAACGCTGCAACTCTTCAAGCTGAAATATAACATGCAACCTATTAGCTTTACATGAAATACAAATTCCCATTTTTGCTAAATAAAGAACACATTTAAGTCAAAGTGGACAGCTGAGACCACTGAAGCTCCCTGCAGTAGGCCTCTGACTGTGAGAAGTCATTGTTGAACATAAACTGTTAAGATCACAGACTTTCCCCTTGTGTGGTCCAGCAAGCATGCAAAAGGTCATAAAGTACAGTAACATTTTAAAAGTGCTGAGATGTGGACCCGTGGTTTATCAGAGACAGGTATTGTGTGAACAGGTGAAGCCAGTATGTAAAGCATTAACATACTACCCTAAACAGCATGCGGTGTCTCTAATGTCCTGACTACAAAGTGAGCAAACCATTTTCTCCACTCCAAAAAAGATCTCGTTCTTCTTATCAATCAGTTTTTCTAGACTGGATTTCATCCAACCAGTTCTGAGTCAGGCTGGAGACCAGATGAGGTTTGGATTTGAATCCACGGGCTAGCTGAGGCCTTCCCCGTGTCTGAACGAACGTGTACCGCTCAGCGTCATCAGTGATGCTGAACGGACAAGCAGAAGAAAATGGACGAATGCTGAAACTGCACAGCCAGATTGAGTCTGTGACTTTATCCAGCTCCACCCCACCACCTTCCCCACTGCAGGTCAGACAGTGGACAGGACAGACTATCCAACCTGCCAACAGTTAGTCTATTTGCAGCAGCAGCAGTCCTGGTAAAAGCTCCAAAGGAGATTAAGCCGTACTCCTAAGTCAGACTCATAGTTCTCTATGGACAGTTGCATTACAGGTGTGCTGTCATAACTGTCTTTTAATCTCAATGAGATTTTACCTGCATAAATAAAGGACTGATAATAATACATCACAAAACTGTGTGCAGGATAAGTGCATGCACAGGTGATCATATAACAATGGAGCACAAAAAGCTTTAAATACATGTGGAAGAGATGAGAAGTGAACCCGAACAGCCCAACACTACAGCCTGAGTGTGCGTCAAACAAAGGATGCAACGAGGACATGCTAAAACATCTCTGCCAAAAATAAGAAGATTATACAGATTATGTAAAGTTTATGAAACTAATCTCTATTATTTAAAGATTTAATACTCATATTATCCAATAAAAGTACAACTATTGCTGGTGGATGTACAGCTGACCATCTGGACATGACAAACTGTGCGCAGTGGTTTACAAATAGCCAGGTGATGCTTCTTTTCTAATAAGCAGCAGCACTGAGCCGCTCACATCACCGGAAAGAGGCCCTCCTATTGGTTAAGTGCTGCTGCATCACTGCCACATGGCTGGTGTCACTGCAGAGTGGCCTAAGCGGCTTCCCTCCTGCTGACACTACGGTTCCAGCCGGGTCACATGGCTCTGCTAAAGGTCAGTGCTGTTATATTTTTAGAAGGAAGAACTAGCTGTCACTAACTTGGTTAGGTGATTAGGAAATGATTATATAGACATATATAAGACACCTTAAATATTGTGTAGAAAATGATACGAGTATATTAAATTGAATGTTTCTGTTCTTTTAATTGAATATAAATAATCAGTCACTGTTGGAATTCAGTTCATAGATTATCTTGGTCACTATAAATGTTTCCTAACCTTATACTTCCTAAGTCTGATACTTCAGAAACGAATCAGCTAAATGTTTGTGATGTTGCAGTGAGATCTGAATATAATATCTGCACCGAAGGCAATAAAAAGAACAAGAGTTCGGTCCAGTCCTAAAGGTTAAGCATCAAATTGTTGAGGCTGAACTTTGTTCATGCAGTACGGAGGCTACAGCTCCAAGTCCCAGTCATATAGAGGCACTTTTGTTCCACATAACAGAGGACGGTGCTTTGAGCTTCCAGAGCACTGAGGAGCACAGATGAAAATACTCTGTGTGATTGCTACTAACGCTGCTGCTTTGTGCACAGTCAGCCATTAGCACCCGCACACACATGTGCGACATAAAGCTTGGTTTGTTTGATCGCCATGTAATGAAACGAATTTTACTCAGTCCTGCATCAGCACATCAGTGATGTCAGCTATAACTCGCTATGTCTCGAACTGGTTTCCACAGTGTGTTACTTTTATCTGATTGATGGAAATCAGTTTAAAAAGTAACAAGACTGTTTATAAAATGAGCACAAAAACATGACAACAAAACAAAAAAGTCTTCCCAGGTAAAATGCACGTGTCACAGCGACTCGGCTCACAGCTATTATAACGATGCTGTTTCTTTCTCACTGCCTCCATCATGACCTCCTCCTGCTGTGGAGGATAAAGAGGTTCTCACTGAGTCTAACTATGAAGTAGCCATCTCCCTCCATCTGCTCGACACGATCTAAACACAGGGAACTCTGATCAGCTATGCCAACCAGCACTGCCTTGTCTCTATACTTGTATTTGTCACTTACACGTTGGGTTTGCTCATGTTGACGGAAGCAAATAAAGCCCAGTTTGTTGAAGCTGCATCTACGAAAAGTCTATCTTTGTCCTGCTTGCTTACTCTTGGCATGCAAAGCTCTTCGGTCAGTCAGACAGAAACTGGGAGTCACTAATAAAATCCACCCCCCGATTTCTTGGCTCCCTTGCCCACTGACTTCTGTGTATGAGCTCCTCTTCACTTATAGCCGTTTGTTCTTCACATTTTCCTACAGTTAGATCATATATATATAATATAGAGTTGGAGGTATGTCACCATATGTGAAGGTAACATCCTTTCCCCACTACCCTAACACCCTCAGACAGGTCTTGACAAACTACCAGCCACCTCCCGTGTGGATGACTTTAAAGTGTACCAGAAGTCAGAGAGACGTGGACTCACTGATAGAGGCCGAGCTGTAAGAGTGGCTCCAGAACAACATCTGAAGTCTCTTTCCAGAAGGGTTCAAGCTGAGATCCTGCTCCAAGGACCTTACCTACCACAGCAGCTCATTTGTGCTGCAGAACCACTGTCACTATCTTTATATCTTTATTTTGGACTAAGTGGGTTTTCCTAAGCTTACAGTGACTGTGAGCTATATTACAATATCTCTTTTAATTCTTCTGTTGTGTTCTTGCCTCTTCTTCTCGCAGGTTCACACACAGTTAGGTCCATAGATATCAGGACAGAGACAATGTTTTTCCTGATTTTGGTTCTGCACATTACCACAGTACATTTTAAATGAAACAACTCAGATGCAGTCAAACTTTAGACTTTCAGCTTTCATTCAGCGGGTTGAACAAACAGACTGTATGAAAACATAAGTAACTAAAGCATTCATTTAACATCACCCTTCATTTCAGGGGCTCAAAAGTAATTGGACAAATCAAATAACTGAAAAGAAAATGTTCATTTCTAATACTGGGATGAAAACCCTTTGCTGACAATGACAGCCTGAAGTCTTGAACATCAGCAGATGCTGAGTTTCCTCCTGACTCTCCCAGGCCTTTACTGCAGCAGCTTTCAGTTGCTGTTTGTTTGTGGGCCGTCTGTCTTCTACATGTGAAATGCTCAGTTGGGTTAAGATCAGGTGACTGACTTGGTCATTCAAGAATATTCTACTTCTATTCTACTTCCAGCACTGTTATCTTCCACAGACATCCAGGTCCTTTTGTGTTTTGGAGCTTTCCTTCTTCCTCAGGATGTACCAAATTGTAAATTTTCCTACTCCACTATTGTAGCAATTTCTCCGATGGATGTTTGTTTCTGCTTTCGCAGCTTCAGGATGGCTTGTTTCCCCTGCATGGACAGCTCCTTTGACCACATGTTGTCTGTTCACAGCAAAATCTCCAAATACAAGCACCGCACCTCAAATCAGCTCCAGGTCTTTTACTTGATAAGGACATAAGGAAGGAACTGCCCACACCTACCTGAAACAGCCTTTGAGCCAACTGTCCAATTGCTTTTGGTCCTTTTAAAAAGAGGGTACCACATGTTAAGGAGCTGAAATGTCTAAACTCTTCATCCAATTTGAACGTGGATTCCCTCGAAATGAAAGCTGGGAGTCTACACATCATGTCCATGTCTGTTATAGAACTATAACTGGAAAATGTTTCAGTAAACAGGTTAAAAAACGAAACGTGTGTCAGTGTCCTAATATACAAGGACCTAACTGTTGGACTCTTGTTGTATTTCTTAAACTGAAGAAGAGACTAGTTTTCAGCAGAAGACACTGCTGTCACATCGTTAGTAATGAACTGATGCTCTGCTTGGAGGAGCTGTCTGTCTCCTCTGCTGCAGACAATAAAATAGGCACAGCAAGGCTGCTGTGGTAAACCTGCAGTGTGTCCGGCACGAACTCAGTGAAGAACATTACTGAACAGAAACTGCGCAGACACAGTTGTGAACCTCACTCACTGGAAATCCACTTTCTTTCTTCCTGAAAACAAATTATTGACTCTTTTCATCAGATTAATAAAAACATCTGCTCGATTACAAGCAGAAACTTTGCTCTCACTGGTTATACATAAATCTTTCCCTCAAAACATGAAGCACACCTATGGTGCAGCAACTTTGAAGCTAAATGACAAAAAACTCGAGCTGGAGTACGGTTTATTATATCGCACAACCTTTTCATGCACCAATGAAATAAAGAGCTGTGGTAAAGGAGAGATAAGATCCAGAGGTTACTGGTTATAATAAAACTCTTTGATATTAGCTCTGACAGTTGAAAGTATTGAGAATCATAACAAAATCAAGAAAATGTGCATTTCTTTCATAACTGTGCTTCTGCTTGCTTCTCATTAGCGTCATCACAGATTCAGTAGATACTGAAGGGTAGCGTGCAGCTTCCTCTGTCTTATGTCTTCTCTCTATTATCCAAATAACTCTTCTTTGTAACAGACCTAATCTGCCCACATATCATCTTGTGCACTTTTAGGAAACCTGAATGTGACCTGAGACATTATCACAGGTTTCATTCACGTTCTAGCATCAATCATGTGTGCCGGCTGTGTTTAGCTCTTGTTACCTTTGCAGCTATAGAGGAGCTGGGCTTCTCCAGCAGATCCCACAGCTTCTGCCTCTTGTCAGGACAGCAGCCCTGCTCCTCCTCCTCTCCCTCCTTGTCCCTCAGTGTCTCTGCCTCCCTCCTCAGTTCCTCGTTCATCTGCTCCTTCTTCTGATGGTAGCGTGCCTGGCAGCAGGACTCCAAGTAGATCTCATCAATGCCCCAATAGTCCAGCTCCTGTCCAAAAGACAGAGCGCACATCTCCTCCATCATGTGAAGCTTTCCTGTTCTGTAGAAGTTGAGGATGGAGGAGAAGGCCACCGGGTGCCGGTCGAAGAAGTATTCGTTCTCAGTGAGGGTGTAGTCATCACAGATCTCCAGCAGTGACTCGTGGGTGTTGCAGTCCCTTAGCTGTCCCAGACGAGTTCGGGGCAACCGGTCAAGTGTTCTCCATAACACTTCATGTGTAAGCCCACCGACGTTGAGTCTGACCCGCCGTGAGCGGGCCTTAGTGCGGATGATGTCCACTGGCTGAGGGGGGAGCAAAGGAGCTGCAGCGGGTCGGGGGTTGACTTTGGGCGTGCTAAAACTCACCTTGTCTGACATGTTTGCTTTGACTGCTGTCTTACTGTGGGGGTGGGTCACCTCAAACACAGGCTTTTGCAGTGTGTGCGTATGTGCGTATGGAGCTCGATAAGATGATGGCGGTGGCTGGTCAGGGGAAGATTGCCCAGGCCCACCAGGCCCACCTCTCTGTGTTCAGGCCAGCAGAAGTCCTGGTAAGATCCATGGCTGGAAAAAGAGACATGAGCCATTACACCAGTACGACCAGGTTATTCTATAGAAGATCTCCTACCGAGGAGAATAGATTAAATAAATTAATAAATACAGAATTATTCTGAAGTGGCACAGTATAAATAAAACTGAATACACGCTTTTTATGTGCATATACATTCAGGAACTCAACGATTGGAGCAGCAAGTTTGAAGGTGTTTCTCGGACACTTTGCCGAGCTGTCACTTCCCTGTGCTCCCCGTGCTGTTGTTTTTATCTCATGTCTGGTCAGCTGGAATCTAAAATTGCTAAAAACACACGTATGTGCGTTACATATGTAATGTGGGATTGTAGAATTTACTGCAGCTTATGTGCTCCCAGTAAATGATTTTGCTTTGTTTTAAAGCAGATAGATCGCAGAGTTTTACAGCAAATTAAAGTCATATCAGAATAGTTATTTTGAAAAGCACATCACATAATCTAATATTTGCTAGTCCAGGAAGTTTTACTATTTTAATTACAAAGAGTTCTCTGATGAAATCACTAAACAGGGAAGAGCAATTTGAATCCACCTCCAGGGAATATCTGGAATCTAAACAGTGCTTTTTAGAAAAGGGAGCCATTATGCAGTTAGTCTTAGAGCTTATGCTGCCATTAGAAGTCCTTTGACTCTGATCTGATTGTGTAATGGAGTTCCACAAATCCCAGTAACGGCATAAGGCCTCGTCTCTCCTGGCTCAAGTCTACCTTAGTTAATTATAGACCGTCTATCTTCTCCTGGGACACTCATAGGACACAGAGCTGCTACGTCACGACTAGAAGAGCATCTTTCGCGTTTTTCCCCCAGAGTCCGGGAGAGCTGATGTCTGCAAACAAGCACTGACTTCATTAGAATTATGAGATTGTGCGCTCACTAATGATCACGTAAACTACTTTGAACTGCTTCCGCGTGTTTCTTCTCTTCCTTTTCTTGCGGACACCAGCCGCAGTCCAAAGTGAGAACGGTCCTTTCTGTCAAGCGATTCAAGAGACTCAGGCTTAACTCGTGATTATGCGCGAATGCACTCCAAGTTTACAAAGTACAGAAAGAAAGACACAACTGCTGCGCTCTCCTCGTGTCAGTGATGACACATAAAAACGCTCGTGGAGCTTACCTCTGTGGAGCAAGCTGACATGGCGGAGAAGTCCAACTTTTGGCTTCCCAGGAGGTCCCACCATAGTACCCTGTGAGTTACCCCAGCTGCTGCTTCATATCCCCGCCGGCCATTAATTCGTGAATCCCGTCGAGAACACGCAGACCGGCCCGTGGCCACATTTTGCCCCAAAACACACCGTCAGAGCAGGAGGGGAACACCCGAGCGCTCACGGAATATCAAATACGAGCGCGAAGCGGCGGGGTCTGGGAGCGTCGCCGGACTGAAGGAGGAGAAATAGAGGAACAGAGGGGGGTGGGGTTGGGGGTGGGGTAATTGGATTGAGGTGTTTAGCACCAAGGACAGCTCCAGATCAACGGCTTGCAGCTGAACTGCTCGGAGCGTCACTGAGCTCTTCTCTCAGTGTTTGACAGACCCGTGGAGACGCTACGGAGAAGCTCCTGGTTCAGTCCGTTCATTCGGCACCATTTACAAGGCTGTGCAAGTTTTTCTACAGGAACCTCAAACTGAAGGGAACGTGTCCACGAAATACGTCACAAGTCACAACACACACACAAATCACAGAAACACGTCATGGTAAATGAATGAATGTTAATCATGTGCGTCTATATCTCATAACACGAGAACATTAATTCAACAACTAATCATGTCTAAGCTGTCATGAATTATGCAATGTCAGCACTGTCGCATCTTAGTCTGGCCTGTAGTTTCTTTGGACTAAAAAAACTCCGCTTTTATTGTTTATTTCCAAAAGATTAACTAGAACTAAAACTTCTCTATGACTGCACTGTGTGTGTGTGTGTGTGTGCGTGTGTGTGCGTGCGTGTGCGTGTGCGTGTGTGTGTGCGTGTGTGCCCTTACACAGTGGTGGCCTTTCCTTCAGTAACTCGGATTAACAGGTCATTCATGGCAAAAGACTGTGACATGTGATCACCACCAGTAGGATGATGTTGCAATACTCACACAGAACGCACTGAACATACTGAACATCACATTTGTAACAGAAAGGATGAAGCTCAGCAGACAGAGATGAACTTCTTCCTCAAAAGATGTTGATGTGATTTCCTGAAGCTGGAGGATCACAAGGAGCTACCTAGTTAGCTCACTGCACTGGTGGTTGAACTGGTTGTGTGATGCAAGCGCAGCGAGTTTCTCTTTCACCTGAGAGCAGCTGGAAAGCAAACAATCTGTGGTTGAGCTCTGACACACTGCTGCCCTCTTCTCTGCAATCTACCCTTAAGCCAGTTAGTCCTAACAGTAAATAATGCAGAGCACGGCCAACGTGATGCAGCTGATATTGACAAACTCCTCGATACTAATCAGATCTCTGAACACAAAGACCCACAAACACAAAGTTATGTACATTTTTGCTACAAATACATAAAAATAAAATTTGGGGACAGGAAACAGGGAAGCACGGGGAAAAATTCAACACACTTGAACCACAAACTGTAAAGTATTCATTAAACTCAATGGATCCATCAGCCGCATGGAGGAACTGGACAATGTTGTCCATCATATACTGGAATGATGAACTGACGTGACCACAACAATCATAGGGCACCGTCTGAAAGAACGTCATCCACCTCTGGCAACAATAACAATATCATTCAGTGGAATTCTGTATATGATAAATGGGATCATTTAGATAAACAGACCATAACGTACTGGGCTTTGAAAAAGACACAGATCCAGAGAATAATTTGTCTGACATCAGTGACAACTGTAGCTCAGGAGGTAGAGCAGCTCATCTACTGATCCGAGGGTTGGTGTTTCCATCCCTGGCTCTCTTGGTCTGCATGCCAAATATCCTTGGGGAAGATACTGACCGTAAGTTGCTCTGCGATACATCCAACAGAGTATCAATGTCTGCGAATGTTAGTAAACACTTAAAACCATAGAAGAAAGTGCTTGGGTGAATGTGGCATGTTGAATGAACAAGAGGCTGTGAGGTCAGTTCCTTGATCATTAATATGCAAATCCTGGACAGGGAGGAACGCTGGTTTGAGTGAGGAACCAAGGAGGCCATTTACGTGAAAAGGAAAAGACCATCTCTGAAACGAGGAAGATGTACCTGAGGGTCCATCTGTCACCATCTTACAATGCTGTGATTGCAGCCATTCCCCAACTCTGTGTGAATGCTACTCACCGTCTTTGATCAGTGGTCATGACAAATTGCATATTAATGATCCAGGAGCTGACCTCACAGCCCATTGTTCATTCAGTGGGCTGGACCAGTTGTGCAAATGTACTGTTATAAGGTTGGAAACCTGCAGTCAGCTGAGACCGAAGAAGCCACCTGGATGAGTGACGAAATGTTTCTCCCACTGAAGACGTCCAGGTGGACAAAATCGACCTCTTGGGATTTACTTACCTGGAGGATTGAGCATGCATAATGACAAACGCATTGAATGTTTTTCAGTGTCACACAAGATGTTCACGATGAAGAAGACAGTTCTGGACAGCTGCTGCTGTGCCAGTTAAAAGAAAAGGATATCCCCCTGAAGGTGCTGGTGCAAACAGATCACGTCAGCAGACAGGTATGCTTCTTTCGTTAGGGGACTAGAGTCATTTGGCACAACCAACATGTTTTTGATTTTTGTTCTAACATAAAATAAATAGTCAACTCTGAGGCAGCTCAGAGAGAGAATGTGGTAGGAATATACTAAAATACTTGATGTACGTTTTCACTGCGGTCACTAATACCCCTTTAAGGTTTAAGACTAAATGTGTGGCCTGTTTTAGCTCCAAAGAGGAAGGAAACCACAAAGTTCAATGGGAAGCTTCATTTTTCCTCGGTTCTCAGGCCGAAGATGTGATGTAATCCAGGCCTGTGTAACGACGAGTAAATCACTAAATCTGCAAGCAAGGAATTAAACTACTGTAAACTATTTCATGGTGGTACAATCGTTATAATACTGCTGACCGATACACCTGAGAAACTATTCATTTCAACACAGACTGAATAAATAAAGAGACCAACGAGTTTTTAACCACGATGGACACTGAAACAGAAGCTGTTCATCTAAATCCCTGAAAACTTAAAGCCAGAGCCAGCGAATATTTCAACATCCTGAAAACAGGATGAAACTCAAGATTTATTGGTTTACAAAGTACACAAAATTCCTTCCATATTCATTTGTCATTTATGGAACGCCTTCCATCAAAAGCTTTGACATTAAGACTTGACATCAACAGGTATACATGCATCATTAAATAAACAGAAACACAGGTATTAGAACATATAAAATTGCAAAACACATCCTACCAGCATTGTGTTTTTAATAAAAATAAATAAATTAAGAATCGGTTAGACACGCAATAAACGTGGGGTGCTGGGATAGAAACTTCTGACCCACGTTTCGAAATGAGAATCTTTTTTTTTCCGATTCAGATGAAAGAGCAAAGTCACGCCTCGTTGTGGATGACGCGAAGCTCAAAGTACTGAAATGGGGAAGAACATCAAAACAATACTGTGGTCCCAAACGTTAAAATAACACCGCCCTGAGCAAAAATAAAGGACGGCTTCGATTCATAGACAACAACTAAATGCATAGAAAACCCTTGGAGTCAAAGTGTTGGTTAACAAATGAGAGTCAGCAGGGGAAGGACATGAATGGAACAGCACAACGTAAGTAACCAACTAATGAAACACAGCTATTATTACATTGTTTTGTTGCTTTGTTTATTCCACTGTGAGCTCAAGTTTTATTGGGATCTCGGTACTGAGGTAACACGTCTCCAGTGGAGGATGTTTGCGTGTCTTCACTTGTGTTCCAGTCGCAGCAGCTGCTCTTTGCCATTAATGGTTAATGAGCGTAGCCGGCCGTCCTCTTCCACCTCAACTCTCTCCTGACCGTTCTCTACAATTCTGCAGAAACAGAGAGCATTTACACCATCTTAATCGTGAAAATCCGTTTACACGTAAATGGGAGCAGCATTCGTACCGCTCGTCTGCTGGTGCAGTGTTTAGTCTGCTGAGATGTTGCTGAGATGATGATTAGGCCGGTGTAAACATGAGTCTAACTAAGCCTCACCTCCTACTTCCTTCCTACTCTCCTTAACTCCTGCCTACACTTCAAAAAAAGAGCTGTTTTTTTGCACACTGGGTTTTTTGGAAACTTCCCTCCAAATTAAATGGCAAAAGTGTGTTTGGCTCTTTCTTCTTGATGCTGTTGTACTGAACAAAGTGCTGAAAATTACACCGGAAACACCTCTGGCTGCTTCTATACACCGATTCAAGCAACGGATCTTTTCCACTCCGAGGTCGCAATTTGACAAATGTTTCATGGTAAATGGTTCTTATATAGCGCTTTTCTGCTCCTCTGAGCACTCAAAGCGCTTTACACAACTAACATTCACACACATTCATTTGGGGTTAGTATCTTGCCCAAGGATATTTGGCATGTAGACTGCCAGGAATCGAACCACCAAGCTTCCGATCAGTGGATGACCGGCTCTACCGCCTGCTACAGCCACCCCATGTTCACGTTGGTTCAGTTTGAAATGAAACCATCCATTTGTCCTATGCACTGATTTGATGTGTCGTTTGCAGGCAGAAGTTGGAATTGATTTAAACCAATAAAAAAAGAAACTGTGTGAATGTGAGCACCTGTATGGAAAGTGTAACCTGCACACAGGAACACCGTGAAGAGTTAAAGGCACAAATGTACAGTGTACTGGTCCAAGTCTCGATTTTAAATTCACAGTAAGACTGTCCAAAAACATTCATTATCCATCATCTATCAGACCACGTTTAGATCATTTTATAAACATCAGGGATTCAAAATGCAATAAGCCACGTCTGATGAAACTGTGACTCTGTGGAAAGGTAAGAAACAAAAAATGTTAAATAATGGTAAGTAATAAGGCGACCTTAAACTGGCAGAAAGCATGAAGCATTTATTCATATCATCTCAGATCATCTGGCTTTTGCGATGCAAACATCCGTACACGGTGCTGATAGCAGTCAGGAAAAACCTGTGGCAGAAAGCTTAGACCTTTTTCTGATTGATACGATTTCCACAGCAGTTCACAACTATCAGTGACAAACGTGCCACTCAAGGGGTCCAGAACAGAACTCAGAAAACATAGAGCCAGTTATGTTGTTGGACATCCACACAACAGGTTACATGCACTGGAAACACTGGAAATCTTCTGGGTTACAGAACGCGAACGGTTTGTTTACATCAAAGTGACTGTAAGTATAAAGATTGTGGGCTTCTTCCCGCTCACAGACCAGGAACACATGGACATTACAAAGATGGCTGCCATGTGATGAGACTATTACTACAAGATCGCCGCTGTACTAAACCTCAACCAACGTCTGCAAAGCTGATACCAGGAAACCTTCAGCCTAATCTGACTGATCTCAGCTGTGATTAAAAAGCATTCAGTTTTCATACAGTACATCCAGCTGAGGACGTTCCTCTGAGAATCGGTGTCGGCCAGCTGCTCTCGCTTCATTTTTAACCTGTGAAAAGCTGCTCAAACAGCTGCTTCCCTGACAAGTGATGCATTGAAAGGCCTCACTGTGTTGCTACACCAGGACGCGGTGATTTGTGTTCATCTCTCATTAAAGTTCGCACGACTGTTTGGTTTAGAATTGGGCGACACGGAAGCTGAGCTCACTGATGACACCACAGGATGGAATAAAGATTTGTGCACGATAACTAAGAACACGTTAACCGTACGATGCACATCACTGCTATGTGAAGATTTTGTCACATGCTATCTGGCAGGTCAGTACCTTTTAGTAGTGATCTTCCTGCCGTTGACGGTCTTGGTGGAGGTAGACACAGATCGAAAGTTGCCCATGCTTCCTCCACCTCCTCCTCCAAAAGAGGTTGATGAGAAAGAGGTGAAGCCGCCTCCTCCCATACTGCCCATTGTTGTCGTGTGACCCATGTGACCGATATGACCCACGGCGCTCATGGAGCCAAAAGAACCAAAGGCTAAAAGTAAAAAGTTGATCTGTTTAATTCATTTAAGCAAAAGATCAACGTTGCCAACAGTTTTGGAGCCACTCTGCAGCAGCGGGAGCTTTACGCTGGCTAACAGCTTACCTGGGTCAAAAGGGGAGAAGCCGGCACCGAAGGCTGGGAAACCAAAGCCCCCCAAAAAAGGGCCACCTGTCCGGCTACGACTTGCCCGGCTTTGGTGCCGCCGGCCACTACCAAAAAACGAGTCATCACTAAATGGATCTGCACCTGAGAGGAGAAAGAGTCAGAGCGCAAGAATAACTGAGAACCACAGCAGGAGGCCCAAAGTCTTCAAACATGCAGCTCAAAGCTGGACGCAGTCACAGACTCAGTGATGCAGCTTTGTTCAGCTGAACGGAGGTCTTACCAAAAAAGTCTGCAAACGGGTCTCTGGCACCAAAGAATTCCCTGAAAACATCTTCTGGGTTACGGAACGTGAAAGGTTCATGGAAATGCTCTCCATTGTGGAAGTGCGCCCCTGAAACATCAAGTCAGTCAAAAGTGATGTTAAAAGTGTACATCCGGCCGGAGCCGGAAAATAATTCCAATTCCTTGGAATCGTTAAATCTGCCCGCCTAACGATGCCGCTTATCAGGTCTCGCACTCTCGCTATGATCAGCTGATTTCGTGTGTCGCTGGAGGGAAATAGTGACGCAGTCTCCAGCGTGGACATTCATTTTTATTATACAAAAGGATGAGAGTGCATGAGTAGTGTACTGCATTACTTTTAAGAAAAGTGTGTGTAATATGTGCAGTAATGACTGAGTGATGGGCCCAGCACTGATCACAACAAAGAGGGGAAGCACCTCCAACATGCACAAACATTTGAAACACAGCATGGAATTATTCTGTGGAAGGGAATTGATAACGGGAACTGGAAGTTCCATCCCTCTGTGCACGATTTGACAATCTCCATGGAAAATGTTAAAGTGAACGCGATCACATCGTAAAAATGCTGTAAATGTGATCTCGTGCCAGTGTTCAAACCAAGCAAACAAAGTTACAGGTGCATTTAAAAAGAGACGCTTACCTCTTCCACCGTTGCTCCCTGTCAGCCCCTCTTTGCCATAACGATCATATATACTCCTCTTGTTTGCTAAAACAGGAAAGTGACAAGTTTCAAAAGCTGAAAGCAAACTGTGGGAGAACAGTAATAAATACAATACAGAAATACAAGGATCACCGAAGAGACAGTCGTGTGTTTTCACTGAGTCGACCTCAATGAAAACACACCGTCACACACAGATGTGATACAAACCATCAGACAGGACTTCATAAGCCTCCGACAACTCCTTGAACTTCTTCTCAGCCTCCTCTTTGTTCTCTGGGTTTTTATCTGGGTGCCACCTCAGGGCCAGCTTTCTGTACCTGCACACCAGAAGTAAAAGGTGCTGTTGCAGTGAAAACAATGAAAGCATGGCTTTTACCATCAATGAAAAAGTACAGACGTAAAAGAGCAAAACATGAGCACTTCTGATCTGAATTTTCTGACCAGATTTCAAAGTGAAATGTGCCGCCATGTGCCAGCTGAAGCCTCGAAGCACGCAGCACAGCGCTATGTTACGCGTCACGTTATTCATGTACATGTCAGAGGGGAAACTATTACTCTTCTCACAAAGGATAGTTCATTCAGCTCCCAGGTGGTGCAGATGTGACGCAGCTCTGCAGCATTTACCTGTTAGCTTGAACTCCTTCAGCAGTTTATTAATAAAGAACCAGACACAGCCTGAGAAAACTGCAGGCGATGGCATCTCTGTGCAGGTTCTCAGCTAGGACCACATTTAAAACTTCAACTCACGCTTTCTTTATGTCATCTGCAGACGCATCCTTCCGTACTCCTAAAACCTGGTAGTACTCCACCATGATGAGTGGATGACTGGAGAAACTTCAGAGAGCCTGGTGAACCTGAAACAGTGAAGACAGCCACTGCTTATTAGCTTGATCGACTTAGCAGTGAGAAAGTCTGCAGAAATGTTGAATTCATGCCTCTCTGGAAGACTTTGGATTTGAGGAAGTCTTTTTGTGGGATCGCAGTCAAACAATCAATTTGTTAAGAAATGTTCCAGACCGAGCCGAGTGCCTGAGATGTGTTTGCGTGGCAGCTGTAATAAGATTAGATCAGATTCTCTTAACAACAGATACGAAACTACACTGGCTCCTTCATTACCTTATTCAGCAAAGAGGCACTTCCAACGTGAAGCGCGTGTTGCATTAGTTTCTAGAGAAACCGAATGCTTTAATAAAAGTCGAGATGAATCAGGTTTCAGAAGTATAAACAGCTGGGTGCTGAAAGGAATTCTGTGAAACTCCACACAGAAATGGTGGTGCTGGTTCCCAGGATGTTCCTTCTGTGAGGCAACAGTGCACCACCATGCTGCCTCATAGGATTTAATTACTTCCAGGGTGGAGTACTGTAATTCGTTATTATCTGAAAAGTCTTCAGCTGATCCAAAAAGCTGTACTAAGAGTACTGACCGGGACTAGAAAGGGAGCGCACCCTTCTCATACTGGCTTCCTGTTAAATTCAGTGCTGAATTTAAAATCCTGATCCTCACATACAAGGTCTTGAATGATCAGAGCGGATCTCAACTTGAAAACCTGACAGTACCGTCTGAGCCTGATAGAGCCCTTTGCTCTCAGGCTGCAGGCTCACTCGTGGTTTCCAGGATGGCAACTACGTCCTTTGTGTGACTGTTGGGTCTTTACCCACAACACGAAGCTGTTGTTGTGATTTGGTGTTTTAGAAATAAAACAGAATTGAACTGAAATTGAAAACTTTTTTAAAATGAACATTTATGCATTTCTCTGGCACAGGGCGTTTCCAGGGGTAATGGGTGGGACTGTGTGATATGGTGTTTTTATGCTCACTGTACACAGAGCGTGACGTGACATCAGCTGGTGCTTCGACCTCTTGACTTTTGTAACCTGGCACGTTGCGCCATGGCCACTGCAGCCGGGTTGAAGATACGATCGTGTTGGTTTTTATTACCATTTTAATGATATTCCAGCTCAGGAGTTAAAGGGGAACAGTTTAAAAAGTTTGCAAAGTCCTTGCTTCCAGTTGCGACTTCTTCTCTTCCAATATCAGCTCTCATGTGGTGGTATTATCTGAGGCGTCCTGCGCCTTAACCACGGGCAGCGATAGAGCAGTACAGAGGCTATACTGCTGCCCTTAGCCCGATCCCTGCTCTGGTACAAAAGGATTAAAAATAAAAATGACATTATCAACAAGAACCTTTGTGGTAATTTTTAAGGTCCCACCTGGTGAGAATTTAGTTAAAATAACAGGTTAAAACTGGCCCAGTAAGTGGAACTCTTCCTTTAGAGAGGCAGCGAGGATCACAAAGCAAACATGAGCGAATGCTGTTGATGGCTGTGGGACACTGAATCAGATGCTGTGTCATAAGGTGGAAAAGGGCTCCCCCTGGTTCAGTGTAGGCAGGTTATGAGGTCTTCTGATCATTTTGAGTTATAATTCTGTGGATCAGTCATAATGTTGTACTTTATAGTTAGTTTTCATTTGGACTTTTTAATCCAGTTTAATTTGGAGAGCGGGCTTGCTCGCTTCAGTTTTATTGGTTGTAAACGTTTCGTTTCAGTTACTTTAGTTTAATTTCAACCTTAGTATTAGTCTTTTTATATGAGCGTTATTAAAGTATGGAGGGCATATGCCGTGATTCAGAGAAATCGGTGCAGGTATTACAACAAAAAACAGAACTTTTTGAAAGCAGCGCCACTCTTCAAATTAAAAATAACTGAAAGACTTTGACTCTTCCGAGCTCCACCTTTCAGTATTCTGAACATAAAGATGTAGTTCAGCCCTGTGAGCCCCTCCTGTGCACAGACGTGTGGCCTGAACATGAAGACCAACAGCTGTGTCTCGACTTTTATCTGCCAGCTACATAAATAGTCTGAAAACAGGCAGACTGAGAAGATTTAAACGTAAAATGGAAGAATGCCTTTCAGTTACCATCTGAACCGGACGAAAACTCACTGGGCTTCACTTCTCTGAGCGGAACCCAGAGTAGCTGCTGCTACCCGGCTAACAAGGGCTGAAAGAGCCGCTAATGGTAACAGCGAGAAGACTAAACATAAGTATATTCAACAGAAAGCGACCTCACTGAAACACTACTCGTACCAGTAGCTGCTTGGCGAACCTAAAGTAAGCTAGCTCTGGCCGGCAGTAAACAAAAGTCGCCATATCGTGAAGGCTATCAGTCTTACCCAGCGGAGGATCGGCAGCCTGCACTCTCAGTCGGTTTGTCGAGCAGACACACGGTCTGATAATTGGGACGTGACAGAAACTAAAGAGGTTTATTCATCTTCAGCAATCTGCACATTCTCAGATTTAACACAACGTCCTGTTTCTTTCTTCTTCCCCGCCTCGCGTCTTCTTTAGCTACGACGCTTAACAACAAGCTCAGCGTCTCTATACCGCCGCCCACCGGACACAGGCTGCATAGCTGCTGACCACTCGCTGAAGTGTCCAGGATTTGGACAATCATTAAACATTTCCAAACAGACGTATGGGAATTCGTCTGTCGTATACTTTTACCCACTGTCAGTATTCACAGCATGTTCCGTGTCTAACACCAGCACTGTACAGAACCTGGATACAGAAACGTCTTGAACACGCATGCCACAAAGACATGCATGCTAGGTTCATTGGCTGTAGGTGTGCACAGTTGTCTCTCAGCAACAGATTGGTGACCTGTCCATGGTGAACCCCACCTCTTGTCCCACAACATCTAGGATGGGGTCCGGCCGAAATATGACAGTGAATGAATTACACTAGGAGAGCATCAGCTGATTCTCTGGAACCTTTGTCTGGTTGGTTCTAGCTTCTGGTGATTATAGGGTTGCCAACTCCCTGAAAAATAAATAAGGGACACCTCGTGGCCAGGGCCGGGCGACCCAGTTGTCTTCACCCTTCCCAGTGTGGTGAATTTTCTAGCTCTTTTTTTGTGTGTGAAATTATTTTTTTAACCATTTGACTTGAAGTTGATTTAAGTAGATGTGTATTCTATTCTTTGTGATATGAACACATGTGAAACAAATGATCATTTAGCCATTTATTTTTAGCTCAAAATGACAACATTAACACAGTAAAACAGGTCTCTTTCTTAAACAGAAGCCTGTCATGCTTAACTTTTGAGAATATAAGTAAATCTTTCTTTAAAAGAACTCTGTCCTGCTTAACTTAAAATAATAGAAAACAATAGAAAGAAAAACATTCTTGTAACAGTGCACATTTAGTGCATTTAGTACAATTGGCTTCAGTTGAGGTATTATTTCAGCTTTTCTGATGCTAATCAGCTGCTCCTGTTTGTAAACCCGCTTGTTCCCATGATTACGCATCATAACTCATCATTATTCATCTATGTATTACTTTTATGTATTAGTCATCAATTTGTTGTAATCATCTATCCTTGCAGTTGTTTATTACACAAAATAAATTATATTATCACACTTCTGGCCACATAGCGCTGATATTCACTGCACATGCCCATATTAACTTTTTCCAGCCAGGTGTTTTCCTTTTCCCATTCTTCCCTTTCTCTGAGGGGAACAAACATTGCTGCTCTAATGCTGGGCTCACACTGTGCGATTTTTGGCCCATTTTGAGCCGATTTTTGAGTGATCGGACCGATTTTGGCCTTCATCGTGCATCGTGTAGTATACGTGGGGTAACGAGAAGTGATTAACACCTCGAGCAGCTCCCGATCATCAATCGCTCGTGAGGGTGTCACAACAGCCGCTCACACTGCGCACGCGCAAACGTCGGTGAAAAAGACGGAGCAGCACAGCTGTGCAGCGTGTGATCTGGACACAAGCGATGGAGGCACAACTTGTAGAACTTTGGAAAGCTCATCCGAGCCTTTTCCATGTGGCATCACAAAATTATCACGACCACAACAACCGTGAAAATAGTTGGATTTACACTGCTGCTCAATCACAGCTGCCTGATCATGTTTTTCATTAGCAATTTAGCAAAGTTGATGGTGGTGGTGTGTCTGTGTGAGTGAAAGACAGGGAGAGCGAGCGACAGATTTTCTGTTATAACCTTCATGTTATGGAGGCACAGTGTGCGCACTCAGGTCGCATCAGAGCATCGGGCGGTATAGTGTGAGACCCTGCATCGTGACCTATGAACTTCTAACCCCTGCGAGTCAATTGTGCAGTTTGAGCAGGAGCTGAATAACGCGACTGAAAAAATCGCACAGTGTTTGCCCAGCTTTAGGTGTACTGTCGTCCGAGACTTGCACCGCAGTGTCTGCGTTTGTTTCCCTGTTGGCCATGCTTCTTGTTGTGGTCATCTGTTGTCTTCCGGTATTTTCTCTGTAAGCGACCTTTCCTCGACCAATGAGATGAGCGGTAATCTGAATTGTCATACTCGAATTGTCATAAGTGTGCTGTCAGCTCATTGGTCACAAAGCAGGAGAGGGGCTGGGAATTATGTTTTCCAACAAAGCGTTAATTCCATTAACATTTATAGACTACTTTTGATTCTCACTGTATTACGGGACAAAGTGCGTCCCTTATTAGCTCAATACGGGACGTGTACTTTTGTTTCTAAATACGGGACGATTCCGTTTTTTAAGGGACGGTTGGCAACCCTAGGTGATTACCAGAACTTTTTGATCCAGGTGTTTTTCATGTGAACTTTCTATGAAATATATTAAAAAACAAACACTTGAATACCACGGCCTCTTGAGTTATTTTTCTCTTAAGGTATCCTGCTTTTGTTCCATTTCTTTTCATGCTCAGTCCATACAGGTAATGTGAAGTATCGGCTATTAAAAATGAAACGAAGTTAACTGAATGCTGTACACAAGTCAGGGGACAGCTAAGGTAAAGAAACATGACTGACAAGAAACAGAGTAACACAGGGAAGTTCAGTAAAAGGAGAGGACAAAGTCTTGTGATGCAGTCCATTTATACAATACAAATTGTATTTGTTTAAGCAGGCATGTGATCAGGAAAGAAGGAACAAAATGAGTGAATACAGAAAACAGGCTGCAAGAACCAGTGAAAAATAAAGTATCCTTTGTTATGCTAGTGTGACCGAAGGAGCTGGACATGGAAATAGGCTTTATTTTAGCAGCTTTGAGGTTGCCATGGAGGTCATTGTAGTCATGGTCGTCATGGCAATGGTGGGCACAGCGACGTCTTTAAAAATGGACTGTGTGACACCAGAATGTGACACTTTATTCTCGCTGAGCGTTCCGATGATCATCTGCCGCATCTCCCTGCTGGCATCACCACGCACAGCAAGCAGCGCCTGGATGTGCTCCTCCCTACAGAGAGCCGGAGGGACAAACAACCTCAGCCACGTATAGGCAAACTCATTATAGACACATGCTGTATTCCGCGTGGTGTTGATGGCCTTGGTAGCACTGTCACGGCTCACTCGGTGATCAGGCACACTTCAACATTAGTTGAGGCACTCTCTTTTTAAACTAAGTCTGAAAAGCTTTTTTCTCATGGCACGGTCATGCTTAACAGAAAGAACACCAACACGATTCAGCGTGCACGCCCTCATCAAGATGTGTAAACAGATTGCATGAAAAACTCTCGTTTCTAACGCTGCGACGTCAGGAGCAAGTTCCCACCTGGAGTCAGAGTGGAATATTAATCAGTTCATGTTTTAACTTTGTATGTCTTCCTTCCAAAGAGCACTTTAACCAGAAGCATTTCAAAGTGGACATGAAGCACTACATGTACAAAGGCGAACTTACACCATGGAGCTCTGCTCTCAAAGATGTGATTCTGTCTGTGAAGCTGGGTTTAAGAAACAAAGTTTATAACCTTTATAAAATTTTATAAAGGTTATAAACTTTTATAAATAAAAGTTTATAACCTGGTGATGTAACCTTGTGTACTGACAGAAGATGGCGCCAAACACTCAGAAATGTAAGCACTTCTTAAATCCAGCTACACAGACACTGTTACAGCTCTGTCAGGTTTGGAGAGCAGGGCTCAGTAAATGAGCTTTATACACTTAGTGCTTAATGTGCACTTAAAGCTCCAAATCAGTAAACACACAGCATTGGGAACAATAAAACTGGTAACTAAAATGTATCAAATGAAAAAACTATACCTGCACACGAGAGGCAAACACTTGAATATTTAATCCACTATAAGTTTGTTAGAAGCTGCTTGATTTCTTTGCCCTGGTTCCCAGCACCAGTTCTGGATCTCCATTGTGGTTCCCTATAACTGCCACGGAGTCTTTCTTTTAAGTCTGTTTCCTGCAGCCCGTGTTTGGGTCATCACTCGTGGTGGTCTAATGGCTGCACTGTCGCAGCAAAAGTGTCTTGAACCCTGGCTGGGGCCTTTCTATGTTCTCCCTGTGAGCGTGTGGTTTCCTCTGACTACATCCTCCCTCAGTCTAAAGGCATGCATGGATGTGAGGTAGATATATAGAATAAAGTGTTGGTTAAGCTTAAAAACGAATAAATACTATATGAATGTGAGTATGTTGCATTACTCCTACACTAAACACACACCTAACAATAAGTACTTTGATGACACGTTCAATACTTCCAGATAAATCCAGCGTTACATCTATATCAGTCTCTGAGAGCAGGAAGTACTCTCTGTGCAAACTGTCCCGTTTCATTTTACTAGCAGACTTCACAGCTTTTTTTTTTTTTTTAACTGTTAATTATTGTCAGCCACTCCTTGGCCACGAATGTCATGTGACACTGTGCAGCTACAGTAGAAATGTATTGTGGTGGGTAAAAACCTTATTTTAAGGAAAAGCAACCTAATGTCTTTTATTCAAACTCAGATCTGACTGGTGACACTATTTGTGTAGGTTTTTTCAGGGTAACTACTGCAATTAAAGCTTATGCTATTTCCTCAAATGACCATGAAAGCAGCAATGTGAGAGAAAAAAATGTTTAGTGTAAATGTGCCATATAAAAAACGATCCCATCATTTCAGTTCTTGTATACAGTGGGGGAAAAAAGTATTTAGTCAGCCACCGATTGTGCAAGTTCCCCCACCTAAAATGATGACAGAGGTCAGTAATTTGCACCAGAGGTACACTTCAACTGTGAGAGACAGAATGTGAAAAAAAAATCCATGAATCCACATGGTAGGATTTGTAAAGAATTTATTGGTAAATCAGGGTGGAAAATAAGTATTTGGTCAATAACAAAAATACAACTCAATACTTTGTAACATAACCTTTGTTGGCAATAACAGAGGTCAAACGTTTACTATAGGTCTTTACCAGGTTTGCACACACAGTAGCTGGTATTTTGGCCCATTCCTCCATGCAGATCTTCTCGAGAGCAGTGATGTTTTGGGGCTGTCGCCGAGCAACACGGACTTTCAACTCCCGCCACAGATATCTATGGGGTTGAGGTCTGGAGACTGGCTAGGCCACTCCAGGACCTTCAAATGCTTCTTACGGAGCCACTCCTTTGTTGCCCGGGCGGTGTGTTTTGGATCATTGTCATGTTGGAAGACCCAGCCTCGTTTCATCTTCAAAGTTCTCACTGATGGAAGGAGGTTTTGGCTCAAAATCTCACGATACATGGCCCCATTCATTCTGTCCTTAACACGGATCAGTCGTCCTGTCCCCTTGGCAGAAAAACAGCCCCATAGCATGATGTTTCCACCCCCATGCTTCACAGTAGGTATGGTGTTCTTGGGATGCAACTCAGTATTCTTCTTCCTCCAAACACGACGAGTTGAGTTTATACCAAAAAGTTCTACTTTGGTTTCATCTGACCACATGACATTCTCCCAATCCTCTGCTGTATCATCCATGTGCTCTCTGGCAAACTTCAGACGGGCCTGGACATGCACTGGCTTCAGCAGCGGAACACGTCTGGCACTGCGGGATTTGATTCCCTGCCGTTGTAGTGTGTTACTGATGGTGACCTTTGTTACTTTGGTCCCAGCTCTCTGCAGGTCATTCACCAGGTCCCCCCGTGTGGTTCTGGGATCTTTGCTCACCGTTCTCATGATCATTTTGACCCCACGGGATGAGATCTTGCGTGGAGCCCCAGATGGAGGGAGATTATCAGTGGTCTTGTATGTCTTCCATTTTCTGATGATTGCTCCCACAGTTGATTTTTTCACACCAAGCTGCTTGCCTATTGTAGATTCACTCTTCCCAGTCTGGTGCAGGTCTACAATACTTTTCCTGGTGTCCTTCGAAAGCTCTTTGGTCTTGGCCATGGCGGAGTTTGGAGTCTGACTGTTTGAGGCTGTGGACAGGTGTCTTTTATACAGATGATGAGTTCAAACAGGTGCCATTCATACAGGTAACGAGTGGGGGACAGAAAAGCTTCTTACAGAGACGTTACAGGTCTGTGAGAGCCAGAGATTTTCCTTGTTTGAGGTGACCAAATACTTATTTTCCACCCTGATTTACCAATAAATTCTTTACAAATCCTACCATGTGGATTCATGGATTTTTTTTTTCACATTCTGTCTCTCACAGTTGAAGTGTACCTCTGGTGCAAATTACTGACCTCTGTCATCATTTTAAGTGGGGGAACTTGCACAATCGGTGGCTGACTAAATACTTTTTTATCCCCACTGTATGTCTAAAGTACCATGCTGAAAATATGGGAATGATGCTGGCAACAGCTGGAATGCTAGCCAGCGTTAGCATGTGTCTGTGTACCTGATATCAGGATATTTAGACACCAGCGTGGAGACCTCCAGGAACAGCAATGTGGGGTCAGTCAGCTTGAACACTTCTGCAATAGCAGTGATGGCACCACAAAGCCAGTCCGTGTCCTCACCCTACATGGTTAAAAAACAAAAGAGAACCAAGAATATTTTCATGTGCTGCTGTGTGAGGATCGTGTGTATCATCTGCTTGGCTGTTAAACTCTTCACAGTACATCAATTAGAGTTAGGGTAGAAAATCCACACGAAAACAAAACTTGAAAGAGTCAAGTCTGAGCTCATTTAGGTCAATATAAAAATGAATGAGGTATTATGTTAAATTAATATACATTTGAAATATATTTTAGGAAGTCAGACATTATTGTAGTTCATTGTTTTGATTAATCTGAAACATTGTAGTCACTCGAGATCCTGGATTTTTGATTTTCATGAGCTACAAGCCGTAATTATCAAAATGAGAGAAGAAGCACACACTGTCCACATATTTCCATACCAAAGAGCACTGCACACATGTGAACTTACCGCAGCCAATTTTCTAAAGAGGAACTTGAACTGATCAGCTTCCTTCATCATCCTTTCAGCTCCCTCCTTTCTCTCGTCAGGGTTTTTAAAAGTGATCCTCTTTTGCATCACTGCTTTAATGTACTCGACTACCACCCTGCGCAGGGCCTCACTCGTCATCTCCTGCACACAGCACATAGAGCAGGTTAGTCCTCAGAGTAGAGTTACACTACAGCTGTGGAAGCTACGCAAACAGCTCAGACCTACATGCTGAAAACATCGTTATTCAATTTCACTGGACTCTACGGCTGTTTGCAAAACTTCTACCTGATTGAAAGGTTTCTTAATCTTGTTGAAGTCATTGAAATAGTCCTCCACCGTCACACAGATGGTATCCACAGCATGAGAGCCTGTCAGCCACTTCCTGGTCAGCAGTTCGTTCAAGTGACTCTGGAAAATGCAATGAGAGAATAATTTGTAATCAGTATTTAAACATCAGAGGAAATTCTTATCATTCATTCGTAATGCTAAAATAAATCCTCAGTTTAAGAGGTTTCACAAGTTCCTGTGAAACAGCTGGAACTCAACTGCACCCTCGACTCACTTTCAGCTGATAAATCTGTAAAGTTTTTGTGTTGTTATTGTTACAATGTGTGAGCAAGGAGAGCAGGCTGCTCATTTACTCGCTCAAAGACCCTCGAAGCAACAACACCTGATATACAGCAGATTCATTTGTCTCTTATTGATCAACAGGAAATATATAATGGATTTAAATGTGATTATAAACACCTATATTCCTTTGAAGTGGACACCAAAATAGTAGCTAAATGCTTTGCTGCAAGACTAGAGAAAGTACTTCCTCTGAAAGCCATGGACTGAACGTGACAGGCGTGTTTTCTGGACCACCCAAACAGTCAAACACTAGTTTCAGGCTCCGTGCAATGAACACGACTGGCATCCTTTTATAATATATTTAATAAAAATCTGATTACAATATCAGACCGGAGTTTTGTTTTGCTTTTTTAATAGAAAATGAAACTAGAAATACAACAAACAAGATATAAACATGTAGTAACTATAGTATTATTAAAAATATACTTTGTTTTTTTACCTCAAGATCAAGGAAAACTTCATCTAACAGGAACTGACAACCCTCCTTTGCCACCTCATTGAGCGTCCTCTCTATGGCAGCATCACTGTCAGTGGGCTCTGATGACTGAGAGTACTTCCTCTTCAGACTGTTGATGGACTCCCTGAGTGACAGATGGGACTGTTTACAAATGAATCTTCATAACATGACTGAGCCATAAATCAGTTTCACTGACAGACAGCATCAGCGGTGAGCCGCTTTCACCAGCCTGCGTTTACAGAACACATCACACCCTAGTGGCTTATATTAATATTGGCATATTTTTGCATGTTTTCTCACCATAACTTCCAGAACACCACTTCTGAATTTGTGATGCGAAAAAAAACAGCATGCAAAGTTTTGAAAACGAATTAAAACATAATAAATAATACAAGGACATATAACCTTATAACTGTTTAAACAGTACAGTCATTGCTAAATGTAATAGCAGTAAAGCATGAATTTGGGTAAAACCTGTGCAACAATAAAAAACATGATGCAACATCTTCCAGCTGACTGCAGTTCATAAAGAGTGACGGAGGACTCTACGAAGGACTGAGTAGCACACATTGCTGACAGTGGCTTATACTGAACATTTCACAGCATCAACCAATAAGCAGAGGCCTTTGTTATGAAAAAGGGACAATCCTGTGAAATTCTTATAATGACTGTCCCATTGCTTTTATTTTGAAAATCAACACATACCTGTGGTCAATAAAATAACTTCCTGTATAACACTAAGGGCTTATATTTTGAAAATCCAAAAGTGTCTGAAGCACATTTTCCTTCTATTAGGAAACTGAGGGCTTTTATTTTGAAAACTTGACACACTTTGTCCCTTCTGTTAGCCGCTGCTGTCTCTTGTGCACCAGGATGTGTGTAACAAACAGGAGCAGCTGATGAAAGTGATTTGCCTTCATTAAGATCTCAGCACATCACAGCTTTGCACAGCTTGAGCTCAGTGTCGCTGAGCTCTTACTGTATCAAGCACAGGTAAAAACAGAAATCTTCAACAATCTTTGCCAGCACACTGCCAGCCAGTGTGATTTGAACTTGTCTGAACTTGATCATTCGTAGATGCACCTGTGGTGTCACAATCTTAGGTGTTCATGCCAAGCGCCTGCCCGCCCAGCGAGCTGATGACAATACCCCATCAGTCTGTTATGGCTGATGGGGTGAATTAGAGTAATCCACCTCTTATTTGGATAATATGTTAACACTAGTTCATGAATGAAATTACAACTCACTTAAATGTCTGGCAGTTGTTAATGATGGCTATCATATACTGCACATAGCACTGAGGCAGCTGCCTGTCTCTCAGGTGCTCTTCTTTGTAGCTCACCGCCTCCTCCCTGTACCTGCAAACAAAACACACATAGTTACTGGTAAAGATGTTCCCGTAGTTTGTTCTCTTACTTGCTCTCTAAATGGATGCAATTACTATTGATTATTAGCTACTTTTAATTTGGAGAACCGGGGACTTTTATGAACCACGTTGAGGGTGTTCATTTTGGGCCCAATGTTGCAAGATGCACTTGTAGCACACTTCCCAATGAAGTGAGAACAGAAACAATTAGAACCGGATTCACATCACAACAGGTTTATTCATCACAATGATCCGGATTCTCTCAAATGTTTAACAGCTTCTATTCAATGATTAATGACGAAGCCTCATCACGCTGGTTTTAACTGCTCCACAGTTTTTCAGAGAACTGTGTGAATTGTTTCAATCTGTCAGTCTCACAATAAGTCAACACTAGGAAATGCAGACTAATAATTCTCGCACACATTTTAAACAATGGTTATGTTGTGTGAAACTGTGATGTGAGGGTGCGCAAAAAGACAGCAGATGGAATAAGAGTGCTAAAGGGCCATTAGTATATAGTGCTGTGCAGCGTCAGTTCATTAAAGTTGCTGGTGAATGATTTTACCTGCAGCACCAGAATGGAAATAAAGGTATTTGTCAGTGTAACTACATGCAGTGAGTTGTCCCTTAGTGTACACCTCAGTGGAACTATTAAGTCCTCGTGAAAAAAGTGGTGCACACAAGGAAATAGCTGCAGGAAAATACAAGTTTGTTTGCACAGCGCTAGGGTTTGCATATGTCTGAGCATGAAAATCAAGGCCTGCAACTCACTACTCCAGGAGGAGCTTATCATAAAGCTGTGGTTTAAATGACACCTTCATAAAATTCAAAATCACTGACATTTTTCTTGAACTGTTACAAGAAAAGTTAAAAAAGCGTATGACAGAAATACCTGAGGAGGAAAGTGTTCATTTGTTTCAGGCAAAGCTTCAGAACCTTTTCTTTGAAATCTCCATCAATCTGTGCAGCAACTTGTAGGTTCTGCTCAAACATCTGAGGAGTCGAGACAGAATCAGAGGAGCACTTTCAAGAAGCAAGTACAACGTAGCAGACATCACACAGTACACTGAATGTCACAGCAAATCCTTCAAACTGCAGTCAGTGAGGGACAGCTTCAGTCTAACACTGTGCCTGAAAAGTCTCCATGACCTGATCAGTGTGACCCCGATACTTCCCCCACCACGCTTTAGATCTCATTTTTTCTTCATCAAGCGCAGTGAAAATAAACTGCTTTTAACAATGAGCAGTGTTGGAGAGTAACTAGTTAAACATAACCAAGTTTAATTACAGTCGTATAAAACTATCTCCTCCTTTCTGTGCTCTGCCTCTTCTCTGCCAACCAAAGTGCATTACTGCAGCAGTGACCAGGCTGAGGCAGGTGAGCATGCCAGTGAATAAGCAGAGACAAATGTTTACAGGAATAAAAATGGTGCAATATCAAAAGACACCAACCTAACAGAACGTGTGGAACCTGTAAAGGATCCTCTGCTACTGTTGAAACATTTTTACAAATAATCAAGTGCAGTTAAACTAATTAAAATAGTTACTTGGCTTGTTACATTTTAAAGAGGTAGCTAGTAATGCTATTGAAAAAACAGGCGTGGTCTGTAATATGAGTGTTGACGCCAAGTTAAAAAAAACAGTGCGGACATCATCTGGCTGAGAACATTCACACGAGGCGTGTTATCAACACGGCTGAAAATCTTACAGCTCTGTACGGGCTCACTCCTCACAGGGGAGCTGCGTGTTACCTGAAAGACGATGGCCGGCAGTGTGGTCTGATAGTATCCGTCTTGATCAGCCTCAGGCTCTGTGTCCTTTTGCCAGTCTTTCTTATCCGTTTCCAGGGCCTTGCGCAGCCAGCCTGTTATATTAGACTAAAGACATGAACGTCAAACAGAAACAGGAATTGACTTGATTTCTGTTGTTTGTCATTTTTAATGAGATGCTGACATTACAAGTTACAGATATGAGGACATGAGGAGTTGGTTTCTTTTGCAGTTGGATGTTCAAGGAGCCGGCCTACTGTAGTGCAGCACTCACAGTTTTTAATTGCATGAGAACTTAAACTGCACAATATACTGTATAAATAATTACAGGCACAATAACTTGAATGAGACAATCCAGAGAGTTCCTGGTAGCAACTTACTGTAAAGGTCTTCACATATTTGCTGAGCAGGTCGTCCACCACCCCTCGCGGCAGCAAAGGCTCCAGCTGGTGGATGTCACACTCTGAACAGAGCTCTGGATGGCCCATCATCTCCACGCTGGGACAAACACACACACTCGTTGTATAACAGTACATCTGTCACACCTGCAGATTCCTCATGAGTTTTGCTCAGCAGTAGTAAGATGCCCCAGGGTTAGGTCAGTTTACATACATGCTTCCAAGCAAAGACTCACAAAGTGTGCTTTGTGTGTGTACCTCTTATATGTGTTGAGGACCCACGTCAGAAGAGACACAATCTCATTAGCCTCCAAGTCCTCAGAGGCCAGTTCTTTGACACGCATGGACACAGCATTATGGTAAAGACGGAAAAACCTGAAACACGCATACAGGGTGCACATGTGGGTGAGCACGTCTGTGAATACGACACACAAAAGCATATATGTAGAATATATCGTTGACTCGTGTTTATTTAAAAAGGACAATGCATACGAATGAACACGAGCACTTAAATATACCAGATTTAGCCAGACTCGTTTTCACATGTAGTCCTGGCGGGGGGCTACTAAATGTACAAAGCCCTTTACCTCACTATGGAAACAGTTTGATAGATCTGCAGATCTTCAGTTTTTTAGTGATGGACAAATAAGCTGAGGATTGTTGGGACTGAAAGACATTTATAGACATTTAACATAACTGCGACTTCACACTCTTACAAGAAATGATATGTCTGACCTGTTGAATGTGTTGTAGTGTGGAGGGAAACACTGCACCATGAGATTTTTGACAACAATCAGATCATCCAGAACATATTTCCTGGTTATTTCTAGAAGACGAACCAGCCACATTTTATCAGCCTCTCTTGTGACTGCTTGTGTGCCCTCAATGCGGGTGCTGACTGTACCCTCCAACACCTGCAACAGAATCCACCAAAGGCTTCATAAATGCTCACTGGCTTTGTGGCTGCGTCAACCATGAGTGCAAACACAGGTTTAAATGAGTCAAAGGGGTCTCCATAAGTGGATGGAGATCACTGTAGACATACACCAGTCCTACAGCTGACAGAATACTAACCACATGGTCAGAAATACAAAGACTGAAATATTTTATGAAGAAAATGAAAATAAAAGCAAAGGCAAATTAAATGTAAACAAGTTTTGGATAAGTACTCACAAACACAATGACTGATACGATTTAAGAAGAGTTGGCAGGTACTTAAAAAGATGTGGAGAGTTTTCAGACCCTTTGAAATTGTTTTTTCTCTCAGTATTTACAAAGTATTATCCTGTTCTGACCTCAAACATCTTGTCCTTCCACTTTTTGGGCCGCCCAGGCGGGATGAACCCAGTCTGCTTTTTTCGGTCAACCATACGCCGATCAATCTTCTCCTCCCGCTCAATGATACGAACTACTGACACCAGCATGGTGGGGTCACGACGAACTGTTACCATGGACCGCTGCAGTACCATCCATAATTGTTTAGCCAGCTCGTCTGACAGTCCCTGAACCTGGAAGAGAACAGAGAGAGCGAAAGCTTTTTGAGCGGCTTCTCTACAACTACCTGTGTTGAACCAGGCCATATTTTTAATCACAGGATTTTTTTGTCTGGTTAAATAAAGGTTAAAAAAAAAAAAAGAATGAACACAAGTTTAAGGCATTGGTGTCCCTTCATGAAGCCAGTCAAACGATTTTTTACTCATAAACTGTATTTTTTTAAACACTTTTACTATCGGAGATTTTTATTCACTTTTTTCAGACGTAGCTCTTTTATGCCTTTTCAATGCTTTCAACATTCAGAGTTTTCAAATGACAAAAGCACCTGCACTGTGTGTGAATGACACTGACTTGTCCAATCAAATTCTTAAACAAGGCAGGTACTGCCAGTTGACCGGGATGCACGAACTTGTACCCAAGAGGACAATTCCAAGTGACAACTGGAACTCGGCTTTGCATGTATTCCACATGCATATTATTTGCATGAACTTTAAGCACACTGTAATGGAGTTTGACCACCCAATGTATTCTAGCAGGCACGTGCGCGCAACCACACAGGTAGTCTGAGCAAACTTATTTGTAACGTTTGTTGTATTTTGTGATGGATTTTGTTCCAAGCTATATTTTTAGGGGCAAGGCTGCCACTGGTCCAACTCTCTGCATCGACTTTGCTATGTTCGCTTACATCTTCAAAGTAGATGGAAATGAGATGCATGTCACTGGTGTTCCTGCTGTCCATACGGTACTGCTCATACATGAGGTCATCACGTGAACACTCCAGCTCCATCAGCTTCCTGTGGGCCTGCAGCAACTCTGCCTGCTCTATCAGCTGCTGTGTCTCTCCCACTATCTCTGGCACTAGACACAAAGCAAAGGAAAAAGACACCCATGCCAGTAAAAACCAAGAGCAGATAAGGTTTCTATAGTAACAGAATATTGTTGGCATCTTTTAGATTGAAGTTTTTAGGTTCAGCTAAACTTACCAGAGAAGATATTTTTTAGGTTTTCCACAGCAGCAGCCAGCTGGCTGTGCTGAACTACAGCATCCTTGACATCTTTTAGGTTTTCAATGGTGTTAATGCTCTGCCTCCAGTCTTTACTGACATCAGCCAATGAACTCTGGATATCTTTGACATCTAGCAGAGCACTGTGCAGCTGGGTCAGTCCAGTCCGAACACCATCCAACTGGGACTGAATGGCTGCCTGAAGAACATCAAGGACCACCAGGAAACATTCATGTTCAGCATCATTGTTGAATTACTGGGACTTAATAACCTTGTGCTATATACAAATGCTTTGCTTTCTTGTTTAACGTGTATCCATCTACTGTGTAGATTACTAATGAATACATTCTCTATAAAAAAGCATACCTTTATCTTAGCTGTTATTGAATTAAATAGTAGACATTGCTAAGATAACAACAACAGTACACACAGAGGAAACATCACCTTGAGCCGCGCTTCCACTGACGCCTTTTTACGGGCTTCTCTTCTTCTGTATTGCTCCACTTTATCCAGCTGATCTGACCTCTGCAGCATCCCTGCCACACGCTGCACTGCAGTGGCAACTGCCTCCCTGCTTGTTTCCTCCATAGTCCTGCTCAGCAAATAAGGTGTCAGGTGTGTCCAAAGGTTTCCACACGAGGACCTGCTTAAAGAGAGAAATATGTAGCAATGCTTTGCTTTACAAACTTTAACACTCATGACTGGTTTAGATACCTTGATTATTGTGGACATTAAACACTACGTGTATAAAGGCTAATTTACACCATAAAGCATCTAAAACCTGGCAGGAATTTTCACACTGTCTGGATTTAAGAAGTAAGTTTTTTGAACATGTTTAGCACCATCGTGTGCCAGTAATTCAACCTAATTCAATCTGATCTACAGATGCTCTTATCACTGTAATAACATTTTGAACGCTGTAGGCCATAACAAGATCATCTGTATCCTTCTCTAACTCTGTTTCTGTTTCTGTGATGAGCTCTGAAACTTGACTGAAACGCTTCAAATAAGCGATTCCTCTGCAGATGATCAGTTGGCTGTTTAGCAACTACTTTTTCAAGAATTTGCGATAAAAGGAAGGTAGTTAGCCACTGGTTTTGGGGACTGTATGCTGCGGGTCTAAGATGGTATTCCACTTGTGAAGACACATACAGATTTCAAGGTCCTGTTTATAAAACCAACAATGCTGTGCAATTATTGAAGGTAAAGTCTAATCCTGACACATCACATGCACGTGAATGTCACGTCCATTATTTTCTTCCGGTTATCCCATCCGGACGAAGGGGCGCTGGAGCTGTCACAGAGCAAGAAGCGGACTAAACTCTGCTCTGCCGCAGGGATAGAAAGCCATTTCCAAATGACAGTACTTCATTGGCAGACACTGTTAAATGGCTTCTGTGGTCCTAATGCCGCCGCCTAACGTTAATGCAACACAACAAAAGCTAGTGTTGCTTTTGCACTGACAGCTATAACACCGCATCAGAACACAGTCGTGACTGGATCAAGTACACAATTCAACTAACGGTGAAATGAAAACAGATGATCCAACGTAGTAAATGGATGCTAAGCTAACAACAGGCGAAAACGTCCCAGTGTCAGCGACAATACAACAAGCTAGTTCTTCAGAACCGGACACTTACCTCACTTAAGGCAAAACCAGAGGGGAGACAAAAACCATATCTACCAGTATTAAATATATTATTATTTCAACTAACACAGCCTTTGTTGTCGTTGTTCAACTTCCTGCTCCCAGCAGCGCAGGAGACGCCTGCTGCTCCTTCTTCTTGGCTGTTGACAAACAACGAATTGGTGAAATACCGCCACCAACTGGTATGGAGTGTGGATCCACATGTCACACAAATGCGTTTGTCCAAGATAATTAAATATGGCCTGATAACTTTTGCTTCCTGATTTATTTCTAAGTCAATCAATGAAATCTAGTTTAAGATTAAATCCATTTAGGCTTTCAATCAGTTTTCTTGCTTCTTCCTCATACAGTGTAATATAACATTCTCTATTGTCTCATCAATACTCACATTTTTCATTGCAATGTTTCCCTAAAACGAATAGTTTAGCCCAGTGTGCCGAAATCTTTTTTCTCCTCCTTCCTGTCCTTTCTTTCTCCCGTTGTTTTTGTCATCTCTCCTTCATTTTGTGTTTGTGTTATATTTTATTTTTATTGTACTAAAGCTGAACAAAAACAGTTTTTGGTTGCACATTTTTTTAATGTGTAATCCAATCCAAATAGAGCACGATTTAAAAACACAACTTCGGCGTGCTGTGCAAAGCACCCCCAAAGATTTATTACTTTTTTGACAATATTTGCTGTTTGTGTGACACACTACTAAAAATATGAAAAGCATACAGTACTGTACTTGGTTGAGATGTAATATTTTAACAACAAAAGTATAGATATCCCCTCTCCCAAAATGGTTTGTTCCAGCTCGCCTCTCCCCTGCTCTGGCTCTGGTGCCCTTTGTGCCAGAGCGATGGTGGCTGAGACGCAGCAGAGCGGAGGTGTGAGTGCCTGGCTTAAGACAGGACATATCAGCTGCATGTTACTCTTTATATAGTTAGGTAGGAGTCAGAGCATGTTTCTTTTTAGCTGAAAAACATTACACCAGGTGACCTGCATTGTTGAAAACGTGTTTTCCGATTATGTTTGCTGCCCTACAATCTGTCCTACTCTGTAGTAAAATCAGCGCCATTTGACCGTCCTGTTGCTCCCATTGAAATGTATACAGCCTATTTAAAAGCTAAAACTTACAATTGTTCGTAGCCTGCTGTTGTTACCACTGTCCTGTTTGAAATGGATACTTACTAGCTAACTGACTGGATGCCCATTACTCCTGTTGTGTGTGTGTTTGTGTACAGAGAGACAGCCAGGTTCATAATGGATATAAGGAAGTTGTTTTTTTTTAAAAAAGGAGCCACATTCAGGTAAAAGTGTAAAATCAAATGATCTGTAAATCAAGAATAATGTTGGATCAGTGTTTCAATATTTATATCCTTTATTAGATGTTCGTGTGGTTTAGTTATTTGCCTTTTGGTTGAAAGTACACTGAGAGAGGACTTTTTGTTAGTGATCTTAATAGTATTTTTTTCATATTAATGTAATTTTTCATCTAATTGAATAAATTCTATTTGTGTATGATTGTCAGTCCAAAGAGGGAGAGAGGAAAGAGGAGAACGTAAGGAGAAAGTACAAGGTGAGGAAGAAACAGGTAAGAAAACAGACAGGGAGCAGTGGCAGGCACAACAGAAACTGTTAAACTGACAAAAAGAAAAAAACTGATTTTACTCACACAATCTGGAAGTTGTGTTCTCTCTATATTAAAGCTGCTATACAGAATCTGCAAAACAAACTGGGTTGAAACATTTTGACCCTCTTTAACAACATTCCAACATAACATTATCATTGATTGGGGAGATTAAAATTAATGATATATTTTTATGTGGTTCAGCCACAACTCTACTAAAACCTCAGCCAGTAATAGGTCGGCCAACTTTTGGACCATCCAGTTGTCTGTATGACTGCTGCAGTACATACATCACATTTGCTCACTATCAGAAAGTGCCAAACAGCCCTGGTGGAGTGAGGAGCTGTAAAGAGAAGCAGAGTGCTCTGTTTATATTCTACAAATGTTTTAAGCTTGCCCTCATTAATGGGCAGCTGCTTTGGGTCTTTCAACACCCTCCTTCTCTGGATCAAAAGCAGTTCAATGACATGAAAAGCTAACAGCACCTGGTATCCCCAGGCAGTCTCCCATCCATTTACTAACCAAGTCCAACCCTGCTTAGCTTCCGAGATCAGACGAGATCAGGCGTGCACAGCGTGGCATGGCCGTAACCTGCAGACCTGAGCACAAAGTGTCAATTTATGGAATCAAGTGGTGAGTTGGGCAGTACTTGAAGTTGCGAACACAACCCTCCAATTTAACTACAGTCTTAACGGTAACTGCATGCTTGCCTAATACCCTAACTCAAGGACTCAATTTAGCATTTAACCAGCAGCACAGGACCTGGTGTGGTGTAGGTGGCCTCAGCAAGAAGCACAGACCCTGGTGTGGGGTAGTTGGCCTCACCCAGCAGCGCAAGCCCGCGTGTGATGTAGATGGCCTCATCCAGCAGCACAGGCCCTGGTGTGGGGTAGATGGCCTCAGCCAGAAGCACAGGCCCTGGTGTGGTGTAGGTAGCCAAAGCCAGAAGTAAAGGACCTGATGTGGTGTAGATGGCCTCAGCCAGAGCCACAGGCCCTGGTGAGGTGTAGGTGGCCTCAGCCAGAAGCACAGGCCCTGGTGTGGTGGAGGTGACCTCAGCCAGAAGCACAGGCCCTGGTGTGTTGCTTTCAGCCTCAGCCAGCAGCACATGACCTGGTGTTCTGTAGGTGGCAAAAGCCAGGAGCACAGACCTGGTGTGTTGTAGATGGTCTCAGCTTGCAGCACAGGACCTGGTGAGGTGGAGGTGGCTTCATCCTACAACTCAGGCCCAGGTGAATTGTAGTTGGCCTCAGCCAGATGCACACGCCCTGGTGTAATTTAGATGACCTATGTTAGCAGCACAGGCCCCAGTGAGGTGCGGATGGCCTCACCCGGCAGCACAAGACATTGCTGAAAACAGCCAAAAAGAATGTCGATTATGTGCCCTCATTAATGGGCAGCTGCTTTGAGTCTTTCAACACCCTCCTTCTCTGGATCAAAAGCAGTTCAATGACATAAAAAGCTTACATCAACTGGTTTTCCCAGGCAGTCTCCCATCCAAGTACTAACCAACCCCAACCCTGCTTAGCTTCCAAGATTAAACGAGATCAGGCGAGCTCAGGGTGGTATGCCCCTAAGGTGCAGGCCCTACCACAAAGAGTCAATTTATGGAATCAAGTGGTGAGTTGGGCAGTAGTTGAAGTTACAAACACATCCCTCCAATTAAATTACAGTGTTAATGGTAACTACATGCTTGCCTAATACCCTAACCCAAGGACTCAATTTAGCATTTAACCAGCAGCACAGGCCCTGGTGTGGTGTAGATGGCCTCCACCAGCAGCTCAAGCCCGCGTGTGATGTAGATGGCCTCATTCAGAAGCACAGGCCCTAGTGTGGTGTAGTTGGCCTCATCCAGCAGCGCAAGCCCTGGTGTGGTGTGTATATGACCTCAGCCAGAGCCACAGGCCCTGGTGTGGTGTAGATGGCCTCAGCCGCCAGCACAGGTCCTGGTGTGTATCAGTCAGCCTCAGCCAGAAGCACAGGCCGTGGTGTGTGGTAGATGGCCTCAGCTAGCAGCACAGGACCTGGTGAGGTGGAGGTGGCTTCTTCTTGCAACTCAGGCCCTGGTGTGGTGTGGTTGGCCTCAGCCGGAAGCACAGGTCCTCAGCTAGAGACACACGCCTTCGTGTAATTTAGATGACCTATGTTAGGCTGTGAAATTGGACAGCCTTCTAGCCTTCGTTCAAGTCTGCCCTTACTTCCGTGTTTTTCCGCTCGCTAACGCCACAGTGCAAAAACTGAAAAATGGACCAAGAAATGTTGCTCCGTGTGTTGTGTACTCTTTTAATTTTGAGGAGCTACAAAACCTGTATCAACGTCGCCGGCATGTTTGGTACCTTAGGCTCATCAGAGACAATCATATCTAGGTAAAATAATTCCCTTTAACCTACATAAATTTAGGAATTACTTAGCTAGTTTCATGGATAATTTCAGTGACTGAATGATTGCCGGTCATTTGTACACATTTACTGTATTATATAAAATATATAAACTAAATGTCTTTGAAACTCATAGAATCTAATCTTTTGGTTTCTTCTTTTACACAGCACTTTATCAAACTGTTGTCTGCTACAGAGTTGCAAGTATTATACTAGTAGTAATATCGCATCCACCATCTCCTGCTTGCATATTTCTGAAAACATCTTAGTGGTGTGACAGCCATCGATTGAGCCAGCCCTGCAAACCCTGTGGATGGACGATGCAGTGGACAGTGGGAGGAAGCATCCAAAAGCTCTCTTTAGACCACTCCGTGTGATTCTCCACTCGCCGACCAGAAAAGACAAACTGCCCTGGAGTGTCCTCAGGGAGAGAGGAAATTAGGACAGGAAGCCTAATGGAAGGCCTCTGTCCTATCACCTCATCCATGAGAGCAAACCAGGGCCAAGTAGCAGCAGTGGGCTTCCCACTGACTCCCTCTACTGACTCTGGATAAATGCAATCCTAAAGGCAGAGGAAATCAGAAATCTCAGTAGACAAATAAAAACAACACAACAACTCTTAGTTATTGTATATTTATTCAGTTGTGTTCTTAAGAATTATCGTTTTAATAACACATACATACTTTGTATTTTTTCTTTAAGTTATCCTAGTTCTTTCTTGCCTGCAAGGGGGTGACTTTCTTCTCCAGAATTGTCCTGGTCACACACAAAAATAAGAGAAGAGAGAAAACCATGGCAACTATGTTAATCCCTAAATCCAGAAGTTTTCACAGCTGAACACAAGAGAAATACCGTCTGGAGATAACAGTTTCTGTACATTATGAGGGCTAATAAAACCGTACTCATATGAATATGTGTAAATTGATTTATTCCTGTACCACAGTGGCCAAATTCTTCACCCCAGGAAAGAGGTGATTGTTTTCTCCTCATGTTGAGAACATATCACAAAAAGGTTAATTTGCAAAAGTCAAAATTGGCTGTATGTAAGCGCCAATACAATATAGTTAGGGTTATAATTAGGGTTAGGTTTAGGGCTGGAATGCACGGCTGGAACGTGTGTTACCACCGGGGGCGTCAAGCTATTGGATTCCATCCACAACCCAGTGTGGCTCTCGGGTTATCTTTCGCATTGCTGAGGGACGCCTCGGCATGTAACAAATCATCAGTATGTTACGTGATTGGAATGAGAATGGTCTTTGACATACTGTTTTAACACAATATAGTATTAAAATCAGAAAATCACAGTAGGAAATAGTTTGATTCGCTAAATACGTTTAGCGAATCATATCATATAGGATCATAACATGAAATGGAAATATAAATTGTAAATTTTTAAAACTACATGGCGGCTTTTTGGCTAGCAACTGTGTCGTCATTGTTTTCAGACAATATACAAAATAAAGGACTACACTACACACTAAGTATGTCTGTGAAGGTTCTCAGTCATCCAGGTCATCGTAGTCAAAGGAGCTTGCAAAGAAAAGCGTCTGGACTTCTTTAAGTTATTGAAGACGTTTCACCTCTCATCCAAGAAGCTTCTTCAGTTCTAAGGTCAAATGGTGGAGAGTCCCAGATATAAACCTAGTGGGAGTGTCCCCCCACAGAGGGACAAAAGGACCCCCTGATGATCCTTTCCTTGATTCCCTTTCATACTCCCGCACCAGTTGAAGGGTGTTCTTAGACCTTAGAACTGAAGAAGCTTCTCGGATGAGAGGTGAAACGTCTTCAAGTAACTTCAAGAAGTCCAGACGCTTTTCTTTGCAAGCTCCTTTGACTACACACTAAGTACACAATCCAAACACACACACACACACACACACACACACACACACACACACACACACACACATGTCAGCTGCCTTGATTGATTGAGGGAAGATGAGAAGATGAGATTGAACCTCAGACATTCCTACGTTCTATAATTCTCTGTAGCATTGTTGGTCAGTTATTTTGTCACTGTCACACCTAGTTACGTTAGTTTGTCAGAGTTGAGAACTGTGTGCATGACTGCACATATGACTGATATGCTAAGGGATTACCTAAATAGATGATGTAAGATCATAGAGAACATATTCGGGTGAATGATTCATTCTTAGGGAATGTGACCTATTTCCTTGTATTAGTAATGTGGCTCAGTTCAATCTGTTAGATAGTCTCTGACAAGTCTGATTTTTTCATACTCCTCTGCTCTACCACGTCACTGTGCCATTTCTAATTCACCTTAAATTGACATCCGAATTCTGCTTTAACTCCCTCTGACCCTCTGTCCCATTCCTTTTTGTGTCCTGAGGATACTGATTTCACTTTTTTATTGGTCACAGCAATGTTTTCATGAGCCTGTGCCTGTCTATGTCATCTGCGTTATGTGCCTCAATGGAGTTTGTGTCACCAAAAATAAGTTGAAATAATGATTCAAACACACACACACACACACACACACACACACACACACACACACACACACACACACACACACACACACACACACACTATTACCTATTACAGCCATTTCTGTATGTTCCCCTTAAAGACTCATGACAGCATGAACACAGCGTCTGTGCAGTGTGATGATAATTGAGTTTGGTAAAAGATGGTACCAGGACTCCCCCAGCTTTGTCCTTTGATGAAATAAGAGTGGAAAATCTCTTTAAATTGACTAAGACTAATACAAGTCTAGGGTCTGATAATATATGTGGCAGGTGCTCAAAATGTGCACTGAGAAATTATGCAGAAATTTTTCTTATATCTTTCTCTCATAACTTCAGAACAGCAAGAGACACAGGGACTCTTCTATACCTACTGCTATTGATCAATAACATTAAACCGTATGTCACGGTCCTAGGTCTTTTTGACCCAGCATCTTCTGTTATGGTTATATTATGGTTTTGGTTCTGATTCTTAGTTGTGCTTTCTAATTATTGTTATTATCATCATCATTATTATTATCATGTTAGTGTAGGTTTAGTTTAGCGTCTAGTCATCCCTGCCCACGTGTGCCCTCTGTACTCTGTCAGTATGGTGTCTCTGAGTTCAGTCAGTGTATTTCCTGTTTTACTTTGAAGGTCCTTGTCTGATGTCAGTGTATCCCTGTCTCATCACGTTAATTAGGTTCAGCCGTGACTCCCTCCTGTGTGCTGTTTTCTTGTTTCCCTCTGTGTATATTTATTGTGTGTTCTCCTGTGTTCATTGTCGGGCCGTCTGTGTTCCTCCGCTCATCATGTTTTTTTCCCTGAATTTTATGGTTTCAGGTTTGTTTACCAGTTATTTCTCTGTTCTGTCCGTGCCACCCTCACTTTTCTTTGTTATCACCCACTGTAAATAAAGCTCACTTGCATCCATGCCAGTGCCTTCATTTTGGGTCTATGTTTTTTGTGTGATTTTAGATCAATTGTGGTAATACGGTATATCAATGAAAAAATACCTGTAAAGTAAGACATGTAAGAATGATACCAAACACAGGCAGGCAAACAGTTTTTTAAGGTGATATATGAAGGTAAAATCAAAAATAGTCAGAAATGGCCAATTTTATGTTGTTATTTTTGTGCCTCTATTCTGAGTGTCCTCAGTCATACAGGTCATCATAGTCTAAGGAGCTTCACATTTTGGACAAAGAAGACAGATGGTTTGAAAGGGGAGTGAAAGAAGCATCTATGTCCACTGTGCTTAACATATTTGTGCTTAACATTCACACTTCAGTGGATGCATTAAAGACTGAATTGGGGTTATTGAGGATATTTGGCATCCATTCTGGAGCAGCCAGGGGTCAAACTACCAACATTCGGATTAGTACATGACCTGTTCTACCTGAGCTACAGCCACTCCATTGACCCCTACATCACAACACAATACAAAGTGTTTGGTTTAATTAAACGTTAGTGTTATAACCTCAGGATAAAAATGCTCGGAAACTCAAGTGCCAGTTTTAGGACGTTTACTGACCACTTTTTGAAACAACCACAGCTAGTCGCACACATACAGGAAACTGTCCCACACATAATATTCCGGCAGGGGGAACCCTGAAAATCCTCTGAAGGTTCCGCAACGCCCCCAAACATACATTAACAACAACACTGTCTATAACAGATAGAGCTTCAGGTCATTAAGGCTAAAGGAGTATTTTTAGTTCACTTTTTTAAAATTGTTAATCCAAATTTACAGTTTATTATTATTAATAAAAACATTACAATTCATAAGACCCTTATGAAAAGGACACCGAGGGAACAGTTTACCCTGCCCGGGATAGGGTTACCGGGGCCCCGCCCTGGAGCCAGGCCCGGGGAGGGTGCCCGAGGGCGAGCGTCTGGTGGCCGGGCCTTAGTCCATGGGGCCCGGCCGGGCACAGCCCGAAGAGGAGACATGGGCCCATCCTCCCGCAGGCCCACCACCCGCAGGAGGCGCTATAGGGGTCGGGTGCATTGTGTGCTGGGTGGCGGCCAGGAGCGGAGGCCCTGGAGGACTGATCCCCGGCTGCCAAGACTGGCAATAGGGACATGGAATGTCACCTCTCTGGTGGGGAAGGATCCTGAGTTAGTGCGTGAGGTTGAGAGGTACCGGCTAGATATAGTCGGGCTCACCTCTACACATGGCTTGGGCTCTGGAACCAGTCTCCTGGAGAGGGGCTGGACTCTGTCTCAGTCTGGAGTTGCCCCTGGTGAGAGGCGGCGGGCTGGGTATCCTAATATCCCCTCGGCTTGCTGCCGGTACGTTGGGGTTTTTCCCGGTGGACGAGAGGGTTTGTTCCCTGCGCCTTAGGGTCGGGGAACGGGTCCTGACTGTCATCTGCGCTTATGCGCCGAGTGGCAGTTCAGAGTACCCAGCCTTCTTAGAGTCCCTGGGGGGGGGGGAGGTGCTGGAGGGTGCTCCACCTGGAGACTCTGTTGTCCTGCTGGGAGACTTCAATGCTCACGTGGGTAACGACAGCGAGACCTGGAGGGGCGTGATTGGGAGGAACGGCCTCCCTGATCTGAACCCGAGCGGTGCTCTGTTATTGGACTTCTGTGCTAATCACAGTTTAGCCATAACGAACACCCTGTTCGAACATAAGAGTGTCCATAAGTGCACGTGGCACCAGGACGCTCTAGGCCGTAGGTCGATGATCGATTTTGTAATCGTATCAGCAGATCTGCGACCATATGTTCTGGACACTCGGGTAAAGAGAGGGGCTGAGCTGTCAACTGATCACCACCTGGTGGTGAGTTGGATCAGGTGGCGGGGGAAGACGCTGGACAGACCCGGTGCACCTAAACGCGTAGTGAGGGTGTGCTGGGAACGTCTAGCAGAGGCCCCAGTCCGCGAGATCTTCAATGCACACCTCCGGCAGAGCTTCAACAGCATTCCGAGGGAGACTGGGGACATTGAGTCCGAATGGACCATGTTCAGCGTCTCCATTGCCGAAGCTGCTGCATTGAGCTGTGGCCGCAAGGTGGTTGGTGCCTGCCGTGGTGGTAATCCCCGAACCAAATGGTGGACACCAGAGGTGAAGGGAGCCACCAGGCTGAAGAAGGAGTCCTATCGGGCTTGGTTAGCCTGTGGGACTCCGGAGGCAGCCGACAGGTATCGACAGGCCAAGCGGAATGCGGCTCGGGCAGTGGCTGAAGCAAAAACTCGGGTGTGGGAGGAGTTCGGAGAGGCCATGGAAAAAGACTTTCGGACTGCCTCGAAGAGATTCTGGCAAACCGTCAGACGTCTCAGGAGGGGAAAGCGGTGCTCTACCTGCACTGTGTATAGTGCTGGCGGAGCGCTGCTGACGTCGACTGAGAAAATTGTCAGGCGGTGGAAGGAATACTTCGAGGACCTCCTTAATCCCACTGAGACGTCTTCCGAGGAGGAAGCAGAGTCTGGGGATGAGGGGAATGACCCGCCAATTTCCGGGGGCGAGGTCACTGAGGCAGTTAAACAACTCCTTGGTGGCAGAGCCCCTGGTGTTGATGAGGTCCGCCCCGAGTTCCTGAAGGCTCTGGACGTTGTAGGGCTGTCCTGGTTGACACGCCTCTGCAATGTTGCGTGGAGATCAGGGGCAGTACCTGTGGACTGGCAGACCGGGGTGGTGGTCCCCATCTTTAAGAAAGGGGACCGGAGGGTGTGTTCCAACTACAGGGGGATCACACTCCTCAGCCTCCCTGGGAAAGTCTATGCCAGGGTGCTGGAAAGGAGAGTTCGTCCGTTAGTCGAACCTCGGATACAGGAGGAACAATGCGGTTTTCGTCCTGGTCGCGGAACACTGGACCAGCTCTTTATCCTCTCCAGGATACTTGAGGGTGCATGGGAGTTTGCCCAACCAGTCTACATGTGTTTTGTGGACTTGGAGAAGGCATTCGACCGTGTCCCTCGGGGTGTCCTGTGGGAGGTGTTGCGGGAATATGGGGTGTCTGGCCCATTGCTACGGGCCATTCGATCCCTATACAACCGTTGCAAGAGCTTGGTTCACATTGCCGGCAATAAGTCGGACTCGTTCCTGGTGGGTGATGGGCTCCGCCAGGGCTGCCCTTTGTCTCCGGTTCTGTTCATAATTTTTATGGACAGGATTTCTAGGCGCAGCCAGGTGGCGGAGGGCTTTCGCTTTGGTGGCCTCAGAATCTCATCTCTGATTTTTGCAGATGATGTGGTTCTGTTGGCTTCATCGGGTGAGGGCCTCCAGCTCGCACTGGAACGGTTCGCAGCCGAGTGTGAAGCAGCGGGAATGAGGATCAGCACCTCCAAATCCGAGGCCATGGTTCTCAGCCGGAAAAGGGTGGAGTGCCCACTCCGGGTCGGGGATGAGTTCCTGCCCCAAGCGGAGGAGTTCAAGTATCTCGGGGTCTTGTTCGCGAGTGATGGGAGAAGGGAGCCGGAGATCGACAGACGGATTGGGGCTGCAGCTGCAGTAATGCGGACGCTGCACCGGTCCGTCGTGGTGAAGAGGGAGCTGAGTGTAAAAGCGAAGCTCTCAATTTACCGGTCGATCTACGTCCCTACCCTCACCTATGGCCATGAGCTGTGGGTAGTGACCGAAAGAACGAGATTGCGGATACAAGCGGCAGAAATGAGCTTCCTCCGAAGGGTGGCTGGCCTCTCCCTTAGAGATAGGGTGAGAAGTTCGGCCATCTGGGAGGGGCTCAGAGTAGAGCAGCTGCTGCTCCACATCGAAAGGAGCCAGCTGAGGTGGTTCGGGCATCTGACAAGGATGCCCCCTGGGCGCCTCCTGGGTGAGGTGTTCCAGGCATGTCCCACCGGGAGGAGGCCCCGGGGCAGACCCAGGACACGCTGGAGAGATTATATCTCTCAGCTGGCCTGGGAACGCCTTGGTATTCCCCCGGATAAGCTGGAGGAGGTGGCTGGGGAGAGGGAGGTCTGGGCCTCTTTGCTTAGGCTGCTGCCCCCGCGACCCGGCCCCGGACCAAGCGGATGAAGATGGATGGATGGATTACAAATCTTTATAATAATATTTTTAATAATGATATGTAACACAGGGTACTTGCACATACAGGCTACTTGTGCCTTATAGTGTAATTATTTCATTGTTTCTTGCAAAAACCTGCGTTATTGCCATAATAACAGGGTATTTACGCCTTATTCGCATGTTGCATTATAAAGTGTTACCGTAATAGTTTCCCAAATTGAGCAAAACAAATCTTCCCTCTTATTTTGGGGATAGAAGTTTTTTGAAATTAATCTGGGTTATTTTGCTTTGCCACAAGAACTTCAGTAATTTTTTTCATCCAATGCCCAACAATGAATTGGATGGGCAATGACTGTAAATAAACAGTACATTCATCCTCACTGTTTCTATTCTTCCTGATAAAAAAATATATGGGAAGGTCTTCACTGATTTTATGTGTCTTATTAGCTTTCTATAGTTAGCGTCCTAAAGATGTGATATAATAGGTGTATCCATTATACCCAGGTATGTGAATCATTTACCAGTCCTACTGAAATATTTTTTTTCCTTCAATTCAGTCAGACGTTCACGCGCTAAAATCAGGGCTTCTGATTTGCTTTCATTAGTCAGGTATCCATACATTTGTCCACATTCAGGCTGGACCAGTGATGGGATTAGCATGATTGGTTGTGGAATCTAGAGCATCTAGAGCATCCCACAGTTTATAATGATACTTCTCCATTACTGATTATTTTGCTTAATTTTGGCTAATTTCCTGTATCATCTTTTTAAGTGATATAATTAAAATGTTCCTGAATGGCCATCAGGCCCGGTGGGTCGATGGTGATTTTTTGTTTTTACGGGCCAATGTTTTTTTTTTTGGTTTGTTTTTTTTTTGGGGGGGGGGGGGGGGGGGGGGGGGGCAGTATAAACAATAAAAAGTGGTGGACTGGCCAATTGGTCATGTTCAACTCTGGGCTGGACCAATTACAGGCAAGGAGGCCGGATGTGTCTTTACATTGTGAAGCTGCATCTTCTTCTCTCATTCTCTCTCCCTCCCTCTCCTGTTATCTAACCCAGTTAGCTGAGTGGGCATACTTCCTTACATGTGGCAGTGGCAGGTGTCATGGACCTGGGTCGTGCGACCCAGTGTTTTGAGTTTTAGTCTATTTTGATGTTTATTGTTTGTTTGTTTAGGTTCATTAAGTTATTCTAGCTCATTTGTTATTACATTACCCTTGTGTTAAGTCTCCCTTACCCTTCATGTGTTTATGTTTGTGTGTCTTATGTTGTCAAGTTCATGTTGTCGCTTCTGTCATCTTCCCCTGTACTCGGTCTCCCTGGTTCGTGCGCCTACCCGTTATGTGTCATGTCTGTGTGGCTCTTGTTGTCTAGTTCGTTTCATGCCTATGTCTCCATGTTTCCTGTTTTATTTTGAAAGAGTCTGTTCTTTGTTCACTGCATTTAGTTTACTCTCTCCTGTGTTGTCATTATGTTTCATTCTAGTCAGCTGTGTCCCCATGTGTCTCCACTTCCCCTGATCACCTCGTGTGTACTTAGTCCTCAGCCTTGCTGTGTTCAGTGTCGCGTCGTCTGTGTTATCTCCCCTACCCCTTGTCACAGTTTCCCAGCCATAGTCAGGATATTGTTTAGTCATAGTCTTAAATTCTCAGTAAGAGTCATAGTTTCCTAGTCTATGTTCAGGTTTTCCCTCAGTTACTTTGTTGTTGTTTCTTCCATGCGTTTTTGGCCCTAAATAAAGGCTCGCTTTTTGTTAAGTCCAGTTTTTGTCTGCTCTTGGGTCCTCAACTCACTCCACATGGTCTGCCCCGGCAGTCCGTGACAGCAGGTCCTTAATTAAGGTGATGGTACCTCGCCTGCAACACTCCACTTGGGTAACTATGGCATGCTAGGCCAAGTTCCTTTGCAGTGAAGGCTCAGTGGATCTTGAAGGACGTGTCACGCTGTGAGGCAGGAGAAATGGAGAATGGCACAGCGGTACTATGTATGGTACCGATGTCTTGACAGACAGTGTGGAGTGCAAGGTCCTTGGCTGTCCCATGAAGCTCCAAGCAATCACCTGCTTCACATCAGATATAGCATAGGTCTCAATCATGTTGGTCGTGCTCTTAATAATGACATAACTTAGCTTGAGTAACACCTGACTGCTATTGGTTGGCCCACATAGCGAGTCTCAGGAATGGAGCTCACTAAGCAGGTGCTTTCCCGCAGCACACTCGTGGAATCAGAAGCTGTAGCATCTTGGCTGGTATTAACGTCACGAAGAACTTCAAGGCATTGTAGTCCATGTTTTACACTTGGCTTTAAGGTTACACTTAGCGGCTTAATGATCACAGGTACTGTACATCTCCAGCACCTCTTATTGGCTTTGATCCACTCTGTGTTCTTCTCATTCAACAAGAGTTTGAAGTTACTGCACTGTTTCAGGTAAGGCTGCACAATATCACAGAATGGGCAGTACTTTTTTGGCTTTACTTTTTAATTCATCCACTTGGGTCAGATCCACACATGTGGAACATAATTAATCACACCTAAATGGACCCTGTCAATTTTGTACACCACATTATATTTGCACACATACTTGTCCTTTTATATTTATATGTATATTTATATTTATACCTATATAATCTTGGATGAGTGCAATGTTTGACCTGATCATCATGTTGGAGGTGGTTCTTAGCAAGGTAGTCAACCAGTTCTGGAGGTATGACAGCAGCTACATCAGTGTGGACAGTTACACTGTTTGTATGGGTCTTTCTCTTCCATCCTGAACATATAAGGCTAAAGCAGTTGCTCAGATTCGGCTCCAAATGATTCCAAGGTTTCATGAAATCTGACCTGCCTGCAATCTCGCCAGAGTGTCGGGTCAGAGCAGAAAACAGTTCACAAATAAAGTTGTCATTCTTTATATTTAAAGCTGAAAAATGTGCTTACATGTACATGTGTGAAGACAAAAGATAATAAAACAAACCTATTAGAAACTAAATTGCATCATAAATGTAAAGATACAGCCAAGCTATACAGTATATAACTAAATAATGTTCCTCTGTCAGCGTCTCTCTGCCCCGCATCCCGTTTCTTATGATCTCAGGTTTGTCATTTAGTTTTCCCAGTCTAGGTTTTTTCAGTCATTCATCACACCTCACTGCCTGTTCTGTCACTCCACTCCTTGTAAATAAACGTCACTAGTATCATCAGTCTACTGCCTGCATTTTGGGTCCTTTCTCCCTCCAACACCACACGGCTCACGTCGGCAGCCGTGAAAACATCATCATTAGGGGATCCTGAGTACTTCAGATCACAAACAACCTTGTGTCACCGGGTGGAAATGGACAAGTTAACTAAGTTTTTATCTCGCATGAGTTGCTGTGTTTTATTATTGTTAATATTTTAATATTGTATTGTGGAGGTATGTAATAACGACAGGAGAGGTCTCAGTGTCTCACTCCAACTTTATTAACTGACTCTCAGAACTTCACATATAGTAAGCGCCAAAATCTCCACCCGAGCACTTCCCTTCAACTTGGGTGTGAGTGGAGCCACCTGCTGGTCCGCCACACATCCCCCCCCCCCCCCCCCCCCCCCCCCGAACACACAGGTCTCTATTCAGTCCAGGACCCTGGGCCTAAGCAAACGACCCGAACGACTGAACCTGGGAGGGAGAGAACAGGCAGAGGAAGGTCCATCCTGTGAACGAGGCTGGTGAAGGCGAGCAGCAAAGGCAGGAGGAGGCTCAAACGCTGGTGGTCCGGGGGTAGTTCTGGGGGGAAAACCAGAGTCTGTCAACCCCATCGAAGGAGGGCGGCCACGGCGAGGAGCCTGGGCCGGCACTACATTACTGTCCGGAAGAACATGTGCAGGTTTAAGTCTGTCAACACACACAGTCTCCCTTCGACCCCCCAAATCCAAAACAAAATGTTTCTTGCCCGGTTCGATAACCCTGAATGGGCTGTCATACAGCGGCCGCAGCGGTGTCCTGTGGGCATCGTGCCTGACAAAAACAAACTAGCAGTCTCTAAAGTCTTTGGAACAAAAGTGTCAGGCACGCAATGGTGCACCGGACCAGGAACCTGAAGTGAGTGCAAAAGCGGGTTGAGAGATAGCACCGATGGATCGAAGCAGGGAGGAGGATTTTCAGGCAAGAATTCTCCAGGCATGCGGAGGGGCTGACCAAACACTAGCTCAGCTGGAGAAGCGCCGAGATCCTCCTTAACCGCAGAGCGCAACCCAAGCAAAACCCACGGGAGGCGGTCAACCCAATTGCCATCCTTTAAGGAGGCGTGAAAAGCAGCCTTAAGCGACCGGTGGAACCGTTCACACATCCCATTAGCTTGCGGGTTGTATGCGGTTGTGCGGTGGACTTTAGCCCCCAGTCCATCAGCCATGGCCGACCAAAGCTCGGAAATGAACTGGGGGCCTCTGTCTGACGTAATGTCCGTGGGTGGGCCGAAACGCGAGACCCAGGTTGACAAAAACGCCTTGGCCACCACTGCTGCGGTAGTGGACGCCAGGGGGACCGCCTCCGGCCACCTGGTGGTCCGGTCAACAACAGTCAAAAGGTGCATAAAACCTTGTGACTGCGGCAGAGGACCCACCAGATCGACATGCACATGATCGAAACGTTTGCCGGGTATGAAGAATGGCTCCAGGGGCGCCTTGGTGTGTTTATGAACCTTCGCACGCTGGCAGGGAATGCACGGGTAGATTTAAGCGCGTGGATGTCCGGGTCACCGCTCTGATCGGCAGCCATGGCGGAGTAGTCTATGCCGAGAAAGATGGGAGAAACCAGCGCACGGGACAAACAGTCAGCCACATGATTGGATTTACCAGCCACGTGCCGAATGTCCGTGGTAAACTCAGAAATGGCTGCCAACTGGCGCTGCTGGCGTGCACTCCATGGATCAGAAACCTTGGACATGGCAAACGTCAAGGGTTTGTGGTCCACGTATGCGATAAAGTGACGACCCTCGAGAAAAAAACGGAAATGACGAGTCGTCAGGTGGAGTGCCAGTAGCTCCCTGTCAAAAACGCTGTAATTGCGTTCGCTGTCACGCAGCGTACGGCTGAAAAAGGCGAGCGGTTGCCAGACACCCGAGATTCGCTGTTACAGCACCGCACCCACCGCTATGTCCGACGCATCGGTGGTCAATGCAATCGGCGCTGAGGGGGATGGGTGGGCCAGAAGGGCAGCATTAGCTAACGCTGACTTAGCATCAGAAAACGCTTGGATGCTTTCCGGAAACCAGTCAACGGAGTCATTAACGTTCTTACCTTTTAACTCCCCATAAAGGGGCTTCAGCAGATGTGCCGCTCTGGGGAGAAAACGGTTGTAAAAATTCACCATCCCCAAAAATTCCTGCAGTGCCTTAACATTCGTGGGACGCGGAAATTCCGAAACAGCTCAGACTTTGACAGGCAACGGAACCGCGCCCTCGGCGGAAATACGGTGCCCAAGAAAATCGAGAACGGGCAACCCAAACTGGCATTTAGACGGATTAATAATCAGTCCATGCTCTGCCAAATGCTGAAAAACCTGATGCAGATGGAACATGTGCTGCTCCTTCGAGCTGCTGGCCACCAGTATATCATCAAGATATACAAAAACACAGGGCAGCCCGCGCAAGACCGAGTCCATCAACTGCTGGAAGGTTTGGGCGGCACCTTTCAGGCCAAACGGCATGCGCAGAAACGTGAAAAACGCCGAAAGGTGTAATTACGGCGGTTTTGGGGATATCCTCCGCGCGCACGGGAACCTGGTGATATCCCCGTACCAAATCGATCTTCGAAAAAACCGAGGTCCCCGCAAGATGGGCAGAAAAATCTTAGATGTGGGGAATGGGATAACGATCGTTCTCTGTGACATTATTAAGACGGCGGAAATCCCCACAAGGTCGCCACCGACCATCAGATTTAGGCACCATGTGTGAAGCCCAGGCACTGTTCGAACGCTGCACGATGCCCAGACACTCCATGGTGGCAAATCCTTCCCGAGCGACAGCCAGTTTGGCAGGGTCGAGGCGGCGCGCGCGCGCGAACACCGGGGGCCCTACTGTAGTTATGTAATGCTCTACCCCATGCTTCGTCACCGTGCTCGAGAAAGTGGGGACAGTGAGTGAGGGAAACTCAGAAAGCAAACACTTAAAAACGTCACCCGAATCTACTGAGTTAGCATGCACCACGGGCTGAGCATCCCGAGTCAAACAGGGTAATGAGGAAAATGACACAGCATCAATTAAACGTCTGTTAGCAACATCAACCAGCAGTCCGTGAGCACAAAGAAAATCAGCGCCTATTATAGGCACAGAGCTAGCAGCAACAACAAAGTTCCACTGAAAGTCACGGTCATGAAAGCAAACAGTCACCAACCTTTCACCGAAGGTTTTGATGGGAGAGCCATTAGCCGCTGTTAGCAATGGCCCGCAGCCCTCAGCTAGCCTGTCCGAGCCAACCGGGGGAAGAAGGCTCTTCTGTGAGCCGGAGTCCACCAGGAAACGCCTCCCCGAGCGTGAGTCTTCTAAGAAAAGCAGCCTTTCCTTGTTGCCAGCGGTCGCGGCTGCTACAGAGCGCTGACATGCCCGTTTCCCTGGGTCTGGAAACTGCAAGGCGGGAGACAGCGCCGTGCCTTCGCTCCAAAACGCTGGTGATAAAAGCAAAGCCCTTTTCCGCGGTGCCGCCGTGCAGCGATTCCAGCCACCGTGGACGAGTCGGAGGGCCCCTGGAGCATCGGTGAGGGGGCGGGGGAAAACGCTGGTGAGTCCTGAACAATCGCCTGGACGCCGAAACTCCTGGTAGCCAGGAGGATGCGATCCGCCTCTTCCGCAAGGGAGTGGTATTTAGTATCGTCGGCTGAAACTCCACGAAGAGCAAACTGAGCTTCTACGTGCACGAACCATGAAGGAGGATCGTGAAGCCAAAAATCCGGCAATTTAAGCGCCACAGCAAACGCAGCCATCGGCGGAGGTGAAAGTCCGGCGGCAGCCGATGCTTCCAGGCCGGAGCTGGCTTCGTCGTCGAGCCTTAGCATGTTCGCTACAGGGGTCACCAATGTGGAGGTATGTAATAACGACAGGAGAGGTCTCTGTGTCTCACTCCAACTTTATTAACTGACTCTCAGAACTTCACATATAGTAAGCGCCAAAATCTCCACCCCAGCACTTCCCTTCAACTTGGGTGTGAGTGGAGCCACCTGGTGGTCTGCCACAGTATAGTGTTTTATTCTTGTTTTATTGCATGCTGCATGCTTTTATTGTATTTATTGTAGACTTGTCCAGGAGAGACTCCACCCCTCCCTGATTTCTAACTTGGCACACGTGGGAGGTCACAGAGGCCCAATATAAGGAGAAGGGGAGTAGCAGAGATGGCGGAGTAGATGGTGGCAGGCAGCGGCGTCGTTGTTGGTGCATGGTGAGGACATACAACGGCCAGTACGTGGAGAGGCAGTGAGAACTGTGCTGCTCTGGAATAGCTTGCGGCCAGAGGACGCTGCGGTGACCGTCGCTGCCCCTCTCTTTACAGCACCTCGGAGCGGAGAGATTGACAGGACGGCCGAGGACGCCGCCGGGTTTTCCTTGCCCCGCTCCGATTGACTGGATTTTAATTCCGTGGCTGACACCACTGGACTTTTAGTGTGTTTATGTTTTATTGGTTTTTATTGTGTGTTCTCCCTGGCCAGGGTTGTTTTAATTGCTTTTAATCTTTTAAACGGTTTTTGTGTAATAAATTATATTTTAGTGATACAGTTTTTATACTGTTCTATTCCCTTGGCTGCTCCACTGCTCCGTCCATTTTTTGGAGGGTTTCCCTCCTTAGAATAACATCTGTTAATCCACTATTACACTTGTACAATAAAGAGAAAAATACAGACTCAAACTGGTAGAAAGTAGCAGAGCAAGGAACAGGGACTGAAGGGTCAAGAGCAGGTGGTGTCATCTGAGCCCTGGCATCATTCACCTTTTCCACAAAGAAATTTTTCCCACATGCTTCAGAGGAACGTTCCATACCGTCAGACTGAGGAACATTTAGAACAACATCAACCGTATTAAATAAAACACAAGGTTTAACAGTTTAACAAAATGATATTTAACAGATACTTTATTTTGGCATCTTTCACGGTACCCACAGTCCCCACAGTCCTCTAGCATTTGAAATGTCATATGGATGTTATATGTATATATTCAGAAAAACAGTCGCTATTCTTCCGCCTCAGCCTAAAGTCCGGGAAGAATTAAAATAAGCACAGATAGGCGGTAAGAAAAGATGCTGGACTCCCTGACATTCACCCAGGTCTCTGTTATGTAGAGGAAATAGAGGGTATTGAAGGTGAAGGTAATTGATCTTTCTGAGTTAACTTCTTCCAAACCATCCACGTGCCTTTTAGATATTCCTACATGACTGCTCAATTAAGTCCTATCATAATCATGCCAATACCACTCTGCCTCTAATCATTAGTCATTATTAATCTCGGTTTCTCTTTTACAGCATCTCTTTGTTCTGTCTTTCTCTCCTCACCCCAAACCAGTCGCACAGATGTGCGCCCCTCCCTGAGACTGGTTCTGTAGGATGCTTATTCCTGTTATAAGGGAGTTTTTCCTTCCCACTATTGCTCAGGGGGGTGATATGACTGTTTGGGTTTTCTCTGTTTTCTTTGTATTTTTGTAGTGTCTTTACCATACAATATAAAGTGCCATGAGGCAACTGTTATTTTAATTTGGCACTATATAAAATTGAATTGAATAAACTTAAGTGTCATTACTGTTTGTTACAGAAATGTTCCAAAAGGTGACGTAATGAAACATGGATATAAGAAGTTGGATATTGTATTCATCAATGTTAGAAGCAAGTGGAAAAAGTGTTGAAATGAACAAAAAGGAATAATGTCTGGTTAATGTGGGAATTGAGATATCAACATACATCAGTCTGTTAGAAAGTGAAAAGAGCAAAGTGTCTTGAGAAGAGCATAGTATTCAGCAAACACGGCTGAGTCCTGACAGTGGAAGGAAGTGAAAGCTGAAAAATTTTAATAGGGAAACAACAGAATTCATAGTGGGAATAGGTCAGAGAAGAAAGTGGCAGAGAGAGAGAGTAAAACAGAGAAAGGAAAAGCGAGAGAGCTAGTGTGCTATGCCCGAGGACTTGAGGCTCACACACAGAGCACAGTGCTGGCAGAGAGACAGCAGCAGAGGGGAAACTATAGAGAAAAAGGGCTTCACACTCTGTGAGCAGCCACAGCTTTTCACAATGATTGCTACTGTTAACACAGGGACAGATCTGCAGTACACAGATAACAAGAGCTGAAAAGGGATTAAGAAAACTCAAACTGATCCAAGATTGAAGAACAGCGGAGTGGAGCTGGACAAACAGAAGCCCACAGAGGTGGAGGATAACATGAACTAAAGAGACAACCTGACAAAACCAAAACATTTTCAATCCCTAAAAAAAAACCAAAAAAACGGACACACAGGAAGGAGACTGTGGCAGCTTTCTTCAGTTTTTTTTTCAAACAGCATAAATGACTTTTTGAAGACAAAACTTGAAGAAGCCAAAACTCTGGAAGAAGAAAAGGACAAACCCTGGAGTATAGAACTAATATTCTGCTCAGCAGCAAAGATGCCAAAGTCCTCCACCCATCTTGGTCAACCGGGATCAGCAGGTTCTAGAAGTCCCAGCTTAAGAAAAGAACAGCAGTTCAATCGCTCGTGCATGCTGCGGATTGGAGAGAGGCTGATGAGGGCAGGCAGTGAGAGCAACCTGGTCCAGAGACCCACTCCAGTGCAAAGTCAAAACCAGACTTCCTCATCTGGATTAGGGCAAAGGTCAAATGGCAGGACACAAACTTCAGCCCATGAGGACAAGCTCAGTAAGTGTACAAGAATAACCTCCAGCAAGGGTAGGAAGTCTTCCCTCTGTTAATCTAACTGAATGCTTTAATAACAAAATGTAACAAAAGTTATTCTCCAGATATATTTCAGAAGTAGAAAACAGAAAAACAATCTTCCAGCACAGCTGCTGTCACAAAACTGGTTTTAAATTGAAAAACGCAGTGACTTTATCCATAATGTATTTTACCAACCATCTACATGTCCTCTTTCGCTACATCCATGAATCTCCTCTGAGGTCTTCCTGGCACTCTATTTTCAACATCCAATATATCAACCATCCCTCTGTTGTATGGCCAAATCATTTCAACCTTGCCTCTCTAGCTTTTCTGATTTCACTTCTAATTTTATCAACTCCGGTGACTCTCAATAAAAATCTCAACGTCGTCAACTCCACCTACACCACCACCACCTCCAGTTCAGCCTCCTGTCTTTTTGTCAGTACCACCATCTCCATACATCATAGCAGGTCTCTTTACCATCTCGTGAACCTTCCCTTTCACTCTTGCTGCTCTCCATCTGTCACAAAATCCCCGCTGACACTGGTCCGTTCTATCCTGTCTGCACTCTCTTCTTCAACTCTCTTGTGCAGTATCTGTTGCTTTGGATGGCTAATCGCACGTATCTGCCTTCAATATATCTACTCCTTGCATGTTCATCTCTCCCCATGCCTCCCTCATACACATGTATTTTCGTGTTTCTAATAATTTCACTCATGTGTAAATAGCTGTAACTGAAAAAACACTTTTTTTTCCTTGACCTCTGTAAACATGCTGCAGTGTTCATTGCCTTAATTACAGGTCATACTGAATGAAAAATCAAATATATTTTGTGAAATATTTCATATCACTCCAAGCCTCTTACTACACTCTTCATTTCTTTGCACTCCTTTCTGGCAATTGCATTGTAAAATGATGATATAACTATAGTTATCTATTTACTATTAGCTCATGCCTGGAACACCTCACTCAGGAGGTGCCCAGGAGGGATCTGTCTCAGATGCCCGAACCATTTCAACTCGTTCCTTTCGTCTGGAGGAGTATCGGCTGTAGTCTGAGGGACTCCTGGATGGCTGAACTCGTCTTGTGAACAAGACCCTGATATACTTAAGCTGCTCCACGTTAGACTTTACCTCAGTGCTATTCAAAAAAAATAATCCTATTTCCTTAAATCCAAACAGTGGTTGCAATCTACCACTACACTGATTTCTCAGACTTTTTATCTGATTTAGTGCTCAGCTCAGATAAAATAATTATTGTAGGTGATTTTAACATCCATGTAAATACTAAAAAAGACAGCCTCGAAACAGATTTAATCAGTATTAGACTCAATTGGTTTCTTTCAAAATGCAAAAAGAACCAACCCACTTCAGTAACACTCTGGATCTTGTGCTGACATGTGGCATAGAAACTGAGCAGTTTTCCTGAAAACCTCTTTTGTCCGATCATTTCCTGATAACATTTACATTTACAATAATTGATTACACAGTAGTAGAGAATAGATTTCATCACAGTAGATGTCTTTCTGAAAGTGCTAAGTAAGTAAGTAAGTTTAAGGATATACATGTAATTCATCCACTGTCATCTTCTTCAATGCCGTGTGCCAGCACAGTACAGAGCAGCTACCTGAACACTACTCGCACCAAGGTTGATTATCTTGTTATCTTGTTCTTGTTGTTTTTAATTCTTGTACTTGACTCCCTAACACAACTCTCAAACACGCACCTTAAAACAGATAACTCATAAGCTGGAGAGGAAATGGTGTCTCACTAATTTAGAAGATCATCATTTAGCCTAGAAAAATACTCTATAAAGAAGCTCTACATGAAGCTAGAGAATCTTACTTTACTATCTGAGAGTGAAAAAAACAGGTTAAAAAGTAATTCGTCCAATTTTTTACTTCTAGGCGGGACTACTATAATTCATTACTATGAATTAAGGATTAAGGATTAAGGATATTAAGGGTGTCCTAAAAACTGCCTGAAAAGCCTTCAGTTGATCCAAAATGCTGCAGCAAGAGTCCTGACAGGGACTAGAGAGAAAGATCATATTTCTCCTGTATTGGCTTCCCTTCATAGGCTCTATGTTAATTCCATCCATCCATCTTCTTCCGCTTTATCCGGGGCCGGGTTGCCAGGGCAGCAGCCTAAGTAGAGAAGCCCAGACCTCCCTCTCCCCAGCCACCTCCTCTAGCTTATCCGGGGAAACACTAAGGCGTTCCCAGGCCAGCCGACAGATATAATCTCTCCAGCGTGTCCTAGGTCTGCCCCGGGGCCTCCTCCCAGTGGAACATGCCTGGAACACCTCACCCAGGAGGCGCCCAGGATGCCACCTCAACTGGCTCCTTTCGATGTGGAGGAGCAGCGGCTCTACTCTGAGCCACATCACTGCGGCCGCAGCACCAATCCGTCTGTCGATCTCCGGCTCCCTTCTCCCATCACTCGCGAACAAGACCCCGAGATACTTGAACTCCTCCACTTGGGGCAGGAACTCATCCCCGACCTGGAGTGGGAACTCCACCCTTTTCCGGCTGAGAACCATGGCCTTGGATTTGGAGGTGCTGATCCTCATTCCCGCTGCTTCACACTCGGCTGTGAACCGTTCCAGTGCGAGCTGGACGCCATTACCCGATGAAGCCAACAGAACCACATCATCCACGACAAACAGAGATGAGATTCTGCGGCCACCGAAGTGAAAGCCCTCCGCCACTTGGCTGCACCTAGAAATCCTGTCCATCAAAATTTATGTTAATTCATAATCAAAGATAAAATCCTATTCCTCACAAAGAAAGTCTTGAATAATCAGGTTCCATCTTATTTTAATGACCTTATATTACCGTATCACCCGGATAGAGCACGTTGCTCTCAGACTGTGGGTTTGTTTGTGGTTTCTAGAGTACCAGCTTCCAGACAGACACCCTCTCTACTTTTAAGATTAGGCTTGAAACATTCCTTTTTGACAAAGCATATAGTTAAGGCAATAGGTGTAGCTCGCTGGGGGATGATGCAATGAGTGTTTCCTCTTCCTCACCCTTTTTACTCACTATGTGTTTATACATCTCTCTGCATTTAATTATTGGTTATTATTAATCTCTGGCTGTCTTCCACAGCATGTCTTTGTCCTGTCTTCTTCCACTCACTCCTAACCAGTCATGACAGATGGCCACCCCTCCCTGAGCCTGGTTCTGCTGGAGGTTTCTTCCTCGTAAATGGGAGTTTCTTCCTTCCCACTGCCACCAAAGCACTTCATGTTAGGGGGTTCTTAGGGAGAAAGTCTAATGGTGTGATAGCTAAGACACTGTAATGTCCTTACCATGCAGAAGTTTGCTGGTTCTAAATTAGTGATATATAGGGATACAAAGTAAATAAACAACTTAAGCTCAAGTGCATAGAACAGAGTAGCTAGTAGTGGATGCCCATTCATTAATATCCACTTCTGAACAGACAATTGTTTTGTCTCTTGTAAGTTCATTTGGTCTGAGACATTAAAGTTCCCAAACTAGAGAATAGTTGGGTTTAGGATACTGTCCTTGAGGATCTGTCATGGGTGGAAGAAGTCTGCAGGAAAATGCCATAATTTGTTTGTGAGAATAAAGGACCCAAGGCACAAAGCACTGATGGTACATGGAAGCTTTATTTGCAATGTTTATGTTCGCACCTGTGCAGGTGCCTTGTTCCGTGCCACACCTTTCTTGTCAGGTCCCGACATCCTACTGAAGTAGGGAGGCATGACAGGGTGATGGAAAACAGCTGTGTGGGCCAGGCTTCCCTGACACCACACCCTTGAACCCGTTGCTCCATTCTCGGGCTGCCACAAATGATTATTTTGATAGTCGACTAGTCACCGATTATTTTTGCGATTAGTCGACTAATCAGATCATCATCCATTGGACGTAAAACTACAGCTTATTGCACCAGCAGCATCTGCTCTTATATAACTATCATTAGCTTACAGCTTGAAGTGTTTAAGGTATGTGCTAACTAACAATAAAGACAAGATGATAGTTCATTTTTATGAAATTTGCAGATTGTTTCGGTGAAGTTTAATAAACTCCTTGCTATCTAAAATATAACAGGACACCGGAGTAAATTCTCGAGCATCTCACACTTCTGATAATCAGCTGTCTGCTTGACGTTTATTCAGCTGTGTAAAAACTATAACTTTAATCTCAGCCAAACCGATTTACTCAGGAACAAATAAAACACTGAAAAAAGCCAAACAATAACATTTTTAAGTTATCTAAGTGACTCATATATGTTTAACCTGAGTAGCGAAAGAGGGCGGTGGGTTTGAAAACGATTTGCTGGGAGTCCGGTGTTCTCACGGCTCTAGTGAGCCTTGCCCCCGGCTCGCTATCGAGCTAGCGGGTAACAGACGTCTCCGAAAACGTCGGAGCACTTTTGAAAATTTGTGTCTTGATAAACCAAACAGATATTTGAGGTTTACACAGCTACATTCTCGCCTGAAAATATGTTAAAAGTTTATTTTGTGACCCAGAAAGAATAATAAGAGTAATATTAAAACTAACTAGCTGCCGCCATTGTTGGAAACTGAGCTGGGCCGCACGGTTCCTGAATTTGGACACAGCTACCATACCGGACACAGCTTCTTCTTCTTCGTTGTTTAACGCCAGCTGGCATCCTTGTACATGCAGTGCTGCCATCTCCTGTTTCAGTCCGTTATTACACTCTTAAATCCTGCTACTTATTCCTGCGTCTTTTGGGATCTTACAAAGCTTCAAACGACGCGTCGACTATTAAATCAGTCGTCGACGATTTTAATAGTCGACGTAATCGTGACTAGTCGACTAATCGTGGCAGCCCTACTCCACTCCTCCCCTGCAGCTGAGCTACAAACCACACCCCGCCACATAGTTATCATGTCTTTTTTGTGAGTCTTTGTGTTTGTCCCAATTCCGAGGCTGCATTTGAAGGCTGATTACATCACAGCCAGGCAGCGAAGGCTGTCCCAATTCAAATGCATCCTTCATCACCCCGGATTTCAAGGATGGGTCGGTGTATCTTTCGTGGCCCAACCTATTAAAGAATTCATAGTGCGGCCCAAGAATAACTCCAAAACATTGCTTTGGCATTGCTTGAAATAGAATCAAATGTGAAAAAAACAAAAAACAAATGAAAGCCGTAGGATAAATTTTGTTATTTATTGTATTTATGTATTTATTTTTGGCACAATAGTATAGTAACACAATAAAGATGTTCTTCTTCTGATAATGTTATCACTCTATAAATGTTATTAGAAAAACATGACACTGACACTAATAGAAAATAATTACCTAGACCAGAGACTCTGCTTTGCCAAAAGGCTAGAGGGCTTTCGCTTCATATTGTGCTACTGCTTTGAAACAGTCACTGACCCTGTCCTGGCTCATTTTTGTCTTTGCTGTAAGGGAAAATTGTGTTGGCTCAACACTATGCTACAGATGCAACCGATCAAATAAAATTGAAAAAAAAAAAAAAAAAGCACAGAAAGAAAAGATATAATCTACTTTATTATTCAGTAAGTACAAGCATTTTTTTAAAGACCCACAATTACATTGATGGGCAGCAAGGTAGCTTTGTGGTTAGCAGTGTTGCCTCATAGCAAACGTCCTGATTTCACTATGTGACCGGGGCCTTTCTGTGTGGCGTTAGCATGTTTCTCCCTATGCTTGTGTGAGTTCTCTCTAGGTACTCCGGCTTCCTCCAACAGTGCATTACCGTACTTACCACTGAAACACACTCACCCTAACCCCCTCAGGCCTATGTTAGAAGGATTTAAGGGTATCAGAACATTTCTGGCTCTGATTTCATTAGTCTTTAGTGATAGCAAAACAGAGGTCATTGTATTTGGGGCCTGGACTTGGAGCCTCTCACATCCTGTGTCAAAGCAGATGGAACAACTTTGGGGTGAAAATTGAACCAGTGCCTAAAAAGGACAAAGCAAATAAGTATGGCGAAGGGAAATATCTTTTGTTCAGCTTAGGCAGCTATCTAAAGTCAAACCTTCGATCTCTTTTCACAACAGAGAGAGATTTACATATATTTGTGATCACTCGTCTTAAATATTGTAATGCAGTTTATGTTACATTTACTGTTATGTTTCAAATGATCCAGCATGCTGCTGCTTATCTACTGGCATAAACAGTCACATGGCAGGGCACATGGGAGAGGCACAGAAATGAATTGGCAGGAATACCACAGGGGCAAAACACCTACTGGAAGAACTAGAGCTATAGAACTGTATACAATCAACAAGGCCCTGAGAACCTTCATCAGGAATTCAACGGCGATGTCACAGTCATGCCAAAACCCAGTTGTGGGACAATGGACCCATGATCGACACAGTCAGTACTGGAACTGGCAAAATTGTTTATGTATTGGGAGCAGGCGTCAGTGGAGCAGCAACAACTCAACCGGCTGCAGGAACCGCCCATCATCGCCGATGATCCCCCTAGCCCCAGAGGTCGTCTTTGAGTGCATTGGAATGGAGCTCATTGTGCCATTTCACAGGAGCGCATTTCTTTGTATTAGTTCTGGTGGAGCATGCAACACGATATCCCAAAGTAGTGTTGGTGTGCACCATTTCTGCGAAAAGTGTGGTGCTGTTTCAGGTCATCTCATCTTTCAGTAAGCATCCCGTAAGTGTTACTGATTGACCAGAGCACATTGTTCATGTCTCCCACACTTAAACTGTAGAAATTACTGGGCATTAAATATGTTTGGAAGCTGAATAAGACCATGATTCGTATGTTCATTCATGAGAATGAACGCAATAGAGATTGCTGCTTTTGTTTTCAGTGCATGAGGGCACAGCCTTCATGTCTTGCACACTAAAGGACCTGTATGAATTACTGGGCATTAAATGTCTTTGGACCAGCATCTGCCAACCTCAGACTGACAGGCTGGTGAAGTGCCTCAGGCCTCCACGGGGTCTTCTCCCTTTGAGTTATTGATCAGTAGCAAGCCGCAGAGCATACTGGACATTATTAAAGAAAACTGCTTATAACGCTCAAGCCCAGGGAAAAATAAAATGTATTATGTTCTGGACCTGAGAGCAAAGCTACAGAAATTGAGAAAGTTATTATGGGAGGATTTGCTCTAGGCCCAGGAACAGCAGCAGCTCCTGTCCAAAGAAGGGGGCTAGGCTCAAGCTGTCATGTTACGGCTATGTGCAGGGATTGGACCCAAACGCAAACTCACTGACACAAGGAATAAACTCAAAAAACCACAGCTGTATTGGCGGGCAGGGGAAAAGGATACTAAACTAAACTAAACTGGGAAACTGATAGAACTAATGCACACGAGAAGACACTGGGAAACACACAGCATGAGGGACGACGCAACATGGAACTGAGGGGAACTGACATAAATACACAGAAGGTAATGAGGGAAGTGAAAGCACACAGGGAACACAGCTGAGGACAATTACAGTTGACAGGACGGGGAGGACACAAAACTGAAAACGCTGACACCAAGACGTGAACCTTAAACGTAACACAGGAAGTACAAAGAGACAGCCTGGAGAGAGAGAGGGAGAGAAGTCCAAAAACAAAACGTCCACAAAAAACAGTGCCTGCAGGGAGCAGTTCATAAATAATTCAGGGGGCCGACCTGGAGGACGGAAACACAGGAGTCCGACCGTGCGGACGGCAACAGGGGCGACAGGGCAGTTCTGGAGGCCGACCGTGTGGGAAGCAACGGCGGCAACGTGGAAACCGTTCTGGAGGCCTTCCACGATGGCCAGGGCATCCAGCCAGCGGCCTGGAAAGTGGCCAGTGATGCTGAGGAGATGACTGTGGAAAAGCCAGCCATGCTAGACGTGGACGAGGAAGTGACGTGGCAACCGCAGGACCAGACGGCAGCGTGGCAGCTGCAGATAGTGATATTGCAGGCCGGATGAATCCCTCAGACCCTCCAGCGAAGACAGGCGGCAGCTGAAGCGGCCCATCAGACCCTCCAGCAGGGTAGAAGACTAAACACAGAACAGAGGGCACAGAGAAACATGAGGGGCAAGGGATCAAAACCTAGGAACCATAGAATAAATCATAAATGAACTTTACATAATACAAAAATCACAAAGAACTGAAAACACTGGATCAGGAGACCCAGGACCCTGACACAAGCTATTTTCAGAGATAAGAAATATGCGGTTTGATGGAGGGAGGCGCAATATTTGTGGTACCACAAAGAGGTGTCACGGGGTGGAAAGGGACAAGTTATCTAAGTTTTTTTACTGTGCATGTTTTTGTTGTGTTTTATCTTTTTAATGTTTTAATATTGTACATTGGGTTATTTTTATGAGTTTTACTGCATGTTTTAATGGTATTTATTTGGTGACTTGTCCTGGAAAGACTCCACCCCTACCTGATAATAAACTGATCACACCTGCGAGAGATCCCAGAGAGGCCAATAAGAGGGCCTGCCAGACCACAGGAAGGAGTTCGACCGAGAGGCAAGAGAGGACCGAAGCATGAAGGCACCCATGAGTGTCACGGGAACCCACGAGAGCCTGGAGTGACACGGAGGCTTAAGAGATGAGGCCTGAGAGGCCTACGTGAGGCTTCAGGGTGAAGTCACAGAGGCGTGACACATGGCGTGACACATGAGGCCTGACATGAGGTTTGAGAGCGGCACGAAAAGAGTGACACATAAGACGGTTGGAGCTTGGCGTTCCAGGAAAGGACGATACAGCACCAGCGACTAGGGACGCGGAGCGAACAGTCGGACGGCAGTAGCAACAAGAGCCCAGCCTGTGCACTGCGGGAGAGCTGGTGCTGATTTGCAGTTTTAAAGAAGCGGCGGGCGGAGTTGAGAGCTCTGCCCACCCGGGGTAAGTCTTCGACTTATCCCCTTTTTACGAATGAAAACTGCCTGAAAAGAATAGTGACTGCCGCTCCCTCCCTTTCTCCAGCGTACCAGGACGCGGAATGCGGGGAGGAAGGCGAGGACTCCGCTGGGTTTCCTTTTTACATCACTTCGCTGGATTTCTTTAGTTCTTTGTGACTTTTATACCGTGCCGGATGCCACTGGACTTTTAATGTTGTGTTTTATTGATTTGTATTGTGTTACCCCTTGGCCAGGGTTGTTTTAATTCATTTTACATTTTTTAACTATTTAAATATAATAAATTATATTTTAATTATACAGTTTTTTAATCGTGTGCTTTCCCTTGGCGGCTCCACTGCTCTGTCCGTTTGGAGGAAGGTTTCCTTCCTTTAGAAAAAACACTGTGGAAATATAAACACCTTCATTACAGAGGCAGGAAGGTGCATCCACAAATGGATAAAAAGGCAGCCATCACATCCTATGAGCAGCCATCACATCCTATGAGCCAGTTACTGAAACTCCAAAAGTTGATTCTGTTCATCTGGACGTTACGATTTACTTACCTGGTTGATTGAGAATGCATCAAGTTCCTGAAACTGTTCAAACCCTTATTTTCAACCCATAAGAGAGGGAAGAGCACTTCAGATCTGGCCCCCTCCCAAACCTCCTCGTGTATGTCCAGTGGACCTCTGACATTGTCTTTTCCTGAGCTTTTTTTTACAAACTTCCTCAACATTGATTTCAGGGTTTTGTTAAACCTCTCATGAAGTGCATCAGTTAGCGTATGGTAGAGACTTGTTTTGGCTCCAGTAAGTTCCCAAGATTTATAGATTTCCTTCAACAGGTTGGAAGTGAAGTTTGATCCTTGGTCTGTCGGGATTTCTTTTGGAATACCCACCCTTGTAAACATCTGTATCAGATAATTATCAATTTAGCAGGCTTTAACAGCTCTGCCTGCCCACAAGAATGACATACTAAAGGGCATTTAAATGGTCTCAGTTTAAATGGTCTAACATTGTTACTGCTAGTGATTGGAAAACTTTGCTTAGGGCCTTTAGTTCTATTTCCATTCCCACCCCCTGACTTACCCACCATCACAGAGACTGAACTGGGTTTTCCTGTCATGTACCCTTTTTTTTGGGCATCAGGCTGCAGCTGTGCACTACTTTGAACAGTTTGTTTGTGGGGCTCACGAGCATTCCAGCATCACCTGCTGCACCTCCCAACAGTGGCTGATGCTCCCAGCGTTCCGACTGGACTTCCTGCTGAAATTGACTGAACTGGTGGTGCATTTTCGGCCACTGTTTATCTGGCATTGAATGTCAGACGAACGGTGCTCTAGGCCCAGGAACATCACTGGCCTGATGCAGCATGCTACATTGTTTGTCCCAGGTGGTTGTGGTGATATACTGCAAGATGCTGTAGATGCAGCAGCAGCAACAGTTGCAGGACACACTGGCTGGCACCTTCATTAATATCACACTCAACTAGCTGTTTTATCTTCCCATTACACTGATGGGTGGACAGTTCTCAGGTGCCTGTTTTCTTGCAGACTCTACACTCTGCCTATGTATTGTCAGTAAAATTGAAATGGTTCCAGATTTAGCTTCTTTTCTTGATGTCACTGATTTTCTTTACTATACCTTTCTAATGTGTTGTCTCTTGTTGTTGCCCCTGGCTCTCATTCTCTCTCTTACTCCTGCTCTGTTTGTGTACTACTGCAAGTGTAACTACCACCCTTCCCCCCTCTGCTCAGCACAAGCACCAAGACTCACGTGTTGTGTGAGAGAGGGGCTGAGAGAGAAAAAACACAGCCGGCTCCTGTCGTTCGCTTTTGTTCGTGACCGACACATCACTAGTTAGTATCTTCCATCCATCCATCCATCCATTCGCTTCCGCTTATCCTTTTCAGGGTCGCGGGGGGCGCTGGAGCCTATCCCAGCTGTCATAGGGCGAGAGGCGGGGTACACCCTGGACAGGTCGCCAGTCTGTCGCAGGGCCAACACACAGGGACAGACAACCATTCGTGCTCACATTCACTCCTAATGGCAATTTGGATTTTCCAATTAACCTATCCCCACAAGCTGCATGTCTTTGGACGGTGGGCAGCACGGTGGCACGGTGGTTAGCACTGTTGCTGCACAGCAAGAAGGTCCTGAGTTCAATTCCACCATCAGGCCGGGGTCTTTCTGTGTGGAGTTTGCATGTTCTCCCCGTGTTTGCGTGGGTTCACTCCGGGTACTCCGGCTTCCTCCCACCGTCCAAAGACATGCAGCTTGTGGGGATAGTTAGTATCTTGGCCAAGGATATTTGGCATGTAAACTGGAGCAGTCAGGCATCCAACCTTCTAATTAGCAAATGACCTGCTCTACCTCCTGAGCTACACCCATCCCAGTGGGATGGCTTTGTCTAAAGACAGAACAATTCAATTCAAATAAGTTTTAGTTACATAGAACCAATTCACAACAGCCTCGAGGTGCTTTATGTTGTAAGGTAAAGACTAATGAGCAAACACCTGAAGACGGTTGCTGTTAAAAACCTAAAAAGGAAAAGTTGAAATCTAAGGGTTCCAGAGATTTGGATCTGAAAAATAATTTGTTTATTTTAGTGCTGTCAATAGATTAAAAAATTGACTAATGAATCTCACAATTTTCTGTAATTAATCGCGATTAATTGCAATTACTTGATCAATAGCCTGGTTGCAATTACATTTTTCAATGTTATATTTAACCTTGTAACAGACATTTATGCAATATAATGAAATAAATGCAGAATAAACACAAAGAATGTATGCTTAAATTCAAAGAGACTTTGAATAGTTTTCAATCTTTTAGCACAGGTTCTCTCCTGTGAAATACAACTTTAAAAAAAAAATCCCCTGTATACTAGAACAGTATACATACATACATTCTATACTATATAATATATATTAGTGCTGTCAAATAATTAAAATATTTAATCGGTTACAGTGGATTAATTTTGATTAATCATGATTAAATATCATTAATTTTTTATTCTATATTAATTGCATTTCATTTTGCATGACCAAACATACTTGAGAAAAAAGGGAAAATATACGCACTTAACATGTTTATTGAACATCTTGCGCGTCCATGTTAACAAAAAACTCTGGATACATTTATCCACTCTCTCTGCCACTCTTGGGGAGGCACTTTAAACGAGGAACCAAAGCTATGTAGGCGCAACGATATTAATAGGTCTGCAGTTTGTTGTAATGCACTTCTCAATTGTGTCTGTCAATATTTCCGACGTAGCCTTACTGAGTCCCCGATGCTCCGTGAGTGGTTTGTCACAAGCTGGGTGACGCATTGGCCAAAGTGCTAGCAGCATACGTCAATGTGATATTTTAAGCTGGAAGTGCTTCAGTGAAAAGAAAATTCCTTCTTGCACAATGTGCATAATACTTTATGTCGGTCAACTGTTCCATCTTGTTATTTTTTCAATACTCAAATTTCCCATCAAGGGCCAATGTGCGTTTATCATCTTCCATATTGAAATGATTGGTGCAGCTGCCCATCACTACCAGATCAATTGCCCATTTGCACATGTGCAATGGTAACTCTACTTGAACAAACTGCCCGAAATGCGTTGACAGAAAAAATTCAGGGATTTTGAGTTATTCTGCACTTCAGATGCATTAATTGCATTAAAATTTTTAATCGCATTGACTGTGATGGCAGATTCATTTGCATTAACACGGTAATTTTGACCAGTTTATTTCTGAGTTCTGATTTGTTCAATTATATTTGAAGCTCTGAATATAAGGCTTGTATACAAAATGCTTTTAATTCACTGAGAGTCAGATGGCATTGATCAAATGCAAGGAAAATCAGAGCTGGGGTGGGAATGAGGTGGGGTTTTCTACATAAAAGATCACTGCTTCCCAACAGCACAAGCTGTTTGTCCTGTATAAAGTACAACGTAAATGTCTCTTCATGCTGATGGTGTAATCTGAGTCTATGGTTCTTAAAGATCATGGGTTGTCACAGTTTTCTCCAGTCATTGAGCTAAGTAACTGCATGTCCAACCAAACACATGCACGCACTTTCCCAGTAGAGCAGCTTGTATCATAAGTTGTTATTATTGATAAGATATTATTGAATGTTGACTTGTTTTGAAAGGATATATAAGCCGTCATTTTAAAATCCTTCATCCTGATGGTCTAAAAGTCAGACTTGTTTGAGTAAAATTGAAAAAACTCCCTTTCCACTTCACTGTGTTTTTCTCATTGTGTTAGATGAAAGTACTCGAAGAGTGGACCAACATCAGTGTATATAACATTTTTCATTCAAACATTTAAAAAAATGCAAAACTGTCACGATTTACGGGGCAAGCCGTGTGGGATTTAAGTCCGAAACAGAAAAATTGTCCTTTTTACTCACCACAGCCAGCCGATCTGAAATCCCGGGGTCTGACTGTGGCGAGGGGCATCGACAGCGAGGGGCACTGACAGCGAGGAGCATCGACGGCGTGAGTGCCACTTCCTTTTCGAAGGCTGGACCAACGGGCCGGACAGAACATCCTCCGGCAGGCCGGGCAGCGAAGCAGTAGTGGCTGGATGAAGGTTTGGTGTGTTAAAGATGAAGTCCTGTGCGATCGGAGGAAGCAATCCCAGTAGCCATGGAAGGCTGGAAAAGAGCCGCTGTAGCCGGCTTTCAACTGCGCAGCGAAGCTCCTTCAGAGGGTGATCCAGCCACAGGTTGAGGAGAATCTCCACCGTGTAAATAATGTCATCTTGGAGCCACTCAAGTAGTTTGGGGGTCACTGCATGGTCAGTGTTCTGATTATGGGAGACCACTGTTGCCTTCATCCTCCACATCTTCTCGAGTTTCTCTTTCAGTCATTGGTATTTCTTGAGCTTCTTGTGTTCCTTCTTCCTGATGATATTCCTGTAAGCATTTCATGCATGCCCTGCCTATTAGCATCTTGCACACTCCTGTTATGTGCTGGATTGACCCAGGGTCATCTTTGCACAGCCTGCACATGGGGTCGTGTCTGGTGTGGTAGACCCTAGCTTCTATCGATCTTGGGCTTAGAGCTTCTTCTGCCATGATTAGTGCCTCTGTGCTTTCTGGCTATATTCCTGATGTACTCATGGATCTTTATCATTTCACCCTGGATTGTGGATCTGATACTTACCAGTCCTCAGCCTCCTTCTACAATTAGTGTAGAATTTCAGCGTGCTGGACTTTGTTTGAAACCCTCCCTGCATGTTAAGGAGTTTTCTGGTTTTGATCTCAGTGGCTTCTATTTCCTCCTTTATCTGATATCAGGAAGGATGTAGCATTCAGATCTTGTTCTTCCCATTCAGCTGACCCCTCAGGACTAGGACTGTCTGTAGGTAATTGGTGCAGCTTTCCTAGCGGCCTCTTCATAGCTATCCACATTGTATGCAATTGTTGCCTTCTGGTATGTAATTCCCTCTGTTCTGACTACCATCCTTCTCTTTGTTACCATCCGACTACACTTTTCCACTCTGACTGGCATTCCAAAGTCTTTGCTGTAGATCCTGGTGTGGTTCAGTGAATCGAAGTCTCGTTCCCTCCTGGCATACAGCATTCCAGATGCCTCTCATCTATCAGCAGTATACATTAACATTATTATTATGTACCCCAGAGGTTATGCCACCAAGGAATTGTTTAACTGCCTCCAGAGATTGGCCAGTCATCCCCCTTGACCCTAGACTCTGATCCCTCCTTGGAAGACATTTTGGTGGGATTAAGGACGTCCTTGTAGTATTCCTTCCACCACCTGACAATTTTCTCAGTTGAAGTCAGCGTTCCACCTGCACTATACACAGTCCTGAGTTGCCTGATGATTTGCTAGAATCTCTTCGAGGCAGTCTGAAAGTCTTTTTCCATGGCGTCTCTGAACTCCTCCCACACTCCAGTTTTTGACTCAGCATCTGCCCAAGCTGTGTTCCGCTTGTCCTGTCAATACCTATTAGCTCCCTCCAAAGTCTCACAGGCTAATCAAGCCCGATAGGATTCCTTCTTCAGCCTGGTGGCTCCCTTCACCTCTGGTGTCCACCGTTTGGTTCAGGGGTTACCACCATGACAGACACCAACCACCTTGCAGCCGCTCAGGGCAACGGAGGTGCTGAACATGGTTTGGACCAGTCCCCAGTCTCCCTCAGAATGCTGTTGTGGCCTCTGCCAGGCATTCCCAGTGCACCCTCACTATACGGTTAGGTACACCAGGTCTGTCCAGCATCCTCCCCTGCCACCTGATCCAACTCACCACCAGGTGGTGATCAGTTAACAGCTCAGTCTCTCTCTTTTCCTGAGTGACCAGAACATATGTCAGTGACCAGAACAGATCCGGGAGGCCGTTCCTCCCAATCATGCCCCTCAAGGTCTCACTGTCGTTGCCCACATGAGCACTGAAGTCTCCCAGTAGGACAACAGTGTCCCCAGGCAGAGCACCCTCAAGCACCCCACCCAGGTACTCCAAGAAGGCTGGTTCCCTGACCCGAAGGCACAGGGAATAAACGCTCTCGTCCACTATGAGAAACCCCAATGTATGTACATATTTGCATATTTTGGCATATTTTATATGTTTTGGATCATCACACTAATTTAATATTGGACAAAGACAACATTAGTTACCACAAAATGTAGTTTTTAAATGATGACTTAATTTATTATGGGATATAAGCTATCCAAACCTGCTTAACCCTGTGTGAGAAAATAAACCTAAACCTAAGACCTAGTTGTGCCACCTTTGGCAGCAAGGGTGGCAACAAACCATTTGTGATAACTGGTAAATCTTTCACATCACTGCGGAGGAATTTTTTGCCCAGTATTCATGGCTGAATTGTTTTAATTGAGCCATTTTGGTAGGGTTTCAAGCATGAATGAGCTATTTAAGGTCATGCCTGTGCATTTTTGAACCATTTAGTCTATTTGCTGGTTTTAGATCATTGTGCTGCTGAATAACCTACGCATGCTTGGGTGTCAGGACGTAATGTGCAGACATTCTTCTACAGGATCTTCTGGTAGAGAGCTGAATTCCCAGTTCTGTTATTTATGGCAATTCATTAAGGTCCTGAAGCAGCAAAACAGCATCAGACTGTCATACAACCACCACCATGTTTGATTGTTAGTATTATAACCTTTATATGAAATGCTGTGTTGTTTTACACCAGATGTAATGCAAACCTTCCAAAAGGTTGTCTCCTCGGTACACAAAATATTTTCTTGGAGATCACCAAGATGATGTTGGCAGGAGTGGTTTTTTGCCTTCGTGGTTTCCCATGGATGCCATTGTTGCCCATTCTTTTTCATGCTGTTGAATCATGAACTCTGAACCTAACTGAGGAAAGTGAAACCTGCAATTCTTCTTGGTTATGGCTTCTTTGGAGATCTCCTGGATGAGACATTGGTGTTGTCTTGGAGCAATTTTGGTAGGCTGGACACTCCTAGGTTCATCACTATTTAAAATTTTCTTCTATTTGTGGGATAATGGCTGTCACTATGGTTTGCTGTAGTCCCAAAGCATTAGATTCATTAGAACATTCCAGACTTATAGATATGTCAGCGGTAGGTGCCAGGTACTTTGAGATAGCTTAATTAATGAAATAACCATTTCAATCAAATCTGCATTTTGTATTTACTCTGATTATTTTTGTCTAATAATAAAATTTGTTTGGTATACTGAAACATTCAAGCATGATAAAAATGTGAAAAAACAAGGAATCAGGACAGAGACGAATGCTTTTTCATAGCACTGTAGATCAATACTGCTGATTAACAGAATTTTTACTTTTGTTTAAACTGCATGTGTGAAGCTGATATACGATGTTGTGCATGTGTTTTTATTTTGTAGTGCTATTATATTAAGAAAACTGAGCAAGGTGACAAATCCAAACTTGATCACATATGAATGTGTTAGTTTCATTTTTAGTTTTTACACAAAGAAAGTTCAGGTATCATAGTGTTTACATTTAAAGAAAATGTTTTTGTCCACTCACAATAAAAAAAACAAATCCTTCCAGCTATGTTAGAAAATGATTTTCCATCTAACCAGAAAAAATGTCCTTATTTCAGACAATGCTCCAGGACAGGTTTAAATGTCAAGAAGATGACGTAAATATACTCTGTATCTGTACACTACAAGAAATGGGTGAATTTAAAACTTATGCTCGTTAAGTACTGGTGTCCATTATTATTCAACGATTTTTGGCCATACAAGCAACAAAAAATAGAATCTTGCCCAAGGATATTTGACATGCAAACTAGAGCAGCCAGGGATCAAAGTTATTAAACAAGATATTTAGTTGTATATTTCTACATGGAAGCTATTGCAGTCCTTGAAATCCTTGAAAGGACTGCAATAACTGTGATAAACTGTGATTTTTACTATTTAACTGGAGATTTACGAGTTGGTTTACTGTGGTAACTCATGACAAGGTAAAAGACAAAATAAACATTGAAATGTTTTAAACATAAGTTTCCATTTCTACCACTTCTAAAAACTTATAAAACATACTTGATGACACAATACACACACTAATACGTGTTTTAATGTAACCTACGATGTGTAGATGTGATGCGTTAATGTGCGCTGGTTAATTTGCATATTTCTCCTAATACAGGACAGACTATAGAGCTGTTTGAAATATGACAATTTCATATTTGAACTATGAAGCAGCAATGTACACTGCTCAAAAATACTAAAGGAGCACTTTGAAAACACATTTTTGGTCAGACATTCACACCAGTGGCATGCAGAAGGTCATTTTGTAGGGATCTGTCAGTGCTCATCCTGTTCCTCCTTCACAAAGGAGCCGAGACCAGTCCTGCAGATAGGTTAAGGACCTTCTATGATCCTGTCCAGCTCTTCTTGAGGAACCTCCTATCTCCTATCTCTCCTCTATGGTGTTGAGACTGTTCTGGAAGACACAGCAAACCTTCTGGCAATGGCACATGTTGATGTGCCACCTTGGAGGAGTTGGACCACTGTGCAACTTCTGGAGTGTCCAGGCCAAGCTACCAATAGTGACACTGAGCCAAATGCAAAAGTACAGTCAGAAAAGACCAGAAGGGAAAAATATCAGTGTCCTCCATATGTAAAGCCTTTCCTGTTTGGGGGAGTGGAGGGGGCTGTCTTATTTCCCCCCTCTAGTGCACCTGTTGTTAATTTCATTAACACCAAAGCAGCTGATTAGTGATTAACAATCCCCCCAGCTACTTAACTGACCACATTAACATCCCACAAGTGTAAATGACTTGATGATATACTCTAATAAAAACTGTTCCTATAATTTTTGAGGAGTGTATAAACACTCCTGAATAAACATATATCCTCATGCTAGTGCACTGAACTGTTATGGTTGTCAGCTGACATTGTTTTAACCTGCCAGTCTCCTTCTGTGCTACCTGAAAGTCTGATCAAGATTACTTACAGTTGTCATGGGATAACTGAAATCATAATGAAGAAAATTGGTAAACAGAAAACAGTTCATTTTGAAATTATATATTATATAAATTATAATTATATAATTGTAATATTTTCCATCGAAACATGAAGATAAATAGGTATACCTGTACGAAGTATTTATAAGTAACAGTGAGTACAGTCAGAATCAGAGTGTTTCTTATGTTTCACCTGTGTTGTAAATCAGCTGTGCTGTCGTTGTTGGTTTTGTTTTGTTTTACAATCCTTTACCGTGCTCCGACCCGTGGCTCCTCTCTCGTACTTCTCCCGTGAATCTGCTCTCGTGAAAGACACTCTTTGCTCCCAATTCCTGACAACAAAAACACACACACGTTGACAGATAAACAATAAGCGAGGTTCAGACATGATTAATCACAGCCGTACTGATGAGGATTAACTCAATGATCCAGCGTTAACTGGAGCCTGGCTGCACTGCTAAATAGGTTGCTCTTCTGACTCAGTCAGCACAGCTGATGAGGGGTGACGAGCGGCAGGTCCGGCTACCTCCAGCACTGGACACTTCCAGATTGAGAAGTTGCATCGGCGACCAAAACATCCAGGAGCGAGAGAAAAACAAAAACACAAGGAGACACTAACAAAAAACAGCACACACGAGCACAACGGGCAGGTCGGCCACAATGGACTACCGATCCGACACAATATGTGTGTATGTCGGAGCCTGTAGATGTGAGGAGTGGATGGAAATGCCACACATCTATACTGATGGCATCATTCTCAGCAGCTATGGGAGTAGGTTGGAGTTAGGGCTGAATCAGTGACATTTAAACTCCACTAACAATCCTTGGCCTGTGTAATGCCAAAGCTTATTAAAGTCATGCAATCAAGTTACAGTGAAGATACTGGGGGGAAGTTACATGTACAAGTAAAAGATATTGTTTCATCTCAGCAAACTGTGAAAACTACAAAGAGGAGCAGAGGAGCAGCGGTTAATAGCTGCAGGCTTTGTGAAGTCTTTAAAATATACATGGAGTATTTTTAGCATCTGTCAAAAGGCGCCTGTATGTGATGGTGGACTCAAAGGCAGAGCCCGATGCAGACACAGCAGACACACAAGCTTTATTTACAGAACGTGAATGCAAGAGTAAATTCAACAAGGGACTCGTGGCTTGGTGACTAGACATGGCAAGGGTGTAATGGTCTAATGCAGTGAACTGTGAACAGAGGAGAGGTGGGTAGCGGGGAACTGTTAACTACTTATCCAGGAGTGAAGTGTGAATGGCTTAGTTTGAAGGAAGAGTCTGTGATGCTTTGGGGGGGTGGGGGGGTGACGGTCCGCGATGAGGGCTGACCTGAGTTCCAAGGGATCCTGTGAGGAGTAGTAACAAGAGGGCAGGTAGGTGCGATATTGAAACCCCATTCCGGGAGACGGCGCGTGAAGCTGGGTGGCAAATGCTGGAAGTATGATCTGATGTCTAAGCTTAACTGAGGAGTGGAGCAGTTTCATGACCAGAGAGCTGTAGCACAAAGAAAAGAAAGTAATGGGCTGAGTACTGGCATAACCTGTGATACACGGGATGAATCTTTAGAGATGTAGGGAGTTTGAGTTTGACAGCGGATGGTGAGATTTTTACAGTCGAGGCGTGGGGCAGACCGAGTGAAGTGAGTGAGTGGACCCAGGAGCAGACAGAGGCGAGGAGACTGAACTTCAGTTACAAACCAAAAACGAGCCTTTATTGTGGCTGACATGAATACTACTCAAATGGAAGCAAACATGGGTAAGAGCTAACTGAAAACCTACACTGGGAAAAACTAAGATAATTGAGCAAACACAGAAATACACATGAGGTGATCAGGAGAAGTGGCGACACATGAGGACACAGCTGACTCGAATAAAACATAATGACAACACATCGGAGAGTAACACCGGACACACTAATATGAGACACAGACCTTCAAAGTAAAACAGGAAACATGACAGGCACTGAACTAAACCTAAGAACAAACTCAGAATAACACTGAAACGTAGGACTATCATATTCAAAACAGGACAACTAAAGAATCTCAAAATAAACCATAATACAGAAAAATACCAAAATACAAGAAACTGAAAATGCTAGGTCAAAGTGACCCAGAACTGTGGCAGAGATGATGGTGTCGATATCATAGGGCCCAATGAACCATCTTGCACCATGGTTCAGTTTACGGGAGTTTGACTTGAGAGGAATAGCCATACCTTCTTTCCAGGGGTGTACTGGGGTGCTGGTGTCCAAAGCTGATCCGAGTAGTGGTGCTGGTGGTTGACAGCTTTATGCAAGGCTTCCAGAGTTCTGACCGAAACGTTGCGCCAGTCCCGGAGGTGGTGCTGGAGTGAAGGATTTGTGATGTCAGCCTCCTCCTTTGGAAGCAAGCTGAGTGACGCTTCAAATAGAGACCGGCGGATGATGAGGTGTGTGCATTGTGCGCCTACTCTACCGACGGGAGATTTGAGGTACAGGTGGACAGGTTGTGAGTGATGACACAGTGGAGAGTGGATTCCAACTCCTGATTCAGCCGTTCTGTCTGGCTGTTGGTCTTTGGGTGGTAACTGGAGCTGAGGTTGACTTGGGCCCCTAGAACAGAAAGATTTCTAAACCTATGAGGTGAACTGGGGGCCTCTGTCCGAGGTGATCTCCGAGGTGATTCCATGAGGTTTGAAGATGTGATATACCACAAGCTTCACTGTTTCTGTGGCTGTGGGGCGTTTGTCCAGGCCAATGAAGTGTGCTGCCTTAGAGAATCTGTCAAGTACAGAAGGGATTACTGATTTTCCTGTGGAGACAGGTAAGTCAGTGACAAAAACGAGAGAAATATGGGAACAGGGGTGTGATAAACCACGGCATGTTTATGCTTTTAAGCATCTCTGTATTAACACGGTAGCTTGTTCACACGACTAGGCTGCAGCATTCCAACTGCCAGCCACACACCAACAACAACAACAACATGACAGGACCCTACACCACTCTTAAGCTGGTGAGGCATGATTGCGATGCCGCGCAGGTGCGTCCGCCTTCCCAGCCGCGGCACCACCGCCTACGTCCTGCCACAATAGCCAAGAAGGTATGGATAGAGGCTGAAGCAGGCCCAATGGCTTCTGAGTTTTGGTCTTGCTGCCAGCACAGACCAGCACTAGTCCTGCACATCCTTCTCTGTCATTCCCCACCAGAAGTGACGCTTCAGCAGAGGGATGGTCCGACCTACCTCATGATGACATGAAAACCTGTAGGCCCAGCTTAGTACCAAAGCTAATGCTTCTGAGGGGACATGTCGCCAGCCCAGGGGCCCAGTTCCTGGATCTGGCAGAGCCTGCCGAATCATTTCCTCAATCCCCCAAGAGATGAGGCCCACGCGGCAGAAGGCAGGTAGCACAGTTGACAGCTCTGAGGGATCTGCGTCAGGGGCGTACTAGTGGAACAAGGCATCTGCCTTGGTGTTCTTGGACTCTGGATGGAAGGACATAGCAAACTTGAAACAGTCAAAGAATAAGGACCACAAGGCCTGGTGGGCATCCAGGCGTTTAACTGTCTTGAGGTAAGTGAGGTTCTTATTGTCAGTGAATGGAAGTTCAGCCCGCTCTAGCAGATGATGCCACTCTTCTAAGGCCAGTTTTATAGTTAACAGTTCTGTCTCCTACATTACAATTTTGCTCCGCGGGGGAGAGACAGCATGAAAACAATGCACAGGGTTGTAGCTCGGGGTCCAGAGTGATGCAAAAGCATCGCTCCGACTCCAACATCAGACACATCAACAACAAATGATTTAGTGGTGACAGGATGAATCTGAACAGGAGCTGAGGGGAACAGATGTTTGAGCTTTTTGAAAGCTGATTCAGCTTCAGGTCTCCAGTGGAAGAGTTTTTTGGTGGAGGTGAAAGTGGTGAGTGGTGCAGCTACCTGGCTGTAGTTTCGTATGAAACAGCGATAAAAATTAGCAAAGCTGAGGAAGCGTTGAAGCTGTTTTCAGGAGGTGGGAAATGGTCATTCCTTGACCGCTTGGATCTTCTGTGGAGACACGAGAGCATTGAGTGGACGCTGGCGCATTTTGGCTGCTGCTGCTCTCTCTCTATACTTATTGCTTAATATAGTTAGAGAAGTTTTTTCATTCTCTGAACCTATACCTGTATTTAAATTGTCTGCTAGGTAAGGCGTTTGCATTAGTCATTTACCAACCTTAAATGCCTCAGCTTCCACAGATGACTAAACCTCTTGCATTCCTCCATTCTGAAGTTATTTCTAGCGAGGTGTCTATGAACCTGCACAGCTACTATATTTTTCAAGTCGAAGAACTTCCTTTTCCCGTTCTGCCTCCTAATATTCATCTGAACTTCACCAACTCAAAGCTGTTGGCCGCCACCTGGAATGTGTCTTCAGCAAAAATGGACGTACTATTCTTAAGACTTAAGGATATCTATCTCAGTCATATACAACATTATGAAGAAGCTATTTATCATGCTAAATCATCTTACAACACTTCTATTATTAAGTGCACTGATGAAAATACTCGTACTTTGTTTTCTATATTACATAATATTGTTAAACCTCCAGATACCTTTGCCAGACATACCCACTCTGCTGCAGTCTGTAACAAATTTATGGACTTTTTTAAATACCAAAATTGTTAATCTTCACAGTTGCCCTCTTCTTGTGGTCAATTGTTCTATTTGCATGTTTTCTCCTACTCAACTGTTATCTTCTCTATCCAGTTTTGAACTTCCTATAATAATTCAAATATCTTCTATTATTAGTAAGTAAAAGTTATCATAGCGTAAACTCAATCCACTGCCCATTTGAATAATTGTAGAGCAATTTTAAATTTGCCTTTCCTCAAATTTGCCAAAATTCACAAAAATATAGTAGCTGCACAGGTTCATAGACACCTCACTAGAAATAAATTGTATGAACAGTTTCTATTTGGTGATCATTCATTTCATAGTACAGAAATAGCTCTAGTAAAAACCACAAATGATTGTTTTGCTTGCAGCTGACTCTGGACTCATCACTATCCTCTTTCTCCTTGACCTTACAGCAGCTTTTGATACTGTCTGTCACTGCATCCTTCCTCATAGATTAACATCTTTTGGCATCAGTAACATACCACTCACCTGGTTAACCTCTTATCTCTCTGGTTTGCTTAACTACTTACTCACAGATCACCATCTGCTCCAGTTCACCTCCATATCAATTTCAAGATCCTGCTTCTTACTTTCAAAACACTTCATAACCTTGCTCCTCCATATTTATCTGATCTTCTCCATGCGTGCTCACCCCCTCATACACGCCACTCGTTTTCAGCTTCCTTTCTGTCTGTTCCACCTGCTCGCCTGAAGTCCTCCCAGACCTCAACAGTGAGGAGGCCAAACAGAGAGAATGAGGAGGAGCTTCTTCCCTCAGGCTATTCGGTCCCTGAATCAGGTGTAGGACTGGACTCTCTCTCTCATTACTATACATCAGCAACAGTTTATTCCACCTCAAACTGTTACACTGCACACTGTTTATTTGCACACTCTCAACTTGCACACTTTTATATTTTCTTAAATTTACTTTTTTTGCACGTTCTATTTTTTTAAATATTGTTTTTTACCTTCAATTTTACTGTAATTTTTTACTGTTAATTTTGGAATTTTAAATTTGTATATTATGCAAATTTCTAGTTAGTTTAGTTTCATTTCTAGTTTCGTTTTGTTTACTTTTATGTCTATGTGTAGTTTTTTTAAGGTCAGGCTTTGCACAGCAACAAGCATTTCACTTTATATTGTATTATGTATGATTGTGTATATGACAAATAAAATTTGAACTTGAATTAAGGTCTCTGCTGAATCTACTCTAGTCTTGACCTCTTGTCATATTGGTAAACAAATTTCATAGAGGCATCATAGGTCATCAGTGAAGCTAATCACAATTTAAGACTAAAAAACCTGACTGAAGTCAACAATTTATGCGCTCATATGGCGCCTTTAGCTCCATCGTATATTAGTTCAGTGAGACTGTTTGCTTATTTCTGGAAAGATTTTGAAAGGATGGAACATAAGGAAGCAGCAGGGTATAATGGATAACTATAATTTAAATATTACATTCTATTAGGACTATTAGTTGAATGAACAAAATGTGAGAAATAATAGTGTTTCAAACATTTAAAAAATTACAAGGCGCAGCTGGTTCTCTGTGTTTAATTTAGGGCACTGAACCTGAAAAATGGTCCAAAATACTTCGCTTTCAGACTGGAATAGCCAGGGATTTGATTAATAGATGCCCTGTTCAACTGCCTGAGCTACAGCCATTCCCACAACAGAGATTTGAGGAAAGACATAAAAAGACCACAGAGACACCACCACGCAAGAATCTACAGAAGAGCGTTAGATTGAGAATGGTAGCGATCAACTCTGATACACTGAAAATTCAAAGTTGAGAACTGAAAAAAGTCATCCTGTCATATAAGTTTTTTTCTCCTGTAAATCTTCGTTCTCTCTGCACTTCCTTCTACCATCACTCCTTTTTCCTCTCATCCTTCCAACTTAGATCCAAGTATCTCCCCTTCGAGAGCCTCTTCTGCCTCTGCTGTGGGGGACAACAGCATAGACTGTCTGCTACAGAAGAAAGAACACACCTCCAGAAGCCTGTTGTCTAACCCTGACTTCTCCTACAGTCCATATCGATGCTCTCCCAATACCTTACCTCGAAGCTACCCCACCAATAACAGCAGCAGCAGACACAGCCAGATGGACAGCCTCATAATGCAGCACACACATGTGGAGAGGAAGAAAGAGGTCCTGGACCATGTGAGGCAAAAATATCCTCAACATAAAACCATTATCATAGGACATCAGGACTGCACAAACGAGCAGGTAAGATTTGTTCATCATTAGCAGTGTTTGAAAAATGAAATGTGGAGTGAATTTATGACTTTTTTTTATTCATTTTAAGGCCAGCAACAACCTGTTTTCATTTTAATGATCTTCTAAGCTTTATCAACATGTTTTTCACATTGTGATTTCAATGAGTTGCTGACAGACATTTATCAGTTACTGTTTTGCATTTTCTTTTCTAAAACGATGTATGTGTGTTGTTATAGTGGTAATGCTGAAGGGGCATGAGGTGTCTTGTGGCTTGTCATAAATTTCACGAGTAGTACTACTGATCTCCCAGTTAGACCGGTACAGCCAGCATTATTTGCTAAGGTGGAGTTGTGTTGAAACAGCAACGGGTGGAAAGGGGTGGAGTTTGTCAGTGCACCTGATCCAAGCAGAGAAACATGCGGCATGTAGAAACTACGACGTCTCAAAAGTCCGAGAAAAGAACCTTAAACCTGCCGTGAAACCGCAGGACTTGATTTTGACCCTTAGAGCTAAGTTACCTGGGAAGTGCTAAAACTCTAAAACCGCACTGCTGACACCAAGCATCTCCTCCAGGTAAGTTCCTCTAATTTATCTGTAAAGACCAACAGCTCCTCTGAGCCGCTCTTTTTCTACTACTTAAAAGACAACTTAGTGTAAAAGTAGCCAAAGCGATTAGCAGGATATGAACTTTACATTAGCCTTCAACTTGCGATACACAAGCTCCTGAGTGTTTGGAGCCGGCTCAACAAGCTGCTCCATCAGCGCGTCATTATGCGGGCTATTCAGCGTCTGCGCCAGATGTCTGTCACTGTTTGTTACGTCAGCATGTGACGAGAGCCAACACAAACAGAAAGGTACCATCATTTAAGGGATTCAATGGGTGGAATCCGTTCTGACCCAGCACTGCTGTTGTAGGCGAAGAGTCCACCAGGTGAAAGAACTAAAAGAACTGAAGACGCTGTTTCCTAATATCTATTTTCCACACGCAGGCATTAAGAAAAATGACACATTTGCGCAGGAATGGTGAGCATTCCTCACAAGTTTGATCTGTAATGACAACAGGGATGTCTGTTTGCGCTCAGATGAGTCATAATAGCCATAACAGCCTGCTGAAGCAGTGAGCCGGGATTATGATTATTGCAGTGTGCTGTTAGCTGTATGGGGAGATTTTTATTTTCTGTTCCAGTAAGTGGGGGGCACAGGGGCAGTAAGACATTACTGTCCTCTCAACCTACTTTATTTTCAGACTTTTTGAAGCTGCGGTGTGTTTTAAATGTGTCTCTCTTCAAATTTACACCTATGGGCATTAGAGACTCTGCACAAACTAACATACCATTCACAAACAAACAATTGTGTAATTATTCGCTATCGAAATATCACACCTTTGGAATATTAACAGTCTCATAGCAATTATATCCGCCATTTTTTACTTCAAATTTTAAAACACAAAGCCACAAGCTCTTATTGGTCATATTGAATTATTATCTTTGTGTGTTTTTGTGTGATTTATGTCTTTGGCTGTGTGCCCTGCTGATGATGCAGCTGGAATGCAGGTTGTTTCCTGTAATGTCAGAGAGACAGACTGATGGTTAAACCTTCATTATGTCCTTCCTTCTAGACTACTCTTTTGTTTGCATTGAATTTTATTATAAGTTTTATTCTATTGAATTTTAATAATTATAAACACTTTTCTGTGGAAAGGTTCAGTCCCAAATTATTTAAACATGCTAAAATAGCATTAAATCACATTACAAAAGGGAATCTTGCCTTACAAGACTTTTTAATGATGTTTTATGTATTTCTTATTCTGTCTCCTCTGATGTCCTGGTGTGCTTTTCTCTCTCATGGACCCTAAAATTTTAATCTCCTATCTTGAGCAGTCATCCGATTATTAAAATAGAATAGTCATTCATAACACAGTCATACAAAAATAACATTGCCCCCCCCCCCCCCCCCCCTCATCATATTTTTAAGAGATGCATTCAGGGTTTGAGTCTGACCTGCAGCCTCTTCTCACTCTCTGAGAATTTCACGTAGATGAAAGAAGTTCGACGATTGTGGGTTAACATAAGATAACAACTGTATGCAGCCAACAATGTAGTTTTATGTGGTCTGCCTTTGTCAATTTTGATATTTTTTTCTCTTTTGTGTTATGACTTTGTTTGTGCTGCTTTGGAGGGGAACCGGGACCTGTGTCCAGGTGAAACTGAGAAGGTACCAGAGACTAGCTTCTAGGCTGTAGGGAGACTCCCAGTACCTGCAGCATGATAGTGTTGGCTTCCAATGTTTTCAACTGAAAATACATTGCATACTGCCACATAATCGCTATTGTCTCCTAAGATAAGTCAGTAGAGTAAACTATGGCTTCCCAGATTGCTTTGACACAGTGCACCAAAAACCCTGCCCAGAAACAGCTAGTGGCACACAAAGGAGAGGCATTGAGCTGACCCAGCCTCTAAACTCCCAGATTCCAATGTCATCTGGCAATTACTGGATAAACTAACACACAATCCATAGAGGCCCCCAGCTTGCAGCCCACAGGAGACAATGGTTCTGGTGCCCTGTGTGACAAAGTGGATGAGCAGTCGTAAAACTTTCAACTTGTCCCAGAAGTATTGACTTTTTGCACATTAAGCACATTATTCTCTCCATATATTTATTTACTATGATTTGCTATTGTCAGAATAACATTGCTGCACTGACTATCCCAGGTTTCTTTGTGTAAACACTATGTTGCCAGCAAAATCAAACATTCAGCAAATTAAAGCAAATATTCAGTCACATGTTACTTTATGTTTTATTATGTTGTTAATTCATTAAGTTATGAATTAACTTAATTGTGCATACATACATTGTTTCTTTGTTTTCGGTCTTCATGTAGGTCCAGTGTGGGGAAGGCCCGCCCAGACAACATCACACCATTATTGTGAATGTAGCAGCTAATGGACTGTAGCTAGATAAAAGATGAATCAGTACTGCAAGCTGAGCAGATCTCAGGTGGAATATTGAGCCATGACAGAGCAGATTACATGGAGAAATGCATGGGTTGCTGTCCATACAGAGCAACAGGGGAACCATAGCTGAACTGAGCAAAGAGTCCAGAGTGTGGAGAAGTAATCGAGTAAATTAAAAAGTGAACTCTGGAGTAGGGCTGTTCGATATAACGATATATATCGGATGACGATATAAAAACGTCTATCGTTTCATTTTACGCTGTCGTTTGTTTCGTGGTGTCGCAAAATAAACTCTTTACGGCAATATTTTTTCATGGTTTTGATGTCACTGTAGTGGCTATATTCATTTCTTAAACTTCTCTCTTTCTCTTATATTTAATATAACCACACTACGGACGGACAAGCGCCTGTTTTTATGCGTTGTGGTTCGCAACAGCGACGGTAAAGAATAAAGTTACGTTGAAACCAAGCACACCATTGTTTTTCTTGTGAACCAATAAGTCTGATGTGTCACATGGCCCTCTTCCTATTGAAAAAACAAAAGTTGTATCCAAGATGGCCGACTTCTAAATGGCCACCATGGTCACCACCCATCTTGAGGAGTTTGCCCCTCACATATACTAATGTGCCACAAACAGGACTTTAATATCACCAACCATTCCCATGTTGTTACGGTGTATCTATATAAAGGCCCACCCTGTAGATCGTTATATCGAACAGCCCTACAGAACATGTTTATTGAACATCTTAACATTCATGTTTACAAAAAACTTTCTGCAAACATTTATCCACATTAATGTGGCCCTGTTACTGAGACAAACTAACTTGTTTACATTGTCCGAGAGGAGAGCTGACCGCTTCTGATTTACAGTGTTGCCTGCAACTGAGAACAGTCTCTCACACAGAACAGTGGTTGCAGGAGTGGCCAGATATTTGCAAGCCAGCAGTGCCAGCTTGTCACCAGCTCCTGAATGAGCTACAGAATCAAGTGCATGATTCTGTCAGGCAGAAACTCCTCATCTGATTCATCTGTAATAGACTCATTTTCTTGGGTGGCTTATCTTCACAAGTCTGAGGTGGGGATTGATCATGCAGCAGTCTTCCAAGTGTGGGCCACACCCTCTCTCTGTCACTCTTGGGGAGGCACTTCCATCGAGCATCCAAAGCTGTGGCAATCTTGAGACAATCATTGTTGATAAAGTTTTCTTGGTGGGAGGTTAGGTGTTCTTGGAATGCTGTTTTAAACCTAGTTACATATGCAGAGTCATCATTAGAGGTTTCCATCACATGATGCAAGTGGGAGAGGGCAGGCAGTACCACTGAGCAGGAAATATAGGATTCCCCACCCAGAATCTCAGTTACATACCTGTAGTGAAAACACACAGACAGAGGAAGAGATGGAAGAAGAACAAAATGGTTATTAAAACAAGAAATGGATTTTCTTTAATCAATTAATTAAAAAAAATTTTTTATTTCTTTCTTGTGGCATCAGCATCACAAGTTTGTGGCTCTGCTGGATCAATGGCTCCCCCAGGGTTGTTTGTCGTGTTTCCAGCTCTGGGACGTTGGTTGGAATATGTTTGAATTGACCAACAATTTTCTGAAACCTGGACAAATCCACTGTCACCAACACTCACAGTGATGCAACAAGGCATATGCTCAAATGGCAAAGGTTTAGCTGCAGCTGTTGAGTTTCGTGGACAATCAATCCCTACAGTTGTGATTTTTCCTTCAATTTCCCACTCACATGCCATTGTTAAGAAATGTTCAGCACATGCCTCTGCGAAGTGACGCTCCTCTGTCTTCATTATTCTCAATGCAAGCGACTTTAATTCCTATGCGCAGAAATTAGTTGTGCAGTAATGTCAAGATAGTTACTGTTACTGTCCAGTAGTCACCTGACAGGGTGACATGTTTGGCTGCAGCTAAATTCTCTTGTTTTTTCCTTTCCAGTGTCTTAGAGCCCATTAATTTTTGACATTATTGTGCTTGTTGTTGGAGCCTTGTACAATGCATCTCGAAAGGCAACTTGCAAAACCTTTGTAAGGGCTGTGTCCTCGACGATATTAATAGTTTTGCAGTTTGGTGCAATCTACTTGCCAGTTGTGTCTGTCAATTTGTCTGAGGTAGACTTACTGAGGCCCCAATGCTCCGTGAGAGTGGTTTGCCACAAGCTGGGCGACACGTTAGCCAAAGTGCTAGCAGCATCCCCGAGTAGCATATGCTTTGTGTGATATTTTTACCCTGGAAGTGCTTCGGTAAAAAGAAAATAACTTCCTGCACAATGTGCATAGTACTTTATGTCGGTCAACTGTTCTGTCTTGTTGTTTTAATTAAAATTTTCTATCAAACGAGCCAATGTGCTGTTTATCATCTTCCATATTGAGTTGACTGGTTCTTCTGGCCGTTACTACCAGATCAACTGCCCATTTGCGCATGTGCCAAGATAAAAAATGTAATCAGATTAGTCATGATGATGGATTAAGCTGCATTAACGTGTTAATTTTGACAGCCCTAATATATATGGATATATATGTCCCTTAACATGAGGCAGCACGGTGGCACGGTGGTTAGCACTGTTGCCGCACAGCAAGAAGGTCCTGAGTTCAATTCCACCATCAGGCCGGGGTCTTTCTGTGTGGAGTTTGCATGTTCTCCCCGTGTTTGCGTGGGTTCTCTCCGGGTACTCCGGCTTCCTCCCACCATCCAAAGACATGCAGCTTGTGGGGATAGGTTAATTGGATAATCCAAATTGCCACTAGGTGTGAATGTGCGAGTGAATGTGAGTGCGAATGGTTGTCTGTCCCTATGTGTCGCCCCAGACTGGCGACCTGTCCAGGGTGTACCCCGCCTCTCGCCCTATGACAGCTGGGATAGGCTCCAGCGCCCCCCGCGACCCTGAAAAGGATAAGCGGAAGCGAATGGATGGATGGATGTCCCTTAACATAAGATTTGATTAGTAGTGGAAGCACTTTTAATAATTTTTTTTTACCATTTTCTCCTCTCTCCCATAATCATAATCCTTTTGCTTTTTCTTTCAATCCAGGTAAGGAGTCCCTGGTTTGTTGACAGTCCCCAAGGTGCTGGTGTCCCACACTTGGTGAAAGAGCAGAACAGGCTGGTTTCAAGTAGCATGTCTGGTGGAGAGATGATACCCCTATCTGCTGCCTTTACAAGGGGCTCTAAGGCTAGAGCAAGTCTACCTGTAGGCCGCTCAAGTGGTCAGACAAGAGGTTGGCCGTTAGGTATGTAGACACATCTAAATAAATCTGTTCAATAACACTGTATGAAATAGTTTGCTTCTTAACTGATTTGGACAACACATATGAATATCCTGCAGAAGCTGTATGGAAAATATGGTCATGAAAATGCTGTCAGGATCCAATTTATGATAAAATACCATATTCCCAGATCACTTCCATCTCTCTTTAAAACATTTACTTTTAGAAGACATAATGATACAATAAACACACACACACACACACACATTAAAAAAAACAGCATAGAAAATAAATGGATGGGTTTTTTGCGCTAGTAAAGTTGTGGAGTTGTATTTTGTATTTTGTCTCACATCAATTATATCATCAGTTATATCGTTATCGCATAAATATTTTTGGCCATATCGCCCTGCTCTACTGTGGAGTACCTCAGGGTTTTCTACTGGGGCCCATTCTTTTCTCTTTATATTTGCTTCCCCGTGGGGTCCATTTATAAAAAGCATAATGTCCTTTCATTGCTTTGCAGATGACCTCCAGATATACAGTTAGGACCAAATATATTTGAACAGAGACAATTTTTTTCTGATTTTATACAATACAGTACAACTTTATTTATATAGCACATTTAAAAAACCAGCGGTACACCAAAGTGCTTTACAATCGAAACAGGAAAATAAAGACATGGTTAAATAAAAGACGATTAACAAAGTACCACAAATGTCAGCAGGTTGAGTGCACTAATTATACAGGAATAAAGTTACCAAGAGCAGATATTGCTAAAAGATAAAGTACATAGATAAAAAAATTGAGCCAAATATAAAATAGGGACACCAACTAGATGGAAAAGCTAGGTTAAATAAGTGAGTTTTTAAACTGGATTTAAAAGATAAAATGGAGTCTGGCGCACGGATAGCAATGGGAAGGTCGTTCCACAGGTTAGGTGCAACCAGGGCAAAAGCACGGTCTCCCCTAGATTTAAGTCTAGATCTAGGCTGAGCCAGGAGTAATTGGGCTGAAGACCTGAGGGCTCGCCCAGGGACATGTGGACTATGGAGATCGACCAGATAGCTAGGGGCTAAATTATTTATAATTTTAAAGGTGAGCAACAATATTTTAAATTCAATATGATATTTTATGGATAACCAATACAAATCAGCAAGAACAGGGGTGATAGAGGCATGCTTTCTAGTACCAGTCAGGAGGCGAGCTGCAGCATTCTGGACAAGCTGAAGTCTGTGAAGGAGAGCAGAGTGAAGACCAATGTAGAGAGAATTACAATAATCCAATCTAGATGTCACAAAAGCATGAATGAGTTTTTTAAGATCTTTATGAGGGACATAGTGCTTAGCCTTAGCAATAAGGCGCAGTTGGTAAAAGCTAGATTTGATTACTGAGGACACTTGTTTGTTAAATTTGAAAGAGCTATCCAGCAGGACACCTAGGTCACTAACCGAGTCAGAGAGAGAAGTGACAAAGGAACCAAAGGTATCAGCTAATATGTCCCATGGGGTATGGTTGCCAAACACTACAATTGCCGTTTTCTTTTCATTCAGGATAAGGGAATTGCCCAAAAGCAATTCTCTGACTTCTCTCATGCACTTGAGAAAGCAGTGCAACGATGGAGCAAATGTTATATTTTTCAAAGATTAAGTCTAGAGGGGCATGTATAATGAGAATAACATTGGGCCAAGCACAGAGCCTTGAGGAACACCACAGCATAAGGATGCAGTGGTGTGCATGGCTCTGTACATTACCACAATAAACTTTAAATGAAACAACTCAGACGGAGTTGATGTGCAGACTTTAGCTTTTATTCTGTGGGTTGAAAAAGATGTCATAAAAATGTGAGGAACTAAAGTATTTTTAACACAGTCCCTTCATTTCAAGGGCTCAAATGTAATTGGACAATTAAATAACTGAAAATAAAATGTTGTACTTGGTTGAAAATCCTTTGCTGACAATGACAGCCTTAAGTCTTGAACTCATGGACATCACTAGATGTCCTCCTGAAACTGAGTCAGTTTCCTCCTGACTCTCCCAGGCCTCTACTGCAGCAGCTTTCAGTTGATAATTTGATGATGTCATAATGAAGGGATTGCCAACACCTGCCCATGAAATAGCCTTTAAGTAAATTTTCCAATTGGTCCCTCACTGTAACGCAGTTCACCTTTTGCGGCCTTGCAAAATTAGTTTCCTAAAATTTTGCATTCCTTTTTTCTTTTTTCTTTTTTCTTTTTTCTTTCTTGTTTTCTTTTTTTTTCTTTTTTTCTTTTTTTACAGCGCATTGTGTTCTGCGTCCTGATTGGCTATAGACCATTGTCAATCAATGGTTGCTCTATTCCCATGTTTTGGACCTGAAAACAGGGTTTGATGTTTGGTTTCATTCTATAATACTGGACTTATTTTTCTACGAAGGTTTGAACTTTGAGGCTGTTTAAACTAGAGAGAAAATGTTCATGCTTGTCTGAGAAGTGTGTAGTGAGAGGTTTTAAACCCTTAAAACATCTATAATAATTGTTAAAAATAAAGCTGACTAGTTCGCAGATTTCACCTATCGCAGGTTACTTTTAGAATGTAACTCCCGCAATAAATGAGGGGCCCTGTAAAAAGAGGGTGGAACATGTTAATGAGCTGAAACTCCTAAACTCTTCATCCAATTTGAGTGTAGACTTAAATGAAAGCTGAGAGTGTAAACATATCCATGCCCATTATATAACTATAATTGGAATTAGAGCTGGGCGATATGAGATTTTTTCATATCACGATATGTTTTTTTCATTTCAGGCGATAACGATATCTATCACGATATAAGCCAAATAACTATATTTGTAAGATTTAAATGTGCCGTTGCTCACAAGTAAAATGTGAAATAATCAGCAGCTTGTTTTTATTTAAATATTTATTTCCCATATTAAGTTCAACAGGGTAGATGTACTTAAGGAACATGAGACTTTTTCAGATAAATAAAGGCAAATATTGCAAACTACACAAAAGGCAGCCGCTAAAGCGTTTAAGTTTCAAAATAGAACAAACAAAACAGACTAAATTGTCAATTCCACTTAGAAACAAAATATTAATTCTAAAAATAAATCTTAGTTTGTTTTACAGAAGAACAGACAAAACTGACTAACTTTTGTCAATATCAAATAAACTGAGAACTAAAAGGAAATTCTCAATCTCTCCTTGTTGTATAGCTGAGCTTTTCAAACAGTTTTAACAGTTACTTTAGTCTGACAAAAGCCGAATGACGAATTAGCGCTTCCAGTCAGAGACTGAGGCTACGTCCACACGTACACGGGTATTTTTGAAAACGGAGATTTTCCGTTTTCGTTTTAAAAAATAATCCCGTCCACACATAAAGGCAGAAATGAAGGAAAACGCTGCTATGAACATGCCAAAGCAGCAGGTGGCGCTAGATTCCTAACCGTGCCGAAATGTTGGCCAATCAGAAGTCTAGAAGTGGAAAAAGTAAACAAAGCTGGGGCATAGAAGCAGAACCGAGTCGTATGTGTGGACGGACAGTAACTGTGTGTATATGTAAGCATTTAAACACTGCAGAGAGTAGAATTAACAGTATTGTAGAAATTCATTTCACCGAAACAATAACGTGGCGCACAGTGTGACGCATGCACCAGTTTATTGTATTTCCAGACTTGCTTTCGGCACAATTTACAGTGCAGCTACTCTGTTTTTTTGTCAGACTTGAAATAGCTGAAATACCTTCACACTACGGAACTTCTATGGCTCTTCCGTTCGACAATCTCTCCGCCATTGGAACCATCATCTGTTTTCTCTTCGGTCACGCTCGGTTGATTTTTCTAGTCGGCACACTCATTTCCTCCATTACCCGCTGGCTGCTTCCCAAACAAACACACGTGCGGCTTGGCACTTGTGCTGTACGTAACAAGTCACGCGACGTGACGCTGCGGCTGTGATTGGTTCGGCTCTGCGCTACTTGATTTGGATTGGCTGACCTTTTTTTTTTTTTTTTTTTTCTTTGAGGACAAGAGCGGCGAGGTCTATCGCGATAGCTTAATTTCTCTATCGAGTAATAAAAGTTATATTGCGATACATATCGTTATCGTTCTATCGCCCAGCTCTAATTGGAATATGTTTCAGTAAACAGAAAAAAAACAAAACTTGTGTCAATGTCCAAATACATTTGAACACAGTTAGTGTCCAAATACATTTGAACACAGTTAGTGTTCAAATGTATTTGGACACTGTGTTCAAATACATTTGTATTTGCGTATACAAACCAACAGCCATATTTCTAACCAGGCACTAGTGAACTGTCCCAGAGATGTACAGTCGTGAGGAAATAAACTTTTGGGCAACCCAATCTGTTACATGGGTATGACAGCGCTATTGGTCCTTTAGTGTCTTACTGTCATCTGGTTGCAAGGCACCTTGGTGTGACTTTCAACAGTGCTTTAAAATTTGATAAACAGATCAGCTCAGCTGTTAAGACAAGTTTCTTTTAACTAAGGCTCCTCAGTAAGGTGAAGGCCTGCCTCGCTTTTATTACCTGTCATCTTAATTACTGTAACTCTTTATATGTTGGCTCTGATCAGTTCTTACTTCAGTGTTCAAAATGCAGATGTTTGCCTTTTGACAGGAAAGAAAAGGTGTGATCACATTACACCTATACTGGCATCCTAACACTGGCTTCAAGTCCGTTTCAGTATCCACTTTAAAATGTTATAACTTGTTTTTAAGAGTCTCAATTGTTTAGCGCCACGTCACTTAACAGAACTTTTGAAACTCTATGTAGGGTAATTTCCAATAAACAAAGTTTAAAAAAGGAGTCTTGTGTTCCTGGTTTCCAAAAGAAATGCTTCCAGTTGCATTATGATTTGAAGACTGTTTATGTATTACAAACTGAAGATGTAACAATGAACTCCTTCCTAAATAAGCATGGAAGTTCCAAAAAATAAGCAGTTATCCAGAACTACCTGTGCACACGGTCAGAAAACCGTGAGACTCCTAACCTCGCTGTCCATGCTCCGCCCCTTCCCTCTCACACAGGGTTTCATGCTGCTATTGCACTAGGGAGAAATGAATAAATCAGGAAGTGGAGAGGATTAGTAAGTGGGAAGTGAGGGCAGCTATGAAGAGGATGAAAAATGGAAAGGCAGATGTTTCAGATGATATACCTGTAGAAGTCAGGATATGTATTAATTCTTTAACCAGACTGTTTAACACAGTGTTGTAGAGTGGGGGAAAGAGTGTACTGCTTTTCAAGAACAAGTTTGATACTACAGTTCTGAACAAGGGTGAAGAACTTTACATCCGATTTTCTTCTTAACACAAATAAAGGCATTTGTGTCCCCCACTGGAATCAAACCAGCAACCTTTTGCTTGCTAATCAAGCGTGTCAAGCATTACACAGTTGGAGGCATTAGAGTTGTAGCTGCAGAAATCCCTTTAAAACAAGTTTCATTTTATCAAGTTACCAACTGAATTAACATTAATCCTGGCAGCTAATTTGACTGCTGAGGTTTCTCCTAGTAGCATTTCTGTTAGATAGACAGTGTTGCAGTGGTTAGCTCAGTCATCTCACAGCTAAAAGGCCTGTAGGTCCGTAACTAAGTATGTGTCACGGCTGGGGCAGCAGTCGTATGGTGTTACGAGAAAAGGACCCAAAATGCACGAACTGGCAGGGGTGCGAGTGAGTGTTTATTTACAGTGACGACGAAGTACAAAAAGAGGAAATAAGGAACAGGGAGCTACTAAAGCCTAGACTGGGAAAAACTAATAAACAACCCTGAAAACATAAGGACACAGGATGATACACGGAGATGACACGGAGGAAGCAGGGCAGAGAGACGCGGAGAAACACTGAATAACACAGACGAACCGACAAGGATCACAGGCAGGCACACACTGTAAAAACACACAAGGTAATTAGGGAATGACACACCAGAGGGGAACACAGCTGAACCTAATAGACACAACGAGACACAGACCTTCAAAGTAAAACAGGAAATTCACAAACTGTTCTACAACACTAACTCAGGGACACGAACAGAGCACAGGAGGGAGCACACTAAAACACTAAACACAAGAACCAAACCCTAAGAATTAATACAAAACATAAGATGATACCAAAATGAAACACAAAACGCTGGGTCATGTGGACCATGACAGTATGCATATGAGACAAATTGAGTGCATAGGATAGCTCGTGAATCACTGGGATTTAAATAATCTCTCAACATGAATCTATTCATACTTCACACTTCACCTGCAAGCTCTTGTGTTGGAGCTTGAAGGTTTAGTTTATAAGCTGTCTGCTTCATAAGCCATTGAGAAGCAAGCACCTGTACCCTATTTAATTTAAAGATTTTGTTGTGGATTAGCATTCTTATGTTGTATATGGCTAAATATATTAAAATAAACATCAAAAATATTTATTTTAGCTGCCACTCATCAGTTTGCGTATTAAGATTTGAAGATGTTTCTTTGTACGGTTCTGACACAGACTGATGGCCCCTCTTCCTGCCTGTTTGTGTTGTGTCAGGTGTGCTGTTCCTGCAGTATGGGGAGGAAACAAAGCAAGTCTGGGTGCCCACAGAAATCAGCAATCAGGATGCTCTTCGGGCTTTGTTTGTTACCGCTTTCCCTCAACAGCTCACCATGAAGATGCTGCAGTCTCCAAACATGGCCATCTACATCAAAGATACCACCCGCAATGTTTACTATGACCTGGAGGATATTAGGTGAGGGTGGTAAAGAGAATGATATACACAATTACATAGTTGTGCTCATAAGTTTACATACCCTGTCAGAATTTGTGACTTTTTTGGGCCATTTTTTTGTTTTAGAGAATATGAATGCTAATGGAAAAACTTTTTACTCGCTCGTGGTTAGGGGTTGGGTGAAACCATCTATATAAAAATTTATAATCACAACACAAACAATCAGGGGTGTTAAACTAATTTTACATCATGTACACATGCAGCCCACTTTGATCTTAAGCAGGCAGCACCAGTGACACTCCCCTTTCTGTCAGTGTAAAAAACATTACATATTTAACTGGGGTTTTTTTTATATGATAAAGTGAGAAATGTGTCTGTTAGACTCTTTGGAGTTAGGTTGTTTAAAAAACAAATCAATTCTATAGTAGATAGTGAAAAACAGAAATCTTTCCTATTTTTACAAAGTTAGAGTGGTTTTGTTAGAGACATAGGTAAGCGTTTTGCAATTTGGAATAGTTTGTGAGAGCTGAAATTTCTTTTGTACTGAATTACACGTTTTTCTCCTCTTTGCAATCTTCTCTGAAGAGTGGCAACATGGGAGCTTCAAAACAACTCTCAAATGACCTGAAAACAAAGATTGTTCAACATCATGGTTCAGGGGAAGGATACAAAAAGCTATCTCAGAGATTTCAGCTGTCAGTTTCCACTGTGAGGAACATAGTGAGGATGTTGAAGACCACAGGCACAGTTCAAGTTAAGACCCGAAGTGGCAAGTCAAGAAAAATCTTAGATAAGCAGAGGCGAGGGATGGTGAGAATGGTCATAGTCAAGCCACCAACCAGCTCCAAAGACCTACAACATCATCTTGCTGCAGATAGTGTCACTGTGCATCGTTCAACTATTCAGTGCACTTTGCACAAGGAAATGCTGTATGGGAAAGTGATGCAGAAGATCAGTGACAGAATCAAGAATTAGAAAAAGTTGCATTTCCTGCAAAAATGCAGTGTGAATGCCGTGTAGTGGAATCTGCTGAAAAAAGCTGAAGAAGCAGAATTATCTGCTGAACAGATGTGTAGAAGCTGAACTGCTTGCCGAAGATGGCTATATTTGAAAGGGTACACTGCAGAGTGTCAAGAAAGCAGTGTGCATGCAAGCAGGGAAGATGTGCGGCAACCGCCACAGGTAGGATTCGAACCTTCATCACTGGGTCTCTCGGCAGCTGCTCATCCCACTGAGCCAAACCAGTTCCAGTCCCAAAACAAAGATATGATGAGAGAAAAAATGTGCACTGCGCAGAAGAAGCTGAATTGTGCTGAAAAAAGAGATGAAGAAACTGAAAATTGTGCTAAAAAGAGGCGAAGGAACTGAAAACAGCTGAAAAGGGGTGAAGAAGGTAGAATTTGTGTTGAAAAGAGTTAAAAAACTTGAACTGTTTAATGAAAAAAATGTTGCCATAAGCGGGATTCTAACCCTGGCCTCCCGCTCTGAAAACGGCTGCTTATCTCACTGAGCTAAAACATGGCTCAGCCCAGCAAGCTAAACTGGTGATCACACTGAAAATGTGGTCTCTTTCATCAAATGGGCCAAAAAGTGGCATAAAAAGCTTAATATCTCAAAAAGTAGAAAAGTTGTGAGCACCAAAGGACATAGCTGGCATTAGCAGAAATAGCAGAACAGTTTAAATATTTGAATGGTGGCAATCGGCTGAAAACTGAGGGAGTAGTTAAGCGGCAAAGAAACGGAGCAACTAGAATAAGGTAGAAGAATAAAGTTTAAAGAGAAACAGGAACACAATGCCTCACCACATTCACACAATCAGTGAAGTTGAAGTTGCGCCAGGCCCGGATTTTTCAACAAGATAATGAACCTCAACACTGCTCAAACTCTACTAAGGCATTCATGCAGAGGAACAAGTACAACATTCTGAAATGGCCATCTCAGTCCCAACACCTGAATATTATTGAAAATTTATGGTGTGACTTAAAGCAGCTGTCCATGCTTGGAAACCATCAAACCTGACTGAACTGGAGATGTTTTGTAAAGAAGAATGGTCCAAAATACCTTCAACCAGAATCCAGACTCTCATTGGAAGCCATAGGAAGCATTTAGAGGCTGTTATTTCTGTAAAAGGAGGATCTGGGTACACGGTCGGCCCCCTGATCCGACTCATCCTTGCTGCTGGTCTATGGGCCGGGACACAGATGGTCATGGCCAGTCCCCACTTACCGTCCGCAGAGGGATGGAATAGGCTAGGCCAGACGGCTCCCCGGGCTAGGTTGGGCGATGGGAGTATGTGGCGGGGTGTGGCTTGCAGGGAGGCTGAGACACACTGGAGCTCCATCAGCCAATTACGTCTCCCCTATTAAAGAATGTACTAGGACATGCGTTGTTGTTTTGTGTGTGGCTAGCAGCTGAAAAGCTGCGGCCGAGTGTTAGAGAAAAGAGCAACCAAATAATGAAGTGTCGAAACTGCAACTATGTGGTCCATCATTCATGTCACACAGTCCATTTTTCTTTAAGTGCTTCCTATTATGTATCTTGAAATCCACTTTTTTTCCCCGGAGAGTCCCGTATGTCAACTGAAGTTATTTGTGGGGGTTTTTCTTGCATCCCGAACAAGTTTTGTGGCAGTTTTGGCTGAAATGTTTGTTTCCATTACAAAAGAATTTTTCCACTTCTTTGTTTGAACACTGCTGATTGATGCTGTCAATTGCCTGGATATCATTTTTCCTGTTTCATAAAGTTCAACTATCATCTCCCACAGATCCTTTGATCATTCTTTTGCTTTCCCTGTAGCTCAGAATCCAACATCAGTGCAGCACTGGGGGTTTGTCAGGAGCCCAGAAACTCACTGACGTTTTATACACACAAACTAATTACAAGGAAACAGATCACGGACTGGTCACCGTTATTATTAAAACTTTCATGGTATATAAACATTGATCATGGTCATTTTGGTAGTTTCTGTTGTCATTATGATTTAAAAAGGGTATGTTTGATAATAAATGGTTTCTCCCAACCACTAATCATGATTGAAATAAAAGTTTTGTATTATCAATCATATTCTCTGGAAAATGGCCCAAAAATTACAAATTCTGCCACGGTATGTAAACTTACCAGCACAACTGTTTATAAACAAATCACAATCCCCTCTGTCCTTTTTACTCATTAACAAATTCAGATTATCTGTCACTGTGTTTTGTTATATGAAAAGATTTTGGTGTCAATTGTAAATTGAGGAAACATCTTTTTCACTTTTGCCATCTTTAATTGATACATAGTTTTCCTTAATCTTGTTTTTAGCACTAAACCTTACATACTCAGTCTGGCAGCTACACTTTTTGCTTCTTGTCAAATTCAAAAGGATTAAGAACCCTGAGGTTAAAAGGCTTCATCATTCAAAAAAAGCATACACTTCATGTCGTGCTCTAAATGGTTTGTATCCTCCATCCCCTGCTGTACCTAGAGATAATGGCACTCTCAATATCATCTCCTTTCAGTTACAGAGCCTCCCACCTTCTACAAAACGACTTCTCAGCGTTTTAGGTTTAGGCAGCAAAAGGAAATCAATTTGCCTCATATATCAACAGTAACTGGATTGAAATAGACAGCAAAATGTTAACAATTGCATGCTGAACATCACAACGATAAACTAAATAAAACTGTTCTCACAAACAAAATTTAGACCACCCCTTTATTTTAAAATATACGCTGCACAGCCATGAGACCTGTTTTGACCAAACAACATGTCTGATCCATTTAATTACTACTCAGCGATTTCAGCATACCACAACTTAAGCTAAATATTTAATAATGCGTTTCACATGTGTCAAAACTGATTCAGTATACCTTTTGTAGAAGTTGTTGCACACATTGATTTGTCACATCATGCAAATCTGTTGCTTCTAGAAACATCACCCCCAACTCCTTCTTGAAGGCGTATCATAAAGACCCTGAACATGTGTTCAAACATCATGCCAAGTCTGCCACTGTAGGAGGAAAGGTGAGTCAGTCAGCTTTTTTTGTTTTGTTTGTTTTTTTCAATTTAATGCATTGTGGTTTATTTTCTCCACAGAAAATGGTACATGCAAAAAGTCGTTAATATTTACAGTATATACAAGATCTTTAATCAAAGGGATAGTTAAACACACTACAAACAACATTTTCCCATTACATTTCAGCAGTACTAGAATTTTGAGCAAAGCTATTAACATCCATCTCTTTGATTTCAGGACACAGCACTGAAAGTGAATATAAAATGCAAAAATATTAACAGTAGTTATATGAGAGCCTGGACACTGAACCAGTGTCTGGTGTGGATCAGGCCAACTAAACATAAAGATCAGAAACTTCTAGTTAGGTTGTTAATCTGTCCATCAGAATAAAGGATTAGCAAAATGTATCCAAGTACGGGGCCCATTTACAGAGCTCTAACTGTTTAAAACCTGTGAACTTTGTTACACCCCAGCCCAGGGGAAACCGGTGCACAACACAAGGAAAATAAAAAGAAAAGAGAGAATGTCCTCACACTCCTGCTCTCAAGGAAAACAAACCAAAAACTGCCACAGAGTTACATAACCAGTCAGTTTATTAAATTCCAAAAGGTAGCGGGCGTCAGGGTGAGCATGGCCAAAACAACAAACAAAACTCTCTATAAATGAAGTGAAACTGACTCACCTACACGGAGAAAACCCAAAAGAAAATGCAGGTCTCTTATCCCTAACCAAAAACAGGAGAAAATAGCTTCTCAGCCCTACAGCTACCGAGTAAAAATACTTACAACTATTTACAACAAAACTATTCACAACACAGCAAAAGCTTCTCATTCCAGAGAACAGAGTCTCACACACAGCCACAGCTCATTGGGAGCAGGAAGCAGCCAGGGGCAGAAGGGTCCTCATTTACAGCCGGCCTCTCCCAGTGCTCCACCAATGGTCAGCCTCCACCTGGAACTCACAAAACATCAATAACATAGAACACAAACTACGCCACCCTCTGGTGTGTGACAGACAACAACCACACAGTACAAAACATGACTCCATGACACTGACTCATAACAACTTATTTGTATTTATTTTTGCATTTATTCCAAGCTATCTCGTGGTAACTTAAACTTACAATGGCCTTTCTTACCCAGATATGAGCATATATTTCAAACAACTTACAGTGACAACTTGGTCCTACTAGAATGTGAGGAAAAAGTGATAATGAGAAAGTGATACTTGTCATTTGGTTGTTTTAACTCAACATTATTTTGGTGAAGCCTGAGGAGAAACCCGATGGGAGTTTCTTTTGCAGGTTAAATAATGATTTCCTTTGTGCTTTTCTTAATGTTTGTCTTTGTAGCTGTAGATGCTGGGTTAGAAATAAACAGTAAGATTTTGCTGAGAAAGAAAAATAATGCTAGGTAGAAAACACGTGCATGTGTGAATGAGGCATGTTGAATAAAGGACTTTGAGTGCTCAACTAGAGTGGAAAATGAAACAGTACAATTCAGAATGTATTTGAAACAAACAAAACTATTTAATGTAATTTTCCAACTGATTGGATAATTGAATCTTGTACACTGATAAAACTCACAGATGAACTTGGTCATGAGTTCTGCTACTAGTGCTTTTCTACTCTTCTGGAGCACTTTATACCACATGGCTCATCACACAAGCACTTTTTCTATAAACATTTACACATGTTCATACTCCCACGGATGCATCAGTGAACAACTTGGGGTTAGTATCTTGGCCAAGCCAAGGATTGAATCCCCAAGTGGACGAGTACTCATATGATGCTTTTCTACTCTAACTGAGCATTTCCTACTACAAGCCGTATTCATCCAGGCACACACACATTCATACAAACACTTTTTTCCATTCCAAGATTTGTTTGTCTTACATTCACAAATGCTCAGGCTTGGTAACATGCCACTAACCTCCTGACTGGTAAACATCAACCTCTACCACACTGAGATGCCTGTTGACTCTGAAGGGTTCTTCTCTTTGTTTTCCTTTCCTGGGCCACTACTTTTGAGAGCTAATTTCATCATATAGTTTGAGACTGGATATTGAACCACATTTGCTTAATAGAATGGGGATTCTGCTACCCTGCCCTCTACATATATGTTACTAACCAGCTCATAATTTGAGAAAATTCAGTAACTTAACATTGATAGAAGAGAACTATTGCAACAGTATTTGTTTCTGTCTGTACTTGCATTACTCATGAGAGAGAAATGTGTTTGAGGTCCCTATGTTGTAGGGTGAGCTAACGTTAGGTTTGGGTTTGTGTTGGAGAAAGTGTAGAGGGAAATAATGGAAGTCAAGTAAGTAGTACTGGATGTCTGAATGGTGAAGTGAAAGACAGTCAGGGCAGAGTCATAGCTGGAAGAATATTTTGTTGTTGCTGGGAATTTGTGTCAACTCGGTTTGTACTCGAACAATCATCTGTTTGACAGGTTGCTCTCCTTGTGTAACTGGTCTGGACAAAAGGAAAGCAACCTGTTGGATTTTTAAACTTCTGGCAGTTCATCTCTTTCGGCATGCCAGCTCTTTGTAGGTTTACTCAGTCACATAGACTAATATGCATCTCTTATTTGCACAACAATAGGAATATTAACTGTAGTCATGCAGAGCTAAGTCAAAATATGCACACATTATTTATTGTTTCACTTGGTAGTGTGGAGAATTGAGACAATAATGGAGAATGGAGAAAACAAACCAGTCTTTACCATGAGAAGATTCATATTTGAGTATTTGTAAAGAAATTTAATATGTAGGATTAAAGAAAAATGGAGGTGGAGGAATCTGTACTCATTTGTCCCATTGCACAATTATTTGGCTTATAATTTGGTTTCAGAAATGACTTGTTCACTGACATATTCTCCATTCAGTAATTGACAATAGCAATGAAATTGACAGGATGACTAACACCATAATGTTTTTATATCTAGGAAAACCTTCATCTGATATGTAGCTGCTGGCAGAAACCAAACTTGTGACTAGAGCTTGCAGTGGAACGACATTAGTTGTAATGCTGATCATGTTGGCATTGTGACCCATGCATATTCAGCTAAATTTGCTAAAGACTTCCATGATAGACACACACAGATTCATCAGATAGGCTCATATCTGCTATGGCTTTGCAACTTGTACTTATGTTTCTGAGTGCCATTTATATTATATTTACACTTCTGACCTCTCTTGAGGACAAAGAGGCACAATTATACTTTCAACATTTTCAGTAAATGTTTGTATGTGACATTTTGGGGTGGTGGTTTGGTATTTGGTACATTTTTGTATCGTTTGTATTATTATTATTTTTAATTAGCTGAGATTACTTATTCTTTCTTATACATTATTTCTTTTTCTTAAGACCCAGAGTCAGGAATGTTTTTGTTTGTCTGAGTGAGTGATATATATTTTATGTAAGGGTGTATCCAGAATTCACAAAAACATAAAAATTCCATTTATCAAATGGAAGTACTTTTAAAATTCAGCTATACACTTCTTGGGGTTTGGTGAAATGATGAAATTTCCGCTTGATTTTCATTGGAAGGTTGACTGAGTTTCATTAATACATTACATGTGCTTTATGATCAAAGCCTGAAAGATGAAACTGACTTGTTGGGATCAGCTAAACACTTTTGAATTAAATGCATATTCAGACCTGTTAAACAACAACTGGCCAAAAAGGACTCCACAGCAGAAAAGGAAGGAATCCCCAACTCACTCAGAACGGGGCTGTTCATAAAAGGTGATTGAACAAAAACATGAAATTAAACTAAATGAGCAGAAAGAAGTATCATGTCGCAATTGTGAGGGTTACCCAGCAGTACTAGTGTGCACCAGTGTGAACAACAGTGCTTGGCATCCAGCACCTGAAACCAGTAAACTCTGCTGGGACTATGTCTCTGCCCTGAGATTGGAGAGCACTGAATGGAACATAAAGGTGCAAAAGGTCAGAGAGATATGAAGGCGCCAGACCATTTAAAGTCTTGTAGGTGAGCAACAGGATCTTAAAATCTGCTCGAACCCTACAAGGCAACTAGTGAAGAGATTTCAGTACTAGAGTAATATGTTCATATTTCCCTATTTTGGTTAAAATGCAGGCAGCCACATTTTGTACAGTCTGTAAACCTCTAAAACTTTTCTTCGTCAACCCAGAGAGGAGACCATTACAATAATCAATACGCGAAGACAAGTGAAAGTTTTGTGGTCCAATGACCATCAAAGCTGAAAATTATCAGATAACCAGCCCCTAATTGCAGATAGACAAGCTTCCAGTTTGGACAAGTCAGCACAGTTTCCAATGATTAAAGGATCATATAGTTGCAGGCATCAGCATAACAGTGAAAGGTTACATGAAAATAACATAGAAGAAGACCAAGAAGTAGCAGATAGAGAGGAAACAGTAATAGGCCAGGTACAGACCCTTGAGGGGACCCCATGCCTCACAGCACAGGTCTCAGAGAGATCATTTTTAAAACTAACATTCTGAGATTTCCCAGACAGGTAGGATCTCAGCCAGGATACATGCCGATAAAAATGCTGATAAAACGTTCAATCTTATCCAGTAAAATACAGTGATCCACAGTGTCAAACCAGCGCTTAGATCTAGCAGTAATAAAACTGAAGTGCGATCATTGTCTCATTTACCACTTTGATTAAAGCTGGTTGTGTGGAGCGGTTTGGTCTGAAAGCAGACTGAAATGGCTCAAACTGATTGTTGACAGATGGTCGGTGAGCTGCATAGAAACAACTTTTTCAAAGATCTTGGACAACAAAGATAGATGTGACATGCGTCTATAGTTTGCAACTGAGTCAACTGAGTCCAGGCTTTTTCACGATTGTACCACCACTGCTGATTTAAAACAGGCTGATGTGACTCCAGCCGTCAATGAAGTGTTATGGAAAGTGCTCTATCCCCCCGTCTGTGGTTCTAAGTTGTGGTGATGGTGCAGTTTCAGAGCACTTTTTTTCACTTTCTTCAGATCCCCAGAGAAGTGTTGTATGGCAGTCACAGTCCAGTCCACACCTTGTCATCATCCAGTCGTGGCACCCTCCAAAGCCTGCAAGGTTCCATGTCTCCACCCATGGCCCGGTCTATGCCCTCCTCCCCTTCCAGGGTGGCATATGGTGGAGGGGGCAGTGGGGGAGTGCGGGACCCCAGCACTACATTAGCACAGACACTTCGCCTTTCGGGAGCAGGACGATCCAGTACCATATGCACCAGCAGTGCCATCCTGGAGAGGAGAGATGTCAAGCCTGGTGAGATTCCTCCAGCAGGAATGTGCTTTTTAGCTGATTCCTACTGAACAATGAGTCACTACTGCAAGTGTTTTTTTCCCCCTTTGCTGTGACATAAGGGAAGAAGTTATGGGCTGTGATTAGTTGTAATGATGTATGCCATCTCCCATTATCTGTGTGTATAGCAGCGGCAGACATTGACATACATACATGCCGTATGTCAATGTCTGCCGCTGCTATACACACAGATAACCAGAAACCTCGTTACTGCTGTGTAAACTAGCTTTAGTTTCACATTTAAGCAGAATGTCTGAATGTCTGGGGTTTGTGTGTGTGTGTGTGTGTGTGTGTGTGTGTGTGTGTGTGTGTGTGTGTGTGTGTGTGTGTGTGTGTGTGTGTGTGTGTGTATTTGAGCTTTTTGCATTTTTTTTGTTTTTTGTTCCACATGGCAACCCGGTGCACAATGCTGAACTGATTTTACTTGCACTACACTCTTGGAAACATAACCACTGGCTGTGTTTTTACTCTTTATGTGTGTTTGCTCCACATTCTAAAGTGACAGTGTGTTTATGTGTAAATGCATGTATGTGTCAGATGAGAACGTTGACAGCAGTAAGGTCATGGCCTTGGTGGTGCGTGGTGAAGGAGGACCACATCCAGACTCCTACTGCGCTTCTCTGCAGGATGGAATAGCTCGCCGCAGCATCTCCTCCCAGTGCAGTGCCCCTCCATCTCTCGCAACAGATGTGGTGAATGTTGGAGTCCTAGGACTCCCAGTAGGGCTGCAGCAGTACCGAGCCTCCATTAAACCCCTGATGGGCTATGGAGAGAGCCAATATAATCTAGAGGACGGGACCCATTCCCTCCACAGGTATACTTGCCTATTTACACACATATGCAATAGGAAATGTCTGAAGTTTAATGCTTCATTTCTGCACCATTTGGGTGTATGCAGCAGCCAGGAGGCAACAGTCTGTACCAGTTTAGGTACATGTGTTAGATGTAGTTCTTATAATGGGTTAAAAATGATCATTTTTAGTTGGGCAGCATCAATGACTGTAGAAAACATGGACGACGCGACAGCTCCACAAAAATGAAGCCAAAACGTCTCTATCGCCCCCTGGTGTCTGGCTGCAGTATAGGTCATAAACCTCCTCCATGTTAGCGGATGGGACTGGGGTCAGACTAAAATAAATTAATTCTCCTAGAATAAATTTTTTCCAAAGATTCTTTCTTTTGTTTTCAATAGTTCTCATCACGCTGATTGATGTCCAAGAGGTCTCCTTTCCCATAAGTTTGATTCTAATTCCTAATTCCTACCACAGTGATGTTAAATTGGGGTGAAACGTCATCATAACAGCTTTGACTGGCAGCTGCAGTCACGGAGAAACTTGCGTATCTCTGTTAGGGAATAGCAGATAGAGCGTAGGCTCTGAGAGGAGGGCCAGCGTTTACGCTACGAAAACACGACCGAGTGTTTTAACCTGACAGCCTGAGGTGTTCTTCAGTAAACTGGACTACCCGACAGTTTTCTACAGTCATTGGGCAGCATATAAAAGAAACATCTAAACACACAAAAAACAAACTTTTTTGTCAGTGTAATCTTTAGTTCGACATTTTTCGGTAATTCAAATGTAGGTAAATGAGCTGATTGTATTATAGTGATTTCTATCTAACATTCACACTCTTGATAGCTGCATGCGAAAGCAACTTGGGGTTAGTTGTCATGGTCCTGGGTCAAGCGACCCAGTGTTTGAGTTTATGTATCTTTTGTATTTATTTTGTGCCTTAGCTTAGTGCACCTAGTTAATTTCTAGATTACTGTGTAGTCCTGTTTCTTAGTTATGTCATCTCCCCTGTACTAAGTTTCCCTGGTTCATGTGTCATGTCTGTGTGGTTATGTTTGGTTCCTTGTCTAGTCTGTCATGCTTGTTAGGCCTGTTAAGTTGTGTTGTCGTGTCTAAGTCTGCATGTTTCCTGTTTTATTTTGAAAAGGGTCTTGTGTTCTGTGCTCATGCGGTTAGTTTTACTCTTGCCTGTGCATCATTATGTTTATCCTAGTCAGCTGTTTCCTCATGTGTCTCCACTTCCCCTGATCACCTCATGTGTGTATTTAAGTCCTCTGTTCTCTGAATGTCATTGTCGGGTCGTCTGTTATCCCCACCATAGTCATAGAACTTCGTAGTATTTGTTTCTTAGTGTTTTTTAGTTTGCTTAGGGTTCCTTGGTTAACCCCTGTAATCATCCAAATAAAGGATCACTTTCTGTTTAAACTTGCAATACCTCGTCCACATCTGCTTTTGGGTCCTGTTTCAAAAAACACACCGGCGCACCCCGCCGTGACATTAGTATCTTGCAGGGATATTTGACATGTAGACTGGAGCAGCCAGGAATCAAACCACCAACCTTCCCATTAGCAGATGACCTGCACTACCACCTGAGCTACAGCCACACCGTTTCTTTGGTTAGCTAAACCAAAGAAATAGAAAAGTCACTTTGGGTATGTGGCCTGACAGTTACAGCATGTCATTTTGCAATCCAATAGTAGAACGTTTAAAGTGCCTTGAGGCAATTGTTGTGATTTGGCACAAAACTGAATTGAATTCAAGTAGGAGCTGACTGGGCAAGGCCTATGTGAGTGTGATGTTAAGTGTTGGGGAGTAACGGAATACGTGTACCACCGTTACGTATGTAAAAGACAAAATATGAGTAACTGTATTCCGTTACAGTTACCATTTAAAAAGGTGGTATTCAGAATAGTTACTTTGTTGAAATAAATGGATTACACGGCGGTATTTTCCTGTTTCATAAGGCTATGCCCTCTCTATTTCTGGTAATTCCACGCTGATGGAAACCTAAACAAAACGCACATTAAGAGGCTCTAACGCGTGTGACTTAACCTCGCGGCACATGTCACCCCTTATTGTGGCCCGCATAATGACGTGAAGAAATATTTTTAAATAGTATTATTCAACAAATTATTTAATATGAAGACGATAGGCAGTGTGATAAAGGCATAGCATGTATGAAGCATGTAAATATAATAATAACCACTGCAGCCAAAAAGAGAGCCTGACGAGCCCAGCTGTAAGTAAGCTGTTAAGACTCGACTGTACACTGTGTTCGTGTTTCCTCTGAAACAATAAGTCCCGTTGGAGCAGCCTTTCAACGCCTCTCTCTGTCTCTGCTAGCAAAGTTGACCCAGACAACAAAGTAAAGCTAGTTTTCAGCTACGAGCCCGACATGAACCTGACGTATTAGCCAGAGGTCCCTTTACTACGGTTCGGAGCCGCAGACCTGTTTTATATACGCGCTGAATAGTTTCTATACAAGATCACTGCAAAAAGTGCAGCCTTACCTAATGTGCACCTACTGTTACTCATTTATATTAAGATTTAAACATCTAGTTGGTGTTGGTGTGGAGAGTAGCCTTCAGTAATAGTAATAAATCACACAGCAATAGGACATTCATGTAGTTGTAAAAAGCATGATAATGTATTAAGTAATCCAAAGTATTCAGAATATGTTACTCTTATTGAGTAATGTAACGTAACGGAATATGTTAAAAAATACATTTTGGAAAAATTAACCTACCCAACACTGGTGATGTTATATCACTCAAGATCAGACAGCCATCCTGTAAGTCTTTTATATAGCAAATATTTTAAAGTGAATGTACAGCCTGTGTGTGCTGTTGAGGGCAGGCCTGGCCAAAAATCATATAATCAACAAGTCTTGGCACAGGAAAATAAATCTCTACATGGATTGTATTAATTTAGTAATTTACTCACGTGATTATTTTTGTGCATAAAGCAGGCCGGATACAACAGTGTTTCCTACTCATAAGCTTTATTGCTCAGATATATATCTAAATCCAGAACTGAATTTAAAATCCTTCTCATTGCATACAAGGTCTTGAATAATCGTGCCCCATCTTATCTTAAAGGCCGCTTAATATCTTCTCACTCCAATGTAGCTGCCATCACCAGTGTGTGAATGTGTGTGTGAATGGGTGGATGACTGGGTATGTAAAGCGCTTTGGGGTCCTTAGGGACTAGTAAAAGCGCTATATAAATACAGGCCATTTACCATTTAGAGCATTTTGCTCTCAGGCTTCTGGTTTACTTCTGGTTCTTCGGGTATTCAAAAGTAGAATGGGAGGCAGAGCCATGTGCTCCCAGTTTGGATTTGGATTTACTTTTAAGATTCATCTTAAAACTTTCCTTTTTGATAAAAAAATATAGTTAGGGCTGGATCAGGTTACTGTGAATACTCCCTTAGTTACACTGCAGTAGGCTTTCCATTATCACCGAGCGTTTCTTCTTCACTCTTTTTTTTCTGCTTTTTTTCCTCTGCTTTTAATCTTAAGTTATTATTAATCCATGGGTCTCTTCCCTGGCATGTCTTTGTCCTGTCTTCCTTCCCTCATCCCCAGCCGGTCGTGACATATAGCCGCCCCTCCCTGAACGTAAGTAACCGGACGTTTCTTACTGTTAAAGGGAGCTTTTGTTCCTCTTTGGTGACAGTGTAGAGTCTACACTGTCACCAAAGTGCTTGTTCATAGGGGACCATCTGATTGTTGGGATTTTATTTGTTTTCTCTGTATTGTTGTGGAGTCTTTATCAGTTTAAAGCACCTTGTTGCGATTTGGCACTATATAAATAAAATTGAACTGAACTGGATTATATTTCTTCCAGGAATCATTTGAATCAAAATCAAAATCAGAATACCTTAATAATCGAAGAGGAAACGATGTGGTGACAATTGCTCCAAAATGAAAAGAACAGTAATGAACTAAACTGAACTAAATAAAAGAATATATTACAAAGTTACAAAATTTAACAAAATATCTCTAATAAATGCAAATAGCTCTAATTATAAATATATTACAGAAAATTAAATATGCATTGAAGTTGTAAAAAAAATATTAGGGAGTAGAGTTTAAGTACCTGCTCGGCACTGTGTTGGCACATGGGGAAATTATATCCTTAAACTTAGTTACAGTCCTTTGAGAAAGAGATGAAATGTACTTTTCCACTGCTTTGTAACCCACTATTGGAGATTTAAGTATTATAAGGAAATGATCAGACAAAAGAGGATTGGGGTTGTTTTTTTGTTTTGTTTTTTTAAGTTTTCCAGTGAGGGTAGGGTAAGCATCAAGCTTTCAAATTAATTAAAACTCTGTGTGGGTCTTTGGATGATTTGTAAGATGGAGTGGAAGATTGCTGCCACACCCTCTGTAGCTTGTGGTTCAAGGATTCAAGGCTATTGATTCATTTAAACTAACATAATTATTCTGCTCTAACCAGGTTTCTTTAAAGCAAACTAAATCAATTTGTTCATCAATTACTAATGTATGTACTGACAGGGACTCAGAAGGGAGAGACATAATGTTTAATAATCCACAATTTGGTGCAGTTGTGTATACTATATTGTTGTTTGTAATTTTTTTTTTGTTTCTTTGTCTAAATCACTTTTGTCATGTAAAAAACATCAGTGGTCTGGAGCTCTATGTAAGCTCTTTCCTCCAGACCATCCTGTAGAAAGCCTGTGAAGGTAGCTGAAGCTTCAACTTGCTTGGCAGTAGTCAAGAAACCTAAAGGATTTAGAGTTAGTTAGAGACGTAGGCAACAATTCCTCCTGAGATGTGTGCAAACCTGGTGACCAACTACAAGATTGGGAACATTTATTTCAATCAATGACATGAAAATCAATCGATGACTTGTAATAACTAACTGATTGCTATTATATCCATCTCTATTATACTGAAAACTACGATAGAAATTAGAGACTTTGATAAACTGATTACTTGATGTTTCATCTATTTGTCAAAGGACCATATTGTATGTGGGTTTTACACTGCTGTACATACATTCACTTTCTATTCCATCTGCTTTTTCTTTCTCTAGGCGGAAGAATAGGAAGTATACTGACGGTCAGCTTCCCCCAATGGGAACCAAAATCCCGCCTAGTTCCCCTCACAGACTCAGTGAAGTCAGGATGTTTGATGGTGGACAAATCATCGGAGGTGTGGGCCTAGTGTCTCCTGAGAAGAAGTCACTGATTCGCCAGTCCCTGGGGCAGGACAATAACAGTGCTACACTAGAGATTATAAGCAGAAGCAGAGGAAGTGGATCCTCATCCTCCACCTCATCTGTTTTTGCTGACAGTCCTCTGGGACAAACTGAGAGACTGTTTCAGGGCCATATGAATGCCAGCAATGCCCAAAGGTGAGCTGATAGCCAGAGTAATTGCCTTGTTGCATTGCAGCCTATGACGAAACCACAGGAAACATAAATCACAGATGTTCTTTTAAAAGACAAAAAAGAACAACTTTTCTTGTGTCTTTCATAATGTATGAGAAAGATAACTAAGCAGTGGGTTCGGTTATTTTCCATGTTTAGCCAGTTGCATCACAAAAATAGTCCTTATATTACACTCAGTGAATGCTTATAGTGATAGATTATACCAGTAGCTGATAATCAGCCCAGATATACTCTGCTCCAAGAACAAAACATGACATGTTGCCCTTTTTGAATTAAATACACAACTAACGACTTATCTCGCATTTGTCCTATGAGATATTTCTGTTACTAGGTCGAAATTGCGTGGTAGAAGTTTCAAAATCTGACACTCAGTAACTGCAAAATATCACACAGTGATGATATCTGCAAAGTAAAAAAACAGGCCTCTTGAGATTTGCTTTGAATGCTCAGAGTAGAAATGTGTTATAAAAGTAAAACTCCATTAACAAATGTTGTGCTTGGTTCAGCTGGACTCTTCCAAAACTGACCCCACTTAAGTCACAAAATGCATAAAATGATTAACCTTATTTTGTCCTTTAAGGCTTTTTCAAGTATGATCAGTACAGGGAGCTCAGATTCATAGCTAAACTAAGTGTCAATGGGGAAGTGACCAGTGAGGAAGTGGAGAGGGGAGTTGTTTTTAAGATTAAGCTTCAACTGTTCCTTCTGATAAAGTGTATGGTTAGGGCTGATCATGTGAACCTTTCTTCCTCCTGATGATGTAGACTCAGGGTGAACTACCAGGATGCTCTCAAAATTGCTTATCCACTAATATCGGAGTGTATTTCCTTTCCAATATAAAGAATCATGAGACCAATGGTTGGGAAATGGTGCTTAAACGAAATTATGACAGTTACATGGTGGCAAGCTGTTCTCATGGTTCATATAAGTGTTATGTGATGGATATAATGTATGTATTCCTATTTATCAGTGAGAGAATCAAAGCCATGGAGGAGCAGATAGCCAGTCTAGCAGGGCTAGTGCACCACGCTTTGTCCATAGGACCCGGAGACAAGGATGCTGTCAGGTCTGTAACATCTACTGATATTAACAATTACTATATTAATTATTCTTACATTTATTATGTTTGTTGTTGGTAGTATTTAAAATAACAATGTGTATAAAACAAGAATTCATTTAATCAAATATAATATTAGTTTGACTAACAGATCTTTGCCTCATAAAGTAAGATTATTTCTGCATACGATATAAACCTGGGTTAAACAGTCATTTTAGGTCTTTTGTCTGTCTGTGTTTTTCAGTGAGAGTCCAGAATGCAACCTTATAAACAACAGACTTGGTGAGAGGTTTCTTAAATGTACATATTGCCACTATGAGTGTGTCTCATGGTGTGAAAATTCTGAAAAGAAAACAATTTCTTTGCCCTTCAGGAGTATCATCTGAGCCCCAGAATCCTGCTGCTCTGACTGACAGCTTTACCTCCATCCATCCAGCTGCTCGGGCCCCTGCTTCTGACAGCAGAGTGCAACAGCGTTTAGTGTCAGCCAAGAGGAATGTGTGTGAGCTGCGACTCCAGTTGAACCAGCTCAGACAGTTACAGGTACTCAACTCTGCTCACTATTTACAGTTAATGCAGCACAAGTAATAAAGTTATTAATAATAGTAGTAAATACTGACGTGTACTTTTTAACTACTTATGTTGTCTCACTGACAACTCAAAGTGCTCCAAGCCAAATCAATTTGCTTCAATTTAGTTTTATTTATGTAGCGCCAAATCACAGCGATAGTTGCCTTAAGGTGCTTTACATACAGAGAAATCAGAGAAAACCTCAACAATCAGACCCCCCACCCCCCATGAGCATGTGCTTTGGTGACAATAGGAAAGAAAAAAACCCTTTTAACAGCAAGAAACCTTCAGCAGAACCACGCTCAGGGAGGGGAGGCCATCTGCTGCGACCCCCTGGGGGTTAGAGGAAGAAGATGGGACAAAGTCATGCTGTGGAATAGACCCAGAGATTAATAATAACTAATGATTAAATGCAAAGTGGAGTATAAACACATAGTGATGGAAAAAAACCACATCTGACTGAAGAGGATGCAAAGCATCATGGAAAGCCCCTAGCAGCCTAGAAATATCGGAGTGTCTCTAAGGGAGAATTCAGGGTCACCTGATCCAACCCCAGCGATATGCTTTCTCAAAACATTTTAAGCCTAACCTTAAAAGTAGAGAGGGTGTCTGTCAAACAGGAAGCCGATTTCACCGAAGAAGGACCTGGAAGCCATTCTGCTTTGGTCCTGTTCAAAGGCTGTTTTCTTGTACTGTCATTGTAATTATTGTTATTTAACGCTGTCATGCATGAATTATGACAACCTCAATCAGGATTTTTTTCATCTTTTCATGCCTAAAGATGATTGATTCTGGATTTAACTGTGAGCCAAAGAAGAGAGGCCAGTATGGAAGAGCTATGCTCTCTCTTTCTAGTCCCTGTCAGGACTCTTGCTGCAGCATTTTGGATTAGCTGAAGGCTTTTCAGGGAGTTTTTAGGAAATCCTGATAATAATGAATTACACTAGTCCAGCCTAGAAGTAATAAATGCATGAACTACGTTTTCAGCATCAGCCTGAGACAGGATGAGATACTGCACAAATGCAGTTCTACATATTTGTTTAATTTGACATCGAAGGACATGTCCCGGTCAAAAAGGAATCAAAGATTCCTCACAGTGTTACCGGAGGCCAAGGTAATGAGCATCTGGTTAGATACCATTGTGTAAGATTTTTGGGGCTGTGTATAATAAGCTCAGTTTTATCTGAATTTACAAGCAGGAAATTGGAGGACATCCAGGTCTTTATGTCTTTAAGACATTCCTGCAGTTTAACTCATTGATGTCTGTTATCTGGCTTCATGGACAGATAGAGTTCGGTTTCATCTGCATAGCAAATTAATGAAACTGTATGCTATGATTGATGATACTGCCTAAGGGAAGCATGTATAATGTAAACCGAATTGGTCCTAGCACGGAGCCCTGTGGAACATTAATACCTACAGAATCCTCTAATTGCTATAATAAAATATTATGGTCAACAGTATCAAACTGTTAAGTGGGTGGGATTACACCAGGGAGCTATGTGGACTATGATGTTTACAGACGACACTGTGATCTGTAGTGAGATCAGAGAGCAGTGGAAGAGAGCCTGGAGAGGTGGAGGTAGGCTCTGAAGAGAACAGGAATGTAAGAAGCAAGATAGAATATAATGTATGTGTGAATACGAGGAAGACAGGTGTAACAATGAAGATGCAAGGAGTAGAGGTAGTCAAGGTTTAAATATCTGGAGGCAATCATCCAAAGCAACAGACACAAGAGAGCTGAAGAAGAGTGCAGTGTCACTGACGCTCACAGTGGTGTGAGTGTCAGTGATGATTTGTGACAGAAGGAAAGCAGCAAGACTGAAAGGGAAGGTTTATAGGATGGTAGTGAGACCTGCTGCGACTTGTGTTTTTTATGGTGGCAATAATTTACTGCCGCCTTAGGTTGGAGTAAAAGTTAGAGATGCGCAAAGGAGGGGTAAACAACATATTGTGCAAAGAATTCTGAGTATGCAGCTGAACGGCAGGAGGACAAGGAGAAGACCTCATGGATATAGTGAAGAAGGACATGCAGAGGGTAGGTGTCACAGTGGAGGATGCTTGTGATGGCTGGATAGTGAGATCGAGGTAAATTATCACTTGTTGTGATCCCTACAGAGAGCAGTCAGAAGGAGAAGATGATCTTATGCTGGGCCTTGCTGCAACACCTCAGTTCATCATTTGCCTTAAACAAGCTATTATAGATTAAGTGTTGTGTTGAAATGGCCATATTACCAATATTTGCTCTGAAAACCCCAAAACGTTTTCCTGATTTCTGACTTGCTGGATGTTTTTCAGCTATCAAACCAAGAGACTGTGAGTTCTACACTGCAGATGGCAGGCCACGAGCTAGTGGTGTTGATGTGTGATCGGCTGGCTCGATTTGAGGAGGCAGCATTCAGACAGAGAGCTGAATTGGAAGAGGAGAGGAGCCTCTACCTCGCTGAAGAGGAGAAAATACTCACACAGCTTAGGTAAGAAAATGAATTTAAGAATTCAAGAATTTTTTAAAAATACTAATCTTTTGAAGGAGTAGCCATGAACCACACTGTGCTGGTCTGTTATGACAGACCTGCTGTCAGAGGCCACAAGAAGATCATTCGTAACCTTCACTAATGCTGTTTCTGTGCTGTGATGAGCTCTGAAACCTGAGTTAACTTTTCAAATAAATTGTTCCTCTGCAGATGATCACTTAGCTGTTTCACAACTTTCTCTTTCAAGAATTTCTGAGATAAAGAGAAGGCTTGAAACTGACTTAAAATTAATTAAGACAGCTGGGTTTAACTAAGGGCTTTTAAAATGATCTAGTTTTTCCTCGATCATTGGCAAATAGTAATGTTCTAGTTTTACGAAGGCCTTTTTAAAATAAAGAAACAAGCAGTTTTTGCAGCCTATATGAAGACCCGTTAACATAGTGAGACATCATTTCCTCTTCACCTTCTGAGTTAACTGCTGCAAGGCCTGCATCTGTGAGTTATGTGAGCTATTTGTGAGCCACAGTATCCAGTGGATAGGATCCACCCAGGGATGTAACGCTATTAATAACTAAGGACACCCCATGAATCAGTAGCTTGTAGAACCACATTTCACAGCATTAACTTGTAGAAATTTTCCCTTCTCTTTACAGCATTTGTTACACCCCGGCCTAGGCAACCGGGGTGCAACGCAGGAAAATAAAAATAAGGAAAATAAAAATAATCCCAAAACGAGATTTAAAGCAAAATACCACATTTATTTACATCACCAAACACCAGACGTCAAACTATTTACAACGGGGGGAAGATCGCGACCATGACATACAGAAACACAGGGCTTAAATACATAGAAGGAGCAATTAGGGAATGGACCACAGGAGGGAAACACAGCTGGGGCAAATCAGACCTGACGAGACAAGGAAACGTAAACTGAACACACTAAGATAACAACAGACCTTCAAAATAAAACAGGAAACGCATGACAGTCACGCAAAAACAAAACACTGACAACACCGAAACGTAACATTTCCCCCCACCCAAAAATCAAACATGTAACCCCAAGTGAAATGTTTGATCAGACAAACGAAGGCTGAAACGAAGGCAGACGAAGCTGATGAAGGCTGGAGCGGTCCCACTGACCCTCCAGCAGACGACGAAGGCTGGAGCGGTCCCTCGGACCCTCCAGCGAAGGCGGATGAAGGCTGGAGCGGTCCCACGGACCCTCCAGCGACGACAAAGGCTGGGGCGGTCCCACGGACCCTCCCCCCAGCGAAGGCGGATGAAGGCAGACGAAGCTGATGGAGGCTGGAGCGGTCCCACGGACCCTCCAGCAGACGACGAAGGCTGGTGCGGTCCCCCGGACCCTCCAGCAGAGGCGGATGAAGGCTGGAGCGGTCCCTCGGACGCTCCAGCGACGGCGGATGAGCAGCCCACCAGCTGCACACACGGACACGCAGCCCACCAGCTGCACACACGGACACGCAGCCCACCAGCTGCACACACGGACACGCAGCCCACCAGCTGCAGAAGGCTGGAGCGGTCCCTCGGATCCTCCAGCGAAGGCGGATGAAGGCTGGAGCGGTCCCCGGGCCCTCCAGCGAAGACAGACGGAGGCTGAAGCGGTCCTCGGACCCTCCAGCGAAGACAGAAGGCCGAAGCTGTCCCTCCTTCGGACCCTCCAGCGATCCCGGACCCTCCAGCGAAGACAGACGGCTGAAGCGGTCCTCGGACCCCTCAGCGATCCCGGACGAGCCCCCATATGTTACACCCCGGCCTAGGCAACCGGGGTGCAACGCAGGAAAATAAAAATAAGGAAAATAAAAATAATCCCAAAACGAGATTTAAAGCAAAATACCACATTTATTTACATCACCAAACACCAGACGTCAAACTATTTACAACGGGGGGAAGATCGCGACCATGACATACAGAAACACAGGGCTTAAATACATAGAAGGAGCAATTAGGGAATGGACCACAGGAGGGAAACACAGCTGGGGCAAATCAGACCTGACGAGACAAGGAAACGTAAACTGAACACACTAAGATAACAACAGACCTTCAAAATAAAACAGGAAACGCATGACAGTCACGCAAAAACAAAACACTGACAACACCGAAACGTAACACATTGTTTAAGTTTGGTCTGTGCTCAGCTGTTTGAATGGCCCGCCACAGCATTTCAGTCCGGTTGAGGTCTGCACTTTGGACCACTGCAGCACCTTGATTCTTTTCTTTTTCAGCCATTATTATAGATGATAAGCTCTTGTAGATTTCCATATTGTCTTGTTGATGACCAAGTTTGATCCAAGCTTTAGCTGTAAGATAGATGGCCTCACATTTGACTCTAGAATACTGAACAGGTGAACAGATGAGTTCATAGTGGACTTGGTAACGGCAAGATGCCCGAATTTTCATCCTTCCACCACCGTTCTGACGGTTGGTGTTAGGTGTTTGTGCTGCTATGCTGTATTAGGGTTTTTTTTCCAAACGTTATGCTGTGCATTATGGATAAACATCACTTTGGTGTCATATCTCTAAAGCAAATTGCTCTGGCAGTCTTGTGGTTTGTTCAGATGCCATTTTCAATCCTAAGCATCAATATCTTGGTGGTTTTAATCCAAACAAGTGAGGAGTGGATCTAATGCAGAAACTGAGATACATGACTTGCTTTATCATCATGCTGGACTATAACTGGGATAATCATTTACAAAATTAACATTATGTTCAATTGAAATTTATCTAATGCAGTTTTACAATGAAACTTGAAACTAGCAACTGAAACCATAAACTTATCAGCAAAATATTTGTTGAGGTCATAACTGCTGCTGAAGGTTCGATTTCCCATAGATTTCTTTTTGCAACCAAAGGAATCATCCCCTGATGTGACTCAACGTCACCGTTGGCCGACAGAGCCACCCCACTCCCAGTGAAAGCTTTTACTGCAACTCCAAAAGTCCTACCTTTGCTTGAGCCCATGGTAGCCCTTGTCCAACCTTGTTTAGATCTGTTCCCTTCCAGCTGTTATATAAACGAGTAGTTATGTGTAGTGTCTTTACATCAGACTTTAAGAGTTGCTGACCTAAATAGATGCTGATGTCAAGATTTCAGCTGTCCTCTTTCATTTAAAGTTAAAGCACTGACTGACCATGATTTAGTCCTTCCAACATTCACAGACGTGGTCTGACATCATGACCCTTTATAGTGTAAAATGCAGCTGAAGTCAAATCATTGGTGGCATGCATGGCGTGACATATCAACCTGTAGGCCTAATGTTAAAAAGCAATTGTTAAAAATAGAGGAGTGGGGTGGGAAGTGATTTGATTTGGTATGGCATGGTCGTCCAAACACATCATAATTCGTTCACATAATAACATGCTACACATTAACTTCTTTTTTCAACGTACTCTGCTAACATGGTTTGGCATTTATGAAGGTTCATGAGTAGGAGTTTCAGAATAACTGGGACACAGTTATGTTTCTCTATGCGAATTCAAACACACGTTTAACCAGATACCAACATATCAAGCCAGCCTACTCTCTTAAGCCCCAAGGTTCTTTCTGAGGTTCGTGCTCTTGGTATCTATAATAAAGCTAACACTTGGGAGATTCATCAGAGGTGGAAATATTAGAGGAGATGTTACTATGTCAAAGTAGCTGAGGCTGGAACATAGAACAAAAGGAATACTTTTTTCCTTGCCTAATTTATTTTGGAATTTTATTGCATATAACCATATTGAAAATATGCTTCAGTAGACAATAAACTCAGTAAACAGTCCCGATCAAAAGTTTAAGACCACTTGAAAAATGGCCAAAAATCATATTTTGCATGGTTGGATCTTAACAAGTTTCCAAGTAGAGCTTCAACATGCAACAAGAAGAAATGGGAGCAAAACATTTTTGAACATGCAGTTTATTGAAAACAGCACTTAAACTGAAACAGGCTGTTTTACAGCTGATCAAAAGGTTAGGATCACACGCCTTTAAAAGGCCAAATCTGTGGCAAAGATGTGGATTCATTGTCATTTTCTGTCAGGTAGTCACGCTGTCATGACGTTCTGATGACAAAGGCAACGTGAACGTGGTCGCGTTGTTGAACTGCATAAGCAGGGTTTCTCACAGCGCGTCATCGCTGCTGATGTGGGACGCAGTGAGACAGTCATTCCACCTGTGAGGATCTGCGCAGCCTTTAACCACAGCCATAAAGCTTTGGGTTAAGATAAACACGTTTGGTTTCTGTCACTGTCACATCTACACAACACTTGATGTAGAAAGGGACAGACTGACTGAAGGTCTCCAGGTCCCGTTGTTCAAAGATGGACCAGGCTGTTATATCAAAACAGTCCTGTAGTTGGAGGAGAGCACCATCTAGCCATGTTTTAATGACCCAGGTGCCTGGACGGGTCTGTTTGCTGCAGGGGATGTAGGCAGGGATGAGGACCAGTGAGAGGTGGTCAGATTATGTCAGGTGGGGGTGTTGTGTCACTCTGTAGACCTGCTTGATGTTGCTCACTTAGCTCTGGTTATTATATTATGTATATTTATGTGCATAGTGTCTATGCATTTATTGCTCCTACCCTTGAGGTTAGAGGCTAACTGCATATGTACTTTTATATTACTTGTAAGCTGTGCAATGAAATTGAAGTTCAATCTAGTCTAACCTTGCAGCACCCAAGCTTTTATACATACATCACTTCTGATGATGGCTTATGTGTGTTTATGTTGTCAGGCTGGTCTATCTAGTAAAGTGCTGGCAAGCTACAAGATACCATGTCAGAACATTCCAGTCACTTGAACATTTCATGTAGCAGACTTTTAGGTGCAGCAGTTTTCAAGTTATTCACAAAAAGAATTAACGGAATAATCACTGATTATTACGGCCACACACAGGACCAGTGACTGTGACTCCTTAAACCTGCTCTCTGCTGCCATCTTGTTTCTACAGCAGGCCGTCACACAGTTGACTCTGCTGCCTGTGACTGTTAATGCCATGTTTCTGTCTTCTGTGTTCTTTACTTTGCAGTGAACTGGAGGACTATGTGGACCATTTGCAAAGAAGCTCCATTACCGGTTCAAGCCAGCTGAGTGTAACTCTGAGAGATGTAGAGGAAGGAGCGATGAGCCTACGGGGGGTCGGGGAAACTCTGGCCATTCTCAAAGGTTAGTGGGTTTAGGGCAGGGGTCAGCGACCTGCAGTGCATGCGGCTCTTTCATCTTTATACTGCGGCTCTGTGTGGCGTGGGAAAATAAGTTATAAGTATTTAATTGAGGTGTACTTTATTTTTGTTAGTTCTTTTTTAAATTGTAGTTCAAATTGGAAGATTATTGTGATCGTGAAATATTAAAATTAAATTATATTTTATTTTAAACAAGCGTCACACTTGCGGAAGCCGGAGAAAAGTAAGAAAAGAAAAATATCTGAAGAAACAGAATAATTAATGATACCTGGGCAGATTCATTCTGGCCTACCAGTATGCCTAATCTGTGGAGAGAGACTGGCTAACAATAAAAGCTTACATGTCGCAAGACATGTCCAAACTAAACACACGACCTTTGCTGATAAATATCCAGAGGGAGAAGAGAGGAAAAAAGCTGTTTCGGAACTGATGCGGAAGGATGAAATTGGCAAATTCAACTATACATGCAGATTTTGTGACCACTCAGGAAATAGTCAGGCATGGGAAGCCGCACCACCACAGGAAGAAATGATTGAGATGATACCACTAAAATGCCAGACACTGGAGAAGGACGTCTGTGAAGCTGTGCTTGATTGTTTAAGAGCTAAAGAAATGGAAACAACCCACCTAGTGTCAGTGGCTACTGATGGGGCGCCAAGTCTGATTGGTGTGCACGGGGGCTTCTTGGCATTGCTGCAGAAGTCACTGGATAGAAATCTGCTGACATTTCACTGCATCCTGCACCAAGAGACATTGTGCACGCAAACCTTTCCTCCAGAATGCACAGAGGTCATGAATGTTGTCATTCAGATTAGCAATAAAATAATAGCAAAATGTTTAAATCACCGTCAGTTCCATTTGTTATTGGATGAGATGCAGAGCACGTACTCTGATCTCCTCATGTATAACAGAGTCCGGTGGCTGTCCAGAGGAGAGGTGCTGAAACGCTTTGGTGCACGTCTGGAAGAGGTGAAAACTTTCATGAGCAGCAAACTGCTCGCCTTTTCTGAACAGCCAGAGTGGCTGGAAAGGCTGCACTTGACGGTGGACATGATAGCAAACCTGAACAAGCTGAATACAACTCTTCAGGGCAGGCACATGCTGGAGGAGGTGTTAGGGCTTGAGCGCAAGCCGACAGTTTTAGTCAGAGATTTACAGAGAGGCACACTGTCTCACTTCCCCTCTTTAAGAGAGTTTAAACAAGGTCACAAGGTAATAAATGCAGAATATTTGCAGTCTGCAATCACCACGATGCAAGCATCGTTTTGGGAAACAATTCCAAGAGTTCGGAGAGGAAAAAACACATTATCACTCCCCTGACCATCGATCCCTCCCTCCCTGCATTTGCAGGTGTAAGTCAACCTGATCTGGAGCTGGCTGACATAGCTGACAAAGATATGTGGGTGTACGAATTCAAACGCTTGACAGAGGGTCGAGATGTTGCCCATCAGAAGGCCACTCTTGTTCAGGATCACAAATGGAGTGATGTTGACACCCTTTGAAGACCGGACAAACATGGAATGCCATCCCCGACACATAAACACGAAGAAATATGCATTTGGAGTCCGGTCGATCTTTGGATCCACGTATACATGTTCTCCACAAACACCGCTCACACCTCACAGACGACAGCTTACAGTCCTGCATAAAGATGAAAGTGACCTCGCACAGCCCTGCTTTGCAGATGCTGTGAGCAAATGTTCAGGAACATTAACCAGGTGAAATAAATATTTATGCTGATATTTTGCAGACATTAATTTTTAATTGTTTAGTGACATAGACCTTTTTTTCTATTATATTTTATAAATTCTGCTAATTTCTGGTCAAAGGCGATATAAAAATGACATTTTTGTGACATTTTTTGTGACATGAAATTTTTTGTTTGCTACATGGATGATTTAAGTTCAGCTTTTTAACTCATTTGAAAAACACCTTCAAGTCGACAAGTTTCGTTTTTGTTATTATTGATTTATCTTCAAAATGTGTTCATTACGTAAGTAAAATTTAACTTTCTCTGTAGCACCTCGTGGATTTCAAAAGCAACACACTTTTATACAAAGTGCAAAGATGAAAAAACAATATGCAGTGTTATCTTCATTTAAGATGTCAAAAAGTATTTGCGGCTCCAAATGAGCCATTTGGACCCGGGTGTTTGGGTGTTAAAGGTTGCCGACACCTGGTTTAGGGTGACTCAGTGAAAGGTTGAACCAATCATTTTATTGGCCAACATGTAATAGGTGCATTAGATCTGTATTTTGATATATGAATGGTTTGGTCATGTAATGTTCTAATAAATATTATAGTGATTTTAATAATTAATTAATTAAAAGCTCAAAAAATTCAATCAGTCACCTCTGGGAGTTATTGAAATAATGAAATAAATAATTAACCTGATATGTCATGTAGGGCTGCCACGATTAGTCGACTAGTCACGATTACGTCGACTATCAAAATCGTCGACGACTGATTTAATAGTCGACGCGTCGTTTGAAGCTTTGTAAGATCCCAAAAGACGCAGGAATAATAGCAGGATTTAAGAGTGTAATAACGGATTGAAACAGAAGATGGCAGCACTGCATGTACAAGGATGCCAGCTGCCGTTAAACCCCGAAGAAGAAGAAGAAGCTGTGTCCCAGAATTCATAGCGCGGCCCAGCTCAGTTTCCAACAATGGCGGCAGCTAGTTAGTTTTAATATTACTCTTATTATTCTTTCTGGGTCACAAAATAAACGTTTAACATATTTTCAGGCGGGAATGTAGCTGTGTAAACCTCAAATATCTGCTCAGTTTATCAAGACACCACATATTTTCAAAAGCGCTCCGACGTTTTCGGAGACATCTGTTACCCACTAGCTCGATAGCGAGCCGGGGGCTAGGCTCACTAGAGCCGTGAGAACACCGGACTCCCGGCAAATCGTTTTCAAACCCACCGCCGTCTTTCGCTACTCAGGTTAAACATATGAGTCACTTAGATAACTTAAAAATGTTATTGTTTGGCTTTTTTTTTTTTTTTTTTTTTTAGTATTTTATTTGTTCCTGAGTAAATCTGTTTGGCTGAGATTAAAGTTATAGTTTTTACACAGCTGAATAAACGTCAAGCAGACAGCTGATTATCAGAAGTGTGAGATGCTGGAGAATCTACTCCGGTGTCCTGTTATATTTTAGATAGCAAGGAGTTTATTAAACTTCACTGAAACAAACTATCATCTTGTCTTTATTTTTAGTTAGCACATACCTTAACCTTTTAAGACCTACCATAGAACCAAGTCCGCCAGAGCTTATATTATATTTTTACATGCTGTGGAGCCATTTTTGGGAGCATTTCAAGTTGCTATACATCAATACAACCATTATAGCCCAGATTTTAATAATATGTATTCATTAAGTGCATAGTAATTACATAAATTGCAAAAAAGTGCAATAAACTACAAAAAAATTGAAAATCGTTTTTGCTTTTTTAACATATATTTCTAGTTAGAGAAATTTAAGAGGCTTATCCCTCAAAACTGTAAATACAAAAAAGTTGCACAAAATAGTTTCCCACCACAGGAAATTTATTTTGAGTGTCTTCATAGTTTTATTTTTGAAATACACCAATTTTTATTCACTGCAGGAAAAACGAAAATAAATATTATACTGCAAATTTGCAAAAAAGCAGCATATGCATCAAAATAAACTATTTCCAGCAGTGCAATATGAGTCGTAAGCATCCCAGAAACGACACAGAAAGTCATAAAGTCAAACATAACTTTTAAAAAGACCAGCATAGGCTCATGAGGCCCTGATGGTAAAAAAGACTACATTTCCGCGAAAATGACGTCACTTCCGGTTTCGGGCAGGTAATGGCGGAAATGCAAAAGTTCGCGCTGACGTCTATTCCAACGTAGGAAGTGTTATGAACAGCTGATCGGATCGGCAAAGCGTGTTTCTGGAATATTATGTTTTTGTTCCTGCAAGCGCTTTTTATGCAGTTTTTGCAAAGCTTTATGTGGAAGGAAACCGTGACCTAGGACAAGCTGATGGCATAAGATGTAAGTACAACTCCTCCGGTTTCATATGCAAAAAAAATTTTTGCGCTAGCTTACATGGTTGCAGTGCTACCAGGATTTAAAAATAGTTACGCAAAACAGAGCGTGCCCGCTCCGATCGGCTCTAAAGGGTTAAACACTTAAAGCTGTAAGCTAATGATAGTTATATAAGAGCAGATGCTGCTGGTGCAATAAGCTGTACGTTTTACGTCCAATGGATGATGATCTGATTAATCGACTAATCGCAAAAATAATCGGTGACTAGTCGACTATCAAAATAATCGTTTGTGGCAGCCCTAATGTCATGTAGATTTTGGTAGTGTACTCAGAGTAAAGTTCCCTTCCTTGTTTGGTATCTTCCAGGTGAGTTTCCAGAGCTGCAGATGAAGATGCGCTTGGTGTTGAGGCAGGAGGTAGAGGCAATGCGTTTCCTGAAGGAGGCGCCTCTTAAGATGGACTCCATGTTAAAGAGGGTCAAAGCCCTGACTGACACCCTCAGCTCTCTCCGCAGGTACTCAGTATTTTCACTCAGAGTTAAAACTGCTCAAGAAAACGCTCTTGAAAATGCTCCTGTTTTCACCAGGTGTGTGTCAGAGTTGGTCCCATCACCCAGATCAGCCCAGTTAGAGCCGGTAGAAGCTGTTGAACTGGGCAACGGACCAGCAAAGACCCAGAGTCTTCAGAACTCCCCAAAACCCCAACCTCGGTCCTCAGTCAGGCTGCCTCAGCTCACTCCTTCTCTCTCTGGGAGCCAGGCTGAGACCAGGTTGGTGGGCTTGCCGTCTCTAATTGTGGCCCACGGAACGAAGAGCACACCACCTTCTGTGGTCCAGACCTCCCAACATTCCCCCGGTCTCCCTCTGAAACCCATCCCCGGACGGCACTCACCCACTGTGGCTAAGGTACCATATGGATAATAGTTCTTGGGCTGCATAACTGATCACTTTCATCTCTTCTTAAAGTCATTAAAGAACTCTTTAAGAGTTCTTTTTACTGATGGCATGAAGGTGGCTTTCATATGAATTGTATAATCTTGGGATTGATATTGTTATAGCACCTTGATCACAAACTAGGCCACCATTGAAAAAAAACCAACATAAAATTCAATGAGATAGTAAGACGAGTAAAACACAGACATAAAATGATCTATATAACATATACAACATACCTCGCAGGCTGACCCATGCTTAGAGGCAGAAATGAGCACTTTACAGATACTTTTAAGAACACTTTAACTTCCGCTGACTTAAGTTGCCCTCTCCTGCTTCAACTTACCATGTTCATACTTCAACATGGGCGTGCGTGTCACTCAGGTGCTCCAGCGGAAACAACATGCAGTACAATAGTTCCTACATGAGAATTTCCAAAATAAATGACCTGATGACCAGTGTTGGTCAAGTTACTTGAAAAAAGTAATCAGTAACTAATTACCGATTACTTCCCCAAAAAAGTAATCCTGTTACTTTACTGATTACTTATTTTCAAAAGTAATTAATTACTTAGTTACTTAGTTACTTTTTAAAAACACGATTTACAACCTGAAGAGGTTGTAAATCGTGCCCAATTCTACAGCCCAATTCTACTTTTTCTGCATAATCCATCATACAAAATGTAATCAAGTGGAAAAGTCTCTTTTTAAAACTTGTTTTATTAGTTTTAATCTTTTAACTTTATGCATCAAGCAAACATTAAATTATATGCAACATTCTCTGACTGGAAGAAATTTGTTTAACATTTAAACCTATTTTCTGCACATTCCAGCACAGAAAATAATTTTTTTTTTGTGTTTACACTCACTCTTTCAAATAGATGCAAGTAAAACACAGCAGAAAATAAATAAAGTCAAAGACTCAGCTGTAAAGCAGGAGTGGGGTGGGCGGAGGGTTACCCTGGTGCAGGTGTGCCGCGGTCAGTGGAAGAATCCGCGAGTTTCTCTGTGAGTTTCCCATTACGTCGTAGCTACTCGGAGCTTGCTCGGAAGTTTAGGGGTTTTTTTGCTGTAAAAAGAAGTTTTCTTCCCACGCACAACGGACACTAATGTTTTTGTCACTTTTTATGGAATCAAACTCAAAGTAAGGTCAGTACTTCCACGCTTTAAACGCTGCACGCTCATACTCTCTCTGCACTCGATATATGATCCATTGTTGATCTGCACACAGCTGTTGTCACCAACGTCGCACTCGCTTACGTCACTGTCATGAGACATTCTCGCAAAAAATCATGGTTTTAGTGACGCAGTAACGCAGCGTTCCTACGGGAAAGTAACGGTAATCTAATTACTGTTTTTGCAATAGTAACCCCTTACTTTACTCGTTACCTGAAAAAAGTAATCAGATTACAGTAACGCGTTACAAGTAATGCGTTACTGCCCATCTCTGCTGATGACATATAAAATATGCATAGTGTAAAACAAAATACATTAACTAGCGGTATGGCAGTAACAACTGTAAAGCAGCAAAATGTGAGCACCTTATTTTGTCTGTGGTGTGTAAGACATGTTGTCATGTTGTGAAGGTGCATCCTCGCAGCAGAGAGGGCAGTCCTGCCCTGCAGAGGAGAACAGGTCTTCAGGAGTCTGACGAACTGGACCAACTGGCACCAACACCAGCAGAACACACCCACAGTGAGCGGACCATGGTAAGACACAAAGACACACAGGTTAGAGGTCAACACTAAACTCTCATTCACTTATAGATAAACCTCTGGACAATAGGCTACAGAAATGTAAATGTCAACAATCTGTGTCACTTTGGCATCATTTATCATGTTATTGATTGAAAATGTTGCAGGAATCATTGTTGGCAGATCCCAAGGCTACTTGAGTTCTGTAAATTTAATAAAATCAAGAAATTAAAAATATATAAAGGTGGGTTTCATCAGTTTTCACTCACATGAATGCTTTTTGACTTTCTGCCAAAGATCTGGCAAAGTTGAACCAAGCTGGACATAAAAATTTGAGATCCCAACTCAGCTGTGCCATATCCCAGCTCTACCTCTCCGGCGTAAGTGCCCCGTCACCGGGGGCGCTGTAATGGCTGCCTGGTGAAGCTGGAAGTTTCTTTAAGGTGCTCTTGTACGCCCTTATCCAAAAAACACGGAGCGGTGCCTCGCTTCTCTATCTCTCTGCATTCACTGGAACCTGTCGATGACTGGCTGGTACCTGTCGCCAGTCTGGATGGGACGTTCCAGCCCCGAAAACCCTGCTCTGCTTGTCCCAGCTGGCTTGGAGTGAATTTGCAGAACCTGTGGCCTCTGTGTCGGGCTTCTAGGATGGCTAACAACGCAGATCCACCGCTTACTGTCAAGACTGGTCTGGTAAATGCTAGGTCCCTAGCAAACAAAACTTTTATTCTGAAGGCTCTCTTCATATCCCGAGGACTGGATTTTCTGTGCGTGTGTGAGACGTGGCTGAGCACTGTTAAATGTAGCATCTTCTCTGAACAACCTGCGATTGCTGCTATTTTAATTCACCGCAGATGTTGGGCTGCAATGATTTTTAAAGGTCATTTTAAATGTAAGCAGTTATCCACACCATTCAGCAGCTTTGAACTGGCTGTTTGAGCAGGGCTGCTCTCACACAGTGTTGTGCGCGGTGGTTTATCATTGTAGTGGCGAATTTCTGTCCCAAGCGATGAAAAAATAATTCTTCTACTTCTGACTCGTACATACAAACAAACGATGTCACAGTCAAAAAGCTCTTTGCTGCTACAGCGCACATTTCCATTGCCGTACTGGCTCATTCTAACCTGCTACCACACATGCGCCATCATTTTTATCTTTCCAGACAAAAATTAAACACGCGGCATATATTCTCTGATAACGTCTTATATAAACCAAACATGTAACATAATAACTGAAATGGTACCAAAAATATTTTTCTATGCATTGGCTCTAACAATTGTCCTCCAGAATACAATAAAGACTTTGTGAATGACTTCTTAGCATGCCAAAATATGATTGTGTTGTTCTTGTTGGGGATTTTAATATTCACGTGTTGCCCTGATATGCCCATGGCAAAGGGCTTTTTAAACCTCAGCGATTTTGTTTTAATCTTGTGGAATGTGTGAACTGTCACACACATGAACGTGGAAACACACTTGATCTTGTTTTATCTCGTTTTTTCTGTTTTCAACGTAGAGATTTGTGATGCTGTGTTTTCTGACCATAGTATTGTTATTTTTGAAGTTCCTCTTGCCTGTAGCAGCGCTGCTGCTGTTGCGTTTTTAACTCCTCCACTGTTGAGCAGCTTTCAGCAGTTTTTAATCCAAACTGTAAAATCCTGGAGTTTTTATGCAGCCGGACTGAGGAACTGAGCTCATGGTTTTATTCCACCTGCCAGACTGCTTTGGACACTGTGGCTTCATTAAAAACCAGGCAGCCTAAAACTCAATCTGATCCCTGGCTGAATGACACAACCCAAGCTGTCCAACGCGTGTTTTATCTATTATTCCTAACTACATACTGTACAGCACTTTGGTCCTATGCTGGCTATTTCAAAGTGCTTTATAAATAATGTTGAATTGAATTGAATTGGATTTGCCTTCTTTTTTTTTCTTCCATGTCTTTATTGAGTTTTAAACTTTATCTTTTACAGTAACATCACCATTAAAAATAAAAACAACAAATAAAAACAACAGAACTGAACAAAACATAAGAAAACAGACAACCGAGCTCAAGAATACAATTAAACAGACAAAAGAGGACAGACTCTTTAATTATGAGATAAAGTTAGCAATACTCAATTCAATTCAATTTTATTTATACAGCACCAAATCAAAACAACAGTTACAGCCGTCAGCTGCGTAGAAAAAGATCCTGGTGTAGAAAGAAATATTAAATAAATTCTAACAACAGCTTATCAAGCTTAAACGTGCTGCTGTTGTTCAGCCGCTGGTTTCCTCTTTCTGGTGCAAAGTGAGACAAAAACAAAGAAGAGAGAAAAGCCGATCAGCTGATCATTTATCAGTTTCATGATTGAAGTAGCAGCAGGAGAGGGAGAGAGAGAGGCAGTCGCTCCATATATCGGTTGTTAAACGTAACGTGGGAATGCTTTACAAACATTCAGAGATGAACTTACACACTTGTTTTACTTCTCTCTGGGATCACTTTGTCGGAGATGAAATGGTAGTGAGGCTACAAATGCTCAACCAGACCGCCGACAGGTCTCGCACGCCACAGCCGTTCTATCACGTGACGCATACTGCTCCGACGTGCTACGGTTATGAGCCGAGTTAGGCCATGTCGCAAGTTTTCTGAGGTGCTTTTTTGATATTTAATGGATCGGATTACATTTTTTATTTCTCTCCGATATCCGATTCAGTAATTTACGTCAGTATCAGACCGATACCGATACTTAATATCGGATCGGTCCATCTCTATCACAAACGCTGTCCATCTAATCTGACTGAGCTGGAGCTGTTTCAAAGAAGAATGGGCAAAGATTTCAGTCTGTAGATGTGCAAAGCTGGTAGAGACAGACCCTAAAAGACTGGCAGCTGGAACTGCAGCAAAAGCTGGTTCTACATAGTATTGACTCAGGGGGCTGAATAATTACGCACACCCCACTTTGCAGTTATTTATTTGGGAAAATGTTTGGAATCATGTATGATTTTCGTTCCACTTCTCACGTGTGCACCACTTTGTGTTGGTCTTTGTGGAATTCCAATAAAATAGATTCATGTTTGTGGCTGTAATGTGACAAAATGTGGGAAAGTTCAAGGGGGCCGAATATTTTTGCAAGCCACTGTATCATGTCATCTCAGATCACTCCCCTGTCACATTAACCTAAAACATCTAAAATGCAACTAGACCGCAGCAAATATGGAGGCTTAACCCTCTATTGTTACGCGAGAAGGATTTTCATGAATATTTAGAAACACAGATCTCTCCGTATTGATGGAAATGGCAACTCAGAAACTAAGCCTGCTACACTTTGGGAGCCTATTTAAGCGATGCTATTATCTCTTTTGAATCAGCCAGAAGGAAGAGAAACCGGGCTAAGCTCCTGGACTTGGACAAACAAATTAAAGATTTGGATAAAGAGAAAGCCTAAACGCCATCCATCCTGCTACATAAGAGAATACTGTCTTTAAAATATGAATATAATAATCTACTCTCAGCAAAAATCAGTAAAATCTTTTTGTACACCAAGCAGATATACTTTGAGCTTTGAATTTAGTGAGATTTTGTGCCCATACCTGCATAAAACATTTGCTCAAACTCTAGTAGATAAAGTCTTCCCTCCCACCGTTACAGAGGCAATTATAACTGTTATTTGTAAAATAGGTAGGAATGCTGGTTCTTATCGTCCCATCTACTTGCTAAACCTGGATGGGAAAGTATTCTCTAAAGTACTTGCCAATAGATTAAGCCCCCTTTAGTACACCCAGATCAAACTGGATTTATACCCCAGAGAAATTCATCTTTTAATCTCAGGCTAATATTTAACATTACTTACTCCACTGCCAGACCTAAAGAAGAGTTGGCAGTTTTGGCAGTCGACGCTGAGAAGGCATTAGACCAGATCGAATGGCCCTATTTGTTCAAAATATTAGAAAGATTTAAATTGAGTAAGAAATGTATGTCGATGGTGGAGTTGCTTTATGTCAGTCCTCATGCTCGCGTTCTTACCAGCCAGATTCTATCACCATCCTTTGGCTTATGCAGAGGGACAAAGCAGGGATGCCCTCTCCCCACTGATATTTGCCTTGGCAATAGAGCCCTTTGCTGAAAGCATACGCAAAGATCCAACTATTTTTGGTTGTAATACTGATACAACTACTAATAAAATCTCACTCTATGCAGATGATGTGTTATTATATATTTTTATATATCACCCAACCAGGAAAGACTATTCCTGCCATATTAGACAAAATTAAGTTCTTTGGGTCTTTGGATACAGGATAAATCTGAATAAAAGTGAACTAATGCCGATACATGTGAGCAACCCCTCATGGCTGCAAAACCTCCCATTCAGTATAGCTTATGCAAAGCTCACTTATCTGGGTATTCAGGTTACAAAAAGCAATCCCTCTCTATTAAAATCTAACTTCTCTCCCTTAATATCTGAGCTTCAGTCAAGTATACAGTTCTGGAATACGCTTCCTATATCACTCATTGGCAGAGTTAATGCTATAAAGATGATAGTTTTGCCCAAGTGGTTGCACTTATTTCCCAATCTCCCTGTGTTCCTTCCTAAAACATTTTTTAAAAACCTAAATTCACTCATCTTACCTTTTTAATGGGGCAATAAAACACACAGAATTGCTGGGAAACATCTTTGCAAGTCTAAAAAGCAGGGAGGGTTAGCGCTTCCGAATCTCCTGTTTTATTACTGGGCTTCGCATATAAAATTCATGACGTACTGGTTAGTTGACAACGGCAACCCCCTCACATGGTTGCAACTGGAGCTGGAAGCTTGTCAGCCTTACTGTATAGAAGCTATACTGCTGTCTCCCCTGCCCATTGATAAGTCTATATATGACGTATTCTTAAGCAGATTAAACTACACTTTGATTTGAAGTCTCTATCACCTATTACACCTATTGTAGGGAATCCATCTTTTAAACCGTCTATTCTAGACAATACATTTAGACTTTGGAAACAGGCCTTTGCACAATCAGCAATCTGATTTTTGGCTTCTCATTATGACAAGCTAGCTGGACAGCTGGGACTGGGGTTGTGGGCGTGTGGGAGGGTATTGTACCATGTTATGTTACGTTTTGTTATATTTTGTTATGCTATGTGGTGTTAATGTACAAAAACAGAGCAACTATCTCATGCTGTAAATTCCATTGTCATACAGACAATTGCTCAATAAATATATCCTGGAAAAAATTGCATATATCTGTTGCCATCAGCATGTTCAAAGTTTTAGAGGTTTCTACACATGTCAGGGATAATGTAGAGTTCCAACCCACCTGACCCGCCTCGCCTCATCCCGGGCTGTGTTATCCCTACTGTCATGATATCACAAGCACTGGCTTTTTTTCTGGGGTTGGGGGATATTCGTATTTAGAAATCGTTTCCAATCTGTTTTAGAGTAATTGTTGTCAGTCTGGTTCAGACCACGATTGTCTGTCTAAACTGCATTCTTGTGGTATTTTAAAAAAGCTCTCATTCAGTTTTGTGCCTAGTTTGAAACAAACTTTCACTATTCTCCACAGACAACAGAGAAACAAACTCAAGGGGGCGGCCTCAGTGGAAAAGCCAGCTGTATGGGTCAGTCCAGTCCCAGCCGAGTGAAACAACCGGCCACCTTCAATTCTAGCCACACTCAACCTCCCAGCACCAGTATCGGCTTTAACCAGGTCCTACAAGAGGTCCAGGCCAGCGTAATGGAGTCTATCCCTAGTTTGGATGTGTCAGAATTCAGAGTGAACAATTCTGCCTCACAACATACAGCTCGACTTGCATCGAAATCAGAACAGAACACACCTCTGAACCTGACACTGCAAGGTAGAGTCCCTCAATGCTTCTCATGCAGTTTGTTCTTTGTTTTGTTTTTCTTTTTTTGGGGGGGGGGGGGGGTTGCGGTCCTGTCCAGCACTCTAACAATCAGAATTATTGTCTATAGGCACAAAAAATGCCCAACAGATTTATTTTCCCAAGTGGATCAATACAGCTTTTCCTATACTGGTCCACTTGATTATCATAGTTTATTCACTCTATATTATTGATGTATTTATTTTTTTACTTTTAAGTTATTACAATCAGAATGGACATTACTGGGAGACGGGAAAGAGAAAGACAAAGAGAAGAAAAGTTGGAAAGAGACTCAACAGAAAGAGAGGGAAAGAAAAAGACAGGAGACGAGAGCCAGAGAGAAACGACACTAAAAATCTGTTTGATCGCCTGCTGAAAAACAAACAACAAGCAAAAAGAGAACAACACAGTAAATAATAAATATTGAATGTTACTGACCGGCACACAAGACTGACAACGCACAATATGTTTAGAGGCAGCAGCCAACCAAGATAGTGTGTGTCTGTGAGGGAGGGGCTAGAGCCAGCTCCCCCGCTGGCCTATTATTATAACCCTTCAAATTTGAAGAAAACTGTTTTGGGGTTTTTTGCCAATCAGCACTGTATAGTGTCATAATTATGTTAAGGCATGCATGAAACCCTTTGTTGTTGTGTTTAAATTCAACAGTTCTTAACTTTTCACTTCAAATATTTTTGTATTTGACCATGGGACTCGTGTCTGGCTGCCCAAAACAATATGAAACATTATGGCTTCAATAATCAGTCTCTAATGGTGAACTATAATAACTTTCACAGTATTACCACTAAAGTAATGGTAAAGTGGTAGTGTGGTTGTGACCAGCTAATACTGATACTTTGTGTTTGTGCTAAAATCTCAGGGGAGGATCAGGCACTCGTGTTTGCCACCCAGCAAGACACACCTTCCAAACAAAGTGATCAAGGGGACTCCACTGATTTAAAACCCCCAAACACAGGTATGACTCCAGTTTGAAGAAAGATATCACCTTAGATATCACCTCCTTGTAGTACGTTAATACAGCTCTTTTCATTCTTATCAAGGTCATTTACACTGCTCAAAAAGATACTGATATGGATATATAATGTGTTAGAAACAAAAGGATGCTGCAGTGTTTGATGGAAATTAAAATAATCAATATAAAGAGGACTGAATTCAAAGACACCTCGAAAATCACAGTCAAAAAATGATTTGGCACAGTAGTTACAGCAACTCAAGATGGTACTCAATAGTTATTATGGTCCCCACATGCTTATATACATGATTGACAACATTGGTGCTCCAAATGAGAAGACAGATGTTGTACAGGATTTAACACAGGCAGGCACAGAGGCAGGTCAATCAATTCCTTCAAACTCAGGAACTGCCACCATACTCTTACATGAAGCTGGGCATTGTTGGGCACCATGAGGAACCCAGAAACCCCAGCACCAGCACATGGTCTCCCCAGACTGCCACTGACCCACCAAAAAACTGGTCATGTTGAGCGATGTTACAGGCAGCATAACATTCTTCTTTGCTAAAGAACCTTGACCTTGACCTGTGACCCTTTTGCATCTGTCACATGTGCTCAGGGTGAACCTGCTCGTCTGTGAAAAGCAGCTGTGGTGCAGCTGCCAGTTATTATTCTTTTTAAAATGTCAGTCGGGCTCCACAGCGCTGGGCAATAAGCACAGTAGCGAATGTCGGGTCCTCAGGCCACCTTCAAATCAAATCAAATCAAATCAAATCAAATCACTTTTTATTGTCACATCACATGTGCAGGCACACTGGCACAGCACATGCGAGTGAAATTCTTGTGTGCGAGCCCCACAAGCAACAGAGATGTGCAAACACAACAACACAAACGAGCAAAATACAAGAATGGCCAACCTGAAACTAATAAATATATGTACAATATATAATAGTGTATGCATTTCTGGATGTGTATACTAAATATTTTCCTACGTGTGTGTGTGTGTGTGTGTGTGTGTGTGTGTGTGTGTGTGTGTGTGTGTGTGTATACACATTTTTACAAATTAAATAGTAAAAAAATAAAATAAAATAATAATAATAATAATAAAATATATAAAATATACAGAGTTGAATATGTGCAAAACAAGTGGCATTTATATACAGTGTGGAGTGCATAATGTTGAAGTTCCAGTAGTGAAGCTGAGGTGTCTATGACGTGTTCAGCAGTCTGATGGCCTGATGGAAAAAGCTGTCTCTCAGTCTGCTGGTACGGGACCGGATGCTGCAGAACCTCCTTCCTGATGGAAGCAGTCTGAACAGTTTATGGCTGGGGTGACTGGAGTCCTTGATGATCCTCCCCGCTTTCCTCAGGCACCGCTTCCTGTAGATGTCTTGGAGGGAGGGAAGCTCACCTCCAATTATCCGTTCAGAGCACCGCACTACTCGCTGGAGAGCTTTGCAGTTGTAGGCGGTGCTGTTGCCATACCAGGTGGTGATGCATCCAGTGAGGATGCTCTCAATGGCACAGCGATAGAAGGTCCTGAGGATGCGGGGGCTCATGCCGAATCTTTTCAGTCTCCTGAGAAAGAAGAGGCGCTGTTTCTGATTGTTTGATCAGAGACATTCACACCAGTGGCCTGATGGAGGTCATTTTGTAACTTTGTCAGCACTCACGCTATTCCTTGCTGACCTTGCTGATGGGTTAAGGATTTTCGACGGACCCCTCCTTCTCTCATAGGGTAACTGCCTGTCTCATGGAATCCCCTCCATGCTCTTGAGACTCTGCTGAAAGACACTCCTGGAGGAGTTGGACTACCTTTGTGACTTCTGTAGGGTCCAAGTATCACCTTGTGGCACCAGTAGGCACACTGACTCTAGCCAAATGCAAAACTACTGAAACAACAGTCAGAAAAGATGAGGAGAGGAAAAATGTCAGTGGCTTCCACCTATAATACTAAGTGCAATAATCCTTTCTGTCATCGTTGTATTTTTACTCAGTTGTATATAGTATTTGTATTTGTATTCTATTTTTATCTTATTGTATATTTATTTTATTTTATTCTACTGTATATAGTATTTTATTTTATTCTATTCTGTACAGTTGTGTACTGTATTTATTCTTATTGTATTCTAATTTTTGCCTCATAACTTTTGCACTGTCCACTTCCTGCTGTGACAAAACAAATTTCCCACGTGTGGGACTAATAAAGGTTATCTTATCTTATCTTATCTTATAAAACCTTTCCTGTTTTGGGAGTTGTCTCACAGTTGTCCCTCTAGTGCACATGTTGTTAATTTCATTCATTGTTCCTTTAAGTGAGCAGAGTAGCTTCTCAAAGCAGTTTCAAGATCATCTTGAATGGCATCATGATGAAACCAGGCTGATTAAACATTTCAAAATAGGCAGACATTAATCTACTTTCTTTGTCATTTATATGAAAGACAGTTTATTAAATGACAGCATTGTGATGTGTTTAGCTCCAGCAGCAGTGTCACAGCTTCCTGCAGCCGCTGTGGACCTTCAGTCATCGGTTGGTCTTTCAGCTACCTCATCAGCTTCTCCTGGTGCCAAGTGCAGCAGCCGGCCACAGGTGGAAAAACCACGCCGCTCCAGCTTAGACAAGGAGATGAAGCACAGTCCAGACAGGGCAGGCAAGAGCCCTCCTCCTCCTCCTCCACGGAGGTCAGTTGATCACTGAGCATCAGGAAGGACTTTCTACTGGTTAAAATCACAATTCACCTAATATTTGTATTTGTTTTATTGTCTTCTCAGAATCCATGCTGTCACTTCAGGTCTCACAACAGGAAGGTCAGGAGAGGTGGTCTTTGTAACTAGGAAAGAGCCTGTTGGAGCCCAGGTTTGTTGTGCCTTCAGCTAAGACAGGTGTACCATGGACACTTCCAGTCTGGCCCGTCACCCTCCTGACATGAATAACTTTACACGCTAACTATTGCCAAGTGGAAGTACATTATACATTTTCCCACAAAAATACTTTCTTAAAATACTATCTTTTGTTTTTGAAATGTTTTACATTATATAAAGAAGAGTCACAATAAAGAACAAGCTAGGAGAAAAGAATGAAAACAACCTGAACACTATTTTGTTGGAGGGATTCACTCATCCACATTAAATTCAGGTGTTCCAATCACTTCCGTGGCCACAGGTATTTAGAATCAAGCACCAAGCAGACTTGTGCAAAAGCACTACAAACATTTCTGAAGCTTTATATCACAAGTACAATGTAAAGTGTTGGATGCAGTACTCTTTTTTTTTTTTTGACAACTTTATTTATGATCTTCCAATATGACAAAAGTACAGAAAAATACAACTCAAATTGTGATTACAAACACAGCCATTGTGAAACCGGTTGCGCCACACAGTGCAAACCAGTTGGATGCAGGAAAACGTATAATCTATGGGCACAAACAAATAAAAACTACCATGTGAACAAGGCAAAAAAACAACAACAACAACAACAACACCCCCCCCCCCCCCCCCCCCCCACAAAACCCACCAAAGAACAAAACAAACAAAAATAGAATAGAATAAATACATAAATAAAAGGGGGGCTGCATTGTGCGCAGTTCTTTTTGGCTTGCTACAGATAGTAGGTGGGTTTAAAGAAAGAAAGAGAAAAAAACCCAAACACACATAAAAGCAGTAATACATCATACTTCAGTAAATGACGACTTCTCCACATATTCAACAAAGGATGACCAGGTTTTGTAGTATTTACTTTGAGACCCTCTCAAACTGTATCTCAGATGCTCTATCTGCAAGCACCTCATCACCTCTCTCACCCACTGAACAAACACTGGCGGACCTGAATCCTTCAATTTAAGAAGAATTAGCCTGCGTGCCAGGACAGATGAGAAAGCCACTGCATTCATTTGATAAGAAGTTATCCCGTGGTGGTTTGGGAGTACACCAAAGACTGCTGTCATCGGATTGGGATCAATTGTTTTCCCACACACATATAAAATAACCTTACAAACGAATTCCCAGAACCGGTTCAAATCAGAGCAGGTCCAGAACATATGGCTCATAGTGGCGGGTGATTGCTTGCACCTCGGACATCTATCATCAGAGGTATTGTATATTTTGGCTAGTTTAGCTTTGGTTAGGTACGCCCGGTGAAGAATTTTAAACTGTATTATACAATGCCGTATACAGATTGAGGATTCATGCATCCTGCTCACACTAAGATCCCATAGGTCGTCTGGGATCTGGAGGTTTAAGTCCAGCTCCCAGGTGTTTCTGGCTGTGGACACAGTCTGCCTTTATATGCTGCAGTGTGCTATATATTTTAGAGATGTGGCCTCTAGCAATAGATTGAAATTGCAGACAATCCTCAAGTGGACAGTCATTAGGTAGACTTGGATAAGAAGTGAAGTGTTTAACTACAAAGCTACGCGCTTGTAAGTATCTAAAGAAGTGAGTCTTTGGAATTAGTAAGTAAGTAAGTAAAGTTTATTTATATAGCACCTTTCACAGACATATGTCACAAAGTGCTTTACAAGGTAAAGCACTCCAAAATCTTTAGATAATGTTTCAAAGGATAAAAATGACCCTTTAACAAACAGATCAGAGAAGCAGATAATTCCTCTGCTGTACCAAACCTTGAACCCTGCATCGCTCTGAGCTGGTAAAAAAAAGATGATTTGATGCAATAGGGGAGCAGACAAGTGACCGCCTCAGCCCGAAATGTTGTCGACCCTGAAACCAGACATTGAAAGAGTTCTTAACCACAGGATTTTTAAAATTAACATTGCGACTGACTGGTAGACCTGAACACAGTATTGCAACAGGGGATATGGTGAGATTACCGTCTAGCTCCATAGTGGACCAAGGCGGCCCTCTGCCCTCCCTAAAAGCCCGCATCCAGGTGGATAGTTTCACAATATTGGCAGCCCAACAATAATACATAAAGTTTGGTAGGGCCAGGCTGCCTTCCGACTTAGAACACTGTAACAGGGATTTTCTTGGAACTTTTTTGTCCCAAATAAAAGATGATATGAGTCCGTCTAACTGGGTGAAAAAGGTTTTAGGAAGAAAAAGGGGTATCATCTGGAAGAGGTACATGAATCGAGACTACCATTTAATTGTGTTGACCCGCCCAGCAAGAGAGATGGGTAATGCTGACCAGCGTGCCAAAACCAATTTTGTTTTCTCTAATAAAGGGGTAAAATTTTATTTAAAAAAATCCTGATAAGTGTCTGTGATTTGAATACCCAAATAGGTGAATGAGGAGTGTTCCAGTCTAAACTGAAAGGCTGAGTAGTCAGCCTCCTTTGCCAGACTGTTAATAGGGAACATTGTGCTTTTAGCCAGGTTCAAACTGTAACCAGACAGGCGGCCAAAGGATCCAATGAGGTCCAGAACTGAAGGAATTGATGCCTCCGGATCTGTAATATACAGAAGGAGATCGTCTGCATACAAGGAGCACTTATGAATAGTGATCCCCCTTATTCTGGGGTCCGTTCTCAATGCTGCTGCCAGCGGCTCTATTGCCAGATTGAATAGCAGGGGGCTTAAGGGGCATCCCTGTCGGGTACCTCTATGTACGGAAAAGTATTCTGAAATGGTCTTATTGGTGCAGACTGAAGACAGGGGCGCTGAGTACAGAGTCCTGATCCATGAAATAAAATTAGAACCGAAGCCAAATTTTTTTCAAAACGGAGAACGGATATTGCCAATCCACGCAGTCAAAGCCTTCTCGGCATCCAGTGAGACTATTATCTCGGGGTGATCAACTGAATGGTCAGAATATAGGATATTTAACAGCCGTCTGATATTGAAATATGACTGGTGGTTCACTATAAAGCCTGTTTGGTCCTCATGTATAATAGAAGGTACTACCTTCTCAATACGAAGTGCAAGAGCTTTTGTGAGGATCTTATAATCCACATTCAGTAGACTAATGGGGCGATAGGATCCACATTTTTGAGGGTCCTTGTCTTTTTTGAGTATTAAAGAGACAGTGGCTTGGGACAGAGTTTGAGGCAACATGCTTGTTGCCTGAATTTCTGAAAAAACCTCAGACAGTAAAGAAACTAACTTGCCAGCAAAGCATTTATAGAAATCACACGAGAAGCCGTCTGGGCCCGGTGCCTTGCCATTTTACAAGGAATTAACTGCCTGCAATATTTCCGCAGAGGTAATAGGTCTTTCTAGTAGCTCACGTTGGTCTGGGTTAATAGTGGGAGTATCTATGTTCCTCAAAAAGGAATCCAAGTCAGCCTCTGAATAATCAGTGCGGGAAGTATAGAGATCCTGATAAAATAACTTGAAAGCAGCATTAATTCCGTCAGGGTGTGTTACCACCTGACCGGAGTCTAACTGTATGTCGGGTATAGACTGAGCTGCGGCGGATTGACGAAGCTGATGCGAAAGATATCTACCTGCTTTTTCACCATGCTCGTATTTATGATGTCTTGATCTAAGTAGGAGCTTCTCAGTTTCTTTAATTGAGAGGGTGTCAAATTCAGACTGCAGCAGTACCTTCTGCTTATATAAATCAGCGGTTGGACAGGTAGCATATTGTGTGTCAATGTTAGCTATGAGCTCTGTCAGCTCTCAGAGCCGTTTGTTTTGCTTTTTATTCTTATAAGACGAAAAAGAAATAATTTGGCCCCGCAGATATGCTTTTAGCGACTCCCAAATTATAGATTTTGAAACATCTGGAGTGTTATTTGTTTCTAGAAAAAGCTCGATGTGGTGTTCAATGAACTTGCAAAACTCCTCATCTGACATTAATGCTGAGTCAAATTTCCAGAACCGCTGCCTTGCGCACACGTTTGGATATGCGATATCAACCTGCACTGGTGCATGATCAGAAATTACAATTACATGATATTTACACATAGTGACCCTTGGGATAATAATAAAATATCCAGAAGGAAATAATCAATCCTGGAATACGAATGATGCACGGGGGAGAAGAAGGAATCGTATTTTGCTAAGGGCTCAGTGATACGCAGTGGATCTGAAATGCCATAGTTTTGAAGAAATGTGTTCAGAACGGACACTGATCTGGAGGTCCCAGTAGACTGACGCGGCTTAGACCTGTCAAGGTTGGGATCGAATACCAGATTCAGATCCCCGCCCATAATCAGGTGATGCGTATTGAAGTCTGGCAGCAGGCCAATTAGTCTTATAAAAAATTGTGGATTGTCCCAAGTTGGTGCATAAGTATTTACCAAGATAACTGGAGTGTTGTGGAGCTTACAAGTAACTATCAGAAAGCGACCATTCACATCACATTTTACATTTGAGGTGATGAAGGGAAAATTTTTCCTAACAAGAATGGCAACCCCCGCGATTTAAATCCAGAATGGTAGACCTGGGAAACCCAACTTTGTGTCAGCCTCTTGCTTTGCATGGAACACAGATGTGTCTCCTGTAGAAAGACAATGTCCGGTTTGAAAGTTGACACATGAGTGAATATCCTTTTGCATTTTCTAAAATTATTTAGGCCTTTCACATTCCATGTAATAAATTTAGTAGAATCAGGTGTAGTTGCAGCACTTTTGGTTACACAGTTGGCTATATTCACACTTTCAAGACAATCATGACAGGCAAGCTGAACAATAATTTGGGGTAAGTATACGCACAAAACTGCAGCCAACAAGAAAAAAAGAAATTAAAAAAATAAAAAAAAACAAAAGAGCAAAAGTAAAAACCCAGAGTAACTATAAACGCAACTCCCACAAATCGGGAGCAAACTACGCCCTGCCCCCCAAAAGAGCTTATATCCCCCGCTCTTTTTCTTTCCCTCCTTCTTTCTCCCTTTTCTTCTCCCCAGTCAAGTCTGTCCCGTGCTCAGCAAATGAAAATGAAATAAACAATAAAAGCAAAGGTGAATCAAATAGACCAATACGGAAGACTGGGATGGTCCATTTGGTACAGTAAAGCAGTTGGGCATCTTTCTTTGCCTTTAGACAATAATTCTGATGGCAAAAGATCCAAACGGGACAGACAAAAACAAAAACAAAAAGAGCTTATATCCAACATGTCTCTTCACTCCCCAAATACAAAAGTTGCCCCTAGCAGGGAACGCCAACTATGACCCAGTTGTTAGACATCTGGCAGATTGGAAAGGCACACGTGACTTCTCTTGGTCGATTACTTCACTCAGTGATAAACAATTATTTGCAGACCTATTAAATTATGAAAGAAGCAAAAGTTCAAACCTCTCTAAAGTGCAGTCTGAGTCAGTGAACAATAGAGAGTCAAAAAGCAACTGAGGTCGCACAGTCCACTCAGCCCGTGTCTTGATTCCCACACACAGCCAAGATGCGATTCCTGACGTAGTCTTTAGCAGCCGTTGGATTGGTGAATATTTCCTCACCAAGAGGAGAAGAAATCCTCAGCTTCGCTGGGTATAGCATCCGGAATCTCACACCCCGACATCCGCGCAGTAGATCTTTAACTTCTTTAAAGGCCCCCCGTCTCTTCGCGACTGCAGATGGCAGGTCCGGGAAAATTAGGATTTTGACTCCATCATGCGTCAGGGGACTGTTTACCTCCTCCTTTTCTTGAACGTAATGAAATTTGACAATAAGTGGCCTGGGTCTCTGGTCTCTCGCAGGGATGGGCTGGAGGCTGCGATGTGCCCGATCCAGTGTCGGAGCGGTATCCAGGGCCAAAACCTCCTTTAGTAGCTGGGCCACAGAGTTGACAGGGTGCGTCCCAGTCTCAAAGTGCTCTCTCACGCCAAATATTCGAATGTTGCATCTGCGCTGTCTCCCCTCAAGGTCTTTGGTGTTGTCCGAAAGAGCTGACACAATTTCTTTCAGATCGTGAACTTGCTTCTCCAAGTCCACAGCCCGGTCCGAATACGTGTTTGCATCTTCTTCCAGGCTAGTTAGCCAGCTATGGTGGTCAGTGCAGGTAGTTGCTAGAGCATCAATCTTAGCACAAAGTTCAGTCCGCACTTCATCTATTTGGTCAGAAACATTGCTGCAAAGCGAATCGATCAGCTCATTGAGAGCTTGGCACTTGGTCTCGACTTTTGCTTCCAGCGTAGAAATTTTGGCGACTACATTCTTCTCCGAGTTAGCCATGGCAGCCATTAGCGCGGCCGTGTCCGGGGATGTAGCATTGCTATCAATTGCCTTGGCTCCATCAGTCTTTCTGGTGTTTTTGGACCCTGACATTGTTGTAAAGTTCCCTTGGGCGATGCGCACATTTGCAGTGGTAACTCAGCTGATGACCGATAACGCGTTAGTGCCCAATGTCACAGTATTTATATGAAAAAATAGCGTATCCCCACAGAGCAACTCAGCCACGCGTCTTTACATGTCACTGCTCCTACGTCAACCCCCGCCACCACTGTACTCTTGAGCAGACGTGTTCTCTGGAGTGACAAATCATGCTTCTCCATCTGGCAATCTGATGGAGGAGCCTGGGTTTGGTGGTTTCCAGGAGAACAGTGTAAAGTTTAGTGAAGGGTTGTTTTTCAGGTGCTGGGCTAAATCCCTTAGTTCGCGTGACAGGAAGTCTTAATGCTTCAGCATACCAAGACATTTTCATCCTCCAAACTTGTGGGAACATCTTCCCGTTCAAACATGACTGCACACCAGTGCACAAAGCAACATCCATTAAGCCATGGCTGCAGAAGTTTGATGTGTGGCCTCACAGAATCCTGACCTCAACCCGATAGAACACCTTTGGGATGAATTAGAGCGGAGACTTCTCATCCAACGTCAGTGTCTGACCTGCAATTCTGAAAGAATAGTCAAAATTCCCCATAAAAAAGAGTTCGATTCAATTCAGTTGCCTCAGGGTGGTTTATAATGTAAGGTAAAGACTAAGGTAACACAAAGAAAACGCATGTAACCCCAACAAGGAAGGAAAAACTCCAGTTTAACAGGAAGAAACCAGGCTCAGGGAAGGGCAACTAGCTGCCGCAACTGGTTGGGGTGAGAGAAAGGAGACAAGTCATAAAACGTGCCCTGGAAGAGAGCCAGAGATTAATAATAACTCATAATTAAATGCAGTGTGAGTGAGAGAAGGAGAAATGCTCAGTGCATCATGGAAAGCCCACAGCAGCCTAAGTCTATTGTAGCATAACTAAGGGAGGATTCAGGGTCACCTGATCCAGCCTGAACTATAAGCTTTGTGAAAAAGGAAAGCCTTAAGCCTAGTCTTAAAAGCAGAGAGGGTGTCTGTCTTGGGTCTGCGGTTCCACAGGCCCCGCTGGTTTAGAAACTTATTTCCGTTAACAAAGCAAGGAAGCAAGACGAACAGCTTTAACCGGTTTTACTCGCTAGCAAGGGAGGCTGGTCGGAACCAGGCTCTTGGAGCTGAACGCTCCTCACCCGCCTCCTAGCCAGCATCAAATAAAGCAGCCTTCCTTGCTGCCTTTAACTGAAAACAGTTACAGTACACACAAGCACCACCCATTGTAAACCCCCCCTATGGTTCTAAAGGATAAGATACTATGTGTGTATGTGTGTGCACGTGTAAGCACGTGTGTGTGTGTGTGTGTGTGTGTGTGTGTGTGTATGCGCGAGAATGTGTGTGTGTGTGTATGTGTAGGTGCACGTGAGTGTGTGTTTGTGTTTGGAGGTGCGTTTGTGTGACCTCCTGCCCACAAAAGGGTCATAAAAGCAGGAAGTTTACTAAACAAGAAAAAATCTTCACATAGGATGTCCTATAATAAAACACTGCAGCCTCCCCCACCAACAGACTGGCTGGGGAGGGAGTCAGAAACAAAGGAATGTCTTTGATCATACAGTTTGAACCAAGACTTACAAATTTAAGTAACACACTGACAACATTTAACAATTTGACTCCAACAGTCTGTCTCCCAAACAGACAATCTAAGCAACAAATAAGCACTTTCTTTTTAGTTCTTCACACTTAACATTGAAACACTGCACTATGTTCAAAAGAGTAACTGAGTAAATAAATCAAACCACAGATTAATTTTAGTACAACAAACCCTGAAGTTAGAGCGACAGTTGTATGTTTTTTATTAGTAGTAGTTTATTACTAGTGTCTGTGTTAGCCCTTTGGCGAACTGGTCAGGGTGACAAAATGTTAAACCTATGACTTCAAATTGTAGTTTAATTAATGTTACACATCCTTTCACAACAGCCAACAGCGCATTCTTGTTTAAAAAAGATGAAGTGACTCCAATGGTTTTAGACAATGAGCTTTCTCAGTGACAGAAGACACCTAAATTCATTCTGTTCTGTGTTTCACAAGCAGTCTGCACAGGATGAAGATGATAAAGGAAAAGAGCTACCTCTAGTTCCTCAGCTCAAACCTCCACGACAGCCACCAGAGGTCAAACACAAATCCCAGATGTGCACTGCTGCACATCTGGCTATATCCACCTCTGCCCCTGCTGCAGTGTCAGCACAAAGACAAGAGGGGGAGGAGGAAGAGGAAGAGGAGAAAGTCTTGAAAGAACAGCAGGTATACTAAATAAATAGTTATTTTTAAGATAAAATTTTTAATCTGAAGAAAACACCAGGTTGCTAATACTGAGATGAGCCTATGGAAAGCTAAATCTAACAGTTAAAAATCCAGGTTTGTGTTTTAGTTTAGCCTGCCCTAAGTGGACTAAACATGCTTCTGCTTTGACTAATAATTTCAGGATTTTCTCTGCTTTTAACTGACAAAAGCTGAACTTTAATTGTTTTCCTGTTAATGATGAATTTGTCATGACAAACAAACATTAAACCTGTTTCAGAAAAATAAATTTCCAGTGAGCATCACTGGACAGTGTTCTGCTGTATTTGCTGTAAGATACTGATTTTTGTAGTTAGAGATGGACACTGTGTAAACATATGGGGTGGCTGTAGCTCAGGAGGTAGAGCAGATCATTTACTATTCAGTGGTTCAGTCCCTGACTCCTCTGATGCATCCCTCCAAGTGTGAATGTTAGCTTGAAAGCACTTAAGCCTAAAAACGTGCTTGTATGAATGGGTCAATGAGGCATGTTGTGTTTTCAGTGCTCAGGTAGAGTAAAAGCTCTTTATAAGAACCAGTCCATTTACTTTACCATTTGTCATTATGTGCAGTGTGAAATATTGTTACAATATAGAGGTTGGCCTTTATGTGTTTTTTGTTAGCTCTGGTTTAACTCATCTGGAAGTTTGTTACATTCTCATGTAATTCTGTTTAAATCGTGGCTGAAATGAACTGTTTGCATTATATTCCTGTCACTTTGATTTTTTAATTTCCTATTACAAAAACAAGAAGAAAAAAAAGATTACAGTGAGGAATTAGGAGTAAAATGAAGTTTTAGTTTTTCTTAGCCCATATGAGAAGGTTCCTTTCTTCATAAACATGCTGCCCGTGCTGTTCGTGCTCTGTACCTACCTTTTTGGAAAAATAAACTGTAGCTGTTCGCGTTCTTTGACTCTTCAAATAATTAATTTCCTTTTAAACTGGGATCAAACTTTCTTTCACCCTTAAACCATTTATTGCTAAACACAGAGTTGTGGGTTTTTTCATATCAGTTTATGGGTTAAATATGGTGGTGGCAGCACCATGCATCGCAATAGAGGATTAGTGTGCCAAAGCCTTCTCTAAGGAAAAAAAGTCATTTATTCTGTCTCAAGAGCTATTCAAAAAATCATCATTGTCATATATCGGCTCTGATCATTGCTGTATTACATTTAAAGTAAAATAATGAATGATTGTACTGAGAAAACATGGATGTAAATTTAAAGTAATTATTGTGCAGAAAAGGCGAAATATGTACTGTTTCTGTTGTTGTTTCATTTGACCTTTTCTGTTCATAGGTGACAGAACTGACAAATAAGAATCACTCATCAGTTGGAAATAAACAAAATGCAAAAAAGGAGAGGACGTCTCTAAACTCACAAGTAGCTAATGAGTTAGCAACATGTGACCAACAGTCAGACCCTCAGCTGTGCTTTACAAATGACTACCCTCTCATAGCAGCAACTGGACTAAAAGCAAACAGAGAAGGTGGGGAAAACAGTCTCACTGAGAACAAAGTGGAGACGGTAATTGAACAAGTGCCTTCTTGTCCAACAGTAAAGGATGTGGAGATATTTCCACTGGGAACTTTAAAAGATGTTAAACGTTTCCAGACTGATGAGGAGGAGCCAACATCAAGTCAGGACAAAGATATAAAACTAGATGAACTTAGAGTAGGAAGAGTTTCACAGAAAGAAAATGTCAGAACTCCTAATCAAGTGAAAGAGTTTGTTGGACAGGTATCGTCGCCAGCCACAAAAGAAAAGAAGGTCAAGGTTACAACAGTTGTTACTCTACAGAAAGAAAACATTCAAGGATGTGCCAAAAGTCCCAAAGACATGAATGAAACCGCCAAAGAAGCGTCAGAGAAGAAGTCCAATGTGATGGTGGTTCTAACTTTAGAATCCAGTGAAAACGAGAGGACATCAGGTCCACCAGTCCAGCAGAATGCATCACTGAGGCCTGACCAGGAGTGTGTAACTTCAACCTCCGTTACAAAACCTTCCCCATTGTCACCCATCTTAGATTGTAGTAGCAAGCAGGGGAACCGGGAACAAACAGTAACAGGTAACCAGCTGCAATACACAGAAGACGGAGGTAGCCTGAGCTGTGATGAGGCTGGTGAGGGACCGCCCCCTCCACCGCCTCAGATTTGTAAATATAGCCGTATAATCTCCAAGACCAGAGTCAGACCACAGTCCAAAGAGGAAACCTCAGCCAAAATGAATGGCTCTCAAATACAAACAGTATCTGGGGACACCGCTGGTGAGCCCACCTATGTAGGACATGAGAACCATGGTTTTGAGGACGGTAATGATCAGTTTGACAGAAAACCTATTATTGTTTTCTTGAACCAGCCCGTGGACTTTCAGTCGGCCTACAAGCGGCTGTCTACAATCTTTGAAAGTGAGGAAGATACTGGTGGGATTTTTTCTCCAGAGAGCATTTCAGATGAGGAAAAGACAAACCAGGAGGAAGAGGAACAGGGTATTAGAAAAAGTAGTATCGCGAATATTAATATGGGATCGCTCACGACAGGAGATGGTCAGAATCCTCCACAAATACAGCATGAAGGACCTTCAACAGATAAAAGCTCCGCTCTTGAAAACCAGGGCCAGACTGAATCACCTTCACTTAAAAAAACTGAGACAAAAAGGAAATTCAAATTCAAGTTCCCTAAAAAAAGACTGACAGCATTTAGCCAGGCTATCAAAACAGGAAACAGGGGCAAACAAGAAGTTGTTGTTGATGAGGAGGAAGTAGCAGCATGTGGCACAACAGTCAAGGAGACCAAGAGCCAGACAAATAAATCGCAGATGTTTAAAATTAATAAAATGGAACAAATGAAGTTGGACGAAAGCAGCGCCTGCGACAGAGACAATATCTCCTCTTATATTAATACCAGACATTCAGAGTCACATAACCGGGTAGAGGAGCTCTGCAAAAATGCGTTCGACTCTATAGACAGTCTCGAGAAGTCGATTAAACAGTTGGAAATCAGTGTGGAGAGTATAACTGCCCCTGCTTCTTTATGTGACTCAGCTGACAAAGCTCAGCTTAAAAGAAAAGTCAAACAAGAACGAGAGAGAAGTCCGTCCAAAAGGTCAGCGACTCAGATCACTAAGGGTCCAAATCCACCTGAGAGTAAGAGAGCCAAACCCCAGACTGCACGCGCCAGCGAAAGAAACGGCATCAAGAAACAGGTCTGATATTCCTCTGCCCAGCTGTTTCACTGCAGTTTGCTGGGATGGTGGTGGGCAGCGTTACCATCTACCTCTGTGTTCTTTGAATTTGTCTTTCACCAGCTTTGAATTCCTCTCACAGACAAATCTTCAAACTACCCAAAATTAACAAGAAAACTGATGCATTTAATCACATCTCCGATGGAAAGTTGTTTTCCTACCATAACCTAGGTTTTCTGAACACAAGTGTGGGTTCTGCATTGCTGTTTGCCTTTTTCTTCTTCGTGTATGCCTTTCAGGGAAATTCTTTGCTGCTGTTGCTGATGTTTGAAAAGGAAAACAGTACTATGTGAGAGGGTGATCCTTAAAAATTCTACTGCTTTAGAAGAAGAAGAAGTCAAGATTTTTTCCACTTTAAATGACTCAGTCTTTTAAAACTACTTCAGTAGATACCAAAAATTATTTATAATTCTTTTTACTTTAAAGGCCAGTATGAATACACAGCTTAATTGCTTGTTTTTTTTATCGTAAAAACCAAAAAGAAAGAAAAAATGGCAGCTCCCCTGAGATGGGTCAGTGATTGGCAGCAGCATTGATTTTCATGCATTTTTATTTTTTCTACAGTGTCATTAAATGTCCGATGTCATCTGTAATCTTGATTTATGCTTTAATCTAAAGCTCTTGACTGCTTCTAATTGAATCTTGTAAAAACATTCTGTATCTCCTACATGTTTTTCAGCAACACACAGTATAGTTTTTAGCTTTGACTAGTAAAAGGGCTATATAAATGTAGTTTATCCACCATTGTCTCATACTAACCTTTTGTTTACTTTTGTAAATGGCAGACCTCCAGCAGCACCTCCAGCTCTTCTGCTCTGCGATCTCATGCCAAATCTCACCGTGCCTCTGGATCACCAGAAAAGACTCCTAAGGGCCAGCAGCAGTTCACCCAGAAACAGGCCAGCCAGGTAAATGAAGTTTGAGGACACCTGAGGTTAACAGCTCTGAGTCATCGTAGACTAAAGAGGAGTTCATCTAATGTTTCAAGGATTTGTATTCTTGTTTGGTGTTTTTGTTGTTGGTTTTTTGTGTCAACCATCATTATATTCTTCTACAGTTGCACCTCACAGTGCAAAAACATAAATGATAGTTTTATAATAAATATACTGAAGCTTCAATTCAATTCAGTTGTCTCCAACTCAAGTCAATAAACCTATACTTGTAACTATATGGGACAAGAGTCAATATAACTGTGCTATTAGAAAAGCAGAAACCATGCTCTACATGATAGAAATGTAAGCACTGCATGACTCTGGTGCTGTTTCAACCACATCTACCTACCTACTGTGTGTGTAGAGAGAGAGTCCACAAAGTGGTCCAAATGGAGCAGGATAGCTGGGTGCTGTGTAATAATGGACAAGGAAATGACCTTAAATTGAGTTTGATGTTTTGATTGCACTTGTGTGTGTTCTGCAGTGGATTTTTGTCCTGTTCTTCTTTTTTCAGATGTGCGTCGTCCTAAAGTTTCTAGATGTACCCTGTACTGTCAAGATACACTCCCTGTATACATTAGAGATTTAGTGACATCTCCTATATCGAAATTAAACATGTAATGTCTTGAAACTAGACAAATTTGACACTGAAGTTTCTACATCAGTAAGTGAATCTTGACCTGCATGTAACCTGTACAACTATCCTTCATCTGGCAGTGAGTTTTTCTGAGTTCAGAACTCCATTTCTTTAGACGCAAACACATCAGGATTCATCATTTACAGAAATGAATAATTCTGTGGAAACATCTGCCACTGATTCACTTCATGTTTATGGCACGAAGAGGTTTCCCATCCTTTAAGCACTGCATGGATGTTTTACCGTTCTTGTTTAGTGATGCATTGAAAAAGGGCTGCAGCTATTTATTATTTTAGTAATCAAATAATCTATTGATCATTCCATTGATTAATCCGATAGGAAATACTTTTGTATGTACTTAATGAGAAATAATAAATATTCAAAAGAGAAAAAACACAGGTCTTTCAAATAAACTGCTCATTGGTTTCTATTCTAGAAATTAGTTTAACTGCATAAATCTACGGTGGCCCCTAGAGACAAAGAGACAAAGCACTTACAAACTCCAAAACAGAGTGATTTATAAACACATGGTGAGTGAAAAGGGGTGAGAAAGGGAGAAACGCTCAGTGAATCATTAGAAGCCCCCAGCAACCGGTCTACTGCAGCATAACTGATCCAGCTTTGTCAAAAAGGAGCCTAGTCTTAAAAGTAGAGATAGTGTCTGTCTCCTGAATCCAAACTGGAAGCTGGTTCCATAAAAGATGGACCTGAAAACTGAAGGCTCTGCCTCCCATTCTACTTTTAAATATATCAAGTGATGTTCTGTCGTGTGCATGTCACTGCCACTGATTTGTTGTAACCCGCGGTGTGTGTTTGCAGGCTGTCAGCAGAAGCAGTAAAGCATTGTGTTGTTGCTTTGCGTGCTTCTCTGATTAAAGCCTAGCTCGAGGAAACACCCATCTGTCCACTTCTCACTGCCCAGATGCCACTGATGACCTCCAAACCTGTCCTCTTCCTGCTCCTCCACTGCTTCTTCACCTTCAGCCTTCTCTGCCTCCTTCAGATGTGCCTACCTGTCGTTCCTGAACTCTTTGCTGAAAAACTCCTTCAGTTTGTCCATCAGGCTCTTCACCTTGATCCCCCTCTCCATCCTCTTCATTTCCTTCCATTTCCTTGTCCTCACAAAACTTTTATCCCATCTCTGAATCTGAGTCGTCTCCTCCCTTCTTCTAGACACGCCTTGTCAGCACACCACCTTAACATGAGTCCAGCCCACCGTGGGCTTCGCAGCAATGGCAAGTGTCGGCATCGCCTCGTCTTCACCTCCACCTCAGCTAATATTACTCCTCACCCTCCTCCTCTGTCTCGACTTCTTCCCCATTTTCTTCTCCCCCCATCACAGTGACTCAAGGGGCAAAGAGTGTACCAACCCCAGCTCTGCAGGATGTAGCAAGAAACGCACAGGGAGCCAAGCTGTACGTGTGCATGACGGGCACTGTCATGGCTTCAAAGCATACAGACATATCACTGTGTATAATGCATGTATGATGGCATTTAATGGCATCTGGAAACACAAAATCCCTGAACAATATTACTATGAGAGAAAATGCCACACAAGACCACACAGGCCAAAAAAGTAACCGAGAAAAAAAATGTGTCTAAAAAATCCCAAATGCAAAGATAAATAAAAAGTGTCATAAAGATGCCCAGTTGCTTTCTTTCCAAGTGCTACATGTATGATTTTATCCATGCACATAAACAAGCAAATTATTCTCAACGTGTGTTTGTCCCCTAATCACCGTTATCAAAATGTGAGATGACAAGAAATTAAGGTCCAGTGAAGACGGCATTTCTTTAGCTCTTCAGTCCTTCACAGAGAGGTCCAGATGTTAGAACAGTGTGTTAAATTTAACATTCTTCACCAGTCTTCAACCTGTATGTCAAAAATGTAACCAGTAATGTTGAATAAAATTGTCTCCGTATATTAACTTTAATCCATAGATATTTCTTTTACACGATCTCCATGCAGATGTTCTCATGAGCTCAACGACTGCAGATAATCAAGTGAAAATATTTCCCAGCAGATTGTAAATGACTTCAAATCAGCTCGGCTTCACTCGTCCACTGCACTAAATTGCTTAAGTAATTTCATGAACTGAATATAAATGCTAGGGCTAGTTTAGTTCATTAGCATAATATATAACAGGAACACAGGGAATATTTTTAACAGAGTAATTACCTTTATTAATGATGCTCACAACCTAGCAAGGTTTACTTCTAGTGGAGTGTTTGTATACTGCAGGGGCATTTATTAAACCAAATACTTCTTTCAGCCCTGGTGTTTGTCAGTGAATATTTTGATTGTTACTGTAGAAAACATTTTTAAGATATATTTCCTCTTTGCTGCAAATTTGAAATGCTTAGTTTAAAAAAAATCCTAGCACTTCTTCCTCCTGGAAGAACTGCAAAGATGTCCATAAAGAGTTCACGAGACTTTCAGTGAAAGACAGACGTTGCTATGGTTTAGTCTGCTCCATTGAGTTACCATTCGTTGATAAATCAGCTGAAATCCATTGGACTGGATTGCCCATTGGTTGGGCGCCGTGTTGTTTTTTTTTCTGCCTGTCATATTATCTTCGTCTATGAGTTAACTTCACAACATGCCCACAACATTTACACCCATTGGTCAGTTCTTCAGAAGAGAAATTGAATCGAATAACACACTGTAGTTGCTGTAGTCATCATAATGGAGCCATGGTTTAGTATTTTTCAAAACCATTTTTCCAGAAAGCTTTTCCTGGTGTTTGTTTATGTTACAGCAGAGAGCTTTCTGTTTTGGGGGTTCAATACTGCTGAATATTGAGGTTGTGACTATCAGAGTTTATCCAAAAGACAATCCCATACAGACTGTAAGCTGTTTAAGAATTTAACGTGTAAAACTGTCAGTATAGAGCTTTTATGTAGCTACTGTTAACATGAAGTGCTGTGCAAATGTTTCAGGTATTAAAACTAAACTGTTAAAAACTGATGCCCTGAGTAGGTTTTTTTGCTAGCACTGTACTGTAGCTGGTGCATACTGTGCTCATTTCCATTTGTTTGTAGTGACTCTTGTCAAAATGAATGCACTTAATGTTTTATGATGGCTTTTATTGCACTTTCAAGTATGATCATTAGACCATTATAGGAGTCCAGTGAGAAGAATCACTCGGCTCAAGCAGAAGTAAAGAATGACCACACGGACGCGCCACGTGGTTGAAGAACTAAAGCAAAAACATTTCAAATTTAAACAGTAAAAAGAATATACAGAGGTCAGTGTTGCTCTCTGATATTTACCACAGGATCGGTGTTTTAATCTCTTTTAATGTCATATTGACTTCAGCTGTTGCTTCCATTGGTACCTTCCTGTCATTTTTGATGTGCAGTTCTTTGCCCACTTACTGTGACTGTACCATTAAAAACAGTAATATGCTCCTTGTTAACTCCATTTAATGTTGTTAATGTTTTTGCTTTCACTGATAACTACCCAGTCAGTGTTGTCATGTTATAGTTTGTGTGTGATTCTTACTCTGAATCGGAATAAGTACGGGGGACAACTGTGTGCACTAAGACCAACTCTTTACTCACTTTATTTCCACCTGCATGCATTGCCAGTGTGCAACACGTAATTACACAATCGAACAATAAACACATACAGCCCATACAACAAGTGTTGCATCTTCAAAAACAAAAATAGATAACTGAGCCTTAGTATCGTTGCGACTTGTTTACTGAACCTTCTTTTCAGTGCATGTTCAGAACATCAGTGTCCATTTTACTGCGTCCTACAGGACCCTCTCTTCTTCCTCTTTCTTACAACATTAATGTAACACAGAACCAATACTGCTTCTCCTGGCATTACCATGGTAACAACACTCATTCTATCTGCTTCTTTCAGATGAATAACAGGAACTTGGGATGTAGGTATCTATGAATAATAACTATTATGCATACCCATATATTTATAAAAACAACTAATTTCTTGCGATGCCACAACCAGGGACAATTATGAATACACTACATCTCCCCTTTTAAACAAAAACATAATATTTCTTTTCTCCCTTTCCTTTGGAGCAAGCAGTGCGCCGTCCGGCAGTGTCGGCTCCAGCTGCGATGGAAGTATCGGCAATGTGGTTCGCAGACGTGGTGCAGTGGTGTAGCTTTATAGGCAAGAAGAGCTCGATATGGATCAGCTGCTTTTTTTCAGTCTGTACAGCACCTTCTGCTTCTCCATTACTTTGCGGAAACTTAGGACTGCTTGTGATGTGCTTAAAGCCGTACGCTGCTGTGAAGTCTGCAAAGGTTTGACCTGAATACTGTCGCCTATTACCAGACATGAGGACCTCTGGGATGCCATGACGGGCGAAGAAAGATTTCAGGTGAGTAATGACATCGTTTGATTTTGTTTAACAAAGCAATCTCAACAAATCTAGAGTGCTAGTCAACAGCCAGAAGGTACGTTTTCCCCCACTCTGCCATGGGCGGGCAGGGTATCCTGTTGGCATGAGTGGCTCACTGTGATTGTGTCTTTCTTGAATGCATGTTCTGCATCACCATCTCAGAGTTTTGTTGACTCAGCCCGGGCCACCACACTGTTTGGCGTACACGAGCTTTACATTTTACAACACCTTGATTTCCATCGTGTAGTTTTTCCAGCACTTCATTTCTCATTGCGGAAGGAATTACAAGCCGTGTATCTTGTGTGTGAATAAAGATCAGCAGGTGAATTTATTAAAGTGTGAGTTCAGGTGAAATCAGAGAGGTGTGTGTTAAAGAGTGTGTAAATGCCCACTGTGACGTCACATCCACAGTGTGTCATCAGTGTTTGTGGTCACAGTGTTTCTGTTTTCATGTTCAGGTTCTCGTTTAAAGTCTCTGTCGCTCACACTTTACTGTTAAATGTTTGAATGTTTAAATGTGAGTGTGTGCCTGTGTAACAGCGCCCTCTAGTGGCCTCCTGCACTATGAGCTCTGCAGACAGGAATGAGCTTTGAGCAGCTCTATGTAACCCTGGTAAACATAGCTGTCAATAAATAAAGCCTGCTAGTAAAAACAGTCATAAGAAATATATTACAGGTGATAAATAATCAATAAATAGATCATAATGGTTAAAAAACTAATTAAAAAACAACAACAATGATGCAATTCATGGTATAGTGTTTCATTTGTGTTTAAAAACATCCATCCAACCATCTTCATCCGCTTTATCCAAGGCCGGGTCGCGGGGGCAGCAGCCTAAGCAAAGAGGCCCAGACATGTTAAAGGTTAAAAAACTTGCTGCTTCACTGTGTTTTCGTGTTAATTCAGGTAAAATGGGTAAAATATGTGTTCAGACTCTTATGATAACTATAATAAGAACATAACTGAACGAGACTTGGTGAGTAGTGTTGGTGAGATGAAGCCTCGTGATGAACTGAAGCTTCTATCCAACTGGTCGATTTATGGTTTGAAGCATTGTGATGATTCATTTGCTCTACTGCGCCATCAAGTGGACGATTCTAGTGAAACAGGCTCTGTGATTATAATGATGTGAAACTAGGGCTGGGTATCGTCACTGATTTCTAGAATTGATTAGATTCCAATTCACAAGGTCCCGAATCGATTTGAATCGGGAAAATTTTGCCTCAGAAATATTATAATTCCGATCACGCATCAGTACATTTCCATATTTCTTTGTCTATAAAAAGAAAGCTGAAACTTGCAAGACTTAAACCAAGGTGTAAGTGTCACGGTTTGCAATGGCAAACTGTGGGGAAGGAGGACCCAAGATGCAGGACTCTGCCATGCAAACTGCATTTATTTACAGTGTGGTTAACAATAGATGCACAGTTTATCCCCGTTGCTCCCCAAGACTCCCGTGTGTGTTTCCCACTCAGACGTCCGTGTTCGTGCTCCCCGCTGTTGTGTTTGCTGTCCTTCCTGCAGGAAAACAATAGAAGCAGCCGTTAAACACTGACCCCCGCGGGGACACACACACACACACACACACACACACACACACACACACACACACACACACACACACACACACACACACACACACACACAGACTTGGAGTCTAACTCAATGATCCTGCGCCGGTGGGAGCTCCAACACTCTCCTAAATAGCTCCCCTGACGAGCCCTGATCAGACTATCAGAGCTATCAGGAGTGGACGACCACATGTCCCAGTGGATACTGGACTACCTCACAGGACGCCCACAGTATGTGAGGACACAGGGCTGTGTCTCTGACACGCTGGTCTGCAGTACGGGGGCCCCACAGGGAACTGTGCTGGCACCGTTCCTCTTCACCCTCTACACTGCAGACTTCTCCATCAACTCCCCACGCTGCCACCTACAGAAGTTCTCTGACGACTCTGCCATAGTCGCCTCATCACAGGTGAGGACGACTCAGAGTACAGACAGTGGACTGGGTGTTCACCTGAATAATAAACTGGACTGCAGCCACAACACTGATGCTCACCAAACTCAAAATGCTGGGACAAAAAACCCAGAGCCAACCATGACATAGAGCAGGATACAGGACTCTAAGACCAGGCAGACCAACCTAAGAACCACCTGGATTGGGTACCAGAGAGCCTGTAATTCAATAGATGAAACAATCCTGTCACCACTTGTGGACACAAGCAGTTAAAAACATTCACTACTCTGAGATCCACTAAACGTATCATTTACATTGTATTCGTTTGTCTGTTTTCTTCTTATATGGCTTTGTTTTTTTGGTCATGTAATTTTATTTTTCTGCCCTATTGCTGAAAAACCTACATTTGATCAAATGTGCTAGTTTCTCAGTACTATTTGAGCCTGCAAAGCTGTTGCTTAAAATACTAGCATTCATCACCACCTCCAATTATATCTAGCAGCCCCTGAGCAGGGCACTGAGGCTGCTGCACAGTGAACATGGAAACCTGACTGTAAAACCAACCTTTTCCTGTTCTCGTCTTCGTCTGTGAGTAAAACAATGCATTCCCCTCCAAGCATAATTTTCTCCAAAAGTAGAATGAGATGGCCCAGCCCATGTAATTGGTTACATTATTAGTCATTAGTTCCATCGTATGCTAATTAGCTCATATGTTAATTTGCAGGGCCCGATGAATCCCAACGCCCGTCTCTGTGTAATTAGTCTGTAATTCCTTTGCATCCTGTGGAACAGGCAAACCAAAGTGTGTCTGAGCCAACAGAGGGAGGAACTGGGGACTAATTAGAAATATCTCACATGAAGCATTTCTGTATTAATTACAACAGTTTCTGTGTCCTTCCTTCTCCCCATAACTGGGCTGTGTCAGAGGAGGACATCGCAAACCAACAAGGAGCCCAACTGCTGCTTAATCAAAGATGTGGCTCTTTTTTTTTTTGCATCTTTAATTGGAATTAATTAGGATTGCCCAAATACTGTGTGTGTGTGTCTGTGTGTATTCGCTGTACTCTGAGATGTTCTTACTTCTTTTGGATTTCTTCATTTATCTGATGATGTCATTCTCAACAACACACAGGCAGCAGGATTGAACCAACATATCAGAGGGAGTCGGCTGTTTTTAAGGCGGACACATTGTTGTGTCCAAAACTGCCGATGCCCACTGTAATGTACTGCAGTTTAACAGATATCACTATACTCTGTGTCCCGTAGATCAGCTTTCAATCACATTCTTGGCGTATGGTTTCTCTTTTTTCACACCTCATTTTGTCCAATTAGCAGTCTTTGGTTGCTTCATCATCTTCATGCTTTCCATCAGCCCGATGTCATCTCCCGCTGCAGCTGTACAGGGCTTTCTGACCCTAACGTTTCAACAGTAAATATTACAGGTCGATGCTTTCATTTTTTAGAGCCTTCTTAGAAGACAACATTAAGTTAAGGGAAGAACAACCACTGAACCTGTGAAAGAATCATGGGCACATAAGGCTCAATAATTGGCATCGAGAGCAAAAGCTGGCTGCGTAGCTTCAGAATGGACAAAGTGCCAACGCCAAAAGATCCTACATTGAACGCAAGCATCACAATTGAACCATGAAGAGGTGGTTACGCTGTGTTTTAGTTAAAAGTGCTGAGTGAGAAACCTCTGGCAGAACTTTTAACAGTATTTGCTCTGATTGCTTGTTTTCTCTCCAATACTGTGGGATCTTTACAATACAAAGCACCATTGCTGTGGTTAAATCTGAATTCATCTCAAACACTTCCAGTACCTAATGTATCTGCTGCTGTGTCTGCGCTCAGTCTCAGGAATGCCTGCACCCACAGCTTTAGTCAGGCTTATTGGTGTATTCAGTGACACGCCAAGTGTGTATGATGGCTCTTTTTCAATACAGCAACATGAATCTCTGTGCAGTTCAGCCATGATTCTGCACGGTCAGCCATGAAACATCAAATCTCATGTTCATGTAAATACACATCGAGCAGTGCTACTGGCACCCGCACGTGGAATATGTAGTACATGACCTTGGCTCAGGCTGTGTCTAATTCAGTCTGTCGTTTTTGAGGACAGCACCGCAGGCGACGCCGCACGTCTCACTTCCACCCACATGATCTCAGGCTGTCTGTCTGACAGCCAGCAATTAGAACTTCACCAGTAACTACCCCAGACCCTCATTAGCAGTTAATTAAATTAATTCTATCAGGAATTATCCGTTTAAACCTGGGAGGAATAACATCGAGAAAGCGTTGAAACCCTCAAAAACATGAGAAGTCAACAGACCTTTTGTTCTCAACATGTCCATCTTTTACTGCGTGACTGCTTGAATTGTGAATTTAGCATACTCTGCTATGAGGCTTTATTGCACATGCACAGACATTAACTTTATCTAAAAAGCTAATGTTTTACTTTAGTTATTAACAGTTTTCTTGATCAGGTATGAAGCTGAAAGCATTTTTCACAATCAAAGTGTAGTTTTTATTCCAAAAAGCAGCATTTGTGAGCTGAAGCTTTACACATCCTATTCTCAACAACAGAAAACAAAGTTTCATCCTCCATAATTTAAACAATTATTTCACAAAAATAACATCCATTTAATTCGTCTCAAACAGGTAACAAAAGGCTACAAAAAGACTGGAGACATCTGCACAGAAATAAAAACATAGAAAAGTCAGTGTGGCTGGACTGTACACACGGTCGTCCTCATTCTGTCCCGCGTCCTCTTCTTTATGCTTCACTGCTGCGTCATCAAGTGAACTTATATGTGTGACTGTCAAGGAAACTGACTGAACACAGTAACACCACCATCCGGTCACTCTACATCACACAGCAAAACATTTCTCCATGGGCTCAAACGCAGCTGCAGTTCTGGCCTCTATCTGGTAATAACATCCACATTAGTATTACAGGGGAGGGGCTCCAGGCCGCTTTGGAAAATACCCCTATTGCGTACTTTTGTTGATGCCAAACGATTGGCATGTGTGCATTAGTTCATAGATAACATGACAGTAAGTGAAGACCTGTGCAATCTCAGGCAGACTTATTAGATTCATCACTGTGGATTCATCATGAGTGATGAATCCACAAATCTCCCAATAGTGTGTTTAGTCCACACTGCAGTGAAGAGGACATGTGACTAATGCGTTTGTTTCCCACTGACTGCATGATCCCTGCCTGGAAGAACAACTCTACAGCTTTAATTTGGGATCATTTTGGGTTTAAAGACTGAAAGTATCATTCAGCCATACAACATGTCAGCAAACTAAACTAGTTGCTGTGAGACTGTAAAGGATATGATTCATAGTCAAGTTTCTGGGTGAGAACTCCAGTCAGAATGAACTCAGCATTGTGGACATCTGGAAAACAGAGACCACAAGAGTGCAAATGAAACACAATGTCAACTTTATGAAGACACTCTGTAAAAAAAATAAAATGAGGATAAATACAAGTGGGCCCTGGGAGAGCATCTTACCAATGTTTTTCAAGAAGTATTCCCTACAGAGGTGAAGGTCATTGTCGCAGGAAATTAATATGATCTCCGGAAGGTTCTGCAACCAAATGCCAACATGTGGTTACTGATTTATAGAGAAAAACTGTAATAAAAGACTTCTGTCAAACACATGTCTGTTTTATTTTGTGCTGAAATGAAAATACATGAAATAAAAGCTACACTCCTCCCAGGTTTCTGCCATATTGTCACAAGAACCCACCACCTCTGTGGACATTTACGAGTGCCTAGAGACATGAAAGAGTTGCAGCAACTTTCAGCACCTTATTCTGATTGTGCTCCATGATCTTTCTGTATGAGGGCTGCTTGGTCAGCAGCTTTCCTCCGGCGCTCTCCAGAATGGACTTCATTGTGCTGAGGCTTGGACAGATCCCTGGTGTGAGGTAGAAGTACTTCCCCTGCATCACCGTGTCACAGGAAACGCAAAAAGAGACTCAACCGTTAATCATCAGAACAATTAGTACACTGGTTTCCAGTTAGTCCAGCTCAGTTTAAATATACTAGTTCAGTCAACTGACCCACTATATATAAAGGCCTAATATATTTAAATGTTGTTGTGTGATCATCAGCACGAGTGACTTTTTAATAGTTGAACAAAAAGGTAAAATGAGTTTAGCACTTCTGAATAGGGCTGTGCAATATGACGAAATACATCAGATATGAAAACATCTGTCGTTTCAAATTATACGCTATCGTTTGTTTCATGGTGTTGCAAAGCACACTGTTTACAGCAATATTTGTTCATCGGGGCACAGAGAATCCCAGCATGGCCAGTGAAGAGGAGGCAGGAACAACTGGCTCCAAACAGACCAGTCAAAACAAATCAAGGACCTTATTCCTAAACGAGGGGCTGTAGCATGGACATGGTTTGGTTATACAAACTCTGACACGGACCAGAAAACTGTACTATGCAAATTATGCTGCAAACCGGTCCACCTCAGACTCAAACACAACAAACCTCTTCTAATGCAAGAATCACGTGAAAGAGGATGGAGAGAGCTGAGAAGCAATAAAAAAAGAGCCGTCAGGTGCTCAAAATAAACCTTAGACTCAAACGCTTTTCCCCGCAGCGCCGCATGTAAGAAATACAAAGAAAACAGCGGCCGTTACAACTTATATCTAAAAATATAGTTTCATGCATCGGTCAAAACACTTGACTCCAGGTACAGGACGCCCAGCTGAAAACACTTCACACAAGTCGGGTTCCCAGAACATATATTGTTATCAGGATATGATTTTGGTCACATGGCACAGCCCTACTTCTGAATTCTTTAACTGGCATCAAGAAAAAGACGGTTTTTGGTTGAACACAGCAGTTATGTTGTCAGAGGACCTTAAAGAGAGGTGCACTTTGGGCTCTCTTTAGCGACTCCTCCAGGCTGAAGCCAAACAACACCTCCGCTTCTGCGTCCCTCAGAGTGCAACTCTGCTCGTCTGTAACACACACAACAGGTTTGCTCCCGTTAACGAAACATATACAGGTAAAACCGCAGCACAAGACCAATTTCAGTTCCACTTTGATCTCTACAAAACACAGTTAGATAAGAAAAAGGAGGGGTGGGACGCAAACATACCCACAAACTTCTGACTCCTCCAGCTTTCCTCCAGCCACTCTGGGGTGACTATGTGTTTGACCACCGACATGGCAGTGAGGAACTTGACGGTGCGAGTCACCTTACTGGCCACAAGGTGAGTGACTTTCTGACTGCTGTCTGCAAGCTCACCACCTAAAGCATGTAACCTCTGCAGGAGGAAAGGGGACACATTCAAATAGCAGCTGAGGCTGCAGATGTGCTTTGAGAGTAACTTCAGCGTTCTCACTAATCTGAGCTTCAGTCTAACAACACACTAAATGTTTGAGCGTGGGAAGGCTGCTTTCACCTTGGTGTACTGCTGTACTTGCATAGGCTCAAAGCCTGTGAACATGACCCGAGGAGTGGACTCTGGAGGAAGCTTCTTACTCGGGGACTGGATCTCTTCCAGTCTTCAGAGACAGAAATGCAAAGTATCATTAGAACATGGCAGTCTGGAGGGTGTGTGGTCCAACTCTGTTCTCGTGCAGAGGAGTGACAGGCTAGTCCCTAACCTGCTATACCGACCTGGCCTTCTTGTTTGCAGGTGGGTTTGCTGAGTCGCTGATCTTCTGCTTCTGCAGCAGCTGGAGGCTCTAAACACCAAACAGACGCCACAAAAGCACAATCAGACGAGCCGGTACACTGTTCCTCTGTTGCTTCTCTCTCTTCTATGACTGATTCAACTTTTTAAGGACAAACGCACTAAAAAACAAATCACTCTCACACAGATATTTTCCTGTGAATAACTGCCCCCAACAACTGAAGAGGTGTGTGAGGTGTTGTGGTTAAAGCTAGAAATGTGTGACGTTATGTCAATCCAAGAGTCGGAAAACTGTCTGGAGCAGAGGATTCAGAGCAGGCTGAGAGAGGGGTTACGGAGCTTCTCGACATTCCAAACAAAAGAATGTGAAGAACACTGTGACACAAAAACTCACCGCCAAAGCTTCAGAAGAGACTTTGATTGGTGTTCTCCAAGCGGCTACAGAGAAATGCACAAGGTAATCAGGACAGTATCTTAAAGTGTGGCCATTCCAAGTGATAAAACATCAAAAGCTCTTCACTCTCCTGACGAACCAAAATCAAGCCACACAAAACCAGAGCTGTGTGGCTCCAGTCAGGTTAGACTAACTAAGCATACCCCACAGGAGAGAGTGTGTGGCAAGTAAGAGCTATTGGGTAATATCTTCATGTAATTGCTCACTACGTAACAACTCCAGTGACGGCGTACATACCAAGCAGGTTCTGGACCAGCTGTGGGTTAGGCACCAGTGGTTCAGGATGTGTGTAGATGGAGTATCGGCTGTGCTGGATTTGTCTCAGTGCTTCAAAGTTGCCCAGCAGTATATCACACAGCCACTGGGCATTCACACAAGGGATCTTCCACTCCTTGGCCTTCTCATATTTAAGCCCACTGGGTCTAAAGTGATATTAGCAAGACAACCATAAAACTGACAGTGTGCTTGAGAAGTGAAGGTTCTCAAGCAAACTGAACGTTCAACCTTCACACAAGAAGGTTCAACTGAAAAATGTTTAAAAGAAAATGAGACATTTCAAACAAGTTGCAACAAAGTTGGGAAATAAAAGAGTGAAAATGCTGGATTAACAAAACAAAGCATCTGATCTGACTAAAAAAGGTTAACACTTAGGATAAAGAGAAGCTTGAAGATAGGCTGAGTCCTTCACACATACAAATGAGGAGGAGTACACTCCAAGAACGACATAAAACCAAAAGTAAGATAGTTCTTGTATAGTTTGAGTTCTATGGATATACTGCGTGCAGTACAAAAGAATACCCAAAGAGGAACTCATCTACCTGACCCCAACTCTTACTCTTTGCAAATGAGGACAGTGTTACTGCGACAAAGATATCCGGTGTATCTGGCACCAGCCAGGTAGGCCATCAGTTTTAGATCATCTCTGTCAGCATCCATAAAACCCGTCACTGATATGATCTGAGGAAAGACGGCAACAGAGAGCTGGAGTAAAGATCTGACAAGCAGAAATGCTTCCTGCCAATTGGAGTGCAGTATTTTGAAGTTCATTAAGTTCACCAAGTACAAAGACTGTAGAAAAACTACTGTTAAAAGAAACGGCAGACGTACATGCTGAGAACAGGGTTTGGCTCCAGGAGGGAAGGCAAATGGCACATGTAACGTCCGGTGAGGAGGAACCATCCTCTTCTTCTTCAGCACAGTGTTGAGCCAGTGGGCGGTTACACAGCGTTTCCCCTCTCTGAGTGCCTGGAAGAGGAAACGTGCTTTTGGTTCAATTTCAACCAGCAGAAGTTCAGTATTTATCCTCTATACTCTGAGGAGACAGCGGGTAATATCGGTCCCATTCAAGGGTTTGTCTCATTCCATCGCAATAAAGTATCAATTAGGTGATACTAAATGTTGCACTCCAGTTAAAGGCCAATAATGATTAGGGATGGGTACCGGTATCGCACCGGTTCTGACATAAACGGTAGTAACCAGACCGAAAAGCAGCGCACATTTCAGTGCTTTATTTTGGTGCTTTTTTTCCCCCTGAGACGTGATACACTTTGGATTCTAGCCAATCATTTTACCTTTGTAAGCGTAGTAGGCGGGCCCAGGTACGTACGTTCTTTTAGAGCAGAGCTACAGATTAAAAATGCCCAAGGCGAAGCGGTCAAAGTCTGGCTGTACTTCACAGCAAAAGATGCAAACTCAGCAGCAACAAGTGCTTTAAGCTGATACTGTGCAAAGGAGGTAACACCTCGAATGTGATGAAACACCTGGCGACGCATAGCGTTTTTTTTTTTAAAAGCCGAGAAATCCACCCTATTTGATAGCTTGCTGCGAGACCTCACACCGAGCACATCTACTGCGGGTGTAGCCGTAGCCCTGCCAGTGTAGCAGAAATGATGAGGATGATGATGCAGCAGCAGCCGTTCTTCTCTGCGTGAGTAGCTTAATGTTGTTCGTGTGTAATTTACGCTGAGTAGGCTAACCACGCTATTACATGAATGCATGTAAGGTGAACTAGCAAACACCGTCGTAGTTACATGCAGCTGTCTTCTTGTTTGATGGCAGATACTCCCTTCACCCTGGCCAAAAAGGCTAAAATGACCAAAGAAAAGTGGAAAACAGTTAAACATGAGAGGTTTTTGGACAAAGTTTGTGTTTTTTTCCATTGTTTAAGCACTGCTTCCAGCCAAGAGTGATACCATATATGCCCCATAGCTGCAGAAAAGGCTAACATTGTTATCTTTTCACAAAAAAACAGCTGAACATGAGAGGTTTTTGGACAAAGTTTGTGTTCTCCATTCTTTAAGCACCGGCACCATTTCAAAAGTACCAGTTTGGTACTGGTATCGGATAAAACCTAAACGATACCCATCCCTAATAATGAATGAGTACGAAAACATTTATGATAGTCATACTGGGATTCCACACTCCATAAACTGTGTCTGTTCTCATGGGAGACATCCTTACCTGTACGTACATGCTGCTGACCTGACTTTCACACAGCAGATGTGTGCAGCGGCTGGTTAGGGTTGGATCAACTGAGCCTCCACACGCCTGAATGACCTGACGAAGGAGATCGGTAAACAAACACCGATCTGTCTGATGCTCAGCATTGTTTCCTGTCTTTCACCCTACTTGGGTACTCATACTCTCTCTCAGTGACTTACCCTCTTCCATGTAGCAAGGAGCTGTTTGTCAGCCATCTGTTCTGGATAGTCGGCAATACCAAACACACAGCCCAGGAGGAAGCCATCCTGTGGGACTGCGGAAAGAAAGAAATTACTGTCACTGAATCACAGACTGAAGAGAGTGCAGGACTGACAGCAGTTTCAATCCTGCAGTTACCAGAGACCCAGCCTTCTATAGAAATTCATCATCTCAATCAGCAGGTGTGCTTATTTTCTTAATTAGACTTAAAAGACTTGGACAGGTTCAGTTTGTGGTCACACAGACTTTGTGTGACTGTGTTTCAGTGCATTCTGTGATCTAAACTCACCCATTAAAGCACAAGTCACGCAATAACACAAAACAATATCAAGCCAGCAACAGATAATCAGTCACCCTGTATTACTTGGAGTCTCCTATGTTGGAAAGATAGGTGGTGAAAACAGCTGCTGTCCTCTCAGCCATCAGAGCTGACTCTTTCTCCCGTCTTCGACCTGTGCTGCTGCTGACTGTGAGCACAGCAGCACATCAGTTTCTGTGTGGCCATTACACCACCTATTAGTGTTTAACCCAATGACTATACATGACCTTTCACCTCTGTTGGATAAAATGAAAATCACGACTTGTCCAAATGACATACTACCTGCTGGGCTGTTTAAAAAAAGCTCTCTCTGCTATTGGCTCCTCACTGTAGAGATATGCCTCTGTTTTAACAGGTGTGGTCCCTCGGCCCTTTAAGCATGCTGTTGTTTTTCCCGATATTAAAAAAGAGCAGTTTGGACCCAACAGAGTTTAAGAATTATAGGTCCATCTCCAAGCTCCCGTTATTGTCTACAATTCTGAAAAAAGGAGTTTCACATGAACTTGGGGCTTTTTTAGAAAAACATGAGATGTATGACAAATTTCAGTCTGGATGCCACTCAAAGGAAACCACATTACTTAAAGCGACATAGTCACAGTTATGGTTTTGCTGGACTTTGAAACCGTCGACCCTACCAGCCTGATGAACAGGCTCCGGGATGTAGTCGATGTGTCCGGTCTGGCTTTGCAGTGGTTTCAGTCATAACTTTCCAACAGATCTTGTAGCATTTTTGCAAATCAGTTTATGTCACACTGTAAGAACCTGACTAGTGGGGTACCAAAGGGTTCAGTTCTTGGACCTATTCTTTTTCTCCTGTACACCTCTAGGACTTATAATTAGTCAGTTCCCTGATTTGTTTATCACTTCTATGCTGATAATATTCAGCTTCAAAAGTTGTTCTTTTTAAATGCTTTGTTTAGCTTCCACTGAACAGTGGCTTGCAGGTAGGGCCGCCACAAACTATTATTTTGATAGTCACTAGTCACCAATTATTTTTAGTCGACTAATCAGATCATCATCCACTGGATGTAAAATGTACAGCTTATTGCACCAGCAGCATCTGCTCTTATTTAACTATCATTAGCTTACAGCTTGAAGTGTTTAAGGTCTGTGCTAACTAAAAATAAAGACAAGATGATAGTTTATTAAATTTTAATGAAATTTGCAGATTGTCTCAGGTTTAAAAATATTTAAAAAAAATTTTAAAAAACATTTTAAAATATAACAGCACACTGGAGTAAACTCTCGACCATCTCACACTTCTGTTTTATCAGTTCTCTCTTTGACGTTTATTCAGCTGTGTGAAAACTATAACTTTAATCTCAGTCAAACCAATTTACTGAGGAACAAATAAAACACTGAAAAAAGCCAAACAATAACATTTTTAAATTATCTGAGTGACTTATATATCATGTTTAACCTGAGTAGCGAAAGACCGCGGGGGGTTTGAAAACGATGTGCCGGGAGTCCGGTGTTCTCGCCGGCTCTAGTGAGCCTCGAACCCCAGCTAGCTATCGAGCTGGTGGGTAAGAATAGAATAGAATAATCCTTTAATTGTCCCACAAGGGGAAATTTGGTTGTAACAGCAGCCAAAAAGACACATATACAAACAAACAGTACGCAGGACACAGAGCAGAAACATACACAATTTTTCTTACATATTTACATTGAGGACAATGGTTACTATATACAGAGTACTGTACAGTTATTAAATTAAATAAAAATAACTACAGATAAGAGGCAAACCAGGTTGTAGTGCGAATCGGTTAACTTTTTGCAGTTACAGCGCTGATGTGAACATCTATGTTTGTTGGGAGCAGGTCTGATTGTACAGTCTGACAGCTGCAGGGAGGAAGGACCTGCAGAAACGCTCCTTCATGCATCGAGGATGCAGCAGTCTGACACTGAAGCAGCTCTGCAGTTCAGCAACATTTACATGCATGGGCTGGGAGACTGTCCATCAGAGATGTTATTTTGGCCAAAGTCCTTCTGTCTCCCACCACCTGCACTGGGTCCAGGTGCATCCCAGAACAGAGCTGGCCTTCCTGATGTGGTTATCCAGCCTCTTCCTCTCAGCTGCTGATAAACTGCTGCTCCAACATACAACACTGTAAAAAATGACAGATGCCACCACAGAGTCATAGAAGGTCTTTAAAAGCGCTCCCTGGACTCCAAATGACCTCAGCCACCTCAGCAGGTAGAGTCTGCTCTGACCCTTCCTGTAAAGAGCATCAGTGTTGTGGCTGCAGTCCAGTTTATTATTCAGGTGAACACCCAGGTACCTATGAGAGTCCACTATCTCAATGTCCACTCCCTGGATGTTCACCGCTGTCAGTGTGGTGGGTCTGCGTCTCTGGAAGTCCACCACCAACTCCTTGGTTTTCCCGGCGTTGATCAGCAGGTGGTTCTGCTGACACCAGTCCACAAAGTCCAGAGTCCACTGTCTGTACTCTGAGTCGTCCTCACCTGTGATGAGGCGACTATGGCAGAGTCGTCAGAGAACTTCTGTAGGTGGCAGCGTGGGGAGTTGATGGAGAAGTCTGCAGTGTAGAGGGTGAAGAGGAACGGTGCCAGCACAGTTCCCTGTGGGGCCCCCGTACTGCAGACCAGCGTGTCAGAGACACAGCCCTGTGTCCTCACATACTGTGGGCGTCCTGTGAGGTAGTCCAGTATCCACTGGGACATGTGGTCGTCCACTCCTGATAGCTCCAGCTTGTCCCTCAGAAGTCGTGACTGGATTGTGTTGAAAGCACTGGAGAAATCAAAGAACATGATCCTCACAGTGCTTCCAGGCTTCTCCAGGTGAGTCAGAGCTCGGTGCAGGAGGTAGATGATGGCGTCCTCCACCCCAATGCCAGGCTGGTAAGCAAACTGTAGCAGATCCAATGAAGACCTCACCAGGGGGCGCAGATGGTTTAGAACCAACCTCTCGAGGGTCTTCATCAGATGCGATGTCAGGGCTACCGGCCTGTAGCTGCTGGGGTCCTTGGGATGGGAGGTCTTTGGTACCAGTACCACACAGGAGGTCTTCCACAGCTGTGATACTTTCCCCAGTGACAGGCTCAGGTTGAACAGATATCCTAGGATGCCACACAGTTCATCTGCGCAGCATCTCAGGAGCCTGGAGCTGACGCCATCTGGACCTGCAGCCTTCCGCACCTTGATCTTGCGAAGCTCATTCCTCACTTGAAGTGCTGAGATAGAAAGAGAGGATTTTGGGGGAGGGGTGTGTATGTTGGAGTCCACAGAAGCTGGGGGTGGGTGTAATGACTGGGAGCTGGGAGGTGTGAAGTCCTGAGATGAAGGACAGGCAGGCCCTGAAGATGAAGGAGATTGCAGCAGGGGGGACGATGCTGTGGGAGGGGTGGGTGTTTGATCAAACCTATTAAAATATTTATTTAGGTCATTCACCCACCCCAAGTCTCCTGCAGCCTGGGGGGTTGGTTTTTGTCCTGAGATTGTCTTCAGGCTGTTCCAAACCCCTCTGATGTTGTCCTGTTGCAGCTGCTCTTCCATCTTCCTGCTGTAGTTTTCCTTCCCTTGCCTTATCTTCCATTTCAGCTTCTTCTGAACAACTCTCAGCTCCTGTTTGTCTGCAGATCTAAAGACTCTTCTTCTCCTTGAGGAGAGCCTTAATTTCAGGATTTATCCATGGCTTGTTGTTAGAAAAACAACGTACCTTTTTGATGGGTACGGTGTTGTCCACACAGAAGTTCATGTAATCCGTAATGCAGTCTGTGATGCTGTTGAGGTCATCCTACAGGGGGCTGCAGAGGTTGTCCCACACAGTAGAACGGAAACAGTCCCTCAGGGCCTCTTCAGTCTCTGCCGACCATTTCCTTACTGTGCGTTTCACTACTGGTTCTCTGTGTACCAGAGGTTTATACACAGGATGGACATGAACCAGGTTGTGATCTGAGCCCCCCAGGGGAGGAAGAGGTGATGAGCTGTATGCCTCCTTGGTGTTGGCATACAATAAGTCCAATGTTTTATTGTCTCTGGTGTAGCAGGTGACATACTGGGTGAAGGTGGGGAAAGTGGAGGACAGGGAGATGTGATTAAAGTCCCCAGAGATCAGGAAAAGGGCCTGAGGGTGCTGTGTTTGGAGTCTGCTGGTTACAGTGTGCAGGACCTCACAGGCTGCTGCAGCGCTAGCAGAGGGCGGGACATACACAGCTATCATAATCACGTGTGTAAACTCTCGCGGTAGATAGTACGGTCTCATGCTAACTGCTAGCAGCTCAATGTCCTTACAGCATAGCGTCTCTTTGATAGATAAACTCTGTGAAGCACATCAGGCTGCACTCCCTGTAGCTCCTCTGATGTCGGGTAAGGGCTGCCAGTTCGTCTACTTTATTGGGGAGAGATCTCACATTCCTCATAATAATAGATGGAATCGCTGGCCGGTACCTGCTAACTTTACTGCGACGCCCGGTCCCGGCCCAAGAACTACGTCTCTTCCTCCTCACCTCGCGGGGGATGTTAGCTTGCTCGGCGGTAGGCAGGGCAACGGAGGCTCCAAGGGCTAACAGCTGATCCCTGCTGTAAACAATGGGAGGTCGGACCTCCGAGCGCTCTCCGGACAAAGACGCCGTAAAAATGTAATAAAGAACACGATAGAATTCTGAGCTCCATTGTGGGGGGAAACAAAAACAAACACAAAACAACAGAGAAACATATATTAAAGAGAAAAAAGGACTGTCAGCTCGGAGCTGCTGATACTGGCTGCCAGCTCGGAGCGGCGCCGGAAGTACTGTAACAGACGTCTCCAAAAACATCGGAGAACTTTTTGCAAATATGTGGTGTCTTGATAAACCGAGCAGATATTTGAAGTTTACACAGCTACATTCTCACCTGAAAATATGTCAAAAGTTTATTTTGTGACCCAGAAACAGTCATAAGAGTAATATTCAAACTAAGTAGCCGCCGCCATTGTTGGAAACTGGAATTGGCTGGACCGCGCTATGAATTCTGGGATAGGTTGGGCCACGAAGGATACGCCCGACCCATTCTTCAAACCTGGGGAAATGAAGGACGCATTATTCCGCCGCATTTAGGGGAGTCTTCGAATTTGGACAGGCTTTGCCGCGTCGCTGTAACGTAATCGGCCTACAAATGCAGCCTCCGAAGGATGCAGCCACTAAATTTGGACACAGCTATGAAAGCGGACACTAGCGCTGGGCCATTTCATACCGTTCACGGTAATAGTATAATGTTGGGCAACGATAAGAAAATGAAATATTGCGATAGAATATGGGTAAAACGTGCATGCACAGTGCCTTTGTTTTCATACGCACATGGTGAAAAAAGCATGGCGGTGACACAGAATGAGAAGAGCGAAAGCGGATCGTTGAATGAAACAGATGAACCAGAACTGGTTTGTAAAAATGCTGCAGCTTCAGTGGTGTGGAATTGGTTTAGCTTTCGTCCGTCAGATACAACCGAACACTATTTTTGGTAGAGCATGCTAGCGGGCCGTCGTTATTACCGTGTTGTTTGGAAAATACGGCGCACTTAAAATCAATCCTTTGATTTTTCTGAAAGTCGACAGAGCCCCTTATAATCCCGTGTGCCTTATGTATGAACTCTGGTTGTGTTTACTGACCTCGAAACGATTTTATGTACACGGCGCTCAAAAATCTGTCAAATGTTTCAGTACGACTTTGCTAAGCTACGAAGCCGCACCGCTTGATGGATTGTCGGAGCATTACGGCTATCATAGGCGGAGCCTCGCGGAGTGATACGTACTGTGCTTCAACATAATATTACCGTACTGTGTGTGTATAACCCTCTTTAAGTTTTGTGGATATTATACATGGTTATGCTGAGGATACGTCGGCCAGTTTCCACTGGAAATGCCTTTTGGTTAAACTGTCAGCAAGGAATTTGCACTGTTAAAGTTTATATAACTTTAATGCATACAGTGGGGCAAAAAAGTATTTAGTCAGCCACCGATTGTGCAAGTTCCCCCACTTAAAATGATGACAGAGGTCAGTAATTTGCACCAGAGGTACACTTCAACTGTGAGAGACAGAATGTGGAAAAAAAAAAATCCATGAATCCACATGGTAGGATTTGTAAAGAATTTATTCGTAAATTAGGGTGGAAAATAAGTATTTGGTCACCTCAAACAAGGAAAATCTCTGGCTCTCACAGACCTGTAACGTCTCTGTAAGAAGCTTTTCTGTCCCCCACTCATTACCTGTATGAATGGCACCTGTTTGAACTCATCATCTGTATAAAAGACACCTGTCCACAGCCTCAAACAGTCAGACTCCAAACTCCGCCATGGCCAAGACCAAAGAGCTTTCGAAGGACACCAGGAAAAGTATTGTAGACCTGCACCAGACTGGGAAGAGTGAATCTACAATAGGCAAGCAGCTTGGTGTGAAAAAATCAACTGTGGGAGCAATCATCAGAAAATGGAAGACATACAAGACCACTGATAATCTCCCTCGATCTGGGGCTCCACGCAAGATCTCATCCCGTGGGGTCAAAATGATCACGAGAACGGTGAGCAAAGATCCCAGAACCACACGGGGGGACCTGGTGAATGACCTGCAGAGAGCTGGGACCAAAGTAACTGAGGTCACCATCAGTAACACACTACAACGGCAGGGAATCAAATCCCGCAGTGCCAGACGTGTTCCGCTGCTGAAGCCAGTGCATGTCCAGGCCCGTCTGAAGTTTGCCAGAGAGCACATGGATGATACAGCAGAGGATTGGGAGAATGTCATGTGGTCAGATGAAACCAAAGTAGAACTTTTTGGTATAATCTCAACTCGTCGTGTTTGGAGGAAGAAGAATACTGAGTTGCATCCCAAGAACACCATACCTACTGTGAAGCATGGGGGTGGAAACATCATGCTATGGGGCTGTTTTTCTGCCAAGGGGACAGGACGACTGATCCGTGTTAAGGACAGAATGAATGGGGCCATGTATCGTGAGATTTTGAGCCAAAACCTCCTTCCATCAGTGAGAACTTTGAAGATGAAACGAGGCTGGGTCTTCCAACATGACAATGATCCAAAACACACCGCCCGGGCAACAAAGGAGTGGCTCCGTAAGAAGCATTTGAAAGTCCTGGAGTGGCCTAGCCAGTCTCCAGACCTCAACCCCATAGAAAATCTGTGGCGGGAGTTGAAAGTCCGTGTTGCTCGGCGACAGCCCCAAAACATCACTGCTCTCGAGAAGATCTGCATGGAGGAATGGGCCAAAATACCAGCTACTGTGTGTGCAAACCTGGTAAAGACCTATAGTAAACGTTTGACCTCTGTTATTGCCAACAAAGGTTATGTTACAAAGTATTGAGTTGTATTTTTGTTATTGACCAAATACTTATTTTCCACCCTGATTTACGAATAAATTCTTTACAAATCCTACCATGTGGATTCATGGATTTTTTTTTCACATTCTGTCTCTCACAGTTGAAGTGTACCTCTGGTGCAAATTACTGACCTCTGTCATCATTTTAGGTGGGGGAACTTGCACAATCGGTGGCTGACTAAATACTTTTTTGCCCCACTGTAAATAAAAAGCAGCTGCTTGTTTAAGAGAAAATACATTGATGGGTTTTTTTGCACTAATAAAGTTGTGGAGTTGTAAAGTATTTTGTCTCGTGTCAATTATATCGTCAGTTATATCGTTATCGTAAATTTTCAAATGTATATCGTGATAAATATTTTTGGTCATATCGCCCTGCTCTACCGCACACAGCTTCTTCTTCAGGGTTCGGGGTCCAGCTTGCATCTCTGGACATGCAGTGCTGCCATCTTCTGTTTTAGTCCGCTATTACACTCTTAAATCCTGCTACTTATTCCTGCACCTTTTGGGATCTTACAAAGCTTCAAACGACGCGTCGACTATTAAATTAGTCGTCGCCGATTCGTAATCGTAACTAGTCGACTAATCGTGGCAGTCTTACTTGCAGGTGAACTCAGAGAAGTCCGAAACAGTAATTATTGCTCCCGACAGCGAAATATCTGTAATCAAACAGCATCTTGGTTCTCTTGGCTCCTCTGTTCAGCCGAGCCTCAGGTACCTCAGTGTTATTTTTTGAGTCTACCATATCCCTAGAGCAACACTCTCGACAGATAATTAGGAACTGCCTCTTTCAGCTAAAAAATATATATATATTTATGAACCCTGTTGTCTAAATCTGAATTGGAAATAGTTAATCATGCTTTTATTTCATCTCGCTTATTGCAACAGCCTTTTTCTTTGTTTGAGAATGCTGCTGCAAAGCTCTTAACAAAGACACGAAAAAGAGAGCTGGTTTTATTCTCATTACACTGGTTTCCAGTACGTTTTAGAATTCGTTAAAAAAAAAAAAAATCTTAGTACTGACTTTCAAAGCTCTGAGTCGTGACGCTCCTGCCTACATCTCTGACATCATCATCTCAAAGGCTAATCAAAATCAGTCTTTTAGAGCGGCGGCCCCGAAGACGTGGAATGCTTTGCCTCCATCTTTACATCGCCTTGATTATATTCATTCTTTTAACTCATTCACTGCCAGCCATTGGCAGTGAATGAGTTAAACCCATTGACTCATTCACTGCCATTGACGGCTATAGACGTCAATGGCAGTGAATGAGTTAAACAAAAGCTAAAGACTCATTTATTTAGACTGGCTTTAATTAGATTTGTGCTAAATGATCGATTGGGTTGTTTTTGCACATCTGTTTTATATTATTGTGAAGCATTTTGTGGTTCTTATCCTGTGAAGAATGCTATATAAATTATTACTATTATTAATTATTATCACTATTATACGTGACACTCATTCTGTCAGGCCCTTAAACAAGCCCACCACAAAGAACCTGAAGCATCTCTAGCTGAGTCTAAGCAATTTAGATGTTGTTATAGCAGAGAGCAGAGCAAGTATGGAAAATCATTGTACTAAATTTCCTGAAGACTGCAGCAGCTTCTGGTAGAGCATGCAGCTACTTTATTGAGGGCCTAATAAAATTATATTTGGCTCATTTCAAGCCATCACATCGAAATAAAAACTTTATGGGCCAAAGTTTGGGTATAGACAATGATTGTACCAAAGCAGTTGTTCCCTCACAGCAAGAAGGTTCCGAGTTTGAATCCACCACTGAATCTGTGTGGGTTCTTTCCAGGTACTCCAGCTCCTCCCACAGTCCTGAGATGTGCACCTTAAGGCCCTTCACATGCACTGTGCTCACCGCTAACTAGAGCGAAGGACCCAAAATCATCATTTATTGGATGAAGGTGTACAATTTCTCAGTTTAAACATTTGTCATGTTATTTGTTTTGTTGTGAATAAAAAAAAAATGGCTCATGTGATTTCAAAGTGTTTCAAATTAAAAGAAAGTCCCAACTTTTCTGGAATTTGTATTCATTTTTAGTAAACTCTGGCTCTCTTTTGTTTTCGGTTTCTCCCCTCACCCCCAGCCGTGGCAGATACCTCCCTGAGCCTAGTTCTGCCAGAATTTCTTCCTGTTCAAACGGTGTTCTTCCTTCCCACTGTTGCCAAGTGCTTGCTTAAAAGGTGTTCTTTAACTGTTGGGTCTTTTCTCTGTATTATTGTGGGGTCTTTACAATATAAAGTGCCTTGACGCAACTGCACAATATAAATTAAATTCCACTGAATTGAATTAAACTGAAAAAAGATAAATTTAATAAAATAGCCCATTCACCCCTCTTAAGAACCTGAAATTTTCTCTTACCATAGAAATGAATCAGGATCTATAATTTGTGAAAGATGCATCAAAAATCAAAAGTCTGAGTAAAAATTATTAAAAAAAACAAAACAAAACTAAAACCAAACTGTCCTGTACAAACTTAATATGATTAAAAGTCCAAAAAACAATTAGTGAATATCTGAATGGTATATAGTTGTGGTAAATGGACGGATTCTTATATAGTGATTTTCTATTCTCCCGGAGCGCTTTATACTACATGCCACATTCACACAAGCATTCCCTTCTATGCTTTTAATTGTTTACTAACTAAAATTCAAACAACATTGTTCAAACCCTGGGGAGCCAGGGATCAAACCACTAACCTTCCGATCAGTAGATGACCTGCTCTACCTCCCGAGCTACAGCCACCCCAGTTGTGTTACACAATGATGCAACAATAGACACTTAGAATTTCACATCAAAGTTTTCTAAGTCACAAAAATGAACAAAATGCTATTTTAACTCTTATAACTTGGAAAACATGTGTATACTTTTCATATTCAAGGCCCACGTTTTGGACGTGCACATTGCCCTGCAGCAGTCTTACAACTGTACTGATATTAAAAACGTAACAATCTAGCATATTCATAAATTATTCAAATTCTTGCACTATTACTACTAATCCCTTTTTCATTGCTCTTAATTGTTTGACATTTCTTTTTACGACAATAAATTATTCCCGTACCTTTAAATGTTTTGATCTTTTAAACTGTAACTTCAGATTCAGACACACTCCTACAGGGCAGTAGGTCTAAACAAAATTATTTTTTCTCTGTTGTAATTTCTCAGTCATTTAATTTTCACACTTTTCCATGTGTGGAAAAAAGGTCTGAACGTGGATGGTTGGGTTGAAAATGATTTTTTTTTTAATGTGATGATTTAAATACAATGAGGGAAGCTTCACTCTGGCCTTCTTTAGTTCTAGCAGTATAAATGTGACCCTAGCCCACAGTAATCAAGACTTCACTCACTTTCTTGGCCCGGCTCGTGTCCAAACAGCTGGGAGACGTGAGGAGGCTGCTGGAGCGGTGGCTGCAGCATAGCTGTCTGCTGCTGCTGCACGGCCTGCTGGTTCTGATGCTGGTTCTGCAAATGCTGCTTTTGTTGCATCTGATGGTGCTGTTGCATGAAGTGCTGCTGCTGCTGTTGTAGATGCTGTTGGTGCATCTGCTGTTGATTCTGCTGTAACATCTGCATTCTTTGCTGCTGCTGCAACTGCTGCAGCTGTTGTTGCAGCAGCTGTTGCTGCTGCAACTGCTGTAGTCCAGGCCGTAAGGGCTGCTGAGGTCGCAGCTGCTGCTGGGAGAACACATGCTGCTGCTGTTGCTGGGAAAACATCTGCTGTTGGTGCATTTGTTGCTGCTGCTGCTGTTGTAGGAACTGCTGCTGCTGTAGAGGCAACTGTGGGAACCCTTGTTGTTGAGCAGCCTGTGGCTGTTGTTGTGGGTGGTGTTGTAGCTGCATCATCTGTTGTTGCTGCTGAAGGTGCATCATGGGGTGCTGTGGTTGCTGTGATAACTGCTGATGTTGCTGAGCGGCCTGGTTTGACTGCTGCTGTTGTAGTAATTGCTGCTGCTCGGCTGTCAGGGGCTGACTGGTCAGTTTGGCCTGATTGAAGAGAAGAACATTGGTGCTGTTCAGGGTCTGAGCATGACTCTGATTCGTCTGCTGCTCCAGTGGCTTTGTTTGATTAGCAGGCTGGATAATCTACAAAAGAGATGATCAAATGAAATGAGAAAATGAGAATTTGCTGGGGGAACAGCAAATTGAGGATGTTTTCAAAAGGAAAAGGCATGAGGAGCACATCTGGAAACATGCCCGCTGTAAGAAACAACCCAAGGAGCATGAGCCCCTAGTGTCAGGTTGTCTAGAGTCAGACTTTCCACACAACTTTGTGTTCTCCAGAAGCCTGTCATTCACTGACAGTCTCTTGGACAAACTGGCGACTGTGTTTGTCTGACGCAGATCAAAACATTTATTTCAATTTTATTTAAACAACGCCAAATCACAACAGCAGTCACCTCCAGAAAAATGAGGTGAAGTACCTTCATCTTGGCTGACCTGCTTGCTGCTTATCTGAGACAGCTCAGAGCTCCTATTGTTCCTGTGTCTTTATAGTTTGTTTAGTCGCAAAACTTATTTCCAAAAATCTTGTTTATTTTTATTCTCCGATTTAAAGACAGTTGTATGAGATTAAGTCTCTTCTTTTTACTTTGTCTTGATGATAACATAACCAGTGTTGGGCAAGTTACTTTGAAAAAGTAATTATTTATAGTTACTAGTTACTTCTTCAAAAAAGTAACTAAGTTAGTAACTAATCCCGTGTGCCTTATGTATGAACTCTGGTTGTGTTTACTGACCTCGAAACGATTTTATGTGCACGGCGCTCGAAAATCTGTCAAATGTTTCAGTACGACTTTGCTGAGCTACGAAGCCGCACCGCTTGATGGATTGTTGGAGCTTTACGGCTATCGTAGGCGGAGCCTCGCGAAGTGATACGTACTCTGCTTCAACATAATATTACCGTACTGTGTGTGTATAAGCTCTTTTTAGGTTTTGTGGATATTCTACATGGTTATGCTGAGGATATGTCGGCCAGTTTCCACTGGAAATGCCTTTTGGGTAAACTGTCAGCGAGGAATTTGCACTGTTACGTTTTTATATAACTTTAATGCACATAAAATAAAAAACAGCTGCTTGTTTAAGAGAAAATACATTGATGGTTTTTTGCACTAATAAAGTTGTGGAGTTGTAAAGTATTTTGTCTAGTGTCAATTATATCGTCAGTTATATCGTTATCGCAAATTTTCAAATGTATATAGAGTGATAAATATTTTTGGTCATATCGCCCTGCTCTAGCTGCAGGTCTGACAGCAGCAGGTGTGTCACTCCTCCTGTTTTTACCTGGAGACAGCAGTCACCTCATTGTTCTGACACACAACACAAAACTATAAAAGTTAGTATTTATCCTCCAGCTAACATAGCTGTGTCACTAGCGACCACGTAGCACATCATTATATACCAGCTAGCCAAACTTCAGTAACCCTACAAATGTCCCTGCTGTTTACTTTCCTGTCTTCACTTATGTCGGAAATGATAGCAGAGCTGTACGTCTTAACTCAGGGCTCTAGACTAACTTTTTGCCATGGGCGTACCGGTACGCCTAACTTTAAAAAGTTAGGCGTACCGGCACAAAAGTTAGGCGCACACAAATTTTATAATAATTTATATAATATAATGTGTTTTTCTGGATACACTGTGCTTTTTCAGCATTCAAAGATTGATGACACCGTGTCAGAGCACTGGCTATGATTTTCAGAAGGATCAGGCCTTAACTTAACAGAAAAGTTAGCAATAGTTCTTTTCCTATTACAGCTACATCCACTTCTGTCGTGCCTAGGCTGCTCACTAGGGCTGGGTATCATCACTGATTTCTATAATCCATTCGATTCCGGTTTTCAAAGTCCCGATTCGATTCAACTTAGCCTCAGACAGTCAGATATATTATAATTCTGATCATTTATCAGTACTGACTTCATCAGAATTGTGAACATCACAGCAGATGCCTTTGTGTGAAAGTAACTGAGAATAAAACACAGAAAAACATGAAGGAGATTTTCCTGGTTTGGCTTTTTATAGCAGATAACCTTAAAAATATTCTACAATGTTCTGCATATAAAGTTTAAATTTCTTCAGTATTGAACAACAGAAAAAAAATGTCCGAGGTCATTTAAGTGAAAAAAGAAAAAGAAAAGAAAAAGACAGCAGCCGACAGCGCTGTAAACAACACAGAGAGCGAGAGCTAGCTGTGCATGAAGTGTGATTTTAATAGTCGTGGAAGCAAAACAGCAAAATTCATGACGACATTGATCAAATGTGACGCGCAGTTTGCTGCTTCTTTTGCTGCTTCTTTTGCTGCTGGCTCGGTGAATTTTGGTTGGAGAGACAAAACCTGCAGCTCAGAATCAGCGCAAAAAGACGTAATCACAGCGCGGACCCGACGCATCAGAACCGCTAATCTCCAACAGCGTGTCCGTCTACGGGCCGTCGGGTGAGAAAGCCGAGAAAGACAAAGTTGATTCTGAAGCGTCGGTCCGTTCTGTGTTTATGTCTTTGCGTGGAATCAGTGTACCTGCTCTCGTTTGCTGTTTGGTTGTTGTTGAAATGGTTTTGTGAGCTTTAATCTGAGAATCTGGCGTTTCTGGCAAAACAAAGTTATATTTAAAAGTCGATTCAGGATTTAATGAATCGATATCGCTTTATTCAAGCTACTCACCTCCCACTTCCACCTGCACTTTCAACTGGACCATGGCCAATCAGAGAGGTCCCGCCCCTGACTATCTCTGATTGGTTTAGTCCACGATAGGGGCAAAATGTGTGTCTGTTGTTGACCACAGGGAAGGTTGCAGGTTTGTTTTTGTTTTTTTGCTACCGGAACAGTTGGTCGCACAGGTGCAACCAAATATATTTTTTTAGTCGCACCACTGAAAAATTTGGTCGCATTTGCGACCAAATTGGTCGCACTCTAGAGCCCTGTAACTTGTTTCATAAATCCCTCAGTCAGAACATGGTATATTATATTTAGATGCAAACTAGCGAGCCAACTTCCTGCTAACTTCTAACTCCGTTAAATTTCATAAATTCCGTTTTCATGGATGTTAAACCTAATTGTTACACCTGGTAGAGCAGAACGCTGATCATTTTATTACAGATGAAAGGATTTAGACAGTTTTTAACTGTCAGTGATGCCGCAGTGATCGTTGAACTTACGGACCTGCAGCAGAGTTTGGGCCCAGGCACGGCTAATGACGTCAGATTTAAAGACCGGATTGTTTATTATGACCCTGGTTTTACGTGGCCTATCAACACAATTTAAAAACTGGTACATATCACCTTGTTGCTTTGTGATCTTGAAGTGGTCATGTGATTGGCTTACCACGACTACTTTATTCTTCCTCAGTCAAACGGCAGCACTCCTGCCATTGTTTTGCCCCCTGAGCTCCAGGTGTTGTGCCAAAAAGTTATTGTTTCCCGCGGGAGCGCGCAGCTGCTTTAAAGCTGTAGCGCCCAGATTACTTACAGCTACTTCCGTGCAACTGATATAAGGTGCGGTAAGCTGAACACAGCTTCAACTGTCCGTTGAAAAACAGTAACGCGACCGCATTTTCTTGTTAGTAACGGTAACGGCGTTGTAACGATAGAAATAGTAATTAGTTAGATTACTTGTTACTGAAAAAGTAATGGGGTTATTCCCATCACTGAACATAACTATTTATACATGTACATGACATGATTACAGCCTCTACATAAAAAGACTTGGTCACCATCCCCCAATGGTATGTAAGCCTTATGTCACCGTAACATATTTCAAACCAAATATTACAAGTGCAGCTGAAGATCTGAATGAAAAACTAACAAAGCGGGATTTATAGTCCAGCAGAGGTTGAGTTTATAGTCTGCTCTGCTGCAGTCAGACCATCTGTCTGCAGAGAGCTCTGCTGTCGTTGGAGGCAGTGTACAATACATGCATTCCAGTCTGTGGACAACTCTTGCTTGCGCTGTAGTTAGTCTGTCAGCCAGCCACAAAGAACAGTGAAAATCCAAAGAGTAGAAGTGAAACTGAATGTGCGCTTCATGCTTGATTTTTTTTAATGTTTTTTAACACTGCATGCTCCTAACTGTTCTGCCCATTCAAGACCTGAAGTCTTTATTGGATCATAAGGTGATTGCGGGGCACATAGAAGAAGCTGCCTTTCCACTGATTTCTACACCAGTGATTCTCAACGGGTGGGTTGCAACCCAAAAGTGTGTTTTTTTGTATTGTCATACTGTGATATTATGATCTACCATCTCAGATTCAAACCGCACAATATTTTCATTCACCAAATTTCAGAATCTGAAAATCTGGGTCACGGCTTATCGTTAAGAGGTGATGGTGGTGCGTCCTGAAGCCAGACAAGTTGAGAACAATTAGATTTGGAAGCCAAGTTCAACTTATACATACAGAATTTGGTCAGAAGTGTGTTACCCGTATTGGCCACTAGTAAAAATGCCTACAGCCAGCTTAGAACCCCCGTTAACCTAATGTGCATGTAGATTAGAAGACACACAGGCTCTTCTTCTGATTTTTGTTTCCGTCTGTATTTTAATGTAGTGCTACTCATTCGGACTACATCCAGCAAACTTCGAGCTACGCGGGCAGGAACAGCTGTGACTGGAAATGCTATATGCAGCTGTGTTGTTGGGATTTAGGGAGTGCTAGATTTGCTTCTCATTCTATTTGATAGAACATTCATTTTTTTGTATCGGTTGATCAGATTAACCGTGGGAAGTCACATCACGATTGAGATTCAAATGTGAGTTGACGTGTGCAGTCTCATGGAGCATCCATCGACTCAGCATAACTCACCACCCAAGACACAGTGAATATCTCAATGAAATCTTCTACGCACCCTGTGCTCCCACTTTGCAGTACTATCCAAATATTCCATCTATGCTGTTCTAACAACTGTACAACTCTTAAGGTTCACGGCCCTGTCTGTAATAGCTACTGCCCGCGCTCTTACTTTCTTCAACAGCATGTGTGTCACTGTCGCAGTGCAAAAGTAATGATTGAAAATGTGAAACTAGAGCTGGGCGATATGAGATTTTTTCATATCACGATATGTTTTTTTCATTTCAGGCGATAACGATATCTATCACGATATAAGCCAAATAACTATATTTGTAAGATTTAAATGTGCCGTTGCTCACAAGTAAAATGTGAAATAATCAGCAGCTTGTTTTTATTTAAATATTTATTTCCCATAATAAGTTCAACAGGGTAGATGTATTTAAGGAACATGAGACTTTTTCAGATAAATAAAGGCAAATATTGCAAACTACACAAAAGGCAGCCGCTAAAGCGTTTAAGTTTCAAAATAGAACAAACGAAACAGACTAAATTGTCAATTCCACTTAGAAACAAAATATTAATTCTAAAAATAAATCTTAGTTTGTTTTACAGAAGAACAGACAAAACTGACTAACTTTTGTCAATATCAAATAAACTGAGAACTAAAAGGAAATTCTCAATCTCTCCTTGTTGTATAGCTTAGCTTTTCAAACACTTTTAACAGTTACTTTAGTCTGACAAAAGCCGAATGACGAATTAGCGCTTCCAGTCAGAGACTGAGGCTACGTCCACACGTACACGGGTATTTTTGAAAACGGAGATTTTCCGTTTTCGTTTTAAAAAATAATCCCGTCCACATATAAAGGCAGAAATGAAGGAAAACGCTGCTATGAACATGCCAAAGCAGCAGGTGGCGCTAGATTCCTAACCGTGCAGAAATGTTGGCCAATCAGAAGTCTAGAAGCCTCGGTGGGAAAAAGTAAACAAAGCTGCGGCATAGAAGCAGAACCGAGTCGTAAGTGTGGAGGGACAGTAACTGTGTGTATATGTAAGCATTTAAACACTGCAGAGAGTAGAATTAACAGTATTGTAGAAATTCATTTCACCGAAACAATAACGTGGCGCACAGTGTGACGCATGCACCAGTTTATTGTATTTCCAGACTTGCTTTCGGCACAATTTACAGTGCACGCTACTCTGTTTTTTGTCAGACTTGAAATAGCCGAAATACCTTCACACTACGGAACTTCTATGGCTCTTCCGTTCGACAATCTCTCCGGCATTGGAACCATTATCTGTTTTCTCTTCGGTCACGCTCGGTTGATTTTTCTAGTCGGCACACTCATTTCCTCCATTACGCGCTGGCTCCATTACCCGCTGGCTGCTTCCCAAACAAACACACGTGCGGCTTGGCACTTGTGCTGTATGTAACAAGTCACGCGACGTGACGCTGCGGCTGTGATTGGTTCGGCTCTGCGCTACTTAATTTGGATTGGCTGACCTTTTTTTTTTTTTTTTTTTTTTTTTTGAGGACAAGAGCTGCGAGGTCTATCGCGATAGCTTAATTTCTCTATCGAGTAAAAGTTATATCGCGATACATATCGTTATCGTTCTATCGCCCAGCTCTATGTGAAACAGAACCAATAAACACAGAAAACAAATAACCACTCAAAGCACACTCCTTTAGCATCGTTTCCTTTCTAGCCAATGTGAGAAGTGCTGGTGCTCAGTGGAAGCAGGCTGTGTTTCTTACATGAACGCTGGCTGCTCGATTGGCAGGCTGCATGTCGGAGTTGTTGGTGATGTTGCGGAGCGTTCTAACAGCCGGGCTCCACCCTGACATGCTCTCTGGAACAGATACACCTGAAGAGGCGAGAGAAGTAGCATCTTCATCATATTGCATCAGGAGTAACAAAACAGAAATCATACAATTTAATACATTGTGCTCAAAGAAAAAGATCATTAGAATGTCCTGGGCATTTTTCACTTTTATTGGACAGTGCAGAACTGAAGAGTGCAGAACTGAAGAGTGCAGAACTGAAGAGGGACTCATGACGGGGGACATGGACCCGTACAAAGCCGCGTCATATAACGTGCGGAGGGCGGTGAAAGAGGCGAAGCAGCGCTACGGGAGGAAACTAGAGTCACAACTCCAACAGAGTGACTCTAGGAGCCTGTGGCGGGGACTAAGGACAATAACGGACTATAAAGCACCAACAACCGGTATGACGAACGCGGCCGTGACTCTGGCAGACGAGCTGAACACTTTCTATGCTCGCTTCGAGGCTGCAGCTAAGGACTCCAACAATGCTAGTGTTAGCGGCGCTAACGGCTGCAGACAGGAAGATACTGCCAGCACCGGAAACGTGCTCGTCATCTCCGAGCATGAAGTAAGGAGAGCCTTCAAGAGAGTGAACACCAGGAAAGCAGCAGGACCAGACGGCATCCCAGGTCGTATCCTAAGAGACTGCGCATACCAGCTAGCTCCTGTGTTCACTGAGATATTCAACATCTCTTTATCTCAGTCGGTGATCCCCACATGCTTCAAAGAGTCCATCATTGTTCCTGTCCCGAAGAAACCCCACCCTGCTTCTCTCAATGACTATCGCCCTGTAGCCCTCACCTCAGTAGTGATGAAGTGCTTTGAACGCCTGGTCAGAGACTTCATCATTTCTTCACTACCAGACACACTGGACCCACTACAGTTCGCTTACCGTCCAAATCGTTCCACAGACGATGCCATCTCTCATCTCCTCCACACATCACTCACTCACTTGGACACTAGAAGGGGGAATTATGTTAAAATGCTCTTCATAGACTACAGCTCTGCATTTAACACCATAATTCCCTCCACACTCACCACCAAGCTGGAGCATCTGGGACTCAGCTCAATATGTGTCTGTGGATCTCCAACTTCCTAACTGGCAGACCACAGGCAGTAAGGATGGGCGGACATGTCTCAGCCTCCACCACTCTCAGCACTGGAGCCCCCCAGGGGTGTGTTCTGAGCCCCCTGCTGTACTCTTTGTACACATATGACTGTGTGGCCACTACCAGCTCCACCACCATCATCAAGTTTGCTGACGACACCGTCGTGGTGGGCCTGATCTCTGATAACAACGAGACGGCCTACCTGAAGGAGATTAGGAATCTGGAGAACTGGTGCCAGAGGAACAACCTCCTTCTAAACGTCAGTAAGACAAAGGAGCTGATAGTGGACTTCAGCACTAAGCAGGGGAGGAACTACCAGACCCCTGTCATCAACGAGTGCCCAGTGGAGAGAGTGGACAGCTTCAAATACCTCGGAGTTCACATCACGCAGGACCTGTCATGGTCCTGTCACATCAACACCGTGGTGAAAAAGGCCCGACAGCGTCTCTACCACCTCAGACGCTTGAGAGACTTCCAACTGCCCTCCGAGGTGCTCAGGAACTTTTACTCGTGCACCATAGAGAGCATCCTGACGGGAAACATCTTAACCTGGTTCGGGAACAGCACCATGCAGGACAGACGAGCTCTACAGAGGGTTGTGCGGTCAGCTGAGCGCACCATCCGCTCCGAGCTCCCTGACCTGCACTCAATCTACAGCAGGTGGTGCCGGACCAAGGCCAGGAAGATGGTGAAGGACCTCAGCCATCCCAACAACAGACTGTTCTCTCTGTTGAGGTCAGGAAAGCGATTCCGCTCCCTGAAGACCAACACAGAGAGACTGAGGAGGAGCTTCTTCCCGCAGGCGATACGGTCTCTCAATCACACCACCACACAGTACTGACCCACACATATGGTTCTTACACACACACTGGACTTTCTGGACATTGTTTCACTTCATTACTTAAATCATGCTGCTGTTATTGTGTATATGCTGCTGTTATTGTGTATATATTTATTTATATTTCTTCATACATTCTTATATAGTTCTATATTGTGTATTTTGTTGTACAGTTATTTTATTTTCAACTTTATATATTTTATCTTATTCTTCCCAGTTAAATTTACCCTTCATTCTAATTTGTGTTGTACAGTTATTTCATTTTTAACCTTAATTTATATTTTATTCCTTCCTAGTTAAATTTACCCTTTTTAATTTTTCATATTTATTTCCTATCTTATTCATAGCCTTTTCCTTTTTTGTTTTCTTTAGGTCACGAGCAGTTGTCCAAGCATTTCACTACATATCGTACTGTGTATGACTGTGTACGTGACAAATAAAATTTGAATTTGAATTTGAGTAGACTGGAAAGAGAGAGAGAGTGTGTGTTTGTGTGTGTGTGAGAGAGAACGTACATGTAAACAAAATCTAAACAACACTGAGTTTGGCTCTGCTGGCTGCTCTCCCAGCGCACTAAGTCCTGTGAGCTCACTGTACTCACCTCAGCATCAGCGAATTTTCTATGTTTTCAGACATATATGTCTAAGTTTTATTTAGAGAAATGCTCAGTGACCGACTGCAGTTTTCTTGGCTAATTCCGACTTGCAATTTCTTTCCAAGGGTGACCTGCTGAATCTCCTAGTACCGTATTTTCACGACCATAAGGCGCACTGTACTAAAAGGCGCAGTCTCAGTTATGTGTGCCATTACTGTATTTAACACACACATAAGGCGCACTGGATCATAGGGCGCATACAAGTACCGTATGCGTATTTAAAAATAAAGCGGGAGCAAACCTGAGTTCGGTACCTTACTCACATTTTTATTACCGGTAATCGTCATCATCAACAACACACAAGCATACAAGTGTGCGTATTTAAAAATAAAGCAGGAGCAAAACGAAGTTTGGTACTCACATTTTTATCATCAATCAAACCCATCGAAGTCCTCATCCTCTGTGTCTGAATTGAACAGCTGCGCTAAATCTCCATCAAACATGCCAGGTTCACTTTCTTCACTGTCAGAGTCACTTTCCGTGCCGTGCGGCTCCTCGGAAATGATGCCGGCTTTTGCGAAAGCTCGAACAACAGTGCCAGCAGGCATGTTAGCCCAAGCATCTACAATCCATTCGCAAATTGTGGCGTAACTCGCCCGGCGCTGCCTTCCACTCTTGGTGAAACTGGTCTCCATCGGTCATCCATCGCTCCCAGGCCGCTCGGAGCCTTACTTTGAACGGCCGGTTCACACCGATGCCCGGCGGTTGGAGTTCCTTTGTCAGGCCTCCCTCCCGGAATGACAGCAAGCTCACAGTTCATTTGTTTCACTAGTTTTTTTCACATCGGCTGTGAGATGGGCACGCATAGAGTCACAGATCAACAGCGATGGTGATGCGTGGAAAAAACCACCTGGTCTCCTTACATACACCTCCCTCAGCCACTCTTTCATCATTTCCTCATCCATCCAGCCCTTTTCATTTGCCTTAATGATGATTTCTGCTGGAAACTTCTCTTTAGGCAAAGTCTTTCGCTTAAAAATCACCATAGGCGGCAGTTTCTGTCCATTAGCATGGCAGCCAAGCACAACAGTGACAGAAGACTTTTCATACCCCGTTGTGCGTATCGCTACCGTGCTGGTCCCCTTCTTCTCTACAGTGTGACTCACCGGGATGTCAAAAGTGAGCGGCACCTCGTCCATGTTTGTGATGTGGCTGGGCTGGATGTTTTTGTCGCCGATGTGTTTGCTGCAGTAGGAGCGGAAGATGGCCAGCTTTTCCTTATAATCCGCTGGAAGTTGCTGCGCTACCGTAGTCCTGGTTCGGATGGAAAAATGGCACCGTTTCATAAAAAGTGAAAGTGAAACTGCTTTTAGCCGAATGGTGACCATCGAAACGCTTCTCCCGCTCGTTCTTTGCTCGATGATCCACCGCTCGAGTCTTTCCTCCAACTCGGGCCACCTCGCCTTATGTCCGCGGAAACTCAGCTGCGTTTTGACCTGCCGGAGCTCGTTTTCTAGCTTCCTCCATTTGCGAACCATCGATTCGTTAATCTTAAATTCTCTCGCCGCTGCTCGATTTCCATGTTCCTCCGCGTAGCTGATGGCCTTCAGTTTAAACTGTGCTTCATAAGCGTGTCTCTTTGCCATTTTCAGGGTTGCGCCCACACTTCACCCTTTAGCGTTCTCATGGTGTTCTCTACTACGTCCTCCTTACAACACACAGGGCGCACTGCGCTATAGGGCGCGCCGTACTTTTTGAAGAAAATCTAAGACTTTTAAGTGCGCCTTATGGTCGTGAAAATACGGTACTTGGATGGGAGACTGCCTGGGAATACCAGGTGCAGTAAGCTTGGGCTTTTTGTAGCTCAGGAGGTAAGATAGATGATAGAAAGCGCTGAGATGGTAAAATCATAGAAAAGGTTCTTGTGTGAATGGGTGAATGAGGCAAGTGCGTGAGTATTTTGAGTGTTCAAGTAAAGTAGAAAAGTGATACATAAGAACCAGTCCATTTACAAACAAACAAAAAACGCAACTTTTCTTCAATGCAAAACATTATTTTCATAATAAAAGAAATTCTTATACTTTAAACTGCACTCATTTATAGGACCTATTCTCAGTGAAACAACTGAATATGCAGTGCTTTGGGCAGCACCGTATACACCTCTCTGCAAACAATTTCCTGCTAATGATTGGCAACACCCATTCACAGAATACGCACTTTTCCCCATCAACGTGTGGTTGCCAGGAATCCCTGACGGGTCCAGCACGAATGGAGTTTTAGGAATCGATTCCATAGCGGCTGCCACCAGCTTCTAACCACCACTAACTGACTTGTCAGGGAGGACTGGTTTTCCCTGTGACTGGTGGTTACCAGGTCGCCACAAAGCAAATCTTTAGGCCCAAATCATTAATTGCTGCCTTGAGGAGACTGTTGTTGTGATTTGGTGTTACAAGTGAAACTGAATTAACCTGATTTATATGAGCCAGAGGTCTCTCACTTTACAGCTGTTTATGTTGGCACAAATCCAATGCTCTCTCTGTTGCGCACATGATGCATTATAGTGGCTTAACAGTGTTGCATTCATTTTTGTTTCCACAAATACTTCCCATACTATCTGACATTTCTCAACACACAGTGTGCAAGAGAATCTAATGCAGGCCTGAGCAGCAAACGAAGCTTTTAAAAACCTACCTTGCTGTGCGGAGTGAGCGATGGCGGCAGCAGCGGAGCGAGCCTCTGCAGGCACGGCACCGCCACTACCGGGCACAGGAGGCACATTCGCACATAGGTTGATCAGCCCACTGCCTGTGGACGACACTGGGTCTTTGATGCCGGGTGGCCCACTCCGACGCCTGGCTGTACCGGTTGTAATAGGGGGAGCTGGGGTGACCACCTCAGCCGGCGTCCAGTTGAGGTTGGTGCCCTCCTTCTCTGTGGAAGAGTCGTCGTCAGAATCATCAAACATCCGTTCGCTGCGGCGCTCGGGTTTGCGTGGAGAGGTCGGGGAGACAGAATTCAGTCTTTTGGGTCCCGGTCGTCTGCGGGGGCTGGACTCCTCATCTGATGAGCCACCACTGGACAGCCGGGATCGCTGGGGGCTGTAGCTTCCATCAGAATGACGGTTGTATGACTCTGCTTCACTCTCCTCCTCTTCCTCTGGCTCCACATATGTGAGTCTGGGGTGATAGAGTGCCTCCTCCTTCCTGGCTTTATCTTTAAATGGTGAAGAGAGGGACAGGTTATTACAGATCTTCTGTCTGACAATGATTACTAGCAGCTCCATTATTGGTCAGAATTTATACATTATTAAAGTTGAATAAGGAAAATGAACTGATACAGGCATACACTTTCTTTTTGCAACAAAAATAGTGAAAATGCCCGTTTCTCAGTAATTTAGTCCAAAACCAAAGATATTCAGTTGAACATACAATGTTAAACAGAAAAATACAGTTTGAAGAATTGATAATTAACAACTTGCCTTTAAGAGAACAACAACTTGATAAAACGCATCATTAGACTGCCTGCACTGATGTTACCTTTAACAGAATCTGTGATCCAGTCAGGGGTGACAATCTTGATGCCGGAGTGCTTCAGGGCACACTCAAATTTAGCCTGGAGACAAATATATATATGTATATGCAATCAAACACCATCTGTAGTGAAAACAAATAAGTGAACCTATGAAAAAGTCAGATATGACTTTGTGCCAAGAAGAAAGTAGCCGCTAACACCGTATCAGCACCGATGGCAAAGAATGAACTGTGGCAAAAAGCTAGTTTAGACTCAGCTCCATGGAGCGCACACTCACCCCTTTAGGTTCCTTCAATACTAAATGAGTGACCTTCTTGTTTAGGTTAAGCTGGCATTCTCCTCCATAAAAGGTTATGTAAGCCCACAGAGCATTGAGATCATCAGGAAGCTGCGTACAAACACAACAAACAAGCTTCACATTTTTCAGAGTGCAATAACACCAAACACACACACCTGATAGTAAGCCCTCTCTCACACACACACACACACACACACACACACACACACACACACACACACACACACACACACACACACACACTTACTCTGGGAAGACAAGCTGTGACACCAAAGAATATCTGCCCCGATTCTGGCGAGAAGCCAGTAACTCTGTGGCGTTCTTGGTTATGGAAAAAGTAAGAAAGGGAGAAGCCACTGTTATTTGACAATTTGTTATTACCAACGTGGTTACATCAGTCTGTAGGAACAGACTGAGGTTTAAAAAAAGGATTTGACCATTAGCTGATGCTCACATTGATGTGAACTGTTTTTGTTTTTCATAGGTCTAGTTATTACCCTTCAGTACCAATCAATGAATTAATATAGATTTATGTATTGGCAAACAGCAGTCTGAGCTGCGCTGGTCTGGACAGTGGAAGGATACGGTAACAGGTCTCCACATCGGACCGACAGAATGACCCAGGATGGCTGAAAAACATGAGCAGAACTGTAAGTCAAAGGCTGACAGCGTGTCTGTAAGCTGCTGGTACAGATTCAACCAGAATGCATAAATGATCAGGCAGAAAAAATACTGCTGTATGACAACTTTATGGCAGAGGAGCTAGAGCTGTCTCAAAAGTTATGCTGTTACAGAATCAAGTGAGAAACAGAAAAACTTGGAGTAGTGAGTATGTTGTAACACAACCCTTACCTTGACAACAGGAAGGTCAAAAACCTCTCTTGACTCGCCCACCTCAGGGTTGTCCCCATCCTCTGCAATGATGTGAGTGGCCAGAGCATTGTAGGACACCTCCTTTGCTTTTCCTGCTTTTAGCAGCTGCACCACCTGGAGTACGAGCACAGAATTCCAGTTACATCAATTTAACTAACTAACACAGACGCTGTGGGAGCCACAAGTTCACAAAGTTATTTTGAACTAAATAGGTCAGAAGGATAAATACAAATACTGACATTCTTAATAAACTGTAGATGCTCTGAGCACAGTGTTTCCAACTAAAGTCTTGTGCAAGTATATCTTGTGATTTCTTTATCATCCATGTGAGAGTATCAGTGATTATGAAAGCTCAGTTGCTGCTAACCAGAGAGCTTTGATCTAGTGTTTCTCTGAAGGCAGGCTGCTGTTGTTGGCTTCCTCAGTGTCAGTCAGCAGTCTCAGCTCACTCTCAGTCAGACAGGTGGAAACTCCTACATCTCTGACTGCAAAGAGACTAAGTGGACACTTGGTTTTATTGTAGCTCACCTTTGTTGCTTAGCAGAACAAGTACTGCCAGCTAAGTCCAAGACCTTAAAGTCTATCCACACCAGCTTTGGACAATGTCCACGTTATGAAAACTGAAGACTAATAGTCATCATTCTTTGGAGGAGGAGCACAGAGTCTGAGAGACAACTTCAAACTACCTTCACCCAGGCACCGATTCAGGGCAACCTCCAACATTTTAATGAGGAAGTCTTATTGGCAAAGGAGCATTGTTTAAGCTGACGCTTGTGGCAACTATCTGGCAGCGTGAGCACTTATCTGAGAAGGCCCATCCCTGACAAACAAAATTATGACTAGTGGATTTCAAAGGCTGTAATGCTTCAATTAAACTTTGCATCAAAGATTTGAGACATTTCATTTATATCTTGATGCCTATTTTTATCACTGGAACCATTTCCACACATTCTGATCAGGACATGATCCCTTAAGAGACAGCAGTGTCAGATCTGTTGCTGGCAGACCAAAAACCTTGCTGGTTTATGGTGTAAATGTCAGCATATTATCGTGACTGTAAATGTGTACAAAAATATAATCGTTCAATGCAATGTTCAAGACTAAACCGCCGTTAAAGCCCCTTCTCACTGGCTGAAAATTGGCCTGTCACATCCCTTAACCTGGACTGCATGAAGCACTAACAACTGATCATTTAAGAGATGAAGAAGCCCTGTGCTCCACCCAAATCTAGTGTTAATAACAGCATGTTTGATAATAATATTACAATTATTACCTGTGTGCCTTAACAGACAAAGACGGAGCTGGTTACTGTCATTTTTTCAGTGACTGATATAACAAAAACTGAAATACTTTTTTTTTGGATTTATTTTTCATCTCTCCCACCGTGCACGACTGCATTCTAAAGGAAGACACGGCACTGTCCACCACACCTCTCTGCTCCGAATAAGTGTAACTCAGCCTTTAACCGCAGCCAGACTTCAACACGACCCACCAGCTTTTAGAATGTGAGGTTTAGCTTGGAGCAATCCCAATAAGACATCAATCCACGAGAAGACTGTAAATGATAATTGTATTGTTTGTTCTCGGTGCAGACTCAAAGCGTCTGGATAATGCCATTTGACAAGAAGGACAGCTCTTTACCACAGGTGTTCAGTACCAACGAGTGGAATTGTGGACACATGCGCAGTAATGGGCGAATAACTGAGCAAGATGCTGACAGTCATAGGTTGATGAAAAGTAACACAATACACCGGCAGTGCAGCGTTTCACTGCTTATCAGAAGTTCCAAGCAATATTACTGAGGCTAATCGTTTAGAAAATAATGCTAACAAGCGGCAGCAGCAAGCCTTAGCCTCACAAACCGCAAGCTAGGAGCTAGCAGCTAACATGCAAAACTCGCAGCTAGTGCTAAAGGGCTGCGTGAAAGTGCAGTTTGAAGGAGCTTCTGCACAAATTATTCAGTGAGCGAGCGTCACTTGAAAGTCTCAAGCACCGTTACGTGGCCTGACAGAGGTTAGCTAAAGACAGCTCGAATACTTAGCTACTACTTAGCTTCTCTTGCATCACCTGCTTTAGAGTCAATGACTTTAGCTAGTTAGCACAGGCTACCAACTTGGCTAAAGCTGCTAACGTCCAGAATCTCACCTTTTGGTCAATATCCCCAACCACGTAGAATTTGACATCTTTGAAAAGCTCATCGGAAACCTTGATCTCTTCTTCAGACATGACTGGCCATGAAGGTCACGGCACTGTATGATTCAAAAACAGCCAGAAGCTCAAAGTGGAAAGTGTCTGCGCTGCAGCAGCTGATTACAGAACACCGGACACACACTAGCGCCAAATCGCTTAGCGCGCCTTGGACTGCAGCATTATGTGCTTGCTGAGGGGGGTCTGTCGCAAATCAACACTAATGTATTCAGTCGCTTTGTTTTTCATAACTCTCTAAACATTGCATCGCTAAATGTAGTTTATCGTAAATATTACTGGGGTAAAAGAACCCATATAACAGAATAACGGCGACGGGAATTTACAAATATGTTTTCAAATAGACACATAACCCCCTGTGACGTAAAGGTTATTGTTTTGATCTAAACGTGTAACCAGATTATCTCAAACAGACTGAGCTGGGTTCATTTGACTTTAGGGCAAATGCGATAGAATGCTTCGAAAAACGACAAACACACACACAAAAAAAGCCTGACCGTGGAAACCAGCGGTGGTGTATTCATCTAAGAGAACCAAATAAAAGCATTCATTTCATCCTATATTTAACACTGCCAACAGAATAATCTGTCATATCAAAAATATTGATACAAATATTATTAAATTAAACACTGTTAGTGGAATCTGGGGGGATTAGCACATGGAAGACCAAGAACCAGTTGGGCGATGGCACTGTCAAATCCGAGAAATCTTTTAGGAAAGAACAACTCAACCTAAAAACAGAAAATTCTTTATGTTGGTTTGTCGAGTGTTTTGGCTCCTTGTTGGTATTGCAGTGCTGACAGCGTTTTTTTCCGAGTGGTGACACAGTTTAGAGCATCCACAGTCCAAGTATTAAATGGTCTGTCTTGACAAACAGTCCATATGTTTGAGCTTCATGCCAGAAAGGCTGAGTCAATTGCTGGCACAAAGCTCGCCACCTTGGAGGAGGTGGTCGGTGACAGAATGCTGGTAAGACTACTAGCAATCAAGGCTGACTCCCACCCCTCCGTAACACACTGGACAACTGGAATCCTTGAACCTTGCTGTCAGAGGGAATGTTACAGAAGGTCGTTTCTTCCTGCTGCAGACTCTTTCATTTATCCACGTACAATCCACCTTCACTCCCACACCTCACTGTACTCTGTCACTTTTGTACACCATGGCATGTATTTGCGTCCTTTTATATTTATATTTTAATTTTCTTGCCTTTTTTCAGTTTTTATTAGATAAGTACAGCGAAGACTTGACAGGAAAGTGGAGGAGAGGAAGACATGCGGCAAAGGGCCGTGGCCGGCTGCTCTCAGTCATACGGCATATGGTCACCTGCTCATCCCACTGAGCTAAACCGGTGTGTTAATATTATATATTACAATATCTCATTACCCAGTTGATCCATGTCCCCATTAAAAAAGCGGAGTAATGAATGGTTAGTCAGGCACAGCTATGGGTATATGGTCAGCAATAGTACTGATGAGCATTAATGGATCAGACATTAAGTTTGCCCATTACTCTTCAAAATCGGTCGCGGGTACACGATATAAAAGAACAACGAAGCATAACACAAAACCATCACTTCCTGTTTGCACGCGCTGTTCTTTGTATGTAGTTTTGACTGTTTACATTGTTTCGCGTACTGATTTTGGAATATGGCTAATGGACGATGACTATGGCTGATGTTACAACAGTTGGGTTAACACATCCACTTTGTATTGTCTCTGTCCTGTCTTTGTTTATCGTACTGTTAGCATTGTATAGTTATCATTATAGTATTGTATAGTTAGTAATTAGTACCTTTTTATCCCTTAATTTTACTGAAATTTAGCATGTTATTTATTTGTAATTCCTAGTATATCTTTTATATACTTATAAATGCACCGTGGGGGGGTTTGGGGTGAAACAGCATTTCAGTACACTCTATACTGTGTATACTGCTGTATTGACAATAAAGCTCTTGAATCTTGAATCTTTCTTGTAATAATTGGGAACAACAAAGCCAGCTAGCAGTGGTTCTCTAAGGTAACACTACAAGAGTTTGATTCATTAAGGGACCAAGGGATGTGATGACCGCTGGAGTTAATGACTGCTTGACTGATTTCTGCTGCTAAACTGCAGCATGAAGAGTGCATCCATTTCCTAACACCAGAATGTATGGCCCTGTTTTGATGTAGAAGTGTCAGGCTTTTTTCTTTTTAAAAAATATAATTGTTATTGACATTTAGGAATCACTGTACAGTATCATGTGCATCAGCTTCAATAATTAGATATCCATCTACATGTGGTTTTTTTTCAACAACAAAAACATCCACACAAAAGCAGAAAAAAAGAAGAAAATAATAAGAAAAAAACATAAACACTTAGGGAGTGAGATTTAATTACCAGTAATATAAATAATATATTATCTAATGTTAACAAAGTCAGAATCTGGCCTCCGTGTTATTCCATCTATTTCTTCCAGTGTGATACACACAGGTCCGTCTCGTAGTTCACATCCGCTGTCATTTTCTCCATCCTGTCCAGTGTGACATCCATCCACATGTTCATAGTTGGGCTCTCACATGAACGCCAGTTTTTGTGAGGGCTTTTTTGCCTGCCACCAATAAAATATTAAACAAATATTTATCGTTCTTTGTCCATCTTTCTGGCATGAGTCCAAAAAATAAAGTTTTACTTTCTAAATGTAAATAACGTCCAAATATCTCTTGTTGCATGTATTCCCTTCCAATACGTTTTAATAACATGACAGTCCCAGAAATATGATAATGATTTGCATTTGTGTTTCCACATTTTCTCCAGCAAACGGGAGGGTTACCTTCATAGTGAGATTTTTGGTGAGGTGTAATAAAATATTTTATCAGGCTTTTCCAACCAAATTCCCTCCAGCTCTGTGAGCGGCTACATTTCCATTGATATGTGCATATTGTTGTCCACTCTTCCTCCATTATATCTATTCCTCCCTCCATTTCCCATTTTGTTTTGATACATAGGGTCAAGTGTGATTTCATGTTTTATAACCCATTATACAAATAAAGATAGAGATCCTTTCAAATAAGTCCAACAGCTGTTTGCTTAATTCAGCCTTAGATTTTATCCTTTTGCTGACAAAATGCCTCATCTGTAGGTATCTATGAAAATCCTGTTCCTAATGAATATTTTTCTTTAATCTTTTCAAAACTAAGTAATCTACCTTCCTCCATTACCATACATAAAGTAATCCTTTATTTGTCCAATCTTTGAAGCTAGTATCCAGCGATCTAGAATCTAGTGTCAGCCTTAAAGTTTTGTAGCTTCTTCCAAAAGCGGCGGACCGACCATGACCAGTGATTCTCTGCCTTCACAGGTTTCAGACGAAAGAGCTCATCATCAGGGAGGCGTGCTGAAGGGGAGTTCTCATTTCTACTTAGTTAATTTATTCATTTATTAATTTTTATTACTATTTCTTATGTTATTTTATTTGTTTTTAGTCTTTTTTGTAATTAATAAATTAATTAATTCATTAATTTATTTATTTTTCATGCATTCTTCTTTACTGAGCTGCTTATGCCAATAGAGTGCGCTGTTGGTCACTTTTCTTTGCAAGGTTTCTCCACATCTTTGAGTAATGCTTCAGTGCATACTTCAGATCGGGGTGAGAGCCGAGTTAGTAGTTTTGACCTGGAAGTTGTTTTTTTCTTGGAGGAACAAATGTTGTATGGGTGAGCTGCTGCTGCGTTCTTCAGTAGGTGTCCAGTGATTGGGGTGAAGCAGGAGGGATCAGGGGGTTTGTGTTGTTGGAAAGCCTTTTTTCCACCACAGAACTCATATCCACATAGGGTGTTATCCTATGTTCTGTACTGGGCTTCTTTCATTCCTCTTTTCACTTGTATGACAAACTCTGTTTTTGCATTCCTTCTTTATTTTAATCTTTATACAAGATTACCATCGTGTATGATCAGTGCCTTAGATTTGCCCAGAATGTTAAGGGATTAAATCATTCAAATCAATCATTATTTTGCACAAATAAAGCAAGACGATGCTTCTGTTGCCTTTTAACATGAAACTCATGTCAGAGGTTCAGGTAATTTACAGCTTGGTAGTTCCATTCATGTTTTGAGGCCAAGGCTAGAAGAGTATCCATTCTCATCAGCAACAAGGTTTCAGATCGGTAGGTTGTTTTGTTATTGTTTCAGTGAGATTATATAACATACAGATAGTTTTAGTTAATGTATACGCTCCTAACATTGATGATCACAAGTTTTTCGAACACCTCTTTGATACTCAGGGACCTCAGTTGCTGGTTAGACCCTGTTTTGGACTGAGCCTCGTTAAAACTGACCTGTCTGAGTAAATCAGTCTTGCACATTCACTATTTCTTCTCTACATACGTTGTTAAAGATATATGGCAAAATCTTGATGTGACTGATGGACTGATAGTGAGTATTCCTTGTTCTCTAATGTGCATCACACCTTTTCTAATTTTAGGATGATATTTTTTCTTGGATAATTATTTAACTAGTTTTATGAGTGCCTGCGAATACTTTGCCATAGTAATATCAGATCACGCCCCCTTAATTCAACATTGCTGTCAGATGATACCTTTCTGGAATTTATGAACAACCAATTAACTTGTTCTTTTTTTTTTTTTTTTTTTTAGAAACAAACATCTCCCCAAATGTTTACAGCTCTTTAGTTTGGGACTTTATGAAAGCCTACCTCTGAGGACAGATCATTTCATATACAGCTAACATGAAGAGGGAAAAGTTAAAAGAAATTTTGGCTGATAAAATAAAAGATTTGGATCATCAGTATGCACACATTAAGGATCTTGAGGTTTACAGGAAATGTACTGAACTTGAAACTAAATTTGAACTTCTTTCAACTCATATCGCTGAGAGGCAACTTTTAAAAAGTAGGAGCACATTTTTTGTACATGGGGAAAAATCCAGCAAACTTTTAGCTAACCAAATAACCATCTAAAGCCGTGCCAATGTATAACTGCTATTAACTCGGATGATGGGCTTGTTACTGACCATAAAAAAAATTAATGACATGTTCAGGGAATACTATCTGAAGATTTATACCTCTGAACCTCCTACTCGTACCTTTACTCCATTCAGATTTATCAGAGTCGTTCATACAGGGCACTTTGCCAACTTCCTGGTACCATGCATCTATAACTTGAATTTCTAAAAAGGGGAAGGATCCAGGAGAGTGTGCGTCATACAGGCCAAATTACTCCTGATCGCTGACTTCAAAATTTTAGCTAACATGCCGGCCTATAGGCTGGAAAGGGTCTTCCCAACAGCTTACTACAGTGGTCAATCTTGAACACAACTCTGGTCAGTCAAATTAATTCCATTAAAATGAACATTCTTTCTAAGTTTATATATATTGGTTTAGAGCAGGTATTATCTACTTTAAAGATCTCATTATACACAACAAACAAGCAACATTTGAGCTGATGTCTGCAGAATACGCTCTTCCCAAAACTAACATTTTTAGATACTTGCAACTCAGACATTTCTTGCAATCCCACCTCTCCAGCTTTCCAGAGCTCCAGATGCTAATTTACTGTTTGCAACTATCAGGCAAAGGTATCTTCTGCATTTACAATAAAATATGCAGTGCAACTTCAGCTCTCTCCGAGGGCCTCAAATCCACATGGAGAAAAGAGTTGGATCTCTCTATGTCAGATGATGTTTGGGATTGCGTCCTCACTTTGGCAAATTCCACTAGTCTCTGCTGCAGCTGCCTTGCTGACTGTCTGCGGATGCTGCTTCATTTCCCTACCTGAGAAAATTGTTCTAGAGCACGTGTCAAAGTCAAGGCCCGCGGGCCACATCCGGCCCGGCGTACATTTATATCCGGCCCGCGAGATCATTTTATACAGATGTACTATTATTGTTATGCATGGCCCGGCGATATGAGGCGCTAATAATATACAAACTACAGATCCCATAATGCAGCGCTGCAGCCTCCTTGCTGAACCTAGGCTAACGGAGAACATTCCCGTGTAATCAAGTCAAACATCTGTTATTGCGAAGCTCGCCGCTCACAATGGTGGAGAGAAAAGTTGATTCTGAAAGCAGAGCCTTTCAGCACCAGTGGGAGGCTGAATATATGTTTACAGACATGCTGGTAAACCGTGCGTCTTATTAGTGGAGCTAATGTGGCTGTAGTTAAGGAATTTAGTTTAAGACGGCACTACGAGACAAAACGTCAGGATAAGCTGAAAAACCTAAACGCAGAAACTACAGGAAGTAGAATCTAACATTTCAGCAGACGTTTGTCACCAGAGCAAAACCACAAAGTGAAGCTGTTGTGAAAGCAAGTTTTATTGTAGCAGAGGAGCCAAATGAGCCCGGTACCACTCTGAAGAGCTGCAGGATGAAGCTGTGTGACGTCTTCCGTCCAGACAAAACGCAGATTTAGGCAAATGTGAGCCTGAGCAGAAATACGATTGCTGATCGGGTTTGTGAGACGGTCACTGATTTAAGAACACAGTTGTGTGAAAGAAGCAAAAACTTCACTCCATACTCTCTTGCTGTGGATGAAAGTAGACATGATGGACACTGCACAGCTGGCCATCTTCATCCGTGGAGAGGAAATATTGAACATTAAATCGATGCACGGGACAACGACAGGAAAAGACATTTTTTAAAACGTATGTCAAAGTGTAACGACGTGAAACTGTCCTGGGACAAACTTGTTGGACTTACAACAGATGGAGCGCCGGTGCTGTGCGGTGAAAAAAGTAGTCAGCAGGATGCGAGTAAAGATGCAGGAGAAATGTACCGGTGAGTTATCAGCATATCACCGCATCACACACCAGGAAAGGCTGTGTGGTCCTAAAAATGGAGCATGTAATGATCACCGTGACGCAGACCGTACATTTTATCTGAGCTAAAAGTTTAAATCACCGTCAGTTTCAGTCTTTTATGTGGGAAATAGATTCAGAGTTTGCCCACATTCCTTCATGCAGAGCTCCGCTGGCTGAGTCGGGATAAAAGTTCTCAATAGAGTTTTTGAGCTCAGCAAGGAAACCTGTCAGTTCATGGACATGTATGATGCAGTGAAGGCGTTTCAAGCTGTCACTAATGCACCAGTGCAGCCTGCCTCACTTCCCCTGTTGCCAAGTAATGTTGAACCAAGTCAGCGCACTTTGCTGAGCTGCACCTGTGCAGATTCAGATGCAGCTGCAGTGTAATGATGCACTCAGGGAAAGTACGACACTGAATGACCGCACAGTTTATTAGCTCCACTCCTGCAGCAACGCCCAGCTCGTCTACATGCGGCTCCAACCTTGTGTTTGCTTTCATTTACTTTTTCTGGGGTTTTTGGCAGCATGTTCATATTTCTAACTTGCATAATTTTGACAGGATATTTAAAGTTGTTTTTTTTAAGTTTATTTAATCTGGAATTATATTCCTGTCTGTTTTTATTCATATTTATGTTAAAAAAAAAAACAGTTTTAGTGTGTTCAATAAATGTTTATCTTGTTTGGCCCCCGACCTAAAGTGTGCCTTGAGTTTGACGCCCCTGGCATAGATCATCGTGATGTTGTTTATTTTGTTGCTCTTTGTTTCCTTCTGCTTGTTTTCTCTTTTTTCTTTCTCAACAGGTGTTTTTTCTAAAATAAATAAATAAATAAATAAAATAAAATAAAAAGAAGTGTTTAATAGAGTTTGGGAGGGAGGGAAGTTGCCACAAAGCTGGAAGGAGGCAGTGATAATATCGATACGTAAACCAGGGAAGGACAAAGCCTGGAAACTACAGACCAGCAGCTTTAACATCCAACGTCTGCAAAATAATGGAGAGAATGATGGTGAGAGCTCATTCCACCAGGGGGATGGCAACCTCATGGGCTCTTTTTAAAGGGGTGCCTGTGGCTGATATTTGTGCGGCAGCTAGTTGGGCATCATCGCACACTTTTGTGCGGTTTTATCAGTTGGACGTTACAGTCCCTTCGGTGGCTCATGCTGTCCTTTCTGCTGGGTCTACCACTCACTAAGGATGTGGTGGTCCGATTCCGGTTCGGTGGCTGCTCTGCGGGGCGTGTATATATGTCCCATACCTATGTGTTGTACCGAGTGAATCGACTGAAAGGGAACGAATAGTTATGTCTATAACTTCTGTTCCCCGAAGGAGAGGAACGAGGTACAACACAAGGTGGGCCCACTGAGCAGTTTGGCTCGGTGAAGAGCAGCTATCGAACTGATGACTGTGATGACAGCGGCTATATGTGCAGGCGGGGCCGTGCGCGTGTCATCACACGTCATCTGCCTTAAAGGCGTGAATAAAGGTTTTGTGGAGCAGGGAAATTATTTTACTGCTATTGTTAAATAATTGTCATTATTACCATTGCATTAATAATATAATCTGGAGTTTATATTGCATTCAGATGTTGAAACAGTGTGTGTCTTTCAGAAAGACTAAGTTGCAGGCTGACAGGAAGTTGCAGGTTTGCAGAGTGTGCCTTTTGCAGAACTGAAACCGAAAGCAGAGTCTAAGTGCAGGTTATTTTGAGGAGCATTTGAGGACGAGACACAGACAGTAGGTGAAGAGGTGACACAAAGAGCATGTGAGGTCAACACATACACACACATTAGTTAGATTGATTTAGAGGAGAGAACGGAAAGTACCAAGCCATGAAAATAGAAGATGATTTTCTAGGTGAAAAGTCATTCTGGTGTTGATCTGATCTATGTATAAAATGTACCGGTGACGCATGAAGGGGCGTCAGTAAACAAACCCTGATGCTATAAAATATCTGTTCATGCTCTGATTAAGTTGAAGACTACTTCCTGTCTGCGTACAGAGTTGTCTTCCCACACGTGTGTAGTCATTAAAATCATTGTTTGACCAAAGACCTACTGGACCAAGAGTGGTTTGTACTCTCCCTCCTCAATTTTGAATCTTAACAGTTTCTTCAGCCAGGACACGCGAGGGCGTGATATCCCGTACTTATGTATGCACCTCGTTCCTCTCCTTCAGGGAACAGAAGTTATAGACATAACTATTCGTTCTAACAATATACTTTTCATGTTAGTACAAAATACATAATTATCACGTTCTTACAATATTAATATTATATTGTACAAACGTGATATTATATTTTTCAAACGTGAAAGGTATATTGCACGAACACTTTTCACGTTCTGTGTTTGTGCGTGTGCAGTGTGAGAGGCTGCGTTGAGGGGCGACAGGATTTCAAACAGGTTTGATTATCATGTGACCATACGATTGATGATTGGGAGCTGGTCGTGAGGTGGTAACTGCTTTTCGTTACCCCATGTATACTACATGATGCACACACGATTAAGGCAAAGCTCGGGCCGATCCCCAAAACGGTTGCGCGACTGAAAAATCGTCTCAAAATGGGCCAAAAATCACACAGTGTATGGCCAGTTTTTGGAGGCTAGCTCCAAACAAACATCTGCAGCTTAGTAGTGTATACAGCACTAGTTCAATCAATAGATCAAGTTTTGTAGTGACTATGAAATATATTGTAATTATCTGTTTCCTGTTTATCCTAGACAGGGCAAAAAAGGACTCCAAATTAAAAAAAAGATAAAAATGAAAGACTGGTGCATTGTGCAGTTTAGCACTGGTGGTACAGAAATAGTCCCTAGATCATGGATAAATGGGGAGAAATTGTCATGGCCTCCATATCCTCCGTGAGACACATTCAGGATCCACGACGCAGTAAAGAGGAGAGTTCATCCTGGTGCAACATGGCTCACCTATGCACCAGTCCGACTTCTAATAAGCCATGGTGGGTATCATCTGGATTGGTGTTGTATAAATGTAACAATAACAAGTTTTTCGTGTCCTAATTTATGTCTGGCCATACATTGTGTTTGTACTTCCAGACACATTTCACGAAGCAGAACGCAGTCTTCAGAAATATCTAAGTGAACACTGTGATATGTCTGACCTTCAGTCCGAAGCTGAAACTCAGACCAGTCATAAGAGAAAGCACAAGTAAAACTTTTTTTATTTCACAAACATATCTTTGATTGCTAAGAATTTATGATCTTGTCTTTTATACATATCTGTGGTGCTTGCATACTGCAATATCACCACATAATATAGTCCAAAAAGTGGAAGCTTGTAAACTTTTTATAAATGCAAAGCCGTGTACACTTGTGCACTTCAAAAAATTCCGTGTATACTGTACCTTCTTGCACATCTGTTTCCTGTGTGTGTTGTTATAAATCAAACTGTAACTTTAGGAAAAAATATTCCAAAAGCACATTTGTAATTACTTATGACCGTTTTCAACTTTTTTTCTTTAGACCAAATCCCCTGTACACATATAGTGACTCAGAGGATGAGCAGCCCACAAAAAAATGGTTTCCCCAGGCCCCTCGAGTGAAAGTACCAGGTAATAAAATACTGTCTAGTGTCTTTGTACATATCTGTGTGTGACACAAGGAAACGTTTGACAAGTTGTCTGTATTCTTAAATACTTAAAAAAATATTATCTTTTTCTGTCAGACCTGACGAGAGCTGTTAACGAACTCCGTGAGGAGGTCAGAGCCATCCGCAATACCAGCTGCAATGAATCGGTAGATGCTGGGGTACTGCCTCTGGATTTGCCCTTGCACAACATTGAGGAGCTAAACAATGCAGAGCCAGCTCTTCAATCACAAGAGGCAAATAAGGCAATGGTAAGTATATAAAGGTTATGTACACTTTGTAACTATAAAGTGTAATAGCTGTCAGATGTGATTTAAATACATAACAACGGCCTGTTGATTAAACACACAAGCACTTGCATACACATTTAAGACATGAGACACGCTAATTCCATCTCTTAAAATGTGTCTATAGGTGAGACGCTTTGCCTTGATTGGAGCCTGACGCAGCAGTTAGGGGCAAACTCTATGTCCGAGTTTGTCTTTGCACAAGCAGTGCAGAAATGGCTCCGATACGCCCCAGATCGTTTGGGTGGTGCAGGACGCACATCATGCAAAAAATTACAAACTTCTGTGAATCATATAAACGTAAATAGGAAACTGTCTTTTAATAAAGTATTTAGCAAACGAAACATGCCTATTGACCTTTTTTTGTTTATGTTTTTTCTCTGTTACATCACATGCAATGCTTTCTTATTTTAGGATAATAATATTGACATGATACATTGTGAGACATTTGGTTTTTTTTTATAAAGGGTGTCCAATTTAAGGAATAAGTACAATTATGTGTTTAGGTGGTTTAAGTATTGATGGAAACATGCAGTAGTTTAGTATTGGTTAAAATACCTATAAAGAGAGGTAGATTTCCAGTCATGATTTAACTGTTGTTTTAATAAAAAGCAACTGTGCGAAAGAGGTGGAAAATCAACACCATAGCTCAACAGTGTTTCAATATCAGAATCTGACATTGTTTCAATGTCAGCAGTATTAGAAAATATAACGTTGAATCAACGTCAGGTTTCAACATTGATTCCACATCAAAACCTGACGTTGTTTCAACGTTAAAAAAGGGTGCAAGAGTGACGTTAGGTCAACGTCGCACTTCAACGTTGATTCAATGACACAGCCTGATATTGACTCAACATTGTTTCAATGTTTCCTTGCTATCTGGGTATTGACCAGACCTAATTCTTTTGAAAACCTTACATCTTTCCACAGGTCTCCACTTCATCAGACATCACCTAGACTCAGAGCTGGATGAGGCCAGCACAGACAGCGGCCTAACCGACGAAGATGATGGATCCATGGTGTCAGGAAAGCCAGAAGCAGGGGAGCTGGAGAGGTACCTTTCATGTCCATTCACTGGAGGTGTGGATCTATTGCATGGCGTTCCTCACATCAAGAAGCTGTTGATCAAAGTCAATACAGCTCTTCATGCATCTGGAGCTTGTGAAGGACTTCTCAGTCATGCTGGACTCCTGTTCACTGCTGCTGAAGCTTAACCATCACCTCACTGAGTGAAGAAAGGGCACATTTTTGCTAAATATGCAGAAATAGATGCACACTTATACAATTTATGGTAAACTGAGCTGCCTTGTATGTACATATGATGAAGATGCCTCGTTCTGTTTTCTCTGAGGCTGCTGTGCCATTTGGAGCAAAGATGAATATAAAGTTTACAGCATATCTTGTCACTGGAAATTGTTTGCACTGTTTATATATTTATATTATTTACTGCAGGTATTGGTGAAAAAAGCTTTATGTTGTGAAAAACTGAAATCTGGAAATTAGAATCATTGTGCCTTATTTTGTTGATGTTTTTACATATATTCCTGTTGAAAATAGTAAAATTTGTATATTTATTTATTTTTGTTTGTCTGGTAACATTTATTGAAAAAATAAATCGGACATTTCAAACAGTTACTCGCTACTTGAGTAGTCTTTTCACCAAGTACTTTTTTACTCTTACTTGAGTAACTTTGTTGACGACTACTTTTCACTTTTACTTGAGTAATAATATTTTAAAGTAATGCTACTCTTACTTGAGTACAATTTTTGGATACTCGACCCACCTCTGACACTAGTGTGTAAGGTAATGCCATCCAGGCTAAGTACAAATAACCTGTTTTATCTGAATTGAGAAGCAGGAAAGTAGAGGTCATATCTAGGTCTTTAAGACATTCTTCCGATTTAACAACTTGGTGTGTATTATCTGGGTTCATGGATAGAAAAAGCCAGGGATCATCTGCATAGCAGTGAAAATATATGCTATGCTTTCAAATGATACTGACTAGAGCAGAAGTTCCCAAAGTGTGGGGCCCGCCACCTAGGGGGGCGCAGAGCCATTGCAGGGGGGGCGCGGTATGAAAAGAAAAGACAAAAAGAATGCTTGGACACTGCTAGCATAACGGACAGGTTTTTGGGGCGCCCACACAAACGCAAAGCAGGAGATGAAGCGTCGCTGAATATGTTTCCAAACCAACTTCATTCTAAGCCAAAGACTAGAAAATATAATGAAGCAAATCTTCCCTTTGGCTTCACCTGCACAGGTGCCGAGGTCGGTCTCCCTGCAGGGTTGGTTTTCCCTTCGTCGGGAGCAGCGCTGGGCTGTTCAAATCACGGACAAACAGGATCCCACATTCGTGATTTTTATTTCACAAACACTTGTTGTAATGACTGACTACTCCTGACATTTTGGAGATGTTTGCTCTTTATACAGTAAAGTTACAGCGGGATACAAATAACATCAGGCTGATCCTGCCATGATTTGTTCCCTCGGTTCAAATCCCGGACAAACAGGATCCTACAGCTGTTTATGTTTTTGAACCTATTTTGCAGAGGGAGTGAAAAATGTATTGACAGCAATGTTGAATATTATTACACAGGAAAAAACAACTACAGTAAAATAATGACACCGTGACGCCTCTGCCTTTGTAAATGGAGGGACAGTAACTGCGTGTAAAACCTGCAGACAGTCAGATTAACAGTATTTTGTCTCTATCTGCCATTCTGCAATTCATCTCATGTAAACAATAATGTGGCCACAGCGTGACGTGATAAAAGGCGCATACCTTTGATGTTGTGTTACAAACTCCACACGTAAAGGCAAAAAATAAGTTTTAAAAAATCTCAGTTTTCTGTGATTTGAAACACGTTTACGTGGACGAAAGGTCCAAACACACAGAAACAGCTGCGTTTTTAAAAAAACCTGTGTGGGTGTGAACGCAGTGTAAAAGAGTTAGTAGTTTATTTTCTTACTACCTGTAATTTATTGCTGTTTACTTGTATTTGCTTAATTGTTTACTAAATGTTTGAGGTGTGAAATAAACCGCAGTGGAGCAAAATATGGGCGTGTGTGGTTGGAGGATGTGTTGTTTTCGTCAAACAAAGGGGGCCCTAGCAAAAAACGTTTGGGAACCACTGGACTACAGGAAGAGTGTATAATGTAAACAGAATTGGTCCTTACGTGGAATTCTGTGGAACTCCATAATTAACCTTAGTGTGTGTATAGGACTCATTTACATGGACAATTTGGAGTCAATTACACGTTTTCCTCCAGCGAAAACATGAAAACCACTGCTGTCAAAAAAAAAAAAAAAAACAAGGCTCGTCTCGCATCTGTGATGATTCCTGAGACTTTTAGGAAAATATTCTGTGGACTTGTGAACTGTGGATAAAAGTTTAACTTTTTGGAAGGTTTAACTCAATTCAGTTCAATTCTAACATAGTGCCAAATCCCAACAACAGTTGCCTCAAGGCGCTTTACATTCCAAGGTAAAGACTATAAAATAATACAAAGAAGATCCAGCCATGACATGACCTCCTATAAACAAGTGTTTTAGTGACAGTGGGATGGAAAAACTCTCTTTTAACAGGAAGAAACATCCAGCTAGGACAATGTTCCGAAACACACCAGCAAGTCCACCTCTGAATGACTCCAAAATCCAAAATGAAGGTTCTGAAATGGCCTAGTCAAAGACTGACATGCTCTTGCATAACCTTTAACAGGCAGTCATGCTTGAGAACAATTACTTTTTCAAATAGGGCCAACTAGCTTATTTGCTTTTGTGTAATATAATATGAAAGAAAAATTTAAAAAAGAAATCAGCGAGGGGGCAAATAAATGATCATCATACTGTAATACCTTTAGTCTAACAGCTGCAGCTCTGGCTAGATTTTAACCAGACCCTGGCTGTTTTCCTAAATGTGCTTTAAACCCAGAAGTTTGTGTCATTTGTGTCTAAGAGTGCAGTTTAGGCAGAGAAGGTTTTGTAGCATCTAATTCTGTAGTATCGAATTTAATCTGATATGTTCCCAGTTTAAATCTAGTTGTAAAATTATTTAAAGAGTGTAGAGGTTGTTGATGACGATATGGGAACCTAAGCGCCAGATTTATTTATTTTCTAATTTTAATAATAAAATCACAAATTCTTGGCCAAATCTTAGAAAGAAGTGTGATTTGTAAGTCCTTCATCATGAGGACAATATTTCAGGCTCTTTATCATAATAAAAAGCCATAACGATTGCTGTGAAGTTAATGACCTAAAACTGAATATGAGATATATATGTTTCATTCCTCTTTGCAAATGTTCTCACTCAAGCATTCGTAACAACGTATGCATGTTTTGTTGTATGCCATTCTGGTGATCATATGATTTAAAAGTGGGTACACAGAGGACCATGTCAGTCAGCAGCTGACATGGTGAGAAGTGGGCCTGTACTCTGTCACAACCACCATTCGAAACCTTGTGCTTTCCTACTGAAGGATGTGTAATTCTGATTTTCCACGATGTCATTCCGTCTTCAGTTTGCTCCTCTGGTGATCAGTTACTTCATTCATTAGTAGGTGCCTGAGCAGCTGTCAAGTACAAACGCTCAAGTAGTTCAATTGGTTTGCAGACACACATGCTGCATGGTGGATCATGGATGCATCAGTGCTAAGAGACCTTGACAAACTGAGTCGCAACCAATTCAGGGCAATAATTAGAGGCAGCTACATTAATGATGTAGAATGTTGCCTTTTGACCTTGCTGCTACAAAATGTAGACATTACTTCAGACACACCGCCTGTCATTACACGATGCTGGTTTCAGGTTTTACTCCCACATGTCACCTTCAGTTCTGATCAAATTGAAACACAGCAGCAGGAACAGTGACCGGATGAGCCATTTGACAGCTGCATTATTGCTTATCACCTGATGATCATATACAGTCAAGCTCAGAGTTACTCTGGCAAATTTTATCTTGAAGTTACTTTTATTCAACCAGCAAGTTTTGTTTGTTTTTTTATACAGGAAATGACACAGGCATCTTCCAAAAGATAATAAGACAAGAAGCAACATTGTGTGAATTTCTTTTAGCTTTTATTTACATTTGAGCAAAAAGTGTCATGTCCAAAATTATTCATATTCTCAGTAATCGATAGAAATGCAAAAGTTCTCTGGAACATATTCAGGTTCTTCAGGATGTTGCAGCAAGGCTTTGGACTAAATCTTCTCAGTGCTCTCATGTCACACTGCTGCTGGTCCAGTTGTACTGTCTCCCCATTGAATTCATGAATAGTACAGCGCAATTCACTGTCATTTTAAAACAATACATAGAAGAGTATGGCCATTGTGATGGCTGGAGGTTGCATCAGATGATCAAGAACACTTCTCTCAACTCCATCATTCCTCACTGAGAATTTCTTTTCCTAACCAACAACTGTCTTCATCTAGAATAAATCAGAAACACAAATCCACTCAAGAGCGGTTAATGACCACGCTCCTGTCTCTTTTACGCTTAATGACAAACTTAAACAAAAATAATCCACCAGATGGCGTTTTAACACATCTCTGCGAAAGGACTTCAATCATTTTCAAGAGGGAGTAGACATAGATATAAGCTGTTTTCCAAATGCCTCCCCAATCTTATTCTGGGAAAGCTGTTTTAATGGGCAGGATCATTTTATGCTCATCCTACCAAAGAAGAAAGACACAGAATTTAAAAATATTTTGCAAGAGAAAATAAAATCACTAGAAATAATCTATGCAACCTGAACTTATTCTAAGTGATTTAGGAAAATGAGCTAATGGCACAATTTCTTCTACAGCACCTGAGACATGACAAATGTGAATACAATAGTACATCTTGTAAATATCTGGCAAACATGCAAAACGAAGAAAAAACTACATCCCAATAATCAAGGACTCAGCAGGGAAGCCTTGGCCTAATTCTACATGTATATACATATATATAGTATTGTATTTTGTATATGTAGTAGTGATATGTAGTTTTATATGAACTTAAACACCTCTTAAAAGATAAGAGGTATTCAAAGATATTGATCAGTACTACATTTCTTCCTACAATAACACAAGCTAGGATGTTAGATAAACCAATCTTTCTAGAACAACTATTTTGCACTCTTAATCAAACGTCAAATAACCGTGTAATTTTACGTCAAATATCATGGTTAAATAAATTGGCCTATCTCCCCCCACCACTCCCCTGCCAGTGGCGGACTCCCTCAGACATCGGTGCGTTGGTGGTTCTTTGTGTCCGGGGATGGGTGTCCAGGTACACACCGGCTCACTCCTTGGTGGTTGCTTATCGGGGCCTGGAGCCTGGGGCTCGCTCGGGCCACTTCGGAGGTGGGGTGCCCCCGGCCTCTCGGCCTGGGGCTCGGTCACTCAGGCACAGCTGGCTGAGCTCACGGGCGCGTCACTGCAACCCCCCCTGGCTTCTGCTCCGCGGCTGCTGAGTGAGCCCTCATCTGGGACTCTCCTCAGCTCTTTCTGGGACAGTGGCGCGGCTGCCCCTCTGTTGGTCTTCCTTGGTCTCTTGTGTTCTGGGGGCCTCTGGATGTCTGGAGTTTTGATCTCCTCCATACCTGCTTCATGCCCTGGAGGACGGGGCTGTGGCCCCCCCACACCCTTTAGCAGATCATTACATGAAGGAACCTTTTAAAAACAAGCGCGTCCATGCTCACAGGTGTACACACGGGTGATCACACCCACAAACTACACCCTTTTTGGCTCCTACCTCAAAGCACACTGTGTTCTGTTGATCTTATGTGCCACACAATAATGTTTAATATTTAGTATTTACTGTCATATTCCCATATATCATTGTGATGTTGTTTATTCTATTACTCTTGTTCTCTTCTGCTTGTTTTCTTTTTTCTTTCTCAACAGGTGATCCAGGTGATTGATATATGCATTTTTTGTCTGCTTATTTAGTTGGTTTTTTGTTTTTGACCTTTATCCCCGTCCCTCTTCCCCACTGTTTTTCTTTCCCTCTTTCTTTCTCCCCTTCTTTTCCCCAGTCAAATCTGTCCCGTATTTAGCAGGTGAAAATAAAATGAAATAATTAAAAAAAAAAAAATTAAAAAAATAAAAGCACTGTTTTCCTGTGCTTTCTTTCCTGACCCTAACATTGAAGGTTATAGATTTGTTTTCAGAAGTCTTCACCTATTCAATAAACTGGTCAAAATTGACCAGTTTACCAGTTTGTATGAATGAGGGGGGTGTGGCAGCCATTTCAACAACCTACCACCTCCACACAGGAAACCTGAAATATTTAAGATTCCCCAATATTCACCTAGCTCAGCATGTGCATTTTCAAAAGGAAAGCTCTGCTGCTTAAACCAACTGAAAATTATTAAAACCTTTGGGTCAAACTCTCCATATCACTCTGTAGAAGGCCAGGCAATTATCTTGTATCCTTTCTCAGTATTTCCTAGCACTTCCTGGTTTCAAACCATTAATTTACCATTTGGAAAATTTTATTGAAAAAATAAAATTCTCCTCATAAAACTTCAAATTTCCAAAAACCCAAATCTCAAGGAAGTCTAGAAACACCAAACATCATCTAGCTAATCAACTAACTGACTAACTTAACAGCCTTATTAAATGGTTGAGTAACACTCAGTCTGACTCATTCCGGTTGCAAACTGAATAAGTACTATGCCAAGACATACTTTTTTCAGACCTCCCATTTATCAGTCAGATGATTAAGAAACACTGCCCTTTTCACAGCATATCCGTAACGTCAGCTCTTGTCAGCATGTTGGAAAACATGACAGATTACCAACTCAACAGCTTCCCTGTCTTCACTCCCAAATTTGGAACGACTCAGACTTCACAATCATTAATAAAACATAAGACTTCACATCTTGGAAAATCAAAGGAGTTGCACATCTTCTACGTGTTATTCAAAATAAAAAAATGTATTAATTTTCATAATATAATCCAGATTTTCGGCATGGATGCTTCACAATTTTGTCCTGTTTCCGGATAACAGTTCATTGTAATTTTGTGAGTGTTTTGGTGTTATTATAATTTAAGTTTAACCAGTTCAGTACTAACTGGTTAAACTTAAATTATAATAATAGTTCATTCTTACTATGTCTCTGAGCTTGCTTACAATGAGTTTAGTTTGTTGTCTATTAGGTTCCCCTTGTGTCTTTGTCCTCTGTGTCAGCAGACGGACACAGGCGGGAATCAAACTTGTGACTCTCCGCTCCAAAGGCATGTAGTCTTACCACTACCCCATCCAGCTGCTTTACCTATGGAATCTTCGATACCCAACATCCACATTGACGGCAAAACCACTAGTAGTTCCAACATTTGAAAGAAGGGACTGCTCTCACAGCTAGAGATTGACGAGGTACAACACGAATGCTACCGGCAAGGGGGAGCAAGGACACCAGGTCAGGGGGGAGATATCATCACCCCCACCCGAGATTGGGTACATAGCCCCAAGTGCGATAGGAGAAGGATCGTTGAGTGCGAGAGGAACTGACCTGAAAAATAGGATCATGGCCAAGCTTGAAACCTGGATCCCCCGTAGCCGGTTACCAAGATTACGTGAAGTACCCTCAGAAGGTCTGCTAGATGATGTTAATGCAGCACTACGGACAATACCTACAACCACGATTACCGACACTAACAAGCTGATCTACAATACGGCAGCAGTGATCAGTGAGATGCTTGGCTACAAGTTGAACAGCCACAAGGAGCAGTACCCTCCATGGAGAAGGAGGCTAGAGGCTAAGATCAAGGTAGCACGGCGGGAGGTCAGACAACTTTTGGAGCTGCAGAAAGGTGCAACAAAGAAGGTGCCTAAGAAGTATAGCAAGCTGTCCATACCTGAGGCCTTGGAAACTGCCAAGCAACGACTCACAGCCTTGGCCAGCGGCTTGAAGAGGTACACCAGAGAGACCAAAGGCAGGAGAATAAACCAGCTGTTCTCCACAGAACCAGCCAAGGTGTACTCTCAGTGGCAAGGGAACAATAATAATAAGAGAACAGCACCACCAAGGCTGGAGACGGAGCAATACTGGAAGAGCATATGGGAGAAGGACGCAACCCATGACGACAATGCTCAGTGGCTAGATCTGAGGGCTGACCACAGCGACCTCCCTGAACAGGGTCCAGTACCATCACAGTGGCAGATATCCAAGAAAGGGTCTCCAGTATGAAGAGTTGGACAGCACCAGGGCCGACATGGTTCACGCCTACTGGCTAAAGAAGCTGACTGCACTCCACGAGCGTCTGGCAGCACGAATGAACCAGCTGCTAGTTAACGAGAGACACCGAGGTGGGGGAACCTAAAACTGGTTATAATGGCTCAGCATGGAGAAAAGAATAATAGCTCACATTCACTTCCATGGAGAGTTCCAGTAGATTTTCTTAATGTACAGGCTGTGATCAGCTGATCAGACGTACACAACTGGTTGAATGCAGTTGTTTTATGAGTTGCCCTGGAGATTTCCATCCTCTATACTGACAGTACATTATTTATACTGTCTTTTTTCTAGATGGTATAAACTTGGTGGAATTCAGTCAGTGGATCTAAGTATCATCAAGTAAAATTCTGAGGGGGTTAGGCTAACCCTTATTGCAGCAAACTTTGATAAAAATGTGTACAAACCTAACAATTTTTTCACAATAATAAACAGATTGATTAATCCGCCTCAGTGTGCCCTAGGAAAAGCTGAAGGAGGTGGATCTGTACGGGCATCTATGCATAGAGTGCTGCTCCCACAATATATAGAATAAATGTAAATTGTTTTAAACATTGTTTTAAACACTGAACACTGGTGCTCCACAGGGGTGTGTACTGAGCCCTCTCCTGTACTCACTCTACACCTACGACTGCACAGCCACTAACAGCTCCAACATCATTGTGAAGTTTGCGGACGACACTACAGTGGTGGGTCTTATCACCAACGGTGATGAGACGGCTTACAGGGAGGAGGTCAGCGCCCTGACCCACTGGTGTCAAGACAACCATCTCACCCTCAACGTCGCAAAGACAAAGGAGTTGATAGTGGACTTCCGGAGGTGCAGAGAAGTACACACCCCCATCACCATCAACGGCGCTGCTGTGGAGAGAGTGAGCAGCTTCCGGTTCCTTGGAGTACATCTGGCTGAGGATCTTACGTGGTCAGTACACACAAACAAAACAGTGAAGAAGGCGCAGCAGCGCCTCTTCTTTCTCAGGAGACTGAAAAGATTCGGCATGAGCCCCCGCATCCTCAGGACCTTCTATCGCTGTGCCATTGAGAGCATCCTCACTGGATGCATCACCACCTGGTATGGCAACAGCACCGCCTACAACTGCAAAGCTCTCCAGCGAGTAGTGCGGTGCTCTGAACGGATAATTGGAGGTGAGCTTCCCTCCCTCCAAGACATCTACAGGAAGCGGTGCCTGAGGAAAGCGGGGAGGATCATCAAGGACTCCAGTCACCCCAGCCATAAACTGTTCAGACTGCTTCCATCAGGAAGGAGGCTCTGCAGCATCCGGTCCCGTACCAGCAGACTGAGAGACAGCTTCTTCCATCAGGCCATCAGACTGCTGAACACTTCATAGACACCTCAGCTTCACTACTGGAACTTTAACATTATGCACTCCATACTGTATATAAATGCCACTTGTTTTGCACATATTCAACTCTGTATATTTATATATTTTATTATTATTATTATTATTATTATTTTATTTTATTTTTTTACTATTTAATTTGTAAAAATGTGTATACACACACACACACACACACACACACGTAGGAAAATATTTAGTATACACATCCAGAAATGCATACACTATTATATATTGTACATATATTTATTAGTTTCAGGTTGGCCATTCTTGTATTTTGCTCGTTTGTGTTGTTGTGTTTGCACATCTCTGTTGCTTGTGGGGCTCGCACACAAGAATTTCACTCACATGTGCTGTGCCAGTGTGCCTGCACATGTGATGTGACAATAAAAAGTGATTTGATTTGATTTGATTTGATTTGAAATGTTATTACTCTGTTTTCTTGCAGCGAGCTCAATGAGAACACTGATAGCAGTGTTACAAGTGAAGCTGTATCAGTTAAAGTGAAACTGGTGGCGTGTTACTGTGTAGCTGTATGGAAAGTCTTTCTGTGTGGAGTGAATCACTCTGTCACACACTGCCAGGGAGGTTTGTTTTTTCTTTCCCTTAATCATAAACAGCCTCATTTAGAAACTGCATTTTGTGTTTACTTGTGTTATCTTTGTCTAATATTTAAATTTGTTTGATGATCTGAAACATGCAAGTGTGACAAACATTCAAAAGAAGAAGAAATCAGGAAGGGGGCAAACACTTCTTCCCACCGCTGTACCTGTGTGAAGGAAATGTAGACCTGTCACATATCCATCCAGACCTCCTCTATCCACTTTGTATTCTCTGTAGATTAAATGTTGTCAGACCATAATGGAGAAACAGTACATTTTAATATAATGATGTTAATTGAAAAAGAGAAAATGACCTCTAAGATCCAAAGAGGAGAGAAAGAAGCAAGAGATTGTCTAATAGAAAACTTCCCCAGGGTTTTACAGAAAGTGGTACTTACTGCCACCTAGATTCAATCAGCAGAATCAGATTAAAGATATGGAGCAACACAGTTTTAATTAGGGCATTTTCAAGTATGATATTTTGTTGGAATAATAATTGCCTTTGAGTGATGTTTGGTAGAAAGCTGACAGAATGTGGACAGAAATGGTTGTTCGTCGGTCAAGGTCATATCACAAATGTGCAGCGGTTCTCTTTTTGTTCTTTCATTGTGAGGTAAATGTCTTGCATTAAAGCCTTCTGCTCCACTGTCATTAATAATTCAATTCCACTTTCAATTCAATTTTATTTATTTAAGTGGTCATGGCAGAGGACTGCCCCTCCCTGAGCCTGGCTCTGCTGGGGTTTCTTCCTGTTAAAAGCAAGTCTTTGCCCTCCCACTCTGCTGTTTTTGGGGTGGCTGTAGCTCAGAGTAAGTCGCCTACTAATCAGAAGGTTGGTGGTTCAATCCTGCCTGCTCCAGTCTCCATGGGCAAGATACTACCCCATGTTGCTCTCTGATGCATTCATTGGAGTGTGAATGCATGTGAATGTTGGATAGAAAAACATGCTTGTGTGAATGAGACAAGTTCTGTCTTGTCTTGAGTGGTCAGAAAGTGATCTAAGAACTACTCCATTTACCACTATCCCCAGCTGCGTGCTCTAGGGGAGTTTACTCTGTTATTGTAGGTCTTCAGCTTACAATATAAAACACCTTGAGGCAACTGTTTTTGTGATGTGGTGCTATGTAAATAAATTAGAATTGAACTGAAGAGTGACTAATGTCACTACACGTTAGTAAGTTTAATGAGGTTCCCTCTGCACTTCTGTGGTCATTTGCTAAAGTCTGAAGTCTTTTCTGTTCTACTCTGCTGCATAAGATAAGGAATATATGCGTGAGGAACTCTGGGTTCACACAGGCAAAACTTTCCCTTGTCCTTTAGAACACATTAACAATAGGTAGATGTTTCAGCTCATGCTTTTGTCCCTGGTTTGTGTCCTTCCGCAGAACTCAGTGTGTGCTGCATGCTTTTTCTTCTGCAGAGGAGCCCTTAAAATTAAAAGAGCAACAGAGCAAAACCATCCTTTGTCAGTCAGTACTGCTGTGAACTCATGCAGGACCAAGCAACTGTCTAAGATGCCAAGCTCCCTAGAGCTCAGGAGGCCCATCAGTCTGGCCTGTGGGCTTCTTTCACACTGGTTTTATCCATGGCACAATGATCAGGAGGATTAAAGTGGTAACTGATAGCAAAAAGCCTGCTCACAGCTTTTGAGGATGCTGTCAGAGGCCAAAGGGGAAGACAGAGCTAAGTAGAGCTGGACGAGCTGAGCAGAAGATGATGTCCAGGTATGGCTCTTATTCTTCCTTTAATAGGAAAATGATTATTACACTACGTGTTGTTCTGATGACTGCTGAGTCATTTGTATCAAACGCATTCTTGCCTCGCCTAAGTGCCTTTTAAATTGTGTTAGTATTTTATTCCACAATAAAAAGTGTGGTTTACAGGGAAACAGGGGCTTGAATTTCAACTAAAACTGTGTAAGTATGGTTGTCTGCATCCAGGACGCAGATAAATACAAACTGACTGAGCCATCAGAGGAAGATGCAGGCTTTTATTGAAAGCAGACCTCGTCGGGTAAATGCATTTAAAAAACAGATTTGACTTTTGAATGATTTTATTTCTGTGTTCTAAAAATACATAAATCCAGAATTATTTATGCTACCTTTGAGCTACATATACACTGTACTGAGGCCATAAGCAGTAGTTTGGGCATGTAGTTCAGATCTGCAGTGACAAAGAAACACTTGTGAATTGTATTTTCTTTTTTTGCCAAAGATCATCAGAATTCTACAACTTCCCACTCTAAGTGCAGTTTGCTACATTTAACAGCTCTGTGACCTGTCATCTGACACATGAACGGTTTGTCTGCTCTGTGGGGCTAACAAAAGTAAATCTCACAACATGGACTGTGCTTAAATCTCAGCAGCATCCTGGAAAGATTGAAGTTTTCACAGTGAGGAATGCTTTTCAAAGCCCAGTGTGGCCAATTTAGCTTCACATCAGTTGGAGCAGTTGCTGAATTTGTTGATATGTTGTCCTTTCTTTTTTTAGTTGTGATGCATTTACTAATGTTAATATTCACGTCTCAGCTTTGCCTTTGTAAGTCTCATCTTCAGCGTTCAGTAAGGAGGAAGAATGGCCAGAGAGCTTCTGACGATGACTTGATGCTTTAATGGTTTATTTCATATTTGTTTAAAAATGGTTTTTGTCCAAAAATCAAAAAATCCACAATTCTGTGTGATCTGTGACAGATATCAGTGACATCATAATGCCCTGTATGTGCTAGACTGAAACAAAAGCTTTGAGCTTTTCTGCCTCGTGATGATGGAGGTCACAGTTCAGCCAGCTTTTTCATTCCCTACTAGCGATAAGTTAGAGTCAAAGTGTGAGTGATTATTGTAGCTCACCACCACCACCCTCCACCACCTACTTAAAAAAAAAGCGGCTAGGGAGGAATCGGAAGTGTCCTCTAACCTTAGAGCTCCCCTCGCTCCTTCCCCCCTCCAGGAGGCTTTTGAAAAGGCAGACAAGAAGCTGATGGTCCTGGCTGACCTCTGCTTTGTCTTCTGGCTCATCTGGGCACAAATGCAGTTTCATAAAGCCTGCTGCTCAACCTTAAGAAATCCAAAAGCTGGGACAGATAATTATTGTAGAAATGTTGCTGCTCATCACTGAGATGGACCAGTTTAGCTGTTTTTTTATTTTTGATATCAGAGCTCTGATTCCCATACACTTATCAAAGTCCTTTAGCTGTTGCCTGGCATTAGCTTGTATCTTTTATTTAAAAAATCTGGGGCTGGGATATGTATCAAGGAGTCCTTGTACTCACCAACGGCAGATAAAGAATGAAGGGGAAAAAAATAACACCACAAACTTTCTGCTCTAACACATGGCCACGGCATATTTTACAAGCATTCAATTTCCACCTGTGATCTAATATCACTCCAGGGAAAATTCCAAATAGTACATCATGACTTGGAGTTTGCAGGATTGTTATCCAATATTTTGTACATATACAAAACAGAGAGATATTCCAAATATTCCAGTTCAAATAACACCACCTATTATGAACTCAAAGCAAAAACAACTGATCAGTGTAAGATTGTGAAACGCATATGATTTTTACCTCTTTGCATGTTTATGTGTGAGGTCATCAGGGTGACGTCTTTAACTGATTCATTTCTGTATTCAAAAACATCTGTTTATGTTAACAAGACGCCGAATTTGTTCCAGGCGGCAACGAAAATATGATAACTCATAACTATCTACAGAAAACGGGTTGGTGCATTTTTAAAGGGAGCAGAAATGACATCAAAGGCACAGCCAAAGCCCTGCTACACTGTAACTCAGCCTGTTAACGTGTTTCAAACATGAAAACACAAAGTTAAAGAACAGAAACACAGCGACCTGCAGGTGTGTGTGTCTGTGTGTAAGACTAACCTCGTGTGACCAAAGCTAAAAGCCCAGCATGCTCTCCTCTCCGCCCAGCTAACTCTGAATTCACTGACTGCTGCGTCACATCCCGCACTGAGTTTGTTTTTATTTCAACCGAAGGCAGAAAATTATTACTTGACTACTCAAGACCACTGCTTCACAAGACCTTTGAAGAAACCAGTACATAATTAAAAAATAATTCCTCACGTGTTGTAAAACTCCCACGGTGCACTTTTTGTTGTGTCAGTCCTGCTAAATATTCGAGCTGCGCGTGACTACAGCGCGTGTGCCTGTGTCCGCGCTCACATTTCTCGCTTTCATGATTTTCTTCTTCTATTGAAACTTTTCCTCATTGGATCACTTTCTCACTTCCACCTTATTTGCTCCTTTATTTTATTCAGCTACAATTTGTCTTTCATTCTGAACCAACTTTCGCACACTAGAAAATTCCTGTAGCGTTGCTTTGTAATATGCTTACATTTATATCAGTGAAAACACAGACTCATCGGACTGTCAGAGATTATTGATGAATGATCGCAGCTGTAGTGCTGGCTTTACATCAGAACTCCGTGTGTTTGGTCATGTTTATGAAACTGGGAGCTCTTCTGCTGAATAGCACGTGGATATTAAAGTTAGTGACAATATGCATTGATGTATTTATATCAGTGTAAATTTTACAGGCTATATTCCACTACATTGTTGAAAATTTCAACAAAATGAGCCCCACAGGGCACAGAGACATGCGTCCCTGCACGACTTTGCGCGCATATTTACGCAGGATGGCAAAACAGAAAAGACTAATGGATGGGAACAGTAAAAAAAACAAAAAAACGCTTGGGAATATTTTTCCAAAGATTTGAAAAAACAAACAAACCCCAAACAACCTTTTTGGTTCCAGTTCAGTGAAAAACATCCCAACGATGAAAATACATCCCTATATTCTGTTTACTGTATCTTCACCCAGACGGGAGGAAGATCGGCCCTCAGGCCCCTTTAAACAATTTTATGCGGGGGTAAAGTACGCACCATGAACAAGAAACTATTATAAACACACACACACACACACACACTTGAGGTATTAAAGCTTGCTGTAAAGGCCCATTTTATCATTAGTTAATTAATAATAATAATAATAATAATAATAATAATAATAATAATAATAATAATAATAATAATATCATTCAGGCAGTCAGAATGCGGACTGTCTCTCCGACCTCCAACACCGCCACAGCCCCACAGGCCTACCCAACCCCGACCCACGCTTTGGTCCCGGTAATCGGTGTTAAACTGTTTGTGTTTAGGCGTTGATGCTAAACTTGTGCTGCATTCAGGCTCTGTGAGAGGAGCTGGAATGAGCCCGCGAGTCACCAAAACTTTGCGCGGCATTTCCATTACAGGTCATGGCAGTGAGCAGGCGGCCTTCAGCCGGTTAGGATTCTGTAGGATATTGCAAATGAATTATTTTTTCCAAGATGACAGCCAAAGAGGTGTGCTCATAACCTTATGAGAGCAAACAGCCAGCCCTGCTCATCACTATGTGTGAGCAGGAAACTAACCCAGTCAGTGGAAGCCTAGCCTCTCAATCCTTCGTGGAAATGGAGCTGCTGAGCTGCGTGTTTTCCATTGGGATGTTGGATGTGAATTGGTAGCGCCTGGAAGATCAAAGCTTTCGTTCTTCGTGTCTGTCCACGTTATCTGTTTGTCTTGTAGTTGTAATGAGATAATAAGGAGTTGTGTGGAACTGAAATAATGTCATCACCAATTTCTGAGTATTGTTTCTGCTAGTGTGACTCCAGAGGTCAAACGGAACCTTCAAACATTCAGAGAAGTGGAATTTTCCGCTGGAACCTGAATGCACCGTAAAGTGACTGAGTGGATTGGATTAATTTGCGCCTCCCGGGAATTCCGGAACCTCACATGACACCAACTCTCTGCCTCTATTGGTCGGAGGCACGTGTCTGAACGACCCGTAGTACGACGTCATCGCAGTGTCTCGCAGCCAATCAGAAATGAAAACCAAAAATCAGTAGTGAAAGTATTTGAGCGGCGTCTTGATGAGCGCACTTGGAGCTGCTGGAGCGTCAGTAATTGTGTGCAGGGAGCAAGAAAATCAAAAGAGTGATTTAACAAAGCAAACAAACGAAATGGAGTTTTATGAGATTCAAAGTGACGCAGGTGAGCTGCAGGTCGAGGAGTGAGGAGCACAAACTGAAGCATGTTTTTTTTTCCTTTGTCAAATTCCCCACAGGCGCGTTTGCACAGAAAACAATACAAACTACTGCGCCACGCTCCAACTCGCTCTTCTCACTGCAGCGACAAATATAGATATTAGCTGATAATAAAGTGATATTGGAGACACTACGCTGCGGAAGGGAGCAGGTGCTGAAGCTGCTCAGGCTTCATCAGAATGGAAGGAAATGCTCGCCGAGACCCAGAGCGCCCACGGGACTCCGGGGAGCAGTCCAACCGGGCCATCCTGCCCCTCTTGCAGCCACCTGGCAACCAACAGTCTCACAGGATCACTAACTTTTACATCGACAACATTTTGAGGCCGGACTTCGGCCTGAAGAGGAAGGATGGGGCTCCGGATCGGCAGGGAGACGCTCTTGGAGTGCTCATACAAAGAGAGGAGCTGACAGGGAGAAAGCCTCCCAAAAGTGCTAACCCTCGGCAGGGTGGAGCAGGAGGCAAAGAAGAGGAGAACCCAGGAGAGCATGAAGACCAGCATCCGGACATTGACGCCAGGAGGCCCGGCGATGTGGCGGCTAATGACTGCTGCCGCAGCCCTCAGGCCAGCACTGCCACAGCGGCCAAATCGATGCTGTGGCCAGCTTGGGTGTATTGTACTCGCTACTCGGACCGTCCGTCATCAGGTTAGTAAAAACATTCCTCATCCAGGTCTAATTCATGAAAAGCAAAAGAAGGAAAAGGCAGCTCCTCTTTGCAATTCAGAGTCACTTTAAAGGCTGAATTTCAGGAAGGAGCCAAAAAGCTGCTATTGCATCATTTTCTGAGCAGTGCCGAAGTAATGGCCTCTACCCCCACCTTCATATAATATACTCATCACTTGTAACAACTCATCATTAAATCAACACAACTGATGTTTGAGTAATAATTTCATACTTTAAACCTGAAATGACAGGAGCAGTCTGAGCGCAGATTTCACATGAATTTAGACGCATATTGGAAACTCGTTTCTATTCTGTACAGAATTCAATCTGAATGTAGCTTTAAAATAAAAACAAAATCCACGAAGCGGCTGGAAAGTGCTCTGAAAAAACGACGAAATTAAACATGAGTCGAAAGTAAAGTTAAATGATATTGAAGTGAAGTAAAACCAAGTTAACGCCATTGTTCCCCAGTCCTCTTTGTTAATATTCTATTAGCATATTTTTGACAATGGGGTAGTCTAAAAAGTGAAGGCTGTGTATCCTAAGTCCGTCGGTTCAATCTAAAAATGCTTAAGAACACAGTTCCAAAGTTAATTTTATTTTATTTCATCTCACTTGTAAAAAAAAAAAAAAATAATAATAATGATGATGATAAGAAGAAGAAGAAACCCCACATCTGCGTAGTAAATGTTTGCAAATGGAGCATTTCCCTCACGTTATGGTGCATCGCGGTGAAGCCTGTTTCCAGCCTGTCCCTCTCTCTGGGAGTTTTTAGGGCTAAAGTGGAAGTTTGCAACGGGCTCGGCTCATTCAGCCAGCGGATGCGTGGAAACTTGGACTTTTCCTTTGTCACCATGTCAGCTGCTAAAACGATGCTACAGCACAGCAGCCGAGCACAGGAAGAGACCGTAGTCATGTATCGAAGACGCGTTTGGAAGAGTTTTTTTTATTTATTTTTTTTATTCCTAACAAAAATATTTATTTGTTTATTTATTTATTTATTTAAATCGATGAATCGAAAGAAAAAAGCGTTCATCGAGTTCATGAAAGGCTCCTGGCCGGAGAGCCCGCAGCCTCCCTCGCATGATTCCGTCCGCGCACCGGTCCGGTTACCTGAGCCCCGGCGCACGTTACAGCGTCCCGATGCGCGTGACCAGGTCAGAGTGCATGCAGGCCTTCAGCGCAGCTGCTTCATGTGCACCTGTACTGATGGGGAGTTCTGTACTGAGCAGGTACGCCTACTGTCTTTTACACTGAGTTCAATCATTTCTCATGGATGGTCCACCTGATCCCACCACGGCAGAAACACCTCAATGTCAGTGCAGAGACAAAAGAAAAGTACTTTTAAAAAATAGAGTTCCTATGCTACAGAGAGGGAAAGAGGCGCCCAACGCCCCCATCCCTCCTCATCTCCAAACCCCACCCCCATCTGCACCCTCTCCTCCTCAGCATTAAGCTGTGCTTAATGCCCAGTGTGGTCCATTGCATCCAGTTGGATGGAATTAAAGGTTGTGACCAATATGTCCTTTAAAATAAGATTAGACTTGCTAAAAACTAATCAACTAGATTAGCCCCATGTCGCTGACTTTCTTCTTCAGTCCGAATCTAAACAGCTTTGTCAGGAGGTCACGTGAGTCCTGGCCGCGAGGATAAATTTGCCTAATTTGGCGCAAATGTGAACAGAGACGTTTTCCACTCATAACTGAGCCCGTTTCATTTTTGTAAGTACAGCTGAGGTGTAAAAATGTGACGTGTGAAAAGTCCACGGTACTGACTCTAACCACTGGCTGTCATTTGTTTCACTCCCGCTGCACTTCAGGGCCCAGATCTCGCAAACCAAAGAAAGCGCCGACCCCGAGTAAAGAAGACAAACGGCCCCGGACGGCCTTCACCGCGGAGCAGCTCCAGCGGTTAAAAACAGAGTTTCAGAACAACCGCTACCTGACCGAACAACGGAGGCAGAGCCTGGCCCGGGACCTCGGTCTCAACGAGTCTCAGATCAAAATCTGGTTCCAGAACAAGCGTGCCAAAATCAAGAAGGCATCCGGGAATAAAAACTCTCTGGCGCTGCATCTCATGGCGCAGGGACTGTACAACCACTCGACAGCCAAGGACGCCAAGTCGGACAGCGACTAGAGGATGACAGTTGACTCTGAACATGCAATAAAATCACCAGCGTTCATATTTCAATTACACACACACACACACACACACACACACACACACACACACACACACACACACCCCTCTCTGTTTGTGACAGAGATATTATGGCTGTATACTGTGTACTCAGGGCTGTAGATATGACGAGGCCCAGCTCAAGTCAAGATGGAGCCGCATTCATGTCACAGCCGGAATCTCCACCGTTTTCACTCGCTGCAGCCTGAAACCGCGACCAATGTGGCATTCAGGGTCCAACGGAAATATCTGCGGACATGGCGAACAATTAATACTAATGCTGCTCTGTTAAAATTGACCGAGAAGACATATAATAAATTCCAGTCTCATCGAAGTATGGGATAACATATCTTTAGGTAGAATAAAAATAAATAAACGACTTTAAGAACTACTTTTAAAACAGTTAAGTGTACTCCGCAGCTTGAATTAGTTTAAAGTCGCTGGTTCCTGGCAGACCTCTGTTACTGTGACCTGACTGCAGGCCGGGGATTCCACTCGATGGAAACCCGGAACAAACAGGGTCAAAGGTGTTCGGACAACAGCTGAGGAGCCATGTTCCTGGTTTAGTAGGTGTCAGCGTCATGTGACACATCCTACCTGCGTGCCTGCTACATCGTGCCCACAAGAGATTTCGAATCGTGGAATTAAAAATAAATAAAAACTAACAAACCATGTGTGACAGTGATCGCGCTGCAGTGTGGCCTAACTGCCCGCACAGAAAAAGCAGAGTGGATAGAACTTAGATATTGTGGGCCTGCAGAGGAGGAAAATGGCTCCAGCTGCAGCCGAAACCACGACGGGCTCGAGAGCAGGTGATCACGCGATCAAGCATCACGCGCACTGCAGCCCTGTCTGAAAACTCTGAGCTAATATCCAAAGATTTCTTTCTGTTGCATTCCGGGAACTGTGGCGTGGACAAACGGTCCGCTGTGTTCTCCCTGTCTTACTGTACTTTCTGACCACGGGGCTCATTTCTGCAGCGCCTCTTGCTTCCTCTTTGTTCTTGCTGTGTCATGCCGCTGGACTGTATTGAATGTTGACCTGCGGGTCTGCTTGTTGTGGTGGAAGCAGCCCTGTGCGGCCTTCAGGTGCCGCACTGCGCCCGGATGCGGAATGTGAGACCTCACGGTATGTCTGGAGTTAAAGGTGTGCTTTAAATCTGGTGACCAGTGTTTAGCAGCAAAATTGCTCTCAGATATCTGCCAGTAGATGCGCACACAACTTAACACAACCGGCTTTGAATTTTCTGATTTTAGCTATTATTATTATTATTATTATTATTATTATTATTATTTTAACTTTCTCCCGAAAGCCAACGACATTTCGAAAAATAAACTATCGCCTTAAAAAGCCAGTAGACCATAGCTAAAATTTCCATTCATATCAAACCGCATCATCCTGAGGCCTCCAGGCAACCCGAGAATGTTCAAGAACACACTTCCTGTTGTTGTTAACGAAGATACTTTGTACTCTTATTTTAAATGCAATAAACATCCACCCGCGCGCAGGTGTTTACATAACTTATTTTTCCTGCAATCATTTTTCTGTTTGAACACGTTTGCCGGCTCCGAACCAAATCGTATTGTTACGATGCAGTGAATGTTTGGACTTCTTTATTTTATGTTAAAGCCTCAGTCATGTTTTCTGGGATTGAGTTAGGCACCTGGAAACGTTTCTGCCTTAAAGTATTACGGTGTTAAGAGAGCGGCTGTTTTCTATATGGCAAATGGGACTTTTTGAAATCGATATTTTTAAAGATGAAATATTAGTGTTTTCCCCTCTCATCCGAGGTTCTCTTTTATATACAACGTGTAAATAATTTATATTATAATGGTGTCATTGTAAATAAACGACAACAATGCAGACTTGACTTTTAAGATATTTTTATTTCACAACACGAAATTCATCAAAAAGACAAAAGAAGAAAAAAAAGGAAAAAAGTAACTTTAAAAAAATGAAATGTGTTGATACTGATTAGGATGACATAATGAGAGCGCAACAGGGAGGACACCTGCGGTCTGCACACAAAGTTACGCGCTCAACACGTCTGCACCTCTACTCAAAACCCAGGTGTTCATTTCGTAAAATGTTTGCATTTTACCGTAATCTGCTCCACTTACTGCACAGGTCCTGTTCAGGCTGTGAAGTTCAGCCACAGCATGTCAGATACAATCATCGCCAAAAGCTCTTTATCACAATTTCGATTTTAGCTGATAGTTGTGGTCCACTTTTATTACAAAGAGCATTAAAAAAGAAAGCTAATCTGAAGAAGTTACTTTTCTGTTCCTTTAAAATGTATCTCCAGGTGTTTTCCATACATTTCCAAAGGGCATCTTTAAAAAAAACCCTTCTAAACCTCCTAAAAGTGTATTATTTTAATTTTGAGTTTGTTGACCCGATGATTGCAAGCTTTTCACACAGCAGCCCTCAGTAGAATGACATTTAAGGCCATGGGCTAGGGTCCGGATAAAAATTAAGAGGGCAGAGGGGTATCTTCATCATGGAGAGATTTAATATTTGTAAATTTATTTGAGACTTTTATTTTAAAATAAAAAACAGTTCCATATTTGACATAACCCATATGGAGCACGTCAATGTAGTTGGAAAGAAACTATCCATGATTATTAACCTAGGCATTTTTGGGATACAAAATTGGCCCATGTGACAGAACAGTTTCAAAAACTCTCATCTCCAATCACATCATTGGTGCAGTAGCCCTTATGGCTTTAAACTGATGGAAATCATGAACACACCCAAGAAACTATTCATCGCACACATATAATTTTATTTACAGACACACACACACATAAAGAAATCATTTACACTCAGTTTCCGTATTTCAGTTGTGACCACGTGTGACAGAATGCAACACAGTGTGTTCACCATGAGCACAATTTCAAATTCCCTCAGCTGCAGTTTGGGCAGGAACCGAGACATGCAGTCACTTCCAAAAGCCTCACCCTATATGGTGCCTGACAACACTAACAGCGACATATCTGCCAGGCTTGCACCCAAAACTCCTTAATGTGGGAAAATCTGAACCAGATTAGTTGACCGTCTTTATTCTTTGATCTTCAGGACCGCTGCATAGCTGCATCTACATGGTTTCCCTCACATTTTCATTATAATGTTTAATTCAGGATCATTTGCAATTTGCACACCAACACTACTTGAAATTCAATTTGAAACAAGAGCAGAAGAGACTGACAAGAGACAGACGAATGATATGAGAATAAAAAGGTCATTATTTCAGCTAAAACTAGAAACCATCTATAGAGTGCAATATCCAGCAAATCATTCAGTTATAGATTGTCCTTTTGCAAGACACACGTTGAAAAATAAGCCAGTCTCAAATAAGGAGCGTAATTCTGAATAATAACTGTTGTTAATTTGACTTTTCATTCACAAGAAAATGCTTCCAGAGATTATTCATTTCAATCCATATCTAAGTATTATGTATCAGTACAAACCAAGCGTTCCTGTGTTGTACAAATTAGGGTAAACCAGTAGAAAAGCAACAGCCAAAATTATCTGCAAATTCAGAGCCCAAAGAGTACCCTGAGCATCACTGAAATCTTACAAACACGTTTATGTCTGAGGGCAGTTTACCTGAACATCGGTGCATGGTAAGAAAAATCAAACAGAAGCAGAATGAAATGTGGAGAGCAGAGGGAGATCCATTAACCAAAAGCCAGAGATTTGTCTGAGGCGCGTTCACTGGCAGCAGCAGCAACAGCGACCTGGGGTTTCTGAATGGCTGCAGAAGCCTTCATCTGCATTTCCTTTCTTAGCTGGCTTGTATGTGGAAGTAACGCCCAACGGTCTCTGACTTGATGAGCAGAGCTAGTCTTGACTTGGGGGTGGGGGGTGGAGGGGGGATGGGGTGGGGGGGGGGGCTTGTTGTGAGTTGGGTTTTGATGCAAAGTCTGGGGATGTCAGTCAAAAGGAGCTGGGGGTGCAGGAGGTTGAGGGTTGGGAGCATATTGGCCATAGAACCAAAATGCTTTTGGTGTCCATGCAAAAAGCAGCAGGTGGCAAAGGTGTAGCCAGGACATCTTTGCAGGGACACTAACATGTTTTTATCATATCTTTGATCATGTATTCTTATTTATATGTGATTAAACACAATGAGTTTAACTTTCCATTTTAAATTGTAGCTTGGTTATGTTAAGGCACCGAAAGCACTTGGCTGGGTTCAGGGACAGATGACTTTTTTCACACCTCGGCAGGTAACACTGGACCCTCTATTGGACCATGCTGGGAGATTTTAGAGCTTAAGGGTTTTTTATCCTGAGCTTAGATTGTGTTTCTATATTAACAGGGTGATGAGATGCATGAATACAAAAACATTTGAATACAAAAACTCATAAAAACATCAATTCTACAAACTATAAATTGCAGCTATTCTCATGCTGTCATCCTGTGGGTGTTAGACTGTGTCAGAGGTGGCAACAATCCTTCACTCCAGCTTGTTAATCAACCAACAACCCAGACAGAGTTTTAATTCGTCACCCTCCAACCACTCGCAGCAGATGGCTGCCACTTCCTGAGGTTTCTTCCTGTTAAAAGGGAGTTTTTCTTTCTCACTGTGGCCTAGAGCTTGCTCAAAGGGGGTTGTTTGATTGTTGGGATTTTCTCTGTATTATTGCAGAGGGTATCCTACAATATAAAGCTCCTTGAGGTGACTAATGTTGTAACACTGTATAAATACAACTAAAACAAAGCCGCGTCATATAACGTGCGGAGGGCGGTGAAAGAGGCGAAGCAGTGCTACGGGAGGAAACTAGAGTCACAACTCCAACAGAGTGACTCTAGGAGCCTGTGGCGGGGACTAAGGACAATAACGGACTATAAAGCACCAACAACCGGTATGACGAACGCGGCCGTGACTCTGGCAGACGAGCTGAACACTTTCTATGCTCGCTTCGAGGCTGCAGCTAAGGACTCCAACAATGCTAGTGTTAGCGGCGCTAACGGCTGCAGACAGGAAGATACTGCCAGCACCGGAAACGTGCTCGTCATCTCCGAGCATGAAGTAAGGAGAGCCTTCAAGAGAGTGAACACCAGGAAAGCAGCAGGACCAGACGGCATCCCAGGTCGTATCCTAAGAGACTGCGCATACCAGCTAGCTCCTGTGTTCACTGAGATATTCAACATCTCTTTATCTCAGTCGGTGATCCCCACATGCTTCAAAGAGTCCATCATTGTTCCTGTCCCGAAGAAACCCCACCCTGCTTCTCTCAATGACTATCGCCCTGTAGCCCTCACCTCAGTAGTGATGAAGTGCTTTGAACGCCTGGTCAGAGACTTCATCATTTCTTCACTACCAGACACACTGGACCCACTACAGTTTGCTTACCGTCCAAATCGTTCCACAGACGATGCCATCTCTCATCTCCTCCACACATCACTCACTCACTTGGACACTAGAAGGGGGAATTATGTTAAAATGCTCTTCATAGACTACAGCTCTGCATTTAACACCATAATTCCCTCCACACTCACCACCAAGCTGGAGCATCTGGGACTCAGCTCATCTATGTGTCAGTGGATCTCCAACTTCCTAACTGGCAGACCACAGGCAGTAAGGATGGGCGGACATGTCTCAGCCTCCACCACTCTCAGCATTGGAGCCCCCCAGGGGTGTGTTCTGAGCCCCCTGCTGTACTCTTTGTACACATATGACTGTGTGGCCACTACCAGCTCCACCACCATCATCAAGTTTGCTGACGACACCGTCGTGGTGGGCCTGATCTCTGATAACAACGAGACGGCCTACCTGAAGGAGATTAGGAATCTGGAGAACTGGTGCCAGAGGAACAACCTCCTTCTAAACGTCAGTAAGACAAAGGAGCTGATAGTGGACTTCAGCACTAAGCAGGAGAGGAACTACCAGACCCCCGTCATCAACGAGTGCCCAGTGGAGAGAGTGGACAGCTTCAAATACCTCGGAGTTCACATCACGCAGGACCTGTCATGGTCCTGTCACATCAACACCGTGGTGAAAAAGGCCCGACAGTGTCTCTACCACCTCAGACGCTTGAGAGACTTCCAACTGCCCTCCAAGGTGCTCAGGAACTTTTACTCGTGCACCATAGAGAGCATCCTGACGGGAAACATCTCAACCTGGTTCGGGAACAGCACCATGCAGGACAGACGAGCTCTACAGAGGGTTGTGCGATCAGCTGAGCGCACCATCCGCTCCGAGCTCCCTGACCTGCACTCAATCTACAGCAGGCGGTGCTGGACCAAGGCCAGGAAGATGGTGAAGGACCTCAGCCATCCCAACAACAGACTGTTCTCTCTGTTGAGGTCAGGAAAGCGATTCCGCTCCCTGAAGACCAACACAGAGAGACTGAGGAGGAGCTTCTTCCCGCAGGCGATACGGTCTCTCAATCACACCACCACACAGTACTGACCCACACATATGGTTCTTACACACACACTGGACTTTCTGGACTTTGGTTTTGCACAACACTGGTCACTATATTCTTCATTTCCGGTTAATACTTGTACAGCTGCTGTTATTGTGTATATATTTATTTAGATTTAGATTTCTTCATACATTCTTATATAGTTCTATATTGTGTATTTTGTTGTACAGTTATTTTATTTTCAACTTTAATTTATATATTTTATCTTATTCTTCCCAGTTAAATTTACCCTTCATTCTAATTTGTGTTGTACAGTTATTTCATTTTTAACCTTAATTTATATTTTATTCCTTCCTAGTTAAATTTACCCTTTTTAATTTTTCATATTTATTTCCTATCTTATTCATAGCCTTTTCCTTTTTTTTTCTTTAGGTCACGAGCAGTTGTCCAAGCATTTCACTACATATCGTACTGTGTATGACTGTGTACGTGACAAATAAAATTTGAATTTGAATTTGAAAACTGAACTGAATTCATTTGAAAACCTGACTTTTCACCTTTCCATGCTTTGATTTGTTGTTTTTTAATCTTTCTGGCCTTTAAGCACAGTTTCTATGTGAATTCTCAAACTTTTTATCTGATTTTCTGCTCAGTTCAGATAAAATTATTATAACGAGTGATTTTAGCATTCATGTAGATGCTTAAATTGACAGCATCAAACATGCATTTAATCTGTTATTAGACTCGCGTGCTTTCTCTCAAAATATAAATGAGCCCACCCACCATTCGATTTACACTCTGGTGCTCGACATACGGCAAAGAAACTGAACATTTAAGCATTTAGAACCTTAAGGTCACTACTGAATTGAATTGAATTGAATTGAGAAAATGAAAAATACATTTCATTCCAGTAGTTGTCTTTCCCAAAGTGTTGTAACTAAGTTTAAGGATATAGTTCCTTCACTGTTATCTTCTTCAATGCCATATCCCAACACTGTGCAGAGAAGCCACCTAAACTCAATTCCCACAAAGGTTATCTTGTTAATAGTTCATAGTCAGTGCATTTCTCACATCGCTTGACCTTGGACACTTGGACTCCGCTGAAAAAGACAACGTCAAATCAGAAGTACTTAACTCCCTAGTATAACTTACAATTGTGCAAATTAAAGCCGGCCACTGAAATAGATCTTCACTTAGCCTTGAAAAAGAGTTTGTTGCTCTACAAAAAAGCCCTCTGTAAAGGTAGGACACCTTATTATTTGTTATTAACTGGAAAAAAAAGATCGACCCCAGATTTCATGTCAGCGCTGTAGCCAGACCGACAAAGTTAGAGCTCTGACAAAAAAACTGTAACCATTATTTGAGAAATTATTCATAACCATCTCACAGACGAACAGCTGCTTTAGTTCTTCTGACATTTATTTCGACTCTATTCCTACAAGGCTGCTCAAAGTTCTGCTATAAATGAATGCCTAAATCTTAAATATGATCGATCCCTATTAATGTACCACAAGCCTTCCAGCTGGCAGTGATTAAACCATTACTTAAAAAGCCATCACTTGACCCAAGTGTCTACATGACACTCACTAATTACTTAAAATGCAGAAATTTCTGTAGTAATTTCTTAATGACATAAAGGCCCGGGGCTTTCATTAAAAACAAACAAACAAAGTAAACAAGAGTACTATACTGTAGTCATAGAGAACACAGGCCAGTATTTCACTTCAGTATATTAAACCATATTAAAATATTTTGTTATGTTCTTTATGTTTTTAAAAAAATAGAAAACAGTGTTATGAATGCCACTGAATGGTTGTTCTCCTTTTAGATCATTTTTGTTGCTCTTTCAGTTTACATAAAAATTGCAGTGTGTAACACTGAAATGCCATTATGTTACCATGCTACTCATTTGTGAACAATTAGTTCAGCTTTATAAAACAAGTGGTTTTAAAGTATTGTTTGACTGTCATTTTGGGCAAATATTTCATTTTGGTAATTGCTTTGATTTACTGGTCTATGTATTATTTTAGAGTCTATATTATTGTATGGTCTACAACATAAAGCAACTGTTGTTGTGATTTGATGCTATATAAATAAAACTGAATTAGACTGAATTGAATTTGCATTGTTTGTCATTTTTGATCTTCATTATGTAAATTTCTGTTGGAATTTAAGATGTTATGCTCCATTGATTCATCCTGATTTGTTAATATATTTTGTTGTTGTAAAGTGTTGTTACATGCCGTAAACTGGTGTGTACTGGGCCACCATGTGGTGCTGAAATAAGTAAGCTATTCTGAGAGACAAAAACCACATTTTTGCTTCTGAATCAACTTTCAAGTTCAACTCTCTTCTTTGGTAGCCTGGCACAAAAGTTTTTGCTGATGATTGCGATCCCCCTACAGTTGGAGCACACACCCCTTCTTGAGCATTTGTTTAACTGCATCAGTGACCTAACCCCCAGTGATAGGCAAGGGTCCCCCTCATCCCCAGGATCCGCTTCCATTATGGAAGGCGTGACAGTAGGATTAAGGAGGTCTTCAGTGTATTCCTTCCACCTCCTGGCTATATCCAAAGTTGAGGTCAGCAGCATTCCATCCCCACTGAATATAGTCTCCCTGCTCCTGAGTCGTCCGAGGCTTTCCAGAATCGCTTTGTCTAATAAGGGGATGAGCAGACCATACTTTCTGCAGAAGTATGGTCATGAAACAATGGTTCTCCGTCATGGACAGCCCATCATACACACTCCACTGAGGCAGCAGAGCTAGTTCTCCCTCAGACTAATGTGTACCTGCTGCCGTAAAGAATGCTTCAGGAATTCATTCAAACCATTCTTGGTGAAACTTTACAATAACACTTCCTGTGAACACACCTTAGTCAGGCATAATATTCTACACATATATTTCTATATTATACCGTGTTGCAACTGTTTTTCTTAAATTTATAGTATACATATTATTAATTAATTCAATTTGCATTATTCTCTTGCACAAGGTCAGTCTTAATTTAAGTATCTCAGGGAGATGGGAGCGGGAATTTAACAGACGGATTGGTGCTGCGGCTGCAACAATGTGGACGCTGTACATGGTGAAGAGATAGCAGAGCTTAAAGGGAAACTCTCGATTTACATCTATATCCGGGGTAGATGTAAGTCGGGTGGGGATCTGAACCCCACCCTGTATGCTAAATGAAAAGGGAAAGTTTTAAGCCCTATCCTAAAAGCAGAGAGGGTGTCTGTCTTTTGAATCCAAGCTGGAAGCTGGTTCCACAGAAGAGGAACCCGAAAGCTGAAGGCTCACCTCCTATTCTACTTTTGAATATCCAAGGAACCACGAGTGAACCAACAGTCTAAGAGCGAAGTGCTCTACTCGGGTGATATGGTACTACGAGGATTTTAAGATGAGATGAAACCAGGTTGGGTTGAGCCAGGACTCTGCAGTCTATTTACACCTACAGGCCAGTGGACACTCTTTCAGTGATGAGGATGTAACATCCTGGACAGGGAGGAACGCTGGTCTGAGCGCGGAGTCAAGGAGGCCATTTACGTGAAAAGGGAAAGACCATCTCTGAATCGAGGAGGGGGCCTAAGGGTACATCTTTCACCATCTTACAATGCTGTGATTGCAGCCATTCCCCAACTCTCTGTAAATGCTACTCATAGCCATTGATCAGTGATCGTGATGCTTTTCATAATGATCATGTGTCAGGGCTCTGTGTGCGGGCAGGTGGAGATGTGGATCCAAGTGCAGGACTCAGAGACGTAAATGTAACTGAAAACTTCAGCTTTATTGCTGGCACCAAACATGAAACCACTAACTGGAACACACAGGCAGGATCTGAGGGGACAACGCGACACTGAGCAAAGGCAACACAGGGCTAATATACACAGGGAGGTAATCAGGGAATGGAAGACAGGAGGGAGACACAGCTGGGAGAGATCAGGGCTGACGAGACAGGGAGAGCGAAGCTGGACACACTAACATAAGACACAGACCTTCACAATAAAACAGGAAACCACACTTTACCAAGACCTGGGCTAGACAGAAAGGCGGACTTGACACTGAACAAAACCTACTAATACAATAATAAACACAGTATCACAAAGTAAACAGCATTTGACTCATAATCCAGAGAAATACCATGAACAGAAGAACTAATCCCCCACCAAGAATAAGACATAATCATAATCAAAGCACCAGAGAATAAGAAATAATCATATAATCATGAAACTGGCCTCACGGCTCATTGTTAGTGAGTGGTGCTTGTTTCAGTCATCATTCAAATTTCTCCCACTGAAAATGCTACGTCCAGATAAATGGAATCAACTTTTTGGGATTTCCTTACCTCGCAGCAAAACCTTTCTGGCACAACTTCACCTGCTTCCAAGGTGCATGGAGAGGATGAAAGAATTCACAAAGCAGGAACTCCAGCAACACTTGAGGGAAGATGAACAACTTTAATAATTGACCAACGCGTTTCGGCTTGTGGCCTTCATCAGGGTCATGATTTCCTTACCTGGAAGATTGAGCATGCATAAACACACTTATCTGTGGTATTGCTGAACTGAGGTCTAACAGGACACATATGGAGATGAGTTCACTGAACAAAATTAACTCCATTCAATAGATATGATTGAAACCACTGCAGCACAGTACCTGTAACAGTAACTGCACGCTCTAATCACTAAAATAAAATTTTATGGTCAACAGAATCTGCAGTAGGAGGTCTAGGAGGACCAGCACGGAGATGAGTTTGTGCTGGTCTTAATCTTTTTATGTCAGAGTCATAAGAAGATCATTTGTAATCGTCACTAAAGCTGTTTTTGTACTGTGCTTAGTTCTGAAACTTCACTGAAACTCTTCAAATAAACCTGCACATGATTAGTTAGCTACTTTTGCAAGAAATGTTTAGAAAAAACTAAGGTTGGAGATCGGTCATTAATTAGCTAAGCCAGCTGGGTCATGTGATTTTTTTTAAAGTAGTGGTTTAACTGCTGCCAGCTTGAAGGCCTGTGGTACAAGGTCCATTAATAGGGATGGGTCGATCATATTTAGGACTTCTCTCAGAAGCAACAACTGGAGAAAAAGAGTCTTAAATAATTTATTTGTGAAGAAAGTTATTACAAAGTTATTACTGGGCTACTCACCAGCTTGGCTCTGGAGGCAGTCACACTTTCCCCCTATCCCTTATCTTTCCTGCTTGGCTTCTCATGTCTATTGTATAGTCTCGCTTATTCTCTAACCCTAAGAGAGTCTCCCAGACTTGTTCTCTAAAAACCTAAAGAAGAATTATGGATTTGATCAACTAGTCCCTTAACGAAACTGACAACTCCTGGGCTTGGGAGAGCCCGACTGTCCTGCGGAGATGTTTGCTGCTGGATACTCAATGGTCGGTTGCGTCGTGTGTCTGGCGACACTCTCGATGGAGGACATTGAATGAGATCTACCAATTAGGTAGATAACAGAGTTCTGGCTGATTGGAGCTGGCTTGGACCTGGCTTATCGAAGAACAAGAAGCAGCTACAGCTGTTCAAAATCCCACAAGGCTGGCCAACATGATAGACGATGGGCAGGGCTGTGAGTACTCAGACTGTGTTTTTTGGAACACCATATGGATACGGTCTTGGAGAAGCTCCTGGCTCTGTAATATGGATAAGACCTTGAAGAAGAACAACGGGAATTGAGAGACCTGTGACCAGTGACGGACATTAGACCAACTGTAAAATTGGAAGCAGTTTGTTCGCACTAACCAAAACAACTATCATTTTTATCTCATGCGGCCCCCCTGGCGCCAGCTGGATGCTCAAGGCAAAAGTTGACGGGAATAACAATTCTCCTTTAGATAACAAGACTGTGACTCTCTTCCCCCTCCTTCAAGGCCACCCGAGTCGACCGAAGATTGTTGACTTTTGCTTAACCGGGTGAAGTGACACTTTATCTCGGTTGAACACGGAACACACACACATACGCATGTACACTGACACAGACCTACACTCACTTTTCTGTTCTCAAACTGATCTTCCTGTTGGAGCTCAGTCTGGGGGGAGTTCTTTTTTCTCCTCGTCTTTCCTCCTGTTGTGCATATACCTCTCTGACCTGTCTACCCCATGTGATGTTGTGTAATGTATGTATGGTCGGAAGGGTAAGATGGCGCTGGCAAAGGTAGGCAGCCTTGACCCAATTTCCTTCGGGGTCAACCTTCAGGATCAATAAAGTTTTATTGAATTGAACTGAATAGTTAACGTTAGCTCAACAGAATTCTGACTTTTTGTCAGCCTGGCAAAAAGAGAGTTAAATTAGTGAGATGCCACTGAAAATGTCATAGACCAGGGCCTCTGCCAGATGTCCCCAGCACATTCTCACTATATGTTTGGGTCTATGTGTTAACAGACCTCTCTGCATTGAATCATATCTGTTATTAATCTCTGTCTCTCTTCCACAGCATGTCTTTTATCCTGTCTTCCTTCTCTCATCCCAACCAGTCGCAGCAGATGGCCCCGCCCCTCCCTGAGCCTGGTTCTGTCGGAGGTTTCTTCCTGTTAAAAGTTAAAAGGGAGTTTTTCCTTCCCACTGTTGCCAAAGTGCTTGTTCATAGAGGGTCATATGATTGTTGGTTTTTCCTCTGCATGTATTATTGTAGGGTCAACCTTACAATATAAAGCACCTTGAGGCGACTGTTGTTGTGATTTGGTGCTTTATAAATAAACAAAATTGGACTGAATTGAATTGGTACACAAGGCCTGTCTAGCATTTTCATCTGCCACCTGATCCAAATCACCACCAGGTGGTGATTAGCTGACAGCTCTGCTCCTCGCCTTTCACAGGCTCAGATCTGATGATACAGGTACAAAATCAGTTGGTTGAATACCAAACATGGTGTTTTATGGACAAACTGGTGTTTTATGGTTAGCACAAAAGTCCAAAAACAAAACACCAGTTGGGCTCAGATTGGGCACATCGTTTTTCAAAATCACACCCCCCTCTAATAATAACAACAAGTGCTTGTTGAGTTATATTTGACTAAATCTGGCTAAAAGAAACATAGATATATCAAGAGAAAAATAATGTGTAAAAAATATGAATCTTATTTATCCCCTTATCATAAACCTAACCCCTCCAACAGGCAGAGCCAAAGGGCAGACTGAAAGGAAAAGTACATGTCACAAAGTCTTGATGTCCCCTGTGTCTTTGTCACACAAAGGAGCACTCATCCAGTGCCCCTTCCCCCACTGAGTAATTTAGCCATAGTTCTCTAAACGTTTCCTACTCAAACTTGGAATATGGAATGACGGGGATGGGGGCTTTGGGCGGAAATATAATTACGGCTGCTTAAAGATAGTAAAGGCTGAGAATGGGGGATGACATCAGACTAATTTCACACTCAGGCCTCGGATGGTCAGGCCAAGCCTGGGCCTCGCCGTGCTACACTGATCAAAGCCTGCTGCAGCTGCCCCAGAAGCCAAAGAGAGAGAGAGAGCGAGAGAAGGTCTTAAATATGCTAATCTCCAGGACAAATATATTTTAATCTTGTTAGAATACAAGTTAATGCTGCAGCTCAGTGACCAAACCTTATGCTATAAGAGTAAGGATGTAGAAATCACACTTTGTCTTAAAGGCGTTTTCTTTTCAACAAGTTGTATTCATACAAGTACCCCCCCATGCTTTTAACATTCACACACTCTGATGGATGCACAGAGAATAACTTGGGGTTAGTATCTCGCCTTAGGATATTCAGCATAGCAGACTAGAGTAGCCAGGATTCGAACCACCAAACTTCTGATTAGTGATGTCCTGCTCTACCTCCTAAGCATCAGCCACCGCAGAGAGAGGTGCAGGTCAGTACGGAGAAACTCCACAATCCAGCCTAACCAGGGGTTACTTATGACTGGAGATGGTAGATGAAACTGGGGAGTAGGAGGCGTAAGCAGAGTTAGTACTCCCAGCCAAATACACATGCACATGTTGAAAGGAGAAAGGAGTGAAAGGAGAGGAGGACAGAAAGAAGGCAGAGAGGAGCATGGCAGATGTCATCATAACAAAAGTAAAAGATGGGCAATAAATATGTCAAGTAATCAATCAGGCTATGAACCATCAACATGTGATTGTGAAAAATATGTTACAAAACTCCCTGTGAACCAGGGAGAGGGTATATACACAGATCACTTAACCCTTTTGTAATCAGCACGTTGAGCTACTCTGATCACTTGCATGTCTTCACCCATCCACTGCCTTTTCATTTTGGTAACTATACTCTAAAAGCACTGAAAAATACTATTCATCCTGGAACTGCATTTGACTTTACCTGACGTGAAACAAACACACAACTGCTATTTTCCTTTAAAGATACCGACTTTGGTAGACTTGCTTTAGCTAGTAGCAAACTTTAAAACAGACCGAGATGGCAAGGAGAGGTGTGGAGGATTTGGGGCATCTGAGGTTAGACTACAGCCACACTAATAAGTTCTACAACACTTATTAGAAATGAAAACGATCTTCATCATTATAGCATCAACAAGTTCAGAAATAATCACTGCACCCATAAACTCATATCACACGGTCAGTTACATACCCTGCTGTGTCTCCTCTGCAGTAGTGAGGTTATAAGACTTTGCAAAGACTGAGATCTTGTAGGAACTGCAAGTAGATCATTTTACTTTTGAGATGACTTCCTTATCAGAGGAAAAAACATTGTTGAACATAGGAACAGAAAAGGAAATAGAAGGAGCATGTGTTCTCAGCCTTCCTGGTGCGTGTTTGTTCTACAAGAACAAAGTAATGGAAGTAGGGAAAACATCACAAGCATTTCTTGAGGGAATAAGAAACAAACCCAGTGGTTGGTGACCGTGTTCACTTGATTGAACTTGACTGAACAGTGGGCTGTGAGGCCCCCTCACAGCCCACTGTTCACCAGTGCTAGTTTCAATCATTATGCAAATGTGCTGTTTATAAGGTTGGAAACCTGCAGTCAGCTGAGACTGAAGAAGTCACTTGGATGCATGAGGAAACATTTGTCCCACTGAAAACATTAGTTCAGATGAACAGAATCAACTTTTTGGGATTTCCTTACCTGGATGATTGATCATGCGTCAAGACAAGGTGGAGCAAGTGTGGAAACAAACTGTACATAAAAGACGGAAGTAGCAGCTTGTACACTTGCCTGTTGTAGACTACAGTTTTGCATCCTTGAGTATGAAGTATTTTTTTTCCCGTTGTTGTCTTACATTTTCCGTCCAGGCTGCTGAGGGATGTGTGGATCTGAATGAGAGGCCTACAACACTGTTAATCACAAAGTAGCCAGGCTCAAAATAATCCCCTTTGTTTTAAATTCACCCTGAAAGGAATCATTTAAAAAATGAACACCTGTATTGAACAGCTGTATTCAGGAAGGCAATAGATAAATGATCAAACTACTAATTCAGTTTTCTTCACACGTTTCCATAGAAAAGATCCAATTGTGAAGCAGTACCGAATAAAAAGAATAACAACATCAAGTTGCACTCAAGGGTGTGGCATGGATGGCAATTGAGCTTCCATTTAGCTTAGCTTGACTTTTTTTTTAATTGTTTTTTCTTGCATATCTCAGCATACTGGACTGTCACAACAGCAGTCGCCTCAAGGCACTTTATATTGTAAGGTAGAACCTACAATAATATATACAGAGAAAAACCCCAAAAATCATATGACCCCCTATTAAGCACTTTGGCGACAGTGGGAAGGAAAAACTCTCTTTTAAAAGGAAGATATCGCTGGCAGAGCCAGGAGGGAGGAGTGGCCATCTGAGTCCACTGTCAGAGGCCATAAGAAGATCATTTGTAACCTTCACTAAAGCTGTTTCTGTGCTGTGATGAGCTCTGAAACCTGACTGAAACTTCAAATAAGCCTCTGCAGATGATCTGTTAGTTGTTTGACAACTACTCTTTCAAGGATTTTTTAGGTAAAAGGGAGGTTACAGCTTGTCCTATAATTAGCTAAGACTGCTGGATCAAGTGATGGATTTTTAAGTAAAGGTTTAATTCCTGCCAGCTTGAAGGTTTGTGGTACATAGACGATTATTGGAGATAGGTTGATCATATTTAAGATTAAAGCATTAATAAATGGCAGGATTTCTTTGAGCAGTCTTGTGGTTTGTTTGGAGATAGTAATTACTGAAGTTAACTCAGAAAGCTCAATTGGAGAAAGAGACTAAATAAATATCAATGTAGACCATGTTACATCTGTGAGATTTTTCTATAGTGTTCTCTTTTCTCATTCTTTGTGATTTTTTATGTTTAAGTGTTTTTTTGCTGGTTTTTAGTTCGTTTTTTTGTCTGTTTGGGAGCTGGCAGAGTCTCTATGGAGATGGGGTTTTTTTTGGGGGGGGGGGGGGGGGTATCAGGAGGAGAGACGCTGCCGAGAGGCGTGTAAGACTCAACTCTGTTTCCTGGTCCCAACTCTGGATAGTCATATTGTAGCGAACCCCCCCGAATGAAGGATGACACTTTACTGATGACGTTTTGAAGGTTTAATGGCAGTAAACCATCAATCTCACCGTAAGAGCTCGGGATGTATACATAGAAACAGCGTGTAAGCAACATAATCCACACTCTTACAATCGTAAACCTTATAACATGAAGTTTGTTTCAACGTAACATTTAACAAATGTAGCGACTGTCACAAAAACATCTAAACGTCTCCTTATTTACATCATAACCATACCTTGTGCCTCCATCAAGGGGGCTGCTAATGACAAAAGAAATCACCATAGGCTCCGTTAAGCCATCACTTTTCTAAACTCCCGCGACTGCTGCTGAAAACTGCGCCAAAAACAGTTTTTCAGGAGATCGTCCCATCAAAATAAAAGCTTCTACACACGGACAGGAAGTTGGTAGTAGAAAACAGGAATGAGTGCCAAAATAAGGTGCAAGGAAAGGCATTCAGGGTTATTTACACTCCCACCAAAATTACGAATAATCGGTTTACATAAGAACCAAAATGAATAATTTTCCCAAACAAAATAACCCATGTAGGAGTTACCTTAGGAACTTTCTAACAACAATACAAGTTTTTGTACTGGACGCTCAACAACTGATAGTTTAGTAGAGCGTTGACCTTTATTATTGAGTCTCTTTTCTCCAAGTGAGATCTTTACCCTTCGCACAAGTCCATCTTTTCCACTGACAGTCTCTACAACTCTTGCAAGTCTCCATTCCCCTCTGGGTGCCAGTTCATCCATTTCCAACACAACATCACCTACTTTTAGATTCCTCTTTGGTGAGTGCTACTTTTGCCTTGAAATGATGTTGTGAATGTATTCTCGTCTCCAGCGGCTCCAGAACTGCTCTGCAAGGAACTGCACGCGGCGCCACCTCTTCTTGCTGTACAGGTCCTCATTTGAAAAGGCACCAGGTGGGGGCAACGGTGCATTGGATTTCATGTGCAGCAGATGATTGGGCGTGAGCGGTTCTAGGCTGTTGGGGCTGTTCAAGTTATCTATAGTCAGGGGTCTGGTATTGACTATAGCCATGGCTTCGTAGAATAACGTCCGTAATGAAGCATCATTGAGTCTGTCATGAGCCAGTGACAGAGTGGTATTCAGCACACTTCTGACAGTCTTTATCTGACGTTCCCACACTCCCCCTGCATGACTTGCATGGGGTGCGTTCATCACAAAGTCACATTGTTTTTCAGTCAAGTATGTATTTAGTCTCTGAGTGTCTAGCTCATTTAAAGCTGCTTTAAACTCATTCTGAGCACCAACAAAGTTCGTTCCCTGGTCACATTGGATGTGTCGAACTGCACCTCTGATTGAAATGAAACATCTTACTGCATTAATAAATGCATCAGTAGACAAGTCCTCTAAGAACTCGATGTGAATGGCACGAGAACAAAAGCAAGTAAATAAGAGTCCATACCGTTTGTGTTGTTTTCTTCCCTCTGTTGTCACAAATGGACCAAAACAGTCCATGCCGCAGTGTGTGAAGGGAGGAGAGGGCTCTAAGCGATGTGGAGGTAGGTCACTCATCCTCTGACCCTCTGGAGCTTTGCGGAGTCTGCGGCAGATCACACATTGTCGGATGAATGAGGCAACTGTTTTACTCATCCCAGGAATCCAGTAGCCACTGGATCTGATTTCATTTATGGTGAATCCCTTTCCTTGGTGTTTTACTTTGTCATGACAGTGAGATATTATGAGTTTGGCTGCACAATGTTCTTTTGGGATCACGATCGGGTGTTTGAAGGTGTCACTCGTTGCATGCTGGAGTCTCCCTCCCACCTTGAGGAGACCATCTGTATCCATGAAAATGTCCAGTTTAAACAGTTTGTTATGATGTGGGAGCTGTTCTCCTTTCTTCAGCGGTTTTATTTCCTGTTCGTACGCTTGAATTTGTACATGTCGAATGACCACAAGTTCAGCATTTTTCTGCTCACTCACTGTAGCTGATGCATTTGACTTGATGTGTCTAGCCCTTCTTATGAGACGTGCTACAGCCTTAATTGCTTTGGACCAGGAGGAGAACTTACTTAGACATTCAGCAAGACTTACAGTGCCTGTGACTTTAGTTAACATTGTCTGTACTTTTCTGACTTCTGGATCTCCTATGGTCAGATCCAGCTCGACAGGTTGTACTGTGGGCAGTTCATTTTTCCACAAAAAGGAGGGGCCAGTGAACCAGATAGACTTATTTAACTCATTGACAGTTATGGTAAAAATGGTAAATGGCCTGTATTTATATAGTGCTTTTACTAGTCCCTAAGGACCCCAAAGCGCTTTACACATCCAGTCATCCACCCATTCACACACACATTCACACACTGGTGATGGCAAGCTACATTGTAGCCACAGCCACCCTGGGGCGCACTGACAGAGGCGAGGCTGCCGGACACTGGCGCCACCGGGCCCTCAGTTACACCTCTCGAAGCACCGTCAGCTGGATTCAGTTCTGATGGCACGTAAAACCACTGCTGAGGGCTTGTACTTTCCCTGATCCTCTGAACCCTGTTAGCTACAAAGGTGTGGAAACGACGTGCATCATTGTTTATGTAGCCCAGCACCACCTTTGAATCAGTCCAGAAGTACTCCTTTGCACCATAACACAGTTCTTCCCGTAACATGTTGCTGACTGAGACTGAAACTACAGCTGCTGTTAGTTCAAGTCTGGGGATTGTGGTCAGTTTAGTTGGAGAAACTCGAGCCTTTGCTATTACCAGAGAGCAGTGAACTTCACCTTTAGCGTTCTTTGTCCTCAGATAGCTACATTGTCCATAACCACTTGAGCTTGCATCCGAAAAGTGGTGCAACTCTATTTCTTTAGTTTCACCAAAGTTAGCAGGCAGGTAACAGCGAGGTATGTTTAGCTTGTCTAGATTTACAAAGTCACTTTGCCAACTCACCCACCTTGGCTTGAGTGCATTTGGTATGGGGTCGTCCCACCCGACACCATGCTGACACATTTCTTGCAAGATTTTCTTTCCATTCAGCACATATGGCGCTAAAAATCCAAGTGGGTCGTAGATTGACGCGACAGTGGATAGAATACCTCTGCGTGTGGCTGGCTGGACTTTCAGTGTGTTGTCAAATTTGAAACGGTCCTTTTCAATGCTCCACTGGATGCCTAGTGCTCTTTCTTGTGGCATGTCTTTGAATGTCAAGTCTCTTATGTTAATGTTTACAGCACACTCTGATGCAGGTATACTTTGCAAAACAGTGTGATTGTCAGAAACAAACTTGTGGAGACGCAGGTTACCTTTGCGGCAGATTTCTCTGGCTTCTTGTGCCAACTGCATTGCTTCTTTCACTGTGTTTGTGCTCGTAACTCCATCGTCGACATAAAAGTCTTTCTCAATGAACTGTGAACCTGCTGGGTGCGAGTGGCAGTGCTCTTTGGCTAAGTACTTCAGTCCATAATTTGCACAGCCTGGAGATGACCAAAAAGGTGTACCTTCATTCTGTATGTTTGAGGTTGTGTGCTTGTATCACCGTTTTTCCACCAGAGGAAACGTAGATAGTCCCGGTCCCTCTCACTGACGTGGAACTGGTGGAACATCTTTTCTATATCGCACATTAAGGCAATAGGATGTTGCCGGAATCTCAAGAGAATGCCAGTCAGATTGCTTATTAAGTCTGGCCCTTGGAGGAGATGATCATTGAGACTTGTTCCATTGTGTTTGGCTGAACAGTCAAATACGACACGCAGTTTTGTGGGCTTTTTGGGGTGGTAAATCCCATGATGGGGGATGTACCATTGTTCACCTTGTGTTCCTTCGTTGTGTACTTCTTCCACGTCTCCTCTTTCAATTATGTCATTCATGTATGCAACATAATCATTTTTGTAGTTCTCATCCTTGTTCAACCTTCTCCTTAAGTCTTCCAGTCTGATCTCTGCAAGCCTTTTGTTGTCTGGTAAGTTTGGCCTTTGCTTGAATGGAAGAGGCATCTCACAGTATCCTTGTTCATTTTTCTTTATCCCTTCCTTAAGTTTTTCCAGAAAAACGACATCCTCTTGTGAGACCGTTTTGTCACATGCCTTTGTGTCCTTGAAATCTAATTCAAGAACATTGATCATGTCCATTGGTGTTACAGCAGGCATTTCCTTTACCATGACCCTATGGCACAGACTTGTTTCAGTTTCATTTGACTCTGATGAGCCACCAACAATGCTCCACCCTAGGTCTGTCTGTATGGCAAATGGCTCATTGTCTTTTCCGAGTAGAACCTGTTTTGGAGCTAGAGTTCTGGGACAGTTAAATCCAATGAGTAGTCCAACATCACAACTCAGGAGAGGGGGTATCTGATCAGCGATCTCTGACAGATGGGGCCATTGCCTTGCAGTTTCATTTGTGGGTATGTTGTCATAGTTAAATGGGATGTAGTCCTTTGTGTAGGAGGGTGGAAGGTCAATGTGAACATCTGAATTATAACCTCTCACACGTAACCCTGCTACTGTCTGACTTTTGACTGTCATGTGAACTCCCAGCATCGTGGTTAGTTTTAGCTTAACTGGATGGGATGCTGCTTCTAACTGGTTAGTTATCTCCTCACTGACAAATGTGTTGTCACTTTGTGTGTCTAATAAAGCGTACACAAGCTGCTCTTTAGATGGACTCTGAGTAGTGGAAACCCACACAGGAACAATCATGGAGGTACTACCTGATTGACCCACCTTAGTAACATTCAGAGCTGTGGCTGCCATGGTATCATTTTCTGTGGTTGAAGCGACGTTTGTAGAGCTCTGAGGCCTTTCATTTGCCATGTGACTCTCATTGTGCAAACAGGTGGGGTGTCGTCCTTTGCAAGTGTCACATTTGTGGCGATGACGACAGTCTCTGGCATTGTGGCCCACCTTTAAGCACCCGTAGCACAGTTTATTTTCCTTCACAAATGTCCGTTTGTGGTCTAGTGACTTCTCTGAGAAGCTTGGGCACTTTGACAACTGATGACTTTCATCTTTGCAGAACATGCAGGCCACCTTTAACCTTGTGTCATTTGACTTAGTTTTTTCTCCTTGTACCGTGGCTTATGTAGTGAAGACTTGAGTCACAGATCTGTTTGGTTTGGTCTCCCTTACGTATCTTTTCTCCAAGGATGAGCTGCTTGAATAGAGTGCATATGAAGAAGTCACAGGATTACATGCAATTTCTGCCTCGAGTGCTACAAACTCTGCAAAATCCTTGTAAGAGGGAAAATCTTTGCCTTTCATGAGAGCAACTGTGACTTGACGGTTCCAACGCGTTGCAAGCCATTCTGGAATCTTTTGCAATAACTTTTGGTTTTCCTCACAGTCACTTAGTATCTCTAAGCCCTTTACATGTGGTGTTGCTTGCAGACAGGTTGTGAGAAAATCAGAAAAGGCCCGTAGACCTTCTGCATCTTTTGAGTGGATTTTAGGCCACTTTGACAGTTTGTCTCTGAATGCCTTTTGAACAACAAATGGCTGACCGTAGCGTTGGTCAAGTCTTTTCCATGCATCTTTGTATGCCTCTTCATCACTGCGGTAGAACGTGGCCTCAAGACACTTAAGAGCAGGACCAGTGATATACCTTTTTAACAAATGCAGTTTTTCAGCTGGAGATATACCTTTGTGGCCCACCAGTGAGATGAAGGAAGCCTTCCATTCGATGTAGGTGATGGGATCTCCGCTGAACACGATGGGCACAGGCACTGGAATTCTGCTTACTGCTATGCTGTCTTGAATAGCTTTAGCCAGCTGCAATACGTCTGTGGGAGGCGATTGAGTGACAATTTGTGAGTGCAGTTGTTGTAGAGGATTATTGACAGGGATGGATGCATATTGTTCCACATGTGGGTGATATGAACCTGTAGAGAGCTCTGAGGCTGGTTGTGCAAAGCTTTGGTTGATAACAGACATCCCATTGCTCTGTAACATTAACTGACTGTCCATATCAACTTTAAACTCTTTGTCATAAATCTCTAATTTTGCACGTGCTGCTTGCCTTTCCTTTTCTGCTTGTAAACGCTCTAGTTCAGACCTTTGTGCATCCAATTCCCTCCTGTGTTTCTCTTCCATTTCTCTTATTTTTTGTTTTTGTTTTATTTCCTCTTGTGTGATTTTATACTGAGCTTCTTTTGCAGCTAATTCTGCAGCAGCATCGATTCTTTTGGCTGCAATGCTTGCTTCAGATTGGTAACTTGACTGTGATGCAGTACCAAATATGGACTTAGCATGTTCATAAGCTAAGAGCTGATGGAGGCGCTGCCTTTCTCTATCTGCATCATACTCATCTATAGCTGCTAAACGCTCAGATATGATTTTCATAATGTCCTTTGTCACTGATTCACAAGAGTCCATTTTGCGCCTTATGACATGGGATGGTTCATTACGCTCTCTATATTCACTGTATGTTTTTGTCATATCATTTACTGTCCTTTCAATATCATCAGCCATTTCTGCTAACCGTGAATCTGATAAATCACTTTTCAGGTCTTCTCTGTATACTCTGACCTGGCCTTTCCAATGTTCATAAATGGTTAGCAGTTTCTTCTCTCTTTTATTCTGTTCATCCCTTTGATATAAGAGCATTTTCTCTGTGGGCGCACTGGGCCGTTCTGACCGCCTTGGGAACGTTTCATTAGCTGTTTCATCAGCTTCGCATGTTAATTCCTTTCGTTGTTCCTTTTCGTTTAACTGACCTCCTTCTATATTTTCCATTTTGAGAGCAATTGCTTGTTACCGGACCGCTGCTGTAGCTTGCTGCTCCGTGCCGTGCCGTGCCGTTCCGATCGCAGGAAGCTCTCTCTCTCGCTGCTCCCGGAGGCAAGCTCTTACTGCTCCCGGAGGTAAGCTCTTACTGTAGCGAACCCCCCCGAATGAAGGATGACACTTTACTGATGACGTTTTGAAGGTTTAATGGCAGTAAACCATCAATCTCACCGTAAGAGCTGGGGATGTATACATAGAAACAGCGTGTAAGCAACATAATCCACACTCTTACAATCGTAAACCTTATAACATGAAGTTCGTTTCAACGTAACATTTAACAAATGTAGCGACTGTCACAAAAACATCTAAACGTCTCCTTATTTACATCATAACCATACCTTGTGCCTCTATCAAGGGGGCTGCTAATGACAAAAGAAATCACCATAGGCTCCGTTAAGCCATCACTTTTCTAAACTCCCGCGACTGCTGCTGAAAACTGCGCCAAAAACAGTTTTTCAGGAGATCGTCCCATCAAAATAAAAGCTTCTACACACGGACAGGAAGTTGGTAGTAGAAAACAGGAATGAGTGCCAAAATAAGGTGCAAGGAAAGGCATTCAGGGTTATTTACACTCCCTTTGGGGGGGTTTAATAAATTTGTCCATATTTCTAGAAATGAGAGCTGCTCCATCCAAAGTGGGATGGATGCCGTCTCTCCTAACAAGACCAGGTTTCCTTCAGAAGGTTTGCCAATTATCTATGAAGCCCACATCGTTTCTGGGACACCACTCAGACAGCCAGCAATTTAAGGAGAACATGCGGCTAAACATGTCACTCCTGGTCTGATTGGGGAGGGGACCAGAGAAAACTACAGAGTCCGATATTGTTTTGGCAAAGTTACACAATGATTTAATATTGATTTTGATCCCTATCAGGTGTGTATGGGCTCAAGTTGTGGTCATAAATATTTTGTACTTGTAAATAGGGATGGGTACCGGTATCGTTCTGACATAAACGGTAGTGACCAGACCGAAAAGCAGCGCACATTTCGGTGCTTTATTTCAGTGCTTTTTTTCCTGAGATGTCATACACTTTGGATTCTAGCCAATCATTTTACCTTTCCAAGGATAGTAGGCGGGCCCAGGTACGTACGTTCTTTTAGAGCAGAGCGACAGATTAAAAATGCCCAAGGCGAAGCGGTCAAAGTCTGTCTGTACTTCACAGCAAAAGATGCAAACTCAGCAGCCTGCAACAAGCGCTTTAAGCTGATACTGTGATACTGTGCAAAGGAGGTAACACCTCAAATCTGATGAAACACCTGGCAACGCATAGCGTTTTTTTAAAAGCCGAGAAATGCGCCGTATTTGATAGCTTGCTGCGAGACCTCACACCGAGCACATCTACTGCGGGTGTGGTGCCTGTTATCGGACCCGGAGTTAGCAACATCCCCCAAGAACCCGAAGAGGAGAGTCCTGATGCAGCAGCAGCCGTTCTTCTCTGCGTGAGTAGCTTAATGTTGTTCCAGTGTAATTTACGTTGAGTAGGCTAACCCTTGAGGACTCTGAGGAAGAACCACCTGTCCTCAGACATCCTGGTGAACTTCTATCGTTGCACCATCAAGAGCATCCTGACCAACTGTATAACAGTCTGGTACGGGAACCGCTCTGTCTCGGACCGGAAGGCGTTGCAGAGGGTCGTGAAAACTACCCAGCGCATCGCCAGAGCACCACTTCCTGCCATAAAAGACATCTACAGGAAGCGGTGTCTGAAAAGGGCTGGGAAAATCATCAGAGACCCCAGTCACCCATCACATGGACTCTTCACCCTCCTGCCCTCTGGGAGGCGCTACAGGAGCCTCCGGACTAAGACCACCAGGTACCGGAACAGCTTCTTCCCCACAGCTGTCAGACTCCTGAACTCTGCCTCCTGACATCTGACCCACGTTAACTCATGGACTGAACATACACACACCCACAATGGACAACTGTACCCTCAAACACACAATAATAACATGGACTGAACCACCACTCACAACCACTAGCACTTTATAGCCTCTGTAGAAACTATCTACACCCTCACTTATCTTAACTGCACTACTGTATAGCTCTGTGTAAATAATCATTCTGTACATTCAATAATCTTTAATCCTACAACTGTTTACAACTTGCATAGTTCCCATTTCTGTATATCTCAGATTCTGTAAAGTTATTTATTTCATATTCTGTATAGTTTTTCATATTTATATCCTGTTCATAGCCTGTACATAGCTTGTACTCACTACAGCCTGTACATACTTATAGTTATAGAATATTCACAACATACTTCATACCGTGTACATTATAACATACCATAATAGACCCATTTCTGTAATATACTCACATATCTATATTATTGCTAATATATATTGTAATATATCTATATCACTAAGCACTTCTGGATGGATGCAAACTGCATTTCGTTGCTCTGTACCTGTGCATGTGCAATGACAATAAAGTTGAATTCTATTCTATTCTATTCTATTCTAACCACGTTATTACATTAATGCATGTAAGGTGAACTAGCAAACATCATCATAGCTACATGCGGCTGTCTTCTTGTTTGATAGAGTGATACCATATATACCCTATAGAGGCAAAAAAGGCTAACATTGTTATCTTTTTACAAAAAAAACAGCTAAGCATGAGAGGTTTTAGGACAAAGTTTGTGTTTTCCATTGTTTAAGCACCGGTTCCAACCAAAGGAGGTATGTTGTATCAACAGAAAAGGCTGACTTGGTTATCATTTTGCTGAAAAAAAGAGACTGCTAAAAATAAAAACATAAGATGTTTTTGGACAAAGTGTGTGTTCTCCATTCTTTAAGCACCGGTTCGAGCACCGTTTAAGCACCGGCACCGTTTCAAAAGTACCGGTTTGGCACCGGTATCGGATAAAATACCGATCCCTACTTGTAAATCACACTGCATAGGTGTGAACTGAGTTTTGTAACCTTGTAAACCAAAATATCTGAAAATGTTATGTTTGTGCATCTGTAGAAGAGAATTTGTGCTTGTGTAAAAAAGACTTTGTAAGAAATATTTACACAAGTTACAAACTTTTTTTGTAACTCATCTGGCCTGGTCACAGATACAAAGCAAAAATTTGTAATGTAAAACTCCCTCACTTCCCTCGCTTGCAATTTTACTTCCTTTCAGCTGATTGGTCAATGTCATGGCAATCACAAACGTAACAATCCAATCAGAGAACAGATGGGTTTGGCTGTCGGATGGGTGCTTTACTGAGCTTCTGGTCCTGGAAGGCTTAAGGCCCTTTCACATTGGACGCAGTGTGTGCCAGCGTTTTCCCTCCACGAAGGAAAACATTCTGTGCGTGTGCGAGTTCGGTGAATTTTTTGTTACAGGTTTATGCGCTTGTACAGGGACCTGCACAGACTCAACGGCTCTGTGGACCTCGGGGGTGAAAGCAGTGTTGTGGAAATGACACACTCTTCACTTGCGCAACATCTCTAAAATTAGAAATATCCTGTCTCAGAGTGACGCTGAAAAACTAGTTCATGCATTTATTACTTCCAGGCTGGACGACTGTAATTCATTATTATCAGGAAGTCCTAAAACCTCCCTGAAAAGCCTTCAGCTAATCCAAAATGCTGCAGCAAGAGTACTGACAGGGACTAGAAAGAGAGAGCAGATTTCTCCTGTTTTGGCTTCCTGTTAAATCCAGAATTCAATTCAAAATCCTGCTCCTCACATACCCGTGGCGACCGTGGCTCAGGGGGTTGGGAATCGCATCTGTAACCGGAAGGTCGCCGGTTCGATCCCTGGGCTCTCTGTCCTGGTCGTTGTGTCCCTGGGCAAGACACTTTACCCTACTTGCCTACTGGTGTTGGCCAGAGGGGCCGATGGCGCGATATGGCAGCCTCGCTTCTGTCAGTCTGCCCCAGGGCAGCTGTGGCTACAACTGTAGCTGCCTCCACCAGTGTATGAATGTGAGAGTGAATGAATAGTGGTATTGTAAAGCGCTTTGGGTGCCTTGAAAAGCGCTATATAAATCCAATCCATTATTATTATTAAGGTCTTAAATAATCAGGCCCCATCTTATCTTAATGACCTTGTAGTACCATATCACCCTATTAGAGCACTTCGCTCTCACTCTGCAGGCCTACTTGTTGTTCCTAGAGTATTTAAAAGTAGAATGGGAGGCAGAGCCTTCAGTTTTCAGGCCCCTCTTCTGTGGAACCAGCTTCCAGTTTGGATTCAGGAGACAGACACTATCTCTACTTTCAAGATTAGGCTTCAAACTTTCCTTTTTGCTAAAGCATATAGTTAGGGCTGGACCAGGTGACCCTGAATCCTCTCTTAGTTATGCTGCAATAGACGTAGGCTGCCGGGGGATTCCCATGATGCATTGAGTTTTTCCTTTCCAGTCACCTTTCTCACTCACTGTGTGTTAACAGACCTCTCTGCATTGAATCATATCTGTTATTAACCTCTGCCTGGCTAGCTTTGGGTTTTTCAAGGGTGCGAAGCCGAGTCTCTAATTCAGTGATCCTGGCTGCAAATAGGCTACATTTATTCCAAATATGTGACCACAGTGCACACGTCTAATGTTGCTCACAGTGGTCCAAGGGACGCTCAGGGAGTTTGTGTGTTCGCTCAGACACATGAAACATTAGAGGGAACATTGGTGAAGAGGCCATGCCTAAAGACACAGTGAGTGAATACTGTGACTATAGATTAGCGAGTGAATAGACAAAGAGTGTGCTTCGGATGAAGCACGTGAAGATTAAACTATGACATAAGAAGTTATCTGCAAGTTTTAATTAAATTGCTATGCAGATGAGCTACACAAAAACACCACTGTGTGCTGGAACAGGCACAGGAAGTGATCCTCTACTGCAGAGACAGCAAACACTAAGTGACAGCGCCACAAACAAGAAGCCGACTCCTTAAAAAAAACCAACAAGACACACCTAGCAATGAGTCTACGTAAATACAAGGATGCTGGTCCTTCCATTGCTAGGCCTCCTGGGACTGTGGACTGTCCAGTGGACTGTCCCAGCCTTCTCTGGACAAAAGCGAGATGGACACCACTAATCTGAAGCACAGTCTAGGTGAGTGCTAATGTGAAGGAAATGGAGGGCGGCCTGTCCACCTGGTCTTGTGAAGCCGTTATGTTGCAAGATATGGTGTGAGAAATGAAAAAGGAACTACAGGATCTAAAGGGCAAATGTAAAGACATGGAGGGGGGGCTTTAGGGGGGTAACGTAAGGATCCTGGGTGTTCCTGGGAGACCTGGCTCCAGCTCCCACACATCGGTTACTTAATTACATGCCAGGATACTCTGGCCCCAGGCTCTCTTTGAGGCCTGGGACTAAGGAATACTGGCAGCAAACCCCGGGTCGTTGTTGCCAAGCTGCATTACTATCAAGAATGTGTGGAAATCCAGTGCTGCATACGCAGCCAGGGCCCACTTCACTTCAACGGAGATTTACCATTTTCCCTGACTGTACCACGAGTGTGGCAAGCCCGGGCAGCATTTACAGAAGTTAGGAGACGTCTACATGGCTGACGAGGGGTTTGATATTCTCCTTCTACTCCCTCCCAGCTCGACTTCGCATCACGCACATAGGGGAAGATAAAAAATTTACGGATCCTGATAAGACTGTGACTTACGTGAAGATGAAAATTACTCCAGTCTCCGATGAGTAACTTTAACACTAGAACATTTGTGTTTACATGCTCCAGGTTAAATTTTTTTAAATCATATTTCTTATATCCTTGAGATATAATGAATTTGCCTCACAGCCAGAACCAAGATGGCACCTGTGTGCACGGCGAGCCATCTTTTTGGGTCCTGTCTGCTGGGTGTTATCTTTCCTTTTCTATGTTGCCCTGATGGCTCTGCTTTATTCGTCTATGATCGCCAAACTCTTTTGAACCTTGGGCCACTAAAACCCAGAACGCTTGATTTAGAAAGCAAGCCAGAAAATCGTCCTACACTTCTGGCGGACATTCCTGATTGCCTACGTCGCCTACCATTTACCCTTCCTCCCAGGAAGCGCTCAAGAAGATGGGGAAACGAGGTGGCATCCTGGTACGCATCAAGGCTTACCTGAGTGAAGAAACATCGTACTCTTACAGATGTGCTACCATCTTTTTGTGCTGTCTGGGACCAGTCCAGTCTGGCAGTTGGCATCGCTGGATCTGGGCTGTTAGACCTCCTGCTCCCTCGGACCTGCCGGCGAAGCCTCCACCTGTCTGGCGATTGGTGCAGTTCTACAGAGGTGGCGTGAATCTCAGTAACCTTCGTCTGCTGGGACGTGCTCCTGTTAGCAACACTTTGATCACACTTCGGATGGCCCTGCTAAACACCAGGTCAAACAAAACTTTTATCCTAAATGACTTTTTTTTATCTCGTCAGGACTGGATTTTATATTCCTGACTGAAACTTGGCTTCAACCCAGTGAGTTTTTTTCTTTCTCAGAACTCCTTCCCCCCAAATCGTTCACTTTTTAGCTCTCCGCAGACCACTGGTAGAGGTGCAGGGCTAGCTTCAGTATTTAAAAATTATTTTCGCTGGCGGCAACTGCCACCTGTTTCGTATCCTAGCTTTGAGGTGCAGCTTTTGGAACTGAACTGCGCTCCATCAGCTGTCTGCACTGCGGTGTATCGTCCACCGAAATGCGTTAAGGATTTTAATCTCGATTTTGCTGACTTATTGGGGAGTCTTATGTTAGGATATGACCGTGTTTTAATTGTTGGTGATTTTAACATCCATGTATGCTGTGAGACTGGACCACTAGTAAAGGACTTCCTTGCCCTTATTGACACTTTTATTGTCACTCAGTGGGTGAGTGATCCAACTCACCAAAAAGGTCATACATTCGATCTGGTGTTGTCATATGGTCTGGATGTTTGTATCCGGTCGTAAAGTCTGACGTCACTAGCCGTGTCTGGGCTCAAACTCCGCTGCAGGTCCATATATCAAACGATCACTATGGCATTACTGAGAGTTGAAAAACTGTTTAAAGTCTTTCATCTTTAATAAAATGATCAGCGTTCTGCTCTACCAGGTGTAACAATTGAGTTTAACATCCAGGCATCCATGAAAACGGAATTTATGACATTTAACGGAGTTAGAAGTTAGCAGGAAGTTAGCTCACTAGCTTATATCTAAATACAATATAGCATGTCCTGACTGCGGGGTTTTGGAAACAAATTAAAACGTACAGCTCTGTTATCACTTCCAGCATAATTGAAGACAGAAAACTAAACAGCAGTGACGTTTGTAGGGTTACTGAAGTTGGGCTAGCTGGTATATAATGATGTGCTACGTGACCGCTAGCGACACAGCTATGTTAGCATAATATAAACAAGCTAACTTTTTTTCCACTGGATAAAAGTTAACGTGAGTGTTCTCGGTGGACAGGAACAAATGTAATCGCATGGCAGGATGCTGTAAAAGGACCAAACTTCAGCCAGGAGAACAACTGAGATAATCCATCCACAATACGAGGTTAGTCATTCATATACTGCTGCATGGGCTGGGCTGTAGTTACATCCTAAGGTTTTAAAAACTGAGCTTAAATAAATGATTAGCGGTAATAAAAGCCGAGGGAGGTCAACAGGGATCACTGACTGTTTTAGGGGCTTTTTGAGATTAAATAGAAGAAAATACAAAACATTAAACATGTTAACAACACAAAAGCCATATTAAACGCAGACTACTTTAGACCCGGAAGTAGGATTCGTCACGTCATCACTTAACGATCGGATTACGGAAATCAAGGATTGTGGGATATCAGATCATTTCCCAGTTATGTTTAATGTTGCAGTGTGTAATGTGGAGTTGGACAGCGAGCGACCTGTGCGTCAGATGCGAACAATTCAGTGACCACTGCTCACTTTCCCCCCACTTTTACTAACTCGCTCCTCTATGATGCCAACCCTAGTGCGGAACCATCAGTTGAACTAGCTAACCTTTTTAACTCAATATGCTCCAACATCCTTGACTCTGTTGCTCCACTAAGGACTAAACGCACCAAATCTTCACGTCAACCTTGGCTGAATGAAACCACCCGCACTCTCAGACGCGAATGTCAACGTGCAGAGAGAAAATGGAAAAAGGAGAAACTCCAGGTGTCTTTGGGCATCCTGCATGACCGCTTAACAAATAATCAGAAAACTGTTAAAGCTGCAAAATCTGCTTTCCTATCCGGTGTAATTTCTACCAACAATCACAAGGCCCGAGTTCTTTTTAATATTTTTAATTCTGTGATTAACCCCTGAGCCAATGTTCCTAGTGAGGCTTCCTTTGCACTGTGTGAAAACTTTTTAAAACACTTCATTGAAAAAATTTAAGGTCTCCAAATTCACAGCAGTGTTCGACCTAGATCCACCCTCTAAATGCTCAGCTGTTTTTCAGCAGTTCGAGCCTGTGACATTTTCTGCCTTAAAGGAAGTAATTGATCGCTTAAGACTGTCTAATTCCCCTCAGGATATTCTTCCTTCTTGCCTTTTCAAGGAAGCTCTTCACATTATTGGGCCTAGTATTTTATTTTTATTAAATGCTTCCTTGTCATCAGGTTGTGTACCAGCTGTTTTCAAACATGCTGTTGTGCAAACCAAAAAATCTGGATGTCCACAATTTTGGAAAAAGTTGTTTTCAAGCAACTTCAGATCTTTTTAGACACTCGTGGCATTTGTGTAGAGTTGCAGTCTGGTTTTAAGTCGCGTCACAGTACTGAGACGGCGCTTTTAAGAGTTTTTAATGATCTTCTTTTAACCGTCGACTCAGGTTGTTCTGTGGTTTTAGTCCTTTTAGATTTGACACAGTTGATAACAACATTCTTTTATCAAGACTTGAACACGTTGTTGGTCTTAAAGGCTCAGTTTTTTCATGGTTTAAATCATATTTATCAGAGAGGTCTGTAAGAGCCAATTAAATGTTAATTTTATTGGTACTGGTAAAATGATTAGAGGAGAAATATACATGTTTGATGTTAAGAATATAATTTCTAGTTAATTTCAAAATACTGTTTTGTTAAAGGTATAGAATATAGAAGTGCGACATTCTAATGCACTTTTTAGTATTTTGGGCTTCCGGCACACTGTAATTACATAGTTGGGGAGTCGGATAAGCTGGAAGCAAAACAGTTTTTTGACCGAGTCTTGCCATGTAAATTAAAAATTTCAATAAACATCTTTTTTGCAAGAAAAGTACCTGGACTTGCTCGCGTTTCAAATGCATGTTGCCGGACTGACTCCTAAAGGTGGTAAAGAAGAGTGAAATAGAGACGGAGTGCCGCCACTACAAGGTCTTTTTCTGTTACTATTGGCCAATAACTCCTCTTCCTCTGCCCCGATGTGTTGTGGTGTGCCACAGGGGTCTGTTTGGGTCCAACTCTGTTCTCCTTATACATGCTACCTTTGGGATCTATTTTTAGGAAATACAACATCTCCTTTCATTGTTTCCTCCAAGAGACCTAGAAACACTTATTCAGGCTTTCATCACCTCTACTCACCACTACTGCAACTCTCTATTTGGGTCTTCACACTCATCTATCTCTCCATTGCTTGCAGTTAGTCCAAAATGCTGCTGCATGGGTGTTAGAATGTATGAACACATCACTCCAGTTTTAGCAAATTTGCACTGGCTCCCTGTCAAATATCATATTAATTTTAGATTAATTCATTTACTTTTAAAGTTTTAAACAATGTGGCGCCCAGTTATTTAAGCAAACTCCTCAACATGTATGACCCCAAAAGAGCACTGAGATCATCTAACCAGATGCTCTTAGCACAACCAAGGTCGCGATTGAAGCATAGAATTGAATATATGAACATGCATATACTAATGTGGCTGAGTGGGCGCTCTGGTATATTCTCGCCACCACATTTCTTTTTGATGGGTATTGTAATCACCATGTTCCTATAGGTGAAAGGGGTTGGAATTATTTTCTCAGACCTTTATATACATTATGATGGTGTTTCCGTTATGTGGCAGATTAAATGTATGCATTGATTTTCAGGTGATACAGACTATGGCCTGTGTAAGCAACATTGAAACGTTTAATGGTTTGTCAGTAAATTTTGTGAGCTGGAATGTTAAGTCCATCAACCAACCAGTGAAATTTAAAAAAGTGATCACAGATCTGAAACAGCTGAGAGCAGACATTCAACTTTCCAAGAGACCCAGATATGTCCGCCTACATGTAGGCAAGTATTCCGGTCCAGTTATTGGTACAGAGGACGAGGGTTTGCTATCATGATTAGTAACAATATACAGTTCGGTGTCTAGTGTACAGGCCGATTCAGCTGAGCGATGTGTGTTTGCTGCTGGAAAACTATATTTGTTCCAGTGATATTAGCATGCTTCTATGCACCTAATTGGGATGATCTTGCATTTTCCAACAATTTTTTCTCTTGTCTGCCAAATCTGTCAACCATTAATCTTATAAATGTGGTGATGCAAATTGTTTTTACTCATCTTTGATCAGAGTGCTCTCGGGAGGGCATCCCTGTCAAAATCCACACAAGCCATTCATTTATATCTTGAAACATATGGAGTGGCCGGTGTGTGGCATTTCCGTAACATCTTCAAGAGCACACTCGTTCGTCTCCCCAGTCCAAATAACACATTCACATATTACTTTTTTCTAGACAAAAGAATTCTAGATTAGCCTAAGGAGCTTGGAAAGGAAAGGCATTTGGACTTCTTTAAGTTGCTTGAAGATGTTTCAACTCTCAACGGAGAAGCTTCTTCAGTTCTAAGGTCAAATGGTGGTCCATTAGGGCAGCGGTCCCCAACCCCCGGGCCTCGGACCGGTACCGGTCCGTGAGTCGTTTGGTACCGGGCCGCGAGAGTTGAGGCTCAGGTGTGAAATGTATAGTTTTCAGGGTTTTTATTGGTTTTCAGCGTTATTTTGTTATCGTTTTTATCATTAACTCGGTTTTCCTGGGTCTTTTCACGTGTGTTATGAATAAATCGTCTTTTTTTCGGTACCGGTACTAGTTTTATTTTGTTGTATTTATCCGCGACACCTTAAAGGCCGGTCCGTGAAAATATTGTCGGGCATAAACCGGTCCGTGGCACAAAAAAGGTTGGAGACCGCTGCATTAGGGGGTCTATTTTCCCTCTTGGGGGGGGGGGGGGGACGACACTCCCATAAGGCTTAAATCTGCTGGGAGGAGGAAAAAAAAAAACAGGAGTCGGCGAAGATGTAATAAAAGGAGTACAAATAGAAATGCATAATGTATCCCCAACTGCTCCACCTGTGGGGAAAATAACCATACAGTACCTGCAACACAAAAATTTGAAAATGGACATATACATAAATCAACAATCTTGTTGTGGGGTGTGTGAGGGACAGACGGACCCCTGCTGCCAGACCTCTGCAGTCCCAGAGACGACCTGCATCCACCTGCAAGGCATACAGGGAAAGGAGACTATAGCCAAGCACTCACACCAACTAATGGAATAGATCAGTGGGGACCAGAGAGGAACAAATTCATCCAGTAGGTTTTCTGAGGAGGCAGACAAGTACATTTTTATGTTAATACATCAACAGTTTTTTGATTTCCAGTTCATGAGGATAGTTTTCTTAGCGATGCATAATGAAGTAAAGATACTATATACCCATTCCCTGAAGACCCAGCCCCCAGTGCTCAGGAGAGGCGCAGGTCACACTTAATGACAGACCAGTAATGCATTATATATAATAACCATCAGCACTTGTTCGGTCTCCTTTTTATTGCGAACCCAACCAAGCTACAGAATCGGCACAAAGCAGCGTCAGTATAACGCACTCTCTGGTTCCCCTGCATGCGGCCGCCTTTAGCATATCAATGCAAAGTTTTCAACCAATCAGCTGCTGTTAAGTCTGGTCCAATCAGATAACAGATGCTTGAGTTGTGGCTCGGGTCTGTCCACCTGCTAGTCTTTGTGAAAAGATACAGCAATTTGAAAGCTGCATGTTCACACTGACACAATACATTTAGCTTCTGTGAACATTTAGAGTCAGCACTATCATCCAGCAGTCTACAATTCCACACTAACAGATTTATCTCCCATGGATGTTTATGGTGTGTGCAAAGGAAGGAAATAATGTGTATTTTTTTCTATAAAAAAAAACAAAGAAATCCAAATGTTTTTCCTGGACTTGGTGATAAAGCCAGACTGTGACAGAGAGCAGAAAAGAGTTTTGCCAGATAAACTGATCAGCTGACTAACTGTGGAGACCACTATCTTAACTTTTGATATGTGGAACTCGCACCAACAAACAGTTACTGTAGGTCTGGTTAATATACTGTGGTGTGAGCAGCATGCAGAGACAAAAATGAACACTGTGCTTTCTCAACATTTGGTTTTTATTTACTTAAAATAGTCTCAGTTGTTTGTCAAACATTTTTTATCAAAACCTTTTTCTCAGAAATGTGTGTCAAAGCTGGTCTCTCCTCGCTGCACCGAAAATCCAGTGTGATGCTACAATTCCTCGTTAGCACGGCTGCTGTCTTCACAGTAGTCTGAAAGGAAAAGCATGACGACAAACACATCAGTGTTTATGTTCCACAACCCGAAAATGTGCCACCATCTAAAGACACAAATAGCTAACACTGACCTACACTGAGGCTACTGAGCTGTGCTGACACTGGCCTCTGCTGTTACTGAATGCTGTGGACGCCAAACCCGAGCAGCTTCCACAGCTGTGTGTGTGTGTGTGTGTGTGTGTGTGTGTGTGTGTGTGTGTGTGTGTGTGAGCTCTGTGAGAGTGCGCGTGTGAAGCATAGCTGCTACCTGAGACTCTGCTGCACAGCTCCTCGTGCACGTTCTCCTGCCTGTCCCGGCTCAGCACAGAGATGATTTCTTCCTCCAACTCCTCCACCAGCGTTTCACACTGAGACACAGACGCAGCAAACACTGGTCAAAGTGTGCTTCGACCATACATGCACAACACACATCTTTCACACACTGTGGGCACGCCATTTGCATGGCGGCGGCGGCCACGTTTCTCTCCTGTTTATCGAACCGCTCATCCATTTCGAAGACTCTGTGAAAGCACCCTTCCTCGGAGCTGGCTCACCCAATCACACTCGTGATGCAATCCAACTTCAGAATAAAGCACAAACTTTTCCCCGTGTCTGTTGTTTCATCTGTCCTATTAATTCCTTCAGACCCCTCGGTCACGTGAAGCCGCCATGGTGCGTCGTGGTGAAGCTCACAGCTGTTCAGTCTACACGTCACTAAATCCAATCATGGCTCACTGACCGGGTTTTCTGCAGTGACTGGTGATATCAAGTACTTTCTCAAATTGAAGGCAGGTGAAATGGCTGGCACAACCAACTGGCCACACTACAAACGCATGACAAATTAAAGGAAAACCCTGAATCACTGACCCCTACAGTGAAGAGCTCCGTTGGCTCCATTATGCTACAGGGGGCCATTTGTATCAAAAGAAGGGTCACTGCTACGTAGACACACTTGTTCTATGTGACACAGCGTCTTTGAACGGTTTAAAGAATATGAAAATTGATTTCAGAACAATGTCAGACATAAAAGAGTAATATACTTGTATTTATTTAGCTGTTTTCTAGTTTTACTGACATCATGCTCCACCACCACCATCAAAAAACCCCAAAAGGCGATATCTAATTCTGTTCCAACGTCTACTGCAAGAATAAATGGCGAGGAGCTCTGACGCTGATGTGGCAGGTCGCCACGTTATTGTTCTGGGTTTTTCTTTCATTTCTCATCTGTCTGTAGCTCAAGTAGTGTGTTTTAAACAGACTATTTTTTCTGCATAGGAGCAATTATTTTAAATAACATGAAATATACATCTACATAAAAGTATCCATATACGAAAATGCCTAGAATAAAATGCATACTTTTGTTAATTTTGACAATGTGAGCTTAACAAACCGATTAATAATTAATTTACTAAAATAAATAAAAATATAAAAGGAATTTCAATAATAGCATTACTGCAACTATCCGATTTTCTAGTCTAACATTTTGTCCCAACTGATAGATTGATGAAAATAGCAAACGTGTATTTAGATTACACATCTAAGTAACTGTATGACTACCTTGTAATGCTTCTGCTATACAAAACGTGTTGTTTTCGATTGGACGGCGCTGGAAACCGACTGATGCAGGGTTGTCATAATCACCGCCTCCAATTTTAAATGTACATCTTCATTTATTGAACAACTTGTTTCAAAATTAGCAACTCTGAGAATTTTCTTTGTTTTTTGATTCTTAATACATAGCAATGGATGAAATTGGCCTGGAAATGCTTCCAATGCTTCTGTACATGATCCTGAACTAGGCTGCAGTTCTAACTATACTATAGTTCTACTTAAAAACATTGTTTTCAGTGCATGTTTCCACTCACTGCGAATTTGATGTCATTGGACGCCTCTGGCCCATCAAACTGGAAGTTCTTAAAGTCGGGGAAGTCGTCGGTGGAAGCACTGCTTCTGGGAGCAAACCTCCTGTACTGCTTGTGCTGGGTGATGGGATCCACATAGAGTGCATAGTCACTCATACTGTTGCACACGCTGTCCAGAAGCTCGCTGAGGTGAGTCTCCGAGCGAGCGAATGGGACCTGGCAAATCAAACCAAAGAGAGAGGAGGGAATCATCATGTTGGACTGGCATGTTCCAGCACGGCTTCTTCTTGGACCGTGTAGCCATTGTCTCATGTTTCCAATACCCGATTGCCACGTTGAAACGTCTAAGAACTCGTGCCGGATAGACCAAAACAGCACAGCTGCATCATGGCAAAAAAGAAAAGACTCTGGGTTGGCCTAGTGTTAGCTGTGTTACACCACAGGCCTCAGGGTGGGTCAGTGGGGTGGCCTCTTGTTTCCGCTGTGTTTTCTCCATCAACGCTGAAATACCTCACCCTCCAACTTTGACTTTTAACCTGCATGAATACCCTCCCCAACCCTCCATCCAAACTCAGCCATGCTCTTCCACCACCCATCCCTTTCAAGACAAATCAACAGGGCGGTGGTGTCTAGACGGGTCAAGACAGGTGCTGTGCTCTGCTCCCTCCATCCCCGGAAGGATATTGGGTGACAGGGGTGACGCCCAGGGGTGAAGATGCAAGGATAGGGCACTGAAAAGGGTGAAGTAGGGGAGGGGTGGGTTTCAGTGTTTGTTATACCTCGAACTAGCAAAAAGAGGGGTTGGGATCCAGAGAAGGGTGGGGTCGTAGGAGGAGGAGATGGGAGAAGCAGAAGGCCTCAACAGAAGCCAAGTGCAGGGTAAACGGCTCATCTCCTCGGCCCCCACCCTGCCTCTGCGCTGTCTTTTGGCCCATTCAGCCCCTCCATCCTCTGACGATCAAAGGAGGAAATCTTCCTTGTTTTCTTTGGTCAAAGAGTGGCAGGACGGAGGTTGGGGGTGGGGGACAGTTTGGGTGGTGAGAGAACACAGAGGAAGAAGGGAGCGTTTTTGAGCCTCTTGCAGATGAACTGGATCTTATAATGATAGATAAATTATACTCTCAGCCTTTGTTTCTTCTTCTGTTTCTCTAACCAGCCATACTGATCACTCACACACACACACACACACACACACACACACACACACACACACACACACACACACACACACACACACACACACACACACACACTCTTTGAGATGTGATGATGTGACAAAGGACTGCTCTGCCATCTGTCTTTCATCAAATCTTTGCCTCTTCCTGCTCAGCAAACTGAAATTTTGGGTAGTAGAGCAAAACCAGCCAGCGATTCCTCTGACAATTAGAACCACCTGAGCTCTCCGACGCTACATTAATCCTTGCAGAAGACCCTGAGCCTGACAACACTGTTAGGGTTGCTAACAGTGTGCTGAGGAAGAAGGAAGAAAGTTGGCTGGTCGACAGAAGGTGTTACAGCACAGGGCTAAAGGTTGGAAGGGCCAGGCACTAGGGGATGTAGGTCATGTAGAGCAGTGGCGATGAGGCTCGCCTATCAATCAAAACTTGCTTGTGGTGACTTTGGCATCAGTGCTGTCATTTCTTTCACTCAATGACTGAATTTTTTGTTTATTGGATTAAAACTCGGTCAATTAATTGATGCTGGTCACACTTTTCCTAGAACCATGTTGACATATTTAAATACCTTGGTTTTTTTCCCACCAAGCTTTTAAAAAGCTAATTTGAGAATGTGCAGAAGCCGCCACTGTTTTAATGATTTTGAAGAACACATGATCTGTTTTCACAAAATCATCTTTACCTGAAGCTTGCTAGGTTCGGTTTTTATTACACTCTAATATCCATGCCAATTTGACGGAAGGCTTATAATAATAATATAAACGACAAGTCATAGTTTATATTTGCATATTTCAGTTAGTCATTTCTCATCATTGTTTAAAGTCCCAGCTTCAGCAGTCAGATTAAGGTTTAGTTGGTAGGTTTGACCGCAGCCTGTATTTAGTGAGTCATTACTGAACGGCAGCTTAAGTGCTACTGAAGGCACATTCAGTAGAAACAATACTCATATATAGCATCATCTGTTGAAGCTGTTGCACAAATGTAATACTTTGGAGTTTGACTTAAAAACAGTACATGTTTGACAATGCAACATTCACAGGTTTAATTAACTGATTCATTGCAGAAATAATTGATAATACATGTTCCTGTATTGTCATCATGTCAGTCATATCTTTCTTTTTATATATATGATTATATGAGAATGAAACTGAATATAAAACTAAATCCTCAATCTCATCCAAACAGCATGAAAAAAGAGAAGAAAAGGGCTGCTCTCCCCGGCCCTACAATAAAACCATGTCAATCCATGGGCTTGGGTCTAAGTCATTATCATGCCATGCTACAAAATGGTTTGGAATTAAAGCCCTTCCTTGCCAGTTGCAGCCGTGTGAAAGGGAGCTGTCAGTCACAGTGTTGTTTGAAGAATGGGGTGGGGGGTGGTGGCTGAGGTGGTAGTGGGGTGTGACTGGTTGGCCCAGAGAATAGGCTTCTCAGGGAAGCTATCCTCCATTCAATTCCCATTGGACAGGGAGCCATTATTGCACCACTGTGGACAGGGGCCTTTCAATGTCATTGTTCTGGCCAATGAAGACCCATAAATTAACAATAATAATAATGATAATAAACAATAAAATAACAATAATAATGTCACATTGGCAGCAAGTGGAAGGAGAACCTAAAATGTATTTTTGACCTTTATATATCATTTAAATCCCAAATTTTCTAATAGCAGTCGTTGATAAAGGTCTAACAGTAATAATATTACTTCATTATGATAGAGTAGTAAAGCTAATAGTAACCAGCTGGTCATTCTGAATGGAAATGCTATGCGTCTTTATAGGAGCTCTAAATCATAAACCAGGGCTTCTTGATGTCAGCAGTTTGGAAGATAGTGGCGAGCAGAGTCAGCACAAGGACTGAAACACTGTTTGGCAGTAAAGCTTCTTCACTCTTGTCAGAAGTCAGGTGAGAAGACTTTCTCAACAGTACGCTAAGCTCCACAAGCTCCTTTTTCTGTGGTGTAAAGGACCATATTATAGGCCAAACCGGAGATACTACAAGAGTAAGACATGGCACTGATGAACATAAACAAAACTGGCAAAAGCAAAGAATATGACAGAAGCACCTAGTGAGTGTTTAAATCTGATGGGCGGATTGATACTTAATATCATTGTTCTTGTGCCACAACTTTGCTTAGAGTTTAGCCCGTGGAGAAAAGCTTCATCCCACGGTTCTGCTTACATCCACAAGAGGTCCTTTTTCCTCCTCGTCCCTATCATGTGTTTGTGCACACGCCGGGAAAGCCTTGGTCACATTACTTTAGCATCTAGCTAGCTCTACTGAGGAGCAAGCATAACTAGAGTTATTGTTTTAACAGTTGAAAACTGCAGATTTAAAGCTTCCTTGTATCATTTTACTTCATGCCAGACTGTTTTTAACTGGATGTGTCGCACGATATTTTGCTCAAGTTATCTGGGTACTTCATATTGTATTGAAAATAAGTGGTAAAAAATCTTTTGTCTTTGAAATATTTAAATCCAGAATAAAATAATATTCTATGTATTTTAACAGAGGAGTGGAGGCATTTTACAGGCTGTTGTGTTCATGGTCAGGTAAGTTTAGTCATTCCTTAGTTTGTTACAGTGGTAAATGTGAGTATTTCAAAGCACTCAAATGGTCCTTTCTCACTGTAATTGTGCTCTCATAGTGCTTTTAAATTTAGGCTGATAATGCTGTTTATTCTCATTAGCCAGATTTTAAAAAAAACTAGCCAGAGGTTAGAAAACTTGGTTAGAAAGTCTCGTGATGCTCCAGTTTCTGTGATTTATTTCTAAGTGATTCTTAGAAATCAGAAAGAAGTCCAGTGTATTTAACCTTTCAGCATCTGATCAGATCTGGTTTATCATATTTCATCTCTAGTGACAGCTGACTTTTGATATGCCACGATGAAATACATCAAATGCTGGCCTAGTGATGATCTCATAAAATCCACTAAAGCCATCATGAAGACTTGAACTAGGGAAAATCTGGCTGTTCACATGTTGTGTTTTTGACCTTCTACACTGTCCAAACTTCAAACATACATCTACGAGCACCTCTAAACAGGGTCAGCACCTCAGAAGATGGACTAGACAGGCAATCAACTCTGACAGGAGGGAATTAGACTCACTAACTTTACTATTTCATTGTAGATGCTCTAAATTGCTATTGACCAAATTATTAATATGGGCTTGGTTGTTACTACAATAACAATTATTATTGTACAACGATTAATTTTACCTATAGTTGTAAAAGTAAGTCAGTAGAATTCAGCTGAGGGGGCACAGTCATCCTTTTGGATGGGCCTGGGCCCCAAAGGCCGTTCACAATGCTAACGCTGCCTCTGGAGCTCACAGAAGAACATGTCCTGTCCACAGACTGATGAATGTAGCCACCACAGTGTTCCCCACTGGCTTTAGAATTCACGTTAAGGCTTCAACATTCGCCATGTTGTCGCTGTTGTTGTGTTTTTAAGAGCCAAAAGATACCATATTTATATAATAAGCAGGAGCGCCAAGTTAGCTACTAATGTTGCCAAGTTAGAAGGTGTATTATGTGCTGCACAGGTGCAACAGCGGTTGGGGTGAGGGGAGGAAGACAAAAGAGACCTGAGACATGACAAGTTGAATAATGAAATACTAGTCTCATACATCAATAACGATGTGAAGTGGGAAACTTCAAACATGCTTTTTATGCTGTTTAGCAGGTCAAGTTAACGTGGAATTTTATTGGGACTGACTGACTTTTGGAAGTCCCAAAACTTGGCACTCCAACAATGGGTTCATTTTGTTGCCCTGAGGGTTGTCGCTGTTTTTTTTAATGCCGTGTGCAGTAAGAGTCTCAGACATGAGACTGATATCAACCAAATCAAACAGTAAGCAAAGAAAGGAAATTTGTTTGGAAGTTAGACTATTCCTTTAAGAAACCTCCAAGGAAAAATAAAAGATCCTTGTTGGATTAAAAAAAAAATGACTGTCACCTCACTGAGTCACATTTCTAGACCATGATATTATGTGTCATTGTGTCAGCATGCTATTGTGCATCCTCTCATTCTCAATGCATGACTTCCCACCGTTCACTATGAGATCAACCCGCTCCAACTAAGTTCAATGTCTTTGGAAGCCTTAAATGTGGCATTGTTGTGGCAGGCAGGTTTAACTTTTGTGGCACAGAGCAGCCCCATACTCCCAGGAAGTCCTACTGTGACAAGGCCAAAGAGCAGAGACTTAAAACCTGCAAATCCTCCTCACTGATGGCATCTAAGCTGTGACATCCCTCCCTCTCTGATTCACACTAGGTCAAAAGCTGCTGAAAAGAAGGGAGCCGGGAGGGCATGGGATCAAGGTTTGGCTTCTTATGTGGCTCAATAACATCTGATTGACCAGATAATACAACAGGTAGAGGAAAGTGTCAGCTCAGAGTAGAGCAGGAGCTCACTGCTGGAGGAAGCTCATTCTCCCTGCTGGGTGACTGGAATGCTGTTTTCTAACTCTAATCAGGATACATGTAAATGCTTAGAGGATAGTTTGGACTTTGTTTTGAGGAAAATTATGCAGTAAAACTTGATGACTTATGTCGTCACACAGAACATCTAATGGCTACACTGAGCTGGTAATATCAGTGTTGAAAACAGTTGTCATAAGGCAAGATCTGTGATTCTGAATTTGCCTGTAGGTGTCGACGCCTACGTGCACACACTGATCGGTGCAGTTATCGTGATAGTGATAGTCACAACAAACGCTAAAGCTCCAGAAATCAATAGTATAGCTGTAAACCTCATGATTTTCTGGCCTCTGAGCAACAGGAAACGTCATAGTTCCAGGGGGGGGGGGGGGGGGGGGGGGGGGGGGTGACCTCATTACAGCAGGACAATAGCCTGGATCAATCTTCTGCGCTCACACAGTGTCATGCACACAGCCACAGTAACAACAAAGATCAATCGACTCCTCCATGAAAAGACCGCATCTGTTAATCACAGCATCTATGTAGAAATGGCTCCTTGTACCCCGATTGCACTGTTAAAATGTACATGATGTTCAGTCAGTCTTTGAAAAAAATCAAAGGCAAATAAGAGCCTCGGGTCGGATGGGATTACAGGAAGACTGCTGAAGAATGCATAGCAACTTGGTCATGTGTTTTATGACACATTTATCATGTCTTGTGTGCAGAAATGAGTCCCTAAACTGTGGAAGTAGTCTATTGTGTTCCCTATGGCTACATACAGTATACCCAAACTGTTTAATACACTCAAACCAGCAGCTCTGATTTCACTGGCTAAACAGGAAGGACAAATGGACTAGGCGGGGTGATCGAGATGGAAAGGATGTGCAGCAGCTTAGAGTGCTTAACGTGGAGATGTGCTAGCAAGTGCAGAGAGTTTGGTGAGAGTGTGTTGAGAATTAACTGATCTCTCCGAGTTAACTTCAGCAACTACCAAACCATCAACGTGTCTTTAGGACCCATTCCTACAAAACTGTTCAAAGAAGTCCAACTATTTATTTATGCTTCAATTTCTATTTTAATCAACTCTCTCTATTAATGGGCAATGTACCACAGACCTTCTAGCTCGCAGTAATTAAACTGCTACTTGAAAAGCCATCAGTTAAACCAAGGGGTCTTAGTCTAAGGAGCTTGGAAAGAAAAGCGTCTGGACTTACTTAAGTTACTTCTTAACTTAAGAAGTAACTTAAGTTAAGAAGTAACTTAAGTAACTTAAAAAGACCAGACGCTTTTCTTTCCAAGCTCCTTAAACTACGATGACCTGGATGACCGAGAACCTTCACAGACAAGGGGTCTTAGCTAATTATAGACCAATCACCAGCCTTCCTTTTATCCCAAGATTTCCCGAGATTTCTTGATGCTTACTTTGAACTAGGGCTGCTCGATTATGGCAAAAATGATGATCACGATTATTTTCACTGAAATTGAGATCTCGATTCTTTGGCGATATTTATTTAACAATAACAATGTATTGAATAATGACTTTAAAGATTGTCAAAAAATAATATAAAATAGTGCAAATACTGATAACAGTGCAAATGTTTGCAATATAAGAAATGAAAAATGTAAACATCTATGTTTAGTGAACTTTGCAGTGTTGCTCTGTGCTGCAGCTACGACACTGTAGCAAAGTTTACACACTGTGTCTACTTGATCCACGTCTGACTGAACCCATAATGTTTCCACACCACTGAAGGTTTTTTACCTCTTTTCAACCAACAGCAGTCACTCTCCTCTCCAAATAACTTCTGCTTAGCTTTCCGAGCTTCCCTCGGGTCCTCTTATTCAGCGGTCCCCAACCCCCGGGCCTCAGACCGGTACCGGTGCGTGAGTCGTTTGGTTCGTTGAGGCTCAGGTGTGAAATGTATAGTTTTCAGGGTTTTTATCGGTTTTCAGCGTTATTTTGTTATCGTTTTTATCGTTTACTCTGTTTTCCTGGGTCTTTCCACGTGTGTTATGAATAAATTTTCTTTTTTTGGTACCGGTACTAGTTTTATTTTGTTGTATTTATCCGCGACACCTTAAAGGCCGGTCCGTGAAAATATTGTCGGGCATAAACCGGTCCGTGGCGCAAAAAAAGGTTGGAGACCGCTGCTCTTAATTGTTGTGACACGTGTTCGAAATGCAGAGAGGTGCGCTCGATTTGCCACACAGAGCAGCGCGAGAGTAAAGCACGAGGGAGGGGCTAATAATCGGCTCAGTCATTTTTAATGATCGTTGAAAGCCCAGATTGTAATCGTGATTAAAATTTGATTAATTGAGCAGCCCTACTCTGAACTGCATTGCCTTGGCCTCCAGTAACACTGTGAGGAACCTTAGAGTTTTTTAAACAAATGTGTAGGAAATTCAAAACATTTTGTCTTAGAGTGACGCTAAAAAACTAGTTTATGCATCTATTCGAGGGTGGACTATTGTAACTCAATGTTATCAGGCTGTCCTAAAAACTCCTTGAAAAGCCTTCAGTTGATCCAAAATGCTCCACTTAGAGCTGGAAAACGTCATTCCTAGAAAAAGAAAGCAAATTTCACCGGTAATGGCTTCCCTTCATTGGCCTGTTAAACCCAGAACTTTAAAATTCTTCTCGCATACAAGGTATTGAATAATGAAGACGAGAGAGAACACTTCACTCTCAGACATGTGGTTCATAGGATATTTAGAAATAGAATGGAAGGCAGAGCCTTAAGACCCCTCTTTGGTGGATTCGGGAGACAGACACTGATTAAGCTTCAAACTTTAACTTTTTAAGAATATAGTCAGGGATGGATCAGGTGACCCAGAGTCCTCCCTCAGTTATGCTGCAATAGACCCAGGCTGCTGAGGGCCTGCCATGATGCACTGTGATTCACCTGCACTCACTGTGTGTTTACACACCACTCTGTATTTAATCTTTAGTTGTTACTGGTTTCTGCAACTCTTAAAAAGTGTATCTTTGTCCTGTCGTCCCCCATCAACCCCAATCAGTCACGACAGATGGCTGCCCCTCCCTGAGCCTGGTTCTCCTGGAGGTTTCTTCCTGTTAAAACTTTGATCCTCCTTCCCACTTTTTACTCATAGGGGGGTCACCGATGAGGAAGCATCTGTTGGGGCTTTGGCAAGTGTGTGTAAACACTGGCGTAAAGTACCTTTTTGTCTTTCATGGTTCCATCAGGGTTGAGTCTAAAGCTGCCGACATTGATGGTTTTCTTTGGGTCCACCTGACTGATTGAGTGGTTCAGTTCATCCACGATTGCCTTGCATGCTGGGAAACAGAGGTAAACCTCAGTGATGGAAACAATACAAGCAACAGCTCACAGCCTGGAATTTAGTGAACATCAGTACGTAAGTAACATGAAAAATCATCCAGAATTCAGTCTCATACTGATGTTTGTGGAAGTGCTACAAGGTCAAAATGCTATGGATGGGAATTGATTCCCGATTTGATTCCCTTATCGATTATCACTGGCTCCACCAGCATCTCTAAGCAGCATATCAACAACATTACATTCATGCAAATTAATTACATGCTGTGGGTCATATGTTTGTGCATGTTGTAAGTATTTCTCCTCATTTTTGCATTTATTGTGCACAACACACTGTGCAAGATAAGAAAGACGGGACAGGAGAGGAAGAAGAGAGGTTAGATTAAAAGATGAGGATTGATGAGGTTTTTAAATCAGATATTGGGTCTGTACATGTGGAATCGCACCGTCCCTTTTCTTTAGATTCAAGCTGAGTATAATACGAATTTTTAAAAAAGTTTTACAGTTTGTATTCCCATCTACTGATATTATTTTATCATATAAATATTGCATGAGGTTCAGTTAGCTTTGCAGGAAAATAGAAATATCCTCCAAAGAGCTACTTTTCACTTTATTACTTTGAGTACATTTCTGAGCCTGCAGTTTTTATGTTTACTTTAGTAAAGAAGTTGAATCAGCACTTCAACTTTACTGAAGTATTTTTTAACAGTAGTATTTGTACTTGTACTTAAGCACAGAATGTCTGTACTTTTGCCAACTCTGGAGTTACTTGGTGAGATGCTTTTGCATTGCAGTTCAGTTGTGGTTTTCCTTAAAATAGCAGCAATATTCTTTGAGACAGAAAGCTTCTGTCAGATCTGCATGACTTACCAGAACAGTAGAGCACCTTGTCCCTCTTCCCCTGGCTGCTGCCAGTAAAGACAGAGAGCACCATCACCATCATCTGAATAACCCATGCAGTCATCTTGATAGCCTAATAGTACAGAAAGGCATATACAGTAAAAACTAAAATCAAATTTCAGTATACTACACCTAAGTAACAGAGTCTTAAAGTGTGAAGACATTTCAAAAAACACAACATATTGTGTATTAAAAAAAAACCCCAAACCACATACAATTTAAATGCAAATCATATTTTCAGTAAGTTTAGTGTGCTTATACATTATTGAAGTGTTATTTTACCTCCACGTGTACACAACTGAAACTGAGACCTGAAACCTTAAAGAGGGGAGCACTTTGGGAACTTTACGGAGGGATCAACAAGTGCTTTTCCTAAAACGTCACCTGTAGTTGTTCAGTATGGTCACTTGCGGAAAAGGCAAGCATAAATCCGATCAAACTGTACTTGAAACGAACTATTTATGGACTTAGCGAATGCCGAATTGTAGGCTCATACAAGTAAAATATTAACAATATTTTCAACGCGTTCTCACCGCTGGGATTTTGATCGCCATACGAGACTTGTCTTAAGATTTCACATTTGTTTACGAGGTACGGTCCACGTCGGGAATAGTGAGGGAGCGCTGGTAGCTTGTCTTACCTTGCGAGGAAAGCGAGCTATAGCAGCTAACAGCGGACGTGGAGCCGGCTGGACTCGGTGCAGCAGCGCTGTTACTACAATAATGACATGTCCTCAGCTCATTTGTCTGTACATGCCTATCTCTGCTTCACTTACTGACAGGTAACAGCACTGACACATACAGTACAACAGTTAGCTTTCCGGGTGTGCCTTTCAAAGTAAAAGGGCATTGCCCTAAAAATATTCGATATTTAACTATTGTGCGGGAATTGCGGTAGTAAAGTTCACACACAAAATAATAATAATAAAAAATAAGTCAGAATCTTTGTCTCGAAATAATTATTCAGTATATCTTTATCATAACAAAAATCATGCGTCAATCTTAAAAGCACACTCGGCCTACTTCTTTTAGTACACCTAGTTCCGGCTCGCTTGTCGTCTTGACGTGCTCGGCTCTGGTGTAGCCACGTTCAGTCGGGCATAGAGGTGGACAGCCAATCATATTCCAAACTCAAAGAGCATGGACCAATCAAACTGACGCAGCGTCTACAGGCGCTGACTCCTGGACGCTTTGGTAGAATGTGGAAATCGGACTTCAGTGTGCTGATGACTTTAGACCACAGTGGTGACTTGTGAATTCATACAAAAATAAATAAACAGTACTGCAATAAATTCAACTACATTCATTTACGCCAAACATAAACCATCTCCTGTTACAGTCAGTTAAAACTAAATGTAATTTAAATAGAATATATTCAACTGTTCAGAAGATATTTACGTGCATGTGACTTTCGAGCTTTCGACTGCAGTGCTATAGAAAATATACCACCACAGTGATATGCTGTGGCCGTAAATACTAATGGATCTGACTGAAGAGCTCCTTCTCTAAACATAACAGCTCAGCTCCATGCTGAGGTTAATCAAGCAACGCATTGTAATTCACTTCCCACCTGTGCATGCGTGAGAGAGCGAGACTAAGAGCCAGGTGGTGTCTTTACGGGGGGATCTGACCTGGTTTTCCTGCTGCTAATTGAATCTTATCTTTAACATCAAAGTCTCGATTGGACAGGTAGATGTAAATGTTCACAATACAGTATGGCATGCAGTGGTGATTAAAAGCTGTCTGCTATTGCTAAAAAGGTCAAATATAGTCAAGATATTTGTCAGTGTGCTGCTTAGTATGCTTGCAGAGGCATCGTGTTCTCAGATTGTACAGCCATACATCCGTCTGCACATCTTAATGTTTTAATTTTTAATGTTTAAATGCCGAAAAGATGCTTCAAATAATGTTTCTGCAAGGTTAAAAGTTTAGCACTGGAGGTGCCAAATGTGTCATTTTGACTCCTTTGGCATTTTAACATTAGCAAGCAGTAACTTTTACATATAGGCAAGGAGAAACAACAGCACTGTTTAAGAGGAAAGGACAAAGATCGCTTTTTAGTACATTTTAATTAATTGGGTTTTTTTTGTGTGTTTTCAAGGCAAGCGCTGCTTGCCTTTCTTGTCCATCATTGCATTTTAAAGTATCTAACTGTGAAATGGAAATGCCATAACTTTAAATTCCATTACTTTTCCTAAAATAAGTTTATCAATAGTGACCTTTGGGGTTTGTGGCATAAAGAGAAAGATATACAAACCTTTACACCTTGAATCTCCAAAGGAGTTATTATGACACCACAGAACGTGTAAAACAACACTCTAGTTACCTGGCAACATGTTATTTACATGTTTTGGCTGCTGCGTGTGTGTGTGTGTTTCAACGATAATTTCTCTATAACTATAACAATAGTTTATAAAATTGTATACAATAAGTGATTTTTCTCATGCAAGCACAGGCTTAGCTGCATTCCATATGAAAAAGTTGAAGTAATCCTCTGGCATGAAGTTCACACTCCCCGTATGTCCTCTTAAAGATGGTCATGCCTTCTCTTCTTCAGTCTCTCTTGAGGTCATTGAGCTTGAGACATAAGGTGTTTTTTCAAATTCAAAATTCAAATTCAAATTTTATTTGTCACGTACACAGTCATACACAGTACGATATGTAGTGAAATGCTTGGACAACTGCTCGTGACCTAAAGAAAACAAAAAAGGAAAAGGCTATGAATAAGATAGGAAATAAATATGAAAAATTAAAAAGGGTAAATTTAACTAGGAAGGAATAAAATATAAATTAAGGTTAAAATGAAATAACTGTACAACACAAATTAGAATGAAGGGTAAATTTAACTGGGAAGAATAAGATAAAATATATAAATTAAAGTTGAAAATAAAATAACTGTACAACAAAATACACAATATAGAACTATATAAGAATGTATGAAGAAATCTAAATATAAATAAATATATACACAATAACAGCAGCTGTACAAGTATTAACCGGAAATGAAGAATATAGTGACCAGTGTTGTGCAAAAACAAAGTCCAGAAAGTCCAGTGTGTGTGTAAGAACTGTATGTGTGGGTCAGTACTGTGTGGGGGTGTGATTGAGAGACCGTATCGCCTGCGGGAAGAAGCTCCTCCTCAGTCTCTCTGTGTTGGTCTTCAGGGAGCGGAATCGCTTTCCTGACCTCAGCAGAGAGAACAGTCTGTTGTTGGGATGGCTGAGGTCCTTCACGATCTTCCTGGCCTTGGTCCAGCACCGCCTGCTGTAGATTGAGTGCAGGTCAGGGAGCTCGGAGCGGATGGTGCGCTCAGCTGACCGCACAACCCTCTGTAGAGCTCGTCTGTCCTGCATGGTGCTGTTCCCGAACCAGGTTGAGATGTTTCCCGTCAGGATGCTCTCTATGGTTCCTGAGCACCTTGGAGGGCAGTTGGAAGTCTCTCAAGCGTCTGAGGTGGTAGAGACGCTGACGGGCCTTTTTCACCACGGTGTTGATGTGACAGGACCATGACAGGTCCTGACAGGTCCTGCGTGATGTGAACTCCGAGGTATTTGAAGCTGTCCAACAGGTCTTCAATACACACCATTGAAGTCATGATTCTTGCATCTTATCTGCAACTGCGAGCCTTTAGACACCAGAATGACTGCAGGTGTCCATAAGTTACGTTTGCGTTACTTCCACATCTACCTAGCAGTACAGAAGATGAGCGAGGATAAAGGCAATAACATGTTGTGGCAGGCAATTTTAAATGCAACATACAAACAACATACTCAACAAACATCAGCAAACAAACAAAGTGTTTGTGTGCAGTCGGTCTCACAGTGTGTTGCTGGCTAAAGGTCCAGTTGCTGTATTTCACAGGGAGAGAAAAGAAAGAGAATTAACTTCACTCAGAGATGGAGAAAGATCAGAAAAACAGGACAGGAGACGGACAACAGAGGTTAGATTTAAAGGTAAGAACTGAGGTAGACTTACTGTGTTATTTATTTATTTCATGCAACATTAATTCATTTTAAAGGTTGCATGAAAATACTCTGATAAACAGGATAATTTGCTGTACTGTGTTGGATTTAAAGTGTGTGTGACTGGTTTCAGCAGCTGTGGTTTCATGGTCAGAGTTAGCTTAAATGAAGTGTTGCAGAGATTAATTTAAAGTTAAGCTGAGATTCATTTACTGAATTCCACCTTCATAACAACTTTATAGAAAAAAAAGGACAACTCATCAAACATCAGCTGACATTTGGTTGAATCCAGTTGTTGACTTCGGTTGTGTATATCCAAAAAGAGCAGCAGGTTAGCTCAAGGTTCAAGGTTCTTTATTCGTCACATGCATAGTTATACAAGTATAACACACAGTGAAATGTAACCTGACACGCTCCTCAACTTGTGCAAAAACTAAAAAGGTGCACAATCGGAACGGAGCGGTCAGGAAGGCGTCTGGATGTGGCCGCGTCATCTTAAAATCGCCATCTTAAAGTAGCTGAATCACAGCCTGTATACTAGGAAAATCTACAATAGAAATTATTGTGAGTTGTGATTCTTTTCTCTACACTGAGCCATTACAGGTGATTTTAGGGATCCTCCACCTGCTGAAACCCACTCTAACCTCTTCCCTACTCATTTTCCTCTTTAGTGCAGTGTAGGCAAAATAGAGCTACTGTTTTGCTTTTGTTTGTTTTTTTAATTTTCCTTCTTTTTCTCTGCTCATGGTCTACTTTACAGATTCAAGTTGAGAGACTGAAATAAAGTTTGTATTTCCATCTACTAACATTATTTTATTATTACCTTAATATAGGAAGAAGTTCAGTTAGCTTTGCTGGTAGAAACATTTTCCAAAGAGTTATTTTTTACTTTTACTCAAGTAAAGAAGTTGAATCAGTACTGTACTTTTTACTGGAGTATTTTTAACACTAGTATCTGTACTTCTACTTAAGTACAGATATGCTGTACATTTGCCACCTCTGGCCATCACTGGAAATGATGGAGCCAAGTATTTGAACACTTATTCAGGGTTAAACCATTGACAACCATTGCCCCATCTGCCTGTGGCTCCCGCTGCATGTCTTTAAATTTAGCTGCATGGCATCACATCCAGCCAATCCTTCCACTAATGTGTGTGATGTTGAAGGCTGGATTTAAAGCCATGGATTTGACCAATTATTAGGAGACCTGGAGAGAGAGACTCAGAGATAAAGAAGAAGGGTCATACTAATGCACAAAACAGCACACAGAAGAAATACTAAACTGTAATGAATATGGCCAGGGCCATAACAGGTATACAGCAGGTTCCAGGGAAGCTAAAAATCGGCTGTTGCTTTGTCTATATAGAGGAAAAAGAGCTTTGGTAGGTTTGATCCCAACACTGACATTGAAAAGCAGCAAAGTTACTGCTGGGCATTGTACAGTCTAGTTACATTCTGGCAGAGCAATTAGACACATTGGACATGTCATGTGTCCCAAAAGCATGCCAGATGAGCCTGGTGAGACTTTTTCATTTACCAGAAATTCTATAAGAACGGGCTTGTTTTTCCTGCCGGGGTCTTTCCAAATGCAGCTGGGCTCTATGGATGCTGTCAGTCATCCTACACCTTTTGCCAAATCGGCATTGATTGGGAGAGATGGTGGCTCATTTGAAGATCATTGTGGGGTAACACAGAAGCTGATTGGCTGATCATTTGTACACTCCAGGTCTTGTAGTCCTGGCCATCCAAACCCAAGATGCATCACTGATAATGTGATTGAACAAGCTGGCAGAGGTGTAAGGGGTCAGCATGGCGGTGTAGTGGTTAACACTGTTGCCTCACAGCAAGGAGGCTCTGGGTTTCACCATTTGGGTGGGGTCTTTCTGTTTGGTTCTCTCTAGCTAGTCCAATTTCCTCCCACATGTCTTGTTTGTGGGGATAGGTTAATTGGTAATTCCAAATTGCCCATAGGTGTGAATGGTTGTCTGTCTGTGTGTGTTAGCCCAGCGACAGACTAGCAACCTGTCCAGGGTGTAAATGGGGAGCCTATCGCTATGGCAGCTGGGATAGGCTCCATCCCACCTGCAACCCTGGACTGGATGAGTAGAAGACAAAGGATGGATGGAGGCTGGCAAAGCTTGAGATACCTCAGCAGCTTAAGAGGTTCCACACTTCTTGTCCTTAAGGCAGTTGGTTTGTATCTAGAGGAAACCCATTCTTACCATCTGATAAAACTACTGCTAATCACTGTACCACCTTATTGTGCTCTGTTATTTCCTTGTCATCCTGTTTGAACCCTGTTTTCTTTCTGCCCAACTTTGCTGTGTGGCTGTGCTGAGAGCAATAAACAGATTCAAACACAATGATTTACGGTATAATTGTTTTCTAACCAGCAAAGAAATTTGTGCACAGTGCATCACACTGTGGCTCCACCACAGTTTCAAAGACTAGTGATCATTAGCTTGGCTTGAAGGTGGACACACTTATCTGGGGAAGTGAGTAAAATGCTCCCGTTGGCCTCAGATGTAGTAATGATTACGGTATAACAGGAGCCAGATCTACGGCTGGCGTCAAAATGTAAATTGTTGATGCCTCCATAGTGTTTCTAGTGGCATTTACACCACACCACATATAGCAGCAGATAATAAAATGAAGGAAAAGAAAGAAAGAATACCCCCCCCCCCCCCCCCCCCGCCCAAGGGAAAAAAACCCCAAAACAAAACAAAAAAACAACAACAACCAGGCACGTTATGCCTCTGTAACACCTAAATTACTGAGTTAATTTACACTCAGTCTTCTCTTTTGCATATCTATCAGTTCATGGTGTATGGCTTTGTCCCAGAGGAGGGAATGGTGAGGGGAAGCAGGACCATTACAAGGGACTACCTTCATTATCTCCTACAGGGAGTGCATTTCACTGCATAACAAAGTTTGTGCTGTCAATTTGTTCAGCCACAGTTCATTCACTGCCCCAGCTATGTTTTCTTGTTTTCAGTGCTAAACAAAAAAGTCAGAGGATAGATACATATGTACATCGAATATTTGTTTCTACAAATCAAGTGCACGCAGCTAGTCGAGAGCAACCTTAATTATCAATTATCAGTGCAGTCCAGCTGGATCGAGTGAAAATTTATTTTTCATTATTTTATCAGCGTCATAATTAAGTATTGGGATAGGATTGTTAACATTTGCAGCTATTACTCTGATGATGATTCACTGGGCTTCTGTTAAAAAAACACCCTAGCAAGAGTTATTTCAGCAAGTGCTTTAAAAAAGATTTGCAATCAGTGCAGACAGACCCACAGTTCTCTTTGTCTCTTAGAAAATCACTCTCAGTGGTTCCAGGTTTTCTGCACAGAGAAGAACAAACAGATAAGCTGAGATTCAGAAATGGAGCAAAAGGCGTGGTTAACACACACGCACACATGCGCGCGCACACACACACACACACATGTTTGTACACCTGTATGTAAAATGTGCTCTGGTGTTATCACCTTTCAATCCGGTCGTTAAGTCTGACGTGACTAGCCGTGTCTGGGTCTAAACTCCGCTGCAGGTCCATATATCAAACGATCACTATGGCATTACTGAGAGTTGAAAAACTGTCTAAAGTCTTTCATCTTTAATAAAATGATCAGCGTTCTGCTCTACCAGGTGTAACAATTGAGTTTAACATCCAGGCATCCATGAAAACGGAATTTATGACATTTAACAGAGAAGTTAGCAGGAAGTTAGCTCGCTAGCTTCTATCTAAATACAATATAGCATGTCCTGACTGCGGGGTTTTGGAAACAAATTCAAACGTACAGCTCTGTTATCACTTCCAGCATAAATGAAGACAGAAAACTAAACAGCAGTGACGTTTGTAGGGTTACTGAAGTTTGGCTAGCTGCTATATAATGATGTGCTACGTGACCGCTAGCGACACAGCTATGTTAGCATAATATAAACAAGCTAACTTTTTTTCCACTCGATAAAAGTTACCGTGAGTGTTCTCGGTGGTCAGGAACAAATGTAATCGCATGGCAGGATGCTGTAAAAGGACCAAACTTCAGCCAGGAGAACAACTGAGATAATCCATCCACAATACGAGGTTAGTCATTCATATACTGCTGCATGGGCTGGGCTGTAGTTACATCCTAAGGTTTTAAAAACTGAGCTTAAATAAATGATTAGCGGTAATAAAAGCCGAGGGAGGTCAACAGTGATCACTGACTGTTTTAGGAGCTTTTTGAGATCAAATAGAAGAAAATACAAAACATTAAACATGTTAACAACACAAAAGCCATATTAAACGCAGACTACTTTAGACCCGGAAGTAGGATTCGTCACGTCATCACTTAACGATCGGATTACGGAAATCAAGGATTGTGGGATATCAGATCATTTCCCAGTTATGTTTAATGTTGCAGTGTGTAATGTGGAGTTGGACAGCGAGCAACCTGTGCGTCAGATGCGAACAATTCAGTGACCACTGCTCACTTTCCCCCCACTTTTACTAACTCGCTCCTCTATGATGCCAACCCTAGTGCGGAACTATCAGTTGAACTAGCTAACCTTTTTAACTCAATATGCTCCAACATCCTTGACTCTGTTGCTCCACTAAGGACTAAACGCAGTAGGATTCGTCACGTCATCACTTAACGACCGGTTAGAGTGGAGCTCATTACTCTCATATTGCAGAAAATTATTTTTTTCATGTCTGCACCATGCCTTTATAAAGTCAGATATTAAACCTGTTAAATAGTTGGTGTGTGTGTTTTAGTGTAGTTTTATTTTTCTGCAGCATAATTATTTTGGGGTTTGCACTTTGCCACTAAAACAGTTTTATGTGTTTTGAGAGTGTTTTCGTGCTCTTATGCTAAATAAATTCTTCTTAAAAGAAAAAAAGAATTTAAACACCTGTCATTGTTGTGAACCAACAGAATAATGAACCTACTCGTAAGACAGTGAGGAAAGGTTTAGCAGTTAATTTGGTTTTGTTGTGAATTTTCATATACTGAGGTAATCTGAGATGGAATGACAGAATTATTTATTGACAGAATCAGAATCAGAATCGTGTTTATTGGCCAAGTATATGTGCAGACACATACAGGATCTCAAACAAGCCACCAAAACTTGGAGATCGGTTTTTGGATTCACTGTAAAGTTGGATATTTTTTGCTGACAACAAGACTTTCTGACTAGGGATGTTTCTATGCGCTGGAAAGCAATGTCAGTCTGCACGCTGTTTATTCTGCGATTCTTTAGCAAAGTGGCCAAGTGGCTCTCCAGACTCTCTGGCAGCAACAGAGGTGATGGTGGATGGATGGGACATTTAACTTGGCCTCCTTAGACGGAAAGAGGAAAGGTTGGTATCCCAAGCTCACCTCAAAGGGAGACAGCTCTGTGGCAGCAGACGTTAGGGTGTTGTGGTCCACACTAGGTGGGAGCTTAGGTGGTTCCCTTGGAGGACGCTACACAATGCAGAGCTGCCTCTAGCTCCTGGTTGAGCCTCCTTGTCTGGTCATTACTATGAGGATGAAAACCTTATGACAGGCTGACCTGAGCGCAGAATTTCTTCCAGACTCTAAACGTGAATTGCAGACCTCAGTCCAAAATATGGAATAGCACGAAGACAGAAAACATGCTCAGTGAGGAGCTGAGCCACTTCCAAGGCAGTGGAAGGCACAATCTAAAGTTTATGGCTTACCCTGATAAACTCTGATTTACTGAAAGGATTATTGACCTCCACATTATGCATAATCAGATGATAGAGTGACATAATAATTGTTTTGCCACTCTTTTGTGATTTGTGATTATAAGCAGGGCAGTGAATCCATTGCAGATGAAAAAGAGCTCTTTTTTTAAATTAAATTAAATCAAATGCAGCTTCAGAGTAACTGTGCATAAGAGATTTGTGATGTTTTTGTCATGAAGGGTAAGTCAAGAGGTGGTGAAGTATAGATTCAGTTCAATTATATATTATATGTGTAAAATAATATAATTACAGTGGGGCAAAAAAGTATTTAGTCAGCCACCGATTGTGCAAGTTCCCCCACCTAAAATGATGACAGAGGTCAGTAATTTGCACCAGAGGTACACTTCAACTGTGAGAGACAGAATGTGAAAAAAAATCCATGAATCCACATGGTAGGATTTGTAAAGAATTTATTCGTAAATCAGGGTGGAAAATAAGTATTTGGTCAATAACAAAAATACAACTCAATACTTTGTAACATAACCTTTGTTGGCAATAACAGAGGTCAAACGTTTACTATAGGTCTTTACCAGGTTTGCACACACAGTAGCTGGTATTTTGGCCCATTCCTCCATGCAGATCTTCTCGAGAGCAGTGATTTTGGGGGTGTCGCCGAGCAACACGGACTTTCAACTCCCGCCACAGATTTTCTATGGGGTTGAGGTCTGGAGACTGGCTAGGCCACTCCAGGACTTTCAAATGCTTCTTACGGAGCCACTCCTTTGTTGCCCGGGCGGTGTGTTTTGGATCATTGTCATGTTGGAAGACCCAGCCTCGTTTCATCTTCAAAGTTCTCACTGATGGAAGGAGGTTTTGGCTCAAAATCTCACGATACATGGCCCCATTCATTCTGTCCTTAACACGGATCAGTCGTCCTGTCCCCTTGGCAGAAAAACAGCCCCATAGCATGATGTTTCCACCCCCATGCTTCACAGTAGGTATGGTGTTCTTGGGATGCAACTCAGTATTCTTCTTCCTCCAAACACGACGAGTTGAGTTTATACCAAAAAGTTCTACTTTGGTTTCATCTGACCACATGACATTCTCCCAATCCTCTGCTGTATCATCCATGTGCTCTCTGGCAAACTTCAGACGGGCCTGGACATGCACTGGCTTCAGCAGCGGAACACGTCTGGCACTGCGGGATTTGATTCCCTGCCGTTGTAGTGTGTTACTGATGGTGACCTTTGTTACTTTGGTCCCAGCTCTCTGCAGGTCATTCACCAGGTCCCCCCGTGTGGTTCTGGGATCTTTGCTCACCGTTCTCATGATCATTTTGACCCCACGGGATGAGATCTTGCGTGGAGCCCCAGATCGAGGGAGATTATCAGTGGTCTTGTATGTCTTCCATTTTCTGATGATTGCGCCCACAGTTGATTTTTTCACACCAAGCTGCTTGCCTATTGTAGATTCACTCTTCCCAGTCTGGTGCAGGTCTACAATACTTTTCCTGGTGTCCTTCGAAAGCTCTTTGGTCTTGGCCATGGCGGAGTTTGGAGTCTGACTGTTTGAGGCTGTGGACAGGTGTCTTTTATACAGATGATGAGTTCAAACAGGTGCCATTCATACAGGTAACGAGTGGGGGACAGAAAAGCGTCTTACAGAAGACGTTACAGGTCTGTGAGAGCCAGAGATTTTCCTTGTTTGAGGTGACCAAATACTTATTTTCCACCCTAATTTACGAATAAATTCTTTACAAATCCTACCATGTGAATTCATGGATTTTTTTTTCACATTCTGTCTCTCACAGTTGAAGTGTACCTCTGGTGCAAATTACTGACCTCTGTCATCATTTTAAGTGGGGGAACTTGCACAATCGGTGGCTGACTAAATACTTTTTTACCCCACTGTACATTACACAAGTTACTCTGTGGACATACTCCGACCAGAGTCGTTGAGTAAGTCAGAGTTGTGTCAGCAGGGGTCCAGAATTTGGGTTGTCACATGATACACGGCGACTACAAATAATTAGCTTACCAGCAAATTTAAATCAACTTCCAGGGAGACAGACTGTCAATTTTTGGTAATTAATTATCTATAAATGCACTGATTTACAATATTTACATAAAACATACAATTGTGTATGTGGTTCAATCAATATATATGCATTCTAACAGTAACATCTTCAAGGATTAGTCTGAACAGTTACTGTTACTCACAGGGTTAACAGTTTGGGCTGTTAGCTCAATGGTTTTGGTTGTTGGTTAAAACTGTTTTCAGAATCAGCCTTTCGGCAGTTTTGGCTGCCAGCTAAAGAGTAAGTTAACATTGTTTATTGCACTCATCTTTTTAATACAGTTTCTAAACTTGTATGCCAGTCAAGCTCAGTCACATCTTTTATCATATTTATAGATTATGGAGAAGTGAAAGGGACTGAAAGCTTAAGAATTCATATTTCAGTTACAAGTTTCTTGACGTAATTATAGTTTCATTAAACAGAGTACAACAGCACAGTTATGTTTTTTGTAAATCAAAAACACTTGATTTAAATAACTGTGTGTACGATGACTAACCCCATGATAAAGTATACATAAATACATAATTTGCCCTGATCGCCCGACTGAGGCCACGGAGCCATCCAGCCGAACTTACCCCCAAGCCGGTGTGCAAGACCACACAGCGCACCGGCCTCTGGTGGAAGCAAGGCTGGTCTAGACAGCACGCTGACCTCGGGCTTGGCAGGTCCCTTGCACACCCCGACATCCGCTACATCTGTTTCAAGCTGGTGGGTCATGATTGCGGATGCCGCTCAGGTGCGTCCGCTTCCCCCATTGCCGTACCGCAGACCACGGCCTGCCACAGTAATGTTTCCACCTCCATGTTTGCCGGTGGGCATGATGTTCTTGGCAGCATTCCTCCTCCAAACACTACAAGTTGATGCCAAAGAGCTCGATTTTGGTATCATCTGACTACAACACTTTCACCCCGTCCTCCTCTGAATCATTGAGATGTTCCGTGGCAAACTTCAAATGGACCTGTACATGTGCTTTCTGTGCAGGGGGATCTTGCGGGCAGTGCAGGATTCCAGTCCTTCACGTAATGTGTTACCAACTGTTTTCTTGGTGACTATTGTCCCAGCTGCCTTGAGATCACTGACAAGTTCCTCCTGAGTACTTCTGGGCTGGTTCCACACCGTTCTCATTATCATTGAAACTCCACGAGGTGAGATCTTGTGTGGCGCTCCAGACCGTGGGAGATTAGCAGTTATTTTATGGTTCCTCCATTTGCGAATAATCAGACCAACTCGTCTCGCCTTCTCACCCAGCTGCTTGGAGATGGTCTTGTAGCCCATTCTAGCCTTGTTTAGATCCACACTCTTGTCCCTGATATCCTTGGAAAGCTCTTTGGTCTTGGCCATGGTGCAGAGTTTGGAATCTAGATGGAGTGGTTGCATCTATGGACACCTGTCTTTTATACATGTAATGAGTTGAGAAGGCTCCTGTATAAAATACACCTGGGAGAAAGAAATCTTGGTGATTGCAGGGGAGGAAATACTGATTTCCATCATGAAAATGCAAATTAATTTATAACTTTTTTGAAATGCATTTTTCTGGATTTTTTTTATGTTTCTGTTTGTCCAAATAAACCTACCATAGAAATTATAGACTGATCATTTCTTTGTTAGTGGGCAAACTTACAAAATCAGCAGTAGTTCAACTAATGTTTCCTCTGATCCTTTATATCAGCTATAAAGACTGAGGGAAGAAAAAGTGAGGGTGACAGAGAAGAGGCTAGAAATCAGAGACAGGAAGAGCTTACACCTCCCAGTCAGCCAGCAGTCTGCCAGTATACCAGTGAGGCAGGACACAGACAGTATGCCAGGGACAGTCAATTATCCTGAAAATAAAATAAAATAATTAAGAGACAAGAACAAACTATCCAAAACGCAAAGGCTAAGGAAAACAAGGAAAGAAAATAGAGCTCTAAAGAAAACAAAATTTTCTGTGACCAAAAAATATCTACAAAAACCAATAGCTCAAAAATGCAGCAAGAAAACTGCCCTCTCTGCTATATTACTACTGCATGGTTTGTAGAGTAGATAGATCATTGGTTTGTTCTCATGTCATCTCATCATCCAAATTACAGCCCTGAGCAAGCTCAAAATGTAGTAGTATGAAAAGGCCATCTCCTTCCTCCAGAATATTGTTCATCTATTCCATGGCATGAAGACGGGTCAAAGGGGAGCTAGCGGCAATCTTCGGTCCTTCTTTGCCGCTTCTGTAGGACGTAAAGTCTCTGACTCGTGCTTTTCTTGGATCACTTGTATGCCTTTCGGTAGGAAAAAAATGAGGCAAATGTAAAAAAGGAAAACATTTATTTACTCCGCACAAAACCAAAAACTACAAAACAAATGCCTCCAGTTGGAGCTGAGTTTACATTTCTATGATATTATATCTAAAACAATTATCACAGCGACGGTCAGAAAACTATTGCTCCACGTCCTGCTTACTTGCTTAATCTTCCATCACCACATGGCTGCCTTAAAAACACTTTCCGCTGTGTGAGGTCTAAAATTCCTGTCCCAACTCAAGTTGAATTCCAATGTGCACTCAGTAATATATGATAATGATAGTATCTGTTGGGCAGTTCCTTGCCACCTTCAGGTCTGGGAGTTACCAGGAAGATGACAGTAGCTTTCTGCACAGTGGACACAGTGGAGCAACCCCCAGTGCATCTGTCAGAGTGGAACTCATAAAAGCCGAGAAATGTATTCTGTTCCATCTCACGGGAAGCATCATCCACAAAGTTACCAAGTCTGCCAGCATCTGTGAAAAATGGAAAAACTGCAATCTAAAACAGTAATGGCAGTCTTGCTGGAGAAGACTGGACCTTAAAAGACTTCAAGGCAGGTGCTCTATGTCCCATGAAGTGTATAAAGTGAAGTGTTTGGTGCATACACCAAATTGAAAAGTGTTGGTTCTTCCCTCATGGAGCTCCCAAATGCAGTAGGTATCTCAAAGAATGCCCAACAGGCTGCTGTCTTGCTGCAGAGTAAAAGAAATAATCATTAACAGATTCATTAAGTTAAAAATCAGCAAAATAAATTAGAAATTACAACTTGGAAGAAAATGCCAGTCCAAAAAAAAGGTACCAGACTGAACTGAACATAATTTCCCAAACAGGTCCCAAAGTTCGTTCAAGTCTATTAGCTTAAATAAAAAACAAACAACCTTTGTTTGAGCTTCATTTGGGTTAGAAATGACTGGTCAACCAAGGAAATCATATAGACAGTCCAATCAGAATGATATTTGAGCTCAAATTTGGAAAGAAGAGCTTTTAAAAAGGGGACAGTAGCCGGATCAGGCAATATAGTATAGTACTCATCATGTTACGGCTGTGTGCAGGCAGGGATTGGACACAAGCAATAAACTCAAAAAGCCACAGCTGTATTGGCTGGCAGGGCAGAAAGCATACAAAACTAAACTAAACTGGGAAACTCTAATACAGGGGTCTCCAACTCTGGCCTCGAGGGCCGGTGTCCTGCAGGGTTTAGATATAACTGTGGGTCAACACACCTGAGTCACATGATTAGTTCGTTACCAGGCCTCTGGAGAACTTCAGGACATGTTGAGGAGGTCATTTAGCCGTTTGAATCAGCTGTGTTGGACCAAGGACACATCTAAAACCTGCAGGACACCGGCCCTCGAGGCCTGGAGTTGGAGACCCCTGCTCTAATAGATGCACACGAGGAGACACTGGGAAACACACAGCATGAGGGACGATGTGACATGGAACAGAGGGAGACTCAGACATAAATACCCAGAAGGTAACGAGGAAAGTGGAAGCACACAGGGAACACAGGTGAGGATAATTACACGTGACAGGACGGGAAAGACATGGAAACTGAAAATGCTGACACCAGACACAAACTTTCAACGCAACACAAGACATACACAGAGGCAACCTGGAGGGAGAGAGAGAACAAGTAGCAGCACATGACGAGGTGAGGAAAACATGGAATAAAAGGCACCAGAACTAACATCACAATATAAACACAGTTACACAAAGGGAGACGCAGAGGGCAACTACACGAGGGAACCCTATTAAATACACAGGGAACCAAAAAGAATACAAGAAGCTCAAACTAGGACACTAGGCTCTGAATAAACTAGGGCAACAAAGAAAACTTAGAACATAAATTTATAATACAAACACACTGAGGCACAAGAAACTGAAAACACTGGGTCCAGAGACCCAGGACCCTGACAGTACTGGACCATTTCAGGATTGTCAGATATTTGTTGACCCTTAGCTTGCAAGCTTCACTTGGAGGAGAGGGAATAATGACATCCGGGACACAGTGATGTCTTCGAGGTGAGAGACCACATTAAAATCCAAAGCCTATGTAAGACTCTAGTAAAAGCCAGTTTGTTTTTTTACTATTGGGTACTCATTGTTCAACGCTAGCTAAACAAGTAAAAAACCATCCATCCATCTTCACCCGCTTTATCCGAGGCCGGGTCGCGGGGGCCTAAGCAGAGAGGCCCAGACCTCCCTCTCCCCAGCCACCTCCTCCAGCTTATCCGGGGGAACACCAAGGCGTTCCCAGGCCAGCCGAGAGATATAATCTCTCCAGCGTGTCCTGGGTCTGCCCCGATGCCTCCTCTCGGTGGGACATGCCCGGAACACCTCACCCAGGAGGCGCCCAGGAGGCATCCTTGTCAGATGCCCGAACCACCTCAGCTGGCTCCTTTCGATGTGGAGCATCAGTGGCTGTACTCTGAGCCCCTCCCGGATGGCCGAACTTCTCACCCTATCTCTAAGAGAGAGTCCAGCCACCCTTGGGAGGAAGCTCATTTCTGCTGCTTGTATCCGCGATCTCGTTCTTTCGGTCACTACCCACAGCTCGTGGCCATAGGTGAGGGTGGGACGTAGATCAACCGGTAAATTGAGAGCTTCGCTTTTACACTCAGCTCCCTCTTCACCACGACGGACCGGTGCAGCGTCCGCATTACTGCAGCTGCAGCCCCAATCCGTCTGTCGATTTCCGGCTCCCTTCTCCCATCACTCACGAACAAGACCCCGAGATACTTGAACTCCTCCACTTGGGGCAGGAACTCATCCCCAACCTGGAGTGGGCACTCCACCCTTTTCCGGCTGAGAACCATGGCCTCAGATTTGGAGGTGCTGATCCTCATTCCCTCTGCTTCACACTCGGCTGCGAATCGTTCCAGTGCGAGCTGGAGGCCCCCACCCGATGAAGCCAACAGAACCACATCATCCGCAAAAAGCAGAGATGAGATTCTGAGGCCACCAAAGTGAAAGCCCTCCGCCACTTGGCTGCGCCTAGAAATCCTGTCCATAAAAATTATGAACAGAACCGGTGACAAAGGGCAGCCCTGGTGGAGCCCATCACCCACCGGGAACGAGTCCGACTTATTGCCGGCAATGCGAACCAAGCTCTTGCAACGGTTGTATAGGGATCGACTGGCCCGTAGCAATGGGCCAGACACCCCATACTCCCGCAACACCTCCCACAGGACACCCCGAGGGACACGGTCGAATGCCTTCTCCAAGTCCAACTCCCATGCACCTTCAAGTATCCTCGAGAGGATAAAGAGCTGGTCCAGTGTTCCGCGACCAGGACGAAAACCGCATTGTTCCAACCGCAGTGTATCCGAGGTTCGACTAGCGGACGAACTCTCCTTTCCAGCACCCTGGCATAGACTTTCCCAGGGAGGCTGAGGAGTGTGATCCCCCTGTAGTTGGAACACACCCTCCGGTCCCCCCTCTTAAAGATGGGGACCACCACCCCGGTCTGCCAGTCCAGGGGTACTGCCCCTGATCTCCATGCAACATTGTAGAGGCGTGTCAACCAGGACAGCCCTACAACATCCAGAGCCTTCAGGAACTCGGGGTGGACCTCATCAACACCAGGGGCTCTGCCACCAAGGAGTTGTTTAACTGCCTCAGTGACCTCGCCCCCAGAAATTGGTTGGTCATTCCCCTCATCCCCAGACTCTGCTTCCTCCTCGGAAGACGTGTCAGTGGGATTAAGGAGGTCCTCGAAGTATTCCTTCCACCGCCTGACAATTTTCTCAGTCGACGTCAGCAGCGCTCCGCCAACACTATACACAGTATTTAGTATTTAGTATTTATTTATTTATTGTCATTGTCAAGAACAATGAAATTGCGTTTGGGGCTTCCATACAACCCAAAAAAAAAAAAAAAAAAATACCCCTTAAAACCCAAGTGTACATATTTAACCCAGTGTGACTCCAATGCAATAAGACAATCCTTAGCAATAATGTTCGTAGAAATTCAGACAAAGACCTGAAAAACATGACAAAATACAACAATGCAACCCATTCAATATTATTGTACTGTGAGATATGATATCAGATATGATAGTTATCTATTTAAGAAAGAGGGGGGGGGGGCAGGAGGGGGAAGAGAATAAAGATATGATGCACCAATGCAGACCAGTTCATTGCTATTAAGAAGTTGGATATGGTTATTGTCCGTGAGAGGGGGGCAGAGAGTTCAGGAGCCTCACAGCCTGTGGATACAGGCTGTTGGCCAGTCTGGATGTTCTGGCCTGTATAGACCTGTACCTTCTCCCTGAGGGCAGCAGATGGAAAAGGTGGCGCGCAGGGTGATGTTGGTCCCGCAGGATACTGTGCACCCTCCTCAGACAGCGAGTGGGGAAGATATTACTGATCTCTGGCAGACTTGTTCCAATAATTCTGCCAGCTTCTTTCACCACCCGCTGGAGTGCTTGCTGATCGGCCTTGGTGCAGCTGGGGAACCACACTAGAAATCCATATGTCAGAACGCTGCTGATGGCACAGTTGTAGAAGTTCAACATCAGAGATCTGGGAATGTGTGCGCTCCGCAGTCTCCTCAGGTAGTAGAGGCGCTGTTGGGCCTTCCGTACAACTGAGGTGATATGGTTGCCCCAGGACAGGTCCTCGGTCACAGTTACCCCCAAGAATTTAAAACTGCTCACCCTCTCCACCGCCTCACTGCCAATGAAGAGAGGCAGATGGTTGTTATGACCCCTCTTCCGGAAATCTACAATGATCTCCTTGGTCTTTTTGGTGTTTAAGACCAAGTTATTGTCGTGGCACCATGACTCTAGTTGTTGCACCTCTGTCCTATAGTTTGTCTCATCATTGTTGAGCACCGCTTTCCCCTCCTGAGACGCCTGACGTTTTGCCAGAATCTCTTCGAGGCAGTCCGAAAGTCTTTTTCCATGGCCTCTCCGAACTCCTCCCACACCCGAGTTTTTGCTTCAGCCACTGCCCGAGCCGCATTCTGCTTGGCCTGTCGATACCTGTCGGCTGCCTCCAGAGTCCCACAGGCTAACCAAGCCCGATAGGACTCCTTCTTCAGCCTGGTGGCTCCCTTCACCTCTGGTGTCCACCATTTGGTTCGGGGATCACCACCACGGCAGGCACCAACCACCTTGCGGCCGCAGCTCAATGCAGCAGCTTCGGCAATGGAGACGCTGAACATGGTCCATTCGGACTCAATGTCCCCAGTCTCCCTCGGAATGCTGTTGAAGCTCTGCCGGAGGTGTGCGTTGAAGATCTCGCGGACTGGGGCCTCTGCTAGATGTTCCCAGCACACCCTCACTACACGTTTAGGTGCACCGGGTCTGTCCAGCGTCCTCCCCCGCCACCTGATCCAACTCACCACCAGGTGGTGATCAGTTGACAGCTCAGCCCCTCTCTTTACCCGAGTGTCCAGAACATATGGTCGCAGGTCTGGTGATACGATTACAAAATCAATCATCGACCTACGGCCTAGAGCGTTCTGGTGCCACGTGCACTTATGGACACTCTTATGTTCGAACAAGGTGTTCGTTATGGCCAAACTGTGATTTTCACAGAAGTCCAATAACAAAACGCCCCTCGGGTTCAGATCAGGGAGTCCGTTCCTCCCAATCACGCCCCTCCAGGTCTCGCTGTCGTTACCCACGTGAGCATTGAAGTCTCCCAGGAGGGCAACAGAGTCTCCAGGTGGAGCACCTTCCAGCACACCCCCCCCCCCCCCCCCCCCCCAGGGACTCTAAGAAGGCTGGGTACTCTGAACTGCCACTCGGTGCATAAGCGCAGATGACAGTCAGGACCCATTCCCCGACCCTAAGGCGCAGGTAACAAACCCTCTCATCCACTGGGAAAAACCCCAACGTACCGGCAGCAAGCCGAGGGGATATTAGAATACCCACCCCAGCCCGCCGCCCACCAAGGGCAACTCCAGACTGAGACAGAGTCCAGCCCCTCTCCAGGAGACTGGTTCCAGAGCCCAAGCCATGCGTAGAGGCAAGCCCGACTATATCTAGCCGGTACCTCTCAACCTCACGCACTAACTCAGGCTCCTTCCCCACCAGAGAGGTGACATTCCATGTCCCTATTGCCAGTCTTGGCAGCTGGGGATCAGTCCGCCAGGGCCTCGGCTCCTGGCCGCCACCCGGCACATAATGCACCCGACCCCTATGGTGCCTCCTGCAGGTGGTGGGCCTGCGGGAGGATGGGCCCATGTCTCCTCTTCGGGCTGTGCCCGGCCGGGCCCCATGGACTAAGGCCCGGCCACCAGACGCTCGCCCTCGGGCACCCTCCCCGGGCCTGGCTCCGCTCCAGGGCGGGGCCCCAGTAACCCTATCCCGGGCAGGGTAAACTGTTCCCTCGATGTTCTCTTCATAAGGGTCTTCTGAATCGCTCTTTGTCTGGTCCCTCACCCAGGACAAATTTGCCATGGGAGACCCTACCAGGGGGCAAAAGCCCCCAGACAACATAGCCCCTGGGATCCCTGGGATACACAAACCCCTCCACCACGATAAGGTAGCGATTCACGGAGAGGAAGTAAAAAATTATGCTAATTTTACATGCCTCTTCAAACACTAGAGAATTGTAATGTAACCTTATCAGATGGAGCCATTTCGTCAAAACAGTAAAATGACTAATTAGTGTGTTTTTAAAAAAAATTCAGATCCCTGTTAAGGCAATGAGGAACACAGCATTGCGGCATATTGAATCAGGAGAGTTTTGACCCAGAAACTGAATTCTACGTCATTACTTCCCCAGATTACACTACTTTGGAATTAATAAAAAGACATTGAAAGCCATGATTGTTTAATTCTGGAGAGATCACTACTGAATAACAGGATTGTGTACTTGTTTAGATCACTAGATTGATGGTAGCCCCAGATTACAGGGATTGCAGAATTATTAGGCAAATGAGTATTTTGTCCACATCATCCTCTTAATGCATGTTGTCTTACTCCAAGCTGTATAGGCTCGAAAGCCTACTACCAATTACGCATATTAGGTGATGTGCATCTCTGTAATGAGAAGGGGTGTGGTCTAATGACGTCAACACCCTATATCAGGTGTGCATAATTATTAGGCAACGTCCTTTCCCTTGGCAAAAAGGGTCAAAAGAAGGACTTGACAGGCTCAGAAAAGTCAAAAATAGTGAGATATCTTGCAGAGGGATGCAGCGGTCTCAAAATTGCAAAGCTTCTGAAGCGTGATCATTGAACAATCAAGCGTTTCATTCAAAATAGTCAACAGGGTCGCAAGAAGCGTGTGGAAAAACCAAGGCGCAAAATAACTGCCCATGAACTGAGAAAAGTCAAGCGTGCAGCTGCCAAGATGCCACTTGCCAACAGTTTGGCCATATTTCAGAGCTGCAACATCACTGGAGTGCCCAAAAGCACAAGGTGTGCAATACTCAGAGACATGGCCAAGGTAAGAAAAGCTGAAAGACGACCACCACTGAACAAGACACACAAGCTGAAACGTCAAGACTGGGCCAAGAAATATCTCAAGACTGGTTTTTCTAAGGTTTTATGGACTGATGAAATGAGAGTGAGTCTTGATGGGCCAGATGGATGGGCCCGTGGCTGGATTGGTAAAGGGCAGAGAGCTCCAGTCCGACTCAGACGCCAGCAAGGTGGAGGTGGAGTACTGGTTTGGGCTGGTATCATCAAAGATGAGCTTGTGGGGCCTTTTCGGGTTGAGGATGGAGTCAAGCCCAACTCCCAGTCCTACTGCCAGTTTCTGGAAGACACCTTCTTCAAGCAGTGGTACAGGAAGAAGTCTGCATCCTTCAAGAAAAACATGATTTTCATGCAGGACAATGCTCCATCACACGCGTCCAAGTACTCCACAGCATGGCTGGCAAGAAAGGGTATAAAAGAAGAAAAACTAATGACATGGCCTCCTTGTTCACCTGATCTGAATCCCATTGAGAACCTGTGGTCCATCATCAAATGTGAGATTTACAAGGAGGGAAAACAGTACACCTCTCTGAACAGTGTCTGGGAGGCTGTGGTTGCTGCTGCACGCAATGTTGATGGTGAACAGATCAAAACACTGACAGAATCCATGGATGGCAGGCTTTTGAGTGTCCTTGCAAAGAAAGGTGGCTATATTGGTCGCTGATTTGTTTTTGTTTTGTTTTTGAATGTCAGAAATGTATATTTGTGAATGTGGAGATGTTATATTGGTGTCACTGGTAAAAATAAATAATTGAAATGGGTATATATTTGTTTTTTGTTAAGTTGCCTAATAATTATGCACAGTAATAGTCACCTGCACACACAGATATCCCCCTAAAATAGCTAAAACTAAAAACAAACTAAAAACTACTTCCAAAAACATTCAGCTTTGATATTAATGAGTTTTTTGGGTTCATTGAGAACATGGTTGTTGTTCAATAATAAAATTATTCCTCAAAAATACAACTTGCCTAATAATTCTGCACTCCCTGTAGGAAGTAAGGTCACTCTGTGCTTGCTCAGAGTCACTCAGAGTTATTGAATCCACATGATTTTCAGAAAACGTGACCTCTGACCTTGTGGGTCAAGGTCACCAGGAGATTTTTAGTAGATGTACAATGGATGACAATACACCATCAGCTTTTTGCGGCAAAAAAGCCTCAAATGCAAAACAGGAATCAATGTTGCTGAACAGACCAATTACAGGAGTTGTGTGCTGCGTTAACCCGACTCACATTTTCAGGGAGGTGAATAGATGACAGCGTAGGGATCGTAGAGATTCAAAGTTACACCACAGGTTACAATGTAGATTTTCTGCTGAAGCTTAAATCCCCAGTTAAGTTACGTTCAGGCAATGTACACTGATTATGGCATGTGAAACAAACACAAAAGGAGAATTCAACATTTCATTCACATGGGGATGATCCATCCATCCATTCGCTTCCGCTTATCCTTTTCAGGGTCGCGGGGGGCGCTGGAGCCTATCCCAGCTGTCATAGGGCGAAAGGCGGGGTACACCCTGGACAGGTCGCCAGTCTGTCGCAGGGCTAACACATAGGGACAGACAACCATTCACACTCACATTCACTCGCACATTCACACCTAGTGGCAATTTGGATTATCCAATTAACCTATCCCCACAAGCTGCATGTCTTTGGACGGTGGGAGGAGACGGTGGGAGGATGACATGAAAATAATACATACAAAAATCTAAAATAAAAAAAACAATTAATTAATTAATTAATCAGTAATAAATAAATGTATACCCCTGGATTGCCAGGGGTACAAAGTCTGTGAGATCAATTTTGGCAGACAACAGACCATAGACGCCATACTTCCTTGGGTTGACTGTTGATGTATGGCTCAACACAAACTGTTCAGCCAACAAATAAACAAAAAAATATTAATACCTTAATATGCCTAGCAGCAAAAATACTTCTCATACTCTGGGGCTCAACCCCAGGACTAGTGAGATAATAACACCCAACTGGCCTCTTTATAAATATTTCAACCTTTCTACCATATGGCTTTAGCTTGCTCGCGAAAAACTGATTCAAATCAAAGTTATTACCTTCAGCTTTTGTGTGATGTTTTAATATATATAAAACACAAAAAATATGCTGATTAGTGAAAATTACAGAATAATTCTCCCTCAAAGTTTTGTTTGTTTTCCTCAAACTGACAATTGCAAAATGGACAGATTGCTAGGTTAAATGTGTAATTATTGACAGAATTTCACGGTGCCCTCTAATGTGACAGTAACAAGCAATTTTTTAGAAAGAGAAAAAAGTCCATTAGCTGTAGCAATGGAATCATTTGGACTCATTTAAATGTTTCAGCTCCCAGCCAGCTTCAGTCAACACTGCTTCTCCTCCATCAGCCAACATCACTGCTCGTCCAACCACCAGCACCCGGCCTGCACCACGTCTTCCACCTTTCAGCACCCATCCATTATCACTGTTTTCCCAACTATGAGGTCTGAGTCAACAGTGCTAATCTTTTATCTAACATCACTCAAATAACACTGTTGGGTCCAGACTGTTATCTGTGCCAATGTGCTGAACCACAGCACCCAGCTTTCTTGGAGTCTTGGAGTGGCCATATGTTCTGGACACTCTGGAAGTGAAGAGAGGTGCTAAGCTGTCAAATGATCACCACCTGGTGGTGAGTTGGATCAGGTGGCTAGGGAGGATGCTGGACAGACCTGGGGTGCCTAAATGTATAATTGGGGTGTGCTGGGAACATTTGGCAGAGACCCCGGTCCACAAAATTTTCAACTTCTCCTCTGGCAGAGCTTCAGCAGTATCCTGAAGGAGAATGGGGACATTGAGTTCAAATGGACCATGTTCAGCATCTGCATTGCTGAAGCTGCTGAGTTGCAGCCACCAGGTTGGTGCCTGCCATGCCTGATATAGGAAGAACAATGTGGTTTTCGTCCCGGTCGTGGAACACTGGACAAGCTCTTTACCCTCTCAAGGATACTTAGGGGTCATGGGAATTTGACCAACCAGTCTACATGTGTTTTGTGGATTTGGAGAAGGCATTCCACATACTTGGGAGGGAGTATGTGGTTTCTGGCCCATTGCTACTGGCCATTCGATCCTTATGCAACCATTGCAAGAGTCTTTTTCACATAGACAGCAATAAGTCAGACCTGTTCCCGGTGTGCAGTGGACTCCACCAGGGCTGCCCTTTGTCACCGATTCTGTTCATAATTTTTATGAACAGAATTTCTAGCTATAACCAAGTGGTGGAAGGCTTCCAGTTCCAGAATCCTGTCTCTGCTTTTTGTAGATGATGTGGTTCTGTTGGCTTCATCTTCACCGTGGTGCAGAGAGAGCTGAGCATAAGAGTGAAGTTCTCGATTTACCAGTAGATCTATGTACTCACCCTCACCTATGGTCATGAGCTTTGGGGAGTGACCGAAAGAATGAGAGTATAAGTACAAGCAGTGGAAATAAGCCTTCTCCGAAGGGTGGCTGGCTTCTCCCTTAAGGTGAGGTGTTCAGCTATTCAGGAGGGGCTCAGAGTAGAGCCGCTACTCCACAACCTTGAAAGGAGAAGGTTGGGGTAGTTCATCTGACAAGGAATTCTCCTGTGTGAGGTGTTCCGGGCATGTCCCACAGGGAGGAGGCCCTGAGGCAGAACCAGGACAACGCCTTGGTGTTCCCCAAGACAAGCTGGAGGAAGTGGCTGGGGAGAGGGAGGCAAGTGGATTGATTCTTTTATAGCACTTTTCTACTTTCCCAACGCAGGCACTCAAGCACTTACAGTGCATCATACAACATGCCAGATTCAGCCATTCACACAAGAACTGTCATGATCCGGAGTCTGCGACTCCGTGTTTGTTTAGTTTATTAGTATTCTGTGGTTTTGGTTACCTTGGGTGTTTATACTCTTCTGTTTCATGGTTCATGTTCCTATGTTCTGTGTCCCCCAGTCTGTGTTAAGTTGGTGTGTTATGTCATTGCGTGTATGTGTTTCCTGTTTTATTGTGAAGGTCTGCGTCTTATGTGAGTGTTTCAGTTTGTCTCCCTACTCTCGTCACGTGATCACTCCCAGCTGTGTTCCCACCTGTATGTAATCTCCCTGTGTTCTCTGAGTGTATTTAAGTTGTGTCTTCTGTCATAGTAATTGCTGGTTCGTCTGTGTTGTTTCCCCTCGGTCTCCCTGCGTCTTCCCGTATGTATTTCTCCGGACCTCCCTGCATCCTCGTTTCTGGTTTGTCTTATTAGTTTACCCAGTTTAGGTTTCCAGTTTCATGTTTTGTCGCCACCGTTGTTTGTACTTACCCACCTCTGTGAATAAACACTCACCTGCACCAGAGCTGCCGCCTTTTGGTCCCTTTCTACAATTCCACACGGCTTGCCCCGGCAATCCGTGACAGTACGAACCAGCCACCATGGACCCAGCGGCAGTAAATCCATCTGAGGAGCTCCGGGACGACGTTACATATAACGTGGAGATTCTCCTCGGGCTGTGGCTTGAGGACCCTCCAGAGGAGCTTCGCCGCGCCGTGGAAAGTCGGCTACAACGGCTCTTTTCCGGCCTGCCATGGCTTCTAACTTCGCTTCCTCCGACCGTGCAGGCTTTTCTCCAGCACACACCCCACCTTCTCTCAGCCACTCCTGCCTCACTGCCCGACTCACCGGATGTGATCTTGCCCGGCCCGTCGGAGCCGTCTGCGGGGAGGAAACGCAGATCGCGCCGCAAGCGCGCCACCCCACAGCCGGACGTTCGGGCTTCTAAATCGCCGGCTGTGGTGAGTGAGGACTCTTTTTCATTTTCGGACTGCATGACTGTTCATTCAGGGGCTGCGTTTTGTGTGGCGGATGTCAACGCGAGCTGCTTATCGCCTGTGCAGCTACTGGCAGTTCAGTTAGCTCCCCCGCAGCCATTCTCAGCTCAGTTAGCTTCCCCGCAGCCAGTGCTCCTCTCACCTCAGTCTCCTGTGCCCCCTTCAGTTCAGTCTCCGGTGCCCCCCTCAGTTCAGTCTCCGGTAGCTCCAGTGCCGCCTGTAGCGCAGGCCCCAGTAGCTCCAGTGCCCCCGCTACCCGTAGCTCTGGCTCCAGTATTACCAGTTTCACTCATTCACTCCATGCAGGGAGAAAGTCTAATTTCAACTCAAGGTGCTTTTCATAGTTTAGCCGCCATTGGCACAGTTTGCCGCTCCGGGGCTTCCCCAGAGGCTAGGTCTCAGTCCCCAGCTAATTCTGGACCCCTGAAGTTTAAGCAGCCACCTGAGAACTGCACCATGTCAGCGTTGCCTGGGCAGAGCCAGTGCTCAGTGCATTGCCAGTCGCCGTTGTGTCAGCTAGTGGCCTCCATGACTGCTGGCTTAGTGATGACTTCTGCTGGAGGGTCCGAGGGGCCCGTTCAGCCTCCTGCCTCCGCTGGAGGGCCCGAGGAGCCCGTCCAGCCTCATGCCTCGTCCGCTGGAGGGCCCGAGGAGCCCGTCCAGCAGCCTTCCTCGTCGGCTGGAGGGTCCGAGGGGCCCGTTCAGCCACCTGCTGCAACATCATCATCATCCTCGCCTGCTGCAGCATCATCATCATCAGCCTCGTCTGGTCCAGCCTCAGAGCCTTCAGCCTTGTCTGGTCCAGCCTCAGAGCCTTCAGCCTTGTCTGGTCCAGCCTCAGAGCCTTCGTCCTCGTCTGGTCCGGCTTCATCCAAGCCTTCGTCCTCGTCTGGTCCGGCTTCATCCGAGTCTTCGTCCTCGTCTGGTCCGGCTTCATCCGAGTCTTCGTCCTCGCCTGGTCCGGCCCCGGCCTGTGCTTCGCTTGGTGCGGCCTCTGCCTGTGCTTCGCCTGGTGCGGCCTCTGCCTGTGCTTCGCCTGGTCCGGATCGCCATCGCCTGAGTCGCCGCCGTTGCCTTCCGCGCGGTCGGCCACCTGAACTGCTCCGTCGTCTCCCTCGTCGCCGCCGTTGCCTTCCGCGCGGTTGGCCCCCTGAACTGCTCCGTCGTCTCCCTCATCGCCGCCGTTGCCTTCCGCGCGGTTGGCCCCCTGAACTGCTCCGTCGTCTCCCTCGTCGCCGCCGTTGCCTTCCGCACGGCCGGCCCCCGGACCCTCTTCGCCTGAGTGGCCGCCGTTGCCTTCCGCACGGCCGGCCCCCGGACCGCCATCGCCTGAGTGGCCGCCGTTGCCGTCCGCACGGTCGGCCCCCCGAACTGTGTCCACGTCGCCGCCGTTGCCGTCCACACGGTCGGCCCCCTGAACTGTTTGGACTCCTGTGCTGTCGGCCCCCTGAACTTTTCTGTTTTGGACTCCGTTTTTCTTGGGCTGTGGTGTGTTTCGTTTCATTGGTTTTCTTGGGTTGGGTCTCGTGTTTTGTTTGGAGCCAGCCTTTGAGGGGGGGGTCCTGTCATGATCCGGAGTCTGCGACTCCGTGTTTGTTTAGTTTATTAGTATTCTGTAGTTTTGGTTACCTTGGGTGTTTATACTCTTCTGTTTCATGGTTCATGTTCCTATGTTCTGTGTCCCCCAGTCTGTGTTAAGTTGGTGTGTTATGTCATTGCGTGTATGTGTTTCCTGTTTTATTGTGAAGGTCTGCGTCTTATGTGAGTGTTTCAGTTTGTCTCCCTACTCTCGTCACGTGATCACTCCCAGCTGTGTTCCCACCTGTATGTAATCTCCCTGTGTTCTCTGAGTGTATTTAAGTTGTGTCTTCTGTCATAGTAATTGCTGGTTCGTCTGTGTTGTTTCCCCTCGGTCTCCCTGCGTCTTCCCGTATGTATTTCTCCGGACCTCCCTGCATCCTCGTTTCTGGTTTGTCTTATTAGTTTACCCAGTTTAGGTTTCCAGTTTCATGTTTTGTCGCCACCGTTGTTTGTACTTACCCACCTCTGTGAATAAACACTCACCTGCACCAGAGCTGCCGCCTTTTGGTCCCTTTATACAATTCCACACGGCTTGCCCCGGCAATCCGTGACAAGAACTTTCTTCTATGCTTTAAGTGCTTTCTATCTAAGCATTCAAACACATTCATACTCTGATGAATGTGTTTGAGCATGCCGTAGAGCATGCCCAAAGATACTTGGCATGCAGAATGGGGCAGCCAGGGATCAAACCACCAGGTAGAGCAGGTCACCAGCTCTACCTCCTGAGCTACAGGCAGGTCCATGCTTCTCTGCTTAGGTTACTGCCTCAGATAGGTGGAAGAAGATGAATGGATGGACTTTCAACAGGGCTGAGTTACATCATTATGTAAAAATCCATTACACAAAGCAAAGGTCAAAATCAAGGTGTTCATAAAGTGCTGGGTTTCTCCATCTTCTGGGACAGGCCTCAGTGGGTCTCTCTATCCGTGAGTCAGCAGAACATCTGGCATAGGCAGTAGTGATGAAAGCCAGCTTGGTCCTGATTGTTTCCCTCACTTGTTTTCCCCCAGGATTAATGTAGCTGTTGATAATAATCTGGATGTTGGATCATGTTATCAAAGTCAAAGTCAACTTTAATCAGAATCAGAATCAGAATACTTTATTGATCCCTGGGGGAAATTATTTTTATTTGTCATTTGTCATTTTATTTTATTATTTGTCAATTCAGCCACATGTACAGGGCATACAGAGAATAGAAATTTCGTTACTCTCAAACCCTAGATGAAATAGCAAATGAACATTTAAATAAAGAGTGATTAAAAAATGTAAATAAAATAATTAAAAAGTAAAAATTTAAATAAATAAATACAATACAAATTAACAAGAAAGCTATGCAATATACAATATACAATATTCAGGTAAGGGTAAATGACCTTCAGTCTGCTGGTCCTGGCCTGGAGACTCCGCAGTCTCCTCCCTGACGGCAGCAGCTTGAAGAAGCTTTGCATTGGGTGCGTGGGATCAGCCGCTATGCAAAGGGCTTTTTTAGTGAGACGGGTGCTGTAAATGTCCTGGAGGGAGGGGAGAGAGACACCAATGATCCTCTCTGCAGCTCTCACCATGCGTTGGAGGGTTCCATGACAGGACGCATTGCAGGCTCCAAACCACACAGTGATGCAGCTCGACAGGATGCTCTCGATGGTGCCTCTGTAGAAAGTGTACATGATGGGGGCTGGTGCTCCTGCTCTTCTTAGTTTGCGGAGAAAGAAGAGACGCTGCTGTGATTTCTTGGCCAGTGCTGTGGTGTTGTACGTCCAGGAGAGATCCTCTGTGATGTGCACACCCAAGAACTTGGTGCTGCTCACTCTCTCCACAGACGCTCCGTCAATGGTCAGAGGAGCATGTTGGGTGTGCATTCTCCTGAAGTCCACAACAATCTCCTTCGTCTTCTCCACATTCAGAGAGAGATTGTTGTCAACACACCACGTGGCCAGGCGTCTCACCTCACTTCTGTAGTCGGTCTCATCCCTGTTGCTAATGAGACCCACCACCGTTGTGTTGTCCGCAAACTTGATGAAGAGGTTGGAGCTATATGATGGAGTGCAGTCATGGGTCAGCAGAGTGAAGAGGAGGGGGCTCAGCACACATCCCTGCGGGGCCCCCGTGTTTAAAATGATGGTGCTGGATGTATTACTGCCGACCCGTACTGCTTGAGGTCTTCCGGTGAGGAAATCCAACAGCCAGTTGCACAGTGAGGTGTTGAGCCCCAGCTGGACCAGTTTTTGAGTGAGCTGTTGGGGGATTATAATGTTGAATGCTGAACTGAAATCTATGAACAGCATTCGAACATATGAGTCTTTTTTGTCCAGGTGTGTGAGTGCCGAGTGGAGTGCAGTGGAGATGGCATCATCGGTTGAGCGGTTGGGCCGATACGCAAACTGGAAGGGATCCAGGGAGGGGGGCAGGACAGACTTGATGTGTTGCATGACTAGTCGTTCGAAGCACTTCATCAGGACGGTAGTCATTAAAGCAGGAGGGAGATGACTTTTTTGGAACCGGAATGATTGTGGTGGCTTTAAAACATGTGGGGACGACAGCCTGGATGAGTGATATGTTGAAGATGTCTGTGAAGACATCAGTGAGTTCCACTGCACAGTCTCTCAGTACACGACCAGGAATGTTGTCAGGACCCGGAGCTTTACGTGCATTGACCCTGCTGAGGGATCTCCTCACGCTGTCGGTGACAGAGTCATCACCTGGTCACCAGGAGGGGGTGGGGTCTTCTGTGCAGTGGTGCTGTTTTGGACTTCAAAGCGAGCAAAGAAAGTATTCAGGTCGTTCAGCAGGGGGATAGTGCTATCACAGGTCTGTGGTGGGGGCTTGTAATCTGTGATGGTCTGAATGCCCCGCCACAGGCTCCGTGAGTCTCTGCTGTCTTTGAAGTGATGAGATATTTTCCTGGAGTACTGTCTCTTAGCCTCTCTGATGCCACGGGAAAGGTTGGCCCTAGCTGTCCTCAGGCTTGCCTCGTCTCCATCTCTGAAGGCAACATTCCGAGCTTTCAGCAGCCTGTAGACCTCTCCTGTCATCCATGGTTTTTGATTTGCCCGGACAGTTATGGTTTTCGTGACTGTTACATCCTCAATACACTTGTTGATGTAGGCAGTAACAGTCTCTGCGTACTCCTGGAGGTCAGTGGTGTTGTTATAGGTGGCAGCCTGCTTAAACATGTTCCAGTCTGTGGTGTTAAAGCAGTCCTGTAAAGCCTCTGAAGACCCTTCTGGCCACACTTGTATCCGCTTACGAACCGGTTTGGTCACTTTAACGAGCGGTCTGTAAGCAGGCATTAGCATGACAGTGATATGGTCTGAGGCGCCGAGGTGGGGGAGGGGAAAAGCTTTGTAGGCTCCTCTCTGGGTGGTGTAAACAAAGTCCAGTGTGTTATTTCCCCTTGTTGGAAAGTCTATGTGTTGTTGTATTTTTGGAAACACGCACTTTAAGTCTGCATGATTGAAATCCCCAGCCAGGATGAGAAAAGCATCAGGATGGGCTGTCTGCTGCTCACTGATGTGCTGGTACAGTTCATTCAGTGCCTCATTCCTGTTGTTGACATTGGAGGAGGGAGGGATGTACACAGCGCACAGTAGTATGGCTGTATATTCCCTCGGTAGATAGAATGGCCGGCACTTAATAACCATACACTCCAGCACTGGTGAGCAGTGTTTGCAGACCGCAGCAGCATCGCGACACCAGGCATCATTGATGTAAACACAAGTCCTCCCCCGCGGGTCTTACCTCCCGCGACGATGACTCTGTCAGCACGGTAGCATGTTAGCTGGTCGAGCTGAATTGCGCGGTCCGGGACACTGTCGCTAAGCCATGTTTCCGTGAACACAAAAGCACAGCAGTCCTTTACGTTCCTTTGAGATGAATGTAGCAGTCGGATGTCGTCCAGTTTATTTTCTAGCGAGCGTACGTTGGCCAGAACAATAGAGGGGATGGCGGGTTTGTGTGGGCTAGCCGCTAGCCTAGCTCAGATGCCACCGCGCTTACCCCTCTTCTGCTTCCTCTCACACCGCTTGAGGCGCATCCATTGTGGGCGAAGTGCAGGAGTGGGGGTCGGTGATTGAGTAGGCCTTCGGAGCAGACCCAGATCTTTCAGCTTCTCGATGTCCACAGAGTTTAACTTAAAAAGTTTGTTTCTGCCGATGTCGAGAAGAAGTGTTCGGGCATATCCTCGCTTGCACACAGATAGACGCGACAAAGACTTACAAAAACACTGCAACTTGCAGGACGAAAAACACGAAAAAGTAGTTTGTTTGGGAGAGAGAGAAGCCGCTGCGTGTGCACGCCCCTTATTAAGATAAGATAAGATAACCTTTATTAGTCCCACACGTGGGAAATTTGTTTTGTCACAGCAGGAAGTGGACAGTGCAAAAGTTATGAGGCAAAAATTAGAATACAATAAGAATAAATACAGTACACAACTGTACAGAATAGAATAAAATACTATATACAGTAGAATAAAATAAAATAAATATACAATAAGATAAAAATAGAATACAAATACAAATACTATATACAACTGAGTAAAAATACAACTAAATAGAACAAATTACACTTCTATGAAACCTTTAAGCTTTATTTTTGTACAATGGAAGGAAGTGGGGCCACATCGTCCATCTTTTATAAAGTCCTTTCTTGAACATAAACAACTTAAACAACTCAAGATTGATGAGGCACAACACAAATGCTATGGCAAGGAGGAGCGTGGTGTGTTGAAGGTGTTGTCTGTGAATGTTCACAGTCATCTAGGTCATCGTCATCTAAGGAGCTTAAACACAATAAAAACGAAAACAAGGCCCTCACATCCCCGAGCAAACACCAAAACATCACCATATTACCAAGGGAAGGTACACTGTTGTTCTAAACACAATGGACTATGACACAAAAATTACTTCACTGCTCAGTGACAACAATACCAATGAAGCCTTAAAACGGGGATGCTATACCCTGTATTTACAGACTTCCAAAGATCCACAAAGAAGGAATCCCACTCAGACCCATTGTTAGCAGTATAAACTCAGCCACCTAGAACATTTCCAAACACCTTGTCACTATCCTAGCACCCCTTGTGGGGAACACCCCCAGTCACATCAAAAACTCCACCGACTTCACAAAAAATGTCCAGAAACCTACACTTTATCCAGGTGAAACCATAGCGTTCTTTGATGTGGTTTCTCTCTTCATTTGCATACCTACAATTGAGGCAGTGGAAACCATCAGAAAATGACTATAAGACAGCTCCTTAGAAAACACAACCAGCTTCACCCCCAGATTTTCACAGTGTAAGACCTCTGCCGTTACAAGAAAGGCTTAGAAAGTGTCATGGCTGATGCTCTATCTAGGTGATGAATCCAGCATTTCGTTAAGGGCGAAATGTTCAATTTTTGGGTGGGGGGGGAAATGTTATGATTCCATGAAATGTTGTGGTTTGTGATCACATGCTGCCTGTTTTGATGTGTGGCTCCTCCCATTGGAGTGTGTGTGGGTGTGTGTATTTTTTATCTCCTCCTTCCAGGCTGGGTGTATGGGTGTGGCTGTGATTGGCTGACTCAAGAAAGCTCTTGAAGTCCGGATTGGATGATTGAATGGACAGCAGCTTCTTAATCTCCAGCTGACAGCCACCTTGCCTCTCTCCTTGTCTCCTCTACAACCAACAAAGCAGCTAGTTGTTTGTAGTTCTGATCATTTCTGTGAGAATCCTGAGCGATGGTCTTTTTCGTAACACGTGAGCCATTTGTAATTAATATATGTTGTTTTGAGCTAAGAGTATTTGTAAATAGTTGTTGTAAATGTTTCTTGTAATTTCTTATTCACAGTATATATTGAGCACTGCAGCAGTTTTGTCACGAGTAATGGGGAAATATGGACTCAGTCGCGGAGCTCTGGATGCAAAGCAGACAGTGCTTTTATTTACAGTGCTCAAAAACAGTCTCAAACATGAAAGAAGTGTAATAGTCCAACAGTGGTTTTCTCCAAGTTCCCAGTAGTGGTGCAGGTGAGTCTCCCCAGTAGTAATCTGAATGTGCTTCTCCTCCCGAGTGATAATCCTAGGGAGCCCTTCTCTCCAACCCTCCGCTCCGTACTTCTTGCTCCTAATGGACGGGTGACAACAATAGATGAGAAGGCTAGCCGGCTAAAGCTACGTCACCAATAACGAGCACACTTTACTACCGAGCTTCGAGTACAATCCAGCGTCGACTGCCGTCTGGACACACCGTTAAATACCTCAGCCCAAACGGGGATGATTAGTGGCAGCTGGGTGGAAGATTAGGTGCAGGTGTGTCAGCAGCTGAGCGGAGACACTTCCGGGTCAGGGGTCGCCACACTCTCACTCTCCCGAAAGCACGGCTCCTAAACATAGACGGACCCGGAGGGAGGGGCGAAGGAAAAAAGGAGACACACACACACACACACACACACACACACACA